>NC_090437.1:264127640-265473473 GCF_031143425.1 Pleurodeles waltl
CAGACCCGGGACATTTGGTAATCCCCGCGATCCACGAAAAGAGACTGTCTGCGCGCCGGAAAACAACGCCCGACTTCCCCGCGTGGAAAAGAACGACGCAAGTCTTTGTGTGCTGAGGAGAAATCGACGCCCGCACCCCTTTTTCCACGCATCCCTTTTCCTGTGGCCCTCTGAGGAGATTTTCCACCAGAAACCAGGTACTTTGTGCTTGAAAGACACTGTATTGCATTCTAAAGACTTAAGACACTTTATATCACTTTCCTGTGATAGTTCTACAATTTTCCATTGCATCTTTATTCTTTTTGACCTACAATTATCCTGATAAATATTATATATTTTTCTAAACACTGTGTGGTGTATTTTTGTGGTGCTATATAGTGGTATTGTATGATTTATTGCACAAATACTTTACACATTGCCTTCTAAGTTAAGCCTGACTGCTCGTGCCAAACTACCAGAGGGTGGGCACAGGATAATCTTGGATAGTGTGTGACTTACCCTGACTAGAGTGAGGGCTTTTGCTTGGACAGAGGGTAACCTGACTGCCAACCAAAAAACCCATTTCTAACATTGGTGATCAGCGGTGAGGATAGGACTTGTATTTGTGCAGTGACATACAGTAGCTAAGTATCTCACTACCTACCCACAGTTGAAGGTCAACTTGGTTTTTATCTCTTTTTGGAAATCCGTTTCTTCCTGACAATTTTCAAAAACTAAATCCTCACTCAACATGTCTCTGACTGGGTCTCAGACAGGGGACTTTGACCTAGTCCAGTTGGATACATACACGGTCAAACAACTAAAAGGATTCTGCAGGGCATTAAGGGTACCCACCCAAGGGGCCTCCAGAAAGGAGGACTTTCAAGTGGCGCTGAGGGCCTGGGCAGAAGCCCATTTAGAGGATGATGAGGAAGGGGAGCCAGAAAATGGCCCCTCAGAAGGATTTTCACTATCTATGGATGGTGTTACCACTGCAATTGTGCACCCTTCCAGACCAGGGAGCAGTGTCTCCATGCAAAGCCTGACCGCAGAGGAAAGGAGAGAGGAAAGGGAGTTCCAATTGCAAATGGCAAAACTGAAAATTGAGGCACAACAGGAGGAGAGGAGGGCAGAAAGAGAAGCCAAACAAGCTGAGGCTGAAAGAGCAGCCAAACAGATTGAAGCTGAAAGGACAGCCAAACAGATTCAAGCAGAAGCTGAAAGGGCAGCCAAACAAGCAGAAGCTGAAAGAGCAGCCAAACAAGTGGAAGCTGAAAGAGCTTTGGCTGAAAAGAAACTATTGTTAGCTCATGAACTGAGTCTCAAGGAGCTGGAGATCAAGGCAAGACAGTCTGAATCCAGCAATAATGGTGGCAGCATACAGACAGGACCTGCTGGAGAAAAGAAGGTTCGTATACCCAAAAATGTGGTGCCCAGTTTTGTGGTGGGAGATGACATAGATAAATGGTTAGCTGCTTATGAAGTTGCACTAAGGGCTCATGAGGTTCCTGAAGGGCAATGGGGGGTAGCTATGTGGGGTTATGTGCCGCCATTGGGGAGGGACACACTTCTCACATTGGATCCACCGGATCAAAACACATACCCACTCCAGAAAGCCACTTTACTTGCCAAGTTTGGGCTGACCCCTGAGGGATACCGTCAGAGGTTCAGGGACAGCACCAAACAAACCACACAAACATGGGTAGATTTCTTTGATTTCTCTAGTAAGGCACTGTAGGAAGTTGGCTCTGTATGTGCTATTTCAAAGTAAGGAATAGCATGCACAGAGTCCAAGGGTTCCCCTTAGAGGTAAAATAGTGGTAAAAATAGATAATACTAATGCTCTATTTTGTGGTAGTGTGGTCGAGCAGTAGGCTTATCCAAGGAGTAGTGTTAAGCATTTGTTGTACATACACAAGACAATAAATGAGGTACACACACTCAGAGACAAATCCAGCCAATAGGTTTTTATATAGAAAAATATCTTTTCTTAGTTTATTTTAAGAACCACAGGTTCAAATTCTACATGTAATATCTCATTCGAAAGGTATTGCAGGTAAGTACTTTAGGAACTTCAAATCATCAAAATTGCATGTATACTTTTCAAGTTATTGACAAATAGCTGTTTTAAAAGTGGACACTTAGTGCAATTTTCACAGTTCCTAGGGGAGGTAAGTATTTGTTAGATTAACCAGGTAAGTAAGACACTTACAGGGCTCAGTTCTTGGTCCAAGGTAGCCCACCGTTGGGGGTTCAGAGCAACCCCAAAGTCACCACACCAGCAGCTCAGGGCCGGTCAGGTGCAGAGTCCAAAGTGGTGCCCAAAACACATAGGCTAGAATGGAGAGAAGGGGGTGCCCCGGTTCCGGTCTGCTTGCAGGTAAGTACCCGCGTCTTCGGAGGGCAGACCAGGGGGGTTTTGTAGGGCACCGGGGGGGACACAAGTCCACACAGAAATTTCACCCTCAGCGGCGCGGGGGCGGCCGGGTGCAGTGTAGAAACAAGCGTCGGGTTCGCAATGTTAGTCTATGAGAGATCTCGGGATCTCTTCAGCGCTGCAGGCAGGCAAGGGGGGGATTCCTCGGGGAAACCTCCGCTTGGGCAAGGGAGAGGGACTCCTGGGGGTCACTTCTCCAGTGAAAGTCCGGTCCTTCAGGTCCTGGGGGCTGCGGGTGCAGGGTCTCTCCCAGGTGTCGGGACTTTAGGTTCAAAAGAGTCGCGGTCAGGGGAAGCCTCGGGATTCCCTCTGCAGGCGGCGCTGTGGGGGCTCAGGGGGGACAGGTTTTGGTACTCACAGTATCAGAGTAGTCCTGGGGTCCCTCCTGAGGTGTTGGATCGCCACCAGTCGAGTCGGGGTCGCCGGGTGCAGTGTTGCAAGTCTCACGCTTCTTGCGGGGAGCTTGCAGGGATCTTTAAAGTTGCTGGAAACAAAGTTGCAGCTTTTCTTGGAGCAGGTCCGCTGTCCTCGGGAGTTTCTTGTCTTTTCGAAGCAGGGGCAGTCCTCAGAGGATGTCGAGGTCGCTGGTCCCTTCGGAAGGCGTCGCTGGAGCAGGATCTTTGGAAGGCAGGAGACAGGCCGGTGAGTTTCTGGAGCCAAGGCAGTTGTCGTCTTCTGGTCTTCCGCTGCAGGGGTTTTCAGCTGGGCAGTCCTTCTTCTTGTTGCAGGAATCTGATTTTCTAGGGTTCAGGGTAGCCCTTAAATACTAAATTTAAGGGCGTGTTTAGGTCTGGGGGGTTAGTAGCCAATGGCTACTAGCCCTGAGGGTGGGTACACCCTCTTTGTGCCTCCTCCCAAGGGGAGGGGGTCACAATCCTAACCCTTTTGGGGGAATCCTCCATCTGCAAGATGGAGGATTTCTAAAAGTTAGAGTCACCTCAGCTCAGGACACCTTAGGGGCTGTCCTGACTGGCCAGTGACTCCTCCTTGTTTTTCTCATTATTTTCTCCGGCCTTGCCGCCAAAAGTGGGGCCTGGCCGGAGGGGGCGGGCAACTCCACTAGCTGGAGTGTCCTGCTGGGTTGGCACAAAGGAGGTGAGCCTTTGAGGCTCACCGCCAGGTGTGACAATTCCTGCCTGGGAGAGGTGTTAGCATCTCCACCCAGTGCAGGCTTTGTTACTGGCCTCAGAGTGACAAAGGCACTCTCCCCATGGGGCCAGCAACATGTCTCGGTTTGTGGCAGGCTGCTAAAACTAGTCAGCCTACACAGATAGTCGGTTAAGTTTCAGGGGGCACCTCTAAGGTGCCCTCTGTGGTGTATTTTACAATAAAATGTACACTGGCATCAGAGTGCATTTATTGTGCTGAGAAGTTTGATACCAAACTTCCCAGTTTTCAGTGTAGCCATTATGGTGCTGTGGAGTTCGTGTTTGACAGACTCCCAGACCATATACTCTTATGGCTACCCTGCACTTACAATGTCTAAGGTTTTGTTTAGACACTGTAGGGGTACCATGCTCATGCACTGGTACCCTCACCTATGGTATAGTGCACCCTGCCTTAGGGCTGTAAGGCCTGCTAGAGGGGTGTCTTACCTATACTGCATAGGCAGTGAGAGGCTGGCATGGCACCCTGAGGGGAGTGCCATGTCGACTTACTCGTTTTGTCCTCACTAGCACACACAAGCTGGTAAGCAGTGTGTCTGTGTTGAGTGAGAGGTCTCCAGGGTGGCATAAGACATGCTGCAGCCCTTAGAGACCTTCCTTGGCATCAGGGCCCTTGGTACTAGAAGTACCAGTTACAAGGGACTTATCTGGATGCCAGGGTCTGCCAATTGTGGATACAAAAGTACAGGTTAGGGAAAGAACACTGGTGCTGGGGCCTGGTTAGCAGGCCTCAGCACACTTTCAATTGTAAACATAGCATCAGCAAAGGCAAAAAGTCAGGGGGCAACCATGCCAAGGAGGCATTTCCTTACACAACCCCCCCCCAAACGAAAGAGGATGAGACTAACCTTTCCCAAGAGAGTCTTCATTTTCTAAGTGGAAGAACCTGGAAAGGCCATCTGCATTGGCATGGGCAGTCCCAGGTCTGTGTTCCACTATAAAGTCCATTCCCTGTAGGGAGATGGACCACCTCAACAGTTTAGGATTTTCACCTTTCATTTGCATCAGCCATTTGAGAGGTCTGTGGTCAGTTTGAACTAGGAAGTGAGTCCCAAAGAGGTATGGTCTCAGCTTCTTCAGGGACCAAACCACAGCAAAGGCCTCCCTCTCAATGGCACTCCAACGCTGCTCCCTGGGGAGTAACCTCCTGCTAATGAAAGCAACAGGCTGGTCAAGGCCATCATCATTTGTTTGGGACAAAACTGCCCCTATCCCATGTTCAGAGGCATCAGTCTGCACAATGAACTGCTTAGAATAATCTGGAGCTTTGAGAACTGGTGCTGAGCACATGGCTTGTTTCAGGGTGTCAAAGGCCTGTTGGCAGTCCACAGTCCAGTTCACTTTCTTGGGCATTTTCTTGGAGGTGAGTTCAGTGAGGGCTGTCACAATGGATCCATATCCCTTCACAAACCTCCTGTAGTACCCAGTCAAGCCAAGGAATGCCCTGACTTGAGTCTGGGTTTTTGGAGCTACCCAGTCCAGAATAGTCTGGATCTTGGGTTGGAGTGGCTGAACTTGGCCTCCACCTACAAGGTGTCCCAAGTAAACCACAGTTCCCTGCCCTATCTGGCATTTGGATGCCTTGATAGAGAGGCCTGCAGATTGCAGAGCCTTCAAAACCTTCCTCAGGTGGACCAGGTGATCCTGCCAGGTGGAGCTAAAGACAGCAATATCATCAAGATAAGCTGTGCTAAAGGACTCCAAGCCAGCAAGGACTTGATTCACCAACCTTTGGAAGGTGGCAGGGGCATTCTTTAAACCAAAGGGCATAACAGTAAACTGATAATGCCCATCAGGTGTGGAGAATGCTGTCTTTTCTTTTGCTCCAGGTGCCATTTTTATTTGCCAGTACCCTGCTGTCAAGTCAAAGGTACTTAGAAATTTGGCAGCACCTAATTTATCAATGAGCTCATCAGCTCTTGGAATTGGATGGGCATCTGTCTTGGTGACAGAATTGAGCCCTCTGTAGTCCACACAAAACCTCATCTCTTTCTTTCCATCTTTGGTGTGAGGTTTGGGGACTAAGACCACTGGGCTAGCCCAGGGGCTGTCAGAGCGCTCAATCACTCCCAATTCCAGCATCTTGTGGACTTCCACCTTGATGCTTTCCTTAACATGGTCAGACTGTCTGAAGATTTTGTTCTTGACAGGCATGCTGTCTCCTGTGTCCACATCATGGGTACACAGGTGGGTCTGACCAGGGGTTAGGGAGAAAAGCTCAGGAAACTGTTGTAGGACTCTCCTACAATCAGCCTGCTGTTGGCCAGAGAGGGTGTCTGAGTAGATCACTCCATCTACTGTGCCATCTTTTGGGTCTGATGACAGAAGATCAGGGAGAGGTTCACTCTCTGCCTCCTGATCCTCATCTGTTACCATTAACAGATTCACATCAGCCCTGTCATGGAAGAGCTTAAGGCGGTTCACATGGATCACCCTCTTGGGGCTCCTGCTTGTGCCCAGGTCCACCAGGTAGGTGACCTGACTCTTCCTCTCTAGCACTGGGTAAGGGCCACTCCATTTGTCCTGGAGTGCCCTGGGAGCCACAGGCTCCAGAACCCAGACTTTCTGCCCTGGTTGGAACTCAACCAGTGCAGCCTTTTGGTCATACCAAAACTTCTGGAGCTGTTGGCTGGCCTCAAGGTTTTTGGTTGCCTTTTCCATGTACTCTGCCATTCTAGAGCGAAGGCCAAGTACATAGTCCACTATGTCCTGTTTAGGCTCATGGAGAGGTCTCTCCCAGCCTTCTTTAACAAGGGCAAGTGGTCCCCTTACAGGATGACCAAACAGAAGTTCAAAGGGTGAGAATCCTACTCCCTTCTGTGGTACCTCCCTGTAAGCGAAAAGCAGACATGGCAGGAGGACATCCCATCTCCTTTTGAGTTTTTCTGGGAGCCCCATGATCATGCCTTTTAATGTCTTGTTGAATCTCTCAACTAAGCCATTAGTTTGTGGATGGTAGGGTGTAGTGAATTTATAAGTCACTCCACACTCATTCCACATGTGCTTTAGGTATGCTGACATGAAGTTGGTACCTCTGTCAGACACCACCTCCTTAGGGAAACCCACTCTGGTAAAGATACCAATGAGGGCCTTGGCTACTGCAGGGGCAGTAGTCGACCTAAGGGGAATAGCTTCAGGATACCTGGTAGCATGATCCACTACTACCAGGATATACATATTTCCTGAGGCTGTGGGAGGTTCTAGTGGACCAACTATGTCCACACCCACTCTTTCAAAGGGCACCCCCACCACAGGAAGTGGAATGAGGGGGGCCTTTGGATGCCCACCTGTCTTACCACTGGCTTGACAGGTGGGGCAGGAGAGGCAAAACTCCTTAACCATGTTGGACATATTGGGCCAGTAGAAGTGGTTGACTAACCTCTCCCACGTCTTGGTTTGTCCCAAATGTCCAGCAAGGGGAATGTCATGGGCCAATGTTAGGATGAACTCTCTGAACAGCTGAGGCACTACCACTCTCCTAGTGGTACCAGGTTTGGGGTCTCTGGCCTCAGTGTACAGGAGCCCATCTTCCCAATAGACCCTATGTGTTCCATTTTTCTTGCCTTTGGACTCTTCAGCAGCTTGCTGCCTAAGGCCTTCAAGAGAGGGACAGGTTTCTTGTCCCTTACACAGCTCTTCCCTTGAGGGTCCCCCTGGGCCTAAGAGCTCAACCTGATAAGGTTCAAGTTCCAAAGGCTCAGTTCCCTCAGAGGGCAGAACTTCTTCCTGAGAAGAGAGGTTCCCTTTCTTTTGCTGTGTTGCAGTTGGTTTCCCAACTGACTTTCCTGTTCTCTTGGTAGGCTGGGCCATTTTTCCAGACTCCAGCTCTACTTTTTCACCCTGTGCCTTGCACTGTGCTCTCGTTTTCACACACACCAGTTCAGGGATACCCAGCATTGCTGCATGGGTTTTTAGCTCTACCTCAGCCCATGCTGAGGACTCCAGGTCATTTCCAAGCAGACAGTCCACTGGGATATTTGAGGAGACCACCACCTGTTTCAGGCCATTGACCCCTCCCCATTCTAAAGTAACCATTGCCATGGGATGTACTTTTCTCTGATTGTCAGCGTTGGTGACTGTGTAAGTTTTTCCAGTCAGGTATTGGCCAGGGGAAACCAGTTTCTCTGTCACCATGGTGACACTGGCACCTGTATCCCTCAGGCCCTCTATTCTAGTCCCATTAATTAAGAGTTGCTGTCTGTATTTTTGCATGTTAGGCGGCCAGACAGCTAGTGTGGCTAAATCCACCCCACCCTCAGAAACTAGAGTAGCTTCAGTGTGGACCCTGATTTGCTCTGGGCACACTGTTGATCCCACTTGGAGACTAGCCATACCAGTGTTACCTGGATGGGAGTTTGGAGTGGAACCTTTCTTGGGACAGGCCTTGTCTCCAGTTTGGTGTCCATGCTGTTTACAGCTATGACACCAGGCCTTTTTGGGATCAAAGTTTTTACCCTTGTACCCATTGTTTTGTGAAGAGGCTCTGGGCCCACCCTCCTGTGCAGGTTTTTGGGGGCCTGTAGAAGACTCTTTACTATTTTTAGTTTTGGTTGTCTCATCACCCTTCTGCTGGGGAGTCTTTGTGACCCCTTTCTTTTGGTCACCCCCTGTTGAAGTCTTGGACACCCTTGTCTTGACCCAATGGTCCGCCTTCTTTCCCAATTCTTGGGGAGAAATTGGTCCTAGGTCTACCAGATGCTGATGCAGTTTATCATTGAAACAATTACTTAACAGGTGTTCTTTCACAAATAAATTGTACAGCCCATCATAATTACTTACACCACTGCCTTGAATCCAACCATCTAGTGTTTTCACTGAGTAGTCAACAAAGTCAACCCAGGTCTGGCTCGAGGATTTTTGAGCCCCCCTGAACCTAATCCTGTACTCCTCAGTGGAGAATCCAAAGCCCTCAATCAGGGTACCCTTCATGAGGTCATAAGATTCTGCATCTTGTCCAGAGAGTGTGAGGAGTCTATCCCTACACTTTCCTGTGAACATTTCCCAAAGGAGAGCACCCCAGTGAGATCTGTTCACTTTTCTGGTTACACAAGCCCTCTCAAAAGCTGTGAACCATTTGGTGATGTCATCACCATCTTCATATTTAGTTACAATCCCTTTAGGGATTTTCAACATGTCAGGAGAATCTCTGACCCTATTTATGTTGCTGCCACCATTGATGGGTCCTAGGCCCATCTCTTGTCTTTCCCTCTCTATGGCTAGGATCTGTCTTTCCAAAGCCAATCTTTTGGCCATCCTGGCTAACTGGATGTCCTCTTCACTGGGGCTATCCTCAGTGATTTCAGAGGTGTTGGTCTCTCCTGTGAGGGAACCAGCATCTCTGACTATTATTTTTGGAGTCAGGGTTTGAGGGACCCTGTTCTCCCTAGATAGGACTGGTAGGGGGGAATTGTCCTCCAAGTCACTATCCTCTTCCTCTGAGTTGCCACCCTCAGAGGGGTTGGCCTTTTCAAACTCTGCCAAAAGCTCCTGGAGCTGTATTTTGGTAGGTTTGGGGCCCATTGTTATTTTCTTTATTTTACAGAGTGACCTTAGCTCCCTCATCTTAAGATGGAGGTAAGGTGTGGTGTCGAGTTCCACCACAGTCACATCTGTGCTAGACATTTTGTTTCTAAAAGTTGGAATACTTTTAAGAATCTACAACTGTTTCTAGAATCTAATTTCAAACTTTTAACAAACTTTTAAACTCTAAAAGACAATGCTAAACAGGGACTTAACACACAAGGCCCTAGCAGGACTTTTAAGAATTTAGAAAACTTTTCAAATTGCAAAAATCAATTTCTAATGACAATTTTGGAATTTGTCGTGTGATCAGGTATTGGCTGAGTAGTCCAGCAAATGCAAAGTCTTGTACCCCACCGCTGATCCACCAATGTAGGAAGTTGGCTCTGTATGTGCTATTTCAAAGTAAGGAATAGCATGCACAGAGTCCAAGGGTTCCCCTTAGAGGTAAAATAGTGGTAAAAATAGATAATACTAATGCTCTATTTTGTGGTAGTGTGGTCGAGCAGTAGGCTTATCCAAGGAGTAGTGTTAAGCATTTGTTGTACATACACAAGACAATAAATGAGGTACACACACTCAGAGACAAATCCAGCCAATAGGTTTTTATATAGAAAAATATCTTTTCTTAGTTTATTTTAAGAACCACAGGTTCAAATTCTACATGTAATATCTCATTCGAAAGGTATTGCAGGTAAGTACTTTAGGAACTTCAAATCATCAAAATTGCATGTATACTTTTCAAGTTATTGACAAATAGCTGTTTTAAAAGTGGACACAGTGCAATTTTCACAGTTCCTAGGGGAGGTAAGTATTTGTTAGATTAACCAGGTAAGTAAGACACTTACAGGGCTCAGTTCTTGGTCCAAGGTAGCCCACCGTTGGGGGTTCAGAGCAACCCCAAAGTCACCACACCAGCAGCTCAGGGCCGGTCAGGTGCAGAGTCCAAAGTGGTGCCCAAAACACATAGGCTAGAATGGAGAGAAGGGGGTGCCCCGGTTCCGGTCTGCTTGCAGGTAAGTACCCGCGTCTTCGGAGGGCAGACCAGGGGGGTTTTGTAGGGCACCGGGGGGGACACAAGTCCACACAGAAATTTCACCCTCAGCGGCGCGGGGGCGGCCGGGTGCAGTGTAGAAACAAGCGTCGGGTTCGCAATGTTAGTCTATGAGAGATCTCGGGATCTCTTCAGCGCTGCAGGCAGGCAAGGGGGGGATTCCTCGGGGAAACCTCCGCTTGGGCAAGGGAGAGGGACTCCTGGGGGTCACTTCTCCAGTGAAAGTCCGGTCCTTCAGGTCCTGGGGGCTGCGGGTGCAGGGTCTCTCCCAGGTGTCGGGACTTTAGGTTCAAAAGAGTCGCGGTCAGGGGAAGCCTCGGGATTCCCTCTGCAGGCGGCGCTGTGGGGGCTCAGGGGGGACAGGTTTTGGTACTCACAGTATCAGAGTAGTCCTGGGGTCCCTCCTGAGGTGTTGGATCGCCACCAGTCGAGTCGGGGTCGCCGGGTGCAGTGTTGCAAGTCTCACGCTTCTTGCGGGGAGCTTGCAGGGATCTTTAAAGTTGCTGGAAACAAAGTTGCAGCTTTTCTTGGAGCAGGTCCGCTGTCCTCGGGAGTTTCTTGTCTTTTCGAAGCAGGGGCAGTCCTCAGAGGATGTCGAGGTCGCTGGTCCCTTCGGAAGGCGTCGCTGGAGCAGGATCTTTGGAAGGCAGGAGACAGGCCGGTGAGTTTCTGGAGCCAAGGCAGTTGTCGTCTTCTGGTCTTCCGCTGCAGGGGTTTTCAGCTGGGCAGTCCTTCTTCTTGTTGCAGGAATCTGATTTTCTAGGGTTCAGGGTAGCCCTTAAATACTAAATTTAAGGGCGTGTTTAGGTCTGGGGGGTTAGTAGCCAATGGCTACTAGCCCTGAGGGTGGGTACACCCTCTTTGTGCCTCCTCCCAAGGGGAGGGGGTCACAATCCTAACCCTATTGGGGGAATCCTCCATCTGCAAGATGGAGGATTTCTAAAAGTTAGAGTCACCTCAGCTCAGGACACCTTAGGGGCTGTCCTGACTGGCCAGTGACTCCTCCTTGTTTTTCTCATTATTTTCTCCGGCCTTGCCGCCAAAAGTGGGGCCTGGCCGGAGGGGGCGGGCAACTCCACTAGCTGGAGTGTCCTGCTGGGTTGGCACAAAGGAGGTGAGCCTTTGAGGCTCACCGCCAGGTGTGACAATTCCTGCCTGGGAGAGGTGTTAGCATCTCCACCCAGTGCAGGCTTTGTTACTGGCCTCAGAGTGACAAAGGCACTCTCCCCATGGGGCCAGCAACATGTCTCGGTTTGTGGCAGGCTGCTAAAACTAGTCAGCCTACACAGATAGTCGGTTAAGTTTCAGGGGGCACCTCTAAGGTGCCCTCTGTGGTGTATTTTACAATAAAATGTACACTGGCATCAGAGTGCATTTATTGTGCTGAGAAGTTTGATACCAAACTTCCCAGTTTTCAGTGTAGCCATTATGGTGCTGTGGAGTTCGTGTTTGACAGACTCCCAGACCATATACTCTTATGGCTACCCTGCACTTACAATGTCTAAGGTTTTGTTTAGACACTGTAGGGGTACCATGCTCATGCACTGGTACCCTCACCTATGGTATAGTGCACCCTGCCTTAGGGCTGTAAGGCCTGCTAGAGGGGTGTCTTACCTATACTGCATAGGCAGTGAGAGGCTGGCATGGCACCCTGAGGGGAGTGCCATGTCGACTTACTCGTTTTGTCCTCACTAGCACACACAAGCTGGTAAGCAGTGTGTCTGTGTTGAGTGAGAGGTCTCCAGGGTGGCATAAGACATGCTGCAGCCCTTAGAGACCTTCCTTGGCATCAGGGCCCTTGGTACTAGAAGTACCAGTTACAAGGGACTTATCTGGATGCCAGGGTCTGCCAATTGTGGATACAAAAGTACAGGTTAGGGAAAGAACACTGGTGCTGGGGCCTGGTTAGCAGGCCTCAGCACACTTTCAATTGTAAACATAGCATCAGCAAAGGCAAAAAGTCAGGGGGCAACCATGCCAAGGAGGCATTTCCTTACAGGCACTGAATGGATGGGTGCGGGGCAACAAAGTAGCAGATTATAAAGGTTTATATGACTTGATCCTGAGAGAGCATATGCTTAATGTTACTTATACAGATTTGCGCCAGCACCTAGTGGATAGTAAGCTGACTGATCCCAGGAAGCTTGCTGAGGAGGCGGACCTCTGGGTTAGCACCAGAGTGTCCAAAAAGGTACCTGGGGGGGACTCCCACAAAGGTGGTCAGGGTTCCCAACAGAAGAAAGAGGGGGGAGATAAACTTACAGATAAGGAACTCTCTAAAGGCCCCCAAAAGAATTCCCAGGGAGGGGGTGGCAACCCTTCCTTTTCCAAATTTGGGAAAAAGCCAGGGACATTTGACAGGTCAGGAAAATCTAGCCCCAAATGCATGGAGTGTTACCAATATGGTCACTACAAAGGCGATCCACAGTGCCCCAAGAGGGCACCGTCCACTACCGGACAGGCACCTGGGTTGACTAGTGTAGCACTCGGGGGGGAGATGGACCCAACTAGCTTTGGGGAGCAGGTAGAGATTTCCCTAGTGTCCCTGGGAGAAGGAGAAATGGTGCCCAAGGCCCACATGCCCAGAAATACTTCCAAGTACCGGCAGTGGGTCACCATTGATGGGCAGAGGGTGGAGGCTCTGCGTGACACAGGAGCCAGTATGACTACTATCAAGAGTCAGCTGGTGTCAGCAGAGCAGATAGTACCTAATGCATTCCACCAGGTCAGAGTCGCTGAGAATCGCGAGAGTCACCTACCGGTGGCTCTGGTTCCCTTTGAGTGGGGGGGGGTCTCTGGTACTCTGAAAGTAGCTGTGAGTCCTGCCATGCCTGTAGATTGTCTGTTAGGCAATGACCTTGAGCACACTGCCTGGAAAGAAGTGGAGCTCAGGTCTCACCTGGAGATGTTAGGGTTACCTGAGTGGGTCTGCATGACCACACGGTCCATGGCTGACCGAGAGGGAAGTCAAGGGCATCTGGAGCCTGGAACGATGGCCCAGAGAGCTACCAGGAGGAGGGACCAGGGGTGCGGGAAACCGGCCCCCGCTGTTCCCACAGTGGCTGACGAGGCTCCTGAGGAGGAGGCTTCCGAGCCAACTGGGGAAGACATCGCCGCCCTAGGTGACTTACCTGAGCTTGCTGGCTGGCAAGTTGAGGGTGGACCCACCAGGGAGGAATTCTGCAAGGCGCAGAAAGAATGTCCCACTCTAGAAGGTTTGAGGAAACAAGCCTCAAACCAGGCAGCCGGCGACGCCTCTGGCGATCACCACCTCTATTGGGAGAATGATCTCCTCTACAGTGAGCCTAAGGTTCCGGGCTTTGGGGCAGCACGTATGCTGGTGGTCCCCCAATGTTACCGAACCTTCCTACTGGGTCTGGCTCACGACATTCCCCTGGCAGGACATTTGGGGCAGGGCAAGACCTTTAACAGGCTTGTCACCCACTTTTATTGGCCCAAAATGAGGACACACTCAGACAAATTCTGCAGATCCTGTCCTACCTGCCAGGCCAGTGGTAAAGCAGGAAAAAGGATTAAAACCCCCCTGATTCCACTTCCTGTCGTTGGCACCCCCTTTGAAAGGGTGGGCATCGACATTGTTGGTCCCTTGGACCCCAAAACTGCCTTAGGCAACAGGTTCATCCTGGTTTTGGTGGACCATGCCACCCGTTACCCAGAGGCAATCCCTCTAAGGACAGTAACTGCACCGGTGGTGGCCAGAACCCTGATGGGGATATTAACCCGTGTGGGATTCCCCAAGGAAATAGTGTCTGACAGAGGCACTAACTTCATGTCTGCATACATGAAGTCTCTGTGGGATGCGTGTGGGGTAACTTACAAGTTCACCACACCCTATCACCCCCAGACGAACGGTCTTGTGGAGAGATTCAACAAGACCCTGAAAGGCATGATTGGTTGCCTTCCTGAGGCCATGAGGTGTAAGTGGGACGTCCTCTTACCATGCCTTCTCTTTGCTTACAGAGAGGTCCCCCAGAGAGGGGTAGGGTTCAGTCCCTTTGAACTTCTCTATGGGTACCCTGTCAGGGGACCCTTAAGCATTGTCCAGGAGGGATTGGAGAAAGCTCCAAAGACACCCCCTCAGGATGTGGTCAGCTATATGTTGGCCCTCCGCAACCAGATGACCCGCTTCTGGAAGGAAGCCCAAGATAACCTTGAGGCCAGTCAAGAGGTGATGAAACAATGGTATGACCAGAAGGCCACCCTGGTAGAGTTTCAACCTGGAGACAAAGTGTGGGTAATGGAGCCAGTAGAGCCCAGAGCTCTCCAGGACCGCTGGTCTGGCCCATTTGAAATAAAGGAGCGGAAAGGGGAGGCCACTTACCTAGTGGACCTCAAAACCCCTAGGAATCCCCTAAGGGTGCTCCATGTGAACCGACTAAAAGCTCATTGTGAGAGGTCGGAGATCAACATGCTTCTGGTCACAGATGAAGGAACGGAAGAGGAGAGTGAACCTCTCCCCGACCTCCTCTCTGCCCAAGAAGGTGATGGGTCAGTAAGCGGGGTCATTCTGTCTGACTCCCTGACTCTAAATCAGAAAGGAGACTGTTATGAGCTGTTGGAGCAGTTCTCCCCCCTGTTCTCCCTTACTCCTGGGCTGACCCACCTCTGTGTTCATGATATTGACACCGGTGACAGTCTCCCTGTGAAAAACAAAATTTACAGGTTGTCGGATAAGGTGAAGGCCAGCATCAAGGAGGAGGTCTCCAAGATGTTGACTCTAGGGGTCATTGAGAAATCCAGTAGTCCCTGGGCCAGCCCAGTGGTATTGGTCCCTAAGGCTACCGCCCCAGGTGCGAAGCCAGAACTCCGGTTCTGTGTGGACTACCGGGGTCTCAACTCAGTCACACGGACTGATGCTCACCCCATCCCCCGAGCTGATGAGCTCGTGGACAGGCTAGGCGCTGCCAAGTTCCTGAGTACGTTTGATCTTACTTCAGGGTACTGGCAGATCGGCCTAACTGAGGGGGCCAAGGAAAGATCCGCATTTTCAACCCCGGATGGCCATTACCAGTTCCGGGTGATGCCGTTTGGGTTGAAAAATGCCCCCGCTACCTTCCAACGGTTGGTTAACGGGGTCCTAGCTGGCAAGGATGCCTTCTGTGCAGCCTACCTGGATGACATAGCTGTCTACAGTTCCAGCTGGGAGGAACACCTGCTTCACCTCAAGGAGGTGCTTCAGGCCCTGCAACAGGCAGGCCTGACCATCAAGGCCAGTAAGTGCCAGATTGGGCAGGGTTCCGTGGTGTACTTAGGACACCTAGTGGGTGGTGGCAAGGTGCAGCCACTCCAGGCCAAGATTGAAACTATCAAGGCCTGGCAACCACCCAGAACACAGACGGAGGTGAGAGCCTTTCTAGGCCTCACAGGATACTACCGCCGATTTGTCAAGGGCTATGGTACCATTGCAACACCCTTGACAGAACTCACTTCCAAGAAGCAACCTAGGTTGGTGAATTGGACAGAGGCTTGTCAGAAAGCCTTTGACGCCCTGAAGGAAGCCATGTGCACGGCCCCCGTGCTCAAGGCCCCTGACTACTCCCAGGAATTTATCGTGCAGACAGACGCTTCAGAGCATGGCATAGGGGCAGTTCTAGCACAGCTAAATGAGGAGGGCAGAGATCAACCGGTAGTCTTTATTAGCAGAAGACTATTACCACGGGAACAGAGGTGGAGTGCTATTGAAAGAGAAGCTTTTGCTGTGGTCTGGGCACTGAAGAAGCTGAGACCCTACCTGTTTGGGACTCACTTCCTAGTTCAGACAGACCACAGGCCCCTCAGATGGCTCATGCAGATGAGGGGTGAGAATCCAAAACTCTTGAGGTGGTCCATTTCCCTACAGGGGATGGACTTTACGGTGGAACATCACCCAGGGGTTGACCACGCCAATGCTGATGGTCTCTCCAGGTACTTCCGCCTTAGCGATGAGAGCTCCCAAGAGGTCGGGTAGCTCTCCCCACTTTCAGCTGGGGGGGACACATGTTAGACCTGACAGCCTTAGGGTAGTCACCCCTAACTTTTTGCCTGCCTCCCTCCACTTTGTGGATACTGTTTTTGCTGGTTTTTAGACTCTGCGCACTTTACCACTGCTAACCAGTGCTAAAGTGCATATGCTCTCTCTCTGTAAACATGGTAACTTTGGATCATACCTGATTGAACTATTTAATCTACTTATAAGTCCCCAGTAATGTGCACTCCAGGTGCCTAGGCCTATAGATTAAATGCTACTAGTGGACCTGCAGCACGGATTGTGCCACCCACTTAAGTAGCCCCTTTTCCTTGTCTCAGGCCTACCATTGCTAGGCCTGTGTGGGCAGTTTCACTGCCACCTCGACTTGGCATTTAAAAGTACCTGCCAAGCATAGAGCTCCCCTTTTTCTACATATAAGTCACCCTTAATGTGTGCCCTGGGTATCCCCTAGAGCAGGGTGCTGTGTAGGTAAAAGGCAGGACATGTACCTGTGTAGTTATATGTCCTGGTAGTGTAAAAAACCCTCAATTCGTTTTTGCACTGCTGTGAGACCTGCTCCCTTCATAGGCTAACATTGGGGCTGCCCTCATACACTGTTGAAGTGGCAGCTGCTGATCTGAAAGGAGCAGGGAGGTCATATTTAGTATGGCCAGAATGGTAATACAAAATCCTACTGACTGGTGAAGTCGGATTTAATATTACTATTCTAGAAATGCCACTTTTAGAAAGTGAGCATTTCTTTGCACTTAAATCCTTCTGTGCCTTACAATCCACGTCTGACTAGGTTTAGTTGACAGCTCCTTGTGCATTCACTCAGACACACCCCAAACACAGGGTACTCAGCCTAACTTGCATACATCTGCATTTTGAATGGGTCTTCCTGGGCTGGGAGGGTGGAGGGCCTACCCTCACACAAAGGACTGCCACACCCCCTACTGGGACCCTGGCAGACAGGATTGAACTGAAAGGGGACCTGGTGCACTTCTTAGCCACTCTTTGAAGTCTCCCCCACTTCAAAGGCACATTTGGGTATAAAACAGGGCCTCTGCCCTACCTCATCAGACACTTGCTGGAGAAGAAACCTGAACCAGAAACTACATCCTGCCAAGAAGAACTGCCTGGCTGCTCAAAGGACTCACCTGTCTGCTTTCTACAAAGGACTGCTGTCTTGCTGTTGCCCTGCTGCCTTGCTGAACTCTTGTCTGGCTGTGAAAGTGCTCTCCAAGGGCTTGGATAGAGCTTGCCTCCTGTTCCTTGAAGTCTCAGGACCAAAAAGACTTTTTCCTTTCACTTGGACGCTCCGTGCGGCGAAAATTTCGACGCACAGCTTGTTTCGCGGCGAGCAAAACGCCGCACACCGACGCTGATCAACGCGACGCTCTCGGGACGATCGAGACTTCGACGCACAACCTCGCAAGGACAATGCCGCCCGACTTTCCAGGAGAAATCGACGCGACGCCTACCGTGAACGCGAAACTTTGACGCACGGCCTCGCAAGGACAACGCCGCCCGACTTCCAAGGAGAAATCGACGCGACGCCTGCCGTGAGATCGAAACTTCGACGCGCAGTCCCGCAGAACGACGCGCAGCCGGAAAACAAGTAGGAGAATCCACGCACAGACCCGGGACATCTGGTAATCCCCGCGATCCACGAAAAGAGACTGTCTGCGCGCCGGAAAACGACGCCCGACTTCCCCGCGTGGAAAAGAACGACGCAAGTCTTTGTGTGCTGAGGAGAAATCGACGCCCGCACCCCTTTTTCCACGCATCCCTTTTCCTGTGGCCCTCTGAGGAGATTTTCCACCAGAAACTAGGTACTTTGTGCTTGAAAGACACTGTATTGCATTCTAAAGACTTAAGACACTTTATATCACTTTCCTGTGATAGTTCTACAATTTTCCATTGCATCTTTATTCTTTTTGACCTACAATTATCCTGATAAATATTATATATTTTTCTAAACACTGTGTGGTGTATTTTTGTGGTGCTATATGGTGGTATTGTATGATTTATTGCACAAATACTTTACACATTGCCTTCTAAGTTAAGCCTGACTGCTCGTGCCAAACTACCAGAGGGTGGGCACAGGATAATCTTGGATAGTGTGTGACTTACCCTGACTAGAGTGAGGGCTTTTGCTTGGACAGAGGGTAACCTGACTGCCAACCAAAAACCCCATTTCTAACACATACGAATCGAGGCACACCCTTGGAAAGTTTGTGAAAATGCCAAAACAGAGCACTCTCTTTTATTCTTTTTTTGTTAATCGGCCATTGACCTTAGATCCCGGGACCTGGATTTCTAATCCAGTTTAGGAATGGAATTGTGGTGTTCAATTAAGAAACCTCTACCTGGTTTACAAGAAATCGAATCGTCTTCTGTGCCACTAATTAATGTCCAGCACTCAATAGTTCCGCAGTTGTGCTTGTGATCAATACATAAAGGGTTCTAGTTTTCTAAAGCTACCTGCTGAGTAAATCCGATGACTCTTGTAAGGCACATCTAAATCACGAACCGCACAATTTATTCTTTGAAGTTTTATGCTAATGTTCAATGTGGTTATTTCATCTGCAAATGGAAGGAATAGAACATTAGTGAGTAAATGTAGCGGTGCAACGGAAGTAGTGCTTTCGTGAGGAACCCTGGATAAATTACCTTTGGCCGCACGAGAGCAAATCCAAAAGATGCCTGGAAGTGAAGTCAGTTTGGTTGACTAATTGACTGATCAATTGCTTGGCGACTACAGCATGTTGCATTTTGTATATTTTGAGATAAAGTGATAAATCGCTAGCATTTTGAGAACATGTAGAAGTTCTCGAACCCCAGCTGATGACAAATGGTACATCCCTCCTCATCACTTGTCTTCTTGACAGTATGCGTCTGCAGTTTTTTAAAGTCACTCATGTGAAAAAAAGCTCAACTCCCCTTTAAAGTGACATTTTTACACGGCACTTATTCTTCATTTCATTGACTTGGCAACACCCCCTATTTCGTTTTTTACCTAGTTTTGGACAATGTTAATAAACAGATAAAAATATAATAAGAAGCAGTTGAAACTTTAGGCACATAGAGTTCTATGTATTTATTGTTTTCCGATGTAACTCATTTGTTCTACTTTAGTTCAGCTTCTATGACTGGGGAATAACACCGAGGTCCCGGATTTACTTGGTCCAATGCAGCTTGTGGATCTGGATTTTGGGAATGTTGGGCGCATATTTTCTTCTATTTTCAATAGACAGAAAGTGTGTGGAAATACATGTGATTATTCGGTCTGTTCGCAAAGTCTCAAATCGATTGACCATTAGATAAAGCAAATTCGTAGGTTACGAAGCAGAACAAGATAAGATTTGTTCATAGGTAGATGACAGAACATGCAGCAACCTGTAGACACCACCAATCGGGAACCAAGTAATCCGTCCTTGGGAGCATTAAAGCAAAGGAACAAAAACTCTGTAGTAATGAATTTGGGCCTGTGGACTCCAGGTTTGTAATTTACAGTGCCGAGGCTTGAGTAGAATGGCTTACTTACCCAATAATTCTGACGTTCTCTCATATTTTGTGTTATTTCTTCAAATCCAAACTGGCACAAGCAACTATGAATATGTTTTTATCTGGGGTGGTATAGAGCTCTGAATCTGTAACCTTTGCCCAGAGTTCACCACCAGAGCTTAGTTTGTAAAAGAATGAGTGCAAGCACTTAAACTTCTGCTCAGAAGGTTGCAGCTGATGTGATTAAATGTCGGCGCACCCAGTACCAAGGCTAGGTAGTCTTGAATCCACATCATGATTCTTTAATCCACTACCAGACACTTCCTTTTCCTTTATGTCTCTCTTGTAGTTTCTTGCTTTCTCCCTTCATTACAGTTTTCATCTTCATCTTCCTCCGTCTTTCCTCTTTGAGTATTTTTCCTCTCTTGCTCATGATAAATGTCTGATGAAGAAATAACTGCTGATCCCCAAAAATGAGTGCCGGTGGCCACCAGCTCAAATTAAGAATTACTCACCTCTGGAGCCGACTGATGGAATTAACTATATGGTGATGTCCTTTTACTGCCAGCATCCATGCGCGCTCATGCGTACGTATTTGCTATTCATGCTCATGCATAGATTTTTTGGGCACACCACAGGAAGTTCTTTGCTCGTATGAGTGATGAATGAAATTGGTCTATGGCTCTATTTTGTGCTGGCTAGTTCAAAATGGATGAGATATTGGGTCTGTAGTTATTGTTTCCTGTATCTCGAGCCCAGTTAGTGGCCTACATGAATCCTTAGGCCTGGATTGAGAATTAACAAGTCAAGTGACTCCCGATTCTCGGTCTGTTTCAGTGCAGATTTTCTCTTATTTTCAGCAGGCGAATTAAGGCCCGTATTTATACTTTTTGACGCAAAACTGCGCTAACGCAGTTTAGCGTCAAAAAATTTTGCGCCGGCTAACGCCATGCGGGCGCCGTATTTATTGAATGGCGTTAGCCGGCGCAAGCAGACCGGCGCTGCCTGGTGTGCGTGGAAAAAAACCACGTACACCAGGCAGCGCCGGCGTAGGGAAAAATGTCGTTAGGGCGTCTTAAAAATGGCGCAAGTCAGGTTGACGCTAAAAAATCGTCTTAACCCGATTTGCGCCATTTTAAACGACGCCCAGACGCCATTTACATGACTCCTGTCTTAGTAAAGACAGGAGTCATGCCCCCTTGCCCAATGGCCATGCCCAGGGGACTTATGTCCCCTGGGCATGGTCATTGGGCATAGTGGCATGTAGGGGGCACAAATAAGGCCCCCCTATGCCACCCAAAAAATTTTTTTTATACTTACCTGAACTTACCTGAATGTCCCTGGGATGGGTCCCTCCATCCTTGGGTGTCCTCCTGGGGTGGGCAAGGGTGGCAGGGGGGGTCCCTGGGGGCAGGGGAGGGCACCTGTGGGCTCATTTTGAGCCCACAGGCCCCTTAACGCCTACCCTGACCCAGGCGTTAAAATGTGGCGCAATTGCGGGGTTTTTTGACCCGACCACTCCCGGGCGTGATTTTTGCCCGGGAGTATAAATACGACGCATTTGCGTCGCCGTCATTTTTTTAGACGGGAACGCCTTCCTTGCATCTCATTAACGCAAGGAAGGCGTTCACGCAAAAAAATGACGCTATTTGCCCATACTTTGGCGCTAGACGCGTCTAACGCCAAAGTATAAATATGGCGTTAGTTTTGCACCGAATTTGCGTCGAAAAAAACGACGCTAATTCGGCGCAAACGGAGTATAAATATGCCCCTAAGTGTGCAGCAGCATGTTTAGTTTTACCGGATCCATTGCTGTCCCTAGAAAAACTTTGAAGGTGTGAGCCGATTTACCCATGAAGCTACCTCTCAGCAGGACTCATATTCGGGGGATATGTAAGAAAGTGATGTATCCCAAAGATAACCAAAATATGAATCTCTATTTAAGGTATTCAAATGCCACTTCGGAGACAAAGATACTAAAAGGCACTGGCAGTAATTTGGCTAGGTCAATTTGTTGAACTTCATGACCATCATTGGCTCAATCTAGGTAGAGAAAAGTCCCTTCTTGGATTACTTCAGCCAGATCTTTGCTGACAGCAAAAGATGAGCTCATAGCAAGGTAGGCGTTGAATATTTGTGTTGCCAATCAAAAAGTGAAATAAATTCCATTCATTCCAAGAGCTTAGCAGAAGGATCATAGCTACGATGTTTGCACTGCAGTGACTTTGGCTTTAACAGTGATCTCAGTCTGCCGGTAGGTATGGTAAGCTATGGCACACTGATCAAGGGTGAGGTTCCCGGAATGCCATTCAACTACCTTCAAATGGCATCAGGCGCCGGTGATATAGTATGAAGGCAGTAGTTACAGGGAAGGTAATCAGCCCAACAGCTCCTGTATGCAAATATTTAATAAACAAACATCAAAACCAACCTTCTCCCGACAAAGGCACCTGCCTAGTCTCAAAGAAAGCCAGAGAGAGAGGAAATCTTTGTGTTTCACCAATACTGTTAAGGGGGAGAGGCGAGGAAGGTGTTTCTGAGTCATTGATGAGGAAAGAATCTTGTGGAAACACATACGTCTGGATGGAGTGAAAAAGATCCAATGGTTTCTAAAGAGTGGGATAAAAAGACATAGGCAATTAGATTGACAGAGGCAGTATACAATAACTGCCAATGTTTTAGCATGCAAGAACGGATATTTGAGAAATGAAACTGGCACATGACCTACCTATTTGCTTTTGCAGGTGCCAGGGATTTTTTGACACGATATTGTTCAAAATATTTTTATTTCCGGATAAAAAAGTTGGATATAAACTACTTTTCGAAAATGCATTTTATTCATTCTCTAATAGCTTCTAAAGGCTCGGTATTGTTTTCACATAGGAACAATTCTGTATAGCCATTATCCATTACATAAAGCATTAGGAGCACAGACAAAATGCACTTCATACTTCGCTTCTCAATTTCTACATCTTTTTCGCATCTCAGTTAAGGGAAAACAAAAACATCCAGTGAGGATTCATTTTCTTTAAGTATTGTTTGGGAGTTTGTTCTACTCTTTTTTTTTCTGTTTTCATCTAAAGGGATTTATGAGGCATTTGGACTCCTCAGACTGTGCCACCGATTCCACAAACACAATGAAGGGAATGAGATAGCCAATCAGACTCCACATAATACTGCTTTACAATTTCGGTCAGGAAGGACGCATTTCATTTAAATCACTTGCAGTGAGCAGGGGAAGGACGGGAAGAGGGAGGCAAGGGGGGAGATAAACCATAGTGAAAGAGTGAGTGACAGTGCTGACGCATTGATGTTCTAATTTCATTATTGATATTGAAGCTAGTCAATAATTCTAGGTGTTAGGCATGACTCCCCTACGTGCCTCACCTGAATCGGGTCACAGGGGTCAGATGAGGGTCATTACACAGCTTAACTACCTACTATGAAATGCATGAGTAGGCTGAATCATTCAGAATACTTAAAACGCTTCTATTAGTGACCGCTGCCTGCTTCCATTGTAAATTCAAAGAGTGCTTGAAACAGTTTCATTGTAAACACACGGACAATTATCCTATGTTATGTTAGGTTATGGGAGCCGTCGATATAAGGATACCACCCACGTGCTGTTTGGATTTAACAGCTGCTTAGTGTCCTTTCTTTCATTCTGCATCCTCACTATTAGCTTGGGACTCATAACTATGAGGCGTGCAATTAACGGTGGTTAACACCCTCTGCAAAGGATGCTAACCCCTAAAAATACCCTAATCAATATCAGGTACGATGGTCAATCCATCTACAGCAAAATACCTGCACATTTTATGTTTTCAGACAAATAGCCATTTTAGCATTGGTCATGTAGTGAGCTATAATCATAGAGGAAGCTGTAGACAAGATATTTGATAACTAATAGAAATGAAGGAAAGACTGGCAATAGGTAATGGATTCCCCAACTTTAACAAACACTTGTAAAATCTGTCTTCAAAAAGGGTGAGGAATTCCTAGAATTCTGATTTTTAAATGTGATCACTTCTTATACACGAATACATGTCCCTTCTTATTGAATAGATGTCATTTAAATCTATGATCTATAAACATTAAGACACGAATACCTTGAGCTGCGACATGTCCAGTTTCTCATTACTAAATCACGTGTTGTGTACCAAACATTCTGGAACCTTTATTGGTATATTAATTCTATGGTACACAAAAAGTTTTCTCGTATATCCAGGGACTATTCATTTGAATTCCCAGACTCTATCACATACCTGTGAAAAGATAAGTACTTTAAATAACTGCAAGTTCCTTCAATTAATCCTCTCCCAAAATGATCCAAGATCAGCTTAGACCCCTTGTGCATTCGCCATAGGAACATTGATCTTGCAACAGCTTTGACCTCCAAAGCACCAAATCATATTTTTACGCGCATAGAAGGAGACACAGGTCCCATTCGAATTAAGGACCTGTTTTAGAGTTTGGTGGTTGGGCAGATCATCACAAACATGACGGATATCCCATTCACCTTATTACAAGTGCAATATAGCCTATGACACTTTTAATAAGGTGGACGGAAAAGCCATCATATTTATGATAGAGTGCCCATCTGCCAAACTTTATATCAGGCCCTAAGTCTTTGTGACCACTTGGTATATTACTGTTTGCTTGCAAAGACTGGAATACGTCTGATGTATTGCACAACATTTAGATATAAGCACAACATAGCATTCATCAATTCAACTTTTTTAATCCTATGTTGTTTTCAAACAAAACACTGACATTTCACACAGTATGTTACTACCCAATTGCTCATTTACATTGCAGATTAGAGTAGTAACCATGCCAGCAGTTAACGTATTCTAGTTACTTGAGAATTTGTTTTGCTCTGGAGCCTGAGGAGCCAAAACTAATTTTAAACATGGCACCATTGTACCAATTGCAGGAGAAAGCATCACTACTGACTGATTTTTAGTGTGAAAGATCCATTTTAAATTTTGCTGAAGATTGTTTTATTAATGAACTTGATTTGACTCACAGAAGAATTTTATGATGACCACTGTTGGACAGAACATACAATCATCTTTTAGCCTCCATTTCTTCTGATGCTAAATGTAGATATTGCCAAAGAGTGACTGTGTTGTATTAAGACTAAAACGACACATTTTAGAGTGAATTGAAAAGACATTTAAGCAACTTAAGTGGACACCCTTATTCCTATGCTAGGTAAAAATGATTACCAACTTACAATTTTGTCCTCCACTCATTTCCCAAAAAACATCTCTGGAGCTACAGAGACGGGGGCCGTGGCTGCATGTAGGAGACAAACGTTCCAAGTTGCAAGGGACCCGAATGGAAATAATAACTGGGGGAAAGGATACACCGCATTAACCGGCTAAAGAAGAGGATAATAATAAAGGTTTTCATGTATTGTGGACTGTGAGGAAATTTGGAGATATACTTGAGAAGATGTTGGGTTGAAGGTTGAGTGGATTTTAGATGTTTCCTACCTATTAGTCCTGGGGAAGACCTGTTTTGGAGCCCGGAATTGGCCATAGAGTTACTATTGGGTTGAAACGTCAATGATAGTGTTGTAGCCTGGATTGCTTTTTTGGAATTGAGAGGAGGAAAAAATTGGGAAATTGAACCCGAACATAAATAAGTGTTGGTTCAATTAGAAGAGTGGTCAACCAACAGGCTTTTTTAAATTTAATATGTTAATGGATATGCAGGGGATTTACTGTCGGTTTCTGTGTTTCTAATCACGAGCACTTGATCTCTTGCACTTTTTCTGTCCTTTTGTGTTGATATGGTAGGAGGTTTTATAAATATTTAGTAAATTATTAAAGTAAATTTATATATGTTATAAAGGATGAATAGTAAAAAAAAATTGTATCTATGCTGCAGGTTTTGTAATTCATTACTATTTATGGATTAGATAGTGATGAAGTTAATTTTTCCGGATGGATCAATGTTGTTTTGTAATAGCTTTTAGAAAGTGAGCATTTCTCTGCACTTTAAACCCATCTGTGCCTTACAGCCTGTCTCCAATTAACATCTGGGCCGAGCTGGTTGACAGCTCCCTTGTGCATTTCTCACAGACAACCACAAACACAGGACACCCAGTCACACCTGCACTCATCTACATTTTGAATGGGCCTTCCTGGGCTGGAAGGGTGGAGGGCCCGAAACTTAAATTTCAAAGGTTAGTGGCCTGCCATCACTCAATGGACAGCTGAACCCCCTACTGGGATCCTGGCAGACAGGACTACACTGAAAGGGGAATGTGTGCACTTCAAAACCACTCTTTGAAGTCTCCCCTACTTCAAAGGCATTTTTGGGTATATAAATTGGGTCTCTGACCCCACCAACTAAGACACATCTGGACATACACCTGCACCCTGCCAAGAGGAATTACCTGGCTGCCCAAAGGACTCATCTGGACTGCTTTGCTGAGAAGGACTGCTGCCCTGCTCCTGCCCTGCTGCCCTGACGGCCTCTGACTGTGCTGAGAAGGACTCTGCTTTCTTCAGTAGTGTTCTCCAAGGGCTTGGATTGAGCTTGCCTCCTGTTTTCTGAAGTATCAGAGTCAAAAAGACTTCATCTCTTCAGGAAACGCCTAGTGTGTCGAAAATCGATGCACGCCTGCTGGAATCGACACAAAGGCTGCATTGTGACCGAGAAATCGCTACACAGCTGACCGGAATGATGTAGCCCCACTTCCCGAGTGGAAATTTGATGCAGCGCCTGCCTTGCAATGGAAAATTTGACGCATCACCTACAGGATCAATGCAGCGCCCGTGTCCACTTCCAACATGTCAGGGATTTTTCCCCACATCATCCGTGGGTGTCAAAATACCCCACATCGCAGTAAGGAACCAAGACTGAACGCCGAAAAATGACACAGACCCCTTGCAGCGTGGAAAGAAAAGACACATCATATGTGTTGCACTGGAAAATCCAAAGCACACCTTATTTTTCCACGCACCAGGTACTGTGTGTAACAAAGAGACAACAGTTTATTTTCAAGAATTAAGACTCTTTTGAACCATTTAATGTGATATTTTAACTTTTGATTATTAAATCTTTGTCGTTTTGACCTTCTTTTATTCAGATAAATATTTTCTATTTTTCTAATTCTGTGTGGTGTATTTTTGTGGTATTTTCACTGTGTTATTCTATGATTTATTACACAAATACTTTACACCTTGCCTTCTAAGTTAAGCCTGACTGCTCAGTGCCAAGCTATCAGAGTGTGGGCACGGGATAATTTGGATTGTGTGTGACTTACCCTGACTCGGTTTGTGGTCCCTACTTGGACAAAGGTGTATACCTCTGCCAACTAGAGACCCCATTTCTAACAGCAGACATGTCTTCAAAGAAACACATCTGTTCCCTTGCATAAACCACCCACCTTTAGACCATCAAAAACCTGTCAATATGTGGTCAACATATGCTGTCACAACTCTGGATCTGCAATAGGAATTTAGTATGCAGAGCAGTTGTTTGAAGTAGGTGTGGTCTAAGTGCATGGGGTGTTGTAGCAATTTTGCATTTTCTGTGTGGTAACTCCAGATTGTTTGCCTTTTCCTAAATCTAATTTTGCTGGGCTTAGGATGCTGTACACTTTACCCTTGCTAAACAGAAGTAAAGTACATGCACTCTCATTTTAAACATGGTTAAATTGGCTTATCCCTGTTCACATATTTAACCTGTTTATACATCTCTAGTATACAGTGAAGAAAGTTCACCCAGGGCCTGGAAGTCTACAAAATCTTTTTTGACATCCACAGAGCAGACCTGTAAAACATGGTTTCAGGCCTACCTTGTGTATCCTGACTGTTGCTGCCTAAAATCTGCTGTCAAGCTTGTCAAAATAACTAACCCTTTATAGCAGGTGTCAAACCATGCTTTTAAATATTATCAAGTCACTTTCTTGCCCACAAGCTAGGGTGTCTGATATTTAAAAGTGGAACAAGTGCTAAGTTAAAGGTGGCACGTTTCTCCAGTGACTAGCTTCCAAATAGCTGAATCCTGGCAAATGAAAATGTCAAGATACAGAAAATTTACTTTAGTTTATAACTTCTTTATAAGAAACAGCTAGAATACCAATTTGAAGTATATGTTTCATATTTATTGTTAATACATATTTCGGAAGGTGAGTATTAGAAAGTTAACTTTTCCCTGCCTGAAACTCCGGAGGCTAATTTGCATAGCCTGTCAGCAGTTGTCCAGCCCATGCCTGACATTAACAAAGTGTTAAAACTGCTCCTTGAGCAGAGGACTGGCTCAGACCTGGTGACAGGATGGACAGGGGTTGGGACATTGGCTCCCTATCTGCTCAAGGACAGTTGAAGTAGGCCCAGGAACTTCATTACTTCAAAAGGGACAGAGGTGACGCCTGGCCACTTATAGTTTAGACCAGAGAAAGGGACCTCTCCCCAGGTGTATAGCCAGATTGACTCTGAATCTAGTGAGAGTGAAATCACTCCCAGAATCAGTTTGAAGTGGACACAGGAGAGGGAACTGCTCATGTCCCTGGTCACACTTCTCAGTAGACACAAGGGCTCTGTACAAAGGAGGAAGGGTTCCCTAAACTTGCATTTTAAGAGTAAGGTGCATTGTAAGTTTGTCTGAGAAAACAGGCACTGCTGAAACAGTGGATAGGATTACCCTTGGGTTTTTATCTGCAATAGGGAGGGGTAGGAGTAACACAAAGGCATGTTCAAAACATGAACATAGTGTTGGACTTGATATATTCTGCAGGGTCATCCCCAGGCATTTTGTCTTTGCTCCCCTGTATTCTGAACCTGTTTTTGTTGGCTTTTAGGACTCTGCACACTTTACCACTCCCAATGAGTGCTAAAGTATTGTGCTCTCTCTTTAAACATGATAGAATTCACTTACACACAATTGGCACATTTGATTCATCTGTAATTCCCTAGTAAAGAGGTACTACTTGTGCCCAGGGTCTATAAATGAAATGCTACTAGTGAGTCTGCAGGACTTACTGTGACACCAACTTCAGTAGCCTTTTAGACATGTCTCAGGCCTATCAGTGCAGCCTGTGCGTGCAGTTTTAAACTACCATTTTGATCTGACAAGATAAACCTCTTGTCAGGCCTAAACCTCCCTTTTTAATGCATATAAGTCACCCTTAGAGTAGGCTCTGTACAGCTTATAGACCAGGATGCAGTGCATTTAAAATGATGGGCATGTTTAAGTTTTATGTGACCTGGTATTGAAAAGCTCCTGAATTTGTTTTTCACTACTGTGATACCTCACTCTCCCTTAAGATAACACTGGAATACCTTATTATAATTAATACATGATAACTTTCAAATGGGTGCAGGTAGGGATGTTGACCTTGCTGTCTATACAACTGTAATTAAAAGCCATATTTAATGGTAAAGTCAGATTTTTAATCAAAATGCTGAAAATGCATTGTTAGATAATTGACATTCTCTAGTCCTAACCATTTGGTGCCTGCTGACAGTTGGTCTTTGTGCATTGCTCACAGACAGTGAAATTATAGAAAACTAGGTGTTTTTAGGATGGGCCACTCTGGGTTAACAAGGGAGGTGAGCTGTCACCAACCACAATTGCACTTCACAAAGGGTCAGCTTGAGCACTCTCACAAAAGGTTTGACACTGGTCTTTTGTGACCCAAGACAAACTGGGTTCAAGACACGGAGGAAGGGGATGCCTGGCAACTCAGAGAGTTGGAAGCCTTTAGAAGGTTTCTTTACTTCAAATTGAGGACCAGGTATAAATATTGGGCCTCAGACACCAAATCTTCAGTACCATTCTGAAAGCTCTGATGGGACTGAATACTGATGTGCTTCTGAAAGGACTGTCACTCTACTGGGCTGCATGACTGAAGGACTGCTGCCCTGCTGTGCTAACCTGGTGCCCTCTTACCTGGGGGAGAAGGATGGACTTGCAGCTCTAAAACTAGGACCCCAAATTGACTCCAAGGACTAGTTTGCTGGACTCCTGACAGGAAGCCTCAGGGACTAAATAGCTTCCAACAATCTTGAACCCAGTGGCTATAATCTCCCATCTGTGACTTCTGCCCTCCCACCTGGTGCCATCCCAGTCCTATACCCTTGGAAGTGGGCTTGAAAGTACTCTTCTAGCCCATCTTTAGACCCAGCACAACGACCACATCTCCTCTGCTTCTAGGCACCACCCCATAGGGAACCAATGCATCGCCTCTGTTGAGTGGACTTTCCCGATGCAAGGACTTTGCATCACCTTCGCAGCCTGCAGTCTCAATGGAACAGCCCCTGTGTGATGCATCTCCAACTCAGGACTATCCATCACATAGCTCTCATCAATAGCCTCCTTGATAATGACACAGGACCTCGCATTGCACCCTCTCAACTTCTTGGTACCAAAACTGTGCCCTCGCATGGCCTTGGCTGCACAATACACCCACGACGCGAGACCTCACAACACTTCACAGCCAGGATTTAAGGTACTGTTGTTCAGCAGGCCTAACTGAGTTCCAGTAGATGGCCAGTGTTCCACCGTAGTTGGTCTGAACTTGTGACTTTGTCCTGGAATGGCCCAATCAGATAGCCTGAGTTGGTGCTTTAAACGTTTTTGTGCTATTTTCACTGAAACATGTAAAGTTGCATGTCTCCATTTCTACTGATTGCATTTTTATCATTTTGATCTTGCCTTATTTATTAAAACGTATACTTTTTCTACATTGATTTAGGATTTTTCTTGTGTTGTGTTTTCAATATATTTCTGTTGAAAATTCTGCTTAAATACTTCACACATTGTCTCTATGTTAGGCCTGACTACTCTGTGCTAAGCTAACTGAGGGATGAGCATATGATAATTTGGGGTTTGCTTGTGACTTCAACCTGACATGGATTGTAGTTGCTGTTTGAGAAGAGGTTCAACATCCTGCAACCAATACCCAATTTCGTACATGTAGTATTCAAACAACCCTCCTCAAAACCCTCTCTGGACCCGGTGAAGATCAGAAGAGAATTGGACCCTGCTTGTTGTAGCCTAAGAAAAGACCTTAAAGACTGAATCTGCTCTCTCTTGTACCCTGACACAGAACAGAACATTAAGGGACACCACGTGTGGCTAGAGGGACACAGCAAGAGCTAGCAGCCTTTTTTTCCTGAAGAGACCAGTTTAGTAGTACCAGCTAGACCTGGACTGAACACTGCAGGTGGCCTCTGGTGGAAAGAGTCCTGACCCCTAAATGCAGACTTTGATGTTCTAGGACCTTTAGAAGTGATCCAAAGGAGCTGAGCCAGAAGCCTTTACTTTGTGGTAAAGGTGTCTAATTGTGATGCATCTTACTGGGATACAGCTTCAGGCTTGCCCCACTGTAAGATTTTGAGTGCCATAAAAAGGCTAAATCAGTAGGTAAATCTTTATCCAGGATGAACTAACTTGGTGTATCTGACCTGCATTCTATCGAGGTCATCTAAAATCGCCCCTAAGTCCCAGCCTACTGTCTCCATGGACTGGCATGATGCTAAGTGCTTTTTGACAGTTCTTTCACTTAAATCTTTACAAATTCATATATCTGGCACCCCTTATTGAATTATTATCATTTTAGTGTCATTATTTGTAATACAATGCACTGTGTTTTACACATTTGGGCTGGGTTTTCTAGTGTGTTGTGGATTGATTTTCCTACTGTTTTAGTACTGCATAAATACTTTATACATTGCCCTAAATGAAGCCTGTTTGCCCAGTGCTATAGCTAGCAGGAGTTGAGCTCAAGTTAATTTAGTGACTTGTGGGATGCAGCCCCAAACCACGTAAATTTTATTATCACTTAAAGTGGACACTCACCCGAAATATTAATCCAGTTTCTTACAGATATCCTCATGTAAATCAGAACTGTCCAGTCCAGAGGATTGGCCTCTACAAGATGAGCCTGCTTTACAATCTTCTGTGTTTCTGTAATGGAGTGACACTTACTCCAAGGCATGCCATGACCAAGTTGAAGCAACTACCCTTTTACCCAGGCCCAGGCACTCCCCTTACAAAAGCACAGCTGATGGTGTACAATAACTCATCTTCCTCCAATGCTGCTTCAAGAAGAAGATATTTCTTCATGGGGTGTCAATATGGAGACTACCACGTATGCAAAAACTTACAGCAGAAATTTGTAGTTTACTTTCCATACTGGTAATTCTCACTTAAACTGTCTGGCATTGGTTCTACTCTGGGCTTTGATTCTCAGTGCAAAGGAAAATATGGAAAAGTACAGGAGATAGTTCAGATACAGCTGCAAACTGGAATTTACTGTTGGATCAGAAATCAGTCATGCGGGGAAACATTACACCCTTCACTGTTCACCTTACAGATTTGGAAAGGTCTACTCCACCTGTATGATAATGGGGAATAATGAGTGGTAAAAATGCACATGTGGAATTTGGAGAGATGAATACTAATTCTTTATTTTGTGCCTGAATACAAGTAGAAATCTCGGAGTAAGACGGATCTACTGCTCCCAATAAATACTGTCCCCCCAGGTGTTTCTATTTATAAGGTGCCATGAATACCTTCTCTTTCCCAAGGCACTCACAAATGAGGCCTAGAAGCTCTAAATATTCCAGAGGCCATGCTGAAGTACTTTGACTCACAGGTGTTCTGCTGAAGAAGCTATAGAAAATACAGATAATTAAAATTTCTTGAAAAGTTGTTGTGTCACTGTTACCTTCAAAATCACTTGACTTTCAAAATTCTTGGGGGCATATTTAAGATGTCCTAGTGCCACCTAAGCGTCACTTTTAGTGACATTCCGGTGGCGTTGTGCACTGCACCATATTAATGAGGTGGTGTTAAGCCACTTTTTGTGGCTTAACACCACCTTGTAAATACGGCCCCTTCACACGTAGCACTTTGTGTGGAAGGGGCATGCAATTGGTGTTGCTGTGGGCGTGCTACAGCAACACCCATTACATTTTGATGACTTCCCAGATTTACGAGTTTTTGAACACCTGAATCAGCACCAAAATCTAAAGCCACCCCTGGGGTGGAGTTAGCAAGGCACAACAAGGAGAAATGCTTTAATTTCTCCTCTTTTTTTTGCTCTTTCTATGTGTGCTGCAGAATGCAGTACACATAGAAAGAGCAAATCGCCATTTAAGGTGTTCCTTCCTTCACAAAAACAATCTCCCCCTCAACGCAGCCATCCTTGCACAATGGTGCAAGGGTTGCCTCGTTGGTGCAAGGCAGCAAATTCAGAGCCGGCGCAGGGGGAAGCACAGAAGTGTGCCATATTCTATTAAATATGGTGCATCCCTCCATTGTGAAAATGACAGTGCGCGACGCTGACAATTTTGGCACAGCGACGTGCACTGTCATTGTCCCTTAAGTCTGGCCCTTGGTTTTTAGCATCTGTAACGTCCTAAGAAAATTAAAGTATTGTGACATGTAACAGACTCAGGCAGCCAAAGGGCAACCGAATTTATCTTACAGAACAATAGGGATGGGTTGGCCCAGGAAACTGTAAAAAAACAGAGTATATGATTAAACTGTGGCAAAAGTTAAATTATGCCGACATAATTCGAGTAATTTCGGGAATTTCACCTTACGCTAGTTATGCAAAATTCCCAAAGATATGGCATTATGCCTCTTTATGTAATTATGTGTAATTTGTGGTTTTGAATGGCACAATTCACTTTAAAGATTTACCATGAATTCACGAGAACAAATGAACGCACGCAGCTTTGTTTAGACATGGCCCTCGCACCAAAAATTGACCTGATAAAACATAGAGCGAAATGACAGCTTTCCATGTTACTTCATTTTGCAAAAGCAAAATATGCAAACTTTGGGCAGCCCTATATAAAATCTGGAAGGAAAAACTCTGCTAACTATACCACATTTTTGTCATGCGAGCAAAATATTTATGAAATATTTTATGGCGAACCTTGGGGATCAGTAGATTATTGACTCTATAAAAAAAGATTGCCGAGATGCTCTCCATTCGTTTCTCTGATAGAGGATGTTCCGACAGGGTTTCTTTGAACAATCTCAGCGACTGAATGTGATTTTGTTACCTTTGTGCCCCTAGTACATTTTTATAATGAGTCTCCTTCCACTCATTACATGTGTGCTCTGTAGTTTAGTTCAATTTCATCCTAAAATGTGAGCAGAATAAACATCATCACTGCCCTCTCTCTTGCATGGAAATTTCCAGTTTGGCCTTTCCTTGTAATGTGCAGAGCAGCTCTGGTTGTCACTATGCCAACAGCATTGGAAGATGATGTTAACTGGAAATACATTCAAGCATCTTCCAACTGCTTCACTCCATTTTCCTCTGTGCCACTAAGGAAGTTTCCAAATGCACTAACTATAACTACACGTGTGCCCAGGTTAATTGCTGCACAGTCTCATAATACATTGTCTCAGTGTTTCCTATATTTTTAGAAAGTGCAGAATTTTTTCTAGCTGTGTATAGATAGTACATTTCCAGAAACAATTATGTCTCAGCTGAATGCGTGACCCAAATGTAGCACCAGTTTACTTGTTTGCATGGCTGTATCTCCTCTATTACAGCAATTTCCGTAATTCTTGCCCACATTAATTATCTATCTATCTATCTATCTATCTATCTATCTATCTATCTATCTATCTATCTATCTATCTATCTATCTATCTATCTATCTATCTATCTATCTATCTATCTATCTATCTATCTATCTATCCTGCTACCTATCAAACTATATATCTATCTATCTAGCTATCCTGCTATCTATCTATCTATCTCTACTCATCAACTGTTTAATACACACCATCTGGAATGAGCAAACTCTTAAATACCTCTAAATGTCACAATGTTTAAAAGTAATAGTTCCCTTTTTTCCAGGGTTTCTTTATCGAGTTTTATAAGAAGTAAGCACGGATGTGCCAACAGCATATAAGCAATGCTGCGATACGACAATTATAGAATTTATGTTGATTTGGCAGTGGATAAGAGCTACTCTCACTCACTAGTGTGCTTGAATTTACTGGGAAAACCAAAGACGCAATATAAATAGCCTGCAGGCAATAGAAGGAATACTACTTATAGTTATATCATTAATATTATCCGCATACACCCTGTGTATCATCCTGGATGAAAAAACAATGCCCAACAGGGGTGTAACTGTTGAAAACTACCTGTGGAACAAAACCCAGCATTTATGTCTGCATACTATCTACATGTCGTGGGTTGCCATATATCATAAAGGGCCTGCGTGGGTAGGGTGTATCGGAATGTGTGCATATTGTATGTATGTGTACGTGTGGAAGGGTCCAGAGCAGGTGATTGATGCAGCCCAAGCTCGACATATTTATCCAAGTGCAGAATACTAGAACGTCATCCAGTTGCTCCAGTGGCATGTAGGCAGTCATGCAGGTAAGGCTAGAATCCTCATGGGGGTCTCTCATCTGTATTCGTGGTTCGTTTTAAAAGTAATAGTTCCTAATGACTTTCCAAAAACTCGTACGATTGTGTGTGTCTCAATATTGGTGGAAGCACATTTGACTGATTGGCATATAATGCATAATGAGGATTTTTTAGATTATTCCTACATGATTCTGGGCACAAGTTAAAATTGATCATTGTTCTTTCCTAAATGTGCAGCTGGAAGGTAGGGATTTAGTTTACTTTCTAGACGGAAAAGTGCATTTTTATAAGATTTACACACCAATGAGAGTCTAAGGGTCAGATGTCTCAATGTTCCATTTTGCATTACCTAAATAGAGAATTTTAGGTAATTGCTATTAGGTAATGCAAAAGGGAATGTAACAAAGCAGCGGTTCCCTAAGGACGATAACTTAAAATTTGCAATCCCTATTAGGGAATGAGACTCCATTTGTTCCTATGAGCCTCAAGGCCCATAGGTGTGAGTGGTTTTCCATTTCCTAATTTATGAATTCCTTTTAGATATTCGTAAATTGGGAAATGCAAAAACAAGGGTGCTGAGGGCCTAAGGCCCCCTTTGATGCACCACCCAAAACAACTCTGCACATGTAAAGCACACACATTCCTTAGGGACATGTGTGCTCTACATGGCACTGTAAAAATGCATTTTTATTGCATTTTTAAAAAATACACATGGTTACCACCAATGTGGAGTTGGTGGTAATTGCATTTCCTAAATGTCCTGTCCGCATTTAGGATATGCTTGATACATGTGCATAGAGAATCGCAAATAGGAGTTACCTATTTGTGATTTCTTGTTTAGCGAATCACAAGAAATTGTGATTCCCTCAACTGGGACTGCAATGCCTTTCATACATCGTGAAAGGCTATTTTACATTCACAAACACATAAAAGTATTCCAGTTGCAAGGAATGTAGCTGGAGCATTAACTACACTTTAGGCCAGTGCATTCTTAATCTCACTGCATATTCCATTCAGGCTGTTAATTCGGATTTGGATAGAAATGAAATAACTGCTTGTGTGAGTATATCTTTTTTTCCTCCATAAACATTGCTGTGTAAAATCTTACAGAATTTGTCTGGAGAAAATACTACACACCCTGTGTTTTGAAGTTCAGAAGGTCACAGAAAGTGCAATATTTCCATGCGATCCCCCCATACCGAGATGCAGGACTCAAATAGGGTGATGTAATACGCCACCTGTTAAGCATCACACAAAGTAGTATCCATATTTGCAGTATTAACTTCCAAAATAATAGGTAACTTGTATTAAGCATTTTGTGTCAGATAATAAGCGAGTCTTAACCACATTCATGTAGTCCAACGTCATCGTAATAGTTGTGCAAGGAACGGATTAGCTCCTTTGCAGGCTCCAAGCAAGGATCTGCCATGCTGATGATGTCATCATTGGTTTGGTTATTTGACAATGAAGATTCTATGAAAGTCCTGATGCTTTCTACCGAGGGTACATTTGGTTTCACAGAGCCTCAGTCAATGATTCCCTAGCAAATGCTTTGCAGGCATTTGCATCTGGATTTAATTGGTTAGCATTCCTAGGTGCTGACAAAACATTTTTTGAGAGAGCCGCCATATTCAAGTAAATATAACCCTTGAGCTTCAGGGTTAATTAAGTGTTATTACTGGTAGTGTGAAATTTCATCCCTAGCTAATGCATCTTCTCATCTGATAGAAGCATAAAAGATAGAAGGGAAAGAGATAGGGCAATAGACCCATTAATTTCATATTACATTCATCAGATGATGACAAGTGACACATGGCACACGACACATGACATCGAGCATCTCCTGACCGCAGGTGAAGAGTAAAATTAAGTGATATTGACCGCAACCCTTCCAATTACGAAAGGTCAGTATGCTGAGATAATGTCAGTTCTATGGGGACCGTTTTCATTGATGATTTTAATTTTTTTCTAATTTGTGAGTGCACATGTCAACTCCATGATTGCATTACGCTTCTGGATGCTAAATTTAGGGTGATGGTGAGCAAGGCTGCTAAAAGTGTTTCAAATGTTAACATTCTCAGTCATTTAGTTTTCCATATGTTATTGGCATTTCATGGACTCGTGTTTTTAATATTTCAAATTCTTTGTTAGTTTGTCTCACAAGACGAACTTGTATCAGAGACAAAAACGTTCTGGAAAAACAGTATGACTTGGAAAGATTTTTAAGATATAGTACATACCAAGTTTGCTTCATCTATTCTGTTTTCATGTGACAAGTAACAGAAGATTATATTTATTTCTCTCACCTTAAAAAGTGTCCATTGTGAACTCCGTTTTCAAGAAGAATTTTCTCTTTCCTCTGTTCACTAAACACAGACTCAAATTCAACGTTCCTTAAGTTGCAGACCTCTTACAAAGGAAACTAACCTTTCAAAATTGGATCATTTAACCACATTTAAATCACTGGGCATATTTCTACCTATATAGAGTCCAGTAAGTAGTAGAGACCAGAGAATTGGAGTTGCTCTTTATCTGTTATAATACCTGCATTTCTTCTGATGGACAAGGAATAGAGACATCTTAATCTTAGGAAAGAGTAATAGTGAATTATCCCTTTCTTGTTCATGGCAATCAATTCTGAGTCCTTCGTTAATAGTGCTTTATCTTTTGAAGACATGTTTTTCAAGTGAATACTGGGCTTGGAGAGTACACCAATAACATGACAAGACCGTACTTTATAAAACCGTGCTTGATACGTTACCTTTCTAAAGCTACTTTATGGAAAGGTAGAAACACTTTTATCATTACTGGCATGCACTTACAATGTGTCTGTGATTCTCATGTATGCCTCAATGGCCCAAAAAAGAATCGAAGATAGAGATCAACCAAATGCGGCAGTCAGGACACTGCTCAGGATTTTGCTTATTGTCCAAGTTTTTCCCATTTTGTATTTTAATTGTTTGGAGTGTCCTAATCCACCATAGCAGTGACCCTGCTTCAGTGCATCTGGTGCACATCCTTTATTTACAAGCTTCTCTAAAAACGAGAAATATTTTTAATGACATAACCTCCAATGGTTTTTCGGATATTTCAAGTTGGACAAACAGGATACCCTTCCCGGTGCTTCTTTTTTACTTTACGATGTGCCCTCCTATGCCCCCAATTTTTTTTTTTGTTTATACTGGGGCCTTCTGTACCCACTCTTCTTTGCCACCCTGCAATGGCATTTGTACACCTGCATCTGCTGCATTGTTTATTTATGCTGTGCAGCCAGTGAAATGTCTCTTGGCATCAAGGACGTGACACAACAACCACATACTCATTCAATGCACAGCCTTGGTCCTAAACAGATGACACTATAGACACTATTATCAACCTTGCTGTTGCTTCAACCTCACTGATGAAATAAAAGAGCTTCCGCTCACATGTTTTGTCATCGTTCGCACAATTTGTATTCCAGCTTTCTTTTTTCTGCTTTTAGAACTCAAAAACCTACATACCTCACTAAAGCATTGTTGCCATTATATAAACCCACTGTCAATCTTCATGTTTAGTATGTTTGGTTTTCTCATCACTTCCCACGAAGCAGAAAAGAAAGAAGAATCAGGAGGGACAATATTTTATAACATACTTGATTTGTTCAGCCCTTATGCACCATTTCATTAATAGACTAGCAACTATTTTATTTACATGCATACTGCGTTGACATGTGCAATGGTGTATTCAACCGGCAATGTATGTCTCACCTTTACATCGCCCAATGTAAGACACTTTATTTTAAAGGATTTTTGTGGTTCCCTGAAAAAACATTGCAGGATATGCTCCAGGAATGAATAGTCAGAGAAAACTACTATACTTCAATTCTTTTTTTTTTTTTTTATGTAAAGTTGGTTAAAAAAAACACACACGCATTCCTCATCAAATCGAGGTGAAGTTGCAGCAACAAAAAGTGAACTAAACATTTGAAGAATAATACCTGGGTAGAGTCTGCTTCAATACCGGAAATAGGTCAGGAGTCAGTGAGCCATTGTGAAGGGCTGAAAGGACAATCAGTAAAAACAAGCAATGCAACGAAAGCTGGCTTACTACAAAAGCACCTCTTCTTAACGTGCTGCAAACCACTCAGTTTTTTTGTGGCTCATGTTTACATCTTGCTTCACCGGCTCTTCCTTTCATTTTAGAAACTTGAGGGAGGAAGAAGGCTATTTAACGAGCAGCGAACTCTGATGGAGCAAACCTTATCTGTATATTTTTGTATTGCTAAACAAATAGGCCCGTATTTATACTCCGTTTGCGCCGAATTTGCGTCGTTTTTTTCGACGCAAATTCGACGCTAAACTAACGCCAACTAACGCCATATTTATACTATGGCGTTAGAGGCGTCTAGCGCCAAAGTTCCCGGAATGTGCGTCATTTTTTAGCGTGAACCCCTTCCTTGCGTTAATGATATGCAAGGGAGGCGTTCCCGTCTTAAAAATGACTCCCAGGCCTTTACGTGGTATTTATACTCCCGGGCAAAAGAGACGCCCGGGAGTGGGCGTGGCTAAAAACGGCGCATTTGCGCCGCTTTTTAACGCCTGGGTCAGGCATGGCGTTAAGGGACAAGTGGGCTAAAAATGAGCCCAGAGTGCCCTCCCCTGCCCCCAGGGACCCCCCCTGCCACCCTTGCCCACCCCAGGAGGACACCCAAGGCTGGAGGGACCCACCCCAGGGACATTCAGGTAAGTTCAGGTAAGTATTTTTTTTTTTTTTTTAAATAATTTTTTTTGGCATAGGGGGGCCTGATTTGTGCCCCCCTACATGCCACTATGCCCAATGACCATGCCCAGGGGACAGAAGTCCCCTGGGCATGGCCATTGGGCAAGGGGGCATGACTCCTATCTTTACAATGATAGGAGTCATGTTGATGGGGGATGGGCGTCGTTAAAAAATGGCGCAAGTCGGGTTAAGACGATTTTTTTGCCTCAACCTGACTTGCCCCATTTTAAGACACCCTAACGTCATTTTTGCCTAACGCCGGCGCTGCCTGGTCTACGTGGTTTTTTTCCACGCACACCAGGCAGCGCCGGTCTGCTTGCGCTGGCTAACGCCATTCCATAAATACGGCGCCCGCATGGCGCTTCAGAATGGCGTTAGACGGCGCAAAATTTTTTGACGCTAAACTGCGTTAGCGCAGTTTAGCGTCAAAAAGTATAAATATGGGCCATAGTTTCGTAGGTGGCCCTACACAGTGATAAACGGTATCGTCTCAGTGTCTTCAAAGTAGTCTTTCTATATTTATTCCAGTGACATCCACAGGGACTGGACTGGCTCGTCTAATTTATCTTTCAAAATATCTTGCAACAAACAAAATCTACTTCCAAGCGAGTTGAATATAATATTACCTCGAAAAGCAATTAAAAGTCGGTCAGGTGTTTAAGTTGACGACAGTTAAACGAGAAGGCGCAGATTTCCATATAGGCTCCTACTCCTACAGCTATTTTCCACTGTAAACAAATGTTTACGGCGAAAATGGCTTCATTTAAATCTGCCACAAATTCACAGGAGGATTCTTGACAGCCGTAAATGGCTGTTTTTCCGTTTGATTTCTCAGCCATGGGTGCTGTGAAATCTGAACCCCTGGCAAAGGGTGGGAAGTGGGTTGATCAAAATATGGTTTGCCTTGAAAGTTTGTGAATGCCCAGTTCACAAACTCCTGCCCGACCCTTAGTCATCCTGGAAATGGTCGGAGTTTTACTCCAGCAAAGGGCAGCAGTTAGTCCAATGTGGGCAGAAGAAAAGTCCATCTCGCCGCACTTGGTGCTGATATAGTCGAAGAGTTCTCCACGGAAAAATGTTTTCATTATGAAAATAAAAACAAGAAAAATGTATTTGTGCATTAGGCTGCATATTAGTCTGCATTGCGCTATTGCATAATTGTCAACTATGTGCAGTTATATGTTGAGGAAATATCAGGTGGTAAAAATAACAAAGGTCATTCTCAGTAGGAGTCTTGGGCAAATTTCATAATTTTTCTCTCTATCTTTCCTGTCTGGAGTATATTTTCTCTTGTGTGAAGAAACTTTACATATTGTTACTCTGACCCTAGCTCAATGATCTTCAAATGTTTTAATGTCGTGCCCCTCCCCCCCCCCAGTGAAATAAAAGAATCATCGAGCCCCTTTCAGAATTGTTCACAATTATTTTAGTTGGAATTTTTTTAATACTTCTCGAATTATTTAAACATTGCAGTTAAGTTCTGTTAACTATTTAAAAATGCAATCGAATACATGATGCCAATCATACTATTCTGGTCAGACAGGCCTTATTAACGTGTAAAAGTACCCACAGTGTGATTATTAGAAGTGGGTGGGGAGTGTGGGTTTTGAAGAGTATCTGGTGTTCCTTCCCTTTTGACACATACTCCCTGCTTGGATATGAATGACTAAAGATGTTAGTGATGGCCAATTACAGAGCAGCTTACTGCCGCTCATTTTTTGACCCCTTAAAACAAAGCACTTTTATAAGCATAATGCTTCTTTTGACCAGGGCCTGTTGCCCCCGGAATCACTTAAGGCTCTCCTCTAGGCCCTCCACCACCCAGTTTGAAGACCCCTGCCCTAGATGTTGACCTTGAATGGATTTGGGCAGCCTAGTCTGTGCCTGCAGCTCCAGAGGGAGCAAAAATCATCGTTACTCTGTAGGAAGAGTGAAAGGGAAAACCTGGTGAAGCCATTCTCTGAGCGTAAAGACCCATGTCTCAGGGCAATGACGGTCTACTTAATTAAAATATAGTCTAAAGTATTTTCACCTTGCTAAAATACTGAATTCCTATAAAGCTTAAAAGCAAAGTGCGATCAAATATGTGCCTGGAATAAGTATGGCAAGCACATACAGTAAGTGGACTGCGAATACCATAATGTACTGGAAGGCCTGTTCCTAACATGCACCCAGCATCATCCAACCCACTGAAATATATTGTGTAAATTGTCCAGTCTAGGACAAAAACATGGCAGCTGAAAAGCATAGATCTTGGTCTTGGAGGACTCTACTTTTTGTCTGCTAGTATAAGGGAAACCTGAAAGCGAACCATTGCTGTTGTCGAAATTAGTCTTACGCAATAAACTCAACTCACCCCCTACCATTGGTTCAGTAGGGAAGGTTTTTTTAAACAAATGGAGAGCAAACATATCACAAGAAGAGAGCTCTCCTATGGGTTTGCTTGGAATTGAAGGTGGGCAGAGGAGAAAAAAAATATTGTGTATCTTGGAGGATAATTCATCCTGGCTCTAGGTCGTGTCACAAGGATACGTCATAGACAAGGTTCTATCATGGCACTCTCTGTCATTGAAGCTTTGAAACTCCACTTCCGTACTTTGATGGACAATCAATCCTCTACACCAGTAATGCGAACCCTGAAGTGGGTGAAGGCATTGATCTTTTCAGGGTGACTACCAAATCCAAACAATAATAGTTGAATACATTCTACCCGCCTAATTCAGAACGAAAAAAAGACCAGCATATGAGTTACACACCTACGCAAACCAGAGATAATTGATGGGCACTCCGTTTCACAGAACATCCAGATATTCACAAGTGAAACATATATATTGATAAACGTATAGCGAAATGTGATTCAAATGAAGTCTTCCCATTCTGTTGATTCTGAATATTTTTTCAAATTGTTTTCTGTCTTCTGGAAACTATTTTACCACTATGGCCTCATCACAAAAATGCTTTTTAAAACGTCTTAGGTTGAATATTGTTCACTTTTGTGTTGGGTTGCCAAAGGTGTGAACAGGAAGGATGAGCTTCCCATCTTCCCGTGCGAGTCGCGTTCCATCCAGTCCAATTGTTTTCTGTCTTCTGGAAACTATTTTACCATTATGGCCTCATCACAAAAATGCTTTTTAAAACGTCTTAGGTTGAATATTGTTCACTTTTGTGTTGGGTTGCCAAAGGTGTGAACAGGAAGGATGAGCTTCCAATCTTCCCGTGCGAGTCGCGTTCCATCCAGTCCATTTTGCACTTAAGATTTTTCTGCAAAATTTAAAAGCACCCAGGAAGCGATATACAATTCCCTTACTCAAATGTTTACAGTTTAGGCAATATATATTTGCTCATTTTTATTTTCAGTTGCTACCAACAGAGCACGCTTGTGGGGCAATTACTACATTTATACAGACTGCTCTCAGGTTACGAAATACGCTGACGTTTGCATCTATCTTATAGTGATGTAAATGATGAGGTTGCCGATTTTATGTGATGCAGATTTTATGAGGCATTGCACTTGCCTTTTTACTGCAAATGGGGGTGTTGTTGTGTATTTCACTGGTGAGTTATCTTTTTATTAATAATTTGTTTGTACATGATGAACTTATATCTTGTAATTGATGTTTTGTATTTGATTATATATATCTTGTAACTTTTTAAGCCGAATAAAGAATGTTTGATTGATTGAAATGGGCCATAAAGTTCTGTTAATGCAAATGACTTAATGAAAAATTATTAATGAGTGTTTATGTGTTCTAATAATGAACTTGTTAGAAAATGATTAACTTAGAAAAATTCATCTGCACGTTTGAAATTGTGACCTCGGAGAATGGCCACCAGATTTCACGAATGTACTAATAAGTGACTAGCATACATGAAATATTGAAAACGTATTAAAATGATGTAGTAGTATGTCATATTGAGAGTTAGAACCTATGTCTTGCAATAATTGGAAGCCCTAACTTAGCAAGAGTATTGGCCTAGTCTTCCCAGGCCTCATGCAGAAAGCTGAATTTCTTAGTGTCTAATAGAAATGTGCTTACAAATTGAACTGACCGTGAACTGCTTATTGTTTTATACATTTTTTTAACTATACCTTTTTGTGAGAACCGACTGACAGGAGATGATGTTCTAGTAATTGTAACTAATAAATGTTTAACATGCATGAGATGTACTTTCCCAGGACTCGAACAATGAAGGCACTGACTGGAGAAGAAGATGCAACATTTTTGATGCCTGACGAGCTGGATAATGAGGACATCGTAAAGCAGACCAATCAACGACATGTGAACTGTGAAATATTAGAATGCATAGATTTGGAATAGTACAACTATTGGATAGAGTCATAACTGGTGATTAATTGACCAATTGGAAATTGGGGGATAGTCTGAGTAACTTCAATATACCAACGTGACAGAGAGACAAGAGTTCAGATGTTAGATGCAGACAGTGGCGGCCCGTCCTCTAGGGCGGAGGGGCCACGTCCCCCCACCCCATGAAGAGTGTCTGTCAGGCTGAACAAAGGTCAGCCTGACAGACACTCTTCATGTTCAGGTCAGGCAGGCAGGAGCAGACATGTGCGATTTGCGCAGACTCCTGGCTGCCTGAGCTGAACTTTTCTGGGCTGAGGAAGTCACAGCTCCTATGGGCGTGACCTCCTCGGCCCAGCAAAGGTGCCTCGAGGCCCTCCCCTGGGTGACGAGGAAAGCGTCACCAATTGACACTCTCCCTGGGCGCTTCAGTTTAAGCCCTGAAGTGCCCAGGGTGAGTGTCAATCAGTGACCCTTCGTCACAGAGTGGGGTGGGGTCAGCAGTCTCACTGACCCCATCCCACTCTGTGACGAGGCTGGGACTGCTGCCTTCCCAATGAGGGAAGGCAGCAGTCCCAACCCTCCTGGGAGCTGGAGGCTAAAGGTAAGTGTGTGTGTGTGTGTGTGTATGTATGTGTGTTATGTTTTACATTGAATGTTTGGCGCGCGGGTGCATGTTTGAGTGTTATGAGTGTTGTTAATGGATGTGCGTGCGTGCGTGTGTGTGTGTGTGAAAGAATGAATGTGTGTGATCTTGTAAAATGAATGTTTGGTGCGTGCGTGCATGTTTGAATGGAATGAGTGTTTTTAATGGATGAGCATGCTTGTCTGTGTGAAAGAATGAGTCTGTGTGTGTGTGTTTGTCTGTGTGTGTGTGTGCCCCGCCCGCCCCCTCCCACAGCTGCCGGCCGCCACTGGATGCAGATGCTAGATGTTGGGGGAACGAGACTGTGAGATTCCAGAGGTGTTTCAAGATTCTGTCATTGGGCTCATATACTTGAGAGCCTGATGTGATGCTGATCGACTGATGGCCTGAGGACGAAGACTGACTCTGTTGCGGATCCATACCAAGGATAGGTAGATATGACAATGTCACTGAACTATACATTTGTGCCTTTCCTTTCTAGGTACCAGCTGCGCTGTCTAAATAGCCTTCTAGATGTTTTCTGTATTCCTGTTCTAAATTGTTTTTGCATGAAGTCCCCACATGCTGATGTTAATCTGGGTAAGATGAGGTTTCCTTATATGACAACTGACAGATTCAGAGAAAAATGATTGACGGACTGTTTTGCTGAACTCTATGAGTACAAAAGATTTATTGCCTTTGGTTCTTCAGATGACTTTTGCTCATACATTAGAATACGTTTTGATGGAAGTTTTGATTAGATTATGTTTTTGGTGCCTTATAATAAACTAATACAGAAATTTTGAGTGAACTAAATTGCGTTGAATTAATCTTAGTATTGTAACTAATAGGGAAATAAACTTACTAAAACGTATAATGAGTTGTGGATTATTCATTACTGAAAAGTCATGGTGTGATGTTTCATTGATTCACTATTAATGACAACTAATGTTTATTGAGTTTTTCTGTATTGACTATTTTGAGCACCAACCATACCCTAGCTAGGATACTCCATGCGAATCAAAAGGTTCATCGACCTATGCGCATCCCCTTGTAATTTTACTTATTAAGGACCAGGCGCTATCAGTTCCAATCACTGTGTAAATCCCTGTTTCTCAAAGTCAGTTTCAGCAGGTCGATCCATCTGAAATTTATCAGGGGGAAAATCCCAACTAGTTAATAGGAAATATGGACTGTAGGGAAGTAGGACCAAAATGGCTGCATGTTAGGCCCCATTTCCAAATTTGAACTTGTAATAGGTGGAACTGAGCAACACCTCATCCCTGTGTGTACCGGGCCTTCTAAAAGCATCATATCACTCTGCCATTTTTTGAAAATGGGGAACATAAGTGCACATTCCCGAACTTGCTGAATCACGAGCACAGTTCACTGTGGGATATTACTTACACATGTTTTGTAAACGATCACAAAAACATGAACATGTCAGTTTTCACTTCATTTACATTTCATTTATCCGGCTATTGTAATGACACTGCCATGTGACCTCCTAAATATACACATTGAGCCAAAACCTACAGCTCAAAACGTATGCATATATTTCACACATAGCCATTTGATATACCGTGACTTACATGTGTCAGTGAGTCATGCATTCATATGGCAGCAAGCTATTATTCTCACACCAATGCGTGTAAAAATAATTCTGAATCAGACTCTTGGCATTCACTCTTGCATACAGACGATTGACAGAAGTACCCAGGCATCAGAAACCACTGAAAACGGCACAGCAAATATCCCAGAGACCAATTCAGAAATACTTATTGTGGAGAATATTAGAAGATATCAAATATAAAGAAGACATCCTACGTAAATGCTATATTCACAAAGACGAGCGCTGGAGTAAATTTGGAGATACCAGCGGAAGCTGCTATGAACTTCACTTGCACACAGGAAGCATACAATGTGAATGCATTAGAAGAAAGCTAGTGTGAATCAGAGATGCCCCATGCTTCCCCTGACTTGTCACAGACAAAATATTGGTGAAAAATGCCCTGACAGTGAAAAGTGTCTCGACAGAACTATTCTCACGACTCAAGAGCAGGTCGTTGAGCAAATCCGGATGTTGCAACTGCATCAAACGCCCCCTTGACAACTGGTCCAATCATAGGGATTTCTATTCCCACAAAAGTCCTAACCTGGAGCAACGTCCTCTTCTATCGCAGATCTCCACGCCCTACATTTGAGTCCTGCGGCATATTCTCATTCCTGGAACATTTTATTGAAGGCCGGATCACTTTATTTTGAGCTGCAGTTAATCGGAAGCATAAATTAGACTTCATTAGAAGTTTACAGATGGCTGCTTCCAACTGAGAGAACCGTGATTGACTTCTGTGTCTAAGCATGCAATTAAATGCATTTTGCAGGTACAGCACCGACATCGCATTCTCTAGATACCTTCGAAGCACCTCAACCTTGCTCTTGAAATATTAAAAAAACAAGACGTATAATATCATGAGCATTTTTCCACAGGTGTAATTTAATCAGCTCCGATGAAAGAACGATATTTCTGTGCCTTGACTCCATTTCTAGTGTGTACAGTTAGCCCTGTTTTCCTATTTGGAAGTTGTTCATTATTGACTTGTAATGGAAGCTTTATGAAATCTTATTCTTTTAAATAGCTTTTTTTTAATGAAATAGTATCCTTATTTTTTAATTGTAATGGTACTAGGTGGATATAAGCTTATTCTTTTTTATATCGTTTGTCCTAAAACTATTTTCTTTATTATTTGAACCCTTTTGCATCTACTTTAAATTGTTTCAGGGATGGGTTTTGGGGTCAGCCGAACTACCTAAGGAACATCCAGTGACATATTGAATTTAGGCTTTGTGGACGCGCAAGATTAGTTTGTAAAATGTTCTACCCTGACTCCTGCTTCTAACAAGACCGTCGCCTCCTCAGGGCCATTTTGAAGAAAAGACTGGTATAGTGCAAGTGATATTTTTAATGCTCTCACGTTGTATTTCGCTTCATATTGTTCGGTTTAAAACAATCCTATTGAAATCTTGGTGAGCTCTAGACACGCCTCAAATAAACGAAGCATTTAAAATAAACGGGAGCTTCTTTCAAATAGTATTATTTCCTCATCCTAGTAATGGGAACATCTTCTTTGAAAGTCTACAGCTGGACTTGAACACTATAGCTCTGGAGTCTTTGACTGTCACCACATGGAACGGTCCACCTACCAAGGTGTTTATAAAGCCTTATGAGCACTCAACCTACCTGTGAATCTTTCATTTTCACAAGGAGTTGTTTTCAGATTTTCAGTCTGATGTACTCTCCCCCCGCATGTGTGCTGCGTAATGTTAATCTTTGCAACATTTTATAGCTCTTCCCAGCTGAGATAATTACACAAGTTTTGTGGCAGTTGAAAGTAAGTGCAGGAGACAGTGGCGTAACCAAGGCCCCCGCAACCCCTCCAGAGTGGGGGGGTGGTGAGCTCCAGAGGGCCTCGTCAACACAGTACCTTGGCCTGAGAGCTCCTGAGGGAGTTCAGAGGGGGCCCTTTCATATAGTTTGCAGGGGGGGGGGGCCCTCAGGCTTCCTTATCCCAGGAGACACCTGGATACAAACAGGATTCTCCACATACCAACATAAGGGATTCTGCAGTGACACATCAAAGGTGCCATGGGCACTAAAGTAAGATATTACAATGGCTCCCTATCCTCTGGTTTATTACTAATAAAACAGCTATGATTCAGGTGAAGTGGATCCATCACATCCATGGGCACCTGCACCATAGCACCTGATTGCTATGTCCTTGGGTAGGGTAACCAGATATCCCGGATTTTGGGGCAAAAGTCATGTCATTCTGTAAAGGAGAATTAAAAGGCAAACTCTTAAGAAGTTTTTCTGTTTCAGGGTGAGGCAGCGCAGGAGGAGGTCGACTGCACGCATACTTCAGCAGAGGGGTGACAGTGGGAAGGGTGGTTCAGAGTAGATGTAAGCGTAACTTATAAATGTATATATATATATATATATATATATATATATATATATATATATATATATGTGTTTCAGGGTGATCCATCAAGCAGTGGCAGAGAAAAAGGGGAGGTGGTCAAACATGTGTTTCCCATATGAATTTCCATAGAGATTTTAGACACAACTACAGCCCAAAAAACTTGAAGGAATTAAACCAAATTTGTCAGAAAGGTAGCTCTTGGTCCAGAAAGCACCCTTTTACCTTTCAGCAGTTTTTGAGATATTTAAAGAAAACCAAATGTGTATATTTGGGAGGAGCCTAAGCACAGATCTCTTGGTGAGATCTGATTGGCTGCCAGCACTTTGCTGGGTTGACTGCCCCCTCACTGAAAACACCATTGCAGTTTGATTAACCAATTGGTTTATTTCCCTGCTACCACTTACTGTGGCTGTGAGAAATTTAGTAAGCTACAAACAATAATTTCAAAATTCAAACTTAATTAGTAAGTGAGTTTTTTCAGAGTCAATAAAGAGAGTTTTAGCAGTGCTGAAGTATTTATTTAAATTAACTGTTATAGTTTAATAATCCAGGAAAAGGTTACAGAAACACGCATGCTGTGTACCCTGAATCTGTCCCTACTCAGTCCATCTCTGGCTTACAGAATGTGATAAGTCAAATAATACTTTCTCATAGTCTGGGAAAGTTAGAAGAGAACATTTTGGGCCTGATTCTAACTTTGGAGGACGGTGTTAAACCGTCCCAAAAGTGGCGGATATACCACCTACCGTATTACGAGTTCCATAGGATATAATGGACTCGTAATACGGTAGGTGGTATATCCGCCACTTTTGGGACGGTTTAACACCGTCCTCCAAAGTTAGAATCAGGCCCTCAGTCTGCTACATTAACTATACTTCCCATGCTTATGTGTCTCATGTGTTTGCAGCTCTTACACTGTTCTGAAACAATTTATCAACTCTCTCTCAGCCTTAATACAATAACTGCAGTGGAATGAATAACTCTGTTGTGTCCAATAGCTCTGAAGCCGGTTGGTTCTCATGAAGATTTCTACTCAAACCTGCTCTCCCTAACTAGTACAGTCAGCTCAGTGCAGTCACTTTAAAATACAGTCTCTGTCATTCAATAGCCAAGTTGCTGTATAATGCTCTCTGGTCACCTGTGACTTTCAGCTCCAATAATGGCAGTGGTAGAAGTAGTGGCCCAAAACCAAAGCCACTGTGGTCATCTCTCACTCTCTAATCTTTCGAACACCAATCAACAACCCACTCTTCTTTTTCTAGGACACCTTTTATAATTGTTTTGATGGTTATTTTTCTTAACAAAGATACACGTTTCTTGAGATGTTGCACAATTGAACAATACTTCTCTTGATCAAAAGCAGTGATTGGATACTAATACTTCCTTTCACATGCATTCTGTGCTTCCGCAAGAACAAATTTTACAAACATCAGTGTAACACCAACTCAATTTCCATCATTCACATAATGTTAAAGTTTGCATCATATGAGCGGATTGTTATTTTTTAAATACATGTCAGAGCACATCGACACAGTTTAGTAGGTGGATAAAGATGTAGTTAATACTGGTTCAATTGTTTTACGACAAGTTTGTAGCATTTTCAAGTCAAGAAGAGGTTATAGAAGAAACATTTAATAGAAATATGTACTATCCTAGTGAGCATTGCAATTCTTGCTGCACAGGTTACATAAAGTACAGAGCATGCTTTTGAACATTCAAGCAACAACAGTTTCTGGGCCTAGCAATCCATTGTCATGTTAGTAATTAGCGATTGGATTTTAATTTTCTATTGGGTCCTTAACAATCTCAACCAAGAAGTGATGGGAGCCATCTGGGGACCAATATACATGATAAAACCCCATTGAAATGTACCACAGTGAATAGCAGATTTTGAGAGGCACAAAAAGGAGAACATATAAAGGCTGATAACAGATTTTAGTTACAATATAACTCATTTGCTGATGGTATCATATTAACTTTAGGAATTGTGATGTGTTCAAACTTGATTTGACCCTGTGAAAAAGCCTTCTGCTGTGAATTCATAAACCATGTTTGAGAGGAAACTGTTTTCTCATGATGTTTCCAGAGAGCTGATGGAAGGTGCTCCGGAAGCTAAAATTAGAGCATGTTTTCTGTAAATTCACACCACCTTTCTCAGCCATATGGGAATAAAGTCTGACATTCATACTAAAACATGTACCTTCAACAGAAGCAGCCTGTCAGTTGATTCCCTTGTGTTCTACTGCAGCCTCTCAGAGTATTCTAAAGAACAACTAGTGTGCTAACTGTCTACGTATGACAAAAGTATGGCACACCCAAAACCATCTTGATTGAATCAAACTGGTAAAACCTAAACATTTAATTTAAAAAGGAACAAAACGAAGAGGTTCATTTTGTCATAGAAATTAAAGTAGTACATATTTTAGGTGAGTTCTCTTCTATTTCAGTAAAGCATTCTGACAGGCGGACTGAAACATGCACTTTCAAAACTAGCAGCAGACTACCAATTAACTCCCTGGTGACCAGCAGGTGATCAGCAGCTTACCGTGTTCTAATTAGCAAGTAAAGTGCTAAAATTCTGAGTTCATGCCAAAAATGTGACACATCTGAACCTTGTCTTGATGGAATCAAAAAGGAAAACAGAAATCATAGTCCACAGAGGATACTGCAGTAAATAAGGAAATTAGTGTGCTTCATAACAAATAAGTCTCCCAAGATGGCCACCAGAGAAAAAAGAGCCCAAATGTACCATACATATCTTCCAAATGTAGCCCAAGTATAGCCCAATGACAGAAGTGTGCAAAACACTTAGGGCCTGATTTAGAGTTTGGCAGAGGGGTTACTCCATCACAAATGTGACGGATATCCCATCCGCCATGTTACAGTTCACAGAGGATATAATGGGATCATAATACAGCTGACAAGATATTTGTTGCATTTGTGATGGAGTAGCCCCCGCCACCAAACACTAAATCATGACCCTAATATTTAAGTTTTCCTGCAGTTTTATATAGCGCAGTCTTGACCCGAAGGTATTGGATTGCTTTACATGAGCATCAGTTACGTTACACAAGGACAAATAAAATTTTGGCTTTAGCCATTGGGAGATTAAGTGATTTGCCCAGAATCACGGGATTTCAAGCTGATGCCGAAACTCAAACCTGTTTCCCAAGTTGCAAAGGCTGCAGCTCTTGCTGTAACACCACATCCTCTCCCTCTCTTAATAATTAAGTGATTAACTGGATTAAAAAAAAACATAAAGATAGCAAATAATTTCAAAGTGCTTTGTCGCTATTTGAGAACTCAGAAAATATAACCTCGTTTTCGTTTTTTTAGAGCACAAGTCATAATGTCTATGGGAATAAGACCCTCTCAAATTTATAATTTCTGAAGGAATTGCTTTAGGTATAACAGTTTTGATTACATCAAGCTGACATCAGGTTTGCCACACTTTTGTAAAAAATATAGGTGCCAGATTGAATAAAAATGGTGCTGCACCCAGTGCAGTCCCACTTTTCTTGCACTCCTTAGCTACCCCCAAACACCACCATGCGTGGGTCATATCTAAGATACTTAATTTTGGAGCCCAGGGTGGGCCAAGCCCCAGGGGCATTGTTATTTTTAATATGGGGGGCTCTTGACCCTCTCGCAGCCCGGGGTACCACCGTCTCTCCGGGGCTATGAACAAATTAAAGCAGGTGCTGCCCAGCCCGGCCCCCGTGCAGCCCTGGGGACCACCACCTCCCTGGGCTTTTCTCAGTTGTAATGGGAAGCTGCTTGGCTCCCCCCACAGCCCGTGGACTGCCACCTACCTGAGTACTTAAATAAATCTAATGCAGGGGGTGCCCGTCCCTTCCCCCTGCAACCCAGGGACCACCACCTCCCTTGGGCAACAATAGAAGAGTAAAGGGGGGGTCTGTTTTGGCGCCCTAGCCTCGGAGACTGCCTCCTCCCCAGGGCAGTGCTCATTGGAGGGGAGGGCCGCATGACTCCCCTCATGGAGCCACTGATAGCCCTGGGGCCGGCTCCTGCTATGTCCTGGGGTGCCCACCCCAGGACAAAGCTGTTTGGTTTTCCTTGGTGGGAGTTGACAGCTCTCACCAATCAAAAACAACCAAAGTCCACACTCTGCAAGAGAGAGCTGTCAAGCAGCTCTCCCTTGCAGAAAGCAGTGTTTTCAGCTGTCTTCCCTGAACACAATATGTATGCAGGGAAAACAGATGAAAACATTGCTCCTGCAAGCAGGGAGCTGCTATTTAAAGCAACACTATGCTTGTGGGAGCAAGGCCGGCTCCCGCAGGAGCCAGGAGCCTGTGGGACCTCGAGGGACTTAATGGTACCTCTGCGGTCCTCCCCCCCAAAAAAAGGCACAAGCACAGCTGCCAAGGTGTCAGGCTACTTATGTGTGTCATTTTCATAATTTCAATTTAACTGTGAGTGATGTTCAAGGACTATGAGGGACATTCAAGGACTAGGAGCAGGGCCACTGTAATTATATTGCATAAGAGGTGCAAATTACGGGGGAGGGTTTAGTAAATTTTGTGAAAATTGCCGGAGTCACACAATCACATAATGCCAGTGGCCCTGATTATGAGTGACACTTTCTTGCAACCAAAATCAAGCAATAAAGACAAAGAAAAATAAAAATATCACAAATTATGCCCATCTGAGCAACGAAAAACTCTAAGAAGATCTTAAAACTGCTGAAAAGCACCAGAAATGGAAGGTCAGTAGCCAAGTTTGTTTGTAAACTGATTGTACTGAAAAACAAATGTGTAACTATGATTTTAAACATTAGCATGTGCCCCTGAAAAGCACATTTCAATTAGCATTTAGAAACTTAGCTAGTGGACGAAACGGATAGAGAGCCACAAACACAGGGCAAGAAATGAGTAGAAAGGCAGAAAAAGAGGGCAAGAAATGATGCAGTGTTGGGTGAGTATAATGGCTTGTCTGCCGGGTCTAGCAGCAGTCCAGGGCTTGGTGCCAACACTCACTGCGCTTGTCCTAAGGCCGTCATGGTGCTAAATTGTGAGTTGGTGGTTGGATTAAAATATCGTCATTAAAATAATGTTTAAAAAACATAGAAATTCACTTAAAAAAACAAAGGTTACAGGGACGTTATGGTGAGAAAATATAATGAAAAAAAAACATGAAAATTCACTGAAAAAAACAAAAGTTACAAGGACTTTATGGTTAGGTTTTGAATTTACTCATAGAAAACCACAGAAAGTCAGCAGTTATTTAAAGTAACCATAACCCGTGCCCTACGGTAACTATAACTCGTGCCCTCATCATGTACTGCTAATTACTTGAAATCAGTCAAAATTATTACTGAAGAAAAAACTGGACTGCTGCATTTCTATGGTTTTCTACAAGTAAATTTAGAACCTAATTATAACCTCCCTGTTACGTTTGTTTCGGTTCTAAATTTACTGTATATATAAATATCTATATGTATATATATATGTATATGACATGGTTTCCCCTGTCTTTTTGCTTCTGACCTTCTGTTTCTGATCCTGTTCTAAAGTTTGTTTTTGCTATCTTTAGTACTCTAGGCATTTTACCACTGCTGACCGGTGCTAAAGTGCAAATGCTCCCTGACTCCTTGTGTAAATTAAATTGGTGATTGTTTTCTCCATGACGGCCATATTCGATTTACTAGTAAGTCCATAGTAAAGTGCAGTATGTGTCCCCAGAGCCTGTCAATAAAAGGCTGCTAGTGGGCCTGCAGCACTGATTGTACCACCCACATGAATAGCCTTGTAAACTTGTCTCCCACCTGCCACTGCAGAGTCTGTGTGCACAATTTTGAACTGTCATTTCGACTTGGCAAGTGCATCCACTTGCCAGGCTCAAACCATCCCTTTTACTACATGTAAATCACCCCTAAAGTAGGTCCAGGTATCCCAAAGGGCAGGGTGCAGTGTATTTAAAAGGTAGTTCATTTACTGGTTTGTTTTACATGTCCTGATACTGAAATACTGTTAAATTCACTAAAGCAAGGGCTATCTCTCCCACAGAGTAACATTTGAATGGCCTTGAAATATCTTTTAAGTGTAATTTCAAATTGGGAGCAAATAGAGGTGGGGAGTTTGGGGTATCTGAACTAACAATTTGAAAATACAACTTTGGTGAAGTTGGTTTTTGACTTGTAAGTTTGAAAATGCCACTTTTAGAAAGTGGGCATTTTCTTGCTTATTCATTCTGTGACTCTGCCTGTCTGTGGAATACACATCTGAGTCTGGATGACAGTTGGGCTGTTTGTGAATTCACTTTAGGCAGTCACACAAAGGAGGCTGAGGTGTGCCCTGCATTTCCTGATGGGTCTTCCTGAGCTAGAGTGGTGGGAGGCGCTGACACTTCCTCATGAATAGGGCTGTGTCTGTCCTCACACAAAGCAGTCTCCAATCCCCGAAGTGTGTATGGGCCAGGGCAGGGAAAGGCAGGGTCTTGTGCTCCACAAAGACTTCTCTTTAAAGTGTGCCTACTGGACCTCTGACACCACAAGGTTAGAACAATTCTGTACTGAGGACATTCTGACAGGAACAAGAGCTTGATGCTGTAGGAGGGACTGCCGCTCTGCCTGTTGCTTTGTTGTGCTGGCCTGCTGCTTCTGTCCTGGGAGTAAAGGAAATGGACTTTGCTTTCTACATCTTTCTTCCCAAGGTTTTCCAAGGGCTTGAAGTGAGCTTGCCTCCTGTTATGAAGTCTCATGCACGTCAAAGACTACATCTGTCAGTGCCTACGCTCTTCTGCTGAGAGTCCTGACTTACCAAGTGGCGCTAAATCCCGTAGCTGGGCCCTTGGAAGTGGAAACTGGTAACCTGAGAGAGAAAATACTTGCGCCCACACACCATGGCTGAAAATTGACACATCACCTGTCTTGCGGTTGAAGAAATCAACTCAGCGCCTGTCTAACTGTGGAAGAATCATTGCAGTGTCTGTTGGATCGACTCAGCACCTGTTCCACCGCAGCTCCATCATCAAAGTGTGTCTGGATTTTCAGTGCATCTGCCCTTGGCTTCACTTTCTCATTGACCCTTTACTTATGTATGTTGGACTTTTGTCGTTTTGGTCCTGTTTTTCTCAGATAAAATTTGGCTATTTTTCTAAACTGGTTTGAAGTAGTTTTGTGGTGGTTTCACTGTGTTACTGTGTGTGTCTATAAACACTTTACACATTGCCTTTGAGATAAGCCTGACTGCTTGAGCCAGCTACCAAGGGGTGAGCAGGGATTATTTCAGCAGTGTGGCTCCCTTACCCTGACTAGAGTGAGGGTGCCTACTTGGACAGGGTATAAAAGACTGCCAACTAGACACCCATTTCTAACATTGGTGATCAGAGGTGAGGATAGGACTTGTATTTGTACTTTACATACAGTGATTGGGGCACACTACTTTCATACCACAGACCCTTACACCCCAATGTACTTTTTTTTCCTTTTTGGTTTTCTTTGCCTTCTTGAAACTTTTGAGTCTTCATTCACAATCATGTCTCAGTGTGGTGAGCCATCAGTTAGAGCTGCAGATTTGGTGTTTGAGCAGGAGAGAATGAAGACCTATAGGGTACTGCAGCTCAAAAAGTTTTTTAAGGAGCTCAAACGTCCTATTAATGGCTACACTAAGAAGGAGGAGATACAAAAGGTGCTGAAGGCCTGGTTGGCAGCAAAGGAGGCTGGTGGGCACACAGAGGAGGAAAATATTATTGTGGAGAGAGAGAAGGAAAGGTGATTTTGTGTATAATCAGGATCTGCCTGAGAGGAAACAAGGCACCTTCCAGAGTGAGCAACACTGATTCCTCAAGAGGTCTGACCCCAGAGGAGCTGCAGGGCAGGCGGGAGGCTGGGAGGCTCCAAGTGAAGCTGGAGAAGTTCAAGCTGGAACCTGAAAAGAAGCTCCAGTTTGAACTAACCAGGCTCAAACATGAATCAGAGAAGGAGCAAATGGCCAGAGAGGAGACAAAAATATTTTTAGCTCAAGAACTGAGCTTGAAGGAGCTGTATTTGAGAATCAGGTCCAGCACAGGTGATGGCAGCAATTCTACAGTGCAGTCTGAGGGAAAGGTACATATACCCAAGGATGTGACTAAGGGTTTCATTGTATGGGATGACATAGAACAGTGGTTCAGCGGTTATGAGGTGGCATTGAGAATGAACAGGATCCCTGAGAGAGTCTGGGGAGAGGCGTTTGGAACTACTCCTGAGTGGAGGGGAGGGACACCTTGCTGGCATTAGATCTAGAGGATTAGATGAGGCACACTGCCATGAAAGAAGCCCTAACCAGGAGGTATGGTTTCGCCCCAGAAAGTTACAGGGTAAAGTTTAGGGAGAGTGCTAAACTTGGCTCTCATACATGGGTGGAGAGCACTAGATGGTTGGGTGAAGGGCAATGAGGTAACAGACTATCAGGGGCCATACAATTTGATTGCATGGGAGCAGTTGTCTAGTTGTTGTTTTTCAGAGCTATGCCAGCAGTGGATTGACAGCAAGCTTACTGGCCCCAGGAAACTTGCCAAGGAGATGGTCCGCTGGCTCAGCACCAGGGTCCAAAAGAAGTGGTTTATAGGCAACTCAGCCAAGGGTGGACAGGGTCCCCAATAGAAGGAGGAGAGCGGGATAAGGATAAAAGTAAGGAGTTCGCTTTGGGGGCCCAAACTATTTCCCAGGGTAAGGATTCCCAACCCCCTGTTAAGAAGAAGAGTTGGTTTCCTTCAGGAAATCCTGCAGGGAAAGGGCCCCTAAAGTGCTTTCCCTGTATTCAGGAAGGGCTTTTCAGGGGGAGTGCCAAGTGTCCAAAGTGGGCAGAGCTCCCCACCAGTGGGCAGACACTAGGGGCCCGATTTATACTTTTTAATGCCGCATTTGCATCATTTTCTGACACAAAAGCGGCGCAAACGTACAAAATATAATTGAATTGTGTACGTTTGCACTGCTTTTGCATAAAACAATGCAGCAAATGTGGTGCTAAAAAAGTATAAAGCAGGCCCTAGGTGTGGCCAGTGTAGTGCTTGGGGAGGAGTTGGCCTCAGCTAGTGGAGGAGAGTTAGCTGAGTTAACCCTATTCTCCCTGGGTGAGGGTGAGATGGTCCAGAGAACCCTCATGCATGACAACACTAAGAAGTACATGCAGTGGGGGACCATCAATGGGAGGTAGGTGGAGGATCTGAGACACAGAAGCCAGCATGACAACTGTTCTCTCTCTTCTGGTGTCTGAGAAGCAGGTAATCCCTAATGTGGTCCACCAGGTTGTAGCAGTAGACAACAGTGAGCACCATTGTTTGGTAGCTCAGGTTCCCTTTGAATGGGGGGGGGGGTCTCGGGTTCCTTGAGGGTAGCTGTGAGTCTATCAATGTCTGTTGATAGTCTGCTAGGGAAAGGCCTGGAGCATACTGCCTAGAAGGAGGCAGAGCTTAGGTCACACTTAGAAACATTAGGATTGCCAGAGTGGCCATGCATGACCACATGGCCCATGGCCACCAGAGAGGGTGTTCAGAAGTACCTTGAGCCTGAAACAGTGGCCCAGGTACCTGCTCGTAGGAGGAGGAGGGGTAAGGGGCATGGAAAACCAACTCCTGAGAATCCCATGGCCTGGGAGGAGGCTGAACCTCAGGGACACACACTAGAACATACAGGGGAAGAAGTGGCCAAACTGGGGACTTACCTGAGCTGGCCCATTTGCACCAGGAAGGAGACCCCACCATGGAGGAGTTCTGTGCAGTGCAGAAAGCATGCCCCACTCTTGAGGGACTTCGGAAACAGGCCAAGGATCAGACAGCTGGTGACACCTCTGCATCTCACCTGATGTATTGGGTGAATTGTCTCCTGTATAGTAAGTCTAAGGTTGCTGAGCCTGAGGCAGACCATGTGCTGGTAGTATTCCCGTGTTTCAGAGCGTTCCTACTGGGTCTCGCTCATGATGTGCCTCTGGCAGGTCATTTGGGGCAGAACAAAACCTTTGGCAGGCTTGTCACCCACTTTTATTGGCCCCAAATGAGGAAAAACTTAGATACATTCTGCAGGACCTGTCAAAACTGCCAGGTGAGTTGCAAATCCGGAAAGAGGTGCAAGGCTCCTCTTCATCCATTTCCTGTCATGAGCACCCCTTTTGAGCAGATGAGCATTGACATTGTGGTGCCTCTGGATGCCAAGATGGCCATGGGCAACAGTTTTATACTGGTCTTGGTGGACCATGCCACCCATTATCTGGAAGCTCTCCATCTGAGGACAGTGACGGCACCCACGTTGGCCAGGGCAGTTATGGGGATTTTTACCAATGTGCGTTTCCCCAAGAAGGTGGTATCTGACAGGGGTACCAATTTCATGTTGCTGCATGTAAAAGACATGTGGAAGGCATGTGGTGTCATTGACAAGTTCACCATGTCTTACCACCTAAAAAGCAATGGGTTGGTTGATTGGTTCAATTGTACTCTGAAGGGCATGCTTATGGGTCTGTCAGAATCCGTGAGGTGTAATGAAATGTTCTGTTACCATGCCTGTTGTTTGCCTACCAGAAGGTACCCCAGAAGGGGGTTGGCTTCAGCCCTTTTCAGCTTCTGTATGGGCACCCTGTAACAGGGTTGCTCAGTTTGATGAAGGAGGGCAGGGAGCCAGCTCCTAAGAACCACTCCAGGATGTAATCAGTTACATGCTGGCCTTCAAGAACCATGTAGCCCACTTCTGGAAACTCGCCAGGAGAATCTGGATGCTAGCCACAATGACATGAAATGCTGGTATGACAAGAATACCACTCTGTTTGAGTTTCAGCCTGGCCAGAATGTATGGGCAATGGCACCTGTAGAGCCCCTTGCTCTCCAAGACCACTGGTCTGGGCCATTTGAGGTGAAGCAGCACAAGAGCAATGTCACATGCCTGGTGGACATGCAGACTCCTAGGAACCCTGTGAGGGTCCTGCCTCAAGCTGCACTTTCAGAGGTCTGAATTGACCATGCTCTTGGTCATGGATGATAGGGTGGAAGAGGAGAGTGAACTTCTCCCCAACCTCCTGTCTTACAAAAGAGGGATAGGTCAGTGGAGGGTATAAACCTCCCTCCTACTCAGACCCTGGAACAGCAGATGCACTTTGCCAGTTACTGGGGCAGTTCACCTCCATGTTCTCACTCATCCCTGGAGTCACTCAGTAGTGTACCCATGGCATTGACACTGGGGACAGCCTGCCTGTTAAGCACAAGTCTTACACATTGACTGAGTAAGGAACAGCATCAAGTTAGTAAGCGCTATATAAATGTATTTACAGTTACAATTACAATCAAAGAGGAAGTTTCTAAGATGCTGAAGTTAGGGGTGATTGAGCACTCCAACAGTTCTTGTTCCAGCCCAATGGTTCTGGTCCCCAAGGCTGCTCCACCTGGTGTCACACCAGAACTGAGGTTCTGTGTTGACTACCAGGGGCTCAATGCCGTCACCAAGACTGATGCACATCCCATTCCCCTAGGTGATGAGCTCTTTGACCAATTAGGAGCTGTCAAGTTCCTCAGCATGCTTGATTTAACATCTGGGTACTGGCAGATTGCCTTGACCATGTGGGTGAAGGAGAGGTCGGTGTTCTCAATGCCAGAGGGGCATTACAAGTTCTGTCTCTTCCATAATTGAAAATGTTGCAGTGATAATATGAAAGATGAGATAGAAGATGTCATCAATGATACAATATGTGAAGTACTTAGCTGTGAACGGCAAAGGAGCAAGTTATAATTGCCTTAGGGTGCAAGTTGTAGTTATTTGAAAGAACTCGAACTGTAACGGCTGAATTTCCATGGGTTTTCTATAACGTCCCTGTAACCTTTTTTTTTTTCAGTGAATTTCGATGTTTTTTTTAACATATAGTATTTTCATTACCATACGTTATTCCAATCAACATCGTGCATGGCCTTTGTCCATGTGTGGCAACAGTTGGCTACAGGGCCACAGCCCTCCGCACCCTTGGGGGCTACTAGCTCCCTGGGCAATTATTTCAAAATAATTAAGAGGGGGTGAGCAAACCACTCAGCTCCAGAGAGGTGGCAGTAGCCTGGGCTGCGGGGTCTGCCTGTCCCCTCACTTATTTTGAAATAATTGCTCCAGAGGTCTGGCGGAACCCAGGGATGTGGGGGGGCTGTGTGGCTCCCCGCATATAATACAATGTTAAGCCCAGGAGGTGGCAGTCCCCATGGTCCAGTGGGGGGGTCCGCAGAATCCACCCTACTATAATTAAAATACTTTGCCCCGGGGAGGTGGTGGTCCCCAGGGCACAAATAAGCCTAGGAGGGGGAGCCTGCGTGCCCCCTTTCTTTATTTGTTTATGTGCCCCCTGGTCCTGGGCCACCCGGGGGCTTTACTAAAACAAGTGCGGAGACCATATTTATTATCTTTTAAAATTTGACATATCTTTTGCATTGTTGTTGCAAATTCCCAGCAACAATTGTTTTTAGAAGGTGCTTTTTTGCCCCTGCAGGGTCCACAAGAGCTAAGGGGTAAGGGTGTCCCTACCCTGCCGCCTTTTCTTTTTTTATGTTTTTTTATGGGACTCGGCTGAAGCAGAGTCCCAAGATGGCTGCTAACAATTCATGGTTGAAGTGTTGGCAGCCAATTAGAGGAACTGTGTGTCCCCCCACAGCCTTAGGGACCACCACCTCCCCAGGATTTTAAATATATACAGTGTGGGGAGGCTGCGTGGACCCCCTGCAGACCCAGGGACGACCACCTCCCCAGGTCTAACAAAAGTGATGGGGTCCATTGTGGAACCTAGAGCCCCGGGGACCACCACCTCCCCGGGTCAAAGTTCATTGGAGGGGGATCATGCACCCCCCTCAAGAAGCCAATACAGGCCCTGGGGAACACCACCCCCCAGGACCGGCTCTTGCTATGTTCCGGGGGGGGCCCAACCCCGGAACATAGCTGTTTGTTTTTGGTTGGTGGAACTGACAACTCCCATCAAGCAAAAGCAAACAAAGTCTGCTTTCTAACAGCAAGACCTGTCAAACAACTCCTGCTGCTAGAAAGCGAAGTTTCATCTGTCTTCCCTGCATGCAAATATAAGTGCGGGTCAGACAGATTAAAACAAAAAGCTGCTATGAAAAGCAGGCCCCTGCTTGTGGGAACAATGCTGGCTCCCACAGGACGTGAGAAGTTGGCTGGGACCTCAGGGGCCTTGAGGCTCCCCTCCTCCTCCTGCGGTCCTTTCACTCCTTCCCTCTCTTTCAATCCAAAATGGGATGGAAGAGAGAGAGTCATTGCAATGATCCCTCCATGCAATGACTTCAAAAAAAAAAGGCACAATAATGAATCACCTGTGGCCTAATGTTTAAGATCACAAACCCTCACACTGAAAATTGAGGTTTCTAGTCCGGGTGTGTCTGTCATCATTTTCTCTACCTTAATTTATTTTCTACTTCAAAAGTTTAAAGTTCATAATAAAAGGTGATCTCACTCTTTTTAATTGACTAATACATTTTGATTTTCAATTTGTCCAGAAATATCTCATTCTAAGTATGTAATTCAACAAAGCCTAAAAAACTCTCTCTTGTCCTCTTACCCTATTTCTCCTTCTCTTTCAATCTTTCTCCCACTCACACACCCACTCAGACCCTTCGCACACACTCACATACCCACTCATACCCTTGTGCTCCCACTCACAGCCACACTCAGATCCTCAAGCACCAACTCACAAACCCACTTAGACACTCTCGCGCCCACTCAGACTCTCACACACCCACTCACAGACCCACTGAAATGGGAGGCCATGCGCTGCACTGGTTAGATTAAAGTATAGTAATGAAAAACATAGAAATTGACTGAAAAAAAAACAAAGGTTACAGGAACGTTATAGTTAGGCTCACATTTTAAATGTACCAAACCATAGAAATTTCCCAGCTATACTTAGAGTTATCTCAAGTAACTATAACTTGTGTCCTCACCATGCACTGCTAATTATCCCACTAATTATGGCACTCTTGACATCTTTGATAACATAATTGATAATGTCACTGAAACATCTGCAGTAAAATTATTGATCAGATAACTGTGCATGGCAGGGGCATGAGTTATATTTACCTCAGGATATAGGATAGATTGATCCCCTTAAGCTTGTTGCCTCCTGAATCCCCCTCATTGGTTTGTGGAATGGATGGAATTTGGATGGAAGGCCAAACTGGTATTCAAATCTCCTGAATCACATATGATCCTCTATAGTCTTGTCCATACTGGATTTATTGGTTGCCCAAACCATCCCTTTTTCAAGCGAGCAAATGCAGCAAACATGCTGCAAACATGTTTTTGGCATCCTCCCTCAAAGAAATTTTTAGAAATGGTGTATTTCACAGGATAGGTTTTCAAGAATAGAGATACGATTTTGAAGAGTGTACAGGGAATCATGAATAATATCTAATTGAATATTCATTTTCTACCAGACTATCCAAGAAAAATATTTTCCAAGGCAGAAAATGATTTGAGTGCCCATAAACAATGATGTTGATAGATAAAAAGAAAATGATTGCAAAGCAGGCAAATATTTGTGTGATAGACACTCCAGTGCCTATTTGAAATAACTTACCAAACTGAAAAATAGCCTTACAAATGCTGGGAGAAATAACACTAGCTTTAAATTCTGTTTTATAAAATTACACAAAACACTGTTAGTGATCAGTTAAAAATTCAGTGGCTACCAATATGATGCTAAACGTACATGGCATCATTCCAGTCTAGCAGGTGCACAGAGGCCTAGACCTGTCCCTTAGTAGTAGTTCTGGACCTGTCCTGTGACCTGGAGGGAAACACCAAGTGAGTCCTCTTTGACTGTCCTAGGACTACTGTCCCTGTCATCATGTTAGCACATAGAGCAGTGGTGGTGTTTCTTCCTTTGTGAATGCATACTTATGGCCAGACCTTTTTAGCTGTGTGACTGTAGTAGGTGTCTCCCTGGTAATTCATGTAAAATGTCACTTCTATGCGCTTTTCCAGCCCCTTATGCTGATATCACATTTGTATAGTCAGTGTGTTCATGTATGTAGTCTGCAAGATAAATGCATCATGTGTGGGAGTAAGCCAGAGAAATGGAGGCCTATTTCAAAAACCTAGGCCCGTTCTTTGCACAGGATGAAGGTGAGCCTGTTTTCCCTGGCAGTGCTGACATTTCTGAAGTTGGAGGGAGGAGACTTACATTAAGACACTAAAACGAAGGGTGTGAAAACAGGGTTCCTTTAGAAATTCATTTAGAAATACTCTATAGTCAAGGAAGGAGTATAACACAGAGTAGTTAGATGACTGCTGTGCTACCAGAATTGGTATCTGCCTCACAATCAGATTTCCTAAGGTTAGGGGGAATCTGAAAGAAGAAGTTTACCTGTCCTGAAGTACCAAGATGCCCACCTGACTGCTCGGAGAGGAAAGGTAATAAGCATGCCATCATACAGGAAGAGTGTATGTTCAGGAGGAGCGAGGTGAAGTGAGGTATCTTAAAGGGAGGGACAAAGGAGAGCAAGTTGAGGGCCCTAGTGTCTGTGGGCCTTCAGTCTCTCCACACTTGTTCCTTATGTGAACCGGGAACATCATGACTGTGACTGTCGAAGCCCATTCAGGGTTGTGACTGCATGTTGGAGTGAACAACCTGCGTGTGGCCACAGCTACCTAGAGTGCTCTGCCTGTGTGTGGCTGCAACTGCTCAGAATGTTTGTCCTGTGCATGGCTGCAACTAACCAGAGTGATCGGTTTATGTGTGGCTGCAACTGCCCTAAGTAATAGGCCTGTGTGTGGCTTCAACTGCAGTCTTATCATGGCTACATATGCTCACATAGTGACAAGCCCATAGAGGATGCACCTCAAGTCATCACCAACAACCCCAACTTCTCCAATAGTTACATGTAGTATGATCAGGAGCACTCCAACCCTGGACTGCCACCTTTGTTTCTGTTGGGCGCTGCACGAGTATGCACCGAACATACAAAGTGGGGCTCAAGGACAATGCTGTCAGCTGGCACAAAACATCTCAGGGAATAGGATGCAAGCGTGTTTTGGTACTTGGAGACAATATCATGTTGTAAATATCGGTGACAGAAATAACTGAAAAAAATATTTTGATACACAAATATTGTGATTGTTGTCAAGAATATTGTTTTTTTCAGGTAAGTAATGGCATTGTTAGGAATATCATTGCTGTGAATATCATTTCCAATAATTTAGATGTAAAGAATATTGTTTTTGTAATTAATTTAATGTGTTCTAGTTTATATATTGATATTATGTTAGTATTGCTTGTATATTTTTTATTATAGTTTGTCTTTTAATATAATTTGTAATGTTAAGTGATTTAGAATTTTTAATTTAAATGTTAATTGCACTTTATAGTGTTGTAGTGGGTTTGTGGGTTTGTGGGTGGCTACTGAGGGAGGTTAATTAAGTAATGATTAATTATTAAGTAATTCTTTATTTTGAAGTGAGTATGTGATTGATATTCATTAAGTTTATTATGTAATATTGATTTATTTTAATCATATTTGAGATGTGGTGCATCCCGGTGTGGTGGTTCATCAATAATGAAATAATTTTTGTGCCAGAGGTTGAAAGAGCCTTACTTACTATGTGCACACTCTAAGCAAAATGAAACTTCCTACATGAGGCAGGTGCTATTTATTTTCGAGGTGCGATGTTTTGTCTTAAGATGAGCTATGACAGAAAATGGGAAAAAACCTGAGATATAGATTTTGTTTACAGTCCGGTGTGCTTCTAAACTGTGAGATATGATTGCAAAAATAAAAAGAGTGGTGCTTTGAAGGATAGATGTAAACAAAACGAGTGAAAAATATAAATAAAGCTATTTCTTGACTACAAGTAAAGCAACTTCGATTGTTCAGAATTATGAAACCAATTCACAATCAGGTGAATGTTTCAAAATCCAAGTATAATTTGATCTTTGAGAATTGACGGTGCACCAGGGTGCCGCAACCATACATTGGGCACCACTGGGGTATAGAGATGGGAAGTTAATTAGGTAATATTTAAATAACAATCTAGAATTTGTTATTACATATTTAATTGATTATTAATTATGTAAATGGTTTAGTAATCATATATTTTAGTTATATTGCATGTGCAGGATGTTGGGTTTGTAGGGGTATAAATAACAATGAATTAATAAGTTATTATTAATTTTTTAATTGATTATTTATAATGCACATTATGTAATATTGATTTAGTTTAGTTACATTTTATTGTGGGTTGCTAAGTTTGTAGGCATATGGAGTGGGAAGTTAATTACATAATAAAAAGTTATAATAATTATCAATGCATTTTTAAATTTCTAATTGATTAGTACTAATTTATATTGTGTATTATTTATATTATTTAGTTATATTTTTGCTGTGGGCTTCTGGGTTCGTAGGAATGTAGAATGGAAATTCATTAATGGGTTAATCATTGAACAATTAACTATTATTATTAATTAATTATGTAATTGATTATCAATTATGTAATGTGTGTGACACATTTATTTTCATTATATTTTAGGTGTGGGTTGCTAGGTTTGTAGGGGTATAGGGTGAAAAGTTAATTAAGTAATAATTAAATGACCATTATTTTGTAATTGAAAATCAATTATTACATTGTTTATAAACTTTTGTAAACAGGATAATTGTTGTTTACTTTTTTACCATATATATTTTATGTTAAGTAACAATGTAGAGTTTTATTGCTTTTCAAAATGAATAGAGCTGTTCATATATGTAATGTGTTTAAAGAGTTGTAGTTTACCTAATGTTGTACAGAATGGAGAGGAAATAGTAAAGTTAACCCCTGCAAAGTCCAATGCTTTCCATACTGTTCCACATGCTGGAGTGGTAATAGGAAATTCAACTCTTCTGAAGTCCAACACTTTCCTTACTGTGGCATTTTTTGTAGTAGTAATAATGTATTTAACCTCTCCGCAGTTGTACAATTTATTTACTGTTGCATAAACTGTAGTTTGGATGGTATATCTATTATTCCCAGACCCATGTGTGTTTCCTAATATTTGTTAAATATAATTTTTAATATTATTTATATATGTTTAATTTTATAGTATTTGTTTATATTTGTATTTGTTTAAAAATGTTTACATTTTTTGTAAATGTGTTTTTTGTTATTTATATTTTTTTTTTATTGTATTTGTTTGATTTTTCAATATTTTGGAATGTAATTATATATATATATATATATATATATATATATATATATATAGTAGTACATTTAAATAATTAAACAAAAGAATAAGGACAAGACATCAATATTTTGGTAGACTTTTTTTGGGCATAATCTTTCTGTTGCCCAATATTGTTGATTCCAATATTATCAGGCTCATTACAAGTTTGGTGGTCCCAATGCCATGGCAGTGGAATTCCGCCCCCCACGATGTTCTTGCTGGTCTGATCAGTACAGTGCTAAGAGATACCACTCTGTCTCCCTTGTACCACATAGGGGTCTGACCAGTACCATCGGAATGCGCACTGCCTGCATAGCAGACAGTCTACTTTGTGATGGTGTTGGGCAGGGGAGCACCTGCACTGCCCACGACATGGCCCCTCTGTGGCCCCCCTGCCCTACCTTTTCACCAGCCTTTTCTTGGCAGGCTCCTTGGAATGAAAAGTCTGGAGGAAAGTGGGGTTGTAATCAGCATGGTGGCATGGAGTTCTTGATTTACTTTAAAAGATAACTACTGTGTTGCACATTTATTTATTGTGTTATGAGATTGTTGAGCTTGAGCACTCCCAGACTACCTCTTTGAAAATCCTGGGACAGCTGGCAATCACCGAAATGTGATCAATCAATATGATCAAACAATTAATAGAGATCTCCGAGGAAGAATATGATAAACATCGAAAAGAAGTTGATAATTTGACTCAACGAATAGAAGAAGCAAATTGGGGAGAAATTACAACAAAAAATTATGCCATCCTTAACAGTATTATAGATAGATATGAGGAAGACATAATACAGAGAAAGAACAGGAAGTTTCGAAGAGATCTTTATGATTATCAACACAGGAGAGTGTATACGTTTAGTAAGAAATATGACAACATAAAGGACCTGAACCTCTCTGTGGATCCAAAAATCAGTCATGACACTCCATCTTCATCTGAAGTTGAATCAACAGATGATTCCTTGAACTGCACTTTGACCAGGCCGCAAGTGAATTTTTTAGAGGAGGCAAGACGTTATCGCCTGGGAACCTTGCAAGATTCAAGAGGGAAACCACCAGATATTACTCAAGTAATCCCAAGTACTTCAGGCATACAAACCCGAGCCCGGAGCAAAACAACTTTACCTTGACCACAGAAAATTTGACTGTGAATTTCTCTGCTTATGAATTATCTACAACTGATAAATCTATTCTAAATCGGGGACTGTCTTTTTGTCCAACCCACTCTTGGGATATTATTCAAACCAAAATTGATATGTTTAAATTTATTTGACACCTTAAGCTTAAATCTTTTTTTCTTCTCTACCTACTTCTTCTAGCTCATTACCCTCTACATATTCTTCCCATGACATTACAGTTCAGGACTTATCTGATATATCTCTTCTTTGTAATCTTTCTAATAGTACGGAATCAGATATTACACCAACTGTTATTGCTAAAGAACTTGATCTAAATATCAGTCAATATGTGCCTTCTGATCTCTGTACTAAATCTACTTTTACTCCTGTTCTTCCGGCGGGCAACTCTATTGATCTGTTTTCAAAAGCAGTACTATGTGATCTAGATCGTGAGTTCAAACAATATTGTGCTCGTCGGAGATATTTACCATCCAATATTCAAAGTAAACAGGCTCAAGCACTTAAACAGTTAAGAACTAATAATAATATTATCATAAAAGAGGCAGACAAGGGTGGAAATATTGTGATTCTTAACACTGAAGATTACCTTAAGGAAGCCTACCGTCAACTTCAAGATACAACATGCTACAAAAAGCTCACACACAATCAAACAATAGAAATACAACAAAAACTGTTTGATTTGTTGGAACATTGGCATTCTCATCATATGCTATCTAGTTCTGAAAAAAACTCTCTTTTCCTTCAATTCCCAACTATTCCGACCTTGTATTTACTTCCTAAAATTCATAACACAGGACACCCACCAAAGGGAAGGCCAATTATCTCAGGAGTAAATTCTATATGTTCCAAATTGGGTTCCCTCATTGATAGAGATCTTCAACCTTTTATGATAAATCTATTTTCATATGTCAGAGATACTAAAGACATTTTGCAAAAACTTCAAGACATAGAGTGGCAACCAGACTTTTTTCTTGCAACCATTGATGTTGTTAGTCTTTACACGTCTATCCAACATAAAGATGGTCTTGAAGCAGTGAACAAATGCTTATCTACTAGATCAGTGGAACTTTTGACACGGAATACCATGATCCTGGATTTTCTTAAATTTAGCCTTGAAAACAACTATTTCCTTTTTGATGGCAATTTCTACTTACAGCTTAAAGGTACTGCGATGGGGGCAAAATTTGCTCCATCCTACGCATGCATCCTGATGGGAGCTGTGGAAAATTATTGGCTTTGGTCAGATCGTTCAGAACGTTTCATCAAACACATTATATTTTGGGTGCGTTCTATTGATGATATTTTGCTTATTTGGCAAGGTTCACAAGTTTTTCTTCAACAATTTATTCAGTCTCTTAAACCAAACCCTTGGGATATTGATGTAACTTATCATATCTCCAACTCCTCAATTGAGTATCTTGATCTTTTGATTTATGTTGAAGATAACAAACTTCAGACAAAGTTCTTTCGCAAAATGACATCAGCTAATTCAATTCTCCATGCCACTAGCTGCCATTCCTCCAGTACCATTAGAAATATACCGAAAGGAGAATTTAGACGAGCAACTGCACTAATATTTCCGACTATGACAACACATCTTTTGAAATGACTAAAAGATTAACATCAAGGGGGTACAATAAGGCCTCCCTAGATACTATTAGAGAAGAAGTAAGAAACATGGATCGGAATATACTGTTGAACACACCTAAAAAAACTAATAAGAACAACTTGATTCGTTTTATTACCACTTTTCATAATGGTCATAACTATATACGTAAATCACTTAGGAAATTCTGGTTCTTACTTTTGAACAACACTTCAATTAATCAATATATTACCAACTACCCCCAAATTGGCTTCAGGAGGGCACCTAACCTCCGGAATAAACTCTGCCCTTCTTTTCTTCAACCGAGACCTTTTACTACTTTCCTACCCTCAAAACCAAACGGCTTCTTTACCTGCAGCAAATGCTCTGTATGTAAATTGGGCCGTTCCAAATCTACAAGAGTTAATATCAATAATCACACTCACCAGATTTCAGATTTTATTAACTGTGCTAGTACTTATGTCATCTATGCATTTAGGTGTCCTTGTGATTTAACTTACATAGGTAGCACGATTCGTCCATTAAAAACTAGAATCCAGGAACACTTTCGGAATATACAAAAATCTGACATTCAAGCACCACTGGTTGATCATTTTAATTACTATCACTCACAACAATGTACTTTCACTTTCAGTGGTCTACAACGTATTCCACCTTCCCCGCGAGGTGGTAACAGGGCATTGCGACTACGTCAAGAAGAAAGTCGTCTTATTATCAAATATGATACAGTTAACACAGGCCTCAAAAAGATTATGAATGGCACTTTTGGTTACTGTAGAAAATAAGGCCGCTTTTTGGTTTCATAAATACACTGTCTTAATTTTTAGTTCTTTGTTATGACACAAAATAGTCAGTGCTCTCATTTTGCTATGGAAGTGTCTCCCAGACTGTAAAATTGTTTCAGACATATTTTCTCTTCGTCATTTAATGGTACTTTTTATTTATTATTTAATTTTTATTTTTTATTTCTTATTTTTCATTTTCATTCTCTTTTCTTTTATATTTATATGTTGGTTACCAGTCTCCAGTAAGATATTTCGAACTATTTCCCAGTCTGACTTTCCTTTCTATTCTGTTTTATATTCGTCTGTTTTTTAACTTTGTCTTATTTTCTTTATATTTATGCTACATGAGGTGGTGTGCCTGTTACAAAATATGACATAATAACGATGTATATTTTTCATGCTTACAATTGGAAGCTCTTACGATATGTTTTTTGATCGCATGCACTGTGTTAAATATGGCGGCCATCTTTTTTCCTCTCTTTGATATTGTTAGTAGTCCGTCGTTTGTTTCAACTTTGAAACAGAACGACGCTAGCCGATAAAAGTTTGTTTAGTGGGAGCGCGACGCTTAACGCGCCCGTCCCGGCTCCATAGGACCTCTCGCCCATGAAAATTGGCGTTTTTCGACAATAATAGAATCTTGAAGGTAAGGAGCGGTCTCTGCTTTACACGGAGATTCCGCCCTTTTTGTCCCATTTATCTCGTTAATTCAACCAACAAAATTTACTTTACTGTCAGCAAGGTAACATTTGAGATTCATGAATTTTATAAATATTGTAGACAAGCCTTAATGGCTTAAATTTAATTTGTATGTTTAATTAATCACTTTATGAGCATTACGATTTAAAATAGAAATGCTTCAATAACTGTCACAAAGTTGTCACACAATGTTATTAATTCAAATTATCAATGTATGTTTATCTTTATGATACATCTTGCTTAACCTAATCACTCTTCTACTTAGTGTCTCAGTAACTAGCTTCACTTTTAATATGTTTTCGGCACTGCCCCCCCCCTTTTTCCTTCTCATCTTCTCTTTGGGATTTAAGTACTAGATACCTTATCTTATTTTGTGAAATTATTCACAAATGACCAGCGCCTCTGTATCGGTTTCATCTACCGCACAATATTGGTGATTCCTTTCGCAGAATATTCTGCTTTCTTGTTCACATTTCGGTGACCTTTGAATCTCTATCGACATTTCTCTTCACTAATATTATCATTAGGTTTTTCCTTTGTTTTTCAGCCTTGAGAAAGCCCCGGCTTATAAAGCCAGAGAGGGCGAAACACGTGTTGGCTGCTTCTTTTCCTTTCATCTCGTATCATTATTTTGGATGTCGCTTTTACTAAAGGATAAAAAGTGATTTTTTCTTTTGAACGCTTGGAAGCAAATACAATGACATCAATAACAATGTAATAAACTTTGAATTTGATTGCTTAAAGAAATTTTGAGTGGGGCTTTACCTCTTTTTGATGGTGTATACTCTATTCTAGAGGACGTTTGGGTCCCTGTCCTCTGGTCAAGTCCCCTACCTTCTGAACAAATAAGGCATTTACACAGGAGAATAGTAATTTGGACCCTCTCCAATTTTTGGAGCCTTGCTTCAGCTGGCAATCACTATCACAGAGACATTGAAAGTTAAGTGCTGAAGAGGTTGTACTTGGCAGAGGTTGGGATTCAGTGGTCCCTGTTGGCACTGTGGCCCCAAAATGGGGTCTGACACAAGCTGGATCTCTGCTTTTACATTTTATTGCTTTCAGATATAATTAGATGTATTTGTCTTGTTGGTTCCAGTGAATTAATTCAAGGCTTCAGTGCATCCCCTCCATTTAGTAATAATACTTTTATTTTTTCAAAAATTAATGCCCCTAGAATATAATTGTTAATATTTTCACAGGTGACTTTGACTTACGTAAGGAATTGAGACAGGGATTTCAAATCAATGTTCGTTTACATAAGAAGTAGAATTCTGTAATCTCGGAATTGCTTGTGGTGCTACTGAAGAGAATAGAGTATGAGGGTGACCATATTTACTTTTAGAACATTGGATCACTGAGAAATGTATTTATGACTGTGGAGTGACTTGGGATTTTCAAAGGGCAGTGCAATGCTTGTCTTTCTCTTTCTTCCATTTGCATCAAAAGCACTTTAACCTCACTATTGTGAAATGTTTTAATATCACTACAGCCATTCTGCCTCAGACTACACTAATGGTACTTACCATGATTATAGGCCCTCATCTGCTGCTCTGGCCTATTATCCACAATCAGGGACTGTAACAACCGTTATACCCCTCAGCAGTTAGCTATATGCCTATAATATATGATTCTCAGTGTTATTACAGGAGCAATGAATATTAACCATGAGCCAGCCATAACAAAGTGATTTGGCATTTGAAAAAACCTGCAAATCACTAAATGGCAGGGTTTGTAACCACTAAATCAATTTTAATTATGTTCCAAACACACTTTGTGATTTGAAAATGTTTTTCAGAATATCAAATGGGTTTAGAAATTCTTATCAATTCGCTATTTGGAAAGGACGTGTTTTGGGAGTTCCTTCCAATTGCAAACTGGTGATAAATGTCTGAATGGGATATGATCATAGCTCTGGCTGCAAAACATTGATGTTACCATCTCCCAGGTTGACTTGGTAACTGATTCACAAATGTGAAGTAGTTCCCATTAGACTTCCTCCTCTTTGGGAATCACAGTGCAACTTTGGAGGAGTAGGGAAAGTTTGGATGACCAATGCCAACTCTCACTGATGTTTTTCAAAATGGAAAACTTGTTTTTAAAAACAACTGTCCTGTTTCCTTTAAAGTAATTGAGGTCCTGTGGAGGCCAGCATCCCTATCATTGCAGACAATCACAGTCACAGATTGGGATCTACCTAATGAATAGTAATTAGGCAGGTCATTCTGTAACCCTTCCCCCCCTCCCCCCAGATTTCTTTTTTTTTTAACTGGCCTACTCGTATATAGGTTGGTTCGCTACATAAAATAATGGTCACAAAAAGTTGGTACACAATTTGCGGCCACATTTTTCTGACCAGTGTGTTAATACATCTAACCTCATATACCAGAACAGGTAATATTAGGGATGGCAGTGTCATAAGGGACCTAGCTGGGACAGTCTCTAATGCAGTGCTTCCCAAACATTTTTTAAAACCACAACCCAATTTTTAAAACAGCAAACTTTTACCACCCACCTAGCTTTAATGGACATAAGGAAGGTGATTTTTTTAATGTAAGTAAAGCATCATGTGGTAACGCACTGTCATTTGCAGACAGTACATTTTTAATTGAAATGGCCAATAAATTTGTCCTGACATACAGTGCAATATAGTTTTACCAATAAAACAATATTGCACACAAACGATAATGAGTAGAAATTGGATTTCAGTGAATATTTATAATTTGTTCATCATCATGGGCCAGGTTTCTCAATATTTGATGATGCACAATGTAGCAAGAGAACCTGCTGCACAGCATCAAATGATGAGAGCAGGAATGTGTGTATATTTTCAAACATATGGTGCATTCCTGCTATCTGCGCTGAAGCATTGTGTGCTGCCTAGCACCAATCCAGGACCCTTTGATGGTGGTGCAAGTGTGCTTACGTTGCGGGCAGTATTGCAGGACACCTTCTTCCACAAAAACAATCCTTAGAGGCTAAATGCAGCACTTTTGGAAAGAGTAATAAATTAGGAGAAATAAAGCTAATTCTCCTTGTTGTGCCTTAATCAGGAAGGTGTACAATTCTGACATATTCCTATGTTAATTTGCCCTGGTAAATCTGGGAATGCACCAAATTACATGGATGGATGTTTGTGAACATCCTCCATTTTCCACCCATTGAACATCTCCCCAGTGCAGAGTACCATAAGCCAGCAACTTTCTCTGCCTTGTGTTACTCCAGATTTACCATGCTGGGACCATGCAAGGTGGCTTTACGTAGCTTAGTACATAAGACTTAAGGATTACGTTGTGCCTGTATGACTCGGTGTGATGCAAGGACAACATAATCCTTTGATAAAACTGGCCCCATTTGTCTTGATTAGTTTTGATCCTACTAAAATCTTTGTTTCGTTCACACTTCAGAATTAAACAAATATGCGATCCATTTATGCTTTCCCAACTGCTGAATGAGTACACTTCATTTACAGGTATTTACAATTTGTTGTGAGTTACCAAAAAATATATCCTACAGCATTTCTTTTCACACTTCTTCTACCCAAAGATTGCCACATAGTTCACTTTGCTTTTCATTTCTCTGTCTGCAAAATGAGAAGTTTATGAACAACAACACCCATGTTAAAGAAAATAAGGAGTTATTTGTCAGAAGACATAGCCTGATATTTTACCTCTATCTTTGAGGAACAGCAAATGTAACAAAATAAATAGAGAATTTACAGGCATCTTTATTTACTGCATGGACTTTCGCAACCCACCAACAATCAGCTTGCGACTCACCAGTGGGTCGCGACCACAGTTTATGAAACACTGCTGTAAGGTAATTTAGTAGTGGAATGAGGGATGTAGGTGAAGCATCTTAGAGCAAGATGTACTAAACGATTTTGCAGTCACAAAGGTTCTGATTCACAAAATTTGAGTGATTTTGACAGCAAAATGGGTAATTATTTTGAACAAATCAGTACAATGTTATTGACTCTTTCAATGGGACTGCAATCTTTCAGTGCCATCCAAGGATACAACATTGTGACAGCTCAACTGAACGCACACAGATCACTGCGGGGTTGGCAGTAATCCCATAATTTGGTAGGTGTTAGTGCTTCTAGGGTGGCAGAGGTCATAGGCAGGCCATCCGCCAGGGTTGCAATCAGGTATTTTATACGCGGTATTATCATTGTATATGCCTAGCATTAAAATACTAAAATTTATGACACAGACATCGGCATGGATCAAATGTTATCAGTTATTGGTTTATGATTATATGATTCTCCGATAAAAAGTTAAAAAACAATAACGCTGTAGATATGAGTGTGAGGAAATATGCCCCTGGGTTCTAAATGGCTTAAACACCAGGTTCTTGCACGTGCAGTAAAATCATCAATTCATTCATGTATTTATTAATGGTATTTATGCAGGCAATATACCCAGGCCATGGAGATAACAGGATATGTTTTCTCCCTAACAAGTGTGAAAAATGTGAACTGTCCTAAAACATCTTAACATGCAAAATCAACAATGCTGGGTGAAACAAAGTTCCAGCGACAAAGTCATTCATCATAATAGATAAAAACAGAAATATTTTTGTTGTTGTTGCATGAAGAGCCTTAGGATGAGATGCAATTAGATCAGTCATGAGAGAGTAGGGAAAAGATGGTCTTTAATTTTGTCATTTTAGTACAATGTGTGGTGTGAAGTGGTGAGTAGCTGTTAGCATGGCAATGGTTAGTATATTGGGCATTGTGTTGAGAAATGCAATTCCTAGACAATGCTGGGATAGGGCGAGGGTGTCACTTGACATCTAGAACCTCGTTGTGATGTGGAGGGTTATTGTTTCCTAGAGAAGTCTATAGCCCGTATGATATATAGTTGGAATGTTTAGAGCTACATTTTCAATGGAAAATAATGCCTCAAACATAAAACTCAGATTTTGAGGTCATGGGGCTGATTCACAGAAGTACATTAGGATAAGAAGTAGTATTACATAAGTAATCTTTTATGTACTTCTGCTTGCCTTTGGGAACTGGCCATGAAATTACCAGCTCCCCATTGGCAAAAGAGCAAAGAAGGCAGAGTCTTTTCTACTTTTGCAAACTCTATCGGAATATCCCTTGAATATTTCTGTTTTATTCCCATTTTAAATATTCTGGGGCAATTCACATAGGTATTAAAAATATGTGAAAGAGTACTACACAAGCACTACTTTAGGTTCTTCAACATACCTTTGTAAACAGGTCTCATGTTCACAAAATTGAGGAGGCACCTACAGGATTTATATGCCTGGAAGGAGCATGCTTGACAGAGCTCATAGAGCTCCACATTGTAAATATTACCCCTGTAGACCCCACTACACAGTTTTCAGTGGTGCCTACTGAACTATCACAGTGGGAGGTCCTAAGGTCATCAGTCGCCATGACCTAAGTGCCATTTGAGTTCCAAAGCTGGGTCATCTCTTCCGCTACTGGGTTTAATATATGCTCCCCTTGCCCCAGTAGAGCTCTTCAACAGGTTCTAGCACTAACAGTTTAAAATAATGGCAGCTGGAACAAAATATTTACCCATCAGAAACCAGTGACAATGTTGGTGTCTGAGCTTTTCTGGTCTGAAATGGCTGACAGGAGGAACACCAGTGTCAGCTACTAAAAGTTATTTAACACTTGTATGTGGAGTCAGCTTGTTTACAAACCAAATTTTGCAACAGCCTTGTGAACCTCAGTTATATATAAATTTGGGGCCAAATGTAGGAAATGTAGGAAACAGTTTGCGACTCGCAAACGGCAAAAATTGCTGTTTGCGAGTCGCAAACCGGAGTTTCCTATGCAGACATGCATTTTGCGAGTCGGGACCGACTCGCAAAATGCATTTTCGACTCGCAAATAGGAAGGGGTGTTCCCTTCCTATTTGCGATTCGCAGTGGTATGCAATTCCATTTGCGACCGCGTACGCGGTCGCAAATGGAGTTGCAGTTACCATCCACTTGAAGTGGATGGTAACCCACTCGCAAATTGGAAGGGGTCCCCATGGGACCCCTTCCCCTTTGTGAATGGACCCCAAAATATTTTTTCAGGGACCACTACCTGCCCTGAAAAAATTCCAAAACAAAAGGTTTCGGATTTTTTTTTAAGTGCAGCTCGTTTTCCTTTAAGGAAAACGGGCTACACTTAAACAAAAAAAAAACTGCTTTATTGACAAGCAGTCACGAACATGGTGGTCTGCTGACTACAGCAGGCCTCCATGTCAGTGAGTGCCCATAGTCGCTATGGGGCCGCAATTTGCGACCCACCTCATTAATATTAATGAGGTGGGTCTTTGCGACCCCATAGTCTGAGACACCGTTCTGCCTAGCAAATTGCGAGTTGCAATTTGCGAGTCGCTCCGACTCGCAAATTGCAAGTCGCAATTTGCTTGGTACCTACATCTGGCCCTTGGCTCCTTAAACCCTGCTTGCCACATTTCACACATTTCTCAGGAGCTACCAAATAGATTTACCTGGCATTTGGAAAAGCGCCGAGAAGAAACTGTTCTTTTTGAAAATGACAAATCCAATATCATTCCGGCATTCCGGCATTTTAATGTGTAGCCCAAAAACTCTTTGGGAATTTACTAAGGAAAAACGATGTCTATGACACCTAACACAGCTTTAAACGCTATGCAAAATGTGAATTACATTGATTATTTGTAACGTTTTGTATACATTTCTGAGACGTCACCGATGATATTAGCAAAACATAAACTGTTTTTGATAATTGAGCTATCCAAAACTGCAGAGATGATCTGACAGCCTCGGTAAAGTACACACAGACACACACGCTTGTGCCAAACACACACACACACAGTAAAACAGTGAGGGAATTGTACTAAAATGCCCACACGCACATTTGTCACTACACTACAGTCCCATGTTGCTAATAGAGGAAAACGAAATTGACACGATGAAACAACCATTTAGTGCCCATAGATTACATGTTACAATGGCTTTATAAAGGCAACAACTCTTTTAATACTCACAAGACCTCTTTCATGAAATTTCACTTAGCACGAAAAGAGATGTGAAGAGTGAAACATGCTATGTATTACCACTGTTAAAGGAACCATCATGTCTGATTCAGGAATGGCCCCCACAAATATTCAACAGATGCAATTAATACCACCTTACACTCGTGAACGTTGTATTAAATTTATATTTTTCTTTTCTTTCAGAATATTTTTACAATGATGTGTGTACTTTTTTGTACATTTTCAGAAAAATGTTTTCGTATTTAATTATTTAGTCAAGCAAGAATGCAAATTCTAGTGCAGCACAGTACTTCGCATTGCAAAAGGTTATCCATTCTCACCTGAATTACAATGTTCTTTCAAAACATGTGGTTCATGTTTGCAGCTCAGGGAGCACATCAATTCTCTTTTATTTTGCATTTCTTACTAAGCTGAATAATGGCCTGTCCTCTCTGTTGCAGGTCGTGGAGACTAATTTGGTTGCAGTAGACTGTCACTGGATCATTATAAATGAGGTAACTGTCAATACTACATTGTTTTCAAGCATTAATCTTATTTTCATAAATGTAAGCTGTGTTCACATTGATCTTGACTTGTAACGCTGGAAGCAGCTGCGTTGTGTAGTCAGCAGGATGGCATACATATCTATTCATCATCCTCTCACTCTACTCCTCATTCAGATTCAGAAACAGATGTTGCAAGGATTTGCAGAGTGTTTTAGACTACACAATCACATCTAATAATTATTGTTAATTTTACAAAAGACGTCCTAAAGAAAACTGCCTAATTTAATGACACTGTAGATGCAATACATCAATGTTGGGTGCTGGGACCCATTTTGACAACCAGTGCTAAACTTCACATGGCGCAAACAGAAGGAACCTGCAATCTCTTCATTCATGTTGGTCTCATTCTCACATAATAGGAATTTCCCTGGTTAGAGAAAAAAATAAGCAAGGTGACATAATGGAGGTATATTGAGCATTTTATGTAATTAACATAAATGCTAGAAATGATGGAGGCCACCAGTGTCACAAAAACCTTGTCAGGACTTGCTTTTGATCAAACTATGTGCTGCAATGTTTTGATGCACTTTCAGGAACACGCATTGCCGTAAATGAGAATACTTTTCATCATACCCTAAATATGAAAGACAATATAGTCTAATTTTACCTTATAGAAATGTATAGAATAGACTGCAGTTAAGCTCTTTCATAAGGACATTTCAATAATGAAGTTTTGTATTTATACCACTCCCAAAAAGGCTGATGGTGTTTTAATATCTTCATTTTATAACATTGGATCTGCTTATCCACCATGCTGAATGCAAATGTGCTGTATAAAGGAGAAGGCTTTTTGCAAAGCTTTTCTAACTAGTATTAATAACACTGCACAATTGTGTGACACAGACGCACATGCTCTGAACGTAGCTTGTGACATGGGTGAAATTCTTCCTAGTATTAACTAAGCTCAGATGATTTTCATAAATAATATGAACAAATACTTTACCTTCCAGAAAAACATAAATAAAAACCTGTCGATAGCTGGATCACTACAGGCATGCTTTTTTGCATATGTATCAATATTGAACCCATCTAACCTTGAGGCACGTTGTTAGAATGTAGGGCCTCAATGCAAAATGAAACCAGAACAGAACCCCAGACTTTTTAATAACTTATTAAAGATCTACTAGGACACTGGTTCCACACCTTTTGACTTCTGTGGAGCCACTTGATCATTAATGGAATCCTGAGAGCCTCACACTCAATCATTATTGAAATCCAGAAACCCACACTTAGGGTCTCATTATCATCCATTTCAACATCTGGGAATGATGCAGTTTTTAAAGACGGCTATAAGGTCAGTTTCCTGTTAACAGTTATTCAGAGGTGTAGATATATTCATTGCTAGTTAGCAGTAAATCATAAGCTATTGATGGTAAGAAACTGGTTTTAGCATCTTCGGAAGTTGCCTAGTGGCAGATCGTTAGATAATTTCATATCCATTTAATTTAGAAGGAGAGGCCCTGTATATGCTCTGGAACAGATCTTTTTACAAATGAATTTCTGAATTTAACACAAATCTGATGGACTGGGATGGAGCACATAGCCCCCTCCCCTGAGTAATATTGGGCCTGGGGACCTCATCACCTGTGGACTGGCCACTACATGGTAGGTGCCCTGGAGCACACCAATGGCACCCACTGGCTTGTTCTTGGATGCCGTGGGGGGAGTCCCAATGCCACTGCGACCTCAGCCTGCTCTCCGCCTCCTGAAGGAGCAAACATTGCTCCTGCCGAGAAGGAGAAGCTTTAAATGCTGCTCTCTGCAGTCAGGAGCAATATTTTCATCTGTTTCTCTTTAGTGCTGGCAGGAAACAGATTTAAAGTCTGCTCCCAGGGGGCAGGAGCATTTACCATGCTCTAGCCTGCTGGGAATGGACTTACGGTTTGCTTTCAGTTGGGGGGAGCTGTCAAATAGCTCCTGCCAAGCGAGATCAAACAGCTGGGCCCTAAGGCTGGGTATCTCTGGACATAGGGAGCTGGCCCAGGGTCATTAATGGCTCCAGGAGTGGGTCCCCTCCTATTGAATTGCACAGCTGTTGCCAGGGAAGGTGGACTTCGGAGGGAGACATGTTTTCTTCCTCCCCATTCTTTAAAACTGCCTTATCCCATAGAGGTGGTGATCCCTGGGGCTGACAATGGCTCAGGAGGGGTCTGTGTGGCACCCCTCCCCAATATCTTAAGGAGCCTTGCCCGGTGAGGTCGTGGCCCCAGGAGGGCGGATCACTTGGTCCAGTTCTTTAAAATGGCCTTGCCCCAGGGAGGTGTGGCCCCCAGGGCAAAAATGGGTCCAAGAGGGGGTTGGATGGCTCCCATTCCCCTATATATTATACAGCCTTGCCCCAGGGACATATTGGTCTCAGGTATTGACCTGGGAAGGAGGGCCAAGCACACCCCCCTCTACGAGTTCTATAAATCAGTACACTCCTCAACACCTGACCCACCTGTGGGGCATTAAGAAAACATCCGGCAAGCTGTAGTTTTTTTTTTTTTTTTTTTTTTTATCTTACCAGATTCTCATAGCCTCCCAGATTTCATCGTAGAATATTTAAAAAAAAAAAACAATTTAGGGCCAGGCCTAGGGGGTCAGGGTATTTCTAGCCTGCCCCTTTGTTGATTTTGTAATGTCTTTTTCTTAGCACTCGGCTGAGTCCGAGCCCCAAAATGGCTGTCAGCACTTCGTTATTGAAGTGCTGGCCGCAAATAAAATCTCAGATCAGCGGAGGATTTGCATTCCAGGATATCTGTAATTTTTTTTTTCTTCAATATCTCCAAAACTACTCAACGGATTCACACCAAATCACAAAAAGATATCTTTCTGGACCATGGTCTGGCTTTCCACCACATTTGGTGTAGTTCCATTCAGCGGTTCGGGCTGTAGTCATATCCAAAAGTCATGTGAGAAATTGCACAGGAAAAACATGCTTTGAGATACCCTTTTTTCTCGCCCCTGCTTTATGGATTACTCTGAAACTTCCCAGACAGCAGCTGCAGTGACCAGGACACTAGTTTGTAAAATTTTGTGAAGATTCTTCAAACAGTGCCAAAGTTCTTAGCAAAACAGTAAATGCTTTTTCTATAGAAACTAGGTCATAACTACAACTACCTACTGCCTACCACCAGTAGGTAATGTATAGTAGGTATATATATATATATATCAAGCAAACAAATTGCCTTTGTTTTGTTCGATCTACAAATGCATTGATCCACCACGGGCATCAGTGCGACCCCCAGAGTAAACTCACAAAGGAGCCATAGATCTGAAACATTTTCCCCAAAAAATATACCCACTGAATCTATCCCCACAGTGTGCACCGCTGAAGGGTGAATGCAGGTGCTGGCTGTGCGTGGCTGTGGTTGTATTAACATGCTTTAATCAGATATTACTTTACATTAAAAAAACATAGAAATTCACAGAAAAAAACTAAATTTACAGGGACATTGTACCCATGTAAAACCATATAAATTCAGCAGTTATAGTTGTAGTTAGGCTTATCTGAAGAAACTATACCTCATGCCAAAAAGTTACTTTGGGCAACTAGTGATAGTTTCTTAACATAAGTATAAGTATAACCTATAACAGCTGAATTTCTATAGTTCTACGGCCAAGCCCCACTGTGCATGACCTAAGGTTGTGCGTGGTGTGGCGTTGGATGGTTTTAGGTGGTTGGTTGCAGAGCCTGGCCACAGGACAGTCCCCGTGGTTAGCCCCGGCCGCCCATGACCGAAGGCAGTGCGCGGCATTGGTTGGATTAACATATAATAATTCAAATGACTTTAAGTTAAAAAGACATAGAAATTTATTGAAAAAAACAAAGGTTACAGAGATGTTATAGTTAGGAAATAGAGCTAAAAAACATAGAAATTCACTTAAAAAACCAAAGGTTACAGGGACATTATAATTAGGCTTACATTTAAAATTTATAAAACCATAGAAATTCAGTTGTTATAGTGTTTGTGCTCTAAGATAACTACAATTCGCACCCTCGCCATGCACTGCTAATTACCCTAGATATTGCAGCACTCATGACATTTTTTAATACATCATTGATAATATAACTGTCATATTTGCAGTAACATTATTGATGAGAAAACTGTGCATGGTCGTTTTGCCAACTGCTGTTTGTTCCAGTTAGTCGCTATAACACTCTAAATATGGTTCTTCACCATTTACAGAGACGGGATGGCCTTTAAATGTTAACTTCATTGATGCTGCAGGGCACCTTCTCATGGTTGCAAGTTCATCATGATGCCATACATTAAAATTCCCTTTTGCACAATCTTCTTTTCACTGTCTTCTGGTGTTTTCTGTAATGTCCAACTAAGTCTGTCACCTCACCAAGAACTTTTAAGAAGTTCATTGGATTTTATTAGGTAGGGACATTGTTGTCCCTAAAACTGCTGACTTTATTGCTTAATTGCTTGGTATGACCAAAAGGAGCATTGAAAGCCTTCACTGATTACTGGTTTGTTTAAAGAGCAGTGACAAAAATCTCCTTATAAGAATCTACTATTTTGTGAAGTTTGTGATGGTTGCCACTTAAAGTAAGGATCAACTTCAATGCACTGGTTAGTGCAATGACGACTGGAATTATGCAGTGTGAAGATCCAGAGTATGAGGAAGGGGTGACATAATTATTCAGCATAAAAAAATCCATTATGGAGCACAAGGTGGCACATTCCATGGTACAAATATGCTGTCATTCTTATACACATTAATACTATGGGCCTGATTACAACTTTGGAGGAGGGTGTTAATCCGTCCCAAATGTGACGGATATCCTGCCCACCGTATTACTAGTTCCATAGGATATAATGGACTCGTAATACGGCGGGTGGTATATCCGTCACATTTGGGGTAAATTAACACCCTCCTCCAAAGTTGTAATCAGGCCCTATATGTGTTAATGATTCAACACGTGAGTACCGATTCAGCACCAGAACACAGCCTTTAGTCTCTGGAAGCTGATCAGGCAACACCTCCATAGGCCCTTCCACTGGGTACTACAAAGATTCACTCTATTTTTAGCATGTGATCAGTTTGAGCTAAAAAAAAGTGCTTTGACATCTGCAGATTATGCTTCAGATGGTAAACTGGGTAGCAACTGCAACAAATGTACAATTATGTCGAAAGCCCTGTTGCCACAAAATCACAGGGGCCTTTGTTATTGTACACAAGACAAGCCGTTAACTATTGTTGAAAATAGTTATCCTTTTTAGCCTTCTTTTTGCCTACATTCTGTTGACAAATATATATTGTATCTCGCATAAAGACTTACATGCAAAAGAATTCAATCCTAAAAGGCAGGCATTAATACCTAATAATACATAGAGGCATTTTAGGAACGGACACATTTGCCAGCCTTTCAGTGAAAAGGAGGGTCACCGGGTCTTCAAAAATCTACAACTCTTCATCAGTCTAACTACAGGAAACATCGCACTGGAAAATATTCTTACACATTTCTTTACAATCATTTTGAATAGGCACGCCTGAGCCAGCCTGTTAAACGCATGCGTTTCATAATAAACCCCCTTAATTTTACAATTCCATGCCCTGCGGCAATTCGAACAGACGTCTGGCTACAGAGTAAACATGACAATGTCGCTTCTAGTGTATGGCACAACACTCTTTCTTCCCAAAAAGTACAACATAAAAATACATTAATTCACAGTCATTCACTGTTATCACAGCAACCAATATGGCTTGTCCACATATACCATAATAATGGTACCCTCAGGGTTAGTTGTTCTTTGTCTTGGCGGAAGCAGACAACATTTAGAGCTGACATAGCAAAATAGAATACAGATATTAGCATGCATACCGAATTCCTCCCAGCAGACTGTTTATGTTCTTTTTGTATTTTAATGGCCCTGAACTTTCAGATGTATTTTGGCCTTACATGTTTAAGGATTTAGAAATACAGAATAACATATTAATATTGATAAATAAGGAACATTGTTTTCATGAATAAATCCATCTGTTTCAGACTCTCTTTCTGTCTGCAACAATGCCAGAGATTTTCCAAGGGCAATTGATTACATTAAACGGATACCGTTTACAGAAACAGAAATATAACAGTCCCTGGCGGGTAGTCCTGCCAGGCAGGGGATGAGAAGGCCACGTGACACAGGCTAGTGAAGATGTTCACATATTATGCAGGAGAAGAACATTTCAAGTATTTTGTAAGCAAGGGCACTCAGGGCCTGATTTATACTTTTATAGTGCCTCATTTGCGTCATTGTTTGACGCAAAAGCGGCGCAAACTTACAAAATTCAATTATATTTTGCAAGCTTGCGCCGCTTTTGAGTAAAAATATAATGCAAATGCAGCGCTAAAAAAGAGTAAATCAGGCCCTCAGTATTCATTTTTCAGGTACAAAAGGGTAATTGTAAACTTAAAACATGTTCAGAGCATCTGTCGTAAGACTCAGTTGCTCTCCTAATCAGAAGCTTGTGTTTCCATATGGACTGGTTACTGTCCCAATCGAGAATTATGAAGTTCACAGAGTTACCGTGCATCCCAGGGAGATATCAGCAGCTGATAGCAAGCATCCATAAACTTGTGGGAAAACTGTGGGGCAGAATGAGGGAATTAGACTCAGAATTAGTGATTCCACCACAAATCCTCATTATTCTGAGGATTTGCAGGGTTCAGCCCACTATCCTTGGGAATTTTAGACCCACAGACTTAATGCATCCACAAATATCTTTAACTCAGCTGGTGCCGAATTAACACCCCACACAGCAACACGTTCAAGTTGTTGCAAAAGGGTTTAGCTTGGGTACAATGAAAATTCACAATTTAGAAAACAGTCTTTTTAAAACCAGATTCAAGTCATAGACGACGCTCTTTATTCCTCATTGGTGCTGGTTTTATGTGTATCTGGAACATCTTGGGCAATAATTGGTAGTTTAATAAGACACTTACGTGTCCTATTGCCTATTCCTCTACTTCTCAATTTGTTATACAAAAGTGGCATATTTTTGTGAGGCTTCCGCTTCCAAAGAGTCACTTTTTTGACACTTCGGAAGCGCAAGTCTCTGAAAAACCCACTTTGAGTGACTTTGAATGGTCTCAAAGATATGGAGTACGAAAAAGCAGCGCAAGTCACTCCATTGCCTTACTCAGGGACAGGAAAGCGTTCCGAGTGCATTGTAGTGGGTTTTCCTACGTAGCATCCAAGGATATTGGTGCTGCCCCAGATTTACCTAATCACGTAAACTTGAAGCAATGGCAAATTCGTATGCCTCCACAGACCAGGCATAACAAGGGGAAATATTTGCATTTCTCCTCGTTTTTTCCTCCTTCCATATGTGCTGAATTCTGCAGCACAAATAGAAGTAGGAAAACTCCTCTCTGGATTGTTTTTGTGCAGGAAGGTGCGCCTTCCTGCACAAAAACAATACAACATTCAATGCAGACACTTTTGCACAATGGTGCAAGGGTTCCTGCATTGGCGCCAGGCAGCCAATTGTGCACCAGCACAGGGGGAAAGGCCCGGAAAGAATTGCATTGCATAACTACGGTGTATTTCTGCCCTTTCACATTGGTGTAGGGCAGTGCAGGAAGAAGATTTATGTCGCTGCCAATCCCCCATGAATAAGCCCCAACTTGAATGTTACAGTTTTTACCATTTCTGTCTCCAAACATGTTCGTTTTTTGCAAAACCCTTTGGCCAAAAAATAAATACATATCGCAATATTACAGAAAACAGAACTCCATACGAAGTGATCCAAATCTAAGTATAAACAAATTAAGTAATGATAAGAAAAATATCAAACATAGACATAAACACCCCCCATTACAGCACTTCTCATTCGGCAAACAATAATACGCAATAAGACCCATGCACATGTAAACAGTCATAAAGGCCTTAATTATCAGCAATATTGTTCTTTAACCCCTTCGCTGCTGGGCCTTCCTCTCCCCCCAGTGCCGAGCACTTTTTTGGATATTTGGGGTAGTTTGCGCTTAGGCCTTCACAACTTTTTGTCCACATAAGCTATTCTCGCCAAATTTCTGTCCTTTTTTTCCAACACCCTAGGGTTTCGAAAGGTACCCAGAGTTTGTGGGTTCCCCTGGAGGAGACCAAGAAGTTAGCCAAAATACAGCGAAAAGTTCACTTTTTTCAAAAAAATTGAAAAAAAGGGCTGCAGAAGAAAGCATGTGTTTTTTTCCTTGAAAATGGCATCTTCCCTGCTTTCAGGAAAAGGCAGAAGTGAATCAGAAAACCCAATTTTTCAACACAATTTTGGCACTTCACTGGGACAAACCCCATTTTTACTATTTTTTGTGCTTTCAGCCTCCTTCCAGTTAGTGACAGAAATGGGTGTGAAATCAATGCTGGATCCCAGACAGCTAAACATTTATGAAAAGTAGATAAAATTCTTATTTCAGCAAGGGGTCATTTGTGTAGATCCTTCAAGGCTTTTCTACAGAAAGTAACAGCTAAAATAAAAAGATATTGAAATTGAGCTAAAAAAACAGCTATTATTCTCCACGTTTTACTCTGGAACTTTTAGCTGCAATGTAAAATTTTCAAAAGCAATAAACCGTTACGTCTGCTGGACTCTTTTGGTTGCGGGGATATATAGGGCTTGTAGGTTCATCAAGAGACCTAGGTACCCAGAGCCAATAAATGAGCTGTACCTTAATATGGGTTTTTATTGTATACAGCAATTCATTTGGTGAAATATAAAGACTGAAAAATAGGTATCAAGGAAACCTTTGTATTTCCAAAATGGGCACAAGATAAGGTGTTGAGAAGCAGTGGTTATTTGCATATCTCTGAATTCTTGGGTCCCCATACTAGCATGTGAATTACAGGGCATTTCTCAAATGGATGTGTTTTTTACACACTGTCTTACATTTGGAAGGAAAAAATGTAGAGAAAGACAAGGGGCAATAACACTTGTTGTGCTAGTCTGTTTTCCCCAAGTCTCCCGATAAAAATGGTACCTCACTTGTGTGGGTAGGCCTACTTCCCTTGACAGGAAACGCAGCATGGACACATTACATTTTTACATTGAACTCTGACGTGTTTTTTTGGAAAGTGCCTAGCTGTGGTCTTTGGCCTCTAGCTCAGCCGGCACCAGGTGAAACTACCAAACCTTTGCATTTTTGACAACTAGGCACCTAGGGGAATCCAGGATAGGGTGACTTGTGGGGCTCCCACCAGGTTCTGTTACCCAGAATTGTTTGCAAACCTAAAAAATTGCAAATAAAACACTTTTCTCTCACATTTCGGTGCTGCAAAGTTCTGGAATCTGAGAGCAGCCACAAACTTCCTTCCACCCAGCATTCCCCAAGACTCCTGATAAAAATAGTACCTCACTTGTGTGGGTAAGCCTAGTGCCCGCGACAGGAAATACCCCAAAATACAATGTGGACACATCACATTATTTCAATAAAAGCGGACATGTTTTTTGCAAATTGCCTAGCTGTGGTTATTGGCCTCTAGCTCAGCCGGTATCTAGGGAAACCTACCAAACCTATATATTTTTGAAAACTAGACACATAGGGGAACCCAGGATGGTGTAACTTATGGCACTCCTACCAGGTTCTGTTACACAGAATCCTTTGCAAATCTCAATATTTGGCAAAAAAAAAAAACTTTTTCCTCACATTTCAGTGATAGAAAGTTTTGGAATCTGAGAGCAGCCCCAAACGTCCTTCCACCCAGCATTCCCCCAAGCCTCCTGATAAAAATGGTACCTCACTTGTGTGTGTGGGCCTAGTGCCTGTGTCAGGAATGGATCACACAATGGTCAATGTTGGTCCTTACACGAGGGCAACTGTTGACCCTGGGGTGATCCATTCCTGATGCAAGCACTAGGTACAGGCACTCAAGTCGGGTAGTGTTTTTATCAGGACAGGTGGGGAAACACTGGGTGGTAGGAATTTTGTGGATCTCAGCATATGCCTGTAGTGTGTGTGTGTGAGACAGAAATGCAAGAAAAAAAAAATTATTCAATATTTCAGCTTTGCAGGGTATTCTTGGTAAGAAAACTTTGGGGAATCCACACAAGTCACACCTCTGTGGACTCCCCTGGATTTCTAGTTTCCAGAAATGTATGGGTTTGATAGGTTTCCTTATATGACTGCCGAGCCCAGGACCAAAAACGCAGATGCCTGCTTTGCAAAACCAGGTTGTTCTCTGATAGATAATTTTGATGTCTCCACAGTATGATTTGGGTGGTGGAATTTGGGGCTGAACTGAATTGGGGAGCTCAAAAGAGAGCACACTCTCTCTGTGCTTGCCGCCGCATGCACCTGCTCTCTGGATTGGGCTAAACCGCTATGGTTTCCTTGGGTACAATAGTGTCCCCCAGGGAAACCATACAGCTGTTAAAAAAATTATTGTCCCCACAAGGGGTCGCCCTGCTCACGGGCGACCCCCTGTAAATTCAATTTTGTTTATTTTTAATCATGCCCAAAGGTAAACATACCTTTTGGAGAAACAAATTGCCCCGGGTGGGGGTCTGGCCCATTTTCCAAGGGGGCCGACCCCCCCAAGTGAAAACTTAGGTGTCAAGGGAGGGTTTCCTGGCCCTCAACCGCAGCTGTGCTGCGATCGAGGGCTAGCAAACCTGTTGAGGAAGGCCTTGTTTGAAAGGGGAGAGTCTCCCCTTTCGAACAAGGCCTTCCTGAATGTAGGGAAGGCCTGTTTGGGCCTGTTTTCCCCTTTGGAGCAGGAAGTAGCCATAAGATCGCTTCCTGCTCTGGTGGGGAAAACAGAGAGTGAGGTCAGCGTGCCTTGCAGCACGCTGATGTCAGAAAGGGGAGGGTGGGGTTATGGGGAAGGGGGACACAGAAGATCTTCCATCTCTCCCGGAGGTTTTTTAATAAAAAAACAAATCATCCAATGCAACACATTGGAGGATTTTTTAACACCCTCCCTGGTGTCGGCCACTGATCGTGACCCGCACCAGGGCGGTAGTGTGGGCGTTGGCCACTGCACTGTAGAGGGTAATAGCATAACAGATTAAAGCATGTAACAGTTCATAAATATACAAATAGTAATAAAATCCCAATTAAAATTTTTGCATTTATTTAAATGAGAGGATTAGATTATTAAACATGAGTAGTATCAACAACAGTACAAATAAAAATGTAAATAATTTCTAACAGCTCCGTTAAGAAACTAGAAACTGCCAAGCAATTGTTCACATCCAGTACCATATGCAGATAAATCAAGAGGGTCTTACTTGCCTAAAATTACTTTTCAGTACAGAAATTAATTACCAATGGCATAGATCTTTAAAACTTAACAAAAAATAATAGAATTTATACTAATTTGGGCACAGGATAAATCACAAGAGCAGGGAGGCATCTGGAGGCATCTCATAGTCAAACAAACAACCTTTGGTAAATCAATCTCAACTGAAAATAGACTGTATTCAGTCTGACTAGAGGCAGTAAAAAATCTATATATGACTTTATCTACTATGGTGAGGTACGATTCCATAGTAGTATCAAATGTCAACAAGATATGTGATCTAGATACAATTTATGTAATTTATTTTGCTTCTCTTATTACACTACTAAAATTTTAAAAGGCAGATGTTACCCACTGTAGTTTTTTTGCTATTTTTATTTTTGCTATTAAACAAGGATTACAAAAAACTATCAGACCGAGCATGAAAATATATTTTTTATATAATTCAACCAGAGTTTTTTATGTCTCTATCAATGGTCAGACAGTCATTATTAATTACACGACTAAGCTCAGTCTCAGTCTTAAAGCCATCACAACAGTGGTCATAATTTGAAAATATCCTAATTATAGCCCTCACCCAGTTTTTCAGGACACCCGAAGGGCTGCTTGGTGGCAGTGTGACAAGGTGTGTGAAAAAAAAAAACATTTTGCTCTACTTATGCATTAAGGGCATTAGTATATCACCAAATATCTGCACCATAGGGGGCAATGGGCACACTTTTAATCTGATGTATTGTTAAGATGGCATGGATTGGTTTGCTGTCCATCCATGAGGCCAATATCTTTAGATATATAGGTCATCAACCCATGAGGAGTAGAGCAGCAAGCATGTTGAGCCACCTGGAATTCAGCCAAGTTCAAATACAAGTAAGACGCTCACGATACGGTGAGAAATGAAGGTTTACTCCAACACATGACGCGTTTCGGCCATCATGTCAGCCTTGGTCACATGTATGTGTGATCTGTAGTAGTTTATTCATTATTATTAAGTTAACTTCCCACTCCATACCTCTATAAACCTAGCATGCCAGAACTAAAATGTTAGTAAAATAAATCTGCATTCCATATTTACATAATTTAAAATCAACTAAGTAATCAATTAACAAATAATTGTTAATTAATGATTACTTTATTTACTTCCCACCATTATACCTCTACAAACCAAACAGCCTGCATATAAAATATCAAAGCAATCAATCAACATTACATAATAAATTTCAATCATATAAGTAAACACAATTTACTAAACAATTCATAATGAATGATTACCTAATTAACTTCCCACCCTATCACCCTACGAACCCAAAATTCGTGGCATCACTAATCACTATAATTACTATTACATAACATTTATATGTCAAATAAAACACATTAAACTAATTAAAAATATATATTTTTAACCACTGGATTACTGAACAAGATGTTAAAAACATCAATATTATATCAAACAATATTAATTATTTTAAAAAAATGATATTATTTCAATTATATTGTTGCAACACGATCTTTATGTAACATGATATTTTATTTCCAATATTTCTGTCTCCTGATATTTTGTCCAAACATCCCAGCTCCAGTCATACTTGGACTGATGCAGAAGAGCTCAACCTGGCCTAGTAATGGACCTGGGCACAGACGGAGTGTATTGTGTGCACCCTACACAGTACGAGAAGTGAACTTTCTATACAGTGCTCTGGTTAGGGTCCGTCTCCTCCTCCATCCTCGGAGTCTGGTGAAGCCTGAGAGGTGTAGTCATCTCCCTCCTAGGGAGGAAATCACAGTCCAAAAGTGCAGGATCATAATGCTTTAGATGCAAATTAAACTCCTCCTGGGAAAAAGACAATGTCCTTGCTTGTCACTGTTTATAAGGGATGGAGAAAGGTTCTATTTGTAAATCTGCTTTGATTGTAGCACCCACGGATCTGCAGGTATTTGCACCATGCTCTCTAGACACTCTGCTAATCTTCCACCAATAACAAAAGGGGCAGAAATTTAATAACGTGGCTGTAGGAGGAGATCCTCAGTACACCTTCAGTCCTCAAAAATGGGGACCTCTGCCCTGTATGGGAAGAACAGGTGCCTGAAATCTGGATAGGTGACCTTGGTCACTGAAGTGCTAGCTAAATCTGCAGTGAAAATGATTGATAAAGCAGGTTCCTTCAGTTCTGTCTCTCCCATTAATGTGATCCAAAAGCTCCCCTTAATGATTACTGTGGCTTGTCCAAAGATGCAAAAGAAGTTTCATATTTCGTTTTTTAAATCTGTTTATTGCTAAACAATAGATTGTAGAATTCACTTGAAGCTTCCATAGTTGCCATGTTACCCAAATACGTTTCAGAGAGACCCCTTCCTTCTTCCTTAGGCAAATTATAGCTTTTATCTTTCATTGAAGGCAAACTGCTTGTTGGCCAAATTAGAATGTAAATCAGTAACTTTTTGTGATCTATTCTCCGCTTCTTCTGTCACATCAAATAATCTCATTAATGACCAAATACATCCAGAAGTTTCTCATGGCAGGAAGACCCGGTAAAACTGAGAACTTTCTTTGGATCTGTACCAAATTATGCTGGGACCGATATAATATTAAATGGCAGAAAAGGACATTTTGACCTCAACTGGCATAATGTCCTGCCTATTAAGACGTCACCACCTCTATGGTGTTTATATGAAGAATAGATGCTGATTTATCTACATATTCCCCAACAACATCAATGCCTTTCATCTGGAATACATTTATCTGGATAAAGGCCACACACCTGAGTAAATCTAGAGGTGTGTGTTGTTTTTTATGTTTGTCTGAAGGACTAAACTAGAGCATGTTCTTAGACTCTGACATATTGTTATTATTACCATAGCCTAAGTGTGATTCCCAATATCATCATTATCTGTGGATTTGGGTGTCTGAAATCCACAATCCATATGCACAAGATGTTTGCCTGCCAAATCCTCTGAAATGGAGCTGAAACTTCCCACAACTAGAATAACTAGAATAAGCCATGTTTTCCATAGCTGCACACGATGAAGTCTGCTTCCCTACAGGACAAAGAGTCAAAAACAGCATAATCTGTTTTATTTATGTTCATACACCAGCTTGTGTTGTGACACAGCCGATGTTTGGTAATTTTTCTCACATGGAGTACCAGTGGAAATCTGAGGAGGGCTCGACTGACTAACACTTCAATGGCTTTAGAGATTTTTAAAAAAATAGTGAACATGGATTGCTTGATCGAAGCAATTACAGAGAACTTGATCAATATATTAAATTTTTCTCTAATTATTTGGCCTTGCTCATCCCATTCTAATAAAGTAATATTATGTAATGTAGCCATTTTGAGGAGAAACACCCAAGGGACATAAGTTAGTGCTTAGTGTAATTTCTGTCACAGATGAATTTATGAACATTGGCTGAAAACCTCCTGTAGCAAAAACAACATAAAGACTAGAGAAATCGTTTGCAATAATTCTTTAAACAGGTTAAAATTGGTAACAACTTCTTAACAAGTGTAACCGCACTGAGAAGAGGCATGCAGGTACACACAATACCATTGCTTCGCCTGGAGACTGCTCTACATGTCAGAAAGAGCAACTGCCTGGAGGCACCCTGACAGGAAACAAAGTAACAGAAAATGAATCAACTCCATGTAAGGGGCGAAGTTGATTGACAGAAATAAAATTCCCTCAAACCCTCATGATGCAATTGAAAGCAGTCAAAGAAGCTGACTGAGCAAAACAAGCGGAGACAAGATGCAACTTGAACGGCATCACTGCTCAAGGGTAAGAAATGGCATGGGCGTCGTAGGTCACATGAAGCTATAAACTTTTGGGCAAAGTAGTTATCATGAAAGACAAACAAAGTGAATGCCTCAATACTTATGTTAAATAAACAGTGAAAATCTGGCAGCATAATGTAACATGAAAACAGATATCTCAAATATGCAAGAGGGTGTTTGACAAGTGAACAGCAAGAAAATATGGCATGCTGAGCGCAGTAAAGAGTTTTATTAGGGCCAGTCATTACTAATTGGTGATCTTCAACGGTTTCATTATTGATTAGCACATCCCCAAGAGTCTAGGTAAGTTGATTTTGTTGATTGTAGCATGGCTGCTGTCAAACATAAAGCAATAAAATAAAGAGATAGATTTAAAGCAACTTTGACATAAAATCTTTTTTTTATTTGCTCTTTACAGTGCACTGTATGGAAATATATATTCCACCTCACAGGTACTTGCCTTTTTTCTTTCGGGTAATGTGATTATTTTCTCGACCTTGCTATTAATTGAAGATGGTAAAGGGGTAGATGGGCCCGAAAAGTTCCCTCGGTCGAATCCCGAGTGAGACTCAGAAGAACAGAATATTCCTAAAGTGACCAGTGCTTTCATTTCACATATTAAGCAAGACACAGAGTTTCACTTAGGAAATAAAGGAATAACCATATAATGTTTACTACAAAGACATATGTAATTAAAACTGTGTTCAGGAAATGCTGGGTTTGCAGATGAGATTGAAAAATAGCTTAAAAATGCAAGCGTTGATCTACCAGTTGTTAGGAAACTGAAATACCTACTAGGATGAACTCCTGGTGTGGATCTAGTCCGAACAGTACCCTGGGCAGCTACCAGCACCAGATGCTGAGAGAACAAAGGACGGGATATGGAACTCGGCGGATGGGTTACTCCATCAGAATGGTGACAGATATCTCGTCCGCTGAAATCTAATTCCTATAAACTATAATGGGATTTAGATTTCAGCAGATGAGATATTGGTCACTGTTGTGATGAGTAATCCATCTGCAGAGTTCTAAATCAGGCACAAACTCTCTAGCGAGGTCCAAATTAACTAAATAAGTCATATCTCCCCTAGAAAACATAGATCTTCATTTATCTGCTGAACTGTTATTTATTGAGACTTAAATGTTACATAGGCAAACAAGTATTGAGAAAATATTACCTCCAGTTATCTTCAGACAGATCTTCAACCTTTAGGGTTTTGTAAGAAATAGCAAAAGGGCAGTCTTTTGTTTTAGTGATGAACCAAGCTGGAAAGGTTTTTTTAATGAATGTAAATCTCAATAAATTCTAACCAAATAATTGGGGTAAGAGCCCTGACATATTTACATGTTATTCCAATGTGTGTTTAATGTTATGTATGTGTTCTATCATCCGTTTTGTATTTTTTGTCTGCTGACAACTTGTTACACAGTCAGGCATGGAGGTGACACCAATCTGTCTACTTCAGACAGAAACACAGTGAATGGTCCATTTGCCATATTTCAAGTGCATTATAACATGTGGAACTTGTAATATACTGGACGTGATATCCACCATATATTGATAGAACATCTTTTCTGCCAAATTCTAAATAATGCCCTCTGACTTTCTTGTTTGTGTCTAGGTAATGCCCACAAAACACACACAAAACACCAAACCATAAACTGACTAGACAAGAAAAAGTATTTACCTATAAATACAGTACAAATCGATACCTTTAAAAGGTGTGGTACATAGGCAATGCCCTGTGATAGTATTAACTTTAAGTCATCAATTTCCACAATATGGTTGGGGGAAGTATATGTGAAGTTAGAAATGGAAATTTAAACTCCCCTCTGTATGTCTGCATTGAAGATATATGGGGAGTCTATGTTGAAGGAGATCAGTATTTTCGTGAGGCATATTTTTACATAGAAGATATTAATAAACAGTACATTATATTGCTACCACCATCACCTTCACCTTCTTTCTGTAGTCTTGTATTCTACCTGCTGCTTTCCACAGCCTGTCACAGAGTAGACATTTGCCTGAGGTGGCAGGCAAAGAGGGGCAGCAAGTCTCCTCCATTAAATAAACCCCTTTGATCCTGGTGTGGCTGCTTTTTAAGAGGATGACTATTATCAAAAAACATTAAAAAGAGATCATTATTGTGAAAGCTGCTTTTGAGGGGGAATGGTATCAGAATATAATTCTTAGCATATTATTTGACATAAATATTGTAGTCTATGTAGTGTTTGAGAAAACATCATCCTACAGGAATGTTAGACCTGTCAACCATAGGATGGTCTTCCTCAAATATGTTGCCTTTCTCCTTATTGCCAATCTCATTTTTGTTGGTCTTTTGGTGGACTCTGCACACATTAGTACATTTTACCACTGCTAGCCAGTGCTAACGTGCATGTGCTCACTCCTTAAAGCATGGTACCATGTGCTTACCCCCAATTGGCATATTTTGACACATAAGTCCCTAATAAATTGGTATTATCTGTACCCATGGCTTGTAAATGAAATGCTAGTAGTGGCCCTGCAGCCCTTATTGTGAAACCCACTTAAGTAGCCCTTTAAACATTTCTCAGGCCTGTCATTGCAGCCTTTGTGTGCAGTTTTAAATTGTCATTTGACCGGTCAAAATACACCTTTTGCCAGGGCCAAACCTGCCTTGCTAATACAATTAGGCTACCTCTAGGGTAGACCCTGGACAGCTCAGATGACAGAATGCTGTGTATTTAGAAAGCAGGACATGTAATTTTAAGTCTTACATGTCCTAGTAGTGAAAACCCCTTCAATTCGTTTTTACTGCTGCAAGGCTTACCTTTCTAGAGGAAAACATTGGAGTTGCTGTATTACATTTAATAAGCTGTAATTTCCAAATGGAAACTGGTGCTGTTAGAAATGGGGTCTTTGGTTGACAGTCAGGTTACCCCCTGTTCAAGCAGGGACCCTCACTCTTGTCAGGGTAAAAGAGAATCACCCTCAGCTAACCCCTGCTTACCCCCTTGGTAGCTTGGCAGAGCAGTAGGCTTAACTTCAGAGCGCTAGGTGTAAAGTATTTGTACCAACACACACAGTAACTTAATGAAAACACTACAAAATGACACAACACCTGTTTAGAAAAATAGGAAATATTTATCTAAACAAAACAAGATCAAAATGACAAAATTCCGACATACACAAGTCAAGTTATGAATTTTTAAAGATTAAACTCAAAAATAGCGCTTAGAAACAAAAATGCTTCGATGAGATGTTAACACAGCGTTGTGACGGAGTCGTTCCCAACAAGCCGACACCAGCGGCGCCGGACACGGATTCGTGTAGACCCCCAAGTACAGTACCTTTGGTGAAGAGTGAAAACAAGACGATGCGCAAAGTCGGGATTGCGGCGTCTGAGCGAAACGTTGAATCCGTGCACTTCAAGCGGCGTCGGTCACGATGTGGTGCGGCGACTTCCATGGACGGCTGCTGCGAAGAACGTCGCGTTCCAGCGAAGGTCATGGCGTCGGGTGCAGGTGGCGTTACCTGATTCAGCAGCGGTTCGGTCCGGAGTCGTCCGAAGTCGATTTCCTTGGATTTCCACCAGCTTTCCTTTCAAGGGCCCAGGAACTGGATAGGCACCACTTGTCAGAGCAGGAGTCTCTCCAGAGACTCCAGGTGCTGGCAGAGAGAAGTCTTTGCTGTCCCTGAGACTTCAAACAACAGGAGGCAAGCTCTAACTCAAGCCCTTGGAGATTTCTTCACAAGACGGAAGGCACACAAAGTCCAGTCTTTGCCCTCTTACTCTGGCAGAAGCAGCACTGCCGGAAAGCTCCACAAAGCACAGTCACAGGCAGGGCAGCACTCCTTCCTCAGCTATCAGCTCTTCTCCAGGCAGAGGTTCCTCTTGGTTCCAGAAGTGTTTCTAAAGTCTGTAGATTTGGGTGCCCTTCTAATACCCATTTTAGTCTTTGAAGTCACCTTTCTTCAAAGGGGACTCACACCTACTTGTGAAATCCTGCCTTGCCCAGGCAAGGCCTCAGACACACACCAGGGGGTTGGAGTTTGCATTGTCAGAGGCAGGCACAGTCCTTTCAGAGGAGAGTGACCACTCCACCCCTCCCTCCTAGCAGAGATGGCTAATCAGGAAATGCAGGTTACACCCCAGCTCCCTTTGTGTCACTGTCTAGTGTGAAATGAAAAACAACCCAACTGTCAAACTGACCCAGACAGGGAATCCACAAACAAGGCAGAGTCACAGAATGGTTTAAGCAAGAAAATGCTCACTTTCTAAAAGTGGCATTTTCAAACGGACAATCTCAAAATCAACTTTACTAAAAGATGTATTTTTAAATTGTGAGTTCAGAGACCCCAAACTCCTCATGTCCATCTACTCTCTAGGGGAATCTACGTTTTAATCATATTTAAAGATATTATCCTATGAGAGAGACAGGCCTTGCAACAGTGAAAAACGAAGTTGGCAGTATTTCACTGTCAGGACGTACAAACCATGTATGTCCTACCTTATCCATACACTGCACCCTGCCCTTGGGGCTACCTATGGCCTACCTTAGGGGTGCCTTACATGTAAGAAAAGGGAAGGTTTAGGCCTGGCAAGTGGGTACACTTGCCAAGTCGAATTTACAGTGTAAAAATACACACACAGACACTGCAGTGGCAGGTCTGAGACATGATTACAGGGTTACTTGTGTGGGTGGCACAACCAGTGCTGCAGGCCCACTAGTAACATTTGATTTACAGGCCCTGGGCACATCTAGTGCACTTTACTAGGGACTTAACAGTAAAACAAATATGCAAATCATGGAGAACCAATTACGTACACATTTTAAACAGGAGCACTTGCACTTTAGCACTGGTTAGCAGTGGTAAAGTGCCCAGAGTAACAAAAACAGTAAAATCAGAGTCCAGCACACATCAACAACCTGGGGAACAGAGGCAAAAAGTTAATGGAGACCACGCCAAGGATGAAAAGTCTAACAGGTGCCCAGATCATGTTTGGTTTCTGTGGAATTGTAATGAAAAATCCTTACTCATGGTAAAGTCGGATTTTAATTACAATTTTGAAAATGCCACTTTTAGAGAGTTGACGTTTCTTGCCTTAGCCATTTGTGCCTGCAGCCTGTCTTTGATCACATGATTGGGTGCAATTGATAGTTGGGCTTTGTGTGTTCCTTACAGACAGCCACACACAATAGAAGCTTAGGTGTGACTGGATGGGCCATCACTGGCAGGATGGGTGGGAGAAGAAAGGTTCAGACTCACTACCACCTGAATAGGCAGTGTCCTGTCTACATACAATGGGCTTAACAACCCTGCATTGTCACTTCAGCCACCTTGGAGCCAAGGCAGGTGAAGTTGGGAATTCCTTGTACTTAAAAGCCACTGTCTAAGTGCTACTTAATTGGGTGATACAATCGGGCGGCAGGCCAACTAATAGCATTTAATTTACAAGCCCTGGGCACATGTAATGCACTTTATTTGGGACTTAGTAAGTAAATTGATTATGCCAATTGGGTATAAGCCATGTTTGAAGCAGAGAGTTCATGCACTTTAGCGCTAGTTAGCAGAGGTAAAGTGAACAAAGTCCTAAGGCAAAAAAAAAAAATAATCTGAAAAAAAGTAGGAGGAGGAAAGCAAAATGCTTGTGAATGGTCCACAGAGAGGGTCATTTTTAACACAGCCCTCCTCCAGCCTAAAGCCAGGGGAGACTAATCAATACCTTGATGTACTTCCCTGCTTAGGGGATTGAACGTGGACAATGGTCCCCTACTGCAAGGGCACAGTTCTACGCTTCACTGGGCTCAGTTGGAACCCTCTGTCTATACTCTCCAGAGCCACTAAACCAACCCATTGGGAACCCTTCACCTCATCTGTGGTCTCCAACTTGGCAGCACCTAACCTTACCTTGCTCACAGATGTATTCCAGTAGGCGGACAGTAACACCATGGCCAACAAAGTGATGTGGCCCATGGATAAAACTTCTATCCCCAACCCAAGGAAAACTCTGCCCATAAGGACAATAACCAACAAAGGCCACTGACAGCTGTCAGTGTCAAGAGCCATGCCCCAGGCCATCCAAGACTCTCTGACCTTGGATGTTTATCAGAGTATGTGGGTGTAGCCCTGGGTGTTTTACACCCTTTCTCCACTCTCCCTCCCATCAGTTCACGTGGGTATCCTGAAACTGTCAATCAGCCCAGGGTCCAGCCCTCTGTCCCTGGAACAGAGCATGGAAAACCCACGTCAGAAGTGGCCCCATCAGGGTCAGTCTGGGGGTGCTCTTTTCTCACAGCTAGCAACCCCTGACCCACTGGTTCTCCCACTGTATGCTGTATCCACCTTCTGCCCCTCCATCTAGGCAACTGTGCCCTCCGCTGTGAAGTGGTATCCCCAGAAAACAGAACTGGTATGGAGTCTGTGGTGGCCACCCCACCCAGCTTCCCTGCCACTGTGGCACTACCACTAGGTGATGGTATTTTGGTGCTGATCAGCCTCTCCTACCTCTGCACCTTTGGCAGCAACCCAAGCACTGGGGCTGAAAATAGGGCACCCTGGGTTTCCACCCACAATAATCTCCCCTCCGAGCCCTAGAAGGGACATGAGGCCCCATTCCCCCCCACACTATCCTGGGACCTGTCTGGGTCACTGTGTACCTCCCACCCACTTTGTCAAGGGCAACCTGAATCACCATCCTTAAGATCACTCCCCAAGCCTTCCCAGACACGCTGGTAATCCTTACAATCAACCAGGTTGGCTTAGCTCTGGAAAACAGTGACTGAATATGTGCTCTCTGGCGACCAAATTGTATAGCCCTCATAGGTGTTTACCTCACTGCCCTTTACCCAAACACCCAGAGCCTTACACAAGTAACCCACAAAATCCCCCCAGGATTAGTGAGACAGTTTCTGACTGCCCCTGAATCATAATCACTCTTCTGGGGTGAATCTCTATCTCTAGAGAAAGGTCTCCTTTATGGTGAGGTACCTGAGCCTGTTCTCTGTCTCTAGGCAAGTACGGCATCCCAACCACCACCATGAGTGTGCCTCCAAAGGCCAGCTCCCCAGTCCTCCTCAGGGATCCCATGCACCTTTAGAGCTTTATGCCACAAGCCACCTGTCTATTTCATCCTTCTCCTTGAAGTCAGGTACCAAGTCCATGGGTATCCATGGGGATCTTTTCTTTGCCAGTGTAGTTTCCCTGCCACCACTCCTGCTAGACTCTAACAGCTGTTTGGCTTTCAAATCCAGCTCCTTAAGCCTCAGTTTGTGAGACAACAAGATATTTCTTTCTTCCAAGGCTCTCTCAGCCTCAGCCTCTCTTTGTTCTGCCTCAATGGCAACTTTTCCTTGGCTAGGACTCAATCAGGCCACCTTTCTTCCACCAAGGCTCTGTCAGCGCCTCAGCTCTTCTCTCTTCTGCAGCCAGTTGGGTCAACTGCAGCATCAGGTCCCTCTCAGCCTGTCTTTCGTCCAAATTCTCAGGAAACAGGGTGTGAGAGGAAACACTGCTCCTTTTATTGGACTCAGCAGGGGTCTCCTTCTCTGTGGGGTCCCCATTCTCCTCTGTAGCCACTGTCATGTAATTTTTCCCATCCTCCTCAGAGCTATCACTCACTTGGGGCCCTGATTCTGTGGTCAAGTAGCACCAAGGCTCTGCGTTCTCTAGCCCTGCTCAGTAGGCCTTCTTCTCAGAGCCCTCTGTTTAATCCCTTAACCAGGCTGCTTGTTCCTGAACATGCAGGGCTGTCTGAAGGTCCAGCTTAGTGGACCTTCTATTCACAGCCAGTGCCTTCTCCTTGCAGAACGCCTTCAGTTCCTTCACAGAGTAGTCTGCTAGGTGGTGAGATTCAGGATCATTGTGACAAGGTGTCACAGGTACAACAACAAAAGTGTATGAAGGTGATGCAGTAATCAAATTTGTAAAAATGGCCAAATGAGAGAAAAAAGAGAATTAAAAAAATTGAATTGATCTTATAAATGAGATGGTAGTGTACACTGAATCACTATATGCTAGTACACAAAAACAAGTTATATCCCATTGCTGCTACCAATGTTAGAAATTGGGTTACTGGTTGACTGGGGTGTGAAACCAGGGTCAAGCAACAACCACAATCCTAGTCAGGGTAGGGCACAAGCAAAACCCAAACTAACCTGTGCTCAACCCCTGTAACTTGGCACAGAGCAGTGAGGCTGAACTTAGTGACAATGTGTAAAGTGTTTATGCAACACTTCAAACAGAAGAACTGTAAAAACACGACACAAAAAGATTCTATACCAGATTAGAAAAATAGAGCTGAATTTAATAAACAAAGCAAGACCCAAAATGACAAAAATCCAATCTATGGACCCAGAGTTATAAATCTTTACGGAATAAGCTGCTTTATAGCACCTAAAAGCATAAAGCGCAAACCATGGCTATCTGGTCTGGCTGAACTGGGTTAAATTCAAAAGTTCAGGCTGACCTCAAAGGAGAGTGGGTCAGATACATTCCCAGATTAGTCCAACTGATTACCTTCCCATGTTTTATGCCAAGAGCCACTTTGATGTTAAAGAAGTTCATCGGGAGCAAGGACAGCATTGCGGCCAGTGGTCAGCGTAGTATGAAGTGCAGGCCACCATTACGGACAGGTGAGCTGGCGCATTGCATTGGTGATCCACTTGGGCAATTGATGATTGTTGTGCAAAGAGACACACCTGCAGCGGCTAGCGCTTATTTTCTGTGCAAGCACGACAGTTCCAGTGCAAACTGGTCAGTTTGGGGTTGTGAAGAGCCCAAAAGCTTGCATTTAAGAGCTCGAGAGTCACATCAAGGGTTAAAGACCTGAGAGGCACTTCTTGGGGGTCAGGAGCTTGCTGAAGACAGGTCCAGGAGCTGCTGGGGAGCCTTGTATGTCCTTGAGGCTCATATCAGGAGGTCAGCAGACTAGCCCTTTGAGTCACTCTGCGGCCTTGGTTTCAAAATGGAGTTGCAGGTCTAATGCTTCTTCTCCAGGCAAGGGTGCAGCGGGTCAGCATGGGAGGGCAGTAGTTCCTGTAGAGCAGCAGTCCAGCAGAGTGGCAGTCCTTGTAGTAGCACAGCATTCCTTCTTCCTTGCAGAATATCCACAGGTCCAGAAGTGTGCTGAAGTGGTGGTGTCAGAGGTCTTTCTTTCATACCCTGGTGCCCTAGTTCTGGAAAGTGGGAACATTTCTAGACAGTGGCATTGAAGTGCAAGAAATTCCATGCCTCCCCTGCGTTGGCCCCATGATGGCTGAAGTGACAATGCAAGATCATTAAGCCCATTAAATTCAGGTGTAAGTGCAGTTGAGCCCAGCTGCTTCCTCCCATCCTGCCAGTGATGTCCCATTAAGTCACACCTTAGCTCCCATTATGTGTGGCTGTCTAGGAAGAATACACAAAGCCCAACTGCCAACTACACCCAGTCATGGGACCAGAGACAGGCTACAGGCACCATTTGGTCAAGTCAAGAAAATGGCAACCTTCTAAAAGTGACATTTTCAGAACTGGATTTTAAAATCTGACTTCACCATAAGTTAGGATTTTAAATTGTGATTCCAAAGACAACAAACATAAGCTACTTAAGGGGGTGGCACAGTTCGTGCAACAGGCCTAGGGCAAATGTAATGCACTTTATTAAGGACTTATAAGTAAATTAAATATGCCATTTGGGTATAAGCCAATATTACCATGTTTTAAGGAGAGAGCACAAGGTTGTTATTTGTAAATTCACTAACGTAGACATAATAGGATAGGTGTAGTGGAGCTTCTTATAGCATTGCACAAGCTTATATTGTACTGTTACAGGTAAAATAGGGTGGAGAAGAATTAGACTATAGACTATTCTGCATATTTAGCATCTTCCCACAGAAACTGGAGGATGTCCCTTTACCACTCAACTCTTAATCAGGTCCCATTCCCCACATGGTACTTTTCATAAGAAAACCAACATGATTAAAGACCACTTACAACCCTCATGGTGTGCTTGGACTAAGCACCTAGCAGGAGGGATGGCACCTCCGTAATAGCAAAGGAGCATCACCCCCCTGCTCAGAGTCAGGCAGTGACAACTAAAAATGATAGTAAAACAATTTTATTATCATTTTATTTGCAACTGTCTCTCTGACAGTCATGGAATCTAGGGAGGGGCCAGGCCATAGGTAAGAGGCGTGGTGGGCACTGTAAAGTGCACATGTCCATTTGGTCGGCCATCTTAGGAAAGTCAAACCAACATGCACACTTACATTTCTCCAACACAGCAGGGTGGAGAAATGGCACAGGCTCCCTGTGCCTGAGCGAGCATCAGATCAGCCCGCTCAGGCCAATTCCAGTGCTGCACTTATGCTTGGTACTGCATGAGAGCAGCATCTGGATTGGAAGCCTGGGCTTTGTCCCCCAGTGACTGCCGGGAAGACGAGGAGCACCAAGGCGGCTGGCTCTTGGACCAGAGAAGCAGGGATGTTTTTATTGATTGTTTTACCTCTTTCGACACACCGCTCCCGCCCCATCATTTTTGATTGACGGCAGCTGCAACTGCCTAGCAGTAATATGTTTAAGGAACATTTGTCTGGGCTTACCATATGACTCTCTAAAGTCAGGTCTCAATTGCCCTCTTCCTTCTTTATTAGAGTAGGAGATCAACACAGGTATCTCACACCTGCTAAGCATGACCCACATTCTTACGACTCCAACAGCAGACTGTCACTACTATGAAAACCGCCTGCATGCCAGCCTTTCCCTAGAAATGAAGTTGATACTGGGGTAATTAAACCTCTAAAAAGATTCACTGCGGTGGAAAAAAGTTTTCTACTAGATAATACCTCTCTTGTCAATTATTAGGTCTAATTTATTCAATAGGAATCTTCTTAGAACTTGTATACCTTCACACTATCAGTGCAACTACAAGCACTTTCTTTATTGCCAGTCGCTTCGCAAAGCTGCTTTGGCTAAATAGTGTGTGGCTATTTCAAAAGTATTACAAGCAACATAACCTTGACCTTCCAAATTGTGAATGAATGTGCCATATAGCACTCCGGTTCCAATAACTGAATCAGACCTCCCAATTGAAACGAAATAGTTTTTGCGGTGATGAGTGGCAAAAGATTTCCTAGCAATTGAATCTTTTCACTTCTAAACATATTGGTACATAAGCTCGGCTCTTATCGGACAAAATATTATTTTTTCTTTGACATTTAACGGGGTGCAATCAGCCTGGCTAAAGCAAATGCCAGACAGATGAATACAAATCGTCACTGGGAGGATGAAAGAAAGGTTAACGTTCATAATCTCATAGAACTGTGAAGGGTGAAGTACACAACACATCCAAGCTGATTTACAGATTTTAAAAATGTTAATTAAATGCATGCTTTCATTTTCACAGTGAGAGAATCTGCTGACACCAAGGCAACTTTTATGCTACAGAACTACATTTTTAAAGGCAAAACCACACGTGGTTTGAAGAAGTTACTTGCAAGGCTACACTAAGCAAATAAATTATATTTAGATTTCATCTGAAAACTATAGGTATAGCAATAACGATAATTCAGACAAGGATTGACTACTCTATGAAAATTAGTTAGACCCAGATTAACAAACATTTTGCGCAAGCTTTGCATCCCAAAAGCGACGCAAACCTGTGCAAAAATGTTTTTTATGTGCTTTACAATGCAAGACTTATTTGGCTCTAGATAGTTGCCTGAAAGTAAGGCAAACCAGCACCAAGCACTGCTTTGTGTTACTCTGCATCAAGGGAGTGTTTCATGGGTGGTACATGGGCATTCCCTTACAGTCAGCAATGGGTTTTGATGCAAAACCCTTTTTACAAGCAATAGAAGGCAGAGGTTAGCGCCAAAAAATAATGCCACTTGAAAGCAGGTGTTAAAAAGAAGAAATGCTTTTAATTCTTCTAAGTTGTTTCCCTTTGTATGTGTGCTGTGCTGTACAGCACATATCCAAAGTAGGAAAAGTTTTTACGTTTGTCTAAGCATAGTATTTTGTACCAGAAGAGCACCATTCCAGTAGAAAAACTATACTAGACCCCCTTTAGTGCAAAGGTTGGTGCATGGTGCTCAGCAGCCTAATTGTGCCCCACCAATAGGGAGAGAGCAGGATGGTGCCTTATCTCCATAGATATGCCTCTTTCCTGCTCTCTCCCTACCGCACATCTCAGCGTAGCAACATTGGATGGTGCGCTGCATTGGGTAACAGTTTTGTCAATTTGGCTCAAGTGTTTTAGAACTGAAACTCGTGAGAGTATGACGAAGGGTACCTTGGGCCACACGCTAAGCTGAGGTATTAAAAAAAAAAAGACCAACATGCTTCAGAAAAGAAAAATACTTTAGAGTACAGTAGAGGACAACATGCTCATCTATATCATCATATTACCTGTAATGCTTCACCTTGTCACTAATTAAATTTCCAAAAAACATTGGTCATTTTTGGGATGATGTTTAGTAAATATTTGGTTCAGTTTCATTTGTGTTATATGCTCCTAAATTTCTCCTGTGAAGATCATGCTTCTTTTCTTTAGTCCATGTTTGCAGGCATGCAGAAAAAGCCTAAATTAAACTTTTAGTTATGATCACCTCAAAATACCAGTGCAACTTTTTTCTGTGTATGTCTTGGTCCTTGTTTCCAAAACAACACATTTTCCAGTCAGATCAGAGACTCATGTTGCACAATTTAGGAGATTAAATTGAGTAGAGTTTTAAAATCAGATCTCAAGGACATGGGGCATATTTACAAGCCCCTTGAGCCTCCTTGTGCCACACTAGCATCATTTTTATGCGCTAGTGTGGCATGAAGGAGGCATTTTCCCCACGTCATATTTACAAAGTGACACAATGCATGCATTTTGTTTGCTCATAGCAGGCATTAAAATGTCGAAATACAGCCTTGCCTTTCACTCAATAAATGGGTCCTAAATCTGGGCAGCAACACAACCGAGGGTTCAGGTAAGCACAACCTAGGGAATCTTTGAGCGCTACCATCAGCAAATCATGACTGTAGTATTTGTAACTTGCAACTGCTGATGGATCAGTGTCAGTGAATTAAGGATCCAGTCTATGGACTGAAACATGACTTTGGAATTCAGGAAAAAACAAAGTCAGTAAAAAAGGGGCATAGGTTTACAATGTTGAAAAGTCAGTGGAGTTGGCCATGATATTCTAGTAGTTGGATAGAAATGCAAGCCATCCATCTGCTACAATATAATTGGATTTATCGTGGCAGTTTTCCAGTGTCATCATGAGGAACACATGCTCTGTAAGTAACTCCAAGGGCTGGCATCGAGTATCAAGGTGATGTTATGGCCTGCTGTAATAATAGTTTATTATACAGTAAACCACCTAAAAAACAATACTACCGACACAAACAGTCCTAAAACAAAGACGTTTAGTGGACTTTGAGAAGTGCAATGAACAAAACTTATAAAAGATAACTCTTTTCTTGATGTCAGTATTTTTATTGCTTCCACAAACTGATGATAGGTGACGTGTGGTCATCTCAGAGTCAATATTCATAACTAGTGTAGTTCCCATGTGGTCCACTACTGCTAAAACGGTGAACTACATATGCCAAAGTCATCTAATTTTGAGGACTCACCTGCACGGAGACTGCACATTGCTGAATTCTCCCACCGTCTGAGTGATCACCAATATCAGAGACCTTATCTTGTGACAAGGCAGTGCTGGAGGCATTTTCAGTGGCCCTCAATGTTCAGACATCTATATGAGGAGTGCGTGTATCTTCAGTGCCATTCTGTAGCGGGGCTAACATTAATTAAGTGCAATGCCAAAACTCCTGCGTGGATACCGCACATCTCTTTTGCAGAGGATTGAAAATTAGGTAAATTACATATTCTGGCAGCTCGTAAATTCTTCCATACACTTCGTGACCAAATGCATTATCCTTTGACTAGAGATGGCCTCAGCCTTCCTAACTTTGCCACTCTGTAACACTATTGAGGAAAGAAGTTTTGATTTGTTGAATTACTCCAAACTGTTTTACACTTATTAAGAAGAGAAAGCCGTTTACAGTATATTTTAAAATGGGCGCTTGACTAGGTTGCTGTTAGTTAGCCCTTCGAGACCCGTGGTTCAGTAATAAAGATTGTGGTAATAAGATATAGCCACGCACAAAAATTCCTGATTGGGCAACAACTGAAATCTATGAAAACAGTGTTTTGGGTTGCCACTGATGTATATAACAGAGACAATGAAAAGCACTTTACATCCACTTTGTTTCATTGTGGACATTGTCATTGTAATTTCAGATTGCAAGAAAGGATTACAGTCAATTTGGTTGGACCTCATAGCAGGCAGGATAAGAGCTGTCAAAAGAAATCAGAATCAGTCTATTCTTAATAACTTAACAATGTCTTATGTGAAGCTTTTGAGTAAATTTCCAACCTAAATCAAATTAACCCAAGCTGTAACTCAGAGCAAAATGGGCACATACCTACACAGCACATTACTTTTCCCTGCAAAAAGACACTGACAAGTGGATCTGAAAATCCATACCCCTGGGAAAACGCTTGTTACTGCTGGAATCAGGGGCCCTAATTATGAGTCTGGCAGTCCTAGGACCGCAAGACTTGTGGTGGCAGTTAGTCAGCCGCCAAAGTGGCGATATGACCTCGACATTACAACCTTGGTGAAAGCACCACAGCCAGTCCTGTGTCTGCCAGGGTGCCAGGGCCCTCATGGACAGCTCCATCGTGCTTTTCATTGCCTGAATTACAGCTGTCACATGCAATGCACAGCAACATTGCTGCTGGGTCGATTACGAGCTGGCGTCAATATTGTGGGTAGTTTCCCGCTGGCCCAGCGGAAAACTCATAATAGGGCCAGTGGGCAAAAATCCAGAGTGGCAGTCTTCATATGGAGGCCCAGAGTGTTGAGTACGGCGGTAATTACCCTACCCATGTCATTTACCTCATGGAGAAATTCACTAGGTCATATCTGCTGAAATTCACTTTGTGAAAAATATGAGGTATTTTCTGGCATTTGTAGAACGTTGTATAGAAAACACCAAAGTCTTCATTTAAGTCCTCATTTTTAAAACTAAAAAAAAGAGGAAGTTCTGACTCACTGGGAATCGTCACCCCTGTTTTAAGATGTAACCATGCCTCATAGAAACAGCTGTAGTGGATTAACAACATTTCTACTTTCCTTTTAGAGTTTTCAGTAGAGTTTCAATGATATCAGAATGAAATGTCAGAATCTGCTTTGTTAAGTATTTTTTACCGGAAAAACTATGGGGCAGATTTATGAAAAGTGGCGCTGCACTAGGTGCTTCCTGCACCCCTTATCATCCCCCTAATGGTAACATGTGTGCACTGTCTTTAAAATACGGCACACGTTGGGGATAGTTAGGGAAATAGTGTCATAATTCTTTACGCTAGTTTGGGGCTTTGCAGGACTAGCGTCAAAAAATTTGATGCTAGTGCTGCAAAGCAGCAAGAGGCCCATTGAAGTCAATGGGAGCCTCCTTTTAACGCCTGCTTTGAGCAGACGTTAAAAATCCCAGACAAAACGGAGCAAGGAAATCTTTTTTTGGCCTTCCTAATGGGGGAATGCCCCCCTTTCATACATTATGCCTGGCACAGACATAATGTGCCACAAGGTGTTACAAAGTGATGCAGCATTTGTGGCCCTCCAACACCACATTAGCGTAAAAAACATTATGCTAATGTGGCGTTGGAATGGCACTAGGCCCTCTTAAATCTGGGCCACTGTGTGCATTTTGAAAAAGAGACATACAAACAGGAATGATTTGTGTTACATTTTTATGTATTTTTGATACCATTCTGGATGGTGAAATGATGCACAATAAATGAAAAGACTGCATCTTATGCTGAACGAAACCATTATTTATGGTACGTTAAGAGCTAATCGTCTGGAAATGCAGAATATTATACTGTACGCAGCTGATGCCAGGTGCTATTCTGTTTGTAGGAAATCTATATTTCATAAAAAGGCATGAAGAACACATGAATGCAAAACCTGAGGCAGTGCGTGGGAGGACTTGATATAGGGTTTATTTGCAGCGTCTGGTAATGTTCTTGTGGCTATTGGAGGGGCTTGTATTTTCTTGCCCTTCCATGCATTATGTATGATTCAGTTGGGGCCTGCATAGAATTTGGTTATGATGCTAAGCATTTTGGGCATCTGTAAATAAAAAACATATATTTAATGCACAGTGATTGCAAAGCATCATTATTAAAACAAATTAATACAGGTAGACAATCTGTTTAAACTGGCTAACCTACTGTATCATTAGTCCTACATAGCATGGTAAAAAATAGGACAAAGAAAGGGATTGAGTGGGGCCAGCAAAACACAATCTGGAATGTAATGCACAGGAAAGTGACTGTAAGAAATGATAAGTTTGGAGATATCACTCCATGCCATTCCAACATTGCTGCTGTCTCTGTACCCACAATGAGTTTGTCGGCAACTACTAGACCCAGTAATCACAGGCCTTGAGACACCAGACAAGGACTTGTTTTAATAGCTGCTTGTACTGCCTCCAGTGGCAGCATCTGCTACCTCTTCTCCTGAGCCACAAGTAGGAGCAACAAGTGCTACCCCTAGCTTAGGACTGCTCTGCTGTGCCACCTCATAGCCCCCACAAATTGTGCCGTGGCTGCCGACTTACACAGATTCGCTTGTTCCATATTTACCACCAACCCCAAGCATTGGGAAATGGCAGAAGAGAATAAGAGAATTCCTTGACTTCAGTTGGGAATCTATGCAGAAGAATGTCCATTAAAATCCAGTCTGCATATTATTTCCCATTCTGACCTCATTAACGTGAAATTGCAGGAATTCCAGGAATAAAGTACAGTACTTTTGAAACTAACCGTTTTTTGTGTGGTAGTCTCCCAGATTTTTGCCTTTGTTTGCTGAGCCCATTTGTGTGGCCATATGAATCTGCACACTTTTCTCCTTCAGTGCTAAAGTGCTTCACTTCTCCTCTGTAAACATGTTAGAATTTCAATACCTTAATTGGCACCTTTAATTTACTTGTAGGTTTCTAGTAAATTGCACTCCATGTGCCCAGTTCTTGTTAGTTACATGCTGCTAGTGGGCCTGCAGCACTTATTGTGCCACCCACTAAAGTAGCACTGTAAAACATGTACCCAGAGCTGCTACTGCAGCCTGGTTGTTTAGTTTATAAATGCCATATTGGCATAGCAAAACAAACCTTTCACCGGGACTAAATATTTCCTTTTCAATAATTATGCCACCTATCAAAGCAGGCCCTAAAGCCTATAGGGAAGAGAACATTTTATTTAAAAAGTAGGGCACATATATTTATTTAATTTTACATGTCCTGTCACTGAGAAATATCCGAAGTCATTTTTTACTGTGGCAAGGCTGGCCCATAGAAAAACACTGGGTTGAATTATGAAGACTTGTAGTGCTCGATTTGAAAGCAGCTGGAAACATGGCCAATGATTTTATTTTAATAATAATTTAAAATACAACGTAATGATCAAGTCAGATTTTATAACATTACTTTGGACATCAAAGTTTTGGAAAGTTTTGTTTTCTGATGCAAAAAGAGTCTCCCTGGTAGTGTCCAGTGCCACCTGATTGCAGATGGCTAACCCGTGATGAGATATGGATTGCTCACAGAGAGTGCACAGAGGGTGAGGGTGTTTTTTTTTCCATGAGCACGATGGCCTGAGGTCTGTGCCTATCCACTTCCTGAGCTTCAAAGAATGCCTACGCTGTCACTGGCAGATGTTGCTCACATCTAGGCCTGCCTTCCTTTTGTCTTCTTCCTAGACAACTTGACCCCAAAACCCAGTAGCAGAGTCAGCTGTCCCAGAAAAGATGAGATGTCAATTAATGCATTCACAGGACCAATTTTAATCGAATTTACACCCCAAAATAGCATGTGTTCCAGCCAATTCTGAAAGAGCCCAATTAAATAATCCAGTAAATCAAAGACTGACTTCTGTGTTGTAATTTTTAAGGTGTATGTGAGGTACCTGACAGATCCTCACCAGGGGAATTAGGGGGTTTATCCCCCAAGGACATTTTAAAATAGTGGCATATTGGAAGATTGTTTCACTCCTTTTTAGCGAAACAAGGAGTTCGAATTATCTTGGTATGCAATTTGACATTTTCATGATGCGCATAGCATATTCTTTAATCCTACCTTCCACGTCCAGACCTTTATAATACCCACAGTATTATTAGGAGGGGCACACTATCTCATAGCCATTATAATGTTAGATTGCCTACAGTATTTCAAGGTGAAGCCATCATAATAGCCCAGTTGCACATAACATCACTAGGAGAACTGTCTTCCTCTAGGGCCAAGTCTTGCTACTGATGCATACAATGATCTGCAGCAGTGTCATTGTCACCCCCAGTCTTTCATTTCCCGTCTCACTCCCATCTTTCTCCCTTGACCACGCGTGAATTTCTTGTTTCCTCTTTTGCCCAGTTTGCCAGCTTCTCTTAACCGAATCCTTTTACTCTCATCTTGATCTATGTTTCTTACCTTCACCGACCTGTTATTTCTGTCTGAATTCTGTCTCTCATTCCCTGAATGCTTTTCACACCTACATCAGTTTCTCCTTTCCTATTATATCCTATACTTTTTCTCACCTGTCGCCTTCCTCTATCCCTACTACTCCTATCGTTCCTTCATCAGCTTTTTACAATCCTTTGTTATCTTTCCCTTCAAATGTCCTTCTCTGCAGTTTTCTATCCTTTCCATCTTACCATCATACTTTTTTACCTTTATCTTCCTTTTTCTTTAATCTTTTTTGTTTTGTTATATCTCTTCCTATTTGGTTCTCTTTCGTTCCACCTTCCTCTTACTTTCTCTTCGTGTCCTTCATCTCTTTTCGTTTTTTCATCCCTTACCAGTTCATTCACTCCCCTTCTTTGTTCTTTCTTTGTTTCAGAGTGAAAGCGTGGAATATCATGCACAAATTACTTTTTTCTATACATTGAAAACATGTTTCCTCATAGGGAAGTCCTTTATCAATTAAATATTGGGGTATACCCATTTTCACGCCCTGGAAAGTGACTCACGTTTGCTCTCCCTGAAATAATAGCCAGAGAAAAAGGAGTCCACAACGCTCGCCGAGAACGATTGTTTACATAAGTGAGGTACCCATGTGCAATAAATATGAATAAAACCCTTATAAATGCAGTCATTATTTTCCATAAGTGGCCATGAGTTGAAATTTCATTTTCCCATTAATATCTTTCTATGTTGGCATTATCAATGAATAATTTTGCTGAAATTTACACCTACTTTAATTTGTGAAATGGAAATTTGAGTTTGTGCACTCGCCTCACTGACTGACCTGGTGTCATGAATCGCTGTATGTCACTTCAAACTCATTTGTCCATCAATTTTCAATTAGCTAATTGTAACATTGTTGTCGATTTACACAAATAGGATGTTGAGTTTTTTTCTCATATATTTTAAAGCATGTTTTCCAGAAAGTGGTCATTGCGAACAAGCAATCTTCTCATTGAAATCGAGCATGACCTCTTGAGAGGAAAAGGACTGCTGGGAGATCGATGGAGTTCCCTAATCATGTCTCCCACATGCTAGCAACTGGCCTAGAAACTCTAATTGCACAGGAAAATGGATCATTGAATATTCACCTTGACTACAGGGAACAATAATATTTTTCGCAAATTACATATTTCATGGCAAATTAGTGGTGCTCCTCCTTGGTAGCTAATGTGTCCGTGGCTTTTTGGAGAGGACTAAACCTTTTACTGTAACCAAAAGATCTCAATTTTCCAAAGTTGTATTTATTTTCTAATGTCTTCTTATTCGACCAGAAGACGTTAAACCGAGAAGTGGCCATGCTCCAGGGAACTACGTGTACTGCAAATAAAATGGAATCATTTAAACTGCAGCTTAATCCAGGGCTTGGGAGCAGAGCCGCCATTTGCAATTGTTCTCCGTAGAACTTTGTTAAAGCCCTTTGAGCACATCGTTAATTTATGGTGCATTTTTTTAGGTGAAAAATATAGAATATTCGTTTTGTTGAGTACATTCCTGAATATATTAATGAGATGATATTCATGTGTTTTTAAGGTCCTCATTACCAGTGGACCAGTAATTGTTATGATATTAATCCCATGCACAAAGTCCGATGCTACGAACTCGGAAGTTATCTGGTCCTGTAAATACCATCCAATATTGGGGTTTTCCTATTAATGGGAATAAGTTGTAGGTCTTGGTGGTCACCTCATCATAATCCCTATGTGAAGGAGTTTACAGGGTATTTCCCCCCTGATAAACATCAGCAAGTTTGACCAGCCAAAACTAATCTCAATGATTTTTATCACAATACTAATAATTCCTTTGTGTGCAGTAACAGGTGTTACTGCATATATCAGAATCTAATGTCTTACTAGGGATAAGAACCAACGTGTGTTTCCATAGTGTGCCCACTCCTTTATTGGCTATGACATGCAGTGCCTTTTTTCAGTACGAATGGTGCCCTGTAAGAGGTGATTTCCTGGTAGCCCTGCACAAGTGACTCAAAATGTAAATTCTCTCATTGACCATTTAGAAGTGAAATCAAGTCATTCTGTGTCATGCTACTTAGTTTACTTAGGTATCACATGAAATGTGACACTAAGGTCAAAATATGGAGCATTTCACAGGCAATGCCTAGATTTGTACCCAGATTTGACCTGTCCAAGCAGTGCAGAAACAATTGGCCCAACGAAAGGTAAAATATTTCCACTAAATAGTTGTTGGAAATATATTTTTTCTCTTATTTTCCTGTACAAACTTTATTTGTGCACCGCTCATTAAGAGCAAATGCAATGCAAACTTTTTCTGCGTGGGAGCAAAGGTTATGCAATCTGGTGCTTGCTCTTTCACAAAGGGGACAAGAAATACATGAGAGTAAAGAAATCAACAGATTTTAATAATACAAATTGGTAGAAAGAAGACAACATTGAAATTATTCTACTATACTGGTGGAATCAAGGATCTGTTTTGTACAACAAATGAGAGATTTTTGTTAAAAAATGCACAGACGGGAAAGGATATTATGAAAAGACAATCATCTTTATGGATTGTTCTTTATGAGTAACTTGCCTTTTTGGGAAACCCTGAGGATTGAAATCGTATGAAATATAAAGAATATAAAAACATTTATGAGTACTTTCACATTCAATCTACTCTCTGGCCAATAACAGATTCTCCCCTTCTCAAACATTTTTCTTACTATATGTCCTTCCACTGCTGTTATTTCATCTTCTGTTGTACATAGACTGCTCGCATGCCTATATGCTTAGGTACATGCTTCAAAAGAAACTTTAAAAAATAGATGAATAATTTAAATCAAACATTATCAATGTATCATGAATGGGGTTATTAATTTGTGTAGGTCAAAACACACTTCTGAGAGAATCCCTGCTCGGTCCTTTGTAGCTATGGTAGAAGCTGCAGGCAAGCCCCATGGAGGTGCGTGATAAGCTCAAGCACTATCAACAAATTTAAACTGATGAAAAATAAACACAACAATTTGAAAACTAATTTAGGAAAATAGGAAAAATATTAATGAGCAAAAAGACACCAAGATCACTAATAGATGCTCTTGTCAGAGTGAAAAGTCACTAAATAATCCTGTGCTTAACCTTTTGGTAGTTTGTCACAAGAGCATCCAGGCTTAATTTAGAGGCAGATTGTAAAGTGTTTATGGATTACACAAACAGTAATAAAGTGAAAATACAACACAAGAAAAATCCCTAGCCAATGTAGAAAAATAGAGTAACCTTCAAATAATAAAATGACACCAACATGATCACAATCCAATCAGTAGAATGAGAGATATGCGTTTTTAAATTTTTGGGTGAAAATAGCACCAAGAGGCACGAACGGCACTTGTGTGATTATTTGGTCGTCCTAGACCAGAGGAATGTCACATGTTCAAGTTGGCCACAATGAAGTGCTGGCTGGGATACAAGGACCAGGATAGTCCCACTGAAGAGTTATCCTCTCACGTCAGGCATAAAGGGTTCTGTTTGCATCAACAGAGGCTGCAAGGAGGAGGCTGCCCACACGAGGAGGAGGTTGAGGATCATGAATAGCTGTTACTATAGCTGAAGAGCTGTTTGTTCCAAGAGCTTTGCTTTGGTTGATCATTGTGGATGGTTGCTGTTGGCATGAATTGCAGGTCTAGCATTACCAGTGATCATGGACAGTCTAGGTTAGTGCGAAGAGCAGGTCCTACTAGAGCTTCACATTGGTGATAACCATTGGAGGTCACTTCTAAGTGTGAAGAAGTCACCTTGTGGTTTGAGGAGCCCCAAACTTCTCCTTTTCTTGAGGAGCTGTTCACACTTATGCCAGCCAAGGATTCCGGCTCCAAGGGGCAACTCTTGAAGATCAGGACTCACTCCAGCAAAGGCCAGCAGCATGGTCCAGGTCACATCCAGTTGATGATGGTCAGTTAGGTAGTTGCAAAGAGGCCTCTGCAGGTTGGCCAACTGCCCCTTAAAGTCACTCTGGGTAGCCTGGGGTAAAAGCAAGCAGATACAATCCCTCATCAGTCAAAAGGGTAGGCCATGTTCCTCAGATAGCAGGGCAGTTTTTCATTTGAATCTTACACAGGTCTGGAAGGTTCTGAATGTTTGACTTTCAAACCTGGTGCCAGCCTTTGTGTATGAGAGCTCCCTGACCTACCCTCAAAACTGGGTAGTTCCTCCCCTTCCCCTTGGTGTGGCTCCAAACTCTCTAGTGTGACAAAGTCAAATGCAGGCCTGGTGTGACATTCCTTTGTGTATGCTGCAGGTAGAACCCTTTGACATGTAATTAGGGCAGAGCACAACTCCTCCCCAGCCATCCTGCAAGGAAGACCCTCTCCCCTCCCACATAGTGGTTCTTTGCTCCCATGTCTCAAGGAAGTGCACAAAACACTACAGGAGAGCTGTTTACATTCATGTGATCATGAACACAGACAGAAAGGCATATTTGTTTATGGACAGAATATACAAGCTTTCTAAAAGTGATATTTTCGGAATAGTAAATACAATCTGACTTTATAATTTAAGAGGATTTTGCATTACAATTGATTTGAATGTTAAAAGCATATCTCTATCTGCTTCCAATCAACAGTTGGCACTTAATAAGTGTAATAAGGTAACCTACTGTTATTCTACAGGAGAGGTAGCCTTGCAACAGTGAAAAAAAACTTTAAGGGTGTTTAATTGCCAGGGCATGTATAACTTAAAACCATGTGTCGTACCTTTTAAATACTAAGTACACTGTGCTATGGATCTTTAGAGCTTACTTTAGTGATTGATTAGTATGTACTAAAAATGAAAGTATAGGCCTGGAAAAATATTTTTTGGGGGCAGGTTGAAATTGTGGTTCAAAATGAAGTGCTAGAATTTGTGTGTTTTGCAAATACTTTACACGTTACCTCTAAGTTAAACTTGACTTCTTTGTGTTAAGCTATGAGAGGATTAAGCACAGGTCAAATTAGTGACTTTTATGGTCTACTCTGACCAAGATTGTGGTTAATATCTGAATGAGGCGTCGACACTCCTCAACCAATACCCCGATTTCTTACAGCCTCTCTCCAGCTAAGACTCCTGAAGAACGAAGTCCTCTGTGAGCAGCTGGGGCCCCTTGGAGTCAAGAGTCCTTCTTTTGTTTTTGTTCCTGAAATAGGAGGCCAAGCACTTGACACTTGGAGAATAGTTTGAGCCCCTGTGTATCTGCAGGACCTAGGAGTCTTTAAATGAGCCATCTTCTGGCAGCAGAAATGAGGATTATTTTCCGAGCAGCTCTTTCTTCATCTAGTGGAACAACCAGTTCCAGGAATGTTCCAATGTGATGGTATTTAAGGTGCCATATTTAGCCTGTTCTGTAGCTAGTAAATGAAGAAATTGTGCCACTCCACTGTAACTAGTTTCTCATACTCCCTCCCCGCATTTTGCAGCACCTTCTCTTTGCCTTCCTGTAAAATTACCCAGAAGTCCCTCTTTGATTATACCAAAACTGATCTGTCTTCAGCTCCTTTGACACTCCACATATTTAGATGAGGTTTCTTACCAATTGACATAGTCAAATCTGGTTCTCTCTTCCAGTGTGACTAAATCAATGCTATCTAGGAGGTTCATGGGAATGAAAAAGAGAAGCCCTTTCTGGCATCTCCAAGTAAAAAGAGATGCCACTAAGGCTGTCTTTTGTTGTACCAGGTGTACCTGACCAATTCCAGGTAGCTAATTCCTGCTATGTGGTCAGCAGTTAACTCTACCATGTCCTTCCTGGCCACTGTTTCTGAGCTACAGTTATTAACTCTCCAAATCGGCGGTGTGTATTTCAGCTATAGAAGTGTGATGAAAGGCAGAGCTGGTTTTAATCTAGTTCTGACTCAGGCAACCTACATAAAGCTTAAAGATTTACTTTTCCACTCAAGCTATCAACAATTTAATTTCACCATAAAAATAGTTAAATGCATTTAAAAAGCATATTAAATAAAATAATAGATACATGCTTATAAATATATGTATACATTTATCATTATATCCATATATCTATATATAACTAGATCAATACATCAATACCATGTATATAAGGTGATGAATGTATTCTGATGGGTTTGCTTTCCTGTAATAATACAAGTTTGTCACAATGTGAAAATATTATTGTAGGAATTGTATCTGTAAGTTCTTTATACTGAAATATTGGGGGACAAATCCAAACAAAAAACATAATAATAAATAAAATTAAGAAATGTACAGCAAAACAGAAAACCTGAGTTAGTAAATATTTATCCATGCCTGTACACATGGTGCTTTATCCAGTACACTTTTAGAAAATATTTGACTCGGAGCAAGAGAGAGAAATGCAGAAAATAGAGGATAGAGAAGAGGAGGGATGATTGGGAAACAGTGACAGTGAGACACAACAGAGATGGAAAAGAACCGACTTGCATGACTGAAAAAAACGCAAGAAGCTTGGGGAGGTGAAAAGAGGAGGCATGAGATGGAGTTAAGACTTGACTGTTGGCTGCTACAGTATTCAACAACATCGACTTTCGGCAGCACTGATGTGGAGCTCCTAAGAAAAGACACAATAGCTTATCACTAACCACATCATGATGAGCGTTTCAAATGTCATCGTAAAGATCTCTAATTAATGTGCCTGTCTTATTTCTATTGATGATATATACTTTCAATAAACATTTACAAATTATCCAATTATAAAAGCTTTCCTTTCACTTCAAATCTACTGTAGATAGGTGTCAAGGCAGTCTGAAGGTATTTGAGACCATAGTGGTCAGATATTTTCCCTTTTTCTCAGCGCTTTGAGACCCTTTGGGTGATTAGCCGGGCTTACAAAATCACTGAGTTATTGATTGATTGAGCACGTGCTGCAGCTTCTATTTCAGTTTATTCTACATAAATCAGTGTGCTTTACTTGCTGGATTTGGCTGATTGTATTGTAATGTAATTGCATTTAAATTGCACTTTCTACACCTAATGAGACGTTCTAGCATTGTAGGCTGGGCAGCACACTGGGATGTACTGCATAAAATCCAATTCTTTTACAGCACTATGTAGCCCCATCAATCATTAAAAATAGTCTGCGCCTCCATGGGCATTGTACACATTATCAGATCATACCCATGGTATGCATGGTGTGCATGAGAGTACCTTTAAACACGAGTTCAGGCTGTGTGCTATACAAAACGTCTAGTGTTAATTTAATAAATATGATGCTGCTCAAGCTATAATAGCAATCTATGCTACATATAAGGTACACATGACAGCTCACTTGGCTCGAAGTTTGATAGCAGGATTTTTTTTAGGGTGGGGCAGGCATATTTTTTAGTTGATGGTTAAAAAAAAACATTTTTAATGAATACTTCTCAAATAATCTAACAGAGGTGAAACGCTTCCATGTGTAATTGAAGACACCTTATCATTTCCTTCATATGAGCACAATATTTTCAAGACTTGTGCATTCCCTCAACCTGTTAATTTGTTCGCTCGTCCATCTCTCCTCTATAATTCACAGATAATAAAGTGACCATATTATGTATGAGTTACAGAGTCTGAATGCAAGAGGCTGCTAGTGATATTGAGATTCACTCTTGCTCAATATCCACATCCTCCAAGAATCCCAGCATCCTCCGGTCAGGCCTCTGTTAGCTGTTTAGAGGATTGCACACATCAAAATAAGAGGTCACTTACCAGGGCCGCCGCAGAGGAGTCGATGGCCAACATGGCACTTATCTTCCCCAGGCCGTTCTTGTCTCATTGCCATTGTCCAATAGACGACCCCCGGAGCGTTGTCCTTTAAGTTTGCTCAGTCCACTGGCTTCAGTGTTCAGTGCAGCTGCTCCAACCACATTCCTGAAAGCTGCGGTGTGGCATGAGCAGGTACTGGCAGGAAAGAACAGACCATGTCCAGTCTAAAGCAAAAACCAATGCAAATGTAAACAAATACACCTGCCACAGCATGAGCTTGTGAGACAGTGTATCTGTTTAGGGCATGCATGTGACCTGACTTCACAGAGTCATCGGTGATGTCAGGTCACATGCTCACAGACTGCTCTGCCCCCATCAGGCTTGTACAAAGGTAGTCTGCAATCTTCTTCTGTGTTAAACCCAATCCTTTCTCACTCGTCACTGGGTGACCTCATCCCACCCTGTGACGACTTAGGAAAGGGTGGGGTGTTGAGATAACTTCTCCAGGAAGTACAGAGCTGATACCCTAAGTGTACAGGGCTGCCATTAAAAGGCATGCTGCCCGCATGTCATTTGGGGTGAGCCTCAAGGCCCATGAGTACGGCAGGCTAGAGTTGGTGTATGATCAGCCCTAGCCGCATAACCCACCCATCACCAAAAATATAAACCATCATAGCTAACACATGTGTACTAGATCATGTCCCTCTAAAAAACGCCTGGCCCTGTTGTACCAAGGGTGAGACAGAAAGAGACAGACACTGTCCAGTGCCCGCATTTTCAGGCACTACTTTAATGCATATGCGGATGGACGCAGAAAATTAGAAGGACGGTTTCCCTAAGCCCTCAGTTAGGAACCACCCCTGACCTTACAAGTACTAAAAAGGCAGATTTGGGCCTGGCAAACGGTCTATTTTTCCAGGTTGAAGTGACAGTTCAAAACAACACACACTACAGTACTGCTTTAGTGGGTGGCACAATGAGCGATGTAGCTCACTTGTAGAATTTAATTTACAGGCCCTGTGTATCACTGGTTCCCTGTAGGAAAGTGTAAAGAGTTCTATAGCCAAAAAAAAAAGGTTTGGTTAAACAAAGCACAAATCTGGGGTAATATCACGTAACAGATGGTCATTTCCAACTCATTCCATGATTCGAAATAAAAATTATTTGTATATTATCCATTATACTGTAAATCAGGTATTGTTAATTTGATCATTCGTGATACCCTGCCCACGTGTCTGTAGTTCAAGGCCTACAGAAGTGTATGTAACCATGCATGATGAAGTGAGTTCCTCCTTGGAAAAGCTAAACTTCACAAATGTTAACCTAAGCATTATTTTAATGCATAACAAAAAAGACAGATTGTTAATAGTCCTTTCACTATCCTCACTGTACTACATTTCAGTCCAATCCAATTTTTAAATATGGCTCACTGTATTAAAATTCCAGTCTAATCCAGGCTGCTTAATTTTTAAATATGACAACGTTGTTCTAAATAAAAATGCCAAGAGATCTAACAGGAAACCTGTGAGGTGCTGTCAGTAGGCACTTTACTAAAAAAAAAACATTGAGTATTTGAATTTGAAATAACAAAGATAACAAAAATGAATTGTCCACAAATTCACCCTAAATAATTCTTCAGTGTTTTTCACCTTTACAAATGCCCCTTACAAGATTATGAAGTCGGCCTATGGTGTTAATTGAAATGAATGAGTTCTGCTGACTGTGGTAATTGTAACACATCCCATCCCCTCCTCGCTCCCCTTCCTTCCCTCTTCATATGCTATGTGGCGAAGTTTGACATGCCCTACACTTTCATTTTTTATCACAGGAGATCAATGATGCAGACGTGCAGGAACTTGTGAGAAGATCTATTGGAAGGCTAACAATTGTTCGGCAGACATTTCCTGTCCCTCAGAACCTGAGTCAGCGTTGTTACCGTGGCAACCACCGGATATCTTCATCAATATGTGATCCCAAGGACCCCTTCTCTCAGAATATGGAGGTACTGCATGATTACCAGTCTCTTCTTCCCTGTGCTGTGTCTGACAACAAATCTTGGAATAACTGCGATATGGGTATTTGGTGCCGTCATATTTTTTAAATTCCGGAGATCAAGAGCTAATGCATGCATACTCGAGACTGATTTCTAATAGAGGGCAAATATCAATTAAAGTATCACACTTGGAAAAACACAAATACAGCACATTTTGTGCTTAATTCATATCTGAAATTAAGGGGCAGTTTGTGTTGCCCTTGCATCACAGATGGGGGCGCAAGAGCGACCAACTACTAAGTTTCAAAGCTTCAAAATTTATTGACACATTGAAATAAAATATTTCATCGTCATACATTAAAATAAAACAATAAGAACAATAAAGGAAGAGTCTCGTCATACATTTCAAATGGTCGCAATTCCTGTCCTAGACAAAATAGTTGATGCTGTCTAACATATTAAAAAAGTTATTTAAAAAAACAGAATTCATGCAAACACATCGATTAAAAAGTAGAAGTACAAATATTGACATCCATCAAAATCACAGAACAAGATAATTAAAACTCATCTAATGTTTTTGTTCTAAAGGCCCGAGCCACGAAGGAAAATAGAAACAGAAACCGCTACTGCCTGTGTTGAATGACTCTTACAGATCCTAAGAGCTTTTACTCCATCTTTGATTAACAAATTCCTACATAAGGGAACTAGGTAAAAGGGAAACGAGATGATGTTCTTCAGCCATATTGCAAAGTTTACAGCTTCTGAATGCTTCAACAAGCTGTGACCAACGGGCAGTATAGGCAGCAATATGGAGAATGCCATAACTAAACTGGAGAAACAAGCTACGGGCATGAGGGTGTCTAATGTAATCCAAACATTATTTGGGCATTGGAGCGGCTTTATGCACTCAAAAAAAAAGCTTGGTCAAGGAGCAACTACCAATACTTCCTTCAGTTCGAAAACCTACCAGTTCCCAATATTTTTGTATAGCCATCAGAGCAGCATTGGGTGGAATAGCCTGCAGTGCATTTAAAAAAAAACCAGGAAGTCCTAACTCAAACAAAGAATTCTTCAAATGCTTAAGCCTCTCAATCTTCAGTAGTGCCTGCTTACAATGCATAACATCGCTTAGGCCAAGTCTATAGTTTTGCAGTTCTTTGGTGGTCCATGGACGGACCCAATACATTAGCGGTCTCATCATCACAAGATCTGCAATTTTATGTATTCTAAGACCTAGGGTAAGAGGCAACAGTGGCACCCTCTCTCTACACCAGTAATGGCTCTAAAAAACGTTTTTTTCCCTAACTGCCAGTGTACTCAAGTTATAGTGTCCCCAGAGTTCTGCCCCATACAGGGCTCCACCTCTTACCTGCATTTTATAAGTATCTCTCACGGGATTGAACAGAAACCATTGGGCTTTTCTCGCCATCCTTATAATGCTTTGATAGCTGGTGACATGGGAACTTATGGTTATTTGAAGAAGCCAAGATTCATTATCCGACAATCTCACACCCAATTAATAAATCACAATGACCCTTTCCAGTGTCTCATTGTCCAACAAAATCACATCCTGGAGCCTCTTCCTTTTTGTGTATGCCATCAGCGTAGTCTTAGGGATGTTTACTTCCAAGTCAAAATCCTTACAGAATACACTAAAACTATTTACAAGATTGTGGAGCCTCATTCTAGTTTTTGATAAAAGGAGAGTATTGTCAGCATAAAAAGACCTATGATTTTCTGGCCTGCTAACATACAGGAATCATTGACACAATTAGTCAGGTACTTGACACAGTTATTAATAGAAAGGAAAAAAATGTTGGTGCCGGGACACAGCCCTATTGGACCCCCTTATTGACTGGTACCCAATATCTAAATATTGCCCTTTGTTCCATATCTAATCCTTGCAAAAATCTCTTTACTCAGGTGTATAATAATGTTTAAAATATCCCTCGAAACCCCCATATCCTGGAGAGTGGTCCTCAAGATCGAAGGGCGCCCGGAGATCTACAAACACTGCAAAAAGATCTTCTCCTCCCAGGTCCACAATTTTCCATTTGATCTGAAAAAATCTGAACACTTGGTTGATGGAACTGGTACAAGGTCTAAAAGCTGTTTGTGGGTTAGATAGTACATTGTTCTTATTGATCCATTCCACTAACCGGTTCAATATTTGCTTACAAAAAAACCTTCTGGAGATAATCCAGAAGGCTTATAGGACGGAAGTTCGAAGGATTACTGGAACTCCGCTTTTTAAGTACGGGCATGATCTCAGCACTCTTCTATGTTTGGGGGATTGGAACACCAGCAGCGATTGCATTTCAAATGGTGTTGGTGTATGGCATCCAAACTCTAATGTTGGATTTGTATAGATCCCTAGGAACTCTATCCAAACCCGGGACTTTCCCTTGCCTTAATGCATTAACTGCATCTAGGGTTTCATGTAATGTAAATTCCAATGGGGCTACTAGATCGCTGTTATCAAATGTTGACAACTCTGGGGTAAATTCAGGCTCTTGATTACAAGAATAGAGTTTACTGAAATGGGTGGTCCACTCACATGGCAGGATTGACAAGCCAGTTGAACACTGGGAGTTTTGAATACCAGAACTAACAAACCACCAAAAACATCTTTGGTCATTTATCTTATCTGCTTCATACAGGTCAACTCACAATTTATCTTCCCAGTCTTTTTTTGCCAGCTTTGGTTCATTTCTTTATGAAGGTCTGGAAGATCTGATCACTTCAGTATTCCCAGCCTTAAATGCAGCAAGTAGAAAGGACTCAGGCGGTCATTCTGACCGCGGCGGGCGGCGGTCGCCGCCCGCCATGCGGTCACCGCCAAATGGCCGCTCCGCGGACAGGAGACTGCGGATGCCATTCTGGCTTTCCCGCTGGGCCGGCGGGCGACCGCCAAAAGGGCACCCGCCGGCCCAGCAGGAAAGGCCCTGCAACGAGGAAGCCGGCTCCGAATGGATCCGGCGGAGTTGCAGGGGTGCGACGGGTGCAGTTGCACCCGTCGCGATTTTCACTGTCTGCAAAGCAGACAGTGAAAATCTTCATGGGGCCCTGTTAGGGGGCCCCTGCACTGCCCATGCCAGTGGCATGGGCAGTGCAGGGGCCCCCAGGGGCCCCACGACACCCGTTCCTGCCATCCTGTTCCTGGCGGTAAGAACCGCCTGAAACAGGGTGGCGGGAAGGGGGTCGGAATCCCCATGGCGGCACTGCAAGCAGCGCCGCCATGGAGGATTCCCTGGGCCAGGGGAAAACCGGCGGGAAACCGCCGGTTCCCCTTTTCTGACCGCGGCTTTACCGCCGTGGTCAGAATGGCCCTGGAAGCACCGCCAGCCTGTTGGCGGTGCTTCTGTGGTCCCCGGCCCTGGCGGTCATGGACCGCCAGGGTCGGAATGACCCCCTCAGTCTTCCTGTAACTATGATTGATCCACTCATTCTTGTGTTTGCGCCTACCCAGATTAAGGAACTTGCACACAAAATGGTCCTGCAATATATTAAAAAAATTCGAATGTTCTTTCATTATTTCCCTACTGTCATCCCAGTGTTTAAATATGGCCTCCATATTGACAATAAGAGACTCACATAAATTAATAATGGCCATCGGGGATTGATTCACAGCCTCCCATTTTACATTCCTGCCTTTATTAGACAATTTAAGTTGATGTTCATAGTCCTCGGAATTAGATAAATTAGCTAATGTGAAAAGGTCACTAATGGAAAGCGCTAAGGGGTCATGATCACATTCCACATGTTTGATTACCTCCATATCGGTCATGTACTTCCAGAGCCTTAAGTCTAATAAAACACAATCGATTTGGCTGTTTTGGGACTCTCACCTAAAAGTGGGAGTAAGAGGGGCACCAGAGGGTGAGTGGCCATTACGTGCACGAAGTCCATGAGCCAAGGTGATATCAATGACCTGTAGAGCTGCTCTAGATAGATGTCTCCTGACTGGGTGTTTTAAATCTGGGATAGCGACGAAAAGGTCTTCCTCTCAAGTTAGATCCTGCACAACATTCTTGGGCTCAAAGATAAGATTGAAGTCTCCCCTACTAATTATATAATAAGTCAGTGAGAAAATAATCCAAAAAGTGCAACGTGGGAGACTCATTGTTTGATGCCACACTTCTGTTATACAAATTAGTTAACAATAATGAAAACCTTCTATCAAAAGAAAGCACAAGGCCTTGAATGCCACCAGAACCCAAGCTTACTTCAGTGATTCTACAGTGTAGCACCACACTGAAACAAACTAAACAACAACTTGAAGGGTGCCCCATTTTAGAGCTACTGGCGGACATCCAAATACGTTTGTATCCATTCCTATTACTAAGAAGAATTGCCCAGGTTTCTTGAAACAGGCAGATATGGAATTGGTCGATAAACTGAACTCAAGGTGGATTATTTAGTTTGGACCCAATCCCTGCAATGCTGAAACTCAGGATACCCACTTTAGTGCTGCCAGTATTGTGTGGATCACTGAGCAAATTGTTTGATTAGGCCAAATCCTACACTGTTCTGACTCAGGCTACTCACTTTAGTGCCCTCAATATTATATGGATTGCTTGACAGAAGACCTGGGCTAGGACAGGCTGGATACATTAGGGCACCCTTTATTCACAGTAATTTGTGGAGAAACTGGAACTTGCCTCTCATCTCCATATATTATGGTGGTAGTGACAGGTGAAGTAAGGGTATTGGCTGTTGGGTCTAATGTGGATGGACTGTCAGAAGTAATGCAGGGCGGAGGGACATGTTTGATCACTACCTGCATTAGCATCTTTGAAGCCTCTTTCAGTCAATCAACATTCTCTAAATTGGTTAACACAGAGAAAGTATTCTTACATGGGATGGTAGAAAGGAGGTTAGTTGTCTGAGAAGACAAGCCATACAAAGAAGAAGGCGGCCTATAAAAATACCCAAGGATTTATGTGAGAATGTTGGTTACGAAATGGCTATTACATTCCTTTGTTCTGAATATTTTCCGGATATTAGCAGGTTTTAAAAAGTTTATAACAATACAATCACATGGAATGTTTTTCTAGAAAGCCTCCAGTGATCCCACTCTTCTCAACATTAGGATCTCTTGTGGGCCCCATGCATTGACATGTTTATGGTTAGACAGCCAATGGCTGGCCTTGTTCCGAAGTTGCTCTCATGATTCTTGTTAGCCCACTCTTAAAGGGGGAACACCAGCCAATATTAATACATATGGGCATGCTCAGGGGGAAGGCTCAGGATATCTTGACAGGAGGCTATCAGAGAACTGAGAGCGGGCTGGGCAGGCAGGTCTGAAGATGATGGGCCACAGCCAGAATGATCGGTTTGGTACTGAGGCTGGACAGTTAGATTTGCAGAATTTAACCCTCAGGCAAAACATTGGAAATGGGTCCATGCATGCTCGACAGAAGTGCCTGGGATGCTGAATAATTTCTGCACCTGACCTGGTGGTTTGTGTTAGGGACATCCTCCCATGAAGGAGAGAGTGGGATACCAGGCACAGAAGGGCCAGCACTCTTGTTCCTCGGCAGATCAGTGGGTACATGTTTGAGCAAGCCTTATAACTGACATTCAAGACGGCTTAAGCAGTCAGTCAGGGGCTTAAGTTTGGCCTCCAGGGGGGTGTGGCTATGCCAGCAGCCAAGATAGGCACACGATGTTAAAGCCCCAGATGGACTGGACCAAACAAACAGTAAAGCTCTGTGAACCGGGCTCCAATTTACACTTTCTTTGCCACACATGGTTAGCGGACGGCCCTGGGCTCGTGGTGGCGTGCTTGGGGTGTTCTCAAAGGGCAGGGCTGCTGATGACTTGCAGCCTACATGTGGACGCTACGTCTCAGAAGCCCCACAGCGACAGGGGCTGCGGGCAGGCATGAGGCGCACCCCAATCGAGCCACGTGGTATTGCTTTGCTCTTAGCGATTGGTCTCCCCCCACCTCCCTTCTTCAAGTAACCTGGGCTTGCTACAAGAGCCGCCTACCATTGCTGCTGCCCACACCTGGTTTGCAGATGGTGTGGAGGGAGCCCTACGTTGGTGTGGTGACTTACTCAGTCGTACTGTGCTGCCCACACTCTCTGTTTGGCACCAACCCATCCCTACCTTTGCTTACCTCAGCACACGCCTATTCACAGGCAAGGGAAGTCACCAGACATGATTGTGAAGACACGCAAGTTGCTATGCTGACAAGACATGTAATCATGAGCAAAGGTGTCACAAGTGTCCCCTGCAATTCAGTGTCATAGGAGCGAACTTATGGTGGGTATATATTAGGCCCATCACCATCATTAGTGCAGTTACGTGCTGGGTCCACCAAAGACAACGGGGTGGTGGTGAATCAAAACAATGAGGGAGCAGATAAATCGTACCTATAGTAGTAAACATGTTGTAAGTAGTATCAGTGAATATCTGGAAAGGGGATGTATCATAAAGAGTTCAGATTGACTCCCATGTATGCAAAGTATAGGACCAAGTGCACATGTCAGCCAAAGTGAAGGGAACTCACCATATGGTAGGTGCAGTATGCTCTGGGGTATACGGGGTCACTGAGAGTTATTAGGGTGCAACAAGGACCCAAATCTCTGAGACCATGGTAAGTCTCTTGCCTATGGGAAACCAAAATAAATGTAAGCAAAAAATGTAAATGGATCAGTGAGTACTGAGGGTGTAAATGGCAGTAGTATGTGAGATCTCATCACTGAAAGTGGGCCAAATGGTGGCAAACATATTGGTAACGCTGTAATATAAAGAGTGCTGCAGTGCCTTTGCTTGGTGATTCACATGAACACCAGATTACGCTCTGAGGTAGTGGAGCTCATCTCACCGCATTGCACCATAGCTTTCATTCAACAATAACTCTTGTTGACTTTTACGCATTTGTTTGGGAAGTGCACCCCGTCGAACCACCACTACCCATTCTTTCTCTGTGTATACTGTATGTGGTGTGGTACACTCCTAAGATCCGTATACTGCTTACTTATTGACAATTGAACTGTGCTATACATTTTAGATATTTAGTTTTCTTCTGCTTCTCCGTACCATATGGCTTCTTTTGAGGATGATAGGGATAAGTTAGCTGCAGAACTCTTCTCCATGAAGGCATCAGAGGCCCATGAGATCAATCTAGGACTAAAACAGAAATGTATCAGGTTGGAGAGACTTAAAAAACAAGAACTTTCTAAGTGGTGGTATGCTACCACATTAAAAAGGTACATAGAACTGAAACAGATTCCCCGTGGTTGGCGGGTTATTATTTTTCCATCCTTTCACAACCTATATAGCGACCTATTAAGGGAATGGGAGGAACTAATACTTTCATCATCATTTGGCATCATCAATATTTTGATTAAACATGCGAGAGAAGGAGGGAAGCATTGCTAGTAGACATATCTAAACTGGAGCAAGAGATTAGATGCCTTAATTTACCAGAGGCTACTGAGAAAAACTATAAAATCTTGAAACATTTTCTTACTGAACACAAGCTATACATCAAAGACAAAAGATCAAAGAAACTTAGGAGAGATGAGGCAGACTATGGCAACGGCAGGGTTTCACCAAACCACACTCCTTGAAGATATTCCAAGACAAGTGTGCAATTCATTCACCTCACAACTCTTATGACTATTCAACACTGCCACACTTCCACATACTTTCTACTCTGCTCCACACAACACCTGGTCACGGATAGATTTGTGACTACTGTCATCCATGGTAATGACATGTCAGCCTGGCACAGCTCATTTACCATGCACACTCTCTGACCACTTCCCTGTTCACCTTGAACTGCACATTCCTTGCATGGCCTATATGGAGGACCTTTGGCATTTTCCTGCGCTGGCCCTGCACAACAATATCTTCCGCGCTGAGGTCCACTGAGCCATTACAGAATACTTTGACACCAACACACACATGGCCCCATCTAAGTCAGTCCTGTGGGAAGCCTTTAAGGTCTACATAAGGAGAATCGTCATATCTAAACACTCGGGAGTATAGACATAGCCCAGGTAGAGACAACATTGACTGAATTAGACAGTGGCCATGCCGCTAGCCCTGCTGGGACTTCATTGGAGGCCAGATCTCACCTCATGGACAAATTCTGGGAACTTGCAGAGCGAAAAAACAAATTTATGGGTAAATATGCTAGGACACATCACTACAGAGAAGAGAAAGGCCCAGCTGAATGCTGGCATATCTTGCATGACCACACCCCCAGGTCCATCTCCTACATCCATGAGATAGGGCAGCCTAATGATACTATGGCCTCTGCCACTACGAAAGTTCAGGCACAATTCCTTGACTATTACAAAAAGCTGTACACTGCCAGGGTTACCACTAACTCCCTGGCCCTTCTGCAATACCTGGAGGAGGTGGCCATCGTGTAGCTGAGTTTGACGCAACAACACTACCTCAGTGAGCCCTTTATTGAAGAGGAGATTCTACTTACCATAGATTCACTGGATGGATCTAAGGCACCTGGGTCAGATGGCTTCACTGGTGTTTTTTGCAACACTTATAGAAGTCACTTGACTCCACACCTGCTTGATAAGTATCAGGAGGCATTGGAGTGGGGAGTTCTTCCCCCACGCTTAGAAATGCAGTGATTACTTTGTTATTGGAACCAAGCAAAGAACCCACACTATATGGCTCGTACCAACCCCTGTCACTTCTGAATTTTGATAATAAAATCCTTGTGAAACCTTACCCAACCGGAGCAGAAGCAGCAATGCGATCTCTTTCCCCCCTCCCACTCGGCTGATGGGTGAGCAGATTATTCTGCAGAGCAGGGACTGATGAAGACAGTTGTTGACTGTGGGACCCACAGCATATGGACAATCTCTCTTCATTCGCAGATACCCCCCACAGGGGAAAGCACTGCAATGAGGGTAGTCATTAGGGCAGGTGCGATTGTTGTGACTCCCAGTAGCGTGGTGGGAAACATACCATTAGTTAATTTAGTTTCAATGGCCCCAATAGGTTTGTCATAGAGAGCACCCAACAAGGCTTCCAAAGTGTCTTTGTCATTAATGTCTATCTCCCTCGACTTGGCAGTTGTTACTTGGGGATGTTTTGATTTACTGCAGACCTCCACTGTCTTCCCTTTCCCTACAGCACCATTACTCAGTGTAGAGGCCACCTGATGATGGGTTCCAATGAGACAGGAACACCGCAGGGCCACTAGGGTAATCCAGCAGTAAGCATAGAAGGGTCACGTGGTAAGTTCCTCGATATCTGGACCGAAGGAAACAAGGTCACCAAACCCGGATCCGACCCAGGGGGCACTGACACATGCTCTGTATGAGGCTCCAACAGAGGTGGGGAAAGAGCAGAGGGGGAGAGCTGACGTTCAGACAGTTAAATTTCTTTGTCAAGCACTCCCACAGCATGTTGCAAGAAACCATCAATGGAGGTATTAGTTCGAGGAATTGGCATTCCAACAGGAGACTTACGTTTTTCCATGTTCAGCAGATTTAACAACACAGACACTGGGAGAACAATAAAAAATAGAAAAAAAGATTAGACAAAGTCTAGCTGTACCTGCACCCTCCCCAGTCATATAAGGAGACTTTTGTGACTTCCTTTGATGTCCTAGTGCTAATGCTACAGGTAATGAGTCCCAGGTTAATATAGGTTTTGTGTTGGGTTTGCATTATTTTTTTAAATGCAGAGCCAATGCAAAATCCTGTTTGGGATTTACAAACCAACACAAATGGCAATTTACTTTGGTTTGTAACAGAATGTAATGGAATGCAGTGCAATGCACTGTGTTATGTTATTTTGCATCAGGGAGGCATTCCATGGGTGCTACTTTGACATTCCCTTGCATCCACCCATGGATTTTGCCACAAATCTATATCTAAAAACACCTGTAAACATGGATTTATTCCAAACTTCTGTACCTACCTGAGACATGGCACACAAATGTAGAAGAAATAGCTTTAAAGCATAGTTTTAGTGCAGTAAGTCACACCTTCCTGTACAAAGACTATGCAGACCACAACACGGACACACTTGCAATATGGCGCAAGGGTGCCTGCATTGGTGCATGGTGGCACTAAGTGCGCCAGTGCTGGGAGGGATCAGAAACGTAGCATTCCTGTGTAGATATGGCACAGTTCTGCTCTCTATTTAACACAATGCAGCAATTTTCTTTCTTGCCCTGTGTTGCATGAATCTGATCCTAAATCTGCACATGGTCCATGTGGTGAGGGCCAGTAATAACATTAGCAGTAAGTACATTGGCAGGATATTTTACCTATTATGGCAGTGTTTAAGGGGTCTATCAAAGCAGTGGCAAGTCAAGTGAACAATGCCAGGGCTCAACCAAAATACTCTCTCTGGTTGAAGAAAAACTATTCTGAAACACGTGACTAGAGATACACAGAACAGACTGCACCACTGGTGAACATTAAAGGCTTTTACTGAAGTGTTGCCATGCTCTGCATTTACCATAAGCCATCTGAGCAAACTAAGGCCCGTATTTATACTTTTTTAGCGCCGCATTTGCGTCGTTTTTTGACGCAAAAACGGCGCAAACTTGCAAAATACCATTGTATTTTGTAGGTTTGCGCCGTTTTGCGTCAAAAAGCGGCGCAAATGCGGCGCTAAAAAAAGTATAAATACGGGCCTAAGTGCGGGGATGTAAAGGAGGGTGTCCCATTCCCCTTTTCTCCATCAAAATAACCTTGCAGTAAATGCTCACATACCGTGAACTCATGGAAAATCATAGGAATTTGAAGTGAGAAATCATACACATGTTTCTGGTCACTACTGGACTTCTCAGCATTGGATTATTCAACCAAGACTCAAGATGGGGTAACCCAGCCCCACTACCTCCGAGGCTAACCACTATCTGGAGCCCATCCTGAACAAGCAAGCGTGGTGCACTGCTTGTCACCGACACACCCTTTAGGATGCTCCTATCCTTTGACTGGGAGGGGTGTCAGTTCAGAGTCCTTAGTGAAGTGAATGAGTCCATCCAAAAAAGTGTTCATATTACTCATCTAGCATGCATTAATCCAGTGTGCAGGGGCATAATTGAAAGCAAAATGCACATTTATGTATTTTGTTATGAAAAAAATAGTAAGGTTTACTTCTGAGTAAGAAATTGAGGGACTGGAAGTAAATCTTTTCTCGCAATGACCTAGTGGCATAAACACGGTGCTTCTAGTGAGTTATATTGGTGTCCTAATGACTTAAATCAGTTCCCCTTCAGTTTCATGTGTTAATTCAGCCAATATAGTGATGTTAAGTCAAATTCTGTGTCTTATGACTGCAATAAAAGAGGAGGAAGAAACATCACATCCACTAGAATAAATCAGGCAAAATACAGACAAAATGGTTCACATGCAGCTCTTCAGAATAATAAAAGGATTCCACTTGCAGGGATTTGCCTCCACTCATGAAACTGTTCGCTTCTGAAGAATAAAGTTGTCATCAGTACTTGAATGTTTTTGTATTGGGCGAACATTTTGAGTCCCCAGTGCTTCAACAAATGAAACATACCACTCATTTTAGTTCAGATCTCTGCATGCCATTTTTTATGATGCTATGATAAAAGAGTTTTAGGTAAACAGTTGGACCCAGCACAGGCAAAGGAAATATTTCTTAAGCCCTGGCACACGCAGACCGCAGAGTCTCTCAGACACAGAAACGCAAACACGCACACACAAATCTGATCTGCTGGTCTTAAATTCCTTTGGGAGTTGGACTAGGTACCAATTATTGATCTTTGGTATTTCACCAAAATAAAATAGAAAATGCCCTAATTTCTGGAGAAAGTGCTAAATTCGGATGAGACTCAGTGATGGCATGGTGGAAGAAATTCCTCCTGTGGATTTGAATCCACATCTACCACTTATTTTGCAACTGGGATGATTTTTCACTACCACTCAAGTGTAAACAAGGCCCGTTATTCTCTTGTTCTATGCTGTGTGCAATGTTGTTCCTTGGCAATTGTTTCACTCTGAATAAAATGTCGAAAAATATTTTAAGGTTTGCTGTTGATAAGGTTTTGGATGATAGAACATATTGGCTACTTCCCTGGATTACAGGAATAATACTCTTTTTAAAGTATGCTTCATCCGTGTGAGATTTTCCTTTAAACTGTTGCTACACGGACATGGCTAGAAGGTTTGGTATATTTTATATTTCACTATGCAATCTATTGCGATGCTGTGACCTTGCAAATTGTCTATTCTGCAACTCAGTCGATAGATCTAGCTGACAATAGTGACCGGGTGTCTTGACTAATCTAACATAGCCTCTTAATTATGTACTCTAAAAGATTGCAAAGGTTAGGTTATTAAGGGCCACATGTATGAACAAATTGATGGCAAAATAATTGATGCAAATTGTGCACCAAAGTTTTGGGCCCCTTCTTCAACTTTGGCGATGCAACCTATGTAGTAATCTGTCACGTGCAAAATCTTCAGTTGAAGGGATTGGCAGAACAAATTGTTTAATTAATGTTATTTACAAAAGTAGCGGTTTGACAGCCTCTGTGATTGGCAACAAAGAACATGGAATGGAATGAAATTTCTAAAGCGCACTAATCCCAAGGGCATCAAAACGCTCAGGCTGGTAAGTAACATTTGCAGATATCTAGGAACTACCTTCACAGAAGGGAGAGAAGCCAGGTTTTGAGTTGCTTATAGAAAACAATGAAAGAGTCCAAGTTCGTACTATACACAGGCAAAGTGTTCCATAACTTAGCATCCGCTACCGAGAAGGAGCAGCCACCCCACTTGGCTTCATGGAATCTAGGGATGGTCACCTTCCCGAGAATTTGTGAAAGGATGCAAGGAATGGGAGACCAACATCCCTGTATTTGTACTCCCAAAAAGGAAACTTTTCTATCTTTTTTTTTTTTTTTAAACAGACCGTTTTCATTAAAGGAACTGGTAGTGTTTAAAAAAAAAAGTCCCATTTGGGAAGCCAGTGGGGGAGACAACAGTGGTGCTCCCCCAAGGCTGCCCAGAACGATTCCCAAAGGGAAAGACGTCCAATGGTGACAGATTATTATTTGCAAATCCGTTTTATACCCCATTGAGAAGTCAGTAAGATTTCAATGGATTGCAACCACAATTGCCTTTGCAAACCATTGATACATTTTTTTTTACGAATCACAAATAGGAGATGCCCTCTTCACACCACCTCAAATTTGCTGTAAAGAATGAGTCGTTGAACCCATTTTGGGATGCAGAAATGCTTTATTGCTTTGCAAAATGTGTTTAATATATGGGAAAACAACCATATACGCTGTCACAAACGCTGTGTTTTTGCACATTGCAGAATTTTAAACCACATACTGGTTTCATAGGTCTGGCTCCAGGTGAACAAACTATCTTCTGAAAGAGACCTATATAAACCCAGTTTTGAAGCATTATCTGGCTCCATGTGGAGTGAAGACATACATTCTAACCCCTTCACACCATCTGCAGGGAATAGTGGGACAAGTAGCTGGGCTGGGCGCCAGCTGCAAAACCTACTCCCAATTAACTTGCACCTGATTGAACAGCACCCTTCTCGTTCCAGAGGCTGTGCAGTGCCACAGACAGACACTGGAGCACCTTCAGCTCAAGCTTGAAAGTATGATCCACCCACATGTGGTTCAGCACACTCATGGATACTGAACTCTACAGGATGAATTTCTCTCGAAGACCGGTGATGTAATTGCAGTGACAGAGAAATGCCAGACAGAGGCTCCACTTGTTGCATTTGTTTGAACTGTCATTTTCGTTAGCAGTTCTTGTTCTCTCAGCTGAACATCCATGTTTCTACTGTAGCCTCAAGATGATGTGTAGTGCTCAGTAAAACTCCAAATTAAGGAAATATATGACCATTCAAGCATCTTTTGCCCACAATGATGTATCCATTCCAGTGCTTAATTTGTAAATAGAATCGTGCCGGTGCCCAAAGCTGTCTTTTGAAACATGCGCCTGTTGCAAATAAATGTGCGAACGCGGAGTACTGAGGCAGGGCAATCTTAAAACCATCTTGGGCCTCTTTAATACATTTACAGCAACTCCGTGCCCCTTCAGCTCACTCTTGGGGCTTTGTGCTTTCTTCCTTTGTGACACTTTTTCGTTTTTTAGGGTCGAGCCTGCGTCACATGCGCTTGCGCATGCGTTTCGCTTGCAAAACGCTTTAGGAGTTAGAAAAGGGCTCGGAGCCCCGTCCACGTCACGTCAGTGTCTTTCATTGGTTCGTGGGCTTGCCTGTTAAAATCTGATTGCTTTCATTAGTGGAAGGCACGCATACGTCATACCTTTTTCGGTGGTTAGCCCTCCTCGAGCGCAGCGACCAAGTACTGAAATCATGCGGGGCTCGCTGTTTCCTGTCAGGTTTGTGGACTACTTTTTATCTTTTGTTCGCAGCACGATCTCGCTTGGCAGAAGTCAAGCGATTTGCATAACATCAACCCTGTTACATAGTTAATTACACTTTTGCAGGTTATGCAGATAATTGCACTTTTGCCGATAGGTTTCATTACGGGTGAACTGTAGCAGCGCCATTCAATGTGGCAAGAAAAATCTGATTGGGAGTTTACAACTGCTAATAGCTGTAACTCGGAGAAATGCGAGATGCTTGTCTCTTCCTCCGTCCTTTCATTTTGTGTCTTTTGCTGGCTGTAAATGATGCAGAAAAATAAGTGCCAGTCCTAAAAAATAAGCGCTGGCGCCCCCCCACCGGAAACCACCGTCTCAAATTAACCACTGATCCATTTAAAGTCCTAAAAGAAATGTCCCGCTAACCTAAAGTATTAATAATATCCATTACGGGGTGGAGTACTAAAGGCAGCTCTTCTAGAATATCATAAAGAGTCATTACATTGCTTAACGTTAAAGCCGAGAGACAGCTCATTGGGCAGAAACTCTTCCAAAGACTAATAGGTGAAGTTTCAAAAACTGGCAGGGCTGACTTAGCGTTTCATCCTCTGCAGGTCGATAACATGAGTATCACTGAGTAGATAATAAAATAATGTTTAGTTGAGCGCCAGTGAATGAATCTTTATGTACCTTGTGCATCCAGAACCATAAACTGGCTAATAGCACCCTCTGCCATTTAAAGAGTTTAGAACTGGAAAAAAGTACGTAAAAATCGCTGAGAAAAGGCATGTTGTAATTATTTTGAATAATAATACTTTTATTGTGAAGTAAATATATATGAGCCCCTCCACCAACTTACCATATCTGCATTTTACAGATGATGAAAGCAAATGTGACATTCTGAATTGAGGGTAAAAGATAAAAACCTGTTTTCATTTATCCAATCAGCCTTTTTAGATATTCAGCATTATATCCCCGTAGGGTACAGTATGTTAGGTACGTCTCATTTGCACTGAAGCCATATAATCAGTACACATTTTATTGCACGATAGCTTTGTCATTTAACTTTATCAAATACACCAACATATTTCAAGCAAGTAGCATAAAGTATTTGTCTGCCTCCAAGACTCTCGCGAAAATACTATTTACTGCTCTCCAAGCTAGAGATAATGACGCCCGTGCTTTTACTGGGAAACATGGCAGCCCCAGCATTTTGAGAACATTGCAGCAAGGGAAACCTCTAAATGCATTGTTTGAATATGCCCACCAAGTCTTGCAATTTCGCATAATACAATCGTAATGAAAAATAGCTTTTCATCTGTGAAAGTCACACAATAATTACTTTCCATTATTGCTTTTTAATCCGCTGTTGTCCTGTGGAATAGGAGACAAATGAGGAAATGCGACTTTCAAGTAAGGTGCATTAAGGAGGAACTCGTATCATATTAGAAAATGGTCAAAAAAGATTACAAGTGGAGTAGCATGACTTAGCCACTATTTCCAGGTGTGATAACACCGCATGGAATTCTTTGCTTTATCCATATGCTAACATATGGAAGATATTCCCAAAAATATGCCTGGAGTTTCATGTTTACATATGGAAATCGTGCAGTAACACTGATTTCAGCATGTTACTCTTCGTTCCACATGGTTCCATAAGGGACAATCTGTGATACTACAGAAATACTGGGGCCTGGAATTATTGATACCCAATGTATCATATTAATTCTACTTAATTGCAGGCCATTCAAAATGAATAAAGTTTTTCTTTGTGAAAGAAATATTTGGCAATTCAGAAAATTGTTTATGAATGAATAAATGCATCTAAAAATGTCCTCAAATATGGTATTTGAAAGGGGTGTGTTGTGAGCATCCCTTCCAAATACTATGTTGATATACTATGTATTACTATTTTACAGACACCTCAAAGGACGTTCCCACCCTTTCACAAAAGAGAATTCTTTTGAAACCAATCATGTTTTCCTATAAGGAAAACGGGCTGCATTTAGAAAATATATATATTGGTTTATTTAAAAGCAATCACAGACATGGTGCTCTGCTGACCCTAGTAGGCCACCATATCTATGATGCCAGTAGCTCATAGTGGGTTGTAATTTGCAACAAACCTCATTAATATTAATGAGGTAGGTGGTATTGTACCCACTGCAATTCACTATTTTGCAAACTGACCTATTAGTAGATAGGTAGATTCAAGTAATACCACACGGATGGCAAAAATACTGGTTGCAAATTGTGATCAGTATTTTCCGACCAGTGTTTAATACGTCTGGTCCCATGTGTGTTAACTAAAATGGCACAGTATGTCATAATTCTGAAAAGACTATCTTAATATGAAGACTAAATAACTAGCCAAATAGAGGTTAAATTGAGACTCGTGGCCAACTGCCCTATAACCAAGCCCCCACAACAGTGGTAGCAGGATTTCACTGTCAGGACTTCGTGTTTTAAATAATGCATATAAAAATATTGGCCCATGAAAATAAAACAATAGAGAATCTACACCTGATGACATATTTGTATTATCAACACTTAGAAGACAATATTTATGTCAGACAATGTATTTGCTGTGGAATTATGACATTCAAAGTATCCAAAAAACAAACAAGGACAGGTTTGGCAGAGGGAGCTAAAAAACTGTTGGTATTGTTGACCCTCCTTTTCATTGCTTTCTGCGATCAGTGCCTAATTCTATAGCATACTCTATGGAAATGTAATAAACAACAAATACATTGCAAACCAGGTGAGTAATATTGAGCAAAACATCGAAACAAAGGTTGATATGAACAGAATCAACATTTAAGGGTAGCATCGGTGCTATCATTCTAGCTAGTGTGCATCATGTGTGACAGAAACAGGAGTAGAGCCCGTGGTAGGAATTACACACCATGGTGATTTTTACCTGTACGTTTTTCACCAGGCAGAACCTGTAGGATTTTGTTTACTTGAGAACCATGTAAAATGTACAAAATACCACATCCCTCATTCTGAGATGCAAGACTCTGAATATTGAGCAAAATATATTTTGGTTAAGTATGTCGATTAAGTACCATGCACAATTAAACAAATAATTACTAGATGAAAAATTGTTTGTGGGTGTTTCACCTGGCAAAACCTGGTGGATTTCTACTCCCTAGATTGGAAGAAAATACTCAACTCACATATTATCCCCTTTCTGAGAAGCAAGACTCTGAACAGTGAGTGCATTGCATTCCCAGTAACCACCATACCCCATCAAACGTGTAATTACTGGGTAAAAATGTGCTCTCAAAATAGTGCCTTACATGAAATGAGGGCCTACGTAAATGGGAGTGGGGGCAGCAGAAAGCACTAGTAGCAGCACACATTAAAAATCCAATAAAAGTTTGGTAATGTGGCCTAGCCTTGAAGACCACCTTGATCAAGTGTCACTTCAAACCCTCAGAAACTCCCCCTGCAAGGATGGGGATGACATGATCACAATGCCATGCAAATTTCTAACAGCATTATTTAGCAACAAGGACTGTGGCATCTACTTATTCAGACAACATTCACACAGGATGACAGAGACAACTCATCTTTCACATTCACGACAGGTAAGGTAAGTTAATTGCATTCCATTGCACATCACAAAAAATATACAATGCATAATGTATACCATAATACCAACTAAGAAGCTAAAAACACATTACATATAAAACCTAAACGAGTTAGACGAACTAAACTCATCTAGCCTGGTGACAGACAACACAACCTAACCTAGTATCCTAGGCCCAAAGTTCCACTAGCATCATGGCCCATGATTTTCCTGTAAATTCCAAGGGCCTATTTCTTAGAACCTGGAGTTTCTAGCAGAATCAGTATTACAAGTGTTGTTACAAAACTGACTCTCAATCATTTTACCCCAGATATTTAACCAGGAAAAAAGACACAATATGTGGTGGGAAGCCTATTGTTGATGGCTAAACTTAGAATGCCTGGGTATTGTCTGTAACATGGAATTGCCAATCCCTGTCATATCAGATATTAGGGGTGAAGGAATCTTCAGCATTCCAGAGGGCCTGGTAATAAGGGCCATTGTGTCTACTTTCTGACTTTCACTTCGGTTCACCTCCTAAATGTCACCATTCTTCTGAGTCCCGAAGAGTGAAAACCATCAGGAGTCGTATCTCTCACGCTCTCAATCAAATCTTAGATGCATTTTCCACATTCAACATTCAACCACCCTGTGCCCTCACATCAGCATTTCAACCAATCTGAAAGGTATAGCCTAGCCCGAAATCCCCTCTGAGTGCCCGGCTGGTCAGACTTGCTGAACCTGGCTGTGTGAACAAGGCAATGTAAAGACAACAGGTCATGAGCATTTAGATGCACTAACCACCAAAAACCCATGGCCTTCCCTAATTTAATGAAGCATACCTGTGAAATGCGGATTTATTGCACCCCATACATTTGTGTATGAAACATTCGCCGTACCCTCCTATTAAGGCCTTTAGTATATAGGTAGAGTCAGGCAAAGCAGTTTTTAAATTATGTATATTTTAATGTATCTTCTTGGGCTTTGGGCTCGTACAGCAAGCAGTTGTTCTGCTCCATTGTTAAACTTGCCCAGCACATCGCCTTCTGCTTCACAATCTGGCGTCACACTGCAGAAGGAATGCTGTAGTGAACAAGCTGCTCGTTTTTCCTTGAAGGAGTTATGATGTCTGGATAGTCGCACCCGAGCTATTGTCTGAGAGAAGCTGCATCAAGATCGCATTGCTCTTGGTGCATGGGATTTATATAAATACATCATCCACAAATGGGACAAATATGAAACGTCCTACTTTAGTTACTTTGCCGAGCCATAAATACAGAGTCATCTTGGAAACTGCAGACGTTCATGTACGCAGGCCATGATTTATGGAAGACATGTTTAGAGAAAAAAGCTTTTCCAGAAACACGAATTAACGGGAAAACACTTAATATTGTATCAGCAGTGAGTGATTATGCCATATATGCTGAGCTGAAAATTGGTGAAAGACTAAATAACCACTTAATGGCTCCTGAACTCTATTAACCCATGTCCTATTAATACTTGGCTGCAGAACAGCTATATCTGTCCATAATTAATTAGCATATTTGTGGAAGAATTATACTCATCACTTATTATTGCTGTAGTAATGTATTAAAGAGGACACCCTGACAGTCGTGCACCACTCTTTGGAAAAACCCTGTTTTTTATGCTCTTTAATCATTGATTTACTCCCTGTAGTTCAGTGTTTTCTGTTCTCCTGGGGTGGGAGGATGGGCGCCAGTCGTGATCTGCACGGTTTTGGATTGATAACCACTCTTTCTTGCCGCCGACCCTTTATAACTTTGAGTTGAGGGGTAAGTAAGTACAAGGAATAAGGAAAAATGCGGCACCTATGCCCAGTGGTTTAAATGATGCAGTCTGTAACAAACTGGCTCCAGGCAACCTTCCAGAGCAGCAAAGACTTCCGGACTCATTAATATGCATGAACATTCCGCATGATGTAGGGATACCTTTCAAATTCATACCTATGCATAGCAAAAGAATGTTATTGTTAGGGTAAGTACATCACATGGCCAGTGTCCCAGGTCGGAGGAGCGGAGACAGGTGAATGTAAGGAAATAACTGTCAGCTCTACAATCCAATGCCTACTCACAAACCACTGCTTGCTCCAGTAAGGGCTCAGTTCTCTACATGCAACATTACAGCCCATTATCAGCCTTCCCTTTTGTATATCTCTGCCTATTCATGGTGCATGGGTAAGAAAAATATGAAGAACGACTTTTTGGGAAATTTGTTCATAAAAAGACTGTTGGACCTGGCTTTTTGACAGGGACATCCCCAAACTTTTTGCCTCCTTCCTCCTATTTTTTCTGACCTGTTGTTGTTGGCTTTTGACCTCTGGGCACTTTACCGCTGCTAACCAGTGCTAAAGTGCATATGCTCTCTGTGTAAATTGTACTACTGATTGGTTTATCCATGATTGACTATTTAATTTACTTGTAAGTCCCTGGTAGAGTGCACTACATGTGCCTAGGGCAGGTAGATTAAATGCTACTAATGGGCCTGCAGCACTGGTTGTGCCACCCACTTCAGTAGCCCCTTGACCCTGTCTCAGGCCTGCCATTGCAAGGCCTGTGCGTGCAGTTTCACTGCCACTTCGACTTGGCATTTAAAAGTACTTGCCAAGCCTAGAACTCCCCTTTTTCTACATATAAGTCATCCCTAATGTGTGCCCTAGGTAACCCCTAGAGCAGGGTGCTGTGTAGGTAAAAGGCAGGACATGTACCTGTGTAGTTATATGTCCTGATAGTGTAAAACTCCTAAATTCGTTTTTACACTACTGTGAGGCCTGCTCCCTTCATAGGCTAACATTGGGGCTGCCCTCATACACTGTTGAAGTAGCAGCTGCTGATCTGAAAGGAGCAGGAAGGTCATATTTAGTATGGCCATAATGGTAATATAAAGTCCTGCTGACTGGTGAAGTCGGATTTAATATTACTATTCTAGAAATGCCACTTTTAGAAAGTGAGCATTTCTTTGCACTAAAATCTTGTTGTGCCCTTCAATCCACGTCTGGCTAGGTTTAGTTGACAGCTCCTTGTGCATTCACTCAGACACACCCCAAACACAGGGTACTCAGCCTCACTTGCATACATCTGCATTTTGAATGGGTCTTCCTGGGCTGGGAGGGTGGAGGGCCTGCCCTCACACAAAGGACTGCCACACCCCCTACTGGGACTCTGGCAGACAGGATTGAACTGAAAGGGGGCTTGGTGCATTTCTTAGACACTCTTTGAAGTCACCCCCACTTCAAAGGCACAACTTAGTATAAAACAGGGCCTCTGCCCTACCTCATCAGACACTTGCTGGAGAAGAAACCTGAACCAGAAACTACATCCTGCCAAGAAGAACTGCCTGGCTGCTCAAAGGCTCACCTGTCTGCTTTTCTACAAAGGACTGCTGCCTTGCTGTTGGCCTGCTGCCTTCCTGAACTCTTGACTGGCTGTAAAAGTGCTCTCCAAGGGCTTGGATAGAGCTTGCCTCCTGTTCCCTGAAGTCTCAGGACCAAAAATACTTCTCTCTTCCTCTTGGACGCTCCGTGCGCCGAAATTTTCGACGCACAGCTTGTTCCGCGGCAAGAAAAACGCCGCACACCGACGCTGATCAACACGACGTCTTCAGGACGACCGAAACTTTGACGCACGGCCTCGCAAGGACAACGCCGCCCGACTTCCTGGGAGAAATCGACGCGACGCCTGCGTGAGATCAAAACTTTGACGCACGGCCTCGCAAGGACAGCGCCGCCCGACTCCGCAGGAGAAATCGACGCGACGCCTGCCATGAGATCAAAACTTTGACGCACGGCCTCGGAAGGACAACGCCGCCCGACTCCGCAGGAGAAATCGACGCGACGCCTGCCGTGAGATCGAAACTTCGACGCGCAGCCCCGCAGAACGATGCGCAGCAGGAAAATCCACGCACAGACCCGGGACATCTGGTACTCCCCGCAAACCACAGTAAGAGACTGTCCGCGCGCCGGAAAACGACGCCCGACTCCCCGCGTGGAAAATAACGACGCAAGTCCGTGTGTGCTGAGGAGAAATCAACGCACACACCAGTTTTCCACGCACCTCTTCTTCGGTGGCCCTCTGAGGAGATTTTCCTCCAGAAACCAGGTACTTTGTGTTTGAAAGAGACTCTGTTTACTTTCTAAAGACTTAAGACACTTTCTATCACTTTTCAGTGATATCTTTACAAATTCGTATTGCAACTTTGATCGTTTTGACCTGAAGATACCCAGATAAATATTATATATTTTTCTAAATACTGTGTGGTGTATTTTTGTGGTGTTATGCTATGGTGTTGTATGATTTATTGCACAAATGCTTTACACATTGCCTTCTAAGTTAAGCCTGACTGCTCGTGCCAAGCTACCGGAGGGTGAGCACAGGCTGATTTTGGATTGTGTGTGACTTACCCTGACTAGAGTGAGGGTTCTTGCTTGGACAGAGGGCAACCTGACTGCCAACCAAAAACCCCATTTCTAACATTGGTGATCAGCGGTGAGGATAGGACTTGTGTTTGTGCAGTGACATTCAGTAGCTAAGTATTTCACTACCTACCCACAGTTGAAGGTCAACTTGATTTTTCATCTTTTTTGGCTTTTGCTTCTCTGATGTCCTCCTGGATATACTATTGATATTTTTGGACTTGGGATTTTGGTTCTTGCTGGTAAAATCTTATCAGAATGGGATTGTGTACCTACTCATTCTTTGTTCGTACTGACCACCTCACTAAGGCTGACCTAAGGAAGCTTTGCAGAAAATGGGGCCTTCCTGTAGCAAGGAGATCTACTAAGGCGGAGATGCTACATCACTACATAGTCTGGGGGGAGGAAAGATGGGCAAAGAGAGAGGCAGCAAGAAACCAAATGACTAAGTACCCCTCAGATGAGGAGGAGGACTACGCACCTGAGGAGGAAGACTACTCAGATTTGGACAGTGACCCAGAAATAGATGAATGGCTCCGAGGTCAAAGGCGACAGGAGGAACAATTAGAGGAGTATCTTGCAGAGGTTGAGGCAAAAAGACTCTTAGCCCTGGAAGGAGAAAAGATTGCAGCTCAAGAGCTGAGCTGTAAAGAGCTGAAACTGGAGGCCGGAAGGGCTGAGTCTAGTTCAGATGGTGGCAGCAAAAATCTTGCATCTAGTACTGCTGAAGAAGGGCACAAGCCCAGAGATGTGGTGCCCAACTTGAAGAAGGGAGTTGGCACACCCCAGGCGGTTCAAGGGTATGAGGTAGTTCCCGTTATGCACAGGGTCCCTGAGAAGGATTGGGGAACTGGCACAGGGAGTCATATTCCTACTGGGGGGAGGGACACTTTACTGACTCTAGCAGAGAGTGACAGAGAAAAGGGTTCCCCCCTGGTGGACGTCCTGGATATAGAGTGTAGAGACATCCCAGAAGAGTATGGGTTGAGTGTCAGGGACAGACAGATACTGTCTCACCAGTCTCAGGAGGGTGAATTAGAGTGCTTTTCCAAGGTTGAGTTACTGGGTGGTTGGGTGAAGGGTACTGTGGTTAATACATGTGAAGGGCAGAATTATGTAATTGCTGGAGAGAATATGTATGGTCCATATTTTCCAGAGCTACGCCAACACCAGGTGGAGTGTGAGTTCTCTGACCCCAGGGAACTTACAATGGAGGCAGACTTCTGGGTGAGTACCAGAGAGTCTGAAGAGGCATTTGGGGGTGCTCCTGAAGGGAGTGGTCTAGGTGGTTCCCAACCGAGTGAGGTGGGAAAGGATTTTAGTGTCCCAGGTAGGTCCCAGGTCCAAGAGGGTTCCATGAGGGAACACCAGGAGGGAAGCCTAGCCTGTACCGTAGGGCCACCTTTTGAGGGAAGCCCCGCAGTGTCAGAAGAACTTGGGGGGGTGACTGTAGCCAGAATCCCAACAGTTCTGGTGTCTGGCAGTACCCCTCCTAGTGAGGGGGTGCAGAAGTCCAGACATAGGGTTGAGAGGGGGTTGCAGACCCCAGTGGAGGACCTTGAGAGTCAGGGGACAGCTCTGAGAGCAGAGCCCCCCAGGAATGACCCAGGTGAAACCGTTTCTGGTTTTGGGGAAACCCAGACTCTGCCGGATGGGCAGAGGTCGGGAGACCTGCGCCAACCAGACTCTTGTGTGTCCCTTGGGGACGGTATGTCCCTTGTGGGGGGTGAGAGTGCCCCCCCAGAAGTCATGGCATGCCAGGCAAAGATTCAACCTCAGGGTGGTGACTCTGGGTTGGATACCCAGGTTCAGAGGTTAAACTCTGACCTGGTGGGAGGTAGATGTGCCTCACAAGAAGTCCTGCTGTGCCAGGCAATTGTCCAACCTCAGGGTGTTGACTCTGGGTTGGATGACCAGGTTCAGAGGTTAAACTCTGACCTGGTGGGGGGTAGGTGTGCCCCCCAGAAAGTCCTGGCGTGCCAGGCAATTGCCCAACCTCAGGGTGCTGACCCTGGGTTGGGGAACCAGGCTCAGAGGTTAAACTCTGACCTGGTGGGAGGTAGGTGTGCCTCCCTGGAAGTCCTGGCCTGCCAGGCAATGGTTCAACCTCAGGGTGGTGACTCTGGGTTGGCTAACCAGGTTCAGGGGATAAACTCTGACCTGTTGGGGGGTAGGTGTGCCCCCCAGAAAGTCCTGGTGTACCAGGCAGTGGTCCAACCTCAGAGTGCTGACTCTGGGTTGGATAACCGGGTTCAGAGGTTAAACTCTGACCTGGTGGGGGGTAGGTGTGCCCCCCAGAAAGTCCTGGTGTGCCAGGCAATTGTTCAACCTCAGGGTGGTGACCCTGGGTTGGAGAACCAGGTTCAGAGGTTAACCTCTGACCTGGTGGGAGGTAGGCGTGCCTCCCAGAAAGTCCTGGTGTGCCAGGCAGTTGCCCAACCTCAGGGTGGTGACTCTGGGTTGGATACCCAGGTTCAGAGGTTAAACTCTGACCTGGTGGGAGGTAGGTGTGCCTCCCAAGAAGTCCTGCTGTGCCAGGCAATTGTCCAACCTCAGGGTGTTGACTCTGGGTTGGATGACCAGGTTCAGAGGTTAAACTCTGACCTGGTGGGGGGTAGGTGTGCCCCCCAGAAAGTCCTGGCGTGCCAGGCAATTGCCCAACCTCAGGGTGGTGACCCTGGGTTGGGGAACCAGGCTCAGAGATTAAACTCTGACCTGGTGGGAGGTAGGCGTGCCTCCCAGAAAGTCCTGGTGCGCCAGGCAATTGTTCAACTTCAGGGTGGTGACTCTGAGTTGAATGGCCAAGTACAGAGGTTAAACTCTGACCTGGTGGAGGGTCAGTGTGCCCTCCAGGAAGTCCTGGCGTGCCAGGCAATTGTTCAACTTCAGGGTGGTGACTCTGAGTTGAACGGTCAGGTGCAGAGGTTAAACTCTGACCTGGTGGGGGGTAGGTGGGCCTCCCAGGAAGTCCTGGTTTGCCAGGCAGTGATACAGTCTGAGGGTACAGACCCTGGGCTGGAAGACCAGGTTCAGGGTGTCCCCCCGGACCTGGAGGGAGGGGCTACTGATAACAGTGCCCCTCCCATGTTGTCTTCTGAGGAGGCCACTCCTAGTTGGAGGGTGCTGGACCCCAGAAGGGAGGGCAGGGAGAGGGAAGCCTCATCCCGGGCCCTAGTCAAACCTGAAGGTACAGACCCCAGGTTGGAGGGCCAGTTGCAGGTTAATAGCCCTGCACTAGTGGAGGAATGGTACAGGGCGACTTCTGTAAGCACCCTGACCATGTTGGACTCTGGGGATACCACTCCAGGAGGGAGGGTACAGAGCCCCAGAGGGGAGGACCAGGTTCAGGCTGTCATCCCTGACCTGGTGGAGGGGAGAGTGGTTAAAGGGTGCCCAGCACCTGGGGCTACCGCCCCCCACTCTCCACAGCCACAGTGGTTGGAGAGCTTTGAGAGGCCTGGGGCCTGGCTCTCATCCCTGGCAGCTGTCAGTAATCACTGTGGCTTGCTGTCCGGGTGGACAGAGTTATCCCTGGGGAGGGGACAAGTGTCACACCCCGGGGGTAGAGTGGGCAACACCACTGTGTTGGTCATGGTGGTACTATCCTGCTCCTGGGATACATCTGTGAGCAAAGTAAGGTTAGGTGCTGCACAGATGGGATCCGCAGGTAAGGAGAAAGGTTCCCCATGGGTTGGCTTAGTGGGCCCTGAGAGTATGGACAGAGGGATCCAATTGGATTCAGGAAGGCGAAGAACTGGAGCATGCCCCTGCTGTTGTGGGCCTGGGTCCTTGTTCTGTCGCCTCAAACAGGGAAGTACATCAAGATAGTGATTGTTCTCCCCTGGCTTTAGGCTGGTAGGGGGTCATGTTGGACCTGGCTTTTTGACAGGGACATCCCCAAACTTTTTGCCTCCTTCCTCCTATTTTTTCTGACCTGTTGTTGTTGGCTTTTGACCTCTGGGCACTTTACCGCTGCTAACCAGTGCTAAAGTGCATATGCTGTCTGTGTAAATTGTACTACTGATTGGTTTATCCATGATTGACTATTTAATTTACTTTTAAGTCCCTGGTAGAGTGCACTACATGTGCCTAGGGCAGGTAGATTAAATGCTACTAGTGGGCCTGCAGCACTGGTTGTGCCACCCACTTCAGTAGCCCCTTAACCCTGTCTCAGGCCTGCCATTGCAAGGCCTGTGTGTGCAGTTTCACTGCCACTTCGACTTGGCATTTAAAAGTACTTGCCAAGCCTAGAACTCCCCTTTTTCTACATATTAATCATCCCTTATGTGTGCCCTAGGTAACCCCTAGAGCAGGGTGCTGTGTAGGTAAAAGGCAGGACATGTACCTGTGTAGTTATATGTCCTGATAGTGTAAAACTCCTAAATTCGTTTTTACACTACTGTGAGGCCTGCTCCCTTCATAGGCTAACATTGGGGCTGCACTCATACACTGTTGAAGTAGCAGCTGCTGATCTGAAAGGAGCAGGAAGGTCATATTTAGTATGGCCAGAATGGTAATATAAAGTCCTGCTGACTGGTGAAGTCGGATTTAATATTACTATTCTAGAAATGCCACTTTTAGAAAGTGAGCATTTCTTTGCACTAAAATCTTGTTGTGCCCTTCAATCCACGTCTGGCTAGGTTTAGTTGACAGCTCCTTGTGCGTTCACTCATACACACCCCAAACACAGGGTACTCAGCCTCACTTGCATACATCTGCATTTTGAATGGGTCTTCCTGGGCTGGGAGGGTGGAGGGCCTGCCCTCACACAAAGGACTGCCACACCCCCTACTGGGACTCTGGCAGACAGGATTGAACTGAAAGGGGGCTTGGTGCATTTCTTAGACACTCTTTGAAGTCACCCCCACTTCAAAGGCACAACTTAGTATAAAACAGGGCCTCTTCCCTACCTCATCAGACACTTGCTGGAGAAGAAACCTGAACCAGAAACTACATCCTGCTAAGAAGAACTGCCTGACTGCTCAAAGGACTCACCTGTCTGCTTTTCTACAAAGGACTGCTGCCTTGCTGTTGGCCTGCTGCCTTGTTGAACTCTTGTCTGGCTGTAAAAGTGCTCTCCAAGGGCTTGGATAGAGCTTGCCTCCTGTTCCCTGAAGTCTCAGGACCAAAAAGACTTCTCTCTTCCTCTTGGACGCTCCGTGCGCCGAACTTTTTGACGCACAGCTTGTTCTGCGGCAAGAAAAACGCTGCACAGCGACGCTGATCGATGCGACGTCCTCGGGACGACCGAAACTTTGACACACGGCCTCGCAAGGACAACGCCGCCCGACTTCCCGGGAGAAATCGACGCAACGCCTGCCGTGAGATCAAAACTTTGACGCACTGCCTCGCAAGGACAACGCCACCCGACTCCGCAGGAGAAATCGACGCGACGCCTGCCGTGAGATCAAAACTTTGACGCACGGCCTTGCAAGGACAACGCCGCCCGACTCCGCAGGAGAAATCGACGCGACGCCTGCCGTGAGATCGAAACTTTGACGCGCAGCCCCGCAGAACGACGCGCAGCCGGAAAACAAGCAGGAAAATCCACACACAACCCGGGACATCTGGTACTCCCCGCAAACCACAGTAAGAGACTGTCCGCGCGCCAGAAAACGACGCCCGACTCCCCGCGTGGAAAATAACGACGCAAGTCCGTGTGTGCTGAGGTGAAATCACCGCACACACCAGTTTTCCACGCACCTCTTCTTCTGTGGCCCTCTGAGGAGATTTTCCACCAGAAACCAGGTACTTTGTGTTTGAAAGAGACTTTGTTTACTTTCTAAAGACTTAAGACACTTTCTATCACTTTTCAGTGATATCTTTACAAATTCGTATTGCAACTTTGATCGTTTTGACCTGAAGATATCCAGATAAATATTATATATTTTTCTAAATACTGTGTGGTGTATTTTTGTGGTGTTATGCTATGGTGTTGTATGATTTATTGCACAAATGATTTACACATTGCCTTCTAAGTTAAGCCTGACTGCTCGTGCCAAGCTACCGGAGGGTGAGCACAGGCTGATTTTGGATTGTGTGTGACTTACCCTGACTAGAGTGAGGGTTCTTGCTTGGACAGAGGGCAACCTGACTGCCAACTGAAAACCCCATTTCTAACAAAGACCATAAAAATTAAATGGCCATTTGCCCACCAAACCTACCACACCTACAACATTACAGTTCTTGCAACCATCAGTAGAATATAGCCCATCTTCCCGGCGCAATCAGGACCTTGTTAGATCCAGTCATCTCATATGTTTTATATGTAGTAACATTACACCTCACAAGAAGGTGGAAGTATATCCATTGCCTGGATCAGAGAGAAAATAATCATTGGAAGGTTCTGAAATCAGGGCTGAGCTCCAAATCAAAGAACAAAAATCCAAAGAAATGGAGCTTAAAACCAGTTATGTCAAAGTTAAAGAATCAGATGGTTCCTCTTCATGTTTCAAGAGTAATTTTATAGAAAATGGGAAATGGGCTCAACAGAAGGGACAACTAACCAGAGTGAACTGCTGATAGAGAATAAACAGTGTTGCACATGGAATTCATTTATGCAGTGCTCTCTTTTCCTATACACAAAGGTGTCAACTTGAGAAAAATAATTACCACTTGATTTTCTTTACATATAAATCCATACTCATCACAGGCGATGTTCTCAAATGCCATTCAAGATTTGAAGATTTGGGATTCTTCCAGTGATTGTGTAATTCATACTGCTGGTCAGGAGTGAACCAGAATTTTGGAAACAGGGTGTCGTTAGCCAAACAATCATTATATACGAAGAAGGTCAGGTTTTTATGAGATATCAATTGGTAATTGGCTGCATTTGAGAAGTAAGGCTAACCACACATTGCAAATTCTAAGCAGAAAGTCATCATGTGGAACCATAAGAAGTCAGATCAGATAAAGATCTTCTACAGTTGATAAGACATCTGTGCAACCTGAAGAGAGATGTGCTTGTGGGTTTCAAAATGTGTTTGTGATGTCTTGGACAGCTCCAAAAGCGTTTATATTGGCCCCGGGTGGATCTATGAAAGGTTAAGTGGAGATGCCTTCAGTTTCCAGGAATATTATTTGCTGGATTTTACAAGGCTTGATCCAAATCATTTGTTGGACAAGTGCAAATCCTTTATCAAATTTTTCAAGGTTGACATACTAAGGAAGTGTGAGAGTAACAGACTGGACCGGACCACTATAGGTCGATTTTATTCATCACCTATTTAAGAAAACAAAATGGGGTGTAGGTTCCCCTACAGTACATTTATACTAATCACATCATCCCAGGGGTTTTCAGACTCAAGGGAGTCCAGCCTCACTTAGCCCTCCTTTGATCTTGCTGGTCTGGTGCTGCCAAACAGGCACTGTCATCAGGTCGTGCTCTCAGGTGATCTAAATAATCATGAGATGAGGATGGAGGAGAGGGGAGGAGCAGTCAAATGGCCTTCCTGGGCTGGGAGGGCTGTCACTTGTTAGAAGGCCTGTAGAAACATTTTAAAGACTTAGGGCTACATGTATCAAGAAGTTGTGTCACTCTTGCACCATGCAACGTGGTGCAAGAGTGACACAACTCTTAAGGCAGATTTATCAATCCATGCCAGGCCTTGCCTGTTAAATCTAGAGTAACACAGAACAAATTGCTACATTGCGTTACTCTGCCCTGGGAAGGCGTTCCATGGATGGAGCGTTGATGTTCCTATGCAAAATCCACTCATGGCCTTTGATGCATTCTCAGATTTACTGTTGCTGGTAGACATGGGAATGCATCAAAAACCTACACCTTCCCAGGTGAGGTGTATAGAGGAGAAATATTCTTTATTTCTCCTCATTGCTTCCTCTTTCTAAATGTACTGCATTCTGCATGGATGTAATTTAGGGGTTGCCAGGGGTCACAGCTGCGACCCCCAGCTTGCGCCTTGCGACCCATGGCACTGCCTCTGCGACCCCTGGCCTTGGAGGTGGCAAAATCAGTGCCAGGAGCACAAGGGCAGCTCATCCATACGGACGTGGCTTGGGGTTCCACTTCCTTGTTTTCAATCCTTTTTTTAATTACACTAATAGTGAATAATATATTAGTCACTATTAGTGTAAAATAAAATGGAGTGCAATTAGTTGGAATATGACCCTCCTTGGTAGCTGAGGTAAGTAAACAACACTTTTGGGTGAGAGTGTGCCTATGTAAAAGAGAATGTGTGTATGAGTGAATGTGTGTTTATGTAAGGATATTTGTGTGAGTGAAAGTAAAGATGAAATGGCGCGTGATGTCACTTCCGCTACCCCTGGCATTTTGGTGAATTGACGTTCATGTGTGGTGGCAGGGATTGTATTCACAAATAAGCTCCTTGACATGGCAGGTACTCTTGTGTCAACATATTAAAGGCATGTGAGAGAAGCTAATTGGCATTTCTTTGGTTAAGAGGAATGAAAGACATTAAGTGGGGTGTTACTTCTACAAAGCAACATATAATTTGTTACAACATGTAGGGAGTCTTCTCCCTTTTTACGCCTACCATTAATTACATTTTCTGGCTGGGCCTTCCTTTTCTAGGAATTCTGGACTCAGGGGGGAGAAATCTGTCAGAAGGCCTGAGCTAAATAGGGCGTGTTATACAATACATTGACCTAGCTTGAAAATGGGGGTTCTGCGTGGCTAGGGTATGCACCTCAGCCAGGCAGAAACCACCACTCTAGTCAGGGAGAGTAAGTTACACAACCAAAGATAATCTGTGCTCACCCCTGGTAGCTTGGTACAGAGCAGGCAGGCTTATACCCAGAGGCAATGTGCAAAGCGTTTGTGCAACATACACTGGTGACACAATGAAATACACCACAAATGAGACTCTACAGACTGAGATATATAAAAATATAAGGTATATTATATATGTAAAGTTGCATTTCAAGCAACGTGCATCATATAAAGTGTACTTATAAGTCCATGCTACACTATGGTATCTGTAGTCATGGTGCTATGAACATCCAATGTCAATAGGCGCTATTAGGTCAGAACATGAAATGCAGCCGTAAACTCACAGTTCATTAGGTGGCACTCCAACCAGACCAAAGGTGACATGAATCATAAGTACTGGCCAGTAATGCAGTATGTTTAGGGCAAATCACATGAAACTATGTGGACCACATAGGCAGAACATCATATCATACTCTTTATCCCTCACATAGCAATGCTAAAATTGCTATCCGTCCCCCATATGTCAATTGCTGTTCTGCCACTAGCTACGCGAACGTCCCCCATATGTCAATTGCTGCTCTGACACTAGCTACGCGTGTAGACCTCGGTAATATTGTGTAGGACAGTGTCATCATTATAATAAGACCCGGGGTTGTGATAAGGCTGGGGATCAGGATGCGGCACATGAGGCAATGCTTGCAGACTTCAGTGAAACATGAAGATCTCTGCAGTGTATCCCACATAAACCTGCCTTCCAGTGTCACCCTGAACACAAACCTGTCAGCAAGCCCCCGCAAGTACAGGGAGCATTGCACTCCTATCAGGGGTTTCCAGTGTCACCAAAAATGGACCCACTGATGAGTCTCCTTTCTTCCAATAGAAGCAGGGCTATCCACTGGGGCCATGCAGGATGTCGGCGCAACTCCCCCTAGCACTCTACCCAGGCCCAAACATGGCTCAGGGGTGTTGGTGGGGGGGCGTTGCACCTTTCCCAACATTGGGTGGCCCACAAACCTTCCTCTGTGCTCACCTCTCATAGACCGGGGAGCAAGAAAGAAAAACCAAAAAGGATTGCCAACGTCAGACAGCCTCTACCCAGTAGCGGAGAGTTGGGGCTATGTTGCACAATCCCCTGTCCCCAGTTCTGGGCTCAAGCCTGTCAGCTCCACTGTCATCCTGCCACATACAGGCTTTAGAGGGAGGGCCACATTGGGGTTCCTTGACGTGCGGTATGGCTCTGACCCGACTGGCCGGCTGATGGGGCCACTCATTAGGGGGTTTGCAAAGTATGGCAGTCGTGGAAACCAGCTGAGCTGCATGTGCTGTGGCCCTTCCCAGTAGTAGCACAGCTGCTTCTCCTCTGGCAGCAAAAAACCCAGTGCAGATTGCTTCACATTGCAGACTTCTTTTGCAGTTGGGAATTTCTTACTCTTGCAAGGGTCTCTTGTTGGATTGGATGTTGTGAAAGAACCCAGTGAGTTCTGACAGAGGGCCCTCTCAACTCGCTAAAGGTGATAGGAGATTGTGAAGTGCTTTGCCTGCGCTAGGGCCATAATTAGGAGAGCTCTCTCCATGAGCTAGTTTTTATAACACCTAAGGTGCTCCCTAAGTGCTTGGAACCGAAACATGCAGACCTTCTACACAGTGCTGAGTTTACCAACCCCCAAGGAACAGAAGACAGCACAAATCCCTGCCTCTGGGCTCCTTGAGGAGGTGAATCTTGGAGGGGGGCACAAGAGGAGTAGGCAGGCCAGCACACACAAGCAAGGGATTAAAGTGTTGGTTCCTCCTAGCTATACTTGGCATGCGTAGTGCAACCAAAGTCAGTAGGGCACCTGGCAGCAGGGCAACATACAGAAAAGCAATCCAGATAAGTCCTTTGGGCCACCCAGCAGACACTGTGTAGCAGGGCAACAAAAGAAGAACAGTCCAGATGAGTTCTTTGTGCAGTCCAGCAGTCCCTTTGGCAGAGGTTCAGTCCCCCTTCCACAAGTGCTCTCCAATCAGGGGGCAGAGCCTCTCTACTTATAATCAAAAAATGCCTTTGTTCAGGAGGTAACTTCCAAAGAGCCCTTTCAACTGAAGCACACAACCCCTTCAACCCAGCACTGTCTCCAGACATCTGTAGTGGGTAATCAGTTAATTGTGTGAGGTCAGAACACAGCCTATTCAGATGTAAAGTGTGAACGACCCTCCCTCTCTGTAGCCCACGAAGAGTATCAGTATGCTGATGCATCTTCTGTCACTTCCAGCCCCTCGTGTGTGATGGTTGTCTGGAAGGTATACACCAAGTGGAGCTGTCACTCTGCCCCAGAAGTAACATGGAGTCAAGCTGCAAAGCATTGGAGATATAAGCACAGAGAAATGCTCACTTTCCAAAAGTGGCATTTCTACAATAGTAATAAAAAAAAACTAATCACTACACAGGATTTCTCACTTCCAAACATACTAAACATGCCCACGCTATTCTTCATAGATCAGAAAATACCATTTACACATATGACAGGGTATTTTCAATGCAATCCTATGGAGCACATGAAGCACATAAAGACATATGTTGTAACTTTTAGATACACACACCCTGCCCATAGGGCTATCTAGGGCCCACCTTAAGGGTTAGTTAGATGTAGAAAAAAGGGAGCTGAGACCTTGACAAGTAGTGTGACTTGCCAAGTCAGTTTGGCAGTAAACTGCACATGCAAGCACTGCTGTGTCAGGCCTGAGAAAAGTTTGAAAGGCTACTTTTGTGTGTGGCACAATCTGCACTGCAGGCCCACAAGTAGCATTTAATTTACAGGCCCTGGATACATGGTATACCACTTTACAAGGAACTTATAGGTAAATTAAATAAGCCAAACAGGTGTAAACCAAATATACCAAGTTGTAGGGGAGAGAGCAAATGCACTATAGCATTGATTAGCAGTGGTAAAGTGCCTGGAGTCCGAAGGAGAAAGGCAAAAGGTTTGGGAATAACTCTGCAGAAAGGGCCATTTCCAACACCCAGTGAACGTGGGATAGATGGATATATGAGTCAGAGGTTTATGATGGAAAAGCCAATTGAGGATCCACTGTCTGAAAATGCAAAATTCTGCCACTAATTAAATGAGGTGGGGGTGCCACAGTTTTGGCAGAATTAGATTCTTGTCCATAAGCACCAGTTTCTACTCTGTCAAATGTTACATAAATCCCTACATTTTGGAGACACCAGATGTAGCAGGTACTGGAGGCAAACATAAGGTAGGATTTCACGTGTAAGTGAAGTCTTGGTTATGCTCAGAAGGCTTATCAATCACCCTATCCCTTTTGATCACATTTCAAGTAACTTTAGAGATTACTTTGTGAGAAAAGATAAGATTTTATTGAGGGGTGGGTGAAAGAATGCCTTCATTACAAATTACACCTGCTGACCGAGACCTGAAAATTCTTTAAGCACCTATTCAGTCACCCAACAGGAAAACCACTGCACTGTAGTGAAAATAATAAATCTATTCTTTATTTTTTATTTGTCTCACATTTAATAAACAAAAACTGTTTGAAATATTTTACAGATCACCAATCTCTACATTTACGACACTGTGCTTCTCTTGGCAAATGCTTTCCATAAGAAACTTGAGGACCGGAAATGGCATAGTATGGCCAGCCTGACCTGCATAAGGAAGAATTCTAAGCCTTGGCAAGGAGGTCGATCCATGTTGGATACTGTAAAGAAGGTGCAGTATTTGATTGTCTTTCTTTCATTTTCATATCTTCAGTACATTAGTCCACAGGAGTGCACAGCCTAATTTTTTAATATTCTCTTACATTGGCTAATTATTGTTTCAATGACATCTAAGATTTCTTCATGTCTGTGTTGATCGCATGGGTCCGGTTCGCAACCGCCCCCAAAAAAATATATATAAATATATACATATATATATATATATATTCAGCAACAAATCACTTCTAAAAGAAGAAAGAGTTACAGCCACTCGTGTCACTAAAGTAAATTTAATGTGGCAAAACAGCAAAACAGATGACAAAACTCTAAACTCTAACGCGTTTCTGGAGGCAAAGCTCCCTTGTTCACAGAGATATTTTCGAGCCCATTTCTCTCTCTATTTTACATACTACCTAAATCATTAACATAAAAAACTGACTTACTTTCTTTTATACATCACTGGCTGCCATATTTAAATGTACTACTGGTACCATAAACATAACCACAATGGAACATAAAAATCAACCTAATTAACAGAATATTCCTCATAATTGTAATTCACTTATATATACACATTTTTAAAACTATTTTTCACTCGTTGTGTACCTGAAACATTTAACTTTCTATATATATTCCCCGAACATTGCTTCATGTTCTAAATACATCAGTTCCAAAATGTATCATCTAAATTATCATACCTCTTGTAATTAATAGACATTCTGAAAGCCATTCCTTTCGTACAGTCCTTAGATTAAATCGATATAAGAGCTCTTTTGCTTTTATATGCTCAATTTAAATTCCTGTCAAGAGAAAAAAATGGGAAAACATTAATAATATCAGATCAAAAAAAGAAAATCAAAAATTCATACTATAAAATTACTAATACTAAATCTACGAAATCATATCGGAAAATGCATAATGCTGGAGGCACGACTGATTAGTGCAAATGTACAGATAATTCTTTGTCCTTATTCATCCCTATAGGGTCCATCGTGTTACATTTAATAATCAGCCTGGATTCTAATTTCCTCAAATCCAAGGTCCTGTTTCCACCTCTTACTTTCATTGGGATCCTATCAAGAACCATAACCTGTAGTTTATTTACATTTTTGTCATGGTACTCCTTGAAGTGCCTAGCCACAGGATATGACTTGTCTTCGTTCTTAATTGCTCTCATATGCTCCAGGATACATTTTTTCACCATATGTATCGTACTACCTATGTAAAATTTATTACATGGACATTTTAAAGCATAAATACAATAATCCGATATACAAGATAGATGTTTCCTTATTGTAAAAGATTTTTTGGTCCCCGGAAACTTCACCTCCTTACAATTAAAACTGTACTTGCACGCTTTGCATTTGCCACAAGTGTAGAATCCTTGAATAGACTTTGTTTGTTCATTTTTCGATATCAAACTATGGCTTAACACATCTTTCAGAGAGCGACTTCTTTTAAAGGTAAAGGCTGGGTAGTCATCTAATAGTTTGCCTATATTTTCATCTGTTTTGAGGGCCGGGCAGAATCGTAAAAAGGCCTTTTTAATATCATTAACCCTATTGTGGTAAGAGGTTATAAATCTTATCTTGATCTTCTCATTTTTAGTATTATCCAGCTTTTCAACCTGAAGATCCTCCCTTTAAATTTTTCGGATCCTACTTAGTGCTTTATTAATGACTGTCTGTGGATAACCTCTTTCCCGAAATCTATTGACCATTACTCCAACCTCATTCTAAAATGTAGTATCTAAACTACAGTTCCTTCTAGCCCGTAATAGTTCTCCATATGGGATGCTATAAATCAAATTCTTTGGATGGCTACTGGTTGCATGGAGGATACTGTTACCCGCTGTGTTTTTCCTAAAGAGTTTACATTCTAATTTGTCCTTAACTACTTTAACTTTCACATCCAAAAATTCCAGCTCAGCCGAGTTCAATGTACAGCTGAACTTCAAATTTAACTGGTTATTGTTCAATTCCTCGACAAAGTGAAGGGCTGATGCTTTGCTCCCTCTCCAAATACAAAAAATGTCATCAATATACCTCACCCAAAGGACTGCCCGGTCCTCATAACCAGTGATGTTCCAGACCACCTGTTCCTCCCACCAACATAGGTATAAACCCGCATAGCTAGGGGCAAAACAGGTCCCATTGCAGTCCCCTGCCGTTGTCGGTATAATGTATTGTCAAAAATGAAAAAGTTGTTGGTCAAGCACATTCATATCATATCAAGTAACATTTTGGTGTGTAAAAGATAGGACAATGATCTGGCCCGCAAAAAATGTCTCACTGCCTCAATACCCTTTTCATGTGGGATGCATGTATATATATAACTATTGACATCTAAGCTAAGGGCGATATAGTCATCTTCCCACCCAATTCCTTCAATAATCCGTAACAAATCTCTGGTATCTTTAATACAGGAGGGAAGAGACTCCACAAAAGGGCGCAGGAAAAAATCTACATATTTCGAAACGTTCTCCAACAGACTGCCCATAGATGATACAATGGGTCTCCCCGGTGGATCAGTTGCATTCTTATGTAATTTGGGTAAGAAATAAATTGCTGCAGTTCTGGGGAATTCTACCTTCAGGAATTGGTACTCCTCTAATTCAATCAGTCCTGAATTTCTCCATTCCTCTAATCTATCATACACTTCCTTCTTAGCTATTAACATTTCATTTCTATCGACTACTAAGTAGCTTTCTCGATCTTGTAGTTGTCTTAACCCTTCCTTTAGATAATTGTCCCTTGATAGAATTACAACATTTCCACCCTTGTCGGATTGTTTAATCACTATACTTTTATCACTCTGAAGAGACTGAATCGCTTTTCTACGTTCCATTGATAAATTATCAAATCTGGGTTTCTTTGTATATCTGAGAGATTTCAAACATCCAATAACACCTCTTTCAAAAACATTGATAGCTTCACAGTTAACTGGTGGTAAAAAAGTTGATTTAGATTTGAAGTTACTGGGACATCTTTCATCAATATCAATTCCCATCTGAGATAAATTTAAAATCGGATCTTGTTCCGCTACAGTGTTCTCATCAAGTTCACACAGAGTATGCAATAAATCAATATCTCCAATTTCCAAAATTGATGGCCTATTATTACTATTTGTATTACCATCCTTCACTTTAGTTTCAAACCATTTTTTCAATTTTTAACTTCCTCACAAAATGAAAAAAATCAATACGACTTTGTGTATAATCAAACTGCATAACCGGACAAAATGATAAACCTAATGCTAATACTTCACGTTCCGTATCAGAAATTATTCTTGTAGACAGGTTAACAACTGTCTTTTTTTGCATTCCTTCATTGATGATTGGCCCCTCGTCTGTACTCCTGTTGAACCTTCCTTTGAGTCTCTGAAGCCTCTTCTTGGTCTTCCTCCTCTTCCTCGTCCTGCGTGTGCTCCTCTGCCTCTCCCCACTTGGCCCATGGATCTTCCCTGGGCTATCAGGTCGAACTCCTTTAAAACATTGTCTTTTACTCCACAACTATCAGATTGAGACAAAATATCACTCTCACTCTCTTCACTGTCCTGTATTACTCTACTCGCTTCTGGTTGTGTTTTAGTTTTTTCCTCTTCTGATGTCAAGTTCTCCCTGTTCTCATATTCCAAAAACCTTCTCTAAACCTATTCCTGATAATTTCATATTTTCTTCCAAAGGTGAGAATCTGTCCTTTCTCATAGTCATTATGATCCCTTAAAAATTTCTGTTGTTTCTTTGCCTTTAATAAATCCTCAGTCAAATCAAATCAAATCATTAACATTTATAAAGCGCGCTACTCACCCGTGCGGGTCTCAAGGCGCTAGGGGAAAGGGGGGGTTACTGCTGCTCGAATAGCCAGGTTTTTAGGAGTCTCCGGAAAGTGGAGTGGTCCTGGGTGGTCCTGAGGCTGGTGGGGAGGGAGTTCCAGGTCTTGGCCGCCAGGAAGGAAAAAGATCTCCCACCCGCCGTGGAGCGGCGGATGCGAGGGACGGCAGCGAGTGCGAGACCAGAGGAACGGAGGAGGCGGGTGGGGACGTAGAAGCTGAGGCGTCGGTTGAGGTATTCCGGTCCCTTGTTGTGGAGGGCTTTGTGTGCGTGGGTGAGAAGTCGAAAGGTGATCCTTTTGCTGACTGGGAGCCAATGCAGGTGTCTCAGGTGTGCGGAGATGTGGCTGTTGCGGGGTACGTCGAGGATGAGGCGTGCGATGCATTTTGAATGCGTTGCAGGCGATTTTGGAGTTTGGCTGTGGTCCCGGCGTAGAGGGTGTTGCCGTAGTCCAGGCGGCTCGTGACGAGGGCATGGGTCACGGTTTTTCTAGTGTCGGCGGGGATCCAGTGGAAGATCTTGCGGAGCATGCGGAGGGTGAGGAAGCAGGCGGAGGACACGGTGTTGACTTGCTTGGTCATGGTGAGAAGAGGGTCCAAGATGAAGCCGAGGTTGCGGGAGTGGTCTGTTGGGGTCGGTGCGGTGCCGAGGGCCGTGGGCCACCAGGAGTCGTCCCAGGCGGACGGGGTGTTGCCGTGGATGAGGACTTCCGTTTTTTCAGAGTTCAGCTTTAGGTGGCTGAGCCTCATCCAATCTGCGACGTCCTTCATACCCTCTTGTAGGTTGGTCTTGGCGCTGGCGGGGTCCTTGGTGAGGGAGAGTATAAGTTGGGTGTCGTCGGCGTAGGAGGTGATGATGATGTCGTGCTTGCGAACGATGTTGGCGAGGGGGCTCATGTAGACATTGAAGAGTGTCGGGCTGAGCGATGAGCCTTGTGTGACGCCGCAGATGATCTCGGTGGGTTCTGAGCGAAACGGAGGGAGGTAAACTCTTTGGGAACGGTTTGAGAGGAAGGAGGCGATCCAGTCCAGGGCTTGGCCTTGGATCCCGGTGGAGCGGAGGCGGGCGATTAGGGTGCGGTGACAGACGGTGTCGAAGGCAGCCGAGAGGTCGAGGAGAATGAGGGCGACTGTTTCACCGTTGTCCATCAGGGTTCTGATGTCGTCAGTGACTGAGATGAGGGCGGTTTCCGTGCTGTGGTTGGTTCGGAATCCGGTTTGTGAAGGGTCGAGCAGGTTGTTGTTTTCCAGGAAGGTGGTCAGCTGTTTGTTGACGGTCTTCTCTATTACCTTGGCTGGGAAAGGCAGAAGAGAGATGGGGCAGAAGTTTTTCAGGTCGCTCGGGTCAGCCGTAGGTTTCTTTAGTAGGGCATTGACTTCGGCGTGTTTCCAGCATTCGGGGAAGGTAGCAGAAGAAAAAGAAGAGTTGATGACGGTCTGGAGGTGCGGGGCGATGATGTCGTCGGCTTTGTTAAAGATGAAGTGAGGACAGGGGTCCGAAGGGGCGCCGGAGTGGATAGAGTTCATGATGTATTTGGTTTCTTCAGTGTTGATGTGGGTCCAGTTGTTGAGGGTAATGGCCGGGGGTGCGGGTTCGGTGTTGTTATGTTGGGTCTGTTGTCCGAAGCTGTCGTGGAGGTCGCTGATCTTGCGATCGAAGAAAGTGGCGAGGGATTCCCACCGATCCTGTGAGGGCGTGACGGCGTTGGCGTTGGGGTTGGAGAACTCCTTGACGATGCTGAAGAGTTCTCTGCTGTTGTGGCTGTTTTTGTCCAGTCTGTCGGTGAAAAAGTTTTTTTTAGCAGCGCGGATCAGGCGGTGGTGTTTGCGGGTAGCGTTCTTGAGGGCGGTCATGTTGTCCGTGGTGTGGTCCTTGCGCCAGGCCTTCTCGAGGGCGCGACAAGTTTTCTTTGATTCTTTGAGGGTGTCAGAGAACCAGAGATGTTTTTTGGTGTTGGTCTGTCGATGCATGCGTTTGATGGGAGCAAGGTTGTCTGCGCAGTTGGAGATCCAGTTTGTGAGGTTGAGGGCTGCGTCGTTGGGGTCGGTGGTGAGGGTGGGTTGGTTGGTGGCGAGTGCTGAGAAGAGTTGTTCTTCGGGGATCTTGTTCCACTGTCGACGCGGGATGGGTTGAGTGCGGAGGTGGCGGGTCTCGCGTCGGAATGTGAAGTGGACACAGCTGTGGTCGGTCCAGTGTAGAGCGGAGGTGTGGCTGAAGAAGACGTGTTTGCTGGCGGAGAAGATAGGGTCAAGCGTGTGTCCGGCGATGTGGGTGGCGGTGTTAACCAGTTGTTTGAGGCCGAGATTGGCGAGGTTGTCGAGCAGGGTGGTGGTGTTGGGGTCGTTGTTTTGTTCCAGATGAAAGTTGAGGTCGCCTAGGAGGATGTAGTCCGGTGAGGCGAGGGCGTGCAGGGAGATGAAGTCGGCGATGGCGTCGCTGAAAGGGGCGCGCGGTCCGGGAGGAGGGTAGACGAGGGATCCTCTGAGGGTGGTCCTCGGGTCGGTGCGGATCTGAAAATGCAGGTGTTCAGCGGCGAGAGGGGTGTCTTCGGTGGAGGTGCTGACGCTGATGGAGTCTTTGAAGACGATGGCGATACCTCCTCCTACTTGGTTGGTGCGGTCTTTTCTGGAGATCTTGTAGCCTTCGGGGATGGCGGTGACGATGTCTGGAGCAGAGGAGGCATTCATCCAGGTCTCCGTGATGAAGGCGACGTCCGGGGCTGTGGAGTCCAGGAGGTCCCAGAGTTCAACGGCGTGCTTGTGGACGGAACGAGCGTTGACCAGGACGCACTTGAGGTGGTTGATGGCGCGTGGGCTTGTGGTCATGGTAGTTGCGTGGTGGAAGATGCGTTTGCAGGAGTTGCAGGCGAAGGGTCCATGGGTGCGTTTGGGGTGAGCTTGGAAGCAGGTGTTGGAGCGTCCTGGGTTGAGGGCGTGGAGGGTGGTGGGGTCGTAGCGGATCAGCGGGGCTTGGGAGAGCTGGGGACCAGGGGTCGTGGCGCTGGGCGCGGGCCAGACACAGACGGGCTTGCCTCTGGCGCGCCTCCGGTGCGCCAGCGGCGCGGTCGCGCAGCGGCCGCCATATGAGGTAGGAGGGGTCAGCTGGGGGCGAATGGGAGCTGGGGTGCGGGGGCGTGCAGGAGGTCGCGGCGGGAAAGCGCGAGGGAGGGGGGTCAGGTAGAGTGAGAAGAGCTGGGGGAGGGGGTTTAAGGGTGGAGGGGGGTGGGTGTTAGGAGGTTTAGGAGATTAGGGAGAAAGATAGGAGTAGGGTTGTGAAGATAGGGGAGGGGGGGTTGTAGAGGTGGGTGAGGGTGAGAGGTAGAGTGAGAGGATAGGAAGATAGGTAATAGAGGGGGTGGCGGGAAGGGGGGAGAGATAGAGAAATAGATAGAGAAAATAGATAGATAGAGAAATCGATAGATAGAGAGATAGGTAGATAGGAGGAGGTGGAGAGTGAGGGAGTTAGATAGTGGGATAGAGAGATAGAGAGATAGGTAGAAAGGAGGAGTGAGGGAGGTAGATAGATAGAGAGGGGGAGGCGAGTGAGGGAGGGGGATGAGGCAGGAGCAGGAGGGCAGGCGCGGGGAGAAGAAGACGGAGGAGGCAGAAGAGCCGAAGGCAGAAGATAGAAGACAGAAGACAGAAGAGCAGAAGACCGGAGGAACAGAAGAACCGAAGACCGGAAGAACAGAAGAAAAGAAGACCGGAAGAACAGAAGAGCAGGAGACCAGAAGAACACAGAAGAACACAGAAGAACACAGAAGAACACAGAAGAACACAGAGGAAGATACAGAAAACAAAGAACAGAAGGCAGAGGACCACAGAAGAAGATGAGGAAGAAGAGAGGCGACAGGAGAGGCTGAGAAGCACACAGAAGAAGAGAGAAGACGGGGAAAAGAAGAGTACAGAAGAAGATTACAAACGAGGAGCGAGGAGGAAGAACAGAGAAGAAGAAAAGAAGAAAAGAAGCAGGAGAGAGGGTGAGTAGCGTGGGGCAGAGCGAGGGGCTGGGAGGGGGGGGGTACTTACTGTGAGGTGGGTCTCAGGAACTCAGGAACCTGGAGGAGCTGGAGGAGCTGCAGCGGCAGGGGGAGCGACCTACCCTTGGGTCAAGGGTCACTACCACTGTCGCGCAGCGGCCGCCATATGAGGTGGGGGGGGAGGGGTCAGCTGGGGGCGAATGGGAGCTGGGGGGCGGGGCGTGCAGGAGGTCGCGGCGGGAAAGCGCGAGGGAGGGGGGGACAGGTAGAGTGAGAAGAGCTGGGGGAGGGGGGTTTAAGGGTGGAGGGGGTGAGTGTTAGGAGGTTTAGGAGATTAGGGAGAAAGATAGGAGTAGGGTTGTGAAGATAGGGGAGGGGGGGTTGTAGAGGTGGGTGAGGGTGAGAGGTAGAGTGAGAGGATAGGAAGATAGGTAATAGAGGGGGTGGCGGGAAGGGGGGGAGAGATAGAGAAATAGATAGAGAAAATAGATAGATAGAGAAATCGATAGATAGAGAAATAGATAGATAGAGAGATAGGTAGATCGGAGGAGGTGGAGAGTGAGGGAGTTAGATAGTGGGATAGAGAGATAGAGAGATAGGTAGAAAGGAGGAGTGAGGGAGGTAGATAGATAGAGAGGGGAGGCGAGTGAGGCAGTCTTACGTAATTTATCATTACACTTCTCCATTTCCCTTTCAAATTCTTCTGCAGTACATATGTCCTTCAATTCCTTGGTCCTTGCTTCTATCTTTTCACTCAATTTCACTTGATCCTTCCATGCATATTTAACAAGTATTTTTAACATGTTCATGCTGCACTGATGATTATTCTCCATCCATTCCACAACCATTTCCGGGTCAGGATTATCAAAGGTTGGTATAATAAAGATCCTCAAACCCCTAGGGATTCTTTAACAGTCTATATATTTCTGCAGAGTTACTGCCTCCCACCATTTGGACTGTACTTTTTTTTAAAATTTTCCACAAGTTATTACATAGAGTTCGCAGATTTTTAACACCTCCTCCATTGCTTCCCGTATCCGAATTTTTGTTATTGATTGCACTAAATAATGCCTCAGCTGCCGCCAATCGTGAAACATTTCTATCAGAAGCCATATTGCCAATATGCCAGTAGATCCAAAATCAAAAGGATTAAAAATTAAAGTGACACTCCCTCTGTTTACTCACAGAGTCTTCCGCTGCTATTGCCCAGCTTGAGTACCTTGATGTTCTTCAAAATTGAATAAATATATCACATTCACTATAGACGTATACATCTCTGTGAACAAGGGAGCTTTGCCTCCTGAAAACGCGTTAGAGTTTAGAGTTTTGTCAGCTGTTTTGCTGTTTTGCCACATTAAATTTACTTTAGTGACACGAATGGCTGTAACTCTCTCTTCTTTTAGAAGTGATATGTTGCTGAATTTACAGGGTTTGCGACCCTGTTACAGCCTGCCACGTTTGGGTCTGACTAATTTGCGTTTTCTCTATGTACATATATATATATATATATATATATATATATATATATATATATACATATATATATATGTATATATATATATATATATATCTATATATATGTATATATATATATATACAGGGAGTGCAGAATTATTAGGCAAATGAGTATTTTGACCACATCATCCTCTTTATGCATGTTGTCTTACTCCAAGCTGTATAGGCTCGAAAGCCTACTACCAATTAAGCATATTAGGTGATGTGCATCTCTGTAATGAGAAGGGGTGTGGTCTAATGACATCAACACCCTATATCAGGTGTGCATAATTATTAGGCAACTTCCTTTCCTTTGGCAAAATGGGTCAAAAGAAGGACTTGACAGGCTCAGAAAAGTCAAAAATAGTGAGATATCTTGCAGAGGGATGCAGCACTCTTAAAATTGCAAAGCTTCTGAAGCGTGATCATCGAACAATCAAGCGTTTCATTCAAAATAGTCAACAGGGTCGCAAGAAGCGTGTGGAAAAACCAAGGCGCAAAATAACTGCCCATGAACTGAGAAAAGTCAAGCGTGCAGCTGCCACGATGCCACTTGCCACCAGTTTGGCCATATTTCAGAGCTGCAACATCACTGGAGTGCCCAAAAGCACAAGGTGTGCAATACTCAGAGACATGGCCAAGGTAAGAAAGGCTGAAAGACGACCACCACTGAACAAGACACACAAGCTGAAACGTCAAGACTGGGCCAAGAAATATCTCAAGACTGATTTTCTAAGGTTTTATGGACTGATGAAATGAGAGTGAGTCTTGATGGGCCAGATGGATGGGCCCGTGGCTGGATTGGTAAAGGGCAGAGAGCTCCAGTCTGACTCAGACGCCAGCAAGGTGGAGGTGGAGTACTGGTTTGGGCTGGTATCATCAAAGATGAGCTTGTGGGGCCTTTTCGGGTTGAGGATGGAGTCAAGCTCAACTCCCAGTCCTACTGCCAGTTCCTGGTAGACACCTTCTTCAAGCAGTGGTACAGGAAGAAGTCTGCATCCTTCAAGAAAAACATGATTTTCATGCAGGACAATGCTCCATCACACGCGTCCAAGTACTCCACAGCGTGGCTGGCAAGAAAGGGTATAAAAGAAGGAAATCTAATGACATGGCCTCCTTGTTCACCTGATCTGAACCCCATTGAGAACCTGTGGTCCATCATCAAATGTGATATTTACAAGGAGGGAAAACAGTACACCTCTCTGAACAGTGTCTGGGAGGCTGTGGTTGCTGCTGCACGCAATGTTGATGGTGAACAGATCAAAACACTGACAGAATCCATGGATGGCAAGCTTTTGAGTGTCCTTGCAAAGAAAGGTGGCTATATTGGTCACTGATTTGTTTTTGTTTTGTTTTTGAATGTCAGAAATGTATATTTGTGAATGTTGAGATGTTATATTGGTTTCACTGGTAATAATAAATAATTGAAATGGGTATATATTTGTTTTTTGTTAAGTTGCCTAATAATTATGCACAGTAATAGTCACCTGCACACACAGATATCCCCCTAACATAGCTAAAACTAAAAACAAACTAAAAACTACTTCCAAAAATATTCAGCTTTGATATTAATGAGTTTTTTGGGTTCATTGAGAACATGGTTGTTGTTCAATAATAAAATTAATCCTCAAAAATACAACTTGCCTAATAATTCTGCACTCCCTGTATATATATATATATATACATATATATAGATAAATATATATATATATATATATATATATATATATATATATATATATATATATATATATATATGCATGAAAAACACTTTCCATAAATCTGCCCCTAAATATCCTGCATGCTGTTTAGCAAAATTCTGGCAAATTCAGGAAAATGTTGCTTTGTCAAACCAGGCTACTATTGAGCTTGATGGATATGTTTTGGCTATTCTAAGGTTCTGCAACTAGTGACTTGAATTAGGTTTAGGCAAACAAGCGGATTGTTTGATCACTTGACAACTGAATCATCAATACTCGTTTTGCAATTGTATTGCACAGGGGAATTTGATTGCCCCAAACTCTGAGCATTGTGAATACCAGAGCACTGAAACACAATGCATTACATAAAAGGGCACACTTAAATGCTTTGCAACAGATTACTGTTTCTGCCAACCTGAAGGTCCATTCACATCATTTAGAATCTGGCAGACCTTCAGTGTCTATACAGCTGAGACTATTCCCTCTCTGCCACCTCCAGATCTTCGATGGCCCTCACTCTGATAATAGCCCAACAGAGTAAGCGCCATCAAAGGTTTGGTCATGCATCTGCCTGCAGTATTTAGATTTACCAATACATGGCCACTTTTGACTGCTCATCACCGCCATTAAAAACATGGCTGCAGTGGGCTGTGAAAACTATTAAATGACCCCCACACCATGGAAAAATGCTCACAGTACAAGGAGTGTCATTATTTTTTTATTTAAAATAAACCGCTTTGTGAGTCTATGAAAAAAGGTTTTAAGTTTGATGTACTGCTCTGTCATGTTGACTGACCTGTGTGTCAAACATACAATGCTTTTCCAGGAACTGCCATGACAGCAGTTCCTGGAAACGCTAGAAATGTCTGCAGGGACAACAGACATCTCTAAAATATGGCAGGTAAAGTACCCTCACCATGGTGGGAGAAAACTACTTCAGCATGGCAAGAGTAATTACTTCATCTGCCAATAAATAAATTAGCTCCAAAGTCGTTGCATTAAGCACATTTAAATTACCAAAATAATGCATGATTAAAACAATTGTGAACAAGACAAGACCATAATAAGAAAGATTAAGCATGAAGACATACTAGGAGTCAATATAGCAAATCCCCCACTGGTGTTTTTATCGAGTTATACAAAGTGGCATAACAAGGGTACTATGATCCTTATTACAAACAAAAAAGAAAGGTCCTCTTTAAGCTCTGATTACATAGTAAAATAATTCAATAATTTGAAGGGGTGGATTCCTAGTGGCCTTAGTCCTAAGTAACACTGCACCTCAAGCACTTATAATTTCTGTGTTCCTGGCAATAAAACAATAAACTTTACTTTTGAGTATCAAAGCTATATTGTCATAAATTTGCCTTGAGTTTCTCAAATCTTTGCTTGACTTGACATTTACAGGGAGTGATTAATGAAGAGAGCTCTGCTATGACATTTAACACAGAACTTTGGTTGTGTTTCTCAGCTATCTTTTGAACGAATTTTCTCAGTTTCTTCTGCAACAAAATGACACCTATTGCAAAGAAATGATCAATTTACAAGATTTAGCCAAACAGAGAAAAAGGATGATTGTTGAAGGCACGTAGAACTTTAGATCAGCTAAAGTAAAACATTACGTGAAAACTTTGGTGCATTGTGTTCGTAACTTAAGGCTTAACTTAAGAGAAAATTTGTAAAGTATTTGTGCACCACACACACATGAACACACGCACACACACATACACACAGCAACACAATGAAAACACCACAAAAAGAGTCCACACAGGTTAAGGAAAACAGAGAATATTTATATGAGTAAAACAAGACTAAAACAGCAAAAATCCAGTAAGTAGAATTTGAGATATTACATTTTAAAGATTAAATGTGAAATAGTGCTTAGAAGTCACTAGCAGCTAAAAGGTTACTTGAGGTCACAGGGGACTGGTGCAAATCCAAAGTTCAGGCCTACCACAATAGTGGTAAGGCAGCTAGCGGACCTATGCAGGGTCCTCTGAAACAGTACCTTTGATGGAGCAAAGCGTCATCGTCGAGGACATGATGTGTCAGTTCCGATCCTCACAGTGGTGTCCCACGTTGGCATGGAGCTCTGTTGAAATTAATATAATGCATCGTCCTACAGCTGTGCCGATTGTCGTTATTGTGCCACATAGGCTGTGAATCCGCTGTCATTGAACAGCCTCTGCTTAGGTGTTGAAGGAGTGATGCAGTGGAATTTCTCATGCACTCGAGGTGATGCATTGTTTTTTGCAGAAATCAGCTGCAGAACCCACTTTGAGGCCCGGGACTGGAGAGAGGCACCTCAGCTAAGGGCAGGGCTCACAGATGGCAGAATTCAGCAGCACCAGGAGAGTTGCAAGCAGTTCTTGATTTCCCTGAGGCTGCAGAAGAACAGAAGGCAAGCCAGGAAATTCTTGGAGACACTCTGGGTGACCAACATGGGTCCCGTCCTTGTTGTCAGCAGGGCAGAGATCAGTCAGTCCAGGCAGAGTGGCAATCCTTACAGCACAGCAGAGTTCTTCCCAAGTTCAGTAGTGATCTGATTTGCTAGGCTCAAAGCCCTAGTACTTATACCAAAGAGTGCCTTTGAAGTGGGGGTGACTTTAAATCAGCTCCTTGAAGTGCACAGGTCCCCCTTTCATCACAGCCCATGCTCCAGACTATCAGTAAGGGCTCATCAGCCATTTGTGATGGGACAGACACGTCCTTATCGAAGTGTAAGAGTGAGATTCCCTCCACCCTTCCAGCCAAGAAAGGCCCATCAGAATGCATATCAGTCTTTTGTCACACCCATCCTTCCTTTGTTTGTGGCTGTCTAGAGGGAATACACAAAGTGTATCTGTCACCCATCCCAAACGTGTACTGGAGAAAGGCTGCATGGCACAAAAAGCTTTAAGATCAGAGAAATGCCAACTTTCTAAAAGTGGAATTTCTAAAACAATAATGGTAATTCCGACTTTACTATTAAAGAGTGTTAGGAATGGGCGCTCTGGTTGTCAGTCTGTTTGCACTCTGTCCATGCAAGGACCCTCAATCTAGTCAGGGCAATAGAAAAACACACTTAGATAACCCCTGTTACCCCCTTGGTAGCTTGGTACAAGCAGTCAGGCTTATCTCAAAGCCAATGTGTAAAGTATTTGTACCAACACACAGAGTAATACATTGAAAACACCACAAAATGGACACCTCACCAGTTTAGAAAAATAGGCAAAATCCATCTAAATCAGACATGACCACAATGACAAAAAACCATCATACACAGGTTAAGATATCAATTTGAAAAAGAATAACATCCCTACTCCATAGAAAATAATGGAAACATTTATTTTCCACAAAGTACCTGGTTTGCATAAAAAATAAGCGTCGGAAAAGTCAGCAATGCTTTGATTCCTTACTCATAAGAGAGGCTGTGCGTCGTTTCTTCTTCAGTTGGGTAGGTGATGCATCATTTTTCTCCCTTGCAAGAAAGTGATGCGTTGATTTCTGGACAGGGCACCTCGAACCAGCACAGGTTCACGATGACTTTGATGCCTAGGGATGATGCGTGAGAAATCCGGTCACACAGTGTTAGAAAACCGCACCTCGTGGGGTTTGCATTGTTATTAGCAGCTGCAAGCAGCTGTTGCATTGTTTCTCCAGCCGTGATGCGTCAATCTCCTAGCCACAATGCAGGTGGAGCATCGATTTTAGCCGTGAAGCAGGTGGCACGTCGTTTATTAGCCATGTTGCCGAATAAAAAATGTCCCTGAACAGCGTTCTATGTGTGGATGTCAGCTCATGTTCTGCCAACTTCACCTTTCAAGGGCCCAGGACTGGGTAGGGCATCAATTGACAGGGCAGGAGTCTCAGCAGAGAGTCCAGGTGCTGGCAGAGGAAGTCTGTCATTGCCCTGAGACTTCAAAACAGGAGGCAAGCTCAGTTCAAGCCCTTGGAGATTCTTCTTCCAGCATGAATGCACAGCAAAGTCCAGCAACTGCAGATAGCCCAACAAAGCACAATCACAGGCAGGGACGGCACTTCTCAGTTCTTGGCAGAGGTTCCTCTTGGTTCCAGAAGTGATCTAAACTCTGGGGATTTTGGTCCACTACTTATACCACTTTCTGCCATTAAATTAGGCAAACTTCAAAGAAAAGTCTCTGTTGTTCAGAAGATCCTGCCTTGCCCAGGCCATGCTCCAGACACACACTAGGGATTGGAGGCTGTATTGTGTGAGGGCAGGCACAACCCATTCAGGTGTAAGTGACTACTCCTCTCTCCACTCTAGCTCAGATGTCTAATAAGGATATGCAGGCTACACCCCAGCTCCCTTCGTGTCACTGTCTAGATGGTATTCACAAACAGCCCAACTGTCAGTCTGGCCCAGACAGGGAATCCACATATAGGCAGAGTCACAGAATGGTTTAAGCAAGAAAATGCCTACTTTCTAAAAGTGGCATTTTCAAACTAACAATCTAAAATACAATACTAAAAGATGCATTTTTAAATTGTGAGTTCAGGGACACCAAACTCCAAATTTCTATCTGCTCTCAAAAGAATCTGCTCTTTCAGAATATTTAAATGCAGCCCCCATGTTAACCTATTAGATAGATAGGCCTTGCATCAGTGAAAAACAAATAGGGCAGTATTTCACTGATAGGACATGTGAAAAACATCAGTATGTTGTGTAGCCATTTTAGTTATAGTTTTATATACGTTATTTTAGCAAGCTAGACCTGCCGCTGTTCACTTTAACCTAGATATTTTTTATTTTAGCTTTGTTATACTATTTTAACAGTAGCCACATTTGAGGTCTTCTTTTATTTTCTCTATCTAGCTGTTCTTCACCTAGGTCAACACTACGTTCTTAAACAAGACATTTCTTTCACTCTGTGCTTTTCTCAAGGCTGCAGTAAGATAGGTTGCCGGCAAAAGTGGTAAGTTTTTTTTCCAATGTTCACAGAAACATACACACTCTTACTTGGGGATCCTTTCTTGGAACATCAGTTGTTTTAAGATAAAAACAATACTTTGACCCATGTACCTTAGAGGGAGATTCCAGCCAGATGACCATGACTGTATGATGATTGGTTCACCACAACTGCTTATGTAGACTACAGGCCTCTTGCTCAGGTATGAGGGAGGATGTCTTCCCAGGGGGAACCTGAAAGGGAGAATTAGAGCTTACCGTGCTGTGTTCTAACATAGCTTAGGTAGGAACTATCCTTATAAACTCAAGTGACAATATCGTAGCATTATTTTTGTGTTTTACTCTCCTTGTTACAATTTTAATTGTGTGCTTCATCATCCTAGTTATTGCAATACATGTCTTATTATCTAAGATACAGTTATTTCAATAAAACCTTATTGAACTATACTCTGCCTCCGATTGTCCCTGCATATGTGAGACTAATGTAACTGAGAGAAACAGATGAGATCTGAGTGACCACACTTCCCCTAAGGAGTCATTTATGTCATGCGCCCGGTTGCCCCAATCATCCCTGCTCTTGAGTGGAGATGAGGCACTGCTAGTTAGCCGGAACAAATCCCGATTAGGTCGATGGGTGAAACATGGTGCAGTATCAGAATCAGTCCCCAGCAATACAAGTGATTCTGCTGCCTGAATCCAGTAGTCTCATTAGGATAATGAGAACCTACACAACAAGTACATGTCCCACTTTTATCATACACTTCACCCTGCCCATAGGGCTATCTAGGGCCGACCTTAGGGGTGCCCCACATGTATGAAAAGGGAAGGTTTGGGCCTGGGAAGTGGGTACACTTGCCAGGTCGAAATGGCAATTTAAAATTGCACACACAGACACTGCAGTGGCAGGTCTGAGCCATGTTTACAGGGCTAACAGTGTGGTTGGCACAACCAGGGCTGCAGGCCACTAGTAGCATTTGATTTACAGGCCCTTGGCGCCTCTAGTGCACCTTACTAGGGACTTACTAGTAAATCAAATATGCCAACCAGGAAAAGCCAATTATGCAAACATTTTACACATGAGCGCTTGCACTTTAATACTGGTCAGAAGTGGTAAAGTGCCCAGAGTAACCAAAACAGAGTCCAGCACACACTCAAAGCATGGGAAGCAGATGAAAAAAAAGATAGGGAGACCACGCCAAGGATGCCAGATCAAACAAAGAGTATTGATCATTACCATTCCACTGATATGAAACATAATCTAGCTACTCCTTTCTGGTTAGGAATTGCAGCTTAAAGGTATATTAAGGAATATGCAGTGATGACCTATGAGAGGAGTAGGCCTCACTGTAATGAAAAACGACTTTGGGAGCTTTTTATTACCAAGACATGTAAAAATAAGTACATGTTCTGCCTTTACTTAAATGGCACCCTGCCCATGGGCTACCTAGGGCGTGACTTATGGGTGACTTATATGTAATAAAAGGGGAGTGTTAGGCTTGGCAGGAGGTTTTAAATACCAAGTCGAAGTGACAGTGAAACTGCACACACAGGTTCTGCAGTGACAGGCCTGAGACATGTTTACAGGGCTACTTCAGTGGGCTCGACACAATCAGTTCTGCAGATCCACTAGTAGCATTTAATTTACAGGCCCTGGGTATATGGTATACCATTTTGCAAGGAATTTAAAAGTAAATTAAATAGGTCAATTGTAGATACACCAATGTAATCATGTTTAGGTGAGAAGCACATGCACTTTAGCACTGTTCAGCAGTGGTAAAGTGCTGAGGCTCCTAAGGACAACAACAAGATACAGCAAAAATGTGACGCAAATGGGCAAACATATTGGGGGAAGCCCACCCTAAGGCTGTCAGGTCAAATAGTGATAATGAGGAATCACAGTGAAATAAAACATGTCTTAAAGTATTTTATTGGCAGAGTTTCTTTAAATCTCAAATCAATACATGCCTATATGGTAAAACATGGTATCTCCCTATATCTTTGGAGAGGTATTGGTGAGAAACTTGCAAAATTATTTTAGGTGGCACAGAATGCCCATATACATATTCCTGTTATCATAAACTGTGAGAAATGGGCATAAACTTACATTTTTACACCATGCCCTCTGTGCTTACACTTGAGAGTTGATAAACTCTTAAGTTTTGAATTAGCAACAACATGACTACTGAAAAATTACCTGCCACGTACAGTAGAAATCTTAGAGGTGAATACTAGCCCCAAGATGTTTTGAAGAAAGTAATCTTTATTTCTTTATCTATGCTTTTATTTTTTATCATTTAAAAGCAGTTGAAACTCCCTAAAACCCTATCTGCCTTATCTGTGGTATATACTATCTGTAGCTAAAAGCTATCTAACATTTCCTATATCAATATTATTATGGTGAAGTTCTGATGTGTTAGTTTTTCCTAGTTTTTACATTGTCTGTTTTTACATTTGCACCACTCATTTAACGTACTAAACCTGTGACCATAATAAACTGACTGCCATTCACCTCTACTGATTTATATGCAGGACATTCAGTGTAAGTCTAAAAGGAGCATTTGCTTTGCTTCATGTTTCCCTGTGCAGTTAGAGGATTAAGTAAAAAGTACGCTTTAAATGTGTCATTAACATAAAAATCAATAACGGAGTTTCTGCCTGCCAGAATGGTGTCTTTATGAAAACAATTCAAACAATCTATCTTTATTAGAATAACAAACCATAAGGTATCAAAGTGCCATTCTGTTTGTTCGGTGGAAGTATAATATTAATGGCTTAAGTTCAGGTACAGAAGATTATTACAGTATTATTAAAAGAAAGTCAGGACATCATCATGGTTTAATATTGAAAAAGATAATACTGGGATTCTGTGGCAAACCCCACTTCTAGGAATATCAAATAAATCCCGAATAACTGCAATATATTTAAAATAAGTGTACAAAGATAAATAGTACTGTCATAAGTATAGACAACAGACTTCGCACTTAATGACCCTGTACTTGTCCTTCAATTTAATGTTTATTCTGAGTCACATCCAAAACTAGAAAGATATGACATCAAGGATAAAGTAGTGAGAGGTTAGATTTACAAAAAGGGTTGCATCTGGTTTGCATTACTTTTATAATATTGAGCCAATGAAAAGTCCTTTTCTGGATTTACAAACCAACCCAAATTAATATTTGTGTTGGTTTGTAAGAAAGAGAAGTGCAAAGTAGTGCTAAGCACTGCTTTGCATTAGTTATCGTCTATCGGGGTTCAATGGGTGCTACAATGGCATTTCTGTGTAACAGCCCATGTTTTTTTATGCAAAACCCTATTTAACAACAACAGCAAACCTGGTTTTGCACCAAAAAAGTAACGCCACTTAAGAGGGAGAAATGCTTTTGTTTATCCTAACTTTTCCCATTTTGCATGTGTGCTGCACTGTACAGCACATATACAAAGCTAGGGAAAGTTTTAAAGTTAGTCTAAGCATTATAATTTGAACTGGAAGGGTACTCTTCCAGTACAAAACCCATACTAGACTCAATCAGACACCTTTGCACCACAGTGCAAAGGTAAATGCATAGCGCTGTGCATCATTATTCTGGGGAGAGAGTAGGAAATGGTCATATCTGTGTAGATATGGCACTTTCCTGCTCTCTCTCTCCCTATCACGCAATGCATAGCAGCAACTTTGGGCCTAATTATTAAAAGAAAAAGGTATGTATCGACTAGGCCTGGATGAAATTTAAATTACGTCAGCATAATTAATGTTCTTTTGAGAATGTCACTTTACACTTGTTATGTGAATTTAATAAAAAATGTATGTCATTACACCACATGGCATAATTAAGTGTAGAAAAAATGCAGATGGCTGGAACATGAGTAACAGATAAGGCTACTTGCTTTTTTGTACTATATTTTATGCTGCGAAATGCATCCTCAGGTAAAAAATTGACAAAAGGATACATTTTGTACTAAACGATAGCACTAAATGATGGTTTTCATTTTTGCATATGTGTTCTTCATTTCACTTAATTTTCCAGAACGTTTGCCTAATTACATGAAAATTTTACACTCATTTTGTACTTCCCTATTTTTGACGTATGATGTTAAAAAAGGAAATCAGAACCAGATGGCATCTCAAAAAAATTCTAAACTACTCTTCAGAGAGCTTTTCCTAAACTACTTAACTGTACCAAATTAGATTGTACAAGATCATTCACCGTTAAACACAAAAATATGAATTACTGCAATACCTAAGTCATGCAAAAAATATTTGGTGCAAACTGCCCGAAATCTTTAATGAAGGCTGATACTAGTCAAGATCTATGCATCTATTTCTAGAGTCAACAAGTTAAAATGAACAGTTTATATTGTAGAATCACTATGCAATGGAAAAAAGCAGGGATTTTATTGACTTGATCATCTTAACAGACCCCTGAACGTTAATACTCAGAATAACTCTAATAGGATTATTCCTGACAAATGTAATTAGCTATGGATTTAAAGATCGTTTTTTAAAAGATGTTTGGTGACTTTTGTAGGTGAAATGAGTTTCTGCCATGATGCCCTTGTGACATTTCTCAGTGTATTTTAGTTACAATGAAACAAAAGCCAAGGGGGCAGATTTATGAAAAGTGGCGCTGCACACCCATAGTGCAGCGCCACTTTTCCTGTGTCCCATATCGCCCTCCTAAAGCCACCATGGTAATGCCGTATTTAAAATACGGCGCACCATGGCAGTAATTAAGGTGACTACCATCATAATTTTTTACACTAGTCTTGCCCTTTGCAGGATTAGCATAGCAAATTATGACGCTCATCCTGCAAAGCACTCAGAGGCCGATTGTAATCAATGGGAGACTCTTTTTAATTCCTGCACTTAGCAGGCGTTAAGAATGCCAATAGAAATGGTGCAAAGGAATCTCATAGATTCCTTTGTGCCATTTTTACGGCTCCTCCCAACTCAGAAACACCCCCTTGCATACTTTATGCCTAGCGCAGGCATAATGTGGCGCAAGGGGTTACAAAGTGGCGCAATGTAACCATTGCTACCCTTTGTAAAGATGGCGTAGCGTTTTTACACTCCCAGTGCCACATTAGCATAAAAAAAATGACACTAATGTGGCGTTGGAATGGCGCAAGGCCAGCATAAATCTGGCCCAGGGCACTCTGAGCCCTTACTTCTGGATAACCTAGGGCCTGATTTAAAGTTTGGTGGTTGGAGTTACTCCGTCACAAATGTGACGGATATCCTATCTGCCATATACAATTCCATTATAGCATGTGCAACTTATATTATGGCGGGTGGGATATCCGTCATGTTTGTGATGAAGTAACCCCTCCACCAAACTCTGAATCAGGCACTTAATGCCCTAATCACTGATGACGTTGAGCACCATGATACTTGGCTATAAAAAGATGTGATTAAATATGTAAAAGTATCCTCAACAGTAATAACATAAAAACATTAAATGCAACAATGAAGTAAAATGTTGTTAAATTCACTCCCTGTACACATCTTTGAACTTTCTCCAACTGAGGTGAATAATAAAATTTAAATGCTGGAAAGAGGGAGTGAACTTCGCATACAAAGTTGCATTCTGTTTTATGCATCAGCTGAACATGAATGGAAAGAAATAGCACATACACTGACATTGAAGAATGAGATTAAATGTGCAAAGGGCTGGCAAACGGGAAACTGGATCAATAAATGTCATTAAAGGGTAAAATATTTTTCAACATACCGCAGTCTGAAAAAAGCTCTGTATTGCCAATACCACAAACAAATTCTGGGTATGGAATGAACCACAAGCACAAATGGCATATGGTTTTTAGTCATAGAAAAGAGATCTCTAATTCAGAAAAGTGTTTTGCTTCTCAATCTAGAAATTTAACTTATGAGTCCCTCCACCTCCCAGAATGTAAAAGGTGTAGACAGAGGTAAAATATTGTGGATTCACAATACTCTTATACCTACTGCTAGAGCGATCATTAAACTTAAAAACAAGAAGAGAAGAGTCATATGAAGGTGAAGTTCTTCTCGTACTTGCTTATGATAGTGGTGAAATTTCACAGTTCATGAAGACTAGCACAGTTTTAGAACTTCATCAGATGTAGCTCAATTCCCACTTTACCTGTCCTGACATTAATCTTCCACATCCAGATGGCACTACACAAAAAGTTTGAGTCTCATGCTGGAAGGAATCAGCTGTTTAGTGGCAACAGTTTTCCCTGCTACCAATTAGGAAAGCCTTATCTGTCAGTGGATTGAGGAAATGCTATGTTATTCGTGTTCTACCCATATTGTGTCCATAGTAAGTGCTCCTCAAGAAATTATGCAATGTTGCAAAACTTTTGGCTTCATAATTATGTGAACTCCTAAAAGAAGCCATTTAGGGCCCGATGTAGCAAAGGTTTTTACCCATTCTGTGTCTATGGGAAAAAGTGTTTGTACATATGGCCCTTAGTTCCCAAAAATCGTCAAAATATAAATTGCTATGAAGTAAATTTTAAATTATTTCATACATGAAGTTTGAACATGCTCACAATGTTGTATCAGTGTCTGTGAATACCATATTCCAACTTGCAGTATTTAAACTGTGGATATTTACAGATTCAGATTACATTCACTAGTGTAGAAACTGCACAAGTTGGCTGTAACTCGCACATGGTTAGATGAGGTGGAAGAATCATTTTTCTCCACAAGCATGGTTCTCACAAAGGTGTGCACTGGCTTTTCTCACACTCATTACACTTCTAACTTGACAGCTTGGCAAACTGATTGCAAACTGTACAGTAAGTGTGACAAAGGACCTCATTACAAGTACGGCTGTCCATGGACTGCTGTACCCAGAGTGTTGGTTGGACTGCTGCAACCTTGATGCTCCAACTGCCACAAAACGATCCAGGTGGTTGGACAGCCAACACACCGCTGCCACCACCAAGATAGGAGATACTGATTGGTTAGAAGCAGTGCAAGTTGTGGTCAGGCATGGTGGTGCCTATGCTGGGTAGGGCTTGTCTTTCCACCGGCCTTTCCATGGGGGTATACCGCCACAGAAAGGTGAGCAGAAAGCCAGGGACGGGGCCCCACAGTCAACACCCTTGAAATGTGCACTGCCTGCCATGGCAGACAGTTCGCATTCCAAGAGTGCTGAGGTATCATCTGTGTGACGTCATTGGCCACGGCTCCCTGAGAGCCGAAGCCAATGCCGTCTCACTGTTTCCACCGGCCAGTCCTACGGAAACATCATAATCTGGCAGTGGCCAGGCGCCGGCTTGGCAGCTTCCTCCCTGCCATCATATTGGCAGTCAAGCTCTCAGACCGCTGAAATCTTAATAGGGCCCAAAGGGTTTCCTGTATCTACAGGTTGGGTGAGTGTTTCACATAGCAAATTGCTTTCCATAAGGAAAAAAGAATCTTAATTTATGCACAATGCACATTTGCAAGAGGAAAATGACTGTGAATCGTCTCTGCTTCAGGTAGCTTCATTCATTTGGTTAGGGCTGATACTAACTTGATCGTCAGTTTTAGGAATGCTTAGCAATTGGTATCAAAATCATAAGTGTCTGCCCAAACAAGCATTGTTTCATTATATTTTATAAATCAATCCCAGTGTGCCCTTTTCCCTTAAGGGAAGGCTTTTTTTTTAAGCAAATCTGTTTTCAGTACTCATCTTTTTTTGATGCAAACTTTTCAGATGCCCCCCTTTTTAAACATTTTGGAGGTTCCATTTCATATTTGTTTAGAGTTTAGGTAGAACAGTGCATGTCACCTTTGGGGTGTCCCAGAGCACGGACTGGGAAACAGAGTACACCAGGTGATGTGTGGATCAGGTCTAGTATTCTTCTGGTAGTCCCTGGAGGAGTGGGATTTGGTTAAATGGATGTTGAAATGAGGCCTTTCCTGAAATGGCTTTAGTTTCCTGAAATGGCTCTAGTTTAGTTTTATTGTGCAAAATTGGTTCAGTGAGTCTAAAAAGGATTTGGGTGCATGGACTCTGTGAGGCCTGCAACATGTATTTGTCTGAAGGCACATTGTTAGACGGGTTTGCTGGTGCTGATCATAGGTTTCTTTTGAACATTTAGTGGGCGACTGGTCCCTGCTTGTATCCTGGGCATCAACATGCATACGTCTTGTGTATGGTAACCTTAAACTTTATTATCGCATCTACTGGAGACCTTGGAGCCCATTGATGAGTTTCTGTAAGGAACATTAAAGTAGTCTAAGTAAGCTCATGTCAGCTCTATTTAGTTGTTAGCATTAAAGAGAGGAAGGATTATTTGATGTAGAGAAAGTGTACGGAATTAAATAAATATTTTTTATACTCAATTTTCAAATAATGGTTGCAGTAATATTCTTAATTTGAAGTGGCGATTTACTTAGTTTGAGAATAATTTGATTTGCATTGATCTACCTTGAGTAGTTTTGATTGAATTATGAAGCATTAGCATTTTATAGTATGACTACAATACTTATAATAGGTCCATATTTACGGTATCTATCAAAAGTTGTTGGGCTCTGGACTGATTCATTAAGTTCCATTATTTTGCACTTTACAGCTATCTATTAGTCTGCAAACTGGTGCTAGTATACGGTTATTATAGTTCAATTAATCATTAAATTGTTTATTATGATGTTCCTTGACCACCAAAAACCAATTCAAGAAAAATATAAGACACCTCTGTTGTGGGCGGAGGACGGTTACACTAGTTTCCGCCCCCTATACTGTGCTAAAACAGTATGACTTCACTATCCAGTGCACATACTAATACGGTATTCGTTAAGAGTGAATATATTAGTTAAGAATAAATGTTGGTGATCTGCCATAGTGTTCATGTGCCAGTAGAATTGTTGGTGTCGACAGATTTAAGTTGAATCAAACCAGTTCACGTCCATGCATCTGTGCCACACACATCATTGGAAGAGGTTAAATATAGATGATGAGACCTTAAGGATCACCAAGTAGAAGATGGGTGATAACATTATCATATTGGTTAACCTTATTAGAGATGCAATGCATATTGGAAAGAAAGAGACAATGTTGAAATGCAGAGTCATAGGTTGGATCTGCAGAACTGAGAGGCTGTGCTGCTGATGCACACATCACTGATGAGGCCACAGATGGATACTTGTTTCCAGCTTTGAATGCTGCAACTCAAAAAAAAGTATGCTTGTTTTATATGGACAAGAGATATACTACTAAATTGTGAATGTTTAAAACAGTTGACATAAAGAAAAATGTGCAGAGTTGAGGAATATGCACAATGAAGGAAAAGAAAAACGCCATTCAAATTACCAAAGGTATTAAGTACAATACATATCACTGTTATTCATCAGAGTAGTACTCTGAGAAACAGAGTGCCTCATTTAGAGTTTGGCGGATATAATAGTTCATGTCAAACACGGCTGATGTCCCACCTGCTGTAGTACAAGTGTGTTATAACCTTTAGCACTTGTAATATAAGGAACGGGATATCTTCCGCATTTTGATGGAGTATCCCATCTGGCAAAATCTAAACGAGGCCCAGACAGCATAGTATAAATCGACTTGAACTATGACTTACTCAGTGTTGGACTGGCATACTGTATAGGGCAATCAGGCAGTGCTCGGTGGTCTGAAAGATCAGTGTGTGGGCAGTTTTTTTTTTTTTTTTTTTGGGTCTGTTTCGTGGTCACCTAGACGCTTTTTACTGTTGTTTCTCCTAATATTAAACATTGACATACCTTGCAAAACACTTAAACAGCATTCCTTTACAACTTCAAAAATGCCCCAATTTGGAACCTTGAGCCGCTTGTCTAGCTGTCTAATTCACTAATGGGGCCACTTTTATTTTGGTGCCTGGGCATATTTTTGTCCTAGTCTGACCTTAGGCTTAGGAGTAATACTAACGAATGTTCTTGAAAGAAAAGTAGTCCAATTGTGAAGACCCTTCTCCGAAAAAGGATGGATTGAAAACCAATAATCTAAATTAAAAGGGGCTGGGGTTTGACAGACAAACATTAATGATCCAAAACAAAGTTGACCATGGAGTGGTTATGTGCAATATAAAGGTAGGAATTATTACTTAGTGATTTTTATCTGCAATAAAATTTTAATGGTTCTGTGTGGGACACCCAGAAACTTGAAAGGCAATTTGCATGACTTAATCAGCACACGTGTTTGCATTTTTGCATGTGTATGTTTTTACATAATGCTTGTATAATGCGATTTCTATGGCATGATCTACCTGGTGAGTAACAGAGTGCTGCACGAAGTAATCAAGGCAATAAGAATTATATGTGAGTGAGGAGAAAATGATGCAAGACTGTGTAAGTGAAGACCGAATCCTGTTATCAGTAAGGAGCGATTCCCATTACCATGGCTGCATTTCATAGGGTGCTTTTTGGGAGTCGATGAGTTCTTCTCGAACAGGTGTTTTTTTGCCAGTGGAGGCTCGTGGGAGGAAAAAGGGGCAGTGCGGCACGGGGTAGTGGAGGGGTGGGGTATGGGGAGGAACACGACATAACAAAAGAAAAATATATATATATATATAATGAAAAAAACATACCTTTTTGCTCTGTGCCGCGACGGTCCCATCAGTTCTAGACTGGACTGCAGGCACAGGCTCCCAGCCTGCCCTGCGTCCAATCCTAACTCTGCTTTCATGCTGCTAGCAGCATGAAAGCAGCATTAGGATTAGCTGGAGCGCCCAGCCAGGGCACTATGTGGCAGAATGGAAGTCTCTGCCTGCTGTCTCCAACTCAGCAACGCACTGCCTGCATTGCTGGGTTGGAGAGAGCCCAGTGCACATGTGTTTGGCTGGCCGAGACGACCAAGCAAACATACATGCACACTGAGCCCCGCCCCTTTCACTATAAAATGATAATAAACGCCATTTATTATTGTTTTATACTGAAAGGTTTGCAGCTGCTGCTGCTGGTGGGGGGAGGGGATGCGGAGGGGATGGAGAGGGGAGGTGACATGAACCGCCCCTGTTTTTTGCAACAAATGCCCTAAGTTTGCAATACAATATTCATTGCACATGACTGAGAAGGTCAATGCATGATATCTTTTCTTTAGTGCACACAGCTTGAAACGTATGTTGCGCTGATAGTTTGGGCAGCACTGATTGCTGTGCACAAGACGTACAATAGTGAAATGGGAGAGACTGTGCAGCATGAATATCATTTCTCAACAGCAAACCAAATAAACAACAGTGCGCACCAAGGTCCAGGCGAGCCAAATATCAAAACCTTTATGTTTCAAATGGATTAGTCCTTGCTAACAATGAATAGCTGCCTAGGGCTTAATAAAACATTTGAGTTGGAAATGTGTGAAATTCAGAGACATGCGCTTGAAACAGCTAACGCCTGTGAACTTGGAGTGAGAAGCAACTTCAAAAAGGCATTAGAGAACAAATGGGTTCTGGCAGACAGGCACTGCAGGTTTCCAGCTGCGCGAAGGCTGTGGCAATGATAACAGGAACCTGTGCGAATAAACCATTCCAGTGCCAAAATGAGACTCTGTGGTTCCGCTTTGCTTCTTGCTGCTGCACAGACATACCAGGGTGCAGCGCTGAAATTGTTTACAATCTTAACTGCCAGTGCCATCATTTTGCTCAGCAGCCCAGGGTCGGCTCTATCGAAGGTCTGGATGCCAAATACCAGTGATGTGTATCATTGATTCCACCTCTGGCCTCCTTCAAACACCAACAGATGCTCCGTGCTTCTTTATTTCACTCTCAGTTTTTTTAAGTCCGTGATTTCTTCCTTTACCACTGTTTTCTGTCTTTTTCTTCCTCCTCCTTTCCCCTGTTGCGTTTTTGTTCCCTCTTGCTGTGTGCGAAGTCTGAAAAGTAAGTACTGACACCTTAAAAATGAGTAAGGGTAGGTCCGATCTGCAGCCACCGGCTCAAATTAAGCACTGCCAAGACAATTCACCAACCGCAGCAGGTATGATGATTTGGAGTTACATGTGCATTAATCTAAAAGCTCATGTCACAATATAGACACTGCTTATTGTGCATGCCAAGCTCGCTGCACAGAGACCCCACCCCAAACCACGTGGTGTATTACATTTGAATAGGCCTGCTGTTTGTGTTTGGCTATAAATGCTCTGGTGGCATTTCTACTGTACGTGTACCTTTCCATTTCCCAAGCACTGCCTCTCACAAAGAGGGCCTGATTTAGATATCGGCGGATGCATTACTCCATCACAACAGCAAGAGATATCCCATCCGCCAAAACATAAATCCCATAGGAAGTAATGGGATTTATGTTTCGGTGGACGGGATATCCGTCTCCTTTGTGATAGAATAACTAGCCCGGCAATATCTAAATCAGGCCCATAGTCTCTCTCTGGTACAACACTCTAGCAGGAACCTAGCTACAGACTGACAATTAATGCAATATTCATAGTAAGCCTGTGATGCTAGATTAAGGGCCCCCTATAAATAAACCTAAGGTAAATTATTTGTGTCACAGTTTATTTGTTTTAAATTAAGTCATTATGGGGCCAACAAAAGTATCTTGATCTATTTTTCTAGATGAATTTCAAGCATGGTAAATGATGTCCGGTTGCATTTTTTATGTGCTTATTAGCAGTATCTGGGCATTATCACAGTATTTTCCCATTGACACCCCTCCTCCCGTTTAATTTCAGAGACACCAAAATGCCAGAGGATATAGAGGGCCCTCCCAAAAAACATAATAACAGGAAATGAACATACACACCCACGTTCTCAGGGCAAAACTGGAAACCAGTGCTTACTTCTTGAAACCAGCTGCACCCCGCAGGCGGCAATGACTGGAATGGGACCATAGAGGCATGTGTGAGTCAAGGTTGCCCATCCTGCTCTAAAACAAGCCTACTAGCCAACTAGCCTTCAGACTACCAAGAAAATGTCAGAGTGACAAAAAGGTGTGTCAAGCCCGCATATTCCTGTGCTGAGATATACAGCACAATTTAAAGAAGTGTAGGAAATCCATATAGTAAATCAGACAAAGGACAACTGGAGTGCATTGGTTTTTAGTGCCTTTCCAAATCTACCACATGTGACATGGAGTTACAATGACAAAGCAATTCAGTTTTGAGAGCCTATCACTGCCAAAGGCAATCACTATGTGATTTTTTGGAAAATCTGTGGACGGTTGTTTGTCACTTGCTAATTGACAGTACAATGTACTTCAGGTCAGGACAGATGGTATACAGGGCACTGTCTTTTGACTTGCAAGTGGGGCTGTGCCTAGCTTTCTCCCCCACATACTGCCAGTGATGGCCCATCCAGGCTCTCCTAATCCCTGTTTTTTAACAAAGTCCAGCTGCCAGCTACACCCAGTCATGTGACCCAGAAACAGGCTGCAGATGCAAAATAACTAAGGCAGGAAAATGCAAACATTGTAAATATGACAGTTTTAAGATTGTAACTTAAAATCTGACTTTACCATTTAAAAGGATTTTAAATTACAGTTACTTAGACACCAAACATGACTTTCCCACCTTCACCTAATCAAGCATCTGCAACTTATCAAATGAAATAAGGCAACCCAATGTTATCCTATGGAACAGGAAGGGCCACAGTAGTGAAAAACGAATTCAGGAGTTTTTCACTACGAGGACATGTAAAACTTAAAAGTAGATGTCCAGCCTTTTTATCACAATGCACTCTGCCCTGTGGGCTGCCTAAGGCCTACCTTAGGGTTGACGTCATGGATGTCAGTTCACCCAAAAGGCCAGGTGTAGCGGAGGTGACCTCACATGACATTTAGCCTTTACTTTCACTCACACATGCATGCTTACGCATACACACACATTTACACACTCGTACTCACATAAGCACACTCTCACCCGCAAGCATGTACACAACATACATTTAAAATCATGTTTTACTTACCTCAGCTGCCAGGGAGGGTCATATTCCAGCAAATTGTAATTCATTCTTTATTATACTAATTGTGAATATTAAAATATTATTCACAATTAGTGTAATAAAAATTAACAAAAAACAAGGAAAGTATGGCTGCCCTTGTGTGCCTGGTTCTGATCTTCCCATCTCTGCGATCAGGGGTCGCAAAGGTAGTGCCAGAGGTTGCAAGGGGCAAACAAGGGGTCACAAATAAGGGGTCACAGCTGTGACCCCTGGTGACCCCTAAATGACATCCATGATTGACGTATATGAAATAAATGGGGAGTTTAAGGCTTAGCGAGGGAGTTTTTTTGCCAAGTCGAAAACCGCATTCAGACTGCAATGGCAGATATGGGGCATGTTTTAACAGGCTACGTAAGTGGGTGGCACAATAAGTGCTGCAGGCTCACTAGTAGCATTTAATATATCAGCCTTGCATTTATGGTATACCACTTTACTAGGGACTTATAGGTAAATTAAATATGCCAATCAGGTGTAGGTACATTTTACCATATTCTAGGGAGTGAGCACAAGCATGTTGGCACTGGTTAGCAGTGATAAAGTGCACAGAATACTAAGGCTAACAAAAACAAAATCAGCAAAAATAGGAGAAGTGAAGGCAAAAAAAATGGGGGTGACCCTGCAGAGAAGAAAATTAAACTTTTACGAAATTGGACATATTTTCTAGACATTTTTAATTGACTTTTTAGTTTAGACTTGTAACCAATGGCAGGTTATTTTTTGAATCCGATTAGATTTTTATCAATTTTGGTTCATCTGAATTATTTCTTCAATACCAGTTAAGATAAAATGGTTCATCTCTCATTTGTGCATTCTTACCTTTTCACTGATGCCAGTAAAACTGTTATCCCTTTCAGAGGACAACAGTTTACACCAAGATGTTTTTCTATTTGTATGAGTTTCACTATAGAGTGGACTTAGACTTGCGCTAATTGCCTCGGTGCTCGAAGTGGATATGTCTACACAGGAAGGTGATCACTGACATTGTCAGGTTCACAATAGAGAAAACTGCACTCAACCCCACATTTGCTCTTTAAGCGCCAGGCTACCCTAGAAAACCCAACCAACTTCCTTATTTACAATAAAGATTTACTATCTGGAAAACTAAGTCGATGGTGTGTCAAAAGCATTTGTTGTTGATCTTTTTTATATTTTTTCCTCGTATTTACTTTAATCAGGAATGTATCATGACCAGTATAACTACAGAACAGTGCACAGTATCTGGCATGTAAATGTAAACCGAAATGGGACCTCATTTAATTTCTTTAAAGGTGGAGTTCTTTGGCTTCATGGGACAGAGGGGCCAGTTGTCTGCCTGTAAAACCCACCGTTAATCAGAGGAAAATGGATTTCGTGAACCTGTAGACTAGAGCCAGAGGAACTAGTCCTGAAGGTTCTAGTACTTACCTTCAGGTGACAATGTTTAAGAAATTAATTTTGAAATTTCTTACTTTGAAAAATTATTGATCTGAAGACCTGAGAAATACAACCATGTTGTGCTAAACGTTTTCCGGTTCTGAAGATTTTAGCACCAACCTCAAGTCTCCAATGGCACTCCTGTGCATGAACATCCAAAGTGAGCTGAATGTCCCCAATGACTTAACCTCAGGATCACCCAACCAGATGCTAGTCTCCAAAGATACCTAATGACCTTGCAACCAGGCTCAGCAGTCATTACCCCCCTCGTCCCACTCACAGCTTTTTGGGCACAAGTGTAAATCCATTTTAGGGCTGTCTGACAGCCAGGTTCTGTCAGTCCACATGTGAATTCTGATTGGATGAATAGTATCCCAATTTATTGTTGCTAGAATTTGTGTTACCTACATCCAATCTTCACCATTTTATATTTAGTTTACTCACTTCATTTGTATGTCTTTCTTTTTTAACCTTGTTTGAGACATGATGGAGACTGTCTTCCACTTAGCCAGTTGTTACCAGGGTAATTGCAAATTACACTTATTAAATCTTTTATGCTTTATGAGGATTTTTGCTAGTCAGTGTGACATCTTGGTTACAGACAATATCAAGACTGTTATGTGTGCTGCCATGGTCCTTCAAGTGAACTTCCTACAACATTCATAAATTACATGCATTTGCTATTTTATTATGTAGATCTACATCTGTAAATAGTTTTAATAATGTCATTTCCTGGTTATAAATCAGAAGCTACAGGTGAGTGACATCATTGAGCAAATACAGGACACGTATATGTTTTTCCTAATACCTGTCCTAATCTTCTACTTGCTGCACCTAAGGCCTGGACACCTGTTTTGTCTTAATGGCATAAGAGGTTGGTACAGGCACTAATGCAACCATGGAAAAAGGTCAGTCATGCTCTGTGGTTGAGCAGTGAAATCCAGTCATAATAAGGGTGCAGTGGGCTATTCACATATCTGTGTCTCTATACCACTACACCAGGTACAACTTTGACTGCTGTGCTAGTCATTGCTATAACTCTACTTGTCCTAGTCCCGCCTCCATTAACTCTGCCTTCTAAAGTTTCCATTTCTAGTTTACGAAGGCTGCCCAATTGCATATGAACTAATCTGTTATTCACTTCCAACTCCCAAAGCATCTATTGGTCAGTGAGACAAGATTCATTCTTTGTGAGTGTGCACTCATGTAGAGTAAAGGAAAAATAGCCCTAGAATACCCTTGCATACCCATGGTATTAGTACAGCATGTGTGCTTACTGAGTATTGCCATGCCATATCAATGGAATAAATACTAGATGCATAGGGCTTTTGAGCCAAGTCTCAGTCTTTAGATCATTAAGGCAACACTAGTGCAATTTATCCAGTACTGATCTTATTTTATTACATTTTCCATGTTGTAGTAATCACAAGGTCCAGGCTCCAGTAGTGCATGACTTGTAGAGGCAGCTGCTGTGGGTTTTCTGCAGGTGGAAAAGAGAGTCCTATAAAGGCTCCAAATAGGTGCCAATGGGCCCATACTTAGTGCGCAGTCGCTGACTGCAACGCCAAGATTTGGTACGCTGACTGCCAGCATTTGCAGAGGATTCAAACCAGGACATGGCTGTCATTTCAATTGTGGCAAACAAATGGTATCTGACACTGCTGAAATACCTTGTAGAAACATGATGCATGACACAAATTCTAGAAGCACATGGTGTATTCTCTAATGTGGGAAGATCTCTGATGGTTGAAAAGGAACTGTGTATGTTTCAGAGCAAGGGCGTTAGACCAAGCGAAATGCAATTTATCCAGTGCACAAATGAACTAGCACATTCAATATGAAATTCTTCCGAGCTGTAAAACCGAAAGTAAAAAACGATTATTACCATGCTTTTGATGTGATGGAAATTTACCAGTAAGGCTCATTGTAGGGCCAGCTATTTCCTGAGTTACTTGCCTGGCTCATGTGTGGGTGATGGACAAACATCCGAAGTCAAAGAATTACACCAAATTTAAAGATCTGCAACCTACATATGACTCCATTGCGCATGCTTCTTTGTAGCCCCATTCCACATACTTCTCCTCTAAAATCCCCACTATCAAGGACACCCTGACTACAAAACCACTGCTCCCTACCTACCTCCTATACATGCTCCACCCCAGAATATTACAGTCACTCTCTTTGATATCATATCTGTGAGAAAACAGGGCTGATTGCAGAGGCCCCCTAACTTTTTGCCCCCATTTTCCACTTTATGCTGGTGTTTTCCTGACTCTGAAAGTGCCCTGGGTACTGCTAACCAGTCCCAGGGCCTGTGCTCTGTGTAAAATGGATATGCAAATTAGGCTAATTATAATTGGCTAAGTTAACCTACCTATAAGTCCCTAGTATATGGTAGGGCATGTAGGTTTAGGGACCACAGCATAGGTGGTGCACACCTAGGTGCACTGCAGAGGTGCCCAGTGTCATTTTAAAGGCAGGCCTGCCTTGCTGGCTGCTTTTAAATTAAAGTTATATGCAAATTCGACTTTGGAATTAAAAGTACTTCCAAAGTCTTAAACTACCTTATTTTTACATATAAGTCACCCCTAAGGTGTGCCCTATGTGCCCCTAGGGCTGGGTGCCATGTAACTATAAGCAGGGACTTTATAAAAATAGATTTATAAACCCTGGTGAGGTAAAAACAGCCAAATTCGTTTTTTCCCTCATTGAAGTAAATGGCCTTCATAGGCTAGAATGGGGAGACTTTGTTTTAAATTTTAAAGTCTCCTTAAATGTTGCATACCAAGAATTTGGTATCACATTCATTGTTGTAATAAATCCCACAACTTCCAGTTGTTGGATTTAATATAACTTGTTCAGGTAAAGAGTTATAGACTTTACCTAAAAAGTTGCCAATTTCAGCCCTGCATTGTTTTTGCTGCTGTGCTCTGATTGGCCGGCCTGCAGCAGCTTAGTCAAGCTGCCTTGATGAGGTGTGAAGTGGCCTGGCTTCACACAAAGGAATGTGCTTGGGGGAGAGAATCTCCCCTCAGCAGATGCTGAGGCAGGAAGGGGGAGGGCTGCCAAACTGGTCTTCAAAGGCAGAGAGGGACATTTGGAGCAACCAGCAACACCCCCACATCCTGCAACCCCAGACAACTAGGTGCCCCCTTGATTAGATTAGGAGAGGGCAGGAGAGGGGTGTGTTTATGATTTTTAGCCACACCAGTGGGTGGGCTCAGCCAGATGTAACCTCCAAAAATCAGATTCAGCCATGTTGGATTTTTAGAGAATGTTGCCTTTTGGGATGGATTTTTGCCACACTTCCCAGGAAGTAGTCATCACAGGGGGACGACCCTGTACCTGATTGGAGAACCAGGACCCCCCTGCTTTTCACCCAGGAGCAAGGATAAAACTGGCAGACCTGCCCCCACACCTCAGATCCCCGCCAGATTTCAAGAAGAAAAGAACTAAAGGAGAAGAAGGACTGCCCTGCTGGACCCCTGGCCTGCACCTGGAACCTGCACTCAGAAGGACTGCACCAGCTGCACACTTGGGCTTCACCACAAGAAGGACTTTGCCAGGCTTCAACTGGTTCAAGGAGGGACTCCCTGTTTGCTACAGGTGAAAAATTGCTATCCAGAGTCCCCCTGCACCAACTCCTGAAAAGTGACCAGCTGACCACTGTCCAGTGGCCAAAAAGGAGTTTGCGCCAGGTGCATTCTGGGAGTTGAAGTCCGCACCCCCCAAGGACCATCTCAGAACTTCTGGACCCTTGGGGTGAGCTGTGGACCCCAAAAGAACCTTAAAAGAACATCTGCGTGAAGACCCAGAAGTTTGGAGAAGATTTGAGAATTTTTGTAAAAAAGCTCCAGAGAGGGACCGACCCGCCGCGGAAATTCTAGCCAGCTTGCCTCAACCGCGACCCGGCCTGACTTGGTGGTTCGTCCCGGTAAAGAAAAATCTCCGAAAAAGAGACTAAGTCCGAAGGTAAAAAGTTGACCGGGACCTCCCAGCCATCGTATCCGAGAAGGGCTCCACGGACGTCGGACCAAGATCCAGGTTTACCCCGGTCGAAGGATTTTCACCTCGAAAAAACGACTAAGTCCGAAGGTAAAAATCTACACCGAGGAATCCAGCATCGCGTATCCGGACAAGGGCTCCAGGAGGTCGGATTCGACTGGCAGGTTCGTCCCGCTGAAGAAAATCTTCAAAATAAAGACTAAGTCAGAAGGTAACTTTTTAACTGAGTCCTCCCGCGACCTGTAGCCGAGCAGGGCTCCATCGCGGTCGGCCTGAAAGTTTGACTTTGCCCCGGTCGTGGTGCAACCAGATGACCCGATTGGCGCTTTTTGTTTCTAAGCGCTAGAAAAGTAATAATTCTTTATCTCCGGTTCCCTTTATCCGATTTTATTCGTTTTTGTGTCATTTTAAAGATAAAAATATAAACTATTTTTATAAATTGGTTTTGGATTTTTAAACTGTTTCCTGTGTTTTATTTAATTACTGTTTTGTGATATTTGAATGCTTTACACACTGTCTCCTAAGTTAAGCCTTGACGCTCGTTGCCAAGCTACCAAGGGTTGAGCTGGGATTAATTTACTGAGACCTAACTGTACCTAAGTGGAGGTTGGTGGCTTGTTGCTAGGTGTAGGTACCTACCTGCCCTTACCAATAACCCATTTTCCAACAATATCCCTCAGAGAGTCACTGAATTTTGCACCATCAGCAAGATACCTCATAGTTCTCATGAGCCCATCCATGAAGCTTGAATCTTTCATCACAAATGCATTTATCTCTGTCTGTTTTCAATTGCTCAACATATGCAAAATAAAGGCATTGTTAATATGAAACATAGCAAAACATGCATCACCTCTTTGGCCCTCAGTAGACTTGTCTACTTCTATAATGCCTCTTGGGCCTTCCCAGCTACTACACAACTCTAGGGAAAATGCCAATCTTTGCTTCCCACACTGTATTCAACATACCTAAGCACACTCTCCCCACATCATGCCTGTTGGCTCTCCACCAAGAACATACAAACTGCTAGTAGTCTTTGACTTGATAAACAATTTGGTCCCTAACTTTCTACCCAACAGCATATCATGTCATGCATTATTTAAAAAAACTCTGATCCGAAAATGACTACCATCTGGCACTTCCCCAGCCTCCTTGTGCTGCACACGTCTTCCAAACCTTCTTCCTTTAGGTATATCTCACTGGAGCCCTATAGCAAATTACATCTGTGCCATCAAATCACACCAAGAGCTGAGCTGAAAAACGTACCGAAAAGACACTTGCTGCAGCAAGAAACTCACGAAGGATAATCAACCACCATCACCCATGCAAATAAATATTAAATAGTGTAACTAATAGCCCTCCCTTTCGCCCTACATCTTCTCCTAACAAGGAAAACGCCATATCCCTTTATTGTGTGTTTGTCTTTTGTAAGGATATCCGCCTTCGGGGAGATCACACCATGATTTAAACTGCTAGTTCACCTGACTATGCAAACAACCAAATATTCATTACTGATGCACCGCCATCGAAACTATTTAAAGCAATTCTTTTCAAAGTGTTTTGAGCTACAAATGTATAAATGAATAAAATAAAAGCTACTCACTGGCCGTGGACTATGGACGGGATTACACTGACTGAATTTAAAAAGTATAGATGGGTCTTGTAAAAAAGTATATATTATATTTAGTGAAATATCAATGTCTAAATATGAACCAGCTAGGATAGTGTGACAGACGTTTCGAGATAATCATATAGTTTGTCTTGTGACAGTGGAAGAGGGCGACAAGACACACAATGGCAAGCTCCTTACACTCTGAATTGGAAGGGCACTTTTACATGTATTTTGCCAGGTAATCCGACTGCCAACAGAGCAAAAACCACTCCCTCCACTTCATGGCACATAAGCGGTTAATTTTGTGGTGCATGTTTTACTCAGCTTCCCCGGCATTCTGCTCATAAATTATTTAGGAGGAATCCTGAATTTCCTCGAGTTGTCTTTCTCAATCACTGCGTTATAAGTTTAGGCACAATAAAAAAGGAAAGCGTTTCCATTTTGGAAACGCACGGTATTTAAATCAAACTCAACGCTATTTCAGGATGCATGCTAGCAGGCGGAGGCCCGCTGAGCACCCCACGCTTTGACAGAAGTAAAGTGGGAGGCTGAGCATCCCTGCTGATATGCGTAATGTGTCCCTGCGCCAAAGCACGTGCGACTGTATGCAAATTCACATTACCAACTAATCTCTAGGCATGCAGCTTGAATATTGAGAAAGTGTGTTACAACGCGGACATATATGGCATGGGTATAGTATGATTTCTCTCCGGCTGGGTAGTGAAATTGATAAATGGAGATGAAAAAATACCAGCCTTTAAGAATGACGTAGATGCTTTAGTCTTATAATGTGGTAACACTGAATATCCGATCCACGTTTTACTACATTTAAGTTTTAAAAATAATTTATTAATTTAGGCACTTTTTATTGAAAACATGTCTGCTGTCTGATTTTCTCTTTCTCCTAATGTATTCCAGGGCCGACCGCACCCCACAAAAACCCTAAATAACTCAGAGATAAATCACCTATTCTTTCCATGGAGATAATCGTTCCTCCATCCCTCCACCCCTCAGTTTAATACTCTCACAAGCCCAGGGGAGGGGAGCGCGCTGCTTGGTATAGTAGCACCAGTTTTCCCAGATGCATTATGGTAGATGCAGTGCAACATTACTGTCACTTTGAAATACTCACAAGAAAAGTGTTTACCGAATTTTGACACAGCCAGTCATTTTATCTTTGGACACATGTTTCTGGATTCCGGCCCGTCATCGACAGAGAGACCCTCACCAGTCACAACAAATAGGAAAGGGAAATGATGTAACATTTAGGGGATTTGGATCCGGCGCTGAAGGACAACTGAATATAGGTAGGTGGAAGCGTGGGACTTTCCTGCCAGAAAAGTAGGGCCCGTTTGCATGTGGTTTCCTCATCTTTACTGCCTAGAATGTCATCTATTCACTGCTACCAGTTACATGGGCACAAACTACCATGATTGTCGACCTCTGCACCCCATCAACACATCTACACAAACCTAAATGAGTACACAAAGGAAGCTCACATTCTCTCTCGGACATGTTCATTTGGATTGGGAACAAAGTGATACTAAATAGGGCCAAGAAACACATTCTCAACTGTCAGACTTTTTTTTATCTCTTTCAGCTGTTTTTCTCGCGTGTTGTTGTCTCTTTCTCATCCCTTATGTCTCCTTCTCCAACACAACTGTCTTTCTCACTTCCATTATAGCTCACATCTTCCCCTCTCTCACCTGAGCTCTAACCAGTTCTGTTTTCTTTTCACATCCCTTTCACTTGTTGCCCACATTTCTTACTCACTTGTCTCTTTCTCATCTGTCTGTCTCAATAGCACGTTTGTATCCCTCATCCTTCCTTGACCCCAACTCTTTTTCATCTTTTTTCTAGCCTGTCTCTCTTTTCCTATTACTGTTGCGTAGGTTCTCGTTATCCTAATGAGAATACTGGTTTTGGGTGACAGAATCACCTGGACTGCGGGGGACTGAGTCTGAACCCGCACCATATGACACCTGTCGGCCTAATTCGGGTTTGTTCCGGCTAACTAGCAGTGCCTCATCTCCCTCCAAGAGTAGGGATGATTGGACAACCGGGTGCATGACACAAATGACTCCTCAGGGAAATTGTGGTCACTCAGATCTCATTCGTTTCTCTCAGTTACATTAGTCTCACATATGCAAGGACAACTAGAGGCAGAGTATAGTTCAATAAGGTTTTTATTGCAAGAAATGCATCTTAGATAACAAGGCATGTATTGCAATAACTAGGACGATGAAGCACAATAAGATTAAGATTGTGACAAGGAGAGTAAAACACAAAAATAACGCTACCATTGTGTCACTAAGATAGTTAAAGATAGTTCCTACCTAGGCTATGTTAGAGCACAGCATGTTAAGCTCTAATTCTACCCTTACGGTTCCCCCTGGGAAGACATCATCCCTCATACCTGAGCAAGAGGTCTGTAGTAAACATAAGCAGCGAAGCAATCAGCAGTCAGCAGTCAGCATACAGTCGTGGTCATCTGGATGGAATCTCTCTCCAACGTATATGGGTCAAGGTAGTGTTTTTATAATAAAACAGCTGATGTTCTAAGAAAGGATCCCTTTATGTTTCTGTGAACATTGGAGACAAAGTGTACCACTTTTGCCTGCAACCTATCTTACTTCAGCCTTGAGAAAAGCAAAGTGAAAGAAATGTCTTGTTTAAGAACGCAGTGCTGACCTAGGCAAAGAACAGCTAGATAGAAAAAATAAAACAAGACCGCAAATGTGGCTATTGTTAAAATATTAAAAACGAAGCTGCATAAAATATGTCTAGGTTAAATTACATAGAGGCAGGCCTAGTATGCTAAAATAACGTGTATAAAACTATAGCTAAAATGGCTGCACAACATTACCACTTTTTGTCTCTAAACTGTGTAACCACCGTCTCATAAACATCTCTATCACATTATTATGACTCTGTCAATTGTCTCCCTCCTTTCAGCTGCCAATTGCTCACCTGTCCAACTCCCCACACCACACAGCTGTCTTTCTCACCTATTTATTGTGCCTCTCTCTCTCACCTGTCTTTCCTTCTCTCTGACCTCTCTCTCATCATTGTCTCTAACACCTCTCTGAACTGTATCCCCCAATCTCTGATTCTTACCTGTCCTTCACTGCGCTGCACTTTTCTAACTAGTCTAACCCACCACTCTCTGCCTCTCAGTTCTCTATCACCAGCCGTCTTACACCTTTCTCACAACCTTCTTATCTCTTTCTCATCTACTTCTGGCAGTATCACATCTCATACTGGCATCCCCTCCTACTGGTCTTCCCCTCTGTCTCACTCTTGAATGTCTCTTTGTCACCCACCTGTGTCTCACTCATTGCTCTTCACTGTTCCACACCTCTATAAATCTCTGCCAAACCTGTCTCCTCTCTGGTTTTCTTTAATACCACTCTCTGTTGCATCTGTCTGTCTTTCACACACACAGACGGCAACACATCCACCCCCCTCCACACACACAATCATACACACACCGACAACCTTGTCTTTTTCTCTGTCTCTCACTCGTGAAAAGAAACCCTGACACTAGGAATGGAAAACACAGATAAAGAAAGTAACAACTGTACTCTAAATACCTGTAATCAATTGTTAAAAATTGGGTTTTTGGTTGGCAGCTAGGTTACCCTCTGTCCAAGCAAGAACCTCACTCTAACTTAACTTAGAAGGCAATGTGTAAAGTATTTGTGCAATAAATCATACAATAGCACAATATAGCACCACAAAAATACACCACACAGTGTTTAGAAAAATACATAATACTTATATGGATATTTGTAGATCAACACAATAAAAATGCAATAAGAATTTGTAGAGATATCACTGAAAAGTGATATAAAGTGTCTTAAGTCTTTAAAAAGCAAACAAAGTCTCTTTCAAGCACAAAGAACCTGGTTTGGAGTGGAAAATCTCAGCAGAGGAGGAGATGCGTGGAAAAATGGTGTGTGCGTCGGTTTCGCCCCTTCACACACAGACTTCCGTCGTTATTTTTCACGCGGGGAGACATGCGTCGTTCTACGGGAAGAAAAATGTTGTGGCGTCGGTTTCGCCCCTTCACACACGGACTTGCGTCGTTATTTTTCACTCGGGGAAGATGTGCGTCATTTTCCAGCCCACAGACCGTCTCCTTCTATGGATCGCGGGATTACCAGATGTCCTAGGTCTGTGCATGGATTCTTCGGCTTGTTATCCGGCTGCGCGTTGTTCCGGGAGGCTGTGCATGGAATTTTCTTTCTCACGGCAGGCGTCGTGTCGATTTCCTTTCTGGAAGTCGGCCGGCGTTGTCCATGCGAGGCCGTGCGTCGAATTTCCAGTCGCACCGCAGGCGTCGCATCGAGCGGCGTCTTTCTGGATCGGCGTGCGGTGAATTTCTTACTGCAGAGCAAGCTGTGCGTCAAATCTTTCAGCGCACGAGGAGTCCAAATGAAAAAGAGAAGTCTTTTTGGTCCTGAGACTTCAGGGAACAGAAGGCAAGCTCTATCCAAGCCCTTGGAGAGCGCTTTTGCAGCCAGACAAGAGTTCAGCAAGGCAGCAGGCCAACAGCAAGGCAGCAGTCCTTAGTAGAAAGCAGACAGGTGAGTCCTTTGAGCAGCCAGGCCGTTCTTCTTGGCAGGATGCAGGTTCTGGTTAAGGTTTCTTCTCCAGCAAGTGTCTGAGGTGGTAGGGCAGAGGCCCTGTTTTATACCCAAATGTGCCTTTGAAGTGGAGGAGACTTCAAAGAGTGGCTAAGAAGTGCACCAGGTCCCCTTTCAGTTCAATCCTGTCTGCCAGGGTCCCAGTAGGGGGTGTGGCAGTCCTTTGTGTGAGAGCAGGCTCTCCACCCTCCCAGCCCAGGAAGACCTATTCAAAATTCAGATGTATGCAAGTGAGGCTGAGTACCCTGTGTTTTGGGGTATGTCTGAGTGAATGCACAAGGAGCTGTCAACTAAACCCAGCCAGATGTGGATTGTAAGGCACAGAAAGATTTAAGTGCAAATAAATGCTCACTTTCTAAAAGTGGCATTTCTAGAATAGTAATATTAAATCCAACTTCACCAGTCAGCAGGATTTTGTATTACCATTCTGGCCATACTAAATATGACCTTCCTACTCCTTTCAGATCAGCAGCTACCACTTCAATAATGTATGAGGACAGCCCCAATGTTAGCCTATGAAGGGAGCAGGCCTCACGGTAGTGTAAACACGAATTTAGGAGTTTTACACTACCAGGACATGTTACCTACACAGCATCCTGCTCTAGGGGTTACCTAGGGCACACATTAGAGGTGACATATGTAGAAAAAGGGGAGTTTTAGACTTGGCAAGTACTTTTAAATGCCAAGTCGAGGTGACAGTGAAACTGCACACACAGGCCTTGCAATGGCAGGCCTGAGACAAGGTAAAGGGGCTACTGAGGTGGGTGGCACAACCCTTGCTGCAGGCCCACTAATAACATATAATCTACAGGCCCTGGGCAAATAAGTACTAGGGACTTATAAGTAAATTAAATAGTCCAATCAGGTATGATCCAAGATTACCATGTTTAAAGGGAGAGAACATATGCACTTTAGCACTGGTTAGAGGGGTAAGGTGCACAGAGTCTAAAAGCCAGCAAAAACAGAGTCCAAAAAGTGGAGGGAGGCAGGCAAAAAGTTAGGGGTGTCCACCCTAAGGCATGTCAGGTCTAACATCAATTATAAATTAAAACTGGAAACTTGTATTCCTGGGCATGTAACACACTGATACCAAAACAGGGGAACAGTTGCACAGAAATGGGGTAAACTATTTTGTTGCCAAGAGATCAGTGCTTTAAGTGGGCTGGTACTCACTGTACGGAGTACAGACACTTTGTAATTTTCTCCTGTTTTGAGTATTGGAACTTTTCCTCAGACCTGGAGAGTAACTGTGCCCATAGGGGCCTGATTTCGAGGCGTATCCTTCTGCACTCAACTCCTACAGCACGACCGGCGCCGGTGCAGGCACACCTTTCAATCGTGATCCAAGAGCAGAAAAACAGCAGCTCTTGTTCCCAGGCTCAGCGATCTGCTTGTGCTGCTGTAGATGTTATCACAGGCGGGGTGTGACTTCCGGGTGCTTTTATCTCTAGATTTACACAGTAAGAGGAGACAGGTGGCTGTCCTGTTTCTCCTCACATGCAAATTCGGGAGGCCTAACGTGGGGAAGTGTTCAGGGCTACACAGCCTGCTGATTTAAATGATCAGCAATTTAGTTAAAAGTATTTGCTTGAAAGTACATCCCTGCCCTTGACACCAGTTTTCTGATGACGTCAAAGATAAAAGACAGAAAAGGAAAACACCAAGGGGCATATTTATACTCCGTTTGCGCCGAATTTGCGTTGTTTTTTTCGACGCAAATTCGACGCAAAACGAACTCCATATTTATACTTTGGCGTTAGACGCGTCTAGCGCCAAAGTTCATGGAGTTAGCGTCATTTTTTTGCGTGAACACCTTCCTTGCGTTAATGATATGCAAGGTAGGCGTTCCCGTCTTAAAAAATGACTCCGATGCATATGCGTCGGATTTATACTCCCGGGCAAAAATGACTCCCGGGAGTGGGCGGGTCTAAAAAAACCCGCATTAGCGCCGGATTTTAGCGCCTGGGTCAGGGCAGGTGTTAAGGGACCTGTGGGCTCAGAATGAGCCCAGAGGTGCCCTCCCCTGCCCCCAGGGACACCCCCTGCCACCCTTACCCACCCCAGGAGGACACCCAAGGATGGAGGGACCCACCCCAGGGACATTAAAGTAAGTCCAGGTAAGTATTTAAAAAAAAAAAAAATTGTGGCATAGGGGGGCCTGATTTGTGCCCCACTACATGCCGCTATGCCCAATGACCATGCCCAGGGGACAGAAGTCCCCTGGGCATGGCCATTAGGCAAGGGGGCATGACTCCTGTCTTTGCTAAGACAGGAGTCATTTCAATGGGGGATGGGCGTCGTAAAAAAATTGCGCAAATCGGGTTGTGGCGATTTTTTTCCCTCAGCCTGACTTGCACCATTTCTGGACGCCCATACGCCATTTTCCCCCTACGCCGGCGCTGCCTGGTGTACGTCGTTTTTTTTAACGCACACCAGACAGCGCCGGCGGCTAACGCCGGCTAACGTCATTCAATAAATACGGCGCACGCATGGCGCTTCAGAATGGCGTTAGCCGTCGCTAATTTTTTTGACGCAAAACTGCGTTGGAGCAGTTTTGCGTCAAAATGTATAAATATGGGCCCAAAGTTTTTACAAAGTTGTTTAGAACATTTAAAAGCAATAACTTCTTGTTTCACATGGAAAACCAGATATAACCCCAATGTGACAGGAGGCTGCATGGAATGTGTAACATTTTCAGACATTTATGGATTTTAAAAACTGCATGCATGATGATGGCAAAATTCAGGCGCTAGTTGAAAATGTCACATAACATGGAGCCATTTGTGAGTTCCCAAGTACTTCTTGACATAACTTTTGGTAGTCCCCACAAATCATGCATAGAAAAAAAAATCAAGAATGGCCATTATTTTGTGGTTTTTTATTTAGTGACAAGGGAATCATTTCAGGAAACTGATTCTGGTATACACTCCATGTATTCATCTAGGCTGTCAATAAATCCTTCTTTCTCCTGGCATCTGCTTGGGTAAGGGAGCAGGGTCCTGGCACCAACATGCGATGCATGAGCTAGGCAGAGTAGCAGAAGGTAGTGATGGGAAGATTAAGCCAGAGAACAACAAAAAGTAACAGGTAGAGGTACAATGGAAGGCAGTGTGACAAGAAAGTAGAGCAAATTCAAGCAATAGAACCTGCTCCCGGCAGGTTATACGCTGTTTTTAAGTAAAGTAGCACGTTGTATTAGTGCTACATCTGTAGGTCAATATAGAGGTGTTAATGTGCCAGTCCTGGGTTCTCAGTGTCAGTCTGGATATTGGTACATGGAGGAAGTTGTGCGATTTATTGTTGCTTCATGATTGAGACAGCCATGCATGTTGCAGGTCAAGCTGTATATGCAGATTAGGAGAGGACTTTGAATGTCCTAGTGCAAGGTAGAAATGAACCAGACTGGTACTGTGAGAGTTCTGGGGATCTTTTAGTTGCTCAGTAATTTAGGGGTTTATTGTGAGAGCCCTTTCAATGTGTAAGTAAAGGAATACCACTGGACGGTGCAGAGCCTCTTGATTGTGTTGTGAGAGCCACGCTAGTATTTCACTAATGTAATATCAGCAAGAAGTGCAAGCTAGACAAGAGGGGTATTCCTAAAGATGTGCAAGTGTCTCGTGACTGACATCCCGATGCCTACAAAGGTGCATTATGAGCACTGCGGAAGTAAAAGCACAATGTGTGTGAGAGTTTGAGAGCTTGTGTGTCAACACTTCGTCTCCTTCATTTCCAGGCCAGCCAAGTTACAGTCTTTATCTGCTCATTAGAAGTAATTACTCCTGCTACCTTGGCAGTGAAGGTTAGAAATTAGATGTTTACAGCAGCACTTAAGACAACAGAAACCTCCGATCCTGTGTGCAGGATTACCTTTTCATTTCCTGGCTAAGAACATTTAATAAACTGTTGGGGAATAGTTGGCATTTTGTTATGTCAATTTCTATAAGAGAATATCAGCTTTGTGAACAAATGATGCTTAGCTTAGCGGTGGCAAGTGCATTTAAAAATGAGTACTCATGATGTCAACACCATCATGAAACGACAAGGGCCAAGGTTGGCAGCAGAAAGTGGGCTGGGTCACAAAGAGCAAAGTCTGAGCTCAAACATTCATTTTTAAAGCTCTGTCCTGGAGAATTGTGTTACAAGGAAAATGCTATAGTTATTCTGTTCTGGCTTACCTAATTTGTCACAACAGGCTGCACTGAAAAATATCACCTGCTACAGAGATCTTTGTGTACCCACCAAGTTCCAGGATACAGTTGTGCTTTAATAACTTTGGTGGTTAATCCACTTGTTGGAAAGTTCTGTGTGCATTCTAGTCACAGGTTTAACTCGCAATCAAATTTCAAAGAGGGCCTATGTGCCTGCTGTAAAGCACAGCATGGAAATTACAAATCACAAATATTATTTTGTTTAGGTAGATTAGTGGGTTAGTGTTTTTGTTGCTGAGATCCTTGGGAAACGTGCACGCCACAGGGTAAATCCTGTGTCACTTAGCTGAATGAGTTATGACCCTACATCAGCAATCTGCATGTAAACTACAGGTCATATATTTAGAAACTTACATTTGTTTCCTCAATCTTTTCTAATTCTAATGTTGCTAAAAAAGGGTTTCTATTGGTAGCAACCAGTAATCACCAGTAAGTGCTATATAAATAGTCAGTAGTGCAATAACTCGTTGATAGATACATTTGTCAATTTTATACTGCATGCGGATTTCCTGCATACAAAGCTTTGAATGGTCAAAAACCTAGTCCCGCCCCTTGACCTGCCCTTAGCACCACCCTTATCTCTGCCCCAAAGTACACCCATCACTTCTTTTGATGAGTAACGTCTCTGATGATTTCTTTCTCCATTAAAAGCACTGCAAGATAACAAATGATGGTTATAGAAAACTCAAACTCTGGGCCACGCAACTACGCCCACCTGGTATGGGGACACACTGTCACTGAAAAGGGAGTATATGTTCAAAGGGAAATAGAATAAACTGTTTCCTGAAACAGGAATATACTGACACGGGGACCCATAAAATATTGACAGTGTGAAAGAGAAGCGAAGACACTGCTACAAAGAACACATTCACATTGGGTCAGGTAGCATAGTAGCACTTGCACAGAAAGACAATTACTCTGGTAATGGGCAGATTCTGACACTGGATCAGGGAAAAAGTAATTTGCTCACCCTACGAATCACAAATACGTGGGGAAATGGACACATACAAGAGACTAAAGAATATATTAACAGAGACAATAAATAGGTTTACAAAAGCATAAGCACACATTTCCAGCATGGACATGGAGACACACCAGAAAAGGGAATACAGATGAGGAAGTGTAGGGAACAACTGGGCATCACAATAGGTACACGAGTATGAAGAGAGGAGGGAGATGCGCTTTCTGAGACAGAATTGAAGACGTAATAAGACATCCACACTGGGGAAGTGAGACAAGAACACTAGCAAAATGCAGGGGGAGAACCATTTGGGGAGATCGGAAGTGAGGGATGAAGAGTGAGAAAAAGCAGTTCTGAGATCAGAGGAATAGGTGGACACCTGGGAACTAGGAAACAGGACTCGAGACACAGTGACGTAAAGGGACAGAAAAAGATGAACACAAAGACAGATGGAAAGGGGGATGAGGGGACAAGGTGATAGTGGGGCAGGGAGACCCATTGGCAAGGAGGCATTATTATAATGGGACATAAGAATGAAGGCCAAAGGTACAAAACAGTGACAAGGCCAGGATCAAAAGTTGATTCGGGGATATGGAAACACAGCACATCAAGGCTTGAGAACAGAAACATGCAGGGGATAAGGAAACACACCAGACCACACTGATGGGAAAGAGAAGCAAAGGACGAGGGAGACATAGGCACAGCTAGGAAGGGAATCTTAGTACCGGTGACACATGAAGGCAAAGAGGCACGAAGCAGGAAGGCACGACTATAGCAGAACACCGGGAGAGACATGTAGGCCTGGGAAACACATATTTAGGACGGATGTACCGGAGAAGACTCATACTCTGCACATAGAAGATTGTATATCATGCTGACAGGGGTAAATTGAAAAGTTGCAAGACACAACCTCTTCCTCACTTATCTCACCAAGACCTCTATATGGAGCTACAGAATACTCCAAAAAGTAAGGATAAGAATTGTCTCCTATAAATGACTGCCTAGGCAGCAAACCGACAGACGTTACTCATCACACTCTCATTTCTTTTTGGAAGGCTGCAAGGCATGCCTCCTGCTACAGAAGAAAATACCATATGAAATATATGTAACGTACAGATGACACTGACCATAGGTACGTGGGTAACTGACCAAACTTTTTGTGGGAAATCTCATTGGTCTAAGTTTCTTCCCTTGGCCCCAAACAATAAATATGCAAAGGAATTCTGCACTATTTGGCAATAGATGCTGATACATAAGGCAGTTCATTCATTTCCACTCACTAGGCCAAAATTAGAGAAAGGGACACCTTCCTGCACAAAACAAACCATGGAGACGTGTTCCTCTTTCTATGTGTGCTGCAGAATGCAGCACACATAGAAAGAGTAAAACATGAGGAGAAAAATATATATTTTCCCTCGTTGTGCCTCTCCTAGAGAGGCATAGGATTTTGATGCAATCCTAGGTTTAGAGATTCTTGTACATCTGGGAATGCATCAAAACCCATGGGTGCTGTGTGAGAAAACACAAAAAGCGACACACCAGCGGTTCACAGGGCTTGTAAGTAGGCCCTTATATAACAAACCAAAGGTGAAAAGTCATAGCAGTAGCAGGAAGAAAATAGTAAATAATGAAGAAAGTAAAAAATGTTTCCAAAGGTAACAAGAGGTGGGCACGGTTACCATGGTGAATTCATTGTTGGTTAAGTCCAAACTATAGCTTAGAGAAAATACAAGACTCGTGAGACTTTAAATACGTCAAATAATTAACACTCCAAAGTTTATGCTTTAATTTAGAACAGTATGTTTTATCTCTGTATCTGTGCTTAATTATGAGCCTGTTTTAGAACTTGGCGGATGAGTTACTCTGTCACAACAGCAAAGGATATCCCATCCGTAGAGATCTAGATCCCATTCTATCCTGTTTACATTTCAGCAGATGGGAAATCCATAACCGGTGTGATGAAGTTATTCATCTGTTACATTCTTAATCAGGCCCTATGTTTCTTCACTGATGCACAATACTTCAGCAGCTATAGGTATTTTGAAATATTTCTGTATTCCTTTGCAACAGGTCTGCCTTACTCCACTACATTCCTTCACCAATGCACACTCATTCAATCACAAACACAACTCGGGCCACTTCCTCTGAGCTGGCAGCACATCTCCACATTTGAGTGACATAAAGTCCTGCCAAGTACAAAATGGGATTGTGGGAGTCATTATGACCAAAATGGAAACCACAACTGAACTAAAGGTGTGGTTACCCTGGAGCGACAGCTCCGTGCTTAACGCTACCATACAACCTTTTCTCCAAGGTTCGGCAATAGGGAAACAGGGGAACAGATTTATCAAGACTGTGAGCCACAGAAACGTTATGAAAAGTGGCTCAAGATGTTGCTAAAGTTTTCACTTTCCAGTATAAAATATTTTGCACCAGAAAGTTGTCCTGAAAGTAGCACAAATTGTGTTTTGTTTTATTTTGCACTACTTAGCATCAAAGAGGAATTTTCTGAGTGGTACCTGGGCATTCCAATGCTACCATCAGCGGATTTTGATGCAAAGCCAGATCTACATAGATTGTCAGCCTTGTTTTTTTGTTATAAAACATAACAATGCCTTGAGAAAAGTGTTTGGTAGGAGAAATGCATTTGTTTCTCCTACTACTTAAAACATGGCATTTGTGATGCACTTGCACACAATCTCTGTATGAAACATTCAATTTTGTTGTAAAGCATAGGAATTTTTAATGGAATAGCAGCTTTTCAATACAAAATCTGAGCAAAACATCACACATATGCCTTTGCTCCATGATGTGAGGGTGTGTGTGGGAAAAGGCAGCCTCTTTGTGCACCAACGAAGGGGAAGAGAACAGCAGCAGACCATATATCTTAAATATAGTTTCTCCACTAGTCTCTTGATCTAGAACAACATAGCACTATTTTTCTTAATAAATCTTGTTAGACTTGGCATCCTTGGCGTGGTCTCCCCTAACCTTTTGCATCGGTTTCCCAGGTTGCTGATTTGTGCTGGACTCTGTTTTTGCTCTTTTTGTTACTCTGGGCACTTTACCACTGCTATTGAGTGCAAAAGTGCAAGTGCTCCTATGTAAAATGTATGTGTAATTGACTTCCCATGATTGGCATATTTGATGTAATAGTAAGTCCCTAGTACAGTGCACTAGAGGTGCCCAGGGCCTGTAAATCAAATGCTACTAGTGGGCCTGCAGGACTAGTTGTGCCACCCACATTAGTAGCTCTGTAAACATGGCTCTGACCTGCCACTGCAGTATCTGTGAGTGCAGTTTTAACTGCCAATTCGACTTGGTAAGTGTACCCACTTGCCAGGCCTAAACCTTCCCTTTTCTTACATGAACGACACTCCTAAAGTAGGCCCCAGGTAGCCTCATGGGCAGGGTGCAGTGTATGTTTAAGGTAGGACACATACTAATGTGTTTTATTTGTCCTGACAGTAAAATACTGCCAAATTCGGATTTCACTGTTGCAAAGTTAACATTGGGGCTGCCTTTAAATATGATTAAAGCGCAGATTACCTTTGGGAGCAGATAGACATGTGGAGTTTGGGGTCTCTGAACTCACAATTTAAAAATGCATATTTTAGTGAAGTTGGTTTTGAGATTGTGTGTTTGAAAATGCCACTTTTAGAAGGTAGGCATTTTCTTGCTTAAACCATTCTGTGACTCTGCCTGTTTGTGGATTCCCTGTCTGGGTTAGTTTGACAGTTGGGCTGTTTGCACCTCTCTCTACACAGTGATGCAAAGGGAGCTGGGGTGTAGCCTGCATATCCTGATGAGCCACCTGTGCTAGGAGGGAGGGGAGGAGTGGTCACTCACACCTGAAAGGGCTGTGCTTGCCCTCATACAAAGCAGTCTCCAACACCCTGATGTGTGTCTGGGGCCTGGCCTGGGCAAGGCAGGATCTCACAAACAAGAGAGACTTTCCTTTGAAGCAGCAATACGTCAAAGGCAGAAAGGGGTATAAGAAGAGCACCCAAAACCCCTGAAAATAAGATAACTTCTGGAATCAAGAGGAACCCCTGCAAAGGAGAAGAGCTGAAGAGCTGAGGAGAAGTGCTGCCCCTGCCTGTGCTTTGTTGGGCTATCCTGCAGTTGCTGCTTCTGCCTGTGAAATGGGACAAAGACTGGACTTTGTTGTGCATTCCTGCTTGTGAAGAATCTCCGAGGCTTGAACTGAATTTGCCTCCTGTTGTTGAAGTCTCAGAGCCATCAAAGACTTCTTCTGCCAGCACCTGGACTCTCTGCTGAGACTCCTGCCCTGCCAAGTGGTGCGTTATCGAATTCCTGGCCCTTGAAAGGTGAAGCTGGCAGACAAAGACTGAAAATCCAAAGACTGCCTTGCAGGGAAAATTTTGATGCCCCTTCCGTGGTGCAGCAGATAAACGATGCCGCTCTTGTCTAGCTTCGCGTCTGGAATCAATGCTCCCCCTGAATCACGGCTGGAAGATGAATGAAACGCAGCTCGAGAAACAATGCACAACACCTGCTAACGGAGGCTGATAATGACGCAAACCCCACGCAGCGCGGTTTTGTGATGCTGTGTGACCGGATTTTCAAAGCAACATCGCTGGGCTTGGAAAAACAACGCAAAGCCTGCCCGGACCTGGGGAGCCTGTCCGGAACAACACATCACTCTCTTGTGGGAGAGGAGAGACGACACACGCTGACCCAATTGGAGGAGGAACGACACACGGTCATGCTTGCGAGTGAGAAATCGATGCATTGCTGGCCTTTTCCGATGCACCCTCTCCCGTGCAATGTTATTTTGACCCTATCCAGGTACTTTTGTACACTAACAATGTTCTCACTGTTTTCTAAGGGATTTAAGACTCTTATTCTTTGAAAATTCATAACGACTTGTGTATGTTGGATTTTTGTTGTTTTGGTCTTGTTTTGTTTCGATAAATATTCTCTATTTTTCTAAACCTGTGTTGTGTCATTTTGCAGTGTTTTCACTGAATTACTGTGTGTGTTGGAGCAGATACTTTACACATTGCTTCTGAAGTTAAGCCTGCCTGCTTGTGCCAAGCTACCAAGGAGGTGAGCGGGGGTTAACAGAGGTTGATTCTCCTTTGCCCTGACTAGAGTGAAGGTCCTGCTCGGATAGGGGGTAGCCTGACTGCCAACCAAATACCCCATTTCTTACAAATCCATCTTGTGGTATCTCAGCAGGGTACCTTTTTTATGCCTCACATATCCGAACGTGATGCGTTGGTTATGATCCACCAAGTCAGGGAGTGCGTTGTCAGCAAACCCTTGGCGATGAAGGTGATGTGTCGCCGGTGAACCACTCAGCCAGGATGTGAAGGCAATGCTTCGGTGCTAAGGATTACGAGTCCATTCTGAGCCACAGAGTTGGTGCTGCAATGTCCTCATCCTCAGTGGCAGTGGTGATGCGTTGGTGTTGAGGAGAGATGCAGCAGTTATGATCGGTGCAGTGACAAGAAGACAGCTGCAGAACCCTCTTCCAAGGGCCCAGGACAGGAATGGCACCACTTAAAAGGGTAAGATTCACAGTTGACATAGTCCAGAAGTTGTACTAGTGGTGACTGAAGTCTTTGATGTCTCTGAGACTTCAGAACAGGAGGCAAGCCAGTAAGCCCTTGGAATCACTCTGGTTCTGGGGATGTAGAGACTCAGGTCCAATCCTTCTCACTCCCAGGCTTGCCTGGCAGCAGGGCAGGCGCAGCAAAGCAGGACTCCAGGAAAGTCCAGCAGAGAGGCAGTCTCTTTTGAAGCACAGCAGTCGTTCTTCCTGGCAGACTGTCCTCAGGTCCAGACGTGTACTGATTTGGTGGGGTTTGGGGTCCATTACTTATACCCAGTTGTGCTTTTGCATTGGGGGAGAATCGAAAAGAGGCTTTTGAAGTGCACAAAGTCCTTGACATTCCTTCCTTAGCCCCGGACACACTGCAAGGGGTTATTCAACACTTTGTGAGGGCTCAGGAGCCATCCTATACTGGTGTGTCAGCTCCTCCCCCTTCCTGCCTAGGATGACCCATCAAGATGTTAATGACCCATTAGGATGTGCATGGCCCATCAGGCACACCTATGCTTCCTTTGTGTGTGGGCTGTCTAGAGGGAATGCACACAAGCCTAGCTGTCACCTACCCAGACATGTATTCAGAGACAGGTAGAGACACAGAATGGTTAAAGTAAGAAAATGCAAACCTAAAATCCAACTTTACCATAAGTTGTAGTTTTATATTCTGAGTCCAGAGACACCAAACTCGAAATATCTATCTGGTCCCAATTTTAAATTACACTTATGAAATGTAATAATAATGTATTCGCAATATTCGCCTATACGAGATATATGCCTTGCAGTAGTGAAAAACTAATTTTAGAGTTGTTCACTACCTGGGCATGTAAAACTCAAAAGTACATGTCCAACTTTTTAAATAAACTGCACCCTGTCCTTTGGGCTGTCCAGGGCTTACTTTAGGGATGACATATGTAATGATGATTATAATGAATGATCTTTGTTTGATATTTAAAATAACCATAAAAGAGCAATACAATCAAAAACAACAAAAATACAAATAAAATCAAATAACCACCATCAGCAAAAGCACAGAAAGCATACATTACTACATAGGAAGATAACATTTATCATTTACACATTCTTCTTGGCAATAAAAAAGCTTACAAGTAATGGCATACATATCAAGTAAGCCAGGAATATCCTGCCTTCAAACCAAATACATAAAACAGACTAGGACCTCGTACAACATTGCACATAGGTGCTATCAATAAATATAAATGAATAAAAATGCTCACAGAAACAATTTAATCCTAATAAGATAATGTCTAAAATATATCAAAAATTCATTCATTTTTGGAAAGATAAGGAGCTTTTTAAAAAGTTCCCGACAGCCAAACAGACAGCAGGCTCTGATAACATTTGGAGAAATAAAAAAGCAGGTCTCTGTTGGCACAAACCCCAATTTTCAAGGATTGACAGCAAATACTTGCACCAAAAGGGGTCAGAGTACAGGCAGAAAAGGAGAAAATGCTCCAAAGGCTGTAAAGAATAACCATCACAAGAGCAGACCAAAATGGTGCTAGGGTCGAATTGGCCAGGTGAGAAGCAAAGGTGAGACCTAATTGAGCCCAGTAAAAACATTGTTAAGAGACATCTTTCGCATGGGCTTCTAATCAATGAGAGGTTCGGACCAGGGCAAGTCTTAATAATCACATAATCTCTCAAGGTTGGCTTCTCCAAGACCACTGTCTCTCTCGCTTTCAAGGCATACTTTGAGAATAACTCGTTTATGTGTACACAGTCACCTTAATTAACTCAATGAGGAGAAAAAAACATGTCTGGCCTACCCAGGGTTACAGCGAATCCCCTAACATAATCTAAACAAGGGATTCTAAGGCCAATCTCACAGTTAAGGCAGTCTTTAATTACATCGCGATTGAAGGCAGTGTGCTGGCTACTCAAAAACGACATTCACAGGAGGAGCGGAGCAAGGGGCATATTTAAGAAAAGTGGCACTGCACACAGTGCAGTGTCACTTTTCTTGTGCCCTTTAGCACCCCCTACCGTCACCATGTGTGCGCCGTATTTAAAATACGGCGCACCATGGCACAGGGTAGGGGGAAATAGTGTTATTTTTTATAACTATATTGATGTACTCTGCAGGAGTAGTGCCACATTTTTGGTGCTACTCCTGCAGAGTACAAAGGGGCCCATTGTAAACAATGGTGTGCTCCCTTTTAATGCCTGCTCTCAGCAGGCTCTGAAATAATCAATCAATCAATCAATCAGATAATTTATAAAGCGCACTATGTACCCGTCAGGGTTTCGAGGCGCTTGGGGGGGGGTGCTGCTAGCGTTCGAAGAGCCAAGTCTTGAGGAGTCTCCTGAAGGTGAGGAGGTCCTGGGTCTGGCGTAGAGAGGTGGGGAGAGAGTTCCAGGTCTTGGCGGCGAGGAAGGAGAAGGATCGCCGCCGGAGGTCTTGCGCTGGATTCGGGGGACGATGGCGAGGGCGAGGTTGGCAGAGCGGAGTTGACGTGTGGGGATGTAAAAGTTGAGTCTGGTGTTGAGGTAGGTGGGTCCGGTGTTGTGTAGAGCCTTGTGGGCGTGGATGAGGAGTTTGAAGGTGATCCTTTTTTCCACAATATGCCCCTAAGTTTAATAAAGTCCTCCACAAAGCCTAAGTTCAGCTCTTCATAAGCAAAAAAACAAGAGCTACTGGGACCTAAGCCCACCAACCTCTTGCAGAAGAAAATCTCCTCCTGCTGGAGCTTTGAGCAGTCCCGATAGCCCCAGATTGCAGCACATAGGTCAGAACCGGAAAACACTTCATTAAATACACTTCCAGTAACGGTAAGATGGGTTTGCCAACATTTCCAGCAAATGACAATAAGACCCCACAGGTCTAATTAAAGCAGGAACAAATTAGCAAGAGAGGGTAACCAACTATTCTGTAGGAAACTCGCTAATTCTGTCAATAAAGGTCCCCTTGATAGATATCGGCCTAATTTTGGACGCCTGCCTCCCACATGCCATATAAAGCATCTGAGCTATATTTGTATCCAGATCTAACTCATCCATGAATTCCACAAATGAGTCAATAAGAGACCTGAGACCACTGGGGGGTGCAGGAAAATAGCACTGCATCCTTTTCATATAAAAGAACAGGAATAGGTTCAAATTTCACTTTAGGCATATCTTTCTGAGTTGCAATCAGGAATGAGTTCAGGCCATTGACATATAACAAATACAGAATGTGACCAGAACACAACCTTGCCTAATACCCTGGAGGAGGCAAAAAGAGTCAATACATTCCCCCCATACCATATCAAAAAGAGGCATTGATCCCTCAATGTAAATCCATTAAAATCGTCGATCAGAGGCTGAGGCAGACCATTTTCGACTAAGATGTTCCACAACTTAGATCTGTTGACCCAGTTGAAGGTTCTACGTAGATCCATAAATGCTAAATAGGTGGCACCTTTCTTTGCTGTTTCATATTTTCCTATGATAAGATTAAGATTCAAACACTTCTCCTACATCCCCATGCCTGCCTTGAAGCCATATTTCACTGGGCAAAGAGTATTGTTAACCTGGACCCAGTCCTCAGTTCCATTGAGGATGATATTACCCAAGAATTTAACTACAGAATTTAACAAAGAAATGGGCCTGTTCCCCTTCTTAAACACTGGAAAAATGGTCATCAATTTCCATTAATTGGGCATTTTAATGGAAGCAGCAGTGTTTAAAACATTAGTGATCAGAGGGGTCCATAGCACGGTATTGGCCTTATAGAGGTCCATGGGTACCCCAGCAGGCCCTGGCACCTTGTTAGAGGGGCTAGCCTCAATAATGAAAGATACCTCCTGTAGCTAAAAATAAATCCCCAAAGGGAAGGACGGAGGCTCTGCTATGAGATCTGCTGCTGTATGGTGCCCTAATGAATAAATCTGCTTGAAGTGTGCCACACAATCATAAAGGTTAATGTTAGATCCTAGGCCATTAGCCAAGGGAAAGGATGTCTGTTTCCCATTGACAATCTCTCAGACACCCCTAGCTTCTCTGGCAAGTGGAGACTAAACACTCCTGTGTCTCCTCAATAGCTTGCTCCTTCTTTCTGATAGTCTCCTTATAAACTGCCCTTGCCAAAGTGATGATCTGATGATTCCTTGGATGAGCATTAGAGCTTTGCAGAGCTTATGGTTGATGCCCCTGCATGCTTTGTCAAACCATCCTGTTTCTGTGTCCCCCTGGTGCCGGATAGCTGAAGCAAAATTGTCTTAGTAGCCTGATTAAATGTCTGAAAGACATCTATGATTACTGTAGATGGGTATTAGTAGTTAAGAGTATGTCCATTACCAGACCCAGATTGAATCCAATGAGGAACAAGGGAGTTGGTCAAAGCAGGTAGGGAAATTCCTCACCACTTTATGTGAAGACCCTTATCTTTTGAAGTCAGTCCAGTTATACGAGGGGAGGCGATGGGGCAACTGCTATCATATGTATTAAAAAGTATGGTCTGAAAAAGAGGAGGAGGAGGTGAATGGCAAAAAGTTTGGGGATGACCTACAGAGACGGGCAGGTCCACACTGCACCTGTTATTGCCCACAGCACACTGTCTTGAAGAGAAGGTTTCTGTTGTCTCTTCCGTGGTAATACGGGGTACAGTTTTCCTCCCTATGCACCTCTTTATCTCAATTTTTTTATGATACTTCACAATGTGAGTGTGTGAATGGTGGTGACTATTAGGAGTGCAGTTAGAAATGTGGGCCTGGTGTCCCCATGACAATTACAGGTTATTGGATTAAACTTTGGCAAATACCCTAGAGCAGTGGTTCCCAACCTGTGGTCCGGGGACCCCTGGGGGTCCGCAAAGCCTTCTCTGGGGGTCCGCGAGAGCTTAGAAAATAAAAAAATAGTAACAAATATTGACAAATTGGGTCCCCAGCTTCCAGTAATGACTCAGACGGGGGTCGCCGGATTCCAATGATGATTCAGTGGGGGTCCCTGGGTTCCATTAATGTTACAGTGGGGGTCCACAGAAATCAAAAGGTTGGGAACCACTGCCCTAGAGGACTGATCTTAATTATGATGTTGTACACTATACTCTGATTGAGAGTTGTGTTGTTGAAATGTATATTCATATCAGCTCCTAGTTCTGTATGTATGCTTTGTATATATGTATCTATACACTTAGGTTCACTCACTCACTTTCACGGTGTTATTTTTGTTGGAGCACCTCTTTGTGATGCAATGTGTGTGTATACCTTTGAGGTGTAAATATAATCAGTAAATTTGATTTGATCCTGATCTTTGAAAGCTGCTTACTACCGATACTTTGACGGTGCTTGAGAACATTTTTCATTAACGCTTTGATTTGCTGCTGGTTAAATATCAGCTTGAAGTGTCAAAAGTTTGAGAAACCCATATAGCTGGTTGTATTGCTTTATATTGGGGCTACCTTACTTTTTGGTCCTGATGATGACACTTTCAACATAATGTTATTAGGGTTGCAACATCATGAAGTACAATAGGGGACTGATATTAATAATGATCTCTTTCATCATACTCTGATTCAGAATTGTGTTGTTGAAATTAATATTTATATCAGTTCCTAGTTTTGTATATGTGTTTGTATTAAGCAAATGCACACTTTACTTCACTCACTTTCACTGTATCGTTTTTGTTGGAGCACCTTTTTCTGATGCTATGTGTTCATATACGTTTGAGATGTTTTTACAATAAATACGTTTAGTTTGAGCAATCAATGTATGGCTTTTTAGATTTGCCAAGGAAGTTAAATCTTACACTTCTCTGAGGGGACCAGTGTTTTGATGTATGTCTCATGTTAGAGAGGCATCACAGTCCAAGACGGAATGAGTGAGTTACTGAGGTTTAGAAACTTTTAACTCAACAACACATCAAATGATACTCAATAATTAATTGTCCAGTCAGTACTTTTTATTGTAAAAAAGAAAGGCACTTTAATGCAACCAAAAATGTTTCCCACTAAATTATAAATATTTTCAAAATCACAGGAGGAAAAACGCATTGGAATGTCTCTGCCTGTTCCTCTTGATCTCATCCATTCAGCTCTTTCTAGCAGTATAAAAGTGGAGGTAGAGAGTTCAAGAATATGCCACTTGCTTATCCAATCAACAATGTTACATCATCACTCCAACCCAACAGCTACTTCCAGAGATCAATTCACTAGCTGTCTCACCCCTTGCACAGTATTCTGTGAGGACTAATGTTGGAGTTTTGGAGTGAAACTGGTTCACATCTCCCTGACAGCCAAACTATACTCACCTAGTCCGTGCTTAGTTCCTCCAATACTTCAACTAAACCTCATGTGAAGGCTGGAGAATACATGTCCTCCTTTGATCCATCATTGGAAGCTCCTTTAAGCCAATTCACAAAGTGGTACATATAACAGCTGTGGAGATTCCATTGTGTTCTTTTGTTGCGCCAGGAGAAGCTAACTCCCCCCATGATGGACATGGTGTGCTCTCGCGACTTTGATCTATCAGTTCATCTAACAGAGCAATTAACTGTCCCAGCATGAAAGTTCAGTACATGAATCTCCCTAATGCTGGCACAGGAGACTATGACAAGTTATAGAATTTGTGATTGACCACAGTGCTACCTAAGTGAAAATGCCAAGCTAAATCAGACAACAGTATTTCTCACTCTGCATGAAAATGTGTCTAAACACATGGCTGCATGTGGCTTTATGCAATCTGTGCATCACCTCTTACACCAGCTGCAGAGCAGGTGACCTTGTTTTAAAAGATGGGCTCTGGTCGTAACAACTGTAAACCATTTTCATATGGCGTTTACAGTGGATGAGACACCATTATAGGAATTTATAAGAGACAGCCTGCTTTTCTGAAAGTACTGAATGGATAGCTATGTCATCTATGATAAATTAAGGAACTGTATTGTGTAAGTGTGCATTTACACTATTTAGATGTCTGGCATCATACCTTTGTTTTAGCTTAGTGTATATCTGCACATTGACATTTTTGTTACAACTGTATGGTGTCCATTTCCCTGCTTGTTGTCTTACTAGCCATTCAGAGTTCCCTAATTGGGTTTCTGCATTATTCCACAACCCTATTGGGCTTTCAAGTCAGATTAACTTATATATCTCATGTGTCTCACTTTATCAATTACCTTGGATCGCAAACACCTCACTAGCATCAGATTTAAGACATTGAAAAACTGAGTTCAATGCTTCAATAAAGATAAAGTCTGCTGAGCTGACTCTACCAGTGACTACCGCATATTTTTCTAGTCAATTGTCACTCAAATGAAGTTTAATCGTTTACATGATCTTCTGTGGGATTCCCCAAGAGACGGAAACACGGGTATAAAAAACAAAATGGGGGATGATGGTCACTTTCAAGACAACGAAGGACCTAATAAGTGGATATAAACTTAATCAAGCATTGGTAAGGCCGCAGGTTAAAGCATTGCTTCGCTAATGCATGCAGCTAAGTACCGTATAGGCAGACAAAGAACCAAATGGTAGATATTATTGAGTTTTTTTTTGTCTCTGGTACATTTCTGTTTTTGTTTCTAAGTCCAAGTCACATGGCAAGGCAGCTTTCATTATAGTCCTTATTCATTATCTCTGATATATATTATGATAGAAAAAAAGGTTTTCTTGACACCCAAGCTTCTTTTAATTTAGAAATAAAAAGAGGACCATATTGAAGGCAAGGGGCTTAAGTATAGGTTCCAAATAGCTTTCTTTTCAATTCAATGAACCCAATAAATACCTGGTCCTAGCAGTACTTACAAGAAGCTGTCATGAGGGAGGTGGCACTGAGGAGGCTAGTGGGCATGGAACAAGAAGAACGCAGGGCAATCAGTGATGGGGGAAGAGGAAGATGTGAGAGGTCACGGGTGGCGAGCAAAGTATGCACAAGGAAATGAATGAGAGAAATACGAGGCCATAGAAAGCAGGAAACAAGGAGGTCACTAGGATGGTGGGGGTGGGGTGGAGATACTGAAAGTGGCAAGTGTTGTATTGAGGTACAGCTATTGCAGCAAGGAGGGGCAGGATGAGATATGATAGGGTAGGGGTGGGGGAGTGAGGAGAACACAGGGAATGAGTGAGGGCCAATGGGAAGAGGAACGTAGGAGAAATCCGGTAGCATCGGGAAAAGGTACCTATAGTTGTTAATGAGTCCTTCGTGCATTTCAATGAAAGCACCTCATTGAAGGGAAAAGATACACCCTAAAAGGCATTTTCACCGATGGAGAGAAATACTCTTCGGACCTCAGCCTAGCTGTGATTAACAAAGTCTCAAGCCAATGATTAAAGAGGCAATCCAAAAACCGCCAAAGCCACCTGATTTAATTAAAAAAACGTTTTGTTTGACAGATGTCAACCAAGACCTAAAAGGGTTGCTCAGTATGTCATAAGTAATGATACTTGCAGCCTGCTGACCTTTTGTGTGGGATGCATTGGCAGGCCACATTGACAGGATAGTCAGGAGGGCAGAGTAACTGAGACAGAGGACGGCAAGAGCGGGGGATTTGCTTGACAATTCGACACAAACAGTTTTTTTTTGCTTTCACGTACATTAATGAGTGGCTTTAAGAGGAAGATATTTCAGTAAATGAGTTGTTTAATAAGGCCCATAATCCAGAATTTGGCAGAACAGACGTTCCAAGGACTGAATTGGGTTTACAACAAATGAAAGAAACCACAAGTGATTTTTCACAGCCAGGCACTACACCTAAATGCAGGTGAAATTACTGGGTTAGAAACAGGAAAAAATATGGAATTACCGTGGGACTCTAGGGGCATATTTATAAGCCCCTAGCGCCACCTTGCTCCACATTAGCGTTTTTATTTGTTTTACGCTAATGTGGCCCAATGAGGCGAAAATCCGCGCACCACAATTACAAATTGGTACAGTGCATACATTGCACCACTTTGTAACCCTTTGAGCTACATTATGCCTGCGCCAGGCATAATATATGCAAAGCGGGAGTTCCCCCATTAGGGGGGGGGCGAAAAAATGGCACAAGGAAATCTAACAGATTTCCTTGCATCATTTTTTATGGCACTTTTAATTCCTTCTCAGAGCAGACGTTAAAAGGGGGCTTCCATTAATCACGTATTCTGCAGGAGTAGCACCAATAATTTGGCACTACTCCTGCAGAGTACATCAATAGCGTCATGAAAAATGACGCTATTGCCTCCTACCCTGAGCCATAGTGCGCCGTATTTTAAATCTGACGCACATATGCTGGCGGTAGGGGGTAAAGGGCACAAGAAAAGTGGTGCTGCACACAGTGCAGCACCACTTTTCTTAAATATGCCCCATAGTGTGTTAAAACCAATTCCAATGGTAATTCCCAATTACAAAAGGGCGACTCAGGGTCCTACTTTGAATACTGTAGTATACCTATATCTCTTAACTGTTGATATTGAAGTTATCCTAAATTTGTAGTGTGGGATTACTGAAGCGGTATTCCCCATTCAGTTATGATGAAGTCCTCACAGGCTTATTCACTAAGAAAAATTCCAAGCATTTAAAGCACGAGGCACGGAATGTCCCTTTGAATGGAATGGTTGCAAAATATGCATTTTAGGGGTGATCCAAAAACAGTTAACTCTGCACCAGGTGAAACATTTGCAGAGAGTAAAATGTGTTTAGGCATATACATGAATCAAAAATAAACAAGCATAAGTAAATTTAGTAAATCGGACATTAACAACCTTTTGGCTTTCTCAATGTTTGTTTTGTTATGACATCATTTAAAAAAAATCTTTATTGTATTGAATGCTGGAACTGAAGAGAACTACATTGTGTGTGGAGGTGTTCTTTTTGATAGAATAAAATTCAATCAATCACAGTAAAGTTAGGCAATGACCGAATTGGGCAGACCCTTTGCCTATTTCGTTTTACTAAATTCAAAAGGTATTGGCTAATGCCAGTTTTAAACTTTCTCGTACCTAAGTGCTGTGAGAAAACAATAGGTCTGACTTTGCAAGCTGCGAGATGGTTCTTTTTTTAATTGTTATATTGCAAATACATGCCACAGAAAGAAAAAGAAAAGAAAAAAATAAAAAATAAACGTGGCTGCTACACGTGCGTATACCACATTTTAAATTTAAAAAGTTGTCATGTGGCCATTTCACTATTGATGCTTTTTTTTTTAGAAAAAAACATAAACCCTTTCATTTGTGCCATTCTTTTACTAATTTGTTAAGTAGACAAGGATAAATTACCGCATAATAGAGTACTCGCATTGCAGGCATCTACAATGGGACTATAACACTTTATAACTTCAAATAGGAGACAGGGAATTAATGATCGTCTAACTAGGTGCACAAAGTGCAGGCCAAATAAATAGCTGATATTTAAAATTACTAAAAGAAATAAATAAAATAAAACAATCTCAACCTAAACCAGTTTTGTCACTGAAGAGATAGGAACTATTCTTAGGCAGATGTGAACAATGGACACAGACTTTGTGCAGTCACTCGAAGTGAAGGGAGTCAGTTGGTAAAGTTGGCTGACCCAGTCCTCCAAGCTGTGTGCTGTGGTACACAGAAACAAAATGTGAAAGGCACCTTAACAAGCCAGTGGATGAAGCATCCTGACCTTCCAGGTATGTATATTATATTTGATTTTGTTTCTGTGGGGGATGGAGTAATAGCCTAGTAAGACAACCGAAGCTGTCGCTAAGGTAGACCTAAAATTCGGATACACTATGGGGCATATTTATAATGCTGTAGCACCACCATGTGCCACATTAACATCATTGTTTTTGATGTTAATGTGGCCCAACAAGGCTGAAATCCCCACTCCCTATTTAAAGTGTGGCTTTAATGCATGCATTGCGCCACTCTGTAACCCTGTGGGCTACATTATGCCTGCGCCAGGCATATTGTATGCAAAGGGGGCGCTCCCCGTTAGGTTGATTTTACTACTTAAGTCTTTCTCTATCCTTTTTTTTTACAATGCAATCAACTCTCAGTTTATGCAAGAGTGTGCTTATCAAATACTGGAAAAGTTTAATCAGTTGCAGCTCATATTTTTATTTTATTTTTCTGGCGGAAGCAGTATTTTGTGAATTCACAAATTACACTTCAATTTTGGAAAAGCCCATTTGCGACCAGAAGCAAAATCTTTACACACAGGCCCCAAAACGTCCCAGGTAGTAATTGGTCTGTGAGAAAACTTCACTCCATAGGTGGAGTGCTCAAATTGTGGTCTTATTAGTGTTATAGTTACTGAAGGGAATAGCATGCATGTTTAAAACATTTTTATTGTAAAATCATTATTTACTAAATTTTGGTGGCAATAATTTCATAATAGTACACCTAGTACATCACATTCACTACTGGTTTCCATATTACTGATTTGTAGAATGATCTCACATTTATAGTGACAACTCATGTTTAGTGCTTAAATGCATATTAAATGTGTCTAAGGGTCTCTTACAAATTGGTACTATTTCTAGATGAATATAGCATGATTTTCTTTTTAAATAAATACAATATTATCTTTCGATAGGGTGTCGTAGTTGGCTTGACCGGCACACTGGAGTTTGGTGAAACTGGAGGAAATCCAAACATTTTTTTTGAAATTCTGGGAACAAACTATGGTGAAGATCTTGGAAGAGGCATGCGGAAGGTGAGTTGAAAACTATTAACTCTAATGACATTATAAATCCCAAATGACTTAAAACACTAAAACTCATTTTCCTCAACCAAAAATAGCATTTCATAAAAGGTATCTTCAAGGTCTGTGATGTCTGAAATGTGTAAGTATGTGAACCTTTTTTCTTAGGAAGAAAGTGGTGTAGCGTTGCTTCTGTTCAATGTCGGCATGCAAAGACTCTGCCCAATAAGTAGAGAAATTGCCCGCTTACACATTTTGAAATACAGATTGGATGAGTAATGAGGATACACAATTCAAGATGCTTTTTGTGTTAATGAAGCATAAATAGATGTGTTGATTAGTTTATTAAAATGACTGCGACCATTTTGAATCTAATACATGAACAAGTTGTGTTTCTTGTTTTTATAGCAACAGGTAAAAATCTTGAGTGCTAAACCAGAATCTTCTGACGCATAATGAATCACAGAGCTATTATAACAAAATATGTGCATAGTGAAATACCTATTCATTTATTTATGTTTTTAATTTATTGATGAAAGGGTGTTTTAGAGTGCTGCATTCCTCATTTATGAGCTGAGAGTCTAGAAAAGCAACAATCAGCTTTGGGTGCAATGTGGGGTATTTGACGACTAATCAATGAAGGTGGAGCTTTACTGCTACATAGAAAACATTGGTGTATGTGAGTATGGAAAGATTTCCCTTCCTAGGTTTTCTCCTCTGCACTTAGTTTGATTTGGTTTTCAGGTTTGCGTCCTCATACTTCCATAGCTAATGGACCTTTACACCTCTTGGTCTGTCTTTCGGGTTAAATTATTTGAATTACCTTTGGGTAATGAGGTGCTCAGTCGACAACTGAAGGTTTCTGGTTATTGAATGGTGAAGGAAAATATTGTCAGGATCTTTGACCTATTCCCCAGCAGTCTTCAAGAAAACGTAGTCCCATATTTATACTTTTTTAGCGCCGCATTTGCGTCGTTTTCTTACGCAAAATCGGTGCAAACTTACAAAATAGAATTGTATTTTGTAAATTTGTGCTGATTTTGGGTAAAAAAACAACACAAATGCGGCGCTAAAAAAGTATAAATATGGGCCTTAATCTGTACATACAATGGAAGCCAGAAAAGTGATTTTCAGGACTGGTTTGATTTGGTCACGTTTAAGAACACTTAGGCACATTCTAGCAGCATGGTTATGCAGTCTTTGCAGTCTCTTTATGAGTTCCTTTCATACAACCTGGATAGATAACTTTTAAAGATTCTCGGCAAGAATTGTTTACTAGATGGTACAAAAATGGAACTTGAGAGAAACATTTGGTAATACCCATTTAAAGTGAAACTTCCATGGGCTGCGGCACTAGCATAATGCTTGCCAATTTCAGGGGTCATTAGTGTACATTTGAAGCTCTGCAATGATTTGGATCTTTCTTAAATAACAGATCTCAGTCAGTTCAACTGACTTCTTTAAGGGCCAATCCTCATTTCTCCAAATTCAGTGTTCCACAGGGTTCTTTACTGACCCTCACCGTGTTCAGTATCTCTGTGTCCTCTCTAGTGGGTATTGCCAGGACCTGAGGCTTCAAGATCATTCTCTATGCTGACAATACTCAGCTTATCATCTCCATGAAATCATAGAGAGACTCAGGACAATCTCAGCTCCTTCCACTCAGATGTTCCCACACGGATGAAGTTTCAATGCGTGAAACTTGATGCTGAGAAAATCGAGATACTGCTATTTGGTGGAGCTTGTTAAATATGGAATTAACCCTTGTGGCCATCACTCCAAGGCCCTGCTTCAAAACCAAAGAGAGAAGCCAAGAATCGTGGCTTTCTAATAGATGACACCCTGTCCATGCAAGGCCAGATAGATGCAACCTCTGGCAAATGCTTTTGTCTTGTCTGGTGCAGTACAGTCACACAAATATTAATTTTGAGTAGGCTGGACTACAGGAATGCTCTATACCTAGGAATTACCACACAACACATATCCACTTGAAACTCATTATAGCAGGACAAGCAAGATTTTTCTGCTATAATATTTAAATTGATTGAAAATTATTTTCACGTGGATATGTGTTTTGTGATAATTATACCCAGGTTCACGTGGACATTCTGGGTTGCTCTTGTGTTTGTTTAGTGCCTATACCTAAGAATGACTGACTACTTATTTACCCATCTGCAATCTATTCAGAACATGGCAGCTAGACTCATCTGTAATAGTCTGCCTGCTTTAATTCACTCCATTGGCTACCAGTACACAAGATGACGAAATTCAAGCTTCTGTTTTTCTTGTACATAGGGCACTATATGATACTGGGCCAGCCACATTACACCTTTTACAAGCCTTCACAGGCAGTTCGATCTGCAAGATTAGCTATGGTGAGGCCAAGTGCATTAATAAAGCCAGAAGGGGTGGTTGCTCCTTTAACCATTTATCAGCTACCGATTGAAATTCTTTGTCTCTTGACTCTCAACTTCCGCCACACACCAGACCTTCTTACTGATTGCAAGAGGCAGAAAACCTGGCTATTTCCTGAATAGTGTTTCTCTAGTCAAGGTGCTATATAGTCCGGCACCGGCGTATCCCTTCAGGATGATTGTAGAGCTATATAAATAGAGTATGCAAATAAATAAATAAGTTAAAGAGAGTTCCATATGCTTGAAAGAAACCAACAAATCAAAATTGTTGTATAAACAAACAGTAATTATACCATCAACTCAGAAAACACACTAATTAAGATGGATCCAGACACAGGATCACCCCTAATAAGCTGCCTGTTTTTGAACAACTCCCCTATGAGAATAATGTTGACAATATATGTGGGAGTCTTTCAAATCTCATACATTTTCTTGCACACAAGAAGTCTCCTGACCAGGGGTGGGCGAAATGCCTATAAATTGATTTTTGCATATTTATGGCAAATCTTGGCAAAATTATGTGAAATCATACATAATTACACCAAAAACAGGTTGTCATTTATTGATGTATTGTAGTGCAAAATGCATCCTATCCCCAATGTTTGGTGCAAGGACACATTTCGCGCTACAAAATAGTTCAAAAACCATTAGCACCGTGAACCGCTTCCACTTGCATATGAAAACTTGAAGTTACTCATTTATACAAAAAGAGAGTTCCCAGAATTGGGCAGACTCCATACATAGCTCACATTTTGAAAATGTTTTTCAAAACATTGACTCATCACAAACTGCATTGCAAAGTCAATAGAATAAGAACAAAACTTTAAGATTTTTTTAAAATCAATCTGAACATTTTTGTACACCATCAATATGATCAATCGATACTCTGGAGGCGCAATCTCCTCAACCATATCTATGTGGCCACACAAAGCCACTTTGCATGGCTTTGAATGGCCTCATAAATATCGAGTAAAACAAAGCAGAGCAAGTTGCTGCATTGCCTTACTCTGGGACAGGGAGGCATTGCATGGGCTTTGAGGTGGGTTTTGTCATGAAACACCCATGGATTTTGACTCATCCACAGATTTACTTGATCACGTCAACCTGGGGCATTCTGCAGCACACATAGAAAGAGGAAAATGTCTCATGTGAATATTTTTGTGCCAGAGGCTGCCCTTACTGCACAAAAACAATCCTGCATGCAATGCAGACACCATTGCACCATGGTGCAAGGATGCCTGCGTTGGCTCTAGGCAGCCAATTGTTCACAGTGCAGGGAGAAATGACAGGAATGCACCATACTGCATACATATGGTGCATTTCTGCCCTTTCACATTGGCGTAGGGTAGTGCAGGAAGAAGACTTGCATCACTGTCCTATGCTGTTTCCCCATAAATAATCCAGAGATTTCTCACACATCGTACAACATTTCCCAAATATTTAGACACGATCCACCTGCAAGTGATAAAATAACAATAGATACTTTTTTCACCAATTACCTATTTCCATGGCATGAGATACTTTTCCTAGCATTCTTTAGCATTCTTTAACTTCATTCCTCCTGATTGCAGAGATTTTCTTCCATTTTTCTAGAGCGAGGGCGGACTTTCAGTGACGCCTGGTGCAAATATTTAGCTGCAAAAAATGTGTCTTGTGAGTTGGAGGTCTTACATTTGCTCAAACTATATTACACCAGATTTGATTAGCAAGAATCAATACATTTCAGGTGTTTTTTTTAGTCACTGCAGCGATGGTACATTACATTCAATATTTAATACACAGCAGTAAATGTGAGGCATGCGGTTGGAGGGGATCAGAATACGTTTCAATGACGTCATCGTATCTACGTTGTACAAAACAAATATATTACGTTTATGGGGCCATGCATTGACTAATACTTGTTCTTGTAGCTGTCAGAACCTAAAGGCTAAGAAGAAATATTTCCACATTTGCCAACTCTGTGAGAAATGTAGTGCGTTGCTTAACCGACCCTGTTCTCTGCTGTAGCTTTTACCTTTAAGGTTTAATATGAATTTGTTTTGTGGAGGGCTTGAGTCCTAGCCAAGTCCGCATAAGTATTTTAAAAATAATTTATAGAAAAGTAATAACTAGGTCTTTCGCCCTGAGGTCCTCCTTCGCGCCAATGCTTTCTATTGGCCGAGATCCAGCACTGTGTAATCAGAGCGGTGTGTAAGACAAATTGTGCATGGAATCTCTCCAAGGACCTATCAGGGAATAAGAAACAACTTAAAGCTGGCGAAGGATATGACAATGACCTCTCAGCTGGGGCTGTCAAGAATAAGCCGCAGTGAGTCATAACACGCGATTAAGGTTTGGACCTGTGGCAGTCAATGCAGCCTGACTGCTGTTGGTGGCTGTGGTGGGCCATGCCAAAAATAGTGGGATATTTAAAACCCCCATGTTGCATGATAATGATTTTTTCTAGCAGAAAGCAGCAATTTGCAGCGGTACATTTTTTTATAGAATTTGGGATTGTACATTTATAGGTTCTTTTCTTGAAACCAAAGTTTTAGCGCATAGGATAAGGACTGGATCTATCAATAAAGAAGTGCAAGACGTGCCCAAAAAAACATTATTTAAATACTAGCAGTGAGGCCAAGATACTTGAGATTTTGTTTTGTTTGAAAAACCTAGCAAAAAAAAAGTAACTTACAATCCTGCAGTATTACTGTAACTTACTCTTCAGTGGTCTTGCAACATGATGGGACTGGGACAAAACATAGGCCCAGGAACCAAAATAAAAGCGGCCCCATTAGTAAATTTGATAGCCAAACAAGTGGCCCATGCTTCGGTATTGCGTCAGTTTTCAATCTTGCAAATACACGCTCTATCAGTGTTTTACAAGGTATGCAGACTGCATGGATTTGAGCTTGTTGCGAGCAATGTTTGATTCAGTATCAGGGAAATCAATAGTAAAATGGGCCTTGCAGACCATAAACAACCCCACAAACAGCCAATAAAACAGAACAAAATATTGACCTGTCAAACCAGCCTATCTGACTGGTCACTAGATGTGTATGATTGCCTTATGTTTGCCTGCTCGGTCACAAGTAAATGTCAAATGACACTTGGAAAGAATTCGCCTTTATCCCCCTAGTCAGGTTGGTACCAAACCCAGTGGGAGGAGAGCTACCTTCAGAACTGGTTTTGAGTTACCACAGAGTAGAGGACAGCATATTACCCTGAAAACAATTCTGGGTGGGCACCCAGCCTCTGCACAAAGAGAGAAGGGTTTCTCCAGCTTGAATTTTGGAAATAAGGTGTACTGTTGGATTGTTTGCAGTAAGGCAAACAGGAACTGCAAGAAAAGTGGATAGGGTTGCCCCTGGGAATTGTTACCCCATTTGTCATTAAGGAGTCAGGAGTCATTCCCACCCACTAGCTAATGCCTAGCATAAATGTGCTACCCAATGGCACCCTCCTCAGAACACTTTCTGGCCCTGTGGAAGAGCAGAAGGACTGTGCCTGCTGTTTGAGACCTGCAACGTGACCTGAAGAACTGGACCTGCTTCCACTTGTACCCAGGACAAATAAATGGGCTCCAGTGGTCAATTGGCTTACCTCTTGTGAGGGGACAGGGACACAACAATCTGCCAAATTCATTCTTCCTGAGTGCCAAGCTTGCCAGTAGTAATTGGACTTGGACTGTAACCTGCTAGTGGTCTCTGTTATGGTGAGTCTGACCCCCCCAAAGGCTGTTTCTGAGGTCCGTTGACCTTTGCTGTGTCTAACTGGACTTCTCCTAAAAACTCTGAAAAGTTGGAACTTTGAAAGCTTTTCAACCTCAAGACCTCTGAAGTGCCAGGATCAACCATCCAAGCCAAGCAACGTAATGCACTAATTTGTTGGGTTGAAGAAACAGGTTCCTCTTGCTACAAGCTTATCCACAGCAATTAATCAGTTTTGGTGGATGCACAGCAAGATGCTATCTAGCCTTGTGGACCTCATCATTGCTTACAGCCTACAGACTAGTTCGACTTGACGATTTTGAGCTCCAAAAAAAAGATAAAGGGCCTCATTACAAGTTTTGCGGTCTTTTGGACAGACTGGGGTCAGAGGTTACATCAGTGATACACCACATTTAAAACCCTACGCCTGACACATATCCACACACCCAACACACCTACACATTGCACTATAAAACACAACCTGTCACGCCCACAAAAATTTGCAGCAAAAATGCCAAACACAGCCAGATAGATGCTACTGAAAAAATGTATCACAAAGCATGCAATAGGCACCCCTACACATTTCACCTTGCAGTTATCCCACACTTGCACAACACACACAACACACAAATGAGTACCCCACACAATAGACACCAACCTTCACCCATTCACATCACCGCACTCTTACCTCATCACCAATTTATTTTATTTTCCATTTCTTGTACCTCACCATCTTGCCCTCCACTACTATGTCCCCACAAAAACATCCATGTTTCACTGATGATGATTTGATGGTCATGGTGGATGAAATTACCAGAGTAGAGCCACACCTATTTGGAGCACAAGTCCAGCACACGTATATTACCATGAAAATGGAGCTGTGGCAAAGGATAGTCAACAGGGTAAATTCTGTAGGCAGCCATCCACACACAAGGGAAGACATCAGGAAGAAGTGGAACTACCGCAGGGGTAAGGTCTGTTCCATGGCTGCCAGGCACCAGCAGGTGGGCCTCAAGACTGGCGGTGGGCCCCCGCCTCCTCCCCCAACTTTCACATTATGGGAGGAGAAGGTCTTGGACATCCTGCATCCTAAGGGCCTGACAGGAATACCTGGAAGAGGGAATTCGGGTAAGTCACTACACCATTAATCTCATCAAAATGTTTTGCCTTGCATGCTTACTGATCACCTTTGGCCACCTCAACAAGCAAGCCATCCACCACTCCTGTGTCCAAATGTCCAAATACCCCTTTCAGGCATACCTCCTATCAACTAAACTCACCTGGAGGCACATTATCTGTGTATGGCATGGGGATTACAGGGACTGACAACACTACAACTCCCAGCAGGCACTGTTCCACCTTTAAGAAAACCAGAACAGTGTACCACAAGTAAAATAGCCTCGCACTTGAAACTAGCAATCAATTCAACACACCTGAATGCTCCACTATTGTACAGTCTATGGACATCAATGCTATGCCCTACTATCACTACTAACATAAGTAACACAGCTGCAGCTGTGTTCCTACTAAAATGGCCCCTCAAATTTCGATCCAAACAATGTCATGTGCTCACCTAGTAGGGAAAACTACATAGGAGGCTGGATGTAATTACAGTACACCCATACTGAGGCCCAGGTTAAATGTTAACTCCCATACTGTTGGCCAGCTCTGTCACCATAGTACATTTGGCAGCAGCTGTTAGTTGACTCAATGATGCTATACACCTTACTAGGAGACAGCTTTACAATGACATGTCTTTACTCAGACCAGATATGTGTCAATGAAAAGTCTTCTAATCACCAAGATCCACCAAGATCTTGGAGCATGGTGTATGCAATTGGAAATCTCTGTGCCCCACATAGCTCTAACCCAGATTTGGAAGCAGGTGTCATTGTCATGTCATGGGATCACATAAAGGCTTTGTGTGTATGTCACGTAGCATGCCTAGTGGTCAAACTTTGATCACCTTTTGCATTACTTTTAACGAATGTGCGTTCTACTTCTCCTAAAGGTAACCTTGCCATTGTCACAATGGAGAGGATACCAGAGACTGTCACTACCACTCTGGATGAAAGCCCCAGTGAGGAAAACACCCCTGGATGTGTGGACATTGAGGATGAAGCTGGCCTATGTGGGACACCTGGTCAGTCAACAACTGTGAGCATAACCCTGCCCACATCGACTCCTCCCAGCCCTGTTGCAAAAACATCACAGGCAACCATCCACCACCAAACCTGTGTCCTAAGGGCAGTGCCTTCCATCTTGTGCCCCAGTACAGATACCTGAATCTCCTGTTGTGAACCCAGACAATGATGGACCTGCTACCAGTGGGAGTGGACAAACTGTGCCAGGGGCGCAGGCACATGGGTGTAGGGTGCGTGGGTGGGATGGTGTGGGCCAGAGGATGGAGGCTTTTAGAGACACAACTGGCCTGGACACCATCTCCCAAGTCTTGGGAGCTTACCAAGAATCCCAAGGTGTGATGGGCCAGATACTTAACAGGATGGGAGAGATCAGACACCTGCAGAGAGACAACCACCAGGAAGTCAGGCAGCAGTGGCAGGCTCAAAATGCGCACTTGGCCACCATTGTAGGGGCGCTGATAGACATGAATTCCACCCTGAGTAGGTTTAGTGCCCAACGTCTGGCCTCTTCCACTAGCATTGAAATATCAGGCCCTTCTACATCTGTCGGAGATAGTGGAATGGAGGCCCTGCCAGGGGAAGGGTATGCCTCAGACACCCCAGCCTCTGTAGCTGAACCCTCCCCACCCACAAAAACATGGACGTCCCCCCAAACATCCAGGAGGAGCAGATGCAAGACCAAAACCACTTCCAGAAAGTGAACCTCTACTGGTTGGCTCCCCTTGTGTGTGTGTGTTACACACACACCCTGTTTACTGTTCTAGACATATCTCTATTTACCTTTACCTATGGTACAAAGATACTGGACTTGTGTCCCCAAATGGTGTGGCAGCTACCCTGATGATCTCATCCACCATGACTGAACCCTTCACTGTTTACTTTGTGTTCTGTTTTGTTTAAAGTCACTCATTTTGCTGTGCACTCCCCAATATATACCACTTAACCACAGAACATATGTTAGAGTCATTTATGAACCATATACAATTTATGTATGACACATCTTGCACAAAAAAGTTTCTCTCTAATGTGAAACCTTTGCAATGTTCCACACACATGTACTGTATCACCAGGCTAGATTTTGCATGGTTTAATAATGAAAAACATAACTCAAATCACCTGTAATTCACTTATAGGTTAGGCGAATGTCAAGGATCATATAGTGAAGTATTGCTTCTAACTTCAGAGTTACAGCATAGGTGTCATGCACTATCCAACCCACAGATTTCAGAAGTTAGGGACGTGTCAGTTTTACACTATCCCAGAAGGCAAACATATTGTTTCAATGTATCATCAGCTAAAGCCTTATCACATACCCATACCATAGCTCTCAAATAACCATACCCCTTAAAGCAGAAAGAGGTCAGTTCAAACGTCCCAACTCATGGAACCTTCGAACTTACCATGGTCAGGTATGTGTAGGCTTACCACTCACCTATGTCAGTCTTCAGACACATGCACCTTGGTCTGCAATGAGGAAACACACTGACAACTCCATACAAGTTTGTTTTTACCAGCACACACCATTATGATGTTAGAGGGTATGGATAGCACGTGACATGTTTCAGAAACATAAGAACACACACACGGTACAATTGGCCCCCCATCCAATGCCAACAGGTGTTTAATGTGGAATAGGACACAACCATCCCACTGTCCTGACAGTCAGGGCATAGAACTCACACACATCAAATATCTAGTCTGGGAGTACCTGGTTCACACCATAACCATCTCAATTGTCAGTCTGCAAATACCATTTTCAGATTGTCATTACTCTGGTGACAATACTATTACATGTACATACATATATACATCAAATTTATATCCTGTACCAGATATATGACCATTTCGACATGTTTGCTTAAAGCCAGCAGTGAACACAATGTTGTATGTATGTACCACAGCTTGTGACACAACTTTAAAAACGTTGTCATTTAGATATGAGCCTTGAAATGGCAGCTGCCTTACCTTCTGTATTGGACATTAGAAAGTGACCTAACTCCACCAGTGGATGTCGTCATGGCGGTAGGCTGATACAACCATGGTGGACTTTGCCATTGGAACACATTTGTGCCTTTGGCGGTCTTGAGTCAATGGTGATGTCCGCTGGCAGTGACAGTCTTGTACATGGCGGACGTGACCGCTATTTCATACTTCATCTCTCACTTGACTTCTGACTCTGCCGCCAGCAAGACCATGACCTGAGCTGCTGTGTACTGCCTCTGGGAGCCATCATGCCACATCCAGCAGGTGATAGGGCCCCTGCCTTCTCGCCGGAAGAGCTGGACAAGCTTGTGGATGAGGGCCTACCCCTGTATGGATAGGTCTATTCAGGAGAGAAGCAGGTAAGTGCAATGCAATATCAATGCTTGAAGTGTTGAGTGTATGATGATGTTCAGCAGATGTGGCTGAATGAAGGATTGAGGTAATATGTGTGGGTAGATGGACATGTGTACAGATAGATTTTGAGTCTTGAGACATATTAGAGAGTGTGTAGCATATGTACTTTGACCCAACAACATTTAGTATTACACAATAATTGGCAGTGGTGTTAAAATATTTACACAGATATACCATGTTTAGAGATATATTTGAGGGAAAATACAGACTTATCACATTTTTATCTGTTTGCCAGTTTAATGTATGATGTGAAAGATTCAAAGCTCTGACTATGTGGTAAGCACAAAGGGTCAAAGATCTCCATGTGTGACTGTGCCATACATGTATCACTATATGGCTTTTCATACCCTACTGGTTGTTCCTTCCCACTAATAGAACAATACTTCCAATATCATGATGGTAAGTTGTTCAGGACTTTGCACTCTGTCCTTTCCAGTGTCCCTTGATCCTTATCAATGTGCCACATAGAGCCTGACAATTTAAATTAATTCCTACTTTTCATCAGCTTTCTGATGATTGACAGCATCATTTGAGGCTCTGATGTCCATCTGACATTTCACATGCCATACTTGCAAAGCTTAGTCAGACCCGTTACAAGGTGTCCCCCCTTGGTAAGTGAGGGATGTATAGAGGCCTCTGTAATGTGTCATCTGTTTGGACATCGTACATGTGGGCAACCAAGGAAGTATTGCTAGACTCCTATTGGATAACATACATTGATGTCAAAGCTATGAATGTTAGTACCATGCTCGTATTCTGTAGGTGTGAATGGCTACAAAACTGTTTTGCTGGCATGATAAATAGGCCAATACATCCTGTACAATCTTAACTGGTTTTTGCCTACATCACGTGTACATTGTAAGGTTCAGTCCACATTGTAATGAGTATAAAACATAATTTCTAGTGGTATTATGGATATGTTTTGAGTCCTTGTTGAATGGAAACCTATTGTTTGTGTGTGGCAAGGTTTTGTTGAGGGGTGTACATTGTATCTTGTTGTGACACGATGTTGGCATTCAACTAGTGCTATCTGGGGGTGTTGTACAACTAGATGTTATGCTGCTGAGGTGTAGAGTGTGATGTGAGTGGTATGTAAAGAATGTGATTACCCTACTTCACTTTCTGTTTTTCAGCATCAGCATTGGCAGGCGAAGGAGATGGAGCAATGTCGAGTGGGGAAGCTGCTGGCCACGGGACCTCCAGTCACAAGAACACTGACAGCGAGGAATCCAGTGGCCTGAAGGATGAGGCGATTGCCATGGGGAATAATGGATCGAGTTCTTCATCTTTGGAATCCTCCCCCAGTGGACACTCCCTGGCAGTGGCGGACCTAACTGGGACCATCCCAGCACCATCTATGTCCATCATCCCCCTTTCTATCACCACCCTCCTTGTAGCTCCCCATCCAGTTCTCAATGCCTGCTCACTGAAAAGAAGGGGTGTCTCCTTTGCCACAGGCACCTCTGCTCCGGTCACTGCCAGCCCTGCAGCCCTGCTGCCTCCAGTGAGGAGGCTATTGTCCTCCTGATGTCTATCTCTGTGGGTCAGTCGACCATCGTAATTGCCATCCAGGGGACGGAATCTCAGATAATACAGAGTAATGCATTCCTGGAGGGCATTCATGGTGCACTGTCTAGCCAACAGAGATAATTTCAGGCTCTGGCCTCCACACTGACAGCAGCCAGTTACCCTTTGTCTACCGTCCCTCCTCCACCTCCCTCTTCCCAATCTCAGTCCCCCTTTCCCCGACCCAGCCAAAGAACACAGACAGGCATGCATCCACCTCAACAGCCAAGGGTACCACAGACAAACCAAAGCACCACAAGACACACCACAGACATACATATAAGCAACATACACATGCACACACACCAAAAGACACAACCTGCCCCAGCATCATAGACACCACACCTGACACACCTGTAGGCACCACACCAACATTCACAGATCCAGCCACCAAACACATCCTACCTGCAGACAGCACACCAGAAGACCTGCAGACCTTTACCTTAATCACCACACCCACAGACACTACAACCACTGACACGCCTACATGCAGCACATCTTCCATACCTGGAGTGACCACCCTAACAAACAGCCACCCACCCACCATGGCACCCCTCTCCACCTCCACCACCCCTCAGCACAACACACATAAACACCCACATTTTACTCACCGAGCAGACATTCACCACTCACAAGCATACCTCTCACAAACATGCACCCAATACATCCACACCAACACCTCATACAGGCATTCACTCTCTCCCTCCACATCCAAACCCTTTTGTTATGACCAATCCCTGTGTGTGCTAAAAGACTTTCCTCTCAGAGTGTGACCTTTTGTGGTGTTTTCAATGTGTTACTGTGTGTGTGCACAAATACTTTATACATTGCCTCTTGAGTTTAACCTGACTGCTCTGTGCTAAGCTATCAGAGGGTGAGCACAGGTAAACTTTCTCTGTCTTATACTAGCCCTGACTAGGAGTGTGGTCCCTACTTGTGCAGAGTGCAAACCTCTGACAACTAGAGACCCAATTTCTAACAGTGAAACATTAAATCTATTAATGAAATGTAATCACTGCAGAAACTGTAGTTTTATACACATGTTCACTAATGTTCAGTTAAAGATGCTTACATCAATTCATTATTCACGTTTGATATTGACACTTGAAGTTATGTTCGCATACCTAAGCATGTTTTCTTTTGATTCACCTTTGCATTTATTTCTTACACATGTGCATGTATAGTCATATATTTGCAATACAGGTTAAATGCATAGCTAATGTGAGCCTGACTACAGCCTTCTTTTTTTTAATGCATTTTGCTTTGTCAGCGTGTTCCTTTCTTCACAGGAGCATTCTCATGATTCTCATGATTTTCAATAGTTAAGAGACAATTGCATGTATCAGACTGCTGATAGTGAGGTTTAAGAAGTGAAAACTTGGCAAATAGTGTAGACACTTAACAAGCTGAAGAAGCCTCATATTAATCATGTACCAGGAACGTGGGAGGTTTGAGGTTGCAGTAACTGCCTAAGTTTCTGTGGGATTGGAAATCAAGGTGATGTTGTAAATGCCAATCACTAGTAGTGAATTGATTGGTTCCTGGTAGTATGGGAATATACAAATGTTGTTGAAGCTTCTGTCACCTTTAACTAATGTTCATACAGTTAATTGTTAGGACAGATTCCATTAGACTTCCCTATTTTCCTTCATTCTTACAAGAATAAAGCTTCATGCTAAACACTTATTCCATTTCCCTGAAGACTTCTACTGAAGTCTTCGCTATGCTGACACCTTACCTGAGATTGCTGAGACTCCCTTTCCAAAGAAATCCTAATTCTCTAAAGATTAGATGATTTTATACTTTTTTTGGTTTCGGAGTGAGAACAAAGGTTTCCTTATAGAACATCCATTTCTTATCCTCAATTTTTGTATTGAAGTGGCTATTGCAATTCTACTTATTATCTTATTATGCTTTGGCTGAATTTATTGAAATATTTCAGCTTTCCTGCTGTATTGATGCCTCTGTTGAATATACTTCTCGCATGTCCATATACTGAATTGATCAATAACCTGACGTAAACCCTTGTTAACTACAGCCATTGGTTCCTGCCCCTTATTGTGAGTCACACTGGCTTCACAATTCTGAAATGTATCAGTGATGTTGACTCCCCTTCAATGATTCATGTCAATTTACAAAGGTCCACACTGGCAATTGGGAAAAATCTTTGATGACTTTACTAACAGATTGTAGTTTACTTCCCTTTGCACTCTCAGTAAGGAGTGGTTACTATTTCACATGATAAAATACACATGTATAACATTAAATTACCTCTAAGTTAAGAATATAATTACTGTTATTAACTCCACCTCTACCTATCTCCCAGGGTAACTGCAGGTTGAGTTAAAAAAAGTAAACAAGTACCTATCTCTCTCTCAATGTGGTGATAGACGTAGAGGATGTGCCAGTAAGCATAGGTTGAGTTATGAACAGTAAATACATTGCTTTATCTCAATGTAGTGATAGATGTAGAGGATGTGACACAAACATGGGTGGAGTTAAGAACAGTAAATAAATAGCTATTTCTTAATGTGGTGATAGATGTAGAGGATGTGGCAGTAAGCATCGCTGGAGTTAAGAATAGTAAATACATACCTATCTCTTGTTGTAGTGATAGATGTAGAGGATGTGATGTGATAATGGGTGGAGGTCAGAATAGTAAATACATCTCTCAATGTAGTAATAGGTGTAAAAATGTATATGGAAGTTGATAGTGTCAACCTTGAAATAGTGACTGGCATACAATAATTTACTGATTTGAGCATTGAGGTCGATACTAAATATATATTTACATTGCAATGTAGTGGTCCATCCATGTAATGAATGTGACATTATGGCGGGACAATATTATCGACGTCGATTTAGTGAGACAATTTTCTGACTTGAGCAATGAGGAAGCAACCTAAAGATAGATGTTATATCTGGTGTCTACTACTCCACTGATGAATATTCCAAATGTATGGGTGACATTGCTTTTAGACACAAATTTATTCAGTAACTTTCCCAAATGAGCACAATGTTCAGCATTGATGCTGCTGGCATATTTTTCCCGAAAGTCTCCAAACACAATTCTTGAGACCAACAGAAGCGCACAAGCAAATAAAACAATGATTGTGTTCAAGATAAAATACACAATTATCAAAACCTCAACATTCAAAGGAGGTACTGCTGTTTTTGAAAGAGCATGCTGTGTTTTTCATATTTAGTTTCTGAAAAAAAGGCATAAATTTACCTTTGGAAATGCTCCCTGCCAATGATGTTTTAACTGACAACTGGGGAGGTTCTTTGGCAATTCATCTGACAATCCCAGTAGTTTGGACGCCGAAATGGAGAGAAAATGGAATATACTTAACACGCCATATGTTTTATTCTCTGTTGATAAGCTGAGAGCGCTGTTCTTCTCAGATACCATTAGCGCCTTCTTGCAGCTATGAATAATCAGCATCTTTCCAATTCCATTACTGCTCAATGTGGTTTCCTGTCTACATTGATGGGGTTGCAGAGGATTGCTGGTGAACATTTTCCATAGTAGCAGTTCGCTGTTTTTCATTTCAGATCATCTCCTGGCCTCTACTTGTCTTTCAGTTTTAACCACCCCTTGATTATAGTCCTTGGCTCATGGGCTGGCTTATTCTGCACCCCACTGGAGAAACAAATATTTGGAAAAAACAATCAACATTTGTTTTTACTTCTTACACTCAGAAAAGATTCAAGCAAGCTTCAAATTTGTTTCAAAACACATCAATAAAAGTGACTGCAGATGCGCTCTGTCTTAAGGTGTAGTTTGCTTGTTTTCACCAACCAGTGCCTTACACAAGAATAATTGCTGATGACTTTCCACGCCCTACTTCTGTAACCTCTCTGATCAATCTTAATTATAAGAAAGAGATTCCGGAGTTCCACTTTAAGACTTACATGCTAGAAGAAAGATCCTTGCACATGTTGGGCACCAGGGAGATACTAATATACATTGTAGAAACTTTTAAAGCACAGATCACCAATGTGTAGTTTCTAGTAACCAAATTTTGAAACATTGTGAAAATGTAGTGTGACCTTGTGGATAGTATATTTGTACACATAGGCTTGCACCTATCCAGGAGGCAACCACAAAAAAGCATAAATCCCACTCCAGAAGGGGAAAGCAAAAATGTGTCCTTAGTCTTGCTTCTAATGTGAACATATATGTACTAAGGGCCAGAGTTTGATGGACAGGTTACTCCACCACAAAAGTGACAGGTATCCCATCCATCTTATTACAAGTGCTATAGGATATAATGTGCTTAAAGCAGACAAGATATCTATTATATTTTTTGTTGGAGTAATCCTTCTGCCAAACTGTAAATCAAGCTCTAGTATAGGTGATGGTTTTCCTTCACATTAAAATAATTTTTGCAGAGATGTATGTCCACTTGCAATGACAGTAAATCAAGAACGTAGTTTTCAATCCCCAGTGTTAAGCCGTTTTTTTATCTTTTGGGTACTTTGCGTTTAGGCCTTCATAACTTTTTTCCACAAACATTCCTAAAATATAGCAAAATGTAGGTTAACCATGGGAAAAGGTGCTATGCAATAAAAAGAAAGTGTATATTTTTTGCATTTACAAAAGGTTTGCTGAATTAAAATCACTCTCCCAACTTTTATGAACAATTATAGATGAAAAAAAAAAAATGTTATATTTTCATTTTTTCAAACCATAGTCCATTGTTCCTATATTTTTTTTGCAGTTTCAGCCTTCTTGCAGTTTGTGGTGAAAACAGATGTCAAACCAATGGGTGAACATAGAAAGCTATACATTTCTGAGGACAAGATACAATTTCAAATTCAACAAGGGTCATTTATGTAGATTGCTCATGGTTCTCCAAAAGAAACTAATATTTGAATTAAAAACATAATGAAAATGAGTAGAAAAAAATAGCAATTGATGGGAACGATTTAATCTGTAATATTTAATATCTAGTTATGTCCAACAGACCCTTCTGGTCATAAGGGCATATAGGCCCTCATTACGACCCTGGTCGTCGTGGGTAATATGGTGGAAAGTACTGCCAACAGGCTGGCAGTACTTTCCACCATAATATGACATTGGCGGTTTGGCTGAACCCAATCTGCCAATGTACCACACCGACCGCCATGGCGGTAACACCCGCCCGGCTGGAGATATCAATCTCCAGCCCGACAGCCGTCACTGTACCACCTGAGAGATTATGACCCCACCTACCACCATGGTTTTCGTGGCTTCCTTACCACCACGAAAACCATGGAAACCATGGCGGTAGGCACTATCAGTGACAGGGAATACCTACCCTGTCACTGATAGGGGTCTTCCCCCCCCTCCACACCTTCCCAGATTCCCCCACCCCACCTTCCTCTCCAGCCTCCCATTCATACATGCCCCTCCCTTCACACTCACACACACGCATAAACACACCCATTCCCACATCCATCCAAGCATGCATACATCCATACGCACACAGATCCGCACACACTTACATACATACCCGCAGACACGAATTCACACAACACAACATACACGCACTCACACCTCCAGACATGCACACACATACAACATGCAACACACACCCGCATACACGCATGCACAGACATACACACAAACCCCCCACACCCACACACAAACACACATACACACATACACACACACACACAACACCCACCACCCCCCCCCCTGTCGGAGCACCCACTTACCTTTGTGTAGAAGGTCTTCCGGCAGGAGACGGGACAGGGTGCCGCTGCCAGCAGCAGCTTCGCCAGCAGAACACTGCCAGGCTGTATCATTTCTTATAATGCGGCTGGCAGCAGTCTACTGGTGTGGCGCTGCTACTGGCAGCAGCGCCACCTTACTGCGATCCACCGGCATGGCCACAGCCAGATTTCCGCCATCCTTCTGGCGGAAATCCAGCTGTGGTCATAATACGGCAGACGGCAGGTAGCCACGGCAACAGTTTTTTGCCAGCTGTCGCCGCGGCAGTGGGTGGTTTTTACCACCAGTATCATATTGAGAGCCATAGTCTTTATTAGTTGTCCAAAATCATGTAATACCCAGAGCCAATAACTGAGTTACAGCTTTGAAGGATTTCGCATTGTGTACCAACCATGCAGCAATTCATATGGTAAACTCTACTGAATGAAAATAGGGTGTGACAGAAACATACATAGTTTCAAAATGTGCTCAAGATACTCAATTTTGTAATAGTGGGCATTTGTACACCTATGGAACCTGGGGTTACTCATACCATCATGTGGGCCAGAGGGCAATTTGCAAAATGTAATCTTTCTTACACACTGGCTTACATTGAATGCTTATAAAGAAGAGAATTAAAAGGCCACTTGTAGGTGCATTAGGAATTGTGATTTCCTAATTATGATTCCATTCGAATTACAATTAGGAAATCGCAATTTCCAATGTATGAAACTCTATTGAGTTTGATTTGCGATTCCCAGTGGGTCCCAAATAAACCTACCTCATTAATATTCATGAGGTAGGTCGCAATTTGCACCCCATTGCGAATCGGAAAAAACACAGGGATGGTGGCCTGCTGGGGACAGCAGACCACCATGTCTGTGTTTGCTTTCGAATAAAGTAACTTTTTTTTTTTAATTGCGGCCCATTTTCCATAAACAAAAACTGTCTGCATTTTAAAAAGAAAAATGAAATGTTTCAGTTTAATTTTTTAACAGTAGACAGTGGTCTGTGTGACCACTGCCTGCCCTTAACAAATCATTTTCGCATGCATTAACAAATGGAGAAGGGGTCCCTTGAGGAACCCTTCCCGTTTGCGAATGGGTTATCACCAAATTGAATTTGCTGGTAAAAAGTGCTTTGTGACTGCATTTTTATCAAACATTAATAGATGCCAGTGCAAGTTGTTATTAGGAAGGGATAGCCTTGACACGCCCCTTCCTAATACTAAATCTCTCGGTACATCCAAAAATATATTTTTCTGGCCGCAGAAGGGCCGATTCTGTGAATTTGGCCTTTTGCGACCAGAAAAAATGCTTTGTACTTGAAGCCCTAAATCCATAACAGTAAATGTTATACTATTCTGTGATCCCAAACATCTCCCAGCAAAAACTGCTGACCTGCTTTTGTGGTTTGGCCAAGGGCCTGTGAGACAAAAGGCCTCAAAACGTAATTTGGGGACATGAACATTTCTTGTCAAGAAAATGACCTGTTTTGGTGATGGGTAGCTGTGGTGTTTGGGCCCTGGAGCAGCCATGATCCATGAAATAATACCAAACCTAGACATCTTTTAAAACTAGACATGCATGGGAGTAAGACAGGTGTACTTTGCAGGGTCCCACAAAGTTTCATGGCTGCAGTGCCATGGAAGCATCAATCTTTGTTTTAAATTATGCATTTCTTCATATTTCAGTGACAGAAAATACAGGATCTGTGGGGATCCCCAAAACTCCTTTCTCAGCGTTTCCACAATTCATACAACACTGGGCTCCCCTAACTGTCTGGTGTTAATACATTTCTGACTTTAGTGGTTTTCCCTTGGTGGAGGCAGCAGAAACCTGGCCCAAAAGTAAAAACATTCAGCATTGCAAGTAAGAGGAAGCTTAGATTTATCCCAGCTCTGCTGGCATACACATAAAAACTTTGCCCACAAGAACTCCTGAATGCCATGGGGCTGAAGATGCTCTGTGGCCCAGGGGGATAGAAAGTCAGTTGGGGCTTTAGGGGTGAGAGATAGGCCCAAAACCATGGTGGCCATCCCACACCTTCTTTTTCCTAAAACAAAACAAAAACCCTGATTTCTTCAGCTCATGTTGCCTCTTTTGAGGGTAGAGGTGTGGTAAATCCCTTATCAAGTCCCAGGGGAGACAAATGCTGTTGGGCACATTCTGACATGGTGTCCAGGCCTGATGCCTGGTTGAGTGGCCTCAACTCCTTTTTTGATCATTTTTCTTCTGGGTTCAGGGTGCTTCAGGTTGCTGGGGGCACATTGGGAATTCACTCACCCAATCTTCCCCCAGGGGTTACAGAAAAACTGTTGGGCCCAATCTAGAGTGGGGCACAGCCCAGTGCCATGGCAGGCCTCCCCAGCCATACCTATTTTCGGACCCTTTTTTCCCTACTGTCTAGAGGGCTTTCTTTCCTCCTGGCGCAGATTTGGAGTAAACCCACCCAAGTTGCCCCTTGAAGGATAGAATAACTGTTTGGCCCATTCTGGGGTGGGGGCACATCCTCATGCTGGACAGGCCACCACACCTCTAATGTTTTTCTTGATAATTTTCAACTTTGATGCCTAGGGCCAGATGTAGCAAGCATTTTGCATCAAATAGGAGGGGGTGGTCACTTCCTATTTGCGACTTCCATTGCTATGCTAAATTGCTTTGTGACCGCGAATGCGGTCGCAAAGCAATTCGCAGTTACCACCAGTGTCACACTGGACCGCTGCCTACTCTGAAAAACGGAAAACCGAATGGTTTCGTTATTTTTTTTATTTTGCAACTCGTTTCCCTTTAAGGAAAACGGGCTGCAAAATAAATTTTTAAAAAACTGCTTTATTTAAAAAGCAGTCACAGACATGGAGGTCTGCTGTCTTCAGCAGGCCACCAACCCTGTGAGTGCAGGGACTCGCTATGGGGTCGCAAAATGCGACCCACCTCATTAATATTAATGAGGTGGGTCTTTGCGACCCCATAGCGACTCGCAGAAGGTGTCTGAGACACCATTCTGCATATGGTTTTGCGACTCGGAAATTGCGAGTCGCACTGAGTTGCAATTTCAGAGTCGCAAAATCTAGTTTTGCTACATCTGGCCCCTAGTGGCTAAATATCCCTTATCATCCTCACGGGGGTGCAGAAAGACTCTTGGGGGGGTGGGTGCACAGGCACATGCCAAGAGGGGATACTCCACCACAAACAGTAAATAAAAACATTAGTTTGCTTTCTGTGGGCTTTCTTCTCCCAATCGGGGAAAGTTGGGGGTTAACATGCCTATCCACCCACCACTGGGCCAGAAATATTCCTCTGCCTGGAAGGAGTACAGGCCCATGATCAGGCAGGCTACTTCCTTCAAACAGTAAATAAAGGTTTTACCTGGTTGTCTGGTGGGGTTTCTGTCCCTGCAGAGGGTGGGGGCAGACTGTGGGTAAACACCAGCTATTCACTCCCCAGAAGGGACTGAAAGAGACTTCTGCCCAGAGTAGGGTGAAGTAGAGACCCATGCCCAACAGGGTCATTCTTCTTTCAAACAGTAAGGGCCAGATGTAGCAACTTGGCAATTTGCGACTTGCAAATTGCGAGTCCCTGCGACTCGCAATTTGCAAGTCGCAAATTGCTATGCAGTACGGTGTCTCAGACACCGACTGCGACTCGCAATGGGGTCGCAATGACCCACCTCATCAATATTCATGAGGTGGGTCGCAAATTGCGGCCCCATTGCGAGTATAGGCACTCGCTAACATGGAGGCCTGCTGACGTCAGCAGACCTCCATGTTCGTGACTGCTTTTTAAATAAAGCAGTTTTTTTTTTTTAAGTGTAGCCCGTTTTCCTTAAAGGAAAACGAGCTGCACTTAAAAAAAAACTGAAACCTTTAGTTTCGGTATTTTTTCAGGGCAGGGAGTGGTCCCTTGGACCACTCCCTGCCCTGAAATTTTTTTTTTGGGTCCATTCACAAAGTGGAAGGGGTCCCATGGGGACCCCATCCAATTTGCGAGTGGGTTACCATCCACTTGAAGTGGATGGTAACTGCGACTCCATTTGCGACCGCGTACGCGGTCGCAAATGGAATTGCATCCCACTGCGAGTCGCAAATAGGAAGGGAACACCCCTTCCTATTTGCGAGTCGGAAATGCATTTTGCGAGTCGGAGCCGACTCGCAAAATGCATTTCTGAATAGCAAAGTGGCTTTTGCGCCTCGCAAACGGCGATTTTCGCCGTTTGCGAGGCGCAAACACTTTGCTACATCTGGCCCTTAGTCAAGAATATTCCCTTTTGGTCGAGAGGCTGTCTGCCCCTCTCGGGGCATAATAGAGTTACATACCCTCCTATAGAGCATCAGAAAGGCTGTGGTCAGGGGTGTGGGAGCACAGACCCATTCCTAGAGGACCTGTTCACCTGCAAACTGTGAATAAAAACATTCGCTGGTGATCTAATGAGCTTTCCGCCACCTCAAGGGCCGTTATGAGTAGACACCTCCTAGCCACCTCAAGTGGGTGCAGAAAGACTCTTATGCCTGAGTAGAGTAGAAGACCATGACCAGTGGATCTGCTTCCCCCAAAACAGTTAAGATTTTGCCTGGTGGTCTAGTCGGCTTTCTAACCTGGGGAGAAAATTGGAAGTAAGCCCCCCAATCCACATCCAAGGAGGGAGGTAGAAAGATTCTTGTGCCCAAGATAGAATAGAGCAAAGGGACATGCCTAGGTGGATTGTTCTTCACAAACAATAATTCAAAAATATTCCCTACCCAAAAATAACCCTTTTGAAAAGGAAAACACCCTACTTTAAAATAATAAATAGATGACCCCTAGCAAGCCCTATAGCCCACTAAGTAGGATGTATACTATTTAAAAGTGGTACATGAAAGAATTTAGGCCCTCATTACGAGCCTGGCAGTCGGTGATAAAGTGGCGATAGTACTGCCAACAGGCTGGCTGTAACTACCACCAAATTATGACTATGGCGGAAAGTTCTCCGAAAGACAGCCAATGTACCATACCGACCGCTAGACATCATGGCGGTAGCCGCCTACAGCCAGGGGAAAGTCAAAGTTCCGCCCACCATATTATGAGAACACAATCCACCACCTTTTCCGGGGCGGTACCAACAACATCAAAAGCCTTGCGGAAACTGAACTCAGAAGTGAAAGGACTCACCTTTGGAGACACAGGGAAGAACCATGCTGCCATGGAGCCCGAACTGCATGTTTTTCCAATGATCTGCTCCACCACGAACACCAACGCTGGTGAAGACGATGACGGTGAGTACAGACACCTTGGACACAAGGGAGGAGGGAGGAAAATGAGAGTGACACACACACACAAACCATACACACCCCACACACACCATACACACAACCAGCTTCACAAGAAAACAAGTCAACCCCCCTAAATTGGCTGAATAATGCAAGGACAAAAATAATTTACCAAAGTGAATGTAATAACATCAACACAGTATAAATAATAATTTAAGCAATGCAACAGTTATAAACAAATGTACACAACAAGTGACACAGCCCAGTCCTCATTTTGCATGGGCCACATGGCCACAGGCCAAAGTCCAAGGCCCCACTTGTCACCTGCATCAACACAGAGAGAACACTGCAGGGGCATCAGTTGGTAGATAGGCAGGCACCTCAGGAGGAGGGGGACACCTCAGCTGGGAGCTGGAACAAAACCACTGGTTCTGGAGGGGTCAACATGCGCTGTGTCTGGTCCTGGGGAGTGCAAGGCTACAGTCTCTGGAGTGGGTGTCTTGTCCACTGGTTCTGGAGTGGACAGGTTTCACAGCAGCCCATGGACGCAGGATTACATGTCGTCCTCCGGCAGTGACGGCTGCACTGTGGTGGTGGTGGGAGGCACATCCCCTACACCCTCGATGGATGCACTGTGGTGGTGTTGTTGGTGGGGGAGGCTCCTACACATCCCTACATCCTCGGATGGATGCACTGTGGTGGTAATGCTAGTGGAGGGAGGCTCCTGCACATCCCCTGCACCCTCGGATGGATGCACAACCATGCTTGGTGGTGGGAGCTCCGTCACGGCTGCTGGCCCAGGCACATTGACAATCTTGCCTGCAGGTGCAGGCTCCTTGCCCTTTCTGGTGGCAGGTGCAGGCTCCTTGCCCTTTCTGGTGGCAGGTGCAGGCTCCTTGGTCTTCCTGCCTGCTGGTGCAGGCTCCTTCCCATTTAGGCTGGCTGGTGCAGGCTCCTTCCCCTTTAGGTTAGCTGGTGCAGGCTCCTCCCCCTTCAGTAAATGTGGCCTAGATTCCTTTCCATCATGAGTGGTTGCAGATGGAACTGGGCCCGTGGACTATGTGGCTGAGGTGCTTGGCTGGGTTTGTGATACCCTGCCCATATGTGCAGGATGGGGAGAGGGGTAGGAAAGAGTTCAACAGTGGATAGGAACAGTTTTTTAGGGACATTGGGCGGGAAGAGGGAGAAAGAATTGGAGTGAAGGAAGGGAGTAATTGTCAGAGGTGTCTGTCTGCTGGATTTGGGTGCAGGTGCATGGGCTTTATGCTGTTGTGAGGTGGGTGGCTGTTGAGTGTCTGAGTGCTTGCATTTGTGTACTTTAGGAGGGAGGGACAGACACAGCGGGAGAGGACACAGGGGACGTGTGCATGGAAGTTGTGGAGTTATCTGCCAGTGAGGTGTGTGTTCTGCTTGGTGTGGTGATGATGCTGGTAGTGGATGATGATGTAGTGCATGCAGGTGTGAGTGTTGACGTAATTAGGTGAGAGGTGGAGGAGGAGGAACGGGGGGAGACAGTAGAGGCAGACGATGTTGTTGTGTCTGCAACTGGATGGTGTTTGGTGAGTGCCTGTGGGATGAAGTGTGGTGCTTGTGTTTGCCTGTGACACTCTTTGGTGTTGTTCTGTGTGCATGATTGTCTGCCTGTGTGCTTGGGATGGGTTGGGGTTGAGGAGAATGGGACTGGGAAGTGGAAGTTGGAGGGGGACGGTAGAAACAGGGACAATGGCTGCCATCAGAGAGGAGGTCAGAGCCTGGATTGATCTCTGTTGGGCCGCCAATCCAGTGTGAATGCCCTCCAGGAATGTATTACATTGTTGCATCTGGGCTCCCAGCCCCTGGATGGCATTCACAATGGTTGACTGCCCTACAGAGATGGATCTCAGGAGGTCAATAGACTCCTCACTCAGGGGAGTAGGGCTTACTGGGGCAGGGCCAGAGGTGCCTGGGGCGAAAGGAGATGTACACCCTCCTGGGTGAGCGGGAACGGGCAACTCGAGGAGGAGCTGCTGGGAGGGCGGGGCTGGTACTGGGGGTGGCCGCTGTTCCTGTAGCTGGGGTGGTCACAGAAGTGTCCGCCACCACCAGGGAGCTTCCATCGGAGGAGGTATCTGTGTCTGAAGTGTCCCCTCCAGTCCATCACCCTCCATCCCACTAGTGCCCTCAGCGTCGGTAGACTCTGCCTCCTGGGTCCTGTGGGATGCAGCTTGATGCTAATGCACATAAGGACAGGATGACAAAACAAGAAAGGGGGGAGAGAGACAAAGGATACAATGGATCAGTAGCTGCACCAACACCACCGTTGGCGTACACAGCACCCTCACACACAGGAAACAGGCTCACGCACTATGCATTGCTCCACCACTGTTATTGCTAGCCACCAAGGCATAAGGAGGGGCACACACCACCAACTGCAGCGCACCTGGGACCCACGCAGCCCTGGCCTGTAGTGGATGGCTACGAGCTAGGTAGCAGGATTATTTCTTCAGAACCCTAGCCACCAGGGAACATACCCTGCAATGTCAGGCCTGGCCTCGCAGCACCCATTGACACACATCCACCACCCGGATACCACCCTACCATGTGTAAGTTGTAATGATGGGCACTGTACTCACCCCCTTGTGGCTGCTGTAATGCCCTCAAGCACCCATCCAGCTCTGGATAGGCCACCGCCAGTATGTGGGCCATCAGGGGGGGTCAGGGTTCGACGGGCACCCCTTCCTCAATGGGAGGCCATCCCCAGCTGGGCCTCCGCCATCTTCCGTGCCCAGCGTCTCAGGTACACACACCGTTTGCGACAGTGGGTGCCCCAACCCCCGTAGACCGCCAGGTTCTGCACCTCCTTGGCGATGGCACACCATATACCCTTCTTTTGATGGGCGCTGACCTGCAGAGGCAATACAGACAGGGAAATACCATTAGACAACAAGTCCAATCTGTACACACATGGCCTACCATACCCATTTTCATCACCATTGGCACACACATAGCCCAGCACACAACCTGTATGCCGCCAAGAGGACTTCCACACACCCCCCTTAGATGAAGTCTTCCCACACACCACTCCATGCATTCATGCCACATGCATCGAGCCCACTCTGTACTCACCTTTTGGTCTGGAGGCCCATAAAGCAGTCCGTCCTGGGGTAGGACCCAATCCACCAGTCTCTCCAACTCCTCCGAAGTGAAGGCTGGGCCCCTTTCCACAGTCACATGGGCCATGGTAGGTTCCAGACACAGGTCACAGCAGCACATGCAGTGTAGGTCCTCTCCTATGGAAGGTTAGGTAGCAAGTGAGGAATATTATAGAAATGGCAGTCACGTCCGCGGCAGTGCATACCGTCACCGCCAGCGTAATCACCATTGGTCTCTGTACCCCATAGGGCCCAATGTTAACCAATGAGGAGTTGCACGGGGATCCCGACTGCCTCCCGCAACAGTGCACAACGTCAGCGGAATCACCTCACTTCCACCTGTCCCTGCACCCAGGACAGGCGGATGCCATTTCGGGGGGGCAGGCCTCTGGAATAATGCTGTGCCACAAGAGGTATTGGCACATACTGGACAAATCACACTGACCCATTACATGTTTACGGAATGCAAACTACTGTTGTAGCTCCATTGTTCAGGTTGTGACTGGCTCCTCACTCTTGTGTCCCCTAGATCCCTACCGCTGCAAATGAATAGGAGATGGAGACATACCCCATGTACAGACCCCTGGTGGACTTGGCAACACTAAAGGACAGGCACATTATCCTCACCTATAGACTTGACAGGGCCTCAATCACAGAGCTCTGTGCCCAATTGGAGCCTAACCTGATATTTGCTATCCGTCACCCCACTTGGATCCCCCCCTCTTGTGCTAGTGTTATCAGTACTCCATTTCCTGGAAACTGGTTCTTTCCAAGTGACAGTGGGCTTGGCAGCAGGGATGTCACAGCCAATGTTCTCAAACATGCTGACCTATCATGGCTGTTGACACCTGTGAAGAATGCCAGGACAAGGGCAGAAGAACGTTATAATGAGGCACATGGGCGAACCAGAAGGACCATTGAAAGGACCTTTGGCCTCCTGAAGACCAGGTTTCAGTGCCTCCATCTAACACGTGGATCCCTGTGCTACTCACCGAAGAAGGTCTGCCAGATAGTAGTGGCATGCAGCGTGTTGCATAACCTGGCCCTCAGACGCCATGTCCCTTTTCTGCAGGAGGAGGAGACTGGAGATGCCTCTGTGCCAGCAGTGGACCCTATAGACCGTGAGGATGAGGAGGCAGAGGATGAGGACAACAGAACATCTGTGATCCGGCAATACTTCCAATGACACATAGGTAGGACAGTGTAACTTTACATTTCAATTACTTTGGTTCTAATCTGTGTGGCAATGGCATGCAGATACTTCCCACTTCCATGCCCACTTACTTTTCTCTGTGGCAATTCATTTTGCAGATGTTGGTGACCTGACATATTCTCCTGGTGTGAACACTAAAGCCAGCTACAGGTCATTAATCTATGCTAATTCTATGTACAGTTCATTTGCAATGGTTGTACCTGTTTCAATCAATACATAATTGAAATACTTGACATACTCAAAATAGATTTTGATCCAAGGGTGTTTATTGCAGTGCTAACATATAGAGTGATGATGGAGGACGTCACCCTATCCCATTGTAGCTGTTTGTAGCACAGGTGCAGTGTCCATGGGGATATAGGAAGGGGAGCAATGGCAGTTCACGGTGGACAGGGTGACTGAGTGGGACACAAGGGTGACAATCAGGAGAGTCTCATTTCCTGGTGGGGGTCTTGGCAAGTGTCTCTGGATTCTGCCTGGATCACAGGGAAGGTATGCAGGGTGCTTCACCCTCTGTAGGGGGAGTGGTGCTGGTGGCCTGTGAGTCCTGTGGCGCAGCCTCCTGGCCACTAGCAGCAGCGGAGGTGGAAGGTTGTTCAGATGTCTGGCTAGTGGCAGGGGCCCGCTGGTGTGAGACTGCCTCCCTCATAATGTTGGCCATGTCTGCCAGCACCCCTGCTATGGAGATCAGGGTGTTGTTGATGGCATGCAAGTTCTCCCTGATCCCCTGGTACTGTCCCTCCTGCAGCCTCCTGTTCTCTTGCACGTTGTCCAAGATCTGGCCCATCGTGTCCTGGGAATGTTGATAGGTTCCCAGGATCTTAGAGAGTGCCTCCTGGAGAGTTGGTTCCCTGGGCCTGTCCTCCCCCGACACACAGCAGTCCTCCCAGTGTCCCCATTGGCCTGTACCTCTGTCCCTTAAACCGCGTGCCCGCTGCCACTGACCCCAGGCCCCTGATTGTCTTGTGTGCAAGGTGTGGCCTGGGGTCCCTGTAGAGGTGGACACACTGCTGATTGACCTGTCCTGGGAACAGAGGTGTGGGTATGTTGGGTGGGTGTTGTGGTGGTGTTTCCTGAGGGGGGAGGCTCTATGGTGGTGTGTGACTGGGCCTGGGTAACCCGCTGTCCAGTGGTCCCTGATGGGCCAGATAGGTCATCCAGATCCTGAAGACCAGAGTTGCTTTCATCACTGTGGGTCTCTTCAGTTAGGGGACTGGATGGTACTGGCATCTCGTCTACGGTGACATTGGCTGGGGTACATGTAGGGATGTTAATGATGTGTTATGGTTTCTGTGTCTGAGATATTGTACATCCGTGTCTTCCCCTCTATGGTTGGATTTGCCCTGCCAGCTTTCACTTGTGTATGTTAGTATATGGTGGGATTGTTAGTTTTCTCTGCTATGCATGGTTTAGTGATGATTGTCCATGCAAGGCTGTGAGGGGTGCCCATGCATTGGTAGAGCAAGCAGGGCTTGGCATTGGGATGAGTGAGATGTGATGGTGGGGAGTGTGGGATGTAGGGGAGTGATGGGATTGAGGGTGAGGGTATGTGATAGCATGCAGGTAGGGGGGTGAAAATGGTAGAGAGATGACTTACCAGATTCCAGTCCTCTTCCGACTCTGGCCAGGCCCTCAGGATGCAGTATTGCCAATACTTGCTCCTCCCATGTTGTGACTTGTGGGGGAGGAGGCGGGGGTCCACTGCCAGTCCCCTGTACAGCGAGCTGCTATGGAATGTACCTTCCCCCGTAGGTCGTTCCACCTCTTCCTGATGTCATCCCTAGTTCTTGGGTGCTGTCTTACGGCGTTGACCCTGTGCACGATTCTCCGCCATAGCTCCATCTTCCTAGCTATAGATATCTGCTGCACCTGTGCTCCAAATAGCTGTGGCTCTACCCTGACAATTTTCTCCACCATGACCCTTAGCTCCTCCTCTGTGAAATGGGGGTGTCTTTGTGGTGCCACGGGTGTTGTGTGATGTGTGTTGGTGAGGGTGTGTTGAGTAATGTGTTGGGGTGTGTGATGTGGAGTGCGTGAGTGGTGTATAGGTGTGAGAAGTGTGTGGCTCTAGTTGTGTCAGTGGTCTTGGTGTCTCTCTGGTGGCAATGGTTTGTAGTCATAAAGGGTTGTGGTTACTGTGGGTGTGTGTTTTATAGTGGTGTGGGTGTGGTGTGTGTATGGTTGTCAGGTGTGTGTTGTTTGAAATGTCCAATGTGGTGTTGTTTTGTATGTGGGTGTCCATTGTGAGCGCAGCAGTATGTACCGCCAATGCTTTACCATCGTTGAATGTTCGCCGTGGTGATTCGTGGGTCCTAATGTGGTGGGCGTTGTTCTGTTGGCGTACCGGTGTGGGTTTTGATACCGCCACTTTATCACTGACCTTTGGGCTGGTGGATTTGTATGTGTGGCTGTATTCCGTCGGATTGGTGTGTGTGTGTCATAATATGGTGAACGAATTTCCACTGCCGCTGCAGTAAGTGGGCGGCCATCAGCCTGGCAGTAAGTGGGATTTACCGTCAATGTCATAATGAGGGCCTTAGTGTTTATGTGTTCCTGCATTGAGTTGTCCCCAAAAGCTATTTTCACTGTACAGAGGTGTAGCTTATCCAATGAGAAAAACTAAAGAGCAATTAAAATACATTTTTTGCTAACTCAGGTTTGAGATAAGCTACAGAAATGACTCAACCACTGTTTTTAATATTTATTAAAAATTAATTTCAATGACAAATTTGTTTTTTTGTTAAATATACAGGAAAGGTAACTTTCAAAAACTTTGGATGGACTTTGACTGCCTGACGATTCTGTAGGCTAATTAGCATTACCCTACAGGCACTGCCACTTTCTCTTAATGAGATATGACTACTAATACCAGAGCAGAAACAATGGCTTAGGCATTATAATCGGAAGACCTAGATGTGAGGTGGGTGGCTCATCTCACCTCAGAAAGGGAAGTTAGTGAGGGTGTGGGAACTTTAACTTGAAAGGGAATTGTCTGAGGACTTCCCATTTATTATTAAGTGGAAATGGTGACCTGGAGAAGAAAAGCCCTTTGATCCCCATGCACAATGTAGTCTACCTAGTCTCAGAACCAATTTGGTGTGATTGTGGAGAAAATTACTGCTCATTTTCCTAGACACAACCCTCCTGAAGACTCTAGTCTCGTTCTAAGCCAGAATGGCTCTGCCATGTTGGAATTACATAGAGTAGTACACTGTGAGATGGTTTGGAGTACGGGAAACAGGTTGTGTTGCAAAAGTAGGAAAGTTTGCCCTTAAGAACTTTTTTCCCAATAGTAAGGGAGTGTCCAGAACCTTCTGGCTCGGGAATGGAACAAAAGTGGCACCTCACCGCAACTCATCAGAAAACCTTCTGGACTAGTGGATGAACAGAAAAGGACTAGAAATTAACTGCTGTTTCTGACCTGTGTAAATCCTTGAGGGGCTTGGTCTGCTTCCACTTGTATCCAAGACTGAGAATTGGACTCTAAGGATCAGTTGGCTGGACTCTTGTATAGCTACAAAGACACAACAAGCTTCAAGAAGCCCTTTTCCTGGAGCGACCAGCTAACCAGTGGCAACCGGACCTAAAGTAAACCTTTCTGGTGGCCTTTGTGGAGCGAGTTCTGGCCCCTAAGTGCTGTTATTGAGGTACTGGGATCATTAGAAGAGACCAAGGAGAACTGCTCCAAAATGCCTGAAAAGCTGGTACTTAAAATAGTTTTCATGTCAAGTCAAACAATGTGAATTGATGAGAAATTAACATGACTAGCTTCTGATCTGTCTGTACTGGATAATACAAGCTACCACTTAAAATGTGGTAAAAAAAGAATGACAAACAAAGGATGTATTCTATTTTTGTGCTGTAAGGAAAGAAAAGGTTACTTTTTGCATGATAACCCTCACATTTTGAACGGAGGCGGTTGGTGTATGTATGCACTACCATCCAGCACCCAGTGTATGTGCCCTGCCTCCCAAAATCATGTAGAATTGGCTAATCCTGGATTGGCATATTTAACTTCTGTTCAAGTCCCTAGTATATGGTGATCTGTGTACCCAGGTCCTGTAAGTTAAAGGTCAATAGTAGACTGCAGCACCTATAGTGTCACCACTAATATGACAAAGTAAAACCATTTATTGAGGCCAGGCCTGCCCCTACAGTACAGTTTATAACACAGCAAATATAACATTGCAAAATAAACCCTTCACCTGACCTAAGCCTTCCTTTTTAATACATGTAAGTTATCCCTAGGGTAGACCCTAAGTACCAATAGAACAGGGTGCGTAGTACGTAATTAGCAGGACATGTGCACTTAATTTGTACATGTCCTGGCAGTGACACATTTCCAAAGCTGTTCTTCACTGTGGCAAGGCTGGCCCTCCCCTAGAAAAGCACTATGTTACATTATAACTGTTGGACTTTTTTGCCTATGCAGGGTCATCCTCAATCTTTTTGCCTCCTGCCTCCTATTTTTTCTGACCTGTTGCTGTTGGTTTTTGAACTCTGAGCACTTTACGACTGCTAACCAGTGCTAAAGTGCATATGCTCTCTGTGTAAACTGTATTGTTGATTGGTTCATCCATGATTGGCATATTTTATTTACTAGTAAGCCCCTAGTAGAGTGCAGTAGAGGTGCCAGGGCCTGTAAATCCAATGCTACTATTGGGCCCGCAGCACTGGTTGTGCCACCCACATAAGTAGCTCTGTAATCATGTCTCAGACCTGCCATTGCAGTGTCTGTGTGTGCAGTTTTAATTGTAAATTCGACTTGGCAAGTGCACCCACTTGCCAGGCCTAAACCTCCCCTTTTCTTACATGTCACACACTTCTAAGGTAGGCCCTAGGTAGTCCCAAGGGCAGGGTGCAGTGTATGGTTAAGGTAGGACACACAGTAATGTGTTTTATATGTCCTGACAGTGAAATATTGCTAAATTCGTTTTTCAACATTGCAAGGCCTGTCCCTCTCATAGGTTAACATGGGGGCTATCTTTAAATCTAATTAAAGTGTAGATTCCCTTTGGGAGCGGATGGAAATGTGGAGTTTGGGGTCTTTGAGCTCACAATTTAAAAATACATCTTTTTAGTAAAGTTGATTTTAAGATTGTGTGTTTGGAAATGCCACTAATAGAAAATGGGCATTTTCTTGCTTACACCATTTCTGTGACTCTGCCTGTTTGTGGATTTCCTGTCTGGGTAAGTTTGACAGTTGGGCTGGTTGCACCTCACACTAGACAGTGGCACAAAGGGAGCTGGGGTGTAGCCTGCATAACCTGATGAGCCATTTGTGCTAGGAGGGAGGGGAGGAGTTGTCACTTACACCTGAAAGGGCTGTGTCTGCCCTCACACAATGCAGTCTCCAACTCCCTGGTGAGTGTCTGGGGCCTGGCCTGGGCAAGGCAGAATTTCACATTCAAAAGTGACTTTACTTTGAAGTAGACCTACTTCAAAGGAGAAATTGGGTATAAGAAGGGCACCCAAAACCACAGACTTTAGAAACACTTCTGGAAACAAGAGGAACCTCTGCCTGGCGAAGAGCTGAGGAAGAAGAGCTGCCCTGCCTGTGACTGTGCTTTGTGGAGCTATCCTGCAGTTGCTGCTTCTGCCAGATTAAGAGGGACTTTGTGTGCCTTCTATCTTGAGAAGAAATCTCCAAGGGCTTGATTTAGAGCTTGCCTCCTGTTGTTTGAAGTCTCCTGCGGAGAGAAACGACGCGTCCCGACCCGGCGAAAGGAGAAGCAACGCAAGGTCCCGCTTGTGAGTGGAATCAACGCATTGCAAGCCCTTTTTGACGCGCGCTCGCCCGTGTGGGGTTATTTTTGATCCCCCAAGGTACATTTTCACGCTAACAGTATTAGTGTGTGTTTAAAACTACTTAAAGACTCTTTTTTGCATTATTATTGATACCTTGAGTCGTGTATTGTTGATTTTTGTCGTTTTGGTCTTGTTTTGTTTAGGTAAATATTTCCTATTTTTTTAAATGGTGTTGTCTCATTTTTGTAGTGTTTTCATTAAGTTACTGTGTGTGTTAGTACAAATACTTTACACCTAGCACTCTGAAGTTAAGCCTACTGCTCTGCCAAGCTACCAAGTGGGTAAGCAGGGGTTAGCTGAGGGTGATTCTCTTTTACCTTGACTAGATTGAGGGTCCTTGCTTGAACAGGGGGTAACCTGACTGTCAACCAAAGACCCCATTTCTAACAATAACACTTTATAAAGCATAACTTCAGTTTGGGAACAGCTAGGACCATGGTTCGAGGCTTCAAATTAATAGTAATGTGAAATCCAAACTGATGGTAAAGTTGTATTTGAAATTACTATTTTGAAAATGCTACTTTTGGAAAGCTGCCTAAAGCCTCTCGTAGCTCTTTCAGAGATAATTCCCATTGTAACCTGGCAGCCTGCTGGGAGGTGTGAATTGCTGTTGGGAAAGGGAACAGATGGGCTCGGCCGTGAGGAGATGTGACTTCCTTCACATAGGAATGCCTGAGGGATGTGCCTACCAACTGTACCAGCTTCAAAGGGCCAGCCTCTGTCACTGACACATGTAACATACACTTATGCCTGCTGCTGCCATTGTCTAAGTAGCCAATGTGGCACCAATGACAGTGGGGTGAAGCCCTGTCACAGAACTGGTCTTGCTGAGTGTTAGAAATGGGGTCTCTAGATGACAGAGGTACACACTTGTGCAAGTAGGAACCATAATCCTATTCAGGGTAAATCACACGCAATCCAAATTACCCTGTGCCCACCCTCTGGTAGCTTGGCACTGAGCAGTCAGGCTTAACTTAGAAGACAATGTGTAAAGTATTTGTGTAGTAAACAATACAGTAACACAGTGAAAACACCTCAACAATACACAACACAGGTTTAGAAAAATAAAAGATATTTATCTAGATAAAATTAAGGTAAGAAACGATACAGATCCAATACGCACAAGTTGAGATATCACTTTTGCAAGATTGAAAAGAGTCCTTAATCTTAGAAACCAACAGTTGTCTCTTGCTTGCACTAAGTACCTGGTTTGCTTCAAAATTACCACGCACAAAGCCCACAGAGGAGGAGATGCATGGAAAAGTAAGGTGTGTGTCGGATTTTCCGGTGCGGCACAGATGATGCGTTGTTTCTTTCCACGTTGCAAGGGGCTTTGCGTCATTTTCTGGCACTCAGACTTGCTTCCTCAATGATATGTGGGGATCTTTTGATGCCCAGGGCAATGCAGGGAAAATCCTGGGCTTGCGGGGTGAAATCACAGGTGTTGCGTCGATCCGGTAGGGGATGCGTCTAATTTTCTGTTGCACGCCAGGCACTGCGTCGATTCTTCACTCAGGAAGTCGGGCTGCATCTTCCTGACTCGGCTATATGATGGTAGCCCTAATGTTAGCCTATGAAAGGAGCAGGCCTCACATTAGTGGGAAATGAATTTAGGAGTTTTCCACTACCAGGACATATAAAACACACATGTAAATCCCCTGCCTTTTACCTACATTGCACCCTGCACTATGGGTTACCTAGGGCCTACCTTGAGGGTGACTTATGTATAGGAAAGGGGGAGTTTAAGGCTTGGCATGCATTTTTAAATGCCAAGTTGAAGTGGCAGTGAAACTGCACACACAGGCATTGCAGTGGCAGGCATGAGACATGGTTAAAGGGGCTACTTATGTGGGTGGCAAAACCAGTGCTGCAAGCCCACTAGTAGCATTCAATCAACAGGCCCTGGCCACATGCTGTGCACTTTATTAGGGACTTACAAGTAAATCAAATATGCCACTTGGGTATGAACCAATGTTACCATGTTTAAGGGAGAGAGCATATTCACTTTAGAACTGATTAGCAGTGGTAAAGTGCGCAGAGTCCTAAAACCAGCAAAACTGTGTCAGAAAATTGGAGGAAGGTAGGCAAAAAGTTGGGGATGACCACCCGAAGGATGTCAGGTCTAACACCGGGGGAGTCCCTCATTTCTATAGACACACCTCATGGGGGTGTCCATAGCACTGACCCAGGGGAGGAAGATTCTGACATCATGTATTTTGGCAATGTGAGAGATGCAAAGCGGGATTGTTCACTGCCAAAGCACCAGGAAGTTACGCAAGATTGGATAAGGTTATCCTTGGGAACTTTTCTTCTATTGGTCAGGGAGTCTCCCTCACGCACAAATTAGTGCAAGGTATAATAGTGGCACCTCTGGCTACCTTCTTCAGAAAACTGTTTAGATGTGGAAAATAGAAGAAGGACTTCTCTAGATGAATCAAAGGACAGCCACGCTGAAGAATGACTGAGCCTACTGTTTTGCCTCTGTGGAATAACGTCAAAGGCTGGACCTGCTCCCACTTGATCTTAGGACAGAAGAATAGACTTGAATGGCTAGTTGACCAGCCTCCTGTTAAACTCCAAGAACACAAAACCTGCAATAAGAAAACAACAAAGAAGAAGCCAGCTGGCCAGCTCCGTTTGGATTTGCCATGGATCAGGCTGCTGGCTTCTGGAAGACTGAGTCTTAACTCACCAAGTGGTGCCAAAAATGACCTGGATCCTTGACTGGTGTTAGAGTTTACTTTCTATCACTCATGATTGCAAAAGTTGACACTTAGAAACTCTGCCAACATCAAGCCCTTTGTCCAGTCCTGCCTACAGTCCACCCCGCGAACAAGAAAATTCCTCCAGAAAAAAGACTATGGGCCTGATTTAGATCTCAGTTGACAGGTTGTTCCATCACAACGGCGATGGATATTCCATCTGCCAAAATATAAATCCCATTGGATCAAATGTGATTTATATTTTTGCGGATGGGATATCCAGCAATGTTGTGATGGAGTAACTCATCCTTGGAGATTTAAATCAGGCCCTAAGTCAGAAGCTAAACTTTTCACCAGAATGAACCTAGTTCCTGTATCTGACCTGCATCCATTGTAGTTGGCGTTAACTTTTGTATTTGTCCCGGTCTATAGTGACCAGATACCTGTGGATGGTGCTTTGGGTTTTTAGGTGCTACAAAACTTTGAAAATTCTGAAAATTATATCTCCAGTTCTCCTCATCCAATTTATTTCCATTTCGGAGCCTATTTGTTTATTACAATGTATCCTATTTCTTATACATTGGAGAGGGAATTTTATTGTGTTGAGTTTTTGACTTATTAACTGTTTTGAGACTGCTAAAGGCTTTACACTTTTTTCCATTATGCTAAGCCTGGATTCTCTATGCTACATCTACCCACAATCGAGGCAAGGTTTACATTAAAATAACCTAAAAGGAACTGATGCACAATAGTGACATTATTACTTGAGGAGGTCTCAGAACCACCCAAACTAATTATTACTTGGTTTGATCTCACAAACACACCAAATAATAATCCCTTTCTCACATGTACTAATTGAGAAAGCAGAAATATAAACATTGGCTGTATCTTCTCCTTATGTAGCTGTCACTGGAACCTGGATAGGACTAACAAAAGAGATGAAGATATCTATTAGCAGCAGCATTTCTGCACTTTGTGCCATCCAGGGTACATTGCAGGCAGTCTTGATCCGTCCTCGACATCCATCAAACCCATGGATCGGGTGTGGAGTTGTTTGAGAGGCGCTAAGGAATGATAATAAAAAATCACACATTTCACAGATATTACTTTGTAAGCATCCTAAAGTCACTTCCACCATCTTCTTCCTATTTGCAGGGTGCATAAAACCGTAAACTAATAGTATCTGAAATATCTTTCTGATGCTCTGTCACCAGACTGTAGGATTAAAGCGTCCGATCCTGTGCTTCAGCTGTGTGCTGTGCAGACATTGTCTGGATGCAGAAGCAGACTTAGTAACTCAATGACTTTAATAGATTTCTATTATGTACGAACTTCCCTAAAAAAACCTGAGACTCCAAATTCATACGAGTATGTTCCCTCACTTGTATTGTGCCTTATATTGGAATTCAAACATTCAAGACCCCCTGCTGTGAATTTTTTGTAATGCAAATCTTTGTTTTCTGCCAAACATTGTTCCAGTGTTATTCTCAAAGCAGGCTGGGCGTGAGATTACTCATTCTGAAATACCTCCAACAATAAAAAGTAATTACAATCTTCCTGTATCCATCCGTAGATAGGCTTAGCAGCCTTCAATTAGGTAGTCGTGTTATTAGCTCTACGGCTAAGGGGCCACTTAAAAGATTTCCCTATTGACACGTGCTGAAGACAATATTTAGCAAACATGCATTGGGAAAGTATTGTAATAATTATTACTGTATATACACACAGATAACTGTGAGGTCTCCACAGCTCTTTCGGAAGTGAAAATGGAATGCAGGGATAGAACCAATTAACATAATGGTAATGGGCATGTAGCATGTGTTCTGCTTCTCTGAATAACAGTGATCACGAGTGTGATAAGTGAAGCCTTAAGTCTGTAAATAAATTTAGCATGAAAAGAGTTTGATTGCTAAATGCATGGCTTATTGACGTTGGTGGACGGACACACACACACCCTCATAACACCCACCCACCCCCACCGTGTGTACTTGTGTGTGACTCAGTCCAGTGGCGGGTCCCGGCATGCACATATGTTTGTCTATATGCGTGTGTTTGTGTGATTACGCCCTGCAACAGGTGTATGCAGATATATTTGACTGTGTTCTTGTGTGTATGACTCAGTATGACGCAGCTCGAGGTACATGTAAGTATAGTAGTCTCTGTTTGCTTGTGCCATGCACATATATTTGTTAACGTGCCTTTATGTGTGTGGTTCAGTGCGGTTGTAGATGTATGAACATATATTTATTTGACTCAATGTGCTTGTGTTTCAATGAGCTGGCGTTTGAAAGCACATATATATTTCTATGAGTGACTGTGCGTGGATTTGATAATATGTCCGTTTGCATAAGTTTGATGTAAGCAAATGCCCACTGGAAACAATATTTAGGTAGACAGAGTTCATCCACGCACTGCAGAGCACAACAAATATTCTCAATAGAGATGAGACCGCCTGCTCTCAGTCGCTCTTTAAATTCGTGACATGCTGCCTTCGCACTGCAGTTCCAAGTTATTTTGTATGGTATTGCTTCCTCGCTGCTTCAATAAGGGCTGGATAGTCTGCATAAATCACAATGATCTACATGGTTATCTTGGCGGCTTTTGTGTCAAGCTGCTATAGGCCCTGTGGAAAATCCTTTTGTGATTCTAATTCCTTCTCAGACTGACATTTGAAGATACTGGCCTTCTTGGGAAAAGCAATGCTACAAAAGATTCTGACAGAGTTTAGAGTAATTGTATCAGAATGGTTGATGTTCTAAAATCAATTGAGTGGAGACTTTAAATTGTCATTCTGTCTGCTTCTGCCTGATCTTCCCAGTGCCCCTTGAGGTGATTAGAGGTTTAAGTCAGAGTATTTGACTTTCAAGAGAATAGCGCAGCTATACTTAGCAGACGTAATACCTCAAGTCTCTGAAAGAGCTGAGGATTACACTGGATTCGAGCAGAGTGTACCTTAAGGTAGGTGTGCACTGGAGAATGTCCTTCTTAGGCCCTTTCTACTTTAGTCAACATAACCTCAATTATCTGTAGGCTTCTCCACCGAATGCATTGGTGTTTCACCTATAGAGAGACAATGGGAAAAAACATGATTAATAATGTTGATATTTAAGGGTATAACTAAACCTCAACAAGTAGGCGGTATTCTGTCGCTGGACCTACGAAGAATACACACTTTTGCCCATATTTATACTTTTTGACGCAAACCAGCACTGTGGCTTGACAAGGGTGATATGAAAATGATCCATAAGTTACAGAAGGAAACATACAATAAAACTTATTTGTGCATGCCTCTTCTGCACTGTGTATATATTTCCACTTTCCATTGGGCCAAGGTTTCACAGCAAGCACATCAATGTGCACTTGAATTAAATTACTTCATAAATTACAACAGCATCTCCCTCTTTTGTTAGGTCTTCCCTAGAGTTATCTTCAGCTGTCTCCACAGCCTCATGTTGCAAAACATTCTTAAATAAAAATATATCCATATATACATACATAGAGTGGATTTGGATCAGCTCTCTTCATCCATTGGTATGCTTACCTGCCATTCAAATGTTGTTTCCACCAGTCATAGTATTCTATGTGGGACATGGCCACCACATTTAGCCATTGGTTCTTGTATTCCGTTAATGGTGGCGTTTTTCCTGATCAGCTTTAAAAGAAATGCACTTCAGTGGCAGGTGTGGTGTGACAATATTTCCACTGTTTTTGCCTTTTCTTTCTTTAATAAAGCTATGTATTCGGTTTACAGTAATTATCGGCCAAACGCATACTTTCTTTTTGCCCAAAAGAACTATGTTTCCTGTGCTTTACATGAACACTGAAAAGAGTTTCTAAACTTGTAAGTATAAATTCCTGCTAGTAATCGTCTATAGTAGTCTATGAACATTGTTTGCGAAGTTATTTTTTTTTTTTGCTTTACATTTTTTATTGCAAGCATCTGGCCACCACGTTAATATGGCTACCCGTTTTCTTTTTTTTATTCGTTGTACTTTTATTGCATACTTTCGTTAATAAAATGCATATACAATGCATAATCATCACCAAATCATTTTTATCAAAAACAGACATATTAATTTTGCTATTGCTTGTTTGTCTTTGGTGTTTTCCTGCCTACATTCCAGCTTAAATGCCAACTGCTCTGTTTATCACTATTGTAATGATATTGCAGAAGAAAAGATGTTTTTAAATATGACTGTATTAACATAGAGAATAAAGCTTTGTTTTGAGTGGTGACAAAATAAATAACGATTTGGCTAAGGTTCCTGGCGAAAGGACCTGAGTGAAATGCAACATTTTGTTAATAGCTACTCAGCCGACATGATGTAGTGAAAAAAAACACACTTATTTGTAATCTATCGTTTTGCAATTTTTCCACAGACGGTTTAACACAGTACAAACAAGAATTCTGACATACCTTCCTTACACATAAAAACCGATTCAAAGACCATTATTTCCACAGTTTTTTGTTTTTCTGGCCTCCTTGTGTAACATTTTAATACTTACATGCCTGGCAGATATGGATACCATTTGTGCAAGTACACTTGTTTCATATTTCACTTACTTTTAGTGGATTTGCAATGTAAAAATATTCTGCAATTTATTGTGCAAAAAATGCACACTATAATGAGGAAGCCGCTCAAATTCAGCCCAGAGACATTTTCTAAAAGTATGTATGCAGAAAGTGTTTGTGATCGACTTTCTCGCACTTGACAACAGAACAATATGCCTCAGTGAGGCAGGCCCTGACTGCTGGCAATTGCCTTGACATGAAAGCCATGAGAGTGAATCCTGGTTGTGCTAACTCACCATTTTGTCCTTCCGAGGTATATTTCTTGACTGCCATTTTTGACACATTTTTTAGTAGTTTTGATTGTTCACTACAATGCATAGTAATATCAGCTCATTGCCTCCTGTGTTACAGAAGAGAGTTGCATTTAATTATTTCGAGTCATGTGCGTCTAGAGGGGCTTTTCTCTGGACCACAAAGCATCGAGTCCCACAAGTCTTCTAGAGTCTATATTTTACATTTTGGTTCTCATATAGTAGGGGTCGTTTGGAGGTAGTGAATATGGCAGTTACACAACAAATTATAACTTCAGCAAATGAGGCAAGCATCTTATCTCTACATCACTATTCTAGTTCCTTTCTGGACTGTAACACAGTCCTCACTGTTACAATTTAAATAACTTACACATATCGTTCAAGGTGATCTGTAGCCAGCTAATTTCTCCAGATTAAGTATTTCTGGGTCCTATATTGTGTGCAACTCTCACCTCTTTATTTGTTTAGCTGCCTGCCACAGTATTCTGCGCCTGATTCAGCCCACTTCCTCAAGCAGCAATTCTTGCTGGGCGCTGTCTGACTTCCAAGTCATAAATGTGCACCGTCTAGCTTAGGATAGAACAAAATCTTGGTTTGGAGTTTGGCGGATGGGCTACACCATCGCAAATGTGACTGACACCCTGTCCACCTTATTACAAGCGTATTATTACTTTATTACTTGTAATTAGGTAGACCGGAACATCTGCCACGTTAATGATGGCGTAACCTGTCCATCAAGTAGCAAATCAGGTCCTAAAGATGAAAATTTACATTCATATTTGATCTTCTTTGTTTTAGGCCATAGTTCTTAACATTTTGACTGCTGGGGATCCTCACTGAACCAGTACTGGAATCCAGGGACCCCTTTGAGTCATTTTTGGAAGAGGGAGACTCCCAGCCTAAGCAGTTTCTATGATTTGAACCTCAAAACAATACACAGAGATACAAACCCAACACATGCCCAAATGCTGGAATATTTAGTTTCATTCAGAATCAAATTTGTGAAAGTTTTCACATTTTCAATACTGCTTCTTTATTTTAATATACCTTATTCATTTTAATATTATTAATTTTGTAAAACAGTAGCTAACCCCCCCAAGAGGCCTCACAAACCTCCAGGAGTCCTCAGACCCCAGGTTAAGAACCACTGGTCTAGGCAAAAGGCCTAACCTGCCATTCTCAGATTGCAGTCTATTTTTTACCATGCAAAATATTCATTATTTCTGTGACATCTTTCAACCAAGGCCAAACGATTGAGCAACCCCAGACCATATGACAGATCCCAGAACCTTCCTGTTTACATTAAGGATAGTGCTTCTTAACCTTTTGACTCCTGTGGACAACTGAACTATTACTGGAATGCCAGAACCACAGCCAAATTAATTTCAATATATTAAACCTCAAACTAATATACACAAAAGAAAAAGTACATGTCAAACAAATACACAAAACATGAAAATATTTTGTTTGCAAACAAAAAAGTATTCAGATTTTAACTACTGGGTTCAAAGTTTGATTTTATTTCTCAAAGATGAAATGATTTGCTAGAGTCTAGATATTAACTTTATATTTTTTTACTCTAAGGCATCCTTTCTTTTGTTGGTGCATTCCAAAGTTTCAATTGAGGCCCATAAACTTCAATACTACAGTCTGTTTGCTGTGCTTGCACTGCTCCCCAAACCAAGCTAAGGATATCATCTTAGGAGCCTATTTAAATGAATGTCATGCAGTGCAGGCAGCAAGTCACCTTGCTGTGCTGCACTGCATGACAGGGAAAGAGCAGGGATGTGCAATTGTGCTGTGTTGCCTAGCTCTAGATTTATGGAGCCACTCAGGGCCATGCAAAGCCTTGCATGGCTGCATAATTCACATGCAAGTTTGTGTCGCTCTTGCATCATATTGCACCACATTTACCCTTAATTTTTAACCCCCATTTTAAAATTCTTTCACATTTACAGTATTGTAAAGTGATCATCTTTACATTTTGCTTCTTTATGCATACATGCTTTATTGATCTGCTAATATTATTTAATTTTTAAACACTTGTGGACCGCTCGAGTATGCAATGCTGACGCTCAGTGTCTGGGAACCAGAGGTTAAAAGCTTCTCATCTAGGACATTCATCTTTGACCTCTGCATACATTTTACTAAGATTCCTTGGAATCAAATTATTTTTAAAACTAGCCTCCAGTGAAAGTATTTACTCTTGTCCAATCGTCATCCGTAAACTTTGAACCAATATTACTTTCCATTTGGACCTTATATCTGCAATATGATTTTTGGTAGCATTTATCTGTGGTCCTTCAAAAGAAATATCACTGCCTTAGGACCCAGACCACATGTTCCAAGTACTTTTAATACACTGTGTGTCTAAAGTTCTGCTGTCTCCTGATTCCAAGTCTCTTTAGCCTCCTTCACAACATTACCATAAGCAAAAGAATTAGCCTACTCTTACATTGATTACAGGCAGGACCACTGGAATTATAAAAAAAGGGGAAAGACCAGATTATGCAGCTGGTTGAATGAAATATGCAGAGACAAATGGCAAAATATGTGGCATAGTGTGGCATATTTTGAGACAGTACTACTGGATTATTTTACCTTTTGTACACATGTGACCACTGCCCAAGCTAAGGTTCCACTTCATTAGTAATAGTCTAACACTCAAATACAGCAATAGACAAATGAAAGATGACCAACGGAATTTTGGAAAGGACCTTCAAGTGTGCTGCAACATGTCACCACATTTTAAGTAACTTTTGATCCGTTTGAGCCAGAAACCATTTTTTGGGTAAAATCTTTAAATTATATAGCAGATGAGGTATTATGTAGCAAATAGAGCACAATTATGTGGAAAAAGCTGCAGTCGCACAATCGTAGTAGCCCTGTTTATAGAAAAAATTTCTATGAAAGGATTTTAGACATGGTTCAAAAACTAGCATTATTTGTCTGTACAAAAAAATATTTCTTTCTTTATTATCTCTCTTCTTGGTTGATTAAATCACTATATTTCATCCCTATCTTTTTCCCGTTTACTTTTATCTAGGCATTTAGGGGGTCATTCTGACGCCGCCCGCCAAAGTACCGCCGTCAGAATACCGCTGCGCGGTCAAAAGTCCGCCGCGGTAATTCTGAGTTTCCCGCTGGGCGGGCGGGCGACCGCCAGAAGGCCGCCCGCCCGCCCAGCGGGAAACCCCCTTCCACGAGGATGCCGGCTCCGAATGGAGCCGGCGGAGTGGAAAGGGTGCGACGGGTGCAGTTGCACCCGTCGCGATTTTCAGTGTCTGCTATGCAGACACTGAAAATCTTGGTGGGACCCTGTTAGGGGGCCCCACGACACCCGTTACCGCCAACCAGGTTCTGGCGGTCACAACCGCCAGAACCAGGCTGGCGGTAAGGGGGTCGGAATCCCCATGGCGGCGCTGCCTGCAGCGCCACCATGGAGGATTCCTCAGGCCAGGGGAAAACCGGCGGGAAACCGCCGGTTTCCCTTTTCTGACCGCAGCTTTACCGCCGCGGTCAGAATTGGCCTGGATGCACCGCCAGCCTGTTGGCGGTGCATCCGCGGTCCCCGGCCCTGGCGGTCCATGACCGCCAGGGTCGTAATGACCCCCTTAATGTCTGTACATAATACAAATAGATATCTTGAGTTGCACAGTGAGAAACTGAAAAAAATGACAAGGCGTATAACCTGTGATGCTTAGAGTAGTCCAAATAAAGGACTAGTCGTTTTTGGGCTTGGTACAAAACATGATTAGGAACATTGGTGGTCCAGGACGCATACAATACTCCTCCCGATTTAAAGAGCGATTACCAAGCAGAGGCCAAAACACATGGCCTCCATATTGCAGGGCTACATAATGTAAATGGATAAGTGTCAGCAGTATTTGAATTAATCAGTTGTAAAACCTGAAAGTGGTCATTCAATTTGTTGCGCATAATTTTAATTACTGACATTCCGTTGTTAGCAAAAAAATACATTAAAATGGTCATTATGGTGATAACATTAAGCACTTTACAATTTTTTGCTAAAATAAATTAAAGTACAGCTAACAGCTTTTACTGCCATCAAATCCCTAATGCAGATCCGTTTACGTCACATGGAAACGCATGGAAACGTAAATGCTCTTGACGCAAAACTGCTTATGTGATATGGCTGCGAGTCTCTCTGTGCTGGTCAGTATCCCCAATTCTTAATTTGTAAAGAATGAATAAATACATAAATACATAAATAAATAAGTGCCAGAGCTCAAGCTCTGACACCACTGAAAAATCCCAGTAAAGTCACTACATGAGAACCATCACACTCCTATAAATGTGACAATTTGGAATATTCCAGATCACCCAAAGCTCTAAGAATAGCCAAGGCGCACTGACAATATGTTTTAAATGTTTGCTGAATTGTTAAAGACGTTGTTTATGTGCTTTGTTTAACATTAGACACACAGCACAAGGATGTTAAGGTATGTCCTAAAAATGTTGTAGTGTTGAAAAATAAGTGCCGCTGGGTAGCTCCAGCAATCACCGACACAAATGAAACACTGGTATCACCTCATCAAATAAATATATGAAAGCACACAGTGTACTAGGCCAAGGGGAAAGAGAAATGGCACTTTGGATCTTTGATCCAAAACTGTAGAATCAGCTTCTAATTCGTTTACCTAAGACACGTCAACCTTTCATATACAGCAGAGCACTTACAGCAATCAATCGTCTGGGTATGTGGGCTACAGATATATAATTCTTTCAGTTCTAGTGCCTTCTGTAATTTTGTATATCATCGAATTATTGTAACGGTGATAGGATCGACTTCTCTTAAGATAACTTTCAATATGTTTGTATTATTAGGATGTTTTAAAAGAGACATTATCGCCTTTACAGCTGTGCCGAAGATTAAAAAAATAAGCGATAAAGCTTCAATGCCAGAGAAGCCTAGTATTTCACAAAGTATGACTTTTTCCGAAGTAACTATTCTCATGTTGTCTTATTAGAATGGCAGTATGAAGCATCTACCACTTGCACGTGCTTTTTAACAAATTAATACTAAATTCACTAAGGCATGAGTTAGATATTTAGATATAAGCCCGCAAACTAATGTACAGAATGTTTTTAAACAAAAAACAGTTATATTATTTTATCCAGCATAAGGACAACTTTGTAAGGAAGTAACACCTTTCAAAACACAGTTCTGCTCTTTGGAAATAACAGAAATCTGAGAGAAATCAAATCACATATTTTGGAGCTGGTCTACAGCTACAAATCAGTCATCATGAATTTATCTGGTTTTTCCATGACACTTAAATATTTTTCAATGGTTTTCATCAGGATAAGGCCTAAGGGCCTGATAATGAGTTTAGGTGTTAATTATCGCACCGGATAAATAAGAATACTATGGGGTATGTTATTTATCGGCTGTGATAAATAACAACTATTATCAGTTTGTGGGGAATAACATGCAGATTTTGGTGTTTAACGCACCAAAATCTGCATGGTACAGTAAATATGGTATCATTTTCCCCGTTAAATTTTGCCAGGTTTGACTTAGTAAAATTTAACAACAGTTGCGCTATATAATGCATCTGATAATTATTGGATGCTTAAAATACAGCCAAACTTGCTGTTCCGACTCATGCATAAGGGGGAATTTATGCACATGTCGGAGTACACCATCTACATCATAATCAGCCCCTTAGTGTCAAGAACATAATTCTTGATTCAATCCTTGGCCTGTGTGAGGAGTAAGAATGCCTTTTTGCTCCTCACTAGGATACCGAACGTGATAGGAGTGTGGTGTCTGCAGGAAGGAATCCCAGATCAGGAGGAAAAAGCCACTAGACATAAAAAATCTCATAGACATCATCTAGTATTGAAACCACAGAGAAGAAGGACCCGGGATACTTCAGGAAGGCTTTTGATGAGGCACTGAAGAGAAGTAGACCATCTCAGAACAACAAAAAGACTGGAGAAATTAGTGGAGTACCAACTGGATTAGAGAAAACACGGGCAGACACCACTGGACAAAAGAGAGAGACAATACTGGGAAAATGTGCTCTAGAATCATTGAGTACCAGCACCTTGAGTGTATTGCAAAGCAAAGATTTGTGGTTATGAACATCTTTAAATTGTAGCTTGAACAGGAAACAGAAAATGGGAAATGCTGCCCTGTGGAATTGGAAAGAGCATTAATATAGAATATAGAATAACTTTTGGCATCTTGAATAGATCTATACGTTTATAGACACTGTTGGTCAAAATACATTTGCACGCATTAAATATACTTAGGTCCTAATACTTCTGAAATTTCTTTGAAAGCACCAGGCACCCAAAACTGGGAACATCAGCCCCACAGTATCTGGTGCACTCCACTGCCAAACACAAATGCTGGTGCATGTGTGCTTCTGCTGCTAGCAAGGTCATGGAGAAAGCAGGCCCTGAGCAAGGGTGCAACAAGCTCTGTGCTCTAGGGCCGACACTCTACAGGGAAGCGTTCTGATCCCGATGACTGAGTTGTTGTTGCAAACCTAACATTACAATCTAGCTGCTGACTGATCATTGCTCAAGCAGCCCCGAAGGTAAAAAAAAAACTGTTGTCATAAAGGAGGCTGAGTGAAAACCTTTGGGTAAAGGAGCAATTATTGTCAGATAGTGAAACTCTCCTGCTCGAAAACTAATAAAGGATAATGGTCGATTTACTAATGGGGCTTGTTGGAATTACTGGGAATAGGAATAGGATTTAAAAGAATTTGGGGACTGGTCATTGCAAGTTTATGAGACATGCTTAGTGAGAATGATTCTGTTTTCTAAATATTTATCTTGCTTAAAGCAATATTGAACAGCTTAAGAAAAAGAACACCCAGTTGAAAATTAAAAGAGAGATTGACAACCACTTTCTTCTGCAGATTTGTGATAAAAACCAAGAGGAGAGCCAAATCAGAAAAAACTATGATTGTACAGAGAAAGCTTAAGGAAAAAGAATAAAATCATGAGATAAATCTGGAAACAGCATAGGAGACTGAAGAAATGTATGTCAGAATTTCATACACCGAGTTGCCATCCAACTTAAGTATTGCTTCCTAAATATCGTGTAGAAGAAAGTTGTGTAGATTTCTTACTGTTAACTCCAATTGGGTGATATCTCTTTTACAATATTCATGACACTCTATTTATGCTGCGCCATATTCTGACAACAGTATTCTAGTACCAAAACGCTGAAAGGATATAATTTTCAACCTACAAACGGCTTCTAAGACTCAGTATAAAGCTTTCCAATAAGTAGGAGGCAAAACAACCTCTGTTCAGAAGAATGACTGTGTTGAATCTAGCGGTGTGGGGCAATACAGCCTACGCATAGCTGCAAAGATATTAGGAAAAAATGTAAACGGGTTGTATAATCATACAAATCAAACTAAGGTAGAAGCAGGGCACTAGCACTTTCTATAAGTTCTTGGAGCATGTCTGGCTCTGCTTGATATAAAAGGAAGTGCACCCAAAATGGTTGGGGCCATTGGAAGAGTTCTAAAAAATAGAACTTTTGGATTTGTGAAATTACATCCAGGGCTGGCTTTAGGGTGGTGTGAACGGTGCGGCCGCACCGGGTGCTGACCTGGATAAGGGGAGGGGGGTGCTGTGTTTAGTAATAGCTTAAGAAACTTGCGATTTAAAAGCACCCACTGAAAAGTTCCTTGTGTGTCCAGCCTTCAGAAAGAAATTAGAATGTCAAGATAACTCTTTTGACTAATGTTCTTGCTAGAGAGAGAGATCAGTGTTTTGTCCAGTGGCAGTGTTGACTCACCATAAGGTAGCACAGAGAGTTAATATGCCTCATGCAAAGAACATAATTATATTTTATGTGCATAGCTGAGTGGATTATTAAAGCCAGACTTTTCCAGCACTTTAAAACAAATTAAATGTATGTGAGAGGAGCTATGGAGAGATGAGGGGCACTTTTACTGGGTGTTGGTAGTGAGAGAATCAGAGGACGTGGTCATGGGTCAGGGGGTGCCAAAAAAGATTGCTGCACCCAGCACTACCAGCGCTAAAGCCGGCCCTGATTACATCAGTTACTGCTATGATTTCTGTGACATTATATTGCTGAGGACTGATGTCCCTTGGATGTATGATTCTATCAAGATTCACAAAGGGACTTACAGTTTGATCTTAAATAGGGCCAAAACAAAAGACCATGTTTTTTTTTTGTCCCAGAGGAACAGAATGCTGGTAGCCATTATGTGTGTAGCATGAAATGATACCTATGATAACTAGGCATGGAAATTGGAATATTGTGGACAGGAATGCCCTCCGGAGTATTTTCCAGGGCATATTTTCTGATGCTGAGATCTATTTGAGGAACTGTTTTGTATCATCAGACAATTAAAATCCTCTGCTCAATGATTCCTGCCTCTGAAATATTTGCCTCAACTCTGCTTGCCACATTTTGAAGCCATCAATCTCAACACTGTATTGCTGCATTCTTTTTCCTCAACAAACATTATACCCCCTGTCAGTTGTTTGGAGTGCACCCTAGTGAGATAAACAGATGTTGCTGAAACACTACAATCCATCATTCTTTAGTTGCCAAACTGCTATATATGTAAATTGAGAACTTCCAAGTAAACTCAACAGGCTCTTACACTTCTACTAACGAGATTCATCAATGCGTTAATCAGTCACAGTAAAATGCCATGCAATCTCAGATGTGAGGGCATCAGTCCAGCTGCTAAGGATTCAAAATGCTGACTGGTATAGCCTACAAACTTCAGACCTATCTCAGTTATTCCATGAATGGTTAGAGTCCAAGTCACATCTCAACTTTCTTTTCTACTTGAATTGATCTATTTTGTGAATGTCATTCTGGCATTCACCATCTTTGAGGCTTTAAGGAGGAGCTACTAAGAGTCAGAGACCATGATCATACCTGATTTATTTGCAGGCACAGAAAACCATAGCATTTTGATGTGACGTTTGGTAGACAGTGGCTCTGCCAAGCATACAGCTTATATGTTGGTCTCCTCCTTTCATGCAGTACACTCCAGCCAGTTGCAACTGAGCTAATTTCTGTGTTTGACCATCTTGTTTCATTATACCCTTCCTCAAGTATTAGTGCTGTTGCCGACCTCCTTCGACATTGCGTGACTAGATTGTCTTTCTTTTGTAATAGCTGTGATATTAACATTCACATGCACAGTCACAACAACCAGCTATTTCTTCAGCTGCAGGAGGGCAAGGGCATGAAATGGTCTTTGACATCTTCTGCATTAGCAAGGTTTCTGTTCTGACTTATAGCCTTAATAGACCCAAAATGGTTGCACCCATAGAAAGTGTGCCACCCATGCTCCTAACCTTCACCCAGCCTCCTAACCTTGTAAGATTGTCCAAACTTCTAATGTGATTCAACCACAACTTCTGGATCAAGAAATCTCTACCGTGGCTGCTGCCCAAACATCTATTGACTTCACAATTTTCTGCCAGATCAAGAAAATCTTCACAAGCTTGTGTAATTTGCCTCATCAAGTCTGCTCCTGATCTACAAGCCAACCAGACAAGCACCACTGACTTCTGGAGCACGGATTGGCCTAGAAGATATTTACTAATAATCTCAGCAACTCTTGGGCAACATGGCAATGGACCCTAGAGATGAGCGAGAAATCAAAGCTGCAAAATTCATACTGCATACATAATTTCAGCTGTCAATTTTTTTTAATTTCTGGAGTCAATAATGTTTTTATTATTCATTAGTTTGCTTATCTCTTTATTGTCAGGTAAAGTACAAATTACAGAACATAGCATAAAGCTTGTCCCATAAACCTGATTCCTAGTCTAATTTCTTAAAGAAAATAATTACTTAGTTAAATACCTCATGAAAAGTCCTTTCAATAACAGTCCTAGTAAACTCAGCAAGGAAGAATAACTCTGAGTCAGAATTATGAAATATAAAATAGCATAAAGGAGCAAGTGTCTAAGAGTCTGTCTAGCCACTAAGGTTGTTCAATTGTGAATGCAAGGTCTAAGCTGAAGAGAGTGAGCATTAGAGCACAGTAGCCAGTCAGCCAGCTATTTTTTTCCTGGGAGACTTTTATACAGTGTACAATGATACAAAATTATTAACAGTTTCACAGATAAAATGTAGTTCCGTTGCAATGGTAAGGTCTAACAAAGAGTGTTCCAAATACAAGAAGATACATTCAAATAAAGTTTAACAACAATGAAACAAATATGAAAGTTCTCATCCATATGGTTTCTGAAAGACAGAACATTTATGTAAGTTTCATGCGCAAGCACATTTTGTCATTATTATTCTCAAACGCCTTCACATTAGAAATATATTCATAAAGATACATGTTTTAAAGATTAATTTAACAAAGTAGACATTCCAATGCAGGTCAAGCAGTTAAGCACAAAATAAGAATATTAGTTTCTTTGTTAGCATAGGCAGTGTGTGTCATGCAAGTTAGGGTCAAAAGAAGCAATTTCAGCTTAGCTTAACAGTAAGGAATTTCACTAATGTCAGGTCAAAAGAAGCAACTAGAGATTAGCTTAACAGGAAGGATTTCGCTAATGTTAGCACCCTTCGAAAAGTGCATGTCATGCAGGCTTTACAAGAGAAAATACATGTTTAATATGCAGCGCTTGTTTAGGCCTGTAATTCACTCATACAGGTTAGTTTTCAAAAGCATGTATTTCTATTAAAATCTCTAACACTTCCCTCCAGTAAATGTAAGAATAGTTTTGCAGCAAATTGCTTCACTATAAAGATTCATGACTCTGGAACCCACCCATGGATGTAATTTAGGGTTTGCCAGGGGTCGCATCTGCGACCCCTGGCTTGCCCCTTTTGATCCATGACACTGTCTTTGATACCCCTGGCTTTAGAGGTGGCGAATTCAGTGCAAGGAACATAGTGGCAGCTCATCCTTATGGATGTCAGTTAGGGCTCCACTCTCTCAGTTTTCTGTCAACTTTTATTTCACTAATAGTGAATAACAACATATTATCAGTCTAATAAAAATAGGGTACATCTAACTGGGAATATGCCCTTCCATTGCAGGTGAGGTAAGTAAAAATGCTTTTAAATGCATGTTGCGTGCATGCATGCAGGTGAAAGTGTGTTTATGAGTGTGTGTGTGTGTGTGTGTGCATGTTGTGTGCATGTGTGTGTGTGTACACGTCTTCCCTCTCCCTCTCTCTCTCTCGATCTCGACACAACCCCTGACATTTTGGTGAATTGACGTCCATGAACCCATCCTGTGAGCACTTCTGCCTTGAACCTGATCATATAAACGTCAGATGCTTAAAATTCACCTATTCGGCTCGACATGCAGAGACTATATTATCCAACCTGACTTTAATCGTCCAATTTCTATTTCTAGTTCCCCGTTCCTAACGTTAGATCCTGTGCTCGGAAGTGGTGTTTAGCATTGCAAAAACTCTGTAAGAACAACAAACTAAATAAACATTTAAAAAACATAGTTGAAGCAACAAGCAGCATTTTGTAGTTCTTCTAACCAAGCGCACACATGCGATGGAGGATTCAATCGAACGAAATGGAACATCTTAAATGAAATCTTATTTTTCCTTGATTTAGATTTGTTTGCCTTTGAATAAGAGCTCATGTTGCTTCAGAAATCAATAATCTGTTGGCTTTCCGCTGTTGAAAACGTGTTGGTTTCTTTATGAGATTATTATATTGTAGAGGGGCATTTTCTATCTAGAGTGGACACTTTAGAATAGTCTTGGTCCGCGGCCCTCTTTCTATAATGGAAAATGAAGTAAAATGACATGGCAATGTGCGTGAAAGAACTATATTTCTATGGCCAACCACTTAAAGGTCCTCCCTTGTTAGTTCTTTCTCTCGAGAGCAAGCTACTACCGGTGTTCTTAATCGGTCGTCATTGATTTTGCATTGAATGCAGACCAGGCGGCAGCAGATTCCACAGGACAAAGAATGACAATGACCTGAAAATAATAAACATTCCACAGTTGAAAGATAATGTCTGAAATGTGCTACAAAGCCACAATAAATAGAAAGGCAGAAGTAGCTGGTTGGTGTAAAGGTAAGTTGTCAGCATTGGGTGCTTTCTGCACAGGAGGCTGTTTGTTGGCAGCTATGTGGGTAAAAGATAACATTTAAGGGCATATTTACAAGCCCCGTGAACCGCTGGTGCGTCACTTTTTGTGAGGCATCGGTGCCTCATATTGAAGACCCATATCTATAAGGCCACACAAAGCCACTTTGTGTGGCTTTTCATGACCTTGTAGATGTGGTGGAGGGTGACGCAGCGCAAGTCGCTGCGCTGCCTTACACTGAGTCACGGAGGTGTACCATGGGTGTTGCAGTGGGTGTTTCAATAGAACACCCATAGCTTTTGCCACATTCCCAGATTTACAAGAATCTGCAAAACATGGGAATGCGTCAAAACTGTACACCCCCCCAGGGCAGGCACAACGAGAAGAATTATCTTTATTTCTCCTTGTTGCTTCCTCTCTCTATATGTGCTGCATTCTGCAGCACAAATATAAGGAGAAAAATGCCTCTCTGGATTGTTTTTGTGCAGGAAGGTGTGCCTTCCAGAAAAACAATCCACCTTCCTGTACAAAAACAATCCAGCTGACAAAGCAGACACCCTTTCACCATGGTGCAAGGATGCCTGTGTTGGTGCTAGGTAGCAATTTGTTCACCAGCGCAGGGGGAAAGGACAGAAATGCATCTTTTTCTTGTAAACACAGTTCATTTCTGTCCTTTCCCTGTGGTGTAGGGCAGCACAGCAAGGTCACTTGCTCCGCTGCTCTGTGCCACAGCTGTGCCACAGGGCTTGTAAATATGCCCCTTACTCTGGCACATGCCTTGACACTGTAGACAACTGCAACTTTTTATTTATTTCACAAATCCTTCAACCGTAGTCGAGTGAAACATAAGATGTACAGGAGCTGGGTGTCTGAGGGTATATAGTTTCAATCATTCCTATCACATGCCTGCCATCCTTTACCATTTGTGTGCTGAGTCTCAGCAGTGCTCAGGTTCAGCACAAGTATGGCCAGGAAAACAGTGAAATTAAAATGATTGTATTTTTATTTCAGAATTTGTGATTAGAAAGTATGTTTTCATGACATTATTCCCTTCCATCATTTACCCTATGAAAATGTGAAGACCTAAGGCCTCATTTGCTAGAAACTAACGCATCGGCATCCATGTGCCAATTTTCTTGCACAAGCCTCCTCCTAACCTCCTAACGACGCCATGGTAACACTGTATTTATGATACAGCGCTCCATGGTGTACAATTCTACAGATGTGCCAGAAATTCTGGTGCTTCTGTTGGCACAAAGGTGACACAGTGCTGGAGTAGCGTTGGTAATCTGGCACTACTCCAGCAATGCGAGGAGGGTTCCATGTCAATTAGCCCAGCATCACTTTAATGCCTGCTCTGAGCAGGCGTTAAAAAAGTGATCCTGTGAAGACGCAGAATGGCGCAATGAAATGTAGTAAATATCACTGCTCCAGTTCTGTGTGGCTTTTGATGTGGGAATACCCACCATGCATACATTATACCTGGTGCAGGTATAAGTGGCACAAGGCTTTACAAACTGGTGCAATGGTCAGTTTACAAATGGTGCGCAGTCTAGGGGACTGCTTGCGCTGCCACAGCATCATGAAAAAGTGATGATATTGCGGCACAAGGGCTTGTATTTAAGTATTCTGTAGCGGATACTCTTGGTTGTTTCAGTTATAAGTTTGAATAGTGTGGAAGATGCAATGCAATGCAGATACGTGTTGAGAATCCATGACGAGTTTGTGAATCATGCAAAAGTATGGAGTAGAACTTTCACCTATTTTGGCCAATCTGGTACTCCCCTGAGCCTGACCATCTATACATATCTGGGCGTCAGACTGTACATGTTATGCAAGGGTACATGATAGTCCCATATGCCTTTTTGAAACGCCTCTTAGTCATGAATGTTTTGTGAACGACCCTAGAATATGTATGGCTTTGTAAGAATCTGAGGGACACCATTTATTGCAGGTTAACACTGATCTTTAAAAGGAGCATGGAGTGCGACACCAGATGAATTCCTGCTATTCAATGGGAAGCAGAGCCAGTAATTTATGAGTGAAATCATCTTCGGTGGATGTTTACACCTGGCACCTGGAGTGGTTGTGAGAGCTGGAAGCATATTCTTTGCGAAAATGTCTTTTGTGGTGCCAATCACCTTTCAATCATACTCCACGTGGGCTGGTTCTAATTTTAGTCCTTTTGTTTTCTATGTATTCCTCCGAGAAAACTTGCTAATGAGATGATGGCGATGGGACCATTACCAGATCAGTGTTATTAACATTAAGTAATGCTTACTAACTACAAGAGTCGATAAACCATTTTGAGGCTAAGGAAAATGATGTCTGGAAACCCCGTTCTGGCAATCTTCTGAAAGAAGAAGCCCTTAGGATAAATGTATATGCAATCACCAACACACTTTATCATTTTCTTCAATCCATCATAAATTGTATATTCTATTTTATACCTGGTATATGTGCATACGGGTTTTAAGAAGGGAGAGTCTTTTTTACCCATGCAATTGGGTATTCATATGTCATTTTAGGAGCATCAAGGGACTGGAATTATTTAGGGGTGAGTAGATTAGATAAAATAGAGTAATTTGCGACACCATTATTATACACTTTCATCTCAGCAAAGTCGAACCATGTTTCTAATGTAACTGTTCGATATCACCAGTAGATCTTGTCATCGTTTTGAGAATCTACAGTTACTTTTACTGGTCAGATTTCGGATAAACTTCAAACATGTTCCCAGTTTACCAGCCAGAGATGGTGAAGTGGTGAAAAAAGTATAGTGGATGATGCAGTGACCTCAACAACAGTCTGAAATGTAAGTTAGGTTAGTGGGAAAACATTCCTACTAGCTGCAGGACCAGGGCTTTATGTATTTTCTATTGGTCACAGTTCATCTCCTGGCAGGTTCAGCCAGCCTCCTAATCTTGTTAGATTGATAAGGGTGTTTCATTCAATTCACACCTGTTGTTTCCAACTTTAACACATGGTACAGCTCCAGCAATGACCCAACAAGAGCTGCTGTAGGTGTAGAAACAGAGAGGAAATTCAGTCAAGAGCTACAGAACCGAACAACCAGAAACATGTTTGTAGAAATCCAGTAAAGCTTTATTAACTTGTTTTGTTGATGGGCCGACTTGGCCAAGAGTGCGCATTATTGCACTGTGGATTGATGTTTCACTTAGTGAAAAAAACATACTTTCAGACTTAAAAGATGTATTAATGATCACATCACTCAAGTGAGGGAGCTGGTTGCAGGTAAGTTGTGAAGTAGGTTCCATAGTCATGTACAAGACTGCTCAAATGGGTGCCAGGAAATTGGGCACAGTGACAGTGTATAAAGGAAACAGGAGCAAGCCCATCTGCCTCAAGGAGATCTGAGTAATTACACAACTTTTGAAGACACACTTCTGACCTGGGGCTCATAAAGTTTACTCATTTGAATATTTCTGTTGTATCATTAATTACAATCTGTTGGCTTCATTAGGACCAGCTAAGGTAAGAAAAGAGAAAACTAGGCTCAACATACATACATTGTATTTAATATTTCACAATTATTCATTGTTAAAACAGTGTAGCAGAAACAGCATGTCAAAAAGGTGCAGTGCTCAGTGTGTCCAGTGCTCACAGTACTAAGACAGCATAAGTGATTATGCAATGTGTAGTCAAGACAAACAGCGAACAAGCAAAAAACAGAGGAGTTGTGCATTAGGCTCAAAAAGGTTTACACAGCAGCCTAATCCTATTACAGCAATGGTATTCTATTTGTGATGCTCTTGATGGATCGAAATTGGGGGAACCGCGCTCTAACCTGTGGTGGAGAAAAATCATTATGGCAGCAAGTCTCCCCTCCCAAGTAGAATTTAATACCTAAAATTATACACCGGAGCAAGCACGAGAATGTTACTGCTAAAGAGAACCCAGTGAGGTATAAATAGCCGCCACTGCAGAGAGAGTTGAGTTCTAGTCACTATGGGCCCACATTTATACTTTTTTTTGCATCGCATTTGCGTCATTTTGTGACGCAAAAGCGGTGCATACTTACAGAATATAATTGTATTTTCTACATTTGCGCCGCTTTTGAGACAAAAAATGACGCAAATGCGGCGCAAAAAAAGTATAAATATGGGACTATGTGTGGAGGCTTTGTCTGTCTAGTTAGATACAATAAAAGTTTTAGTTTAATTATTATAGTTGTTGATTATAAAGGTTATTTTTTTACCTGTAACTGTGGCCAGCATGTTTTTCCTTTTAATAAAACGATCATCAGTGCCATAAGCTTTCTTAAGTACCAAGATACCCCTCATCACTGCCTTTTTCTGATAGTTAGTTTAAACACGAATGTATGAACTGATTACCTGTTACTTGTCAGCTGTTGCTCCTTGCTTCTGGTGGGGGAAATATGAAAAGTTTAACCAGAACATCACGATTTGCATTAATGTAAAGCATGTAGCTTTAGCTTACCCAACGCACACAGACACCCCTACAAGTGAACACTCAAAATGTATTTCTTATACACTCATCTAACCTATATTTGTTTAATATAGCATGGTTAGTTGACTGTAATAAGTCTATTGAATGCTGTATATTATTCTGTCATACAGTAATGATAGAGAATAGTTTGGTTAAATTATGGTTCTGAGGGTCACAATCTCACTAATTCTAGTGTCGTAAATCTGGATCACTAAAATATTTTTAACAATACCTCTGCACACCTCCTACTAATCCTGCTGCATCCTGCTTATACTGGGACAGAGTAGGGTGGCCCAAATGTACCCACAGGCTATGACTTGGTGCATCTGTGGTTCACACAGCTGCACATCAAACTTTCGAATGTCATGGTGTCAAACATGGAAGTTTGCCTTTGAGTGGGGTGCTTCTAAACTGTGATGCTGTCACATAGGACGCATATCACTTAGGCCCTGATTTATACTTTTTTGCACCCCGTTTGCATCATTTTTTGTACGTAAGAAATGACGCAAATGCGGTGTTAAAAACGTATAAATCAGGATCTTGTGTCTGCACTATAAAGGTAACAATAAATGTGGGATTTCTACCAATGGTGAATAGTTTGTAGGACTGTGTATCGATATGAGGACCATTAGTGTAACAAAATGGGGAAAGCTGTAGTGGAAGGCAGTTTCGCTTGCAGTCATCATGCAGAATTGTCACCCTGTCACTATGTTATAATTGATGAGAGAAGTTTAGCTTTATTAGATAATGTTATTGGTGAAAGGGAGATGCTGTTCATTTTGTATTATCTGCTGTGCAATTACTATGGTTTATAAGCTTATTAAAGACTTTTAGCCAGCAGCTCTCATCCTTCAGTGTTATGGTTCATTATAATATGAAATCAGGAGGAATGTGTTTTTTATCATCTGGCTTGACAGAGCAGCTATCACCAGACAATTATGTGAGAATCACCAGGAGAGAGGCTCTGGTACTACCCACATTTTTGGATCTGGGAGTATTTGTTTTGCTTGGCCAAAAGTTTCCACAACAACTGCTTGCCCTTCATACAGCTGTGATAACTATATTTATTTATAGAGCTGCCTGAACATGAACTGTTAGGGGCACAGACATGACATTATATTTCTATTAAGTGTCATATAACTTGATCATGTATTGCAGCACAGCTGGGATGAGGGCATTCATTAACTTAGGTCTGGCTTTTCAATGCATCTGTCAGCTGAGCTTGAATAAAAAAAGAGAGCTTTCAGAGTTCTACTGAGAGATGGAATTTTGGCACCACCCACATGTTCATCTCCATGAGTACAGGGAATACCAGAGTTTATTGCAACAAATGGGTGTGCTTCTACAAAAAAGACTACCTGTATTGCACTTTCCAGGTGGAAGCAAGGTTGATACTTGATGTAGCAGGACTTAGTTGATTATGGGGGCAAGTCAATGCTGATCGCTATAGGCCTGATTTGTTTATAATGCATTGTATGATAAAGGCACTAGGCCTTACACATTTATTGTGAAAACCATACGTTAAAGTCAATAGGCATTTAGCTGTGCATTGTTACTGCACTAAAAGAAAGCTTACGGATAACTATTTTGTTCCATGGAATGTCGCAAACTACCATAGAAGGCAAAAGTATTGATGTTGGTCACCTTTTCTAACAAACCCTGGTGGGTTTCACTGTGATGATTCTTGTTAGGCCCTGTTGAGCAGGGTCGAGTATTATTTTGCAAGCTGTATTTTTCTACATATGTCTAGGGATTAGCAAAAGCTACCGGGGCCACCCAAGGAAGGATTCACTGTCCCACAATGCCTCACGGCATCACTGCCCTGTTTGGAGGGGCCACCACAATTGTCCAGCACTTAAAGCACTCCTAGATTTCCCACTGTGTGGGATGTGCAAAAACTACTGGGGGCCATTCAAAGAGGGACTCGTTGTCCCGCACAGCCTTACAGTATCACTGCCCTGAGAGGAGGGACCACTGCAGTTGTCCAGCGCTTCAAGTGCTCACTGGTTTCCTGCTGCGTGGGATGCACGTGGGCTAAGAGGGCTCTTCCAGTGCCCATCATCACCTGGAAGAGGCTGGGCTGGGCCACCACTCTCATCTCTGCTCCACAATAAGTACTCAAATTCTCTGTACTTTTGATCTTCCCTGATTGCTGCTTACTTTTGCATATGTTTATATGCTAAATGTGAGTAGCCATGGGGAAATGAAAACCACTAAAGAATGGCCCAAAAGCTCCACTGGGTACTACCCTTGATGGCTTTTAACAAGGAGCAGTAGGGCTAATTTGTAAAGTAATCGATCTAGTTGAGCAACAATTATCACTCCAATCTCTTCCACGCCAACCATTAGACCAAGCACCCAGAGCTGCTGGAATCACAGTCCCCAGTTATATCAACTATTTATAACAACCTGAGGCAGGGGGAGCGAGGTGTGAATCAAAACAAATGATTGTGGAGCTGGATGTGATTAATCTTCAATTTGTGCAGTAGGAGAGTAAATGGGAGAGCTGATAAAAGGTAAAAAGGGAAAGAAAAGAACCTGACCCTAAATCAAAGAGAGTGTGTACCCCCTTTCCCCCCTTGGATGGAGTGGACCGTGAATTTGGGGTATGGGAAATGGACACACTACTTGAGGTAGTAAAACACCTATGTAAACACCTCAACTCTGCAGTGACAGAATAACTAGAGCCCATATATGAGCCTTTGGCTGGCATAGAAGCTGAGATCTGGATGATTAACTCACCGTCAGCTATGAAGCCCCAGCAAGGTGAAATAAGCAATGCCCCATCCACCACCAAGGAAACTTCTCTCAGGTTGAGTCAATTGGGGGTGACCAGGTGAGACCATTGTCTTTGGCTAGTGCACAGATAACCCAAACCCACGCTTCAACCTCTATGGCTATGTGCATGCCATAAAGGGTGGAACCACTAGCCCACAGTGGTCAGGGGACTTTGAGGGCAGTGAAGTCTGGTTTTGCTCTTAGCACTAGGAGGGGAGGGCCAATGTGGAATCTTCTTCCTACCTTGTTCTGAATGTTGGGTGTAGTGGTCGTCGGATCTTTGATCCGTGAGTGTTCGTGGATGCACCTTTGTTCAACACTAATCACCAGGATCTCCCCCATGAATGCACTCCATATGTTGTGGTGTTGGTAAATGTGCCCGCTGAAAAAAATGTTAGTGAAAACTTTGACCAGTTGAGGAACAAGGTGACACACTGGTTGGTAAGAAGGGGTGGTTTGACGTTAATACACACAGCTAAATAACCATGGCTCGAAGAGTTGGGTGGGTGGAACGGGGCTGAAAACCCTTCCAGGAGATTGTAAGTGGTTGATTTCTGTAATAGTCAGGTTGCAGGGAGAATCCTTTTTTGTGTCAAAAAAGGTTAACTTGAACGGAAGTATTGTGCCACTCTGATTTTCTTTATGGACCTGGACCCACCGATGACTCAGGTTTTCCGAGATCTATCCCATCTCCTAGAGAGTTGAAGTGGCAGGGGACTTACCTAGGACCTGTTCCTGTAAAAGCTATGTCTCTCCCCCTATCTAACAGATTCAATCCCCTTGCCTCACTGGAGGGAATAGATTGATTGCCCCCCTTGGTTGTAATGATATCAGTGGGGATATAGGAGGGTCTGCACCTTTGAATGGGGACCTCATCCCCAAGCATTTTAGTTTCCTGTCATGGAATATAGCGGGGCTGGAGGAGAAGATTAATGACCAAAAGTGGCTAGACTTCTTTAAAAAATAAGGTAACTTGGCACTGCACGAAACTTGATCAGGCAGAACTGAACCCTTTTCTCTCTGGTTTTGCACATTTGTTCTGTCCTGCCATTCCTTCATCTTTAGGGCGAGCCAAGGGGGGGGTGTGTTTCTTAGTATCATTATCTCTGAACTGTTCCTTGGTTGAATTAAAGACCAACTCTCCTAATTTAGGAGCATTCATGCTCACTTTCCCTGACAAATCGAATTTACTTTTATTTAACATTTATAATTATTGCTTCGTTCTGATACTATTACTTCTTTGGGTTTGGTCATTGAGAATATGAAGATATGTTCCCTTATATTGGTAGGGGCCATGAGACAATTGTGGATTATATTTTAATTTCTTCCCCTTTGCTACATGCCTTAGTTGAGTTCAAGGTATTAGAGTCTGGTTGGAGTGATCCCATCCTGTAATCCTATTCCTTAGATGTTCATCTCAGAAGCGTGCTTTACCAGCTCCTGCCTCCTTTGATCTCACTCATTAGCATCAAGGTAGACAACTGAAGTGGTTACAAGTAATCCTGGATACATTTCTCTGTCATTTATGTCATAAGTGCTGCCACGACCTGGAGCACTGCTCAAGCCCATCTTCAGAGCCTAAAGAGGTTCTGAGTGCTTTCAATACACTTTGTTTTGCTGCCAGGGCTGCCCTTACAGTACCATGTAGAGCACAGGTTGATAATAGGGACGAACGCTGGTTGAATCGGGCATGCTCCAAAGCCCATCGGAATTTAGAAAAGGCCCTTAAATCGCACCCCAAGAGATGTAGAGGAGATGAGCCTACTGTGTGCCAATATAAGAAGGCCACCAAGAATAGGAAGGCGACCTTAAGAGAAGAGGCTTGGTACCAGTAAATGTGTGCAGGTGAATTACATGACAGCACTACTTTTTGGCGGGTGGTTAATAGCCCTTTTTCAGTTGCAGCAGTTGATGATTTGAAGAAGATAAATTGTTTGATCCCTTCTCACACATATAATCTGTGGAGTCCGAACCTTACCCTGTGCCCCCCCTACTTAAGTCAATTCTTTCCTTCTCTGCTGATGAGGTTACTAGGGCCATCCTGAAACTTCCCATTAATAAAGCTCCACGTACCAAGAGAGTATGAGACAACATTTTTAGGACTGAACCATTATATTGACACCCATGCTGACCGAGGCCCTAAATGCCGCCGTGATTCATTGCCCACCTAGTTCGTGGGCACAATCCACATTCATAGCTTCATACTAAAGTGCACCTGTTTACTCACTTTTCTGCAACTGCTCGTGCTTATACACAAGGGCCAATTTGCTGAAACCATGTTCAGACCACATGTCAAAACTTCACAGACCTCGCCCAGGATCACTCAATGATATTGGTTGGCATTTGGTGTAGCAATACCAGGGAGCGCAGAGGAAGTCAATCTGTTATCAGATCAGTAACCCACGCTGAATTTCAGCTACTTTCAGATTTTTCCCTAGAATTTGGAATACCTACATGGATGTTGAAAAATTGGGCCCTTTACTGTGCATTTTTCCAGTTTCGGGTGAAAACCATGGATATTTTCCACCTGCTCTGAGCAGGTGGAGTGTCAGTGGGAGATCCATGGCTGGTGGCTGTGGTCTGGGAACGGGTAATCAGGGCAAGGTTTTGTGTGTACAGTGAAAGCATGATTTGCACAATTTGTGCTGTTGCATGAGCTTGGCAGGGAGCAGGCTGTGGTGCTGCTGTAGCCCAAAGAATAGCAGAAGCAAATTAAAGTCTCTGATCTCTGGTCTCCGAATTATTAGGTCTGGAGTTTATGGACCTGATAATTCCGTGCCATGAGCCATTTCTAATGGCAGGTAGATAAATCCCACCCTGCCAGCATATACTACTGGCAGTGTTGAAGAGGATCTCTCACTGTTGGTCAAATAATGAGATCCTGCATGTCACATAATTCTAAGGTCTGACGAGTAGTTTTGAGACTAGCATTATGATGATGTAAATCATATTTGACTGGCAACTGAAATATTCTCCTACTTTATGGGTTCCTGTAAAAAGTGGATTTTTATAATAATGCATGCTCCAGGTCAAATTCCACCGTTCGTAATGAGGGCCATAGTCTTACTACAACCAACACGCTACAGAGCATGCATTCCAAGCAAGACATCTGGGAAGCCGATGTAAAACACGGCCCATTATGGAAATCCACAATGTATGTAGGAGAATGTATTTTACATGCCAAACAGAATGCTGTTTTACTTCCTTGTCTACACGGCTCTGTGGTTCAACGTTATACAAGTACCACTATACAACTGCTGCAAAGATATACAGAAATTGACAGTGCATAGTTAGACAACATTGCTTAGTGCACTCTGAAGATAAGTTACTTTTAAATGTAATTACATATAACCGAGAAACAAAATTAATATTTGCAATGTGTGAATATAGCCATGCAAGATTTCGAATGGGATAGAAATAAAATCTTGCATTCTATTTTAAATTGCATCATTCGTTACTTTGTAGCAGCTTCCAGCAGTGATTATGCTTAAAGATAAGTAAAAAACACAGAGCTCGATAAGGAAAACATAAAACATGTCAATCAGAAGGCGTGCTGTTATTATTTTCCGTATGCTGTTATTTTCACTATAAACGGTCCACTTCTCGAAATAACCTAATTAAATACGTCGTGCAGCGTACGTGCATCTGCCTTTGCGGAGCTATTAATCTTGCTCGCAGGTGTTCAAATTTGTATCACCTAGCAAATCAAAAGTAAATACGCTTTTTTTAATACTTTTTGTAGAGAAAAGAACGCAGACATGCAGAGTTCTAGTACACTAAGACAAAGATATCCAAAGCTCATTCCCTTTTAAAAAAACATTCTAATTCCTTTCACTGTCTGTTTCCTACAGAACAAGGCCTTTTAAATAAGATCTATTTTTTTTTTTTTTAAATAAATGAATATTAGTCAGCTGGCGGGAGAAAGAGAGAGAACGGGCAAGAAGGCACGTGAGGGAAAGAGAGTGAAAGGGGAACAATTCCCTCTAAAAAAAAGAAGCACCGGCTCCTGCGTTTGTTTAGAATAGAGTCAGTGGGTGGGCCAGGTCCTGGGGGCACTTTTTTTTAAAGGAGGGGGGTGCATGGGGGCCCCCCTCCTAAGACTCATTGAGCCCTGGGGACCACCATCTCCAAAGGGCAATTATGCAAACATATGTGGTGTCCCCCTCTCCTCCATTTACTGACGGAGAATGGGACCCGATGCCAAAATCATCCCGGGGATGGGAAGTGTGGACCCCTCCCCCATTAAATGAGTCCATGGGTTTCCCTTAAAATTGGTACAAGTATACGAAAGTGCAACTCATCTGGAAGCTCTCCTGCTTGGACCCACACTGTCCACCTATGCAAGGTCATCCTGCCTTTTATCAGGATAATGGACAGCTTAACGAAGGACCTGCAGTGCATTTCCCGCCGATTGTGGTGCTGTGTTCTTCATGCCAAGGAATAAGAGGACTTCTCCACAAAACAAAGGAGCGCTTATATCAAACAGATAAGAGGAAGGACCCTGGTTTGGTGTAGATTTACATCTTTGTAGTCCTCTCTATAGCAGAATCCATGATAGCACAGAATTCTGGAGAAAGTCGCACAAGGAACAATCACATTGCTAAACGCACTCAAGGTCACTTGGAGACATTTCTTCATGGTCCATTATGCAACTGTTGTGTAGAATACACACTGGACATTTAGACAATGAGGTAGCACTTATTAACTAACCAGAAGAAAGTACTTCAGTTGGGTAGACATTTTGTGCAAAACTTTGGCCTCTTGTTGGATAAATGGGCAGGTGCAGTTCCTTTGTAGCTGAGTCACTCACACAGCTACTGATACACCCACAAGGACACTCACAGACCCACTCAGGCTCATACACCCACTCACAGACCCACTCAGACTCATGCACTCACTCACAGACTCAATCAGAAACTCATGCACTCACTCACTGACACACTCAGACTTGCGCACCCACTCAAGACCCACTCTTCAAAACGCAAGAGACAGCAAAGCCTTTCCCACAACAATCCTATTCCCTCAATAAACGATTATTCAGGATACACGGAATTTCTCAGAGCCATCTCTGTCAATATTCATGAAGTCACGTAATTGTGTAACCTCTGTGAACCTAATTTTGCGCTTCCATTGAATGGAGTAGCACCATATAACAGGGTTCTCCTGGAAAGTGGAATGAGGGGTTCGTGACAATCCCCTTACCCACAGGTATTAGTAGTTCTGCGGCTGAATGGGGGGGGGCGATTTGAGAGGCGGGGGCCCCATGCACCACAAAAGGGACTGGAGGGACATGTTACTCCCTTTCTCCCATGAAAGATTACGTTGTATAATAATGACCAATAACTTTCCCTTTGGTAATCTTTAAATGTTAGTGAACAGGAAGCACTCCATCTTTCACACTTTGGAAGATGGCACAGTCAGTCAAAACTGGCCAAAAACAAATGTTCAGTTTTACAGAAAAATGCTAAAAAGTGAAGCGGAACCTTCTAGCCACGTTTCTGACATGGGTCTGTTAGCGCCATACCAATGTGGTTACTTTCAGGCTCAATTCTGAAGCTCCAAATTCTCAGTCCTTGATAATGGATCATGCACCTAAGTGACATTTGACTCATTCGACCACGCAGTCCTCCTTAACTTGTTGAGGACCACCACGGTATCTTAGGACATGGTTATTATAAACCAGTGTCCTGTGTTTCTGACTTATCATTACAAACTGTGCAAGATGACAAATTCACCAGCGCACACACCCACGATGGACCGAAAGGAACCCCCAGCATGCCGCTGATTCATTATACAGTCTGCACTGATTCAGGTTTTTTTAAATGTTGCATGCATTGCAATCTCTCTTCGTTAGTTTGAACATTACTCGAAATTATTCACGAGTCTGTTTCCTGAAAGTGTCAGCAGGACCACAAGGGCTGCCTGAAGGAACCTAAGGCATGAATGTTGTGCAATTTCATGAAATACACTACTTCTGTCGTTTAAAACAACCTGTCTTGGATATTTTTTAGAGGGAGTGTGTGCTGCCAGAAGCGATCAATCAGGATCACCTTTGGATTGTTTTAAACTACAGAAACCCCTGCATGTCAATCAAGACAGTGCTAATTTCTTCAAATTCTCGTTTCAGTCACTGACAAGATTAGAAATATCAATAAATCTTTAGCCTAGACCTTCGTTAGCCATAGTAAGACATGGTAAGCATAATTCTGTAGAGCTTTTATGTTCCATCTCTCTTTCCATTGTGAGTACTTTAGAATAGCCGATCGCTGGAACAAGGAGCTTCAGACTTTTGTTCCCACATTAGAGCATCTTCACTGGTTAGTTGATAAAATACCCTCTCCCTGAGTTACAGGCCGGCGCCACTGCCAGGGGTCTCCAACGAGGAAGAAAAGCTTAAGAACTATTAGAAAAATTAAACATTCAAAGCTTCATTGATGAGAATGTAGTGGCTCGATGCCAATAATGGCCTGTGCTGGCCTTCCCCTCCAAGATTCCAATGCTTGTTTTTCCATCGCTCCTTGTTTATATCAGACTGGGTGAAATACTCGATCACTATTATAGACCTTCTTCCTCATGCTATAACAGTTGTTAGAGGCCCTCTCTCTTGTTAACTTAGAAAGGGAACATTTAAGAATGGTTACAGCCTTCGGCATTGGGTTATAGTATCACAGTGTAGCCCAGAAGATTTGTAATGATAGAACATTGCCCGTAGAATTGTCTAAATTAAACACTAAGAAAAAAGATAAAACAATAGATTGTTGGATCCAAAGGCCAGCACTTGCCGTTATTGCCCACAGGGGCGTGCAGTATGGCTGGTGGCACGTGTAGGCCAAAAATAGAACAGGAGCTGTGTTGCAAACGGGGTACCTGTTCTTTTCTAGAAGCCGTGAAGGGTGGGCTTGATTTATTAGACCTTGCTATCAGAAAAGCTTGCCCGCTTCACAGTCCAGCTCATACGGCCCTTAACAATGTACCTTGCATGGTGGTATCTGGAGAGTGGCATTAGCTGATTTGGACAGTGCTTCGTTTGCACGAGAGGTCGTGCGTGGCAGGCACCAGCACTAATGTTTGGGCACCAGGACTTATTTTTGTTCATCAGACTTTGACCCATAACAACAGAGAGAAATACAGAAAAATGAGTGAAAAGGAGGAAGAGGAATTTAAAAAAGGCAGACAATGGGAGCCAACGAGGCTGGAACCAAGAACCTCCAAGAGTAAGACAAAGACAGGAAGTGTGGTGGAAGACAGAGTTATAAGGTGGGAACAAGCAGTGCTTAATTTGTGCTTGTTGCTTCCGGTGCGGAGCACCGGCACTTATATTTGAGGGCCAGCACTTATTGTTCTGCCTCAAGCATTTACTGCGAGCAAAAGACACATATGTGAAAGGCAGAGGAAGAGGAAAAACGAAAAAGCGTCACAAAGTGAGAAAACAGAAAGCTGCAAGAGTGAGCTGAATGCGCAGGGAGTGGCTGGGAATGGATTAAGAGGCCCGCGATGGCTTCAGGATTACGCTGCCTCAATATTTCTTACTCGCACATTTAATTGCAGCAGACGCTTGTTTAAGACGAGGGCTTTGGGCACTGGCACGTTTTTATTTACAAATTAAGCATTGGGAACAAGAATAGGCAGTCTTGGTATTAGGCAACCCAGCAGTGCCAGCTGCAGGATCTTAAGAGGAACTGTGGGCCCCGGCCCATATATTTCCGTGATAAATCAAACACTACGAAAGTTTATGTGATATTAAAGGTCCTGTCTCAAAACTCAAACAAAAATGGAATAAAACCCTCATGCCGAGCTCATATTATTGAATGTCTTCTCGTGCATAATCTGTTGAAAAAAGAAGCGCGTCCAATTGCAACAAAATGCCAGCCGGTTAATGAGCGCTGTGTCTGGAAGTCTTCAATCACAATATGAATACATTCAGAAGTGAGCGAGCCTAATGCCATTCATATTGAGAAAACAGACTTATCTAAATATTCTAGTGACAGGTCTTCAGCCATGTGTACAAAATGGAAGCCATGCTTCATGCTATTCTGAAAAAAAAGCACCAGCATAATTTGGAAAGCAAAATAACTGAAAGCATTATATTTGGATAAGTCAGCCAAGAAATAATAGCCAAACAACATATTTATTGACGTCAAGTTCAAAAAGAAAACCTATGACTTGCGCACAGCATAGTTGTGCTAGCACTGCTTGCCATGTGACTAGTGTGATTGTGGCCTAATGCACCTCACAGGTTCATAGCGCCTTACATCAGTGGTGGAATGGGAGCTTAAACCAATGCTTGTGGTGGTGGTTACCAGCCTTCCAGTGAACCGAGTCAGTATCTCAAGTTTTGTGGCAGACTCCTGGGCGATAGCATAACTGTCTGTAAGAAATGTATGTGTGTCCCCTTAAGGCCGTTTCCCTGGCTGTATCCCTGCGTCCATCCACCCCTAAAAGCAGGCCTCTCCTTGGCTCCTCTTTGGCCCCCAGGGTTTTCACCAGTATCGCTTATGTCCAGTCCGGCAGGCCCCTTAGAGCCAAATACCTAGGCCCTGCAGTGAGACGAAATACATACCCAGTAAACCCATTTTCTTGTAGCAGTCACACCTATCTGTTGATGCGTTTTAAGCTCTCTGTTTTACACAATGGAAGAGCGATCAGACGAAAGTTGTCCACTTTTTCCAACCACCTGCCGCTCAGCGTTGGCTACTGTAAAGCAACTTATGCCAGGAGGGTGGCTTCCATTGGTGCAGCAGGTGCAGTGGCACTGGGGCCCAGACGTCTGAGGGGCCCACTTACCCTGAATATTGTTGTATTACACAGTTCAAACAGCGGTCAGATGGTCCATTTCATGCCTTGCATCAGGGCCCATGACACACTGGCTACACCACTGACATGTCTCTTTAGGGACATTAAAAAATGAAGATATTAATTTTCTTGTTTACCTGTGCTTTTAAAAATAGGTTAGTATAAAATCCATCAGACTGTCGCCAAATCATTTTCCTGTTAATTCTCACAGCTGCCACAAGGAGTCATGACATAGTTGAAGTAAGAGCCAACCTTAGCCAATAATTTTTTTTATCAAATAGGATTGATTTTGGATTCTAGATTGTGTAGCTTCAGATTCCCCATTTTATGCATAAGATTAGCAGTGCGGTACAATGCTGGCTACATTTTATAGGGCTGTATCGTGATAGGCTCTGCTGGAGAACTTAGGGAATACGCGAGAATTCCGAGGTTGAATGGATCTACAGGAACATAATAACAGGTCCTCAGCTCTACCCTGAACCAGTAAAGCCCCTAATGGTAGGGCCCGTAGACTGGTAGAACGAGACCCTATTACTACTAAGCCAACTGGTTATGTACACCTTTTATCTAGGGCCACTGGACTGCTCAGTTTTCCACACAATTATGGGTTTAGTGCAGTTGCCACAAAATATATCATCTACTGCATAACCTGCAGATTCTAACAAAAATATAGTTTAAAGTGTAAACAAATCAAAGTTGCTGAAAGCGTGGCAATATGTTGCTGTGTGGTAGAAAGTCCTTAACAAATGATGACTGGTCATCCTTCTTTTGATTATTGTTTCATTTTGTGTGCCAGGCTGGTAATAAGGAAGTGAAACCTTTGCACAGAAAGTGTTAAAGTGTGTAAAAATGACAAAATAATGTGGTAATATAATCAAAAATGTCTCCTTATGTTGCATGATATTCCTGTTCTTGCCACATAATTTGGTCCTTCTCTGTGGCCTAATTCCAGTCCCATGCTTTTTTGCCCCAGATGCGTAGCCCAGCATAAATAATGGCTTGCTAGAAATACACATTAACAGTCCAGTTTTCTCAGTAGAACACAATAGGACATATACAGTTGTGTGTGGAATGATTCATGCCTACTGCAAACATGAGTGATGGCTAACGTTGTTTCTTCCCGGAGCACAAGGTACTCACGGATGTGTGACTCCAAACTCAGAGCGTTCTACCTCTGTGTACTCGCTCGAGCAAGGAAGAAAAACAATACATTCGGAAAATCGGAAAATAACTCTGCCAAAGCTGTCATGTATTTCCATTTATGGGTCTGCCTAAGCCAAAAGCCATGTTAGTGTCACCTACCTATACATCATATAGCATGGTTAATCGAACAAGGTAATTCAATAATAAATCAGGTGAGAATGTCAGCTTTGCATACTGCATGAACTAATACATCATAAACAAACCAATGTATAGAGCAGGCAAGATGATTTACACAAGCCAGCCTGATTTCCATAAAACAAGTGAAAGGCCACTGCCATAAATTATACACGTCAAACTTTCATGGAAGAACCATAAAAATAAATCCTTCACTCACCGCCTGTACTGTATTATTGCACCTAGACCACCTTGTTGAGAAATGGAACAGTCTACTTGAGTAACAATGTTGAACCCATGGTCGAACTGGGACTGAGACATAGTCAGGAGAACAAACTATGGGCCAGATTTACAAGAAAGCGGCGCATCAGTACTGATGCACCACTTTTCTTACATCGCCCTTGCCCCACCTAACGACACCATGTGTGTGCCATATTTGTAATATGGTGCACCATGGCGATTGTTAGAACAATAGCGTCAACAATGTTTACGCAATTGTGGCGCTTTTCTACCATAGCGTCAAAAATGTTGATGCTAGTATAGCAAAGTGCAAGGAGGCCAATTGATTTCAATGGGTGCGTCATTTTAACGCCTGCTCTGAGCAAGACCAGCCAGTGATTTCACTGCACCATTTTTGCCGGCCTCCAAACACCAGAACGCCCTTCTTGCATACATTAAGCCTGACACAGGCATAATGTGGCGCAAAGGGTCGCAAAGTGGCACAATGCATGCATTACACCACATTGAAATATAGCACAGCGAAAATTGCCTCCTTGAGCCACATTAGAGTAACAAACAATGACGCTAATGTAAATCTGCCCATATGTCCCTACCTAGCATTATTTCAAGCATCATAGCTGAAAAAAAGAGTACCACTCCTTCTATTTGCTGCTGTGAGTGAGTCTGGAAAAACTTATCTGGCTCTTTTGGGAAATATTTGGAGAAGCAAGACAAAATTCACTTTCTACAAGCATCCACTTTGGAATACAATAAGGGTTTCCATTTTTTGCATATTTCCGCAATTTTAGACTTACTTCTGATGTTCAGGGCTGGCTATCATTGCACAATATTTAGATGCATTCTTGATATTGAAGGTATGAGTGCTCCCTCTGGAATCTTAGGAGGAAACAAACATCTGGGTATGGATTTCAGTTCCTGAATTCTTTTTTCCTTAGGTATTCTTTTGATGCTAACATTCTAGATTTCCTCTACTTCTGCTCAGAATCAGGAATTGTGGGCTATAGTTCGTCTTGGTCAGAAGTACTACTAAACTGTGTGTGCTGAGGGTTAGTGTTAGACGGTTGCTTTAACATTAGTAACAAATACGTGATTCCCTATATTCATTTCAACAAATGTTACTTGTTACCAGCTCATCAAGTAGTAAAATAAGTGTTGTTGCTTCTAATATTAGGGCCTGATTTCGGGCCTCATTACGAGTTTGGTGGTCCGTGGACCGCCATAGTAGCAGTGGCGGTCTGACCGCCACAACTTTGGCAGTTGGACCGCCGGATTACAATTTTGGAGGTCAGACCGCCAGAAGACCTCCAGCAGACCTCTTGCACCGACATAGACAGTGTGGCGGGGACCGAGTCGGCCCTGATTGCGGCGGCCAATGTTGAGATACCGGCTTTGGGACTACCATGACCATTACTACCTGCAGGACTGCCAAGCTTTCAATGGTGATTCCACTTCCATAGAAAGCTTGGTGGTCAGGCAGGTAAGGGGCCCAAAATAGGGGACACCATGAGTACGAGCCCATGGATGGTGAGGTAGGGGCACACTGGGTCCCATGCACGACATGGTGCATGGACACAGTCTTCCCATTGTGCCAACAGGTAGGGATGCCTGGCCCGCAGTAGCTCCATAATACTGCCCCTTCCCTCATCTGCCACTCACTCCAGCCCTGTGGGGATCTTATAATCCAGCGGTCTTGGGACCATCGGCCTGGCACTGTTCGAAAGACCGCCACCACGGTGGTCCGGCGGTTCAACTGCCAAACTCGTAATGAGGCCCTTAGAGTTCAGTGTATAGGTTACTTCATCACAAATGTGATGGATCTCCCATCTGCCTTTATTACAACTGCCATTGGTTATAATGCACTTGTAATACAGCGGATGAGAAATACATCATGTTTGTGACCTAGTAACCCATCGGCTGAACTCTAAATCAGATCCTTAGTGTAGATATTGTGATTTCATGAAACATAGTTCTGCATATTTAATTTTGTCAGTAGTAGTTATGATTAGGGCAGATGTGTAAATACTGTGTCTTCTTGGACTGAGACTTTGCTTTCATGTGAGTATACTGTAGCATTGTTTTTAAGGAGCCATTTCTGATCTTCACACACCCAACCATATGGACAAAGCCAAGTGCAGGAGGGTTTTGGGAGGTTCTGGAACAATGCCAAGATTTACTGATCAACTCAAAGACCAATAATGCTGTTGGCCATTAAACTCCTTCTCTTCCCCCCTCCATTCCACCCTTGCCAGTGTGTACTTTGAGACTTTCCCGCTCAGTCCTATTACAGTTGTTACAGAGTGCTTTCTGCAAAATCAGATTGTCTTCATCTCAGCATTCAAATACATGTGATAAAAATGCAATGTTTCTATCTACAATACATGTTTGAACTAAATTAAATACAATCAAAAACTGGGAAAGAAAAATCAAGTGTGTTTAATAGTGAATTAAAGAACAGAAGAGAAGTGATCTTATGATAAAGTTATATATTGGATTACAAGTTTTTATAAAGTTATGCTATATTCTTTGCATTTATGGAGCAACATAACCCAAGAAAATTACTAAATATTGTGAGGATGTTTCTAATTGTTTAAAAACATAGGAGATGCAGGTTGGGAAATATGCAATTTATGGTTGATTTCTAGATGCCAGGTTAGTCATTTGATTTTAGAATTCCCAGCGTTGGTTGACTAAAAGATCAAGAGTGATTGATTGATATTTATTTTTGGTCCCTTATGTAGAACTTCCGTAGGTTTTAAAGATCATCACCATATTGTTATTGACCTGGATCGTGAAGTAGAACATTCTCAAAGATATCAGGGTGCTGATGAAAGAGTAAGGGCCAGATGTAGCAAAGGGTTTTACCCATTCTATGTCTATGGGAAAATGTGTTCGTACATATGGCCCCAAGTGTGTTTTTCCACACTCTTCAGTCTTGTAAGCATCAGAATTCTAGCAACTGAATTTTACTCTAAGAAGGAGATAAATGTAATCCAAGCATGGTGTTGACCATTTGTAACAATAAACTGATTTTGAGTTTATAAGAGTTGTAATATGAGGGTGGCCTGTGCAATTATGAATCATGAGTTATTGTGAATTATGGTTTTAAATGATGGTGACGTTTGTTGGTTCCATTCATTTAATTCATTTTCATTTCTTCTTTCCACTGCTTTATGTGATAACTGCAAAGGGGTTTATTTTGTGACAGCTATTGCTGGCTCCTCATTGAACCTTAATCCAGTCTTTGTCACTCCTTTGTATCCCATGTCAGGGTTTAGGTATTTCCTGACAGCACAGGAGGAGGGTGTGACGGCCAGGGGGCTTTTTTCACTTAAGAGGACCTAGAGGAGGGGATGAGGGCTGCACACAGGTGCTGGAGGTGAATCCTTTGCTCTGGATTGAACTGGAATTGGAGATTGGAGGTTTTAGTTTCAACAAGGTAAGGAGTGTGGTAGTGTCTAGATGTCACTAAACAGTAGGAAATGGCATGACTTTCAAAAAATGCATAGAAACGCACTTTTTCACAACCTAATAAAAAGTGCCTCCTGTGTTCACATCAGGCATGACTTAGATATTCTGATTGTGAGCGTTATAAGAGATACTAAAATGAATGCAATCACATGATAGTCAAATGAAACAATATAGACATCCCCCTCTCTCGACATCTCTCCCAGGTGGATTAATGACTGGATGAATAGAAAGATTGACACTTTAGCAGAACAGAGCCTAATATAATTATGGATGCGATATAAACGGATAGAATCTGCAGACATATGGGCAGCAGGTGGCAATAAGGACAGACAAAATGGCATGTTACTGGATGCACATGTAAAGAGAGGGATGGGTGGATGAATGGATGGACTATGCAGAGATAGATGCGTTTGGACATTGTGTATAATTAAACTGAAACTCCCAGAGAATATCTCCAACAGTTTGTCTCATTTTCACCTCCCTGGGAACAGTGGCGTAGCGTGGGGGGTGCAGGGGGGGGGGCCGGCCGCACCGGGCGCAACATCTGGGGGGGGGGGGGGGCGCGCTCGCACTCGCGAGTGCTAAAATCCACGGGTTAGGGGGCGCAAATTACTTGCCTTGCCCCGGGTGCTGACAACCCACGCTACGCCACTGCCTGGGAATCCCGACTGTCGTTAAAAATATTCTTGCCTTCGGGTGCTACAGAGTATAATTTTTACACCCGGAAGACAGATATCCTAAAAAATGAGCTATGGAAAACCTTTAACTGATTTGAATGATATACACTGCCACCTGTGTACCAATAACCCAGAAAGATGATATAGATTTGTATTGTGCTGTCTTTGGCAAGCACTCACAGCAGCTCTGCAGTATTGTCGTTTCTTCGCCATCTGTTCAGCCTTTTTAAGATTCCAACTCAATTCACTGAAAACAGCAGCAGCCATGTTGCCGGTCTTTGCCAAGTGTTACTTGCAGCAGGGAAACTAGTTCTAAAGGCGGTTTCATGGGAGCTTTCTGGACTGCGGGCTTTTGGAAAGTGAAAGCTGGTATGTTCAAGCAGACTTCCTGGGCTGAGACAGCCACAGGAAGCAATACAAGGAACAGTTTCGATTTTCACACGTGGAATTTATCAACTATTCTTCAATGCCACAAATATCGATTTCTGATACTTTGCAAAACAGGAAAAGCAGTACACCAGAATCAGAATGACAAGTCTAGGGCCATGTGTATTAAACTGGATCTGTAAAAAGCGGTTGCAAATTGTGGATGAGCCTTTTCAGAATCCAGTCTCATTTTGTACACCAACCTATGTGATAATATATTGGTTTGGAAAATAGAGAATCTCTATGGGTCACAGAACGGCCTGCCTATTAAAAGTCATTAGGCAAGTCGCAATTTATTACTCCCTGCAATGGAGACTACCATCCCTGTGACTGCATTTCAAAACTGAAAACTTTTTTTGTAAAACAACCCAATTCCCTTAAAGGAAACAGGGCTTCTTTAAAAAATAGGCATTGGGAAAACCACTAGATCTAGTCTTGGCATGCTGGTCGTATTTTGTATTATTTTTGCCAGCATATACAATAGAAATGAAAAGTAGAAAATTAATAAATACAAATTAAAAGTGCAACCACAAAAAAGTGGTGTGTTTATGTTCGCAAAACAACTAACTTAGCAGAAAAAGGATCCACTGAAAAAATGCACTAAAACATACAAAAACATGACCACGGTGCAATGATAAAAGCAGGGCTGAGCCTCCCCGCTTTGGTACTAAAGTGGAGTACCTTGTAGGCCGATATGCACATGTACAAGACCAAAAGTCCATCGCTTACCATGAAGATAGCCAATGGCTGAAGTGGGCTGATACATTGCCCCATGCTTCAGACTGTGGTGGGTGGAAGCAAAACATGAATGAGAGGAAACAGACCAATGTAGAGAGCCCATGTGCATATGTGTGTGTATGTGTATATATTTACCTATTATGATTTTTTTTTCAAAACATGAGGCTTGCTTGCCAGCTAAAGCTACCTCTTGGTCAGACAAAAAAACAGAGCAAGAAAGGACTAAAACTATCAACTGGTAAACATAATGCCTTCATTCCTGTCTCTGTGTGTATTATTAAAAATACAGGGGAATAATTTGACCCTGTTATGTGGTTTCGGTTTTCCCTTCTGTTTTCATCAATAGGTCTCCTCTACAACAGCACATACACACATAGGGACATTGAAAGAGTGGCCATTAAAAAAGGGTAGCCGGTCACATTGGAATGCACGTGGACCAATGTGAGTGGGGGCCCTCTGATTTAAGCGTGCCATCTTCAAGGTGATTGAGGTTTTTCTTCATATAAAAGGATTTTTCCCTTTAGCTACATATAGGAATAGAATAGACAGAAAACCTCCTCCATATGATGTCATGCCCAGATTATTTTTGAAGCACATTCAGTTGTACTGACAGCAGGATTTATTGCCCTGTGATTATTTGGTTTCGGAGAGCATGTCACCAAGCTAAGCACCGAGTCAGGCTTCAATTTAGAATACATGAAATCAAACTGACGTTACATGTTTGTATTTGGCACTAATGCAAAACCATGGATTGGTTGTGAGAGGCTCTGCTATTAGCGATGCAGTTAGTATTATATTTAATGAAAGCTATAGAATGAAAAGACGACGTTGCCAGTAAGGTCGTTGAATTAGTGAGCTTGGAAGAAGTGTACAGAATCCAGTTTTATTCATGGTACCACGTTGAACAGAAATCTTGTTTCCTGTCTTGAGTTTTCATATGTCCCATCAGTGCAGCCTGGGAGATGAAATCTTGAAGCAACTAAATTCAAATCATTTAGACTATCTTATTGGAAAAGATTGACATTGCACGAAATCAAATCGAAAACCTGGGCAATCTAATACTGGATGTAGAATGTTAGTAACAAGCTATTTACAAAACAAAATGGTGCAAAGATTGTTATTTAATGATTTGAACATGGCTTATATCACAAGTGACAACATTTTAACTGGTACTTTACAAATAATCAAATGATTGTTGTTGAACATTAAGCAAGCCAAACCCCCGACCCCCATACTATTTTGCTGGATTTTATTGCAGCTCTGCCATCCAGTGCCCAAAATGTGAGCTTTGACCACTAAAACATGTACCAATTGGTTGACCCATTAATTGCATATTTAACTCTCCGATAAGGCTATAGTATATGGCGTAGAGGCTACACCCGTAGTATGGAAAGTTAAATGTCAACTGTGGAATGCAGCATGTTTTTTGCCATCCACTAGGTGCAACAAGTAAAACATAATTTTAGTCTTACTGATGTAGCCCGATGGCTGCAGTTCAAAGCTACATCCCAATCAGTCAAAATAACTCTTTAAATAAGGGTAAACATCTTTTAAATATCAAGAAGGCATTTCACTCACAGGGTACAGTGCCTGGTATTTCAAAGTGGGACATATGCAAATTTAATGTTACCATGTCCATCCAATAACAAGCCCCCAAAAGCTATTTTCACTGTGGAAGGCTCTGGCTGTCCAATGAGGAAAAATAGAGTGCAGATTAATATATTAGTTTGCTAACCTTTGTTTGGGATAAGTTAGAGAAATAGCTCAATCACTATTTCTAATATTTATTAAAAATCCAATTTGTGACGTTAGTTTTTTATAAGTATTTAGAAAAAGTAATGTTTAGACAGTTATTCTTTCTTGCCCCTGCCAGTTCTTTTCTTAAATAGGTGTGACCATTAGTCCCAACTTAGGCCTGGTGTCAGGATAGGCTATGGGCAAGATATGCAATACTTATCAGGCCAAAAAGAGCAGCTTGGAGACTTCAGTATTTAAATTTTATTTCAAAAGGGCAAGGGTGAGACCTGTCAATTCACAGTTACGGATAAGGGGATGTCTGAAGATAGGAAGCTTTTGGACTTTCGATCATCTGTAATTAATTGGGCAGCAGCCCAACGGGAAGGGGAGCTGGCCTGAGAATCCTTTGGTGTGGCAGGGGAGGAGGGGACTACTAAACTTCCTAAATACACCACTGGCTGGCTCAAAGCCTCCTGTCAGATACAGAAGCCCTGTGCCATCTTGGATTTCCTTTAGAATTGAGCAATGTGGTATTATTTGCAGTAAGGCAAACAGGATCAGCTGCAAAAGTGGGAAGTACTGCCCCAGTAACCTTTCCCTCAATCATTAGGGAGTGTTCAGGAGTTACCTCCACCCAAAGCCTAGTAAATCTTACAATAGTGCACCGCTCCCACAGCTCAGCAGAACATTTTCTGGACCTGCAGAAAGAACAGAAGAGCACCGGCTCTGTTATTTGAAACTTGCGACGAAACCTGGATGGCTGGACTATATCCCAGCTGAACCCAAGACAAAGAAATGGGCTGCAATGGTCACTTGACTGACCTTATGTGTGTCTACAGGGACATCAAAAGCTACAAGAGGCCTTTTTCCTGGAGTGGACAGCTGATTAATAGCAAGTGGGTGGGACCCTGCTGTTTAGCCCTGCTGGAGAGCCTTGCTCACTATGTGCAGTCCATGAGCTCCTGAAGCCTTTGAAGAGACCTAGAGGAACTGCTCCATAAAGTCTGAAAATTTGGGACTTTGAACTTTTTTCGAACATCAATAACTCCGGAGCATCAGTGTGAAAACACATCAAGAGGACTTTGTCTAATACAGCTTTAGGCTTTCCCCTCCATGATGCTCTCCCTGCTCCTTCCAGCCTACTCCACCACAGAACTGGACTCTTTGTGCTAAACTTTAAAACGGTACATTTTCAGCTAGACTTATCTGGTCCCTGTATCAGGCCTGCATTCCATCGCAGAGAAAAACTACTAAGAGAGCTACTCAAATAACCTTGAAGATACCATCATCTTCACGTACCAACACTATAGTTTAGGATGATACTAACTATATATTACTGACCAGTTATATGCTCATGATGTCAGGCTACTGTACTTAAGTACTCAGTTACAGATAAAATAGTCTTATTGTGTGATTAATATAAACTTATTTTATAAATACAAATATTTTATTATTCAATAATAATACAATAATGAAAAAAATATACATTAAATCGTAAAAATAGGAAAAACATACGGAGCACCTAAATCAAACATCCCACATGCACACTGAACTATACAGATGAAAGAACGTGTCTTATTTACAAGTGAAACAACATATCAAAGAACTAATCTAGATAACATAATAGAACCAAAACAATTGAGAATAATAAGAATATAGAAATATAAATTGTTCTAATATAACAGCATAAATAATCTAATGCACAAAGAAAGAAACAATGCTGACATAATTCTGTCCAAGTGGTACCGTAGGGACCGAAGGCCTATGCGCGTTTCGGTGTTTTAGGATATTATGAACAACCTTCTTCAGGGCCGTTCCCAGTGGTACTGTTGTATGATGCTCTAGTCTTAGCAGCCTAATCTCCTGGTCAAATTGATTATAGGTTTGTAGTGTTCTTTTTGATGATGTAGTCAAAGAATTTGAAGAGTCTTGTTTAACGTTTTTGTAGAGCAATAATATTTCCGGCCGTTTCTGCTTCACTGCAGAACATGATGCTACCTAAACATTAGCTGGTATCTGCTGCTGAATTAAGGTCAATGTGGTCCGTTGTTTTTGTATTAAGATCCTCAAGGTCTTGCCGGCATACCGAATAAATCCGGAATGTGAGTGTCTGGATACGATGATTTAAGTTGAAGTAAATAAATACCGATCACGGCGTTCGCTCTTCCCGCGTCAACTTGAAAGTGTGACTTTCCCCTAGTCTAGCACGACCAGATGACCATGAGTAGCTCTTTGTGCTTTTATGAGCTGCAGCTATTTAAGTCTTTGCAGGTCTTGCTTCTTAGATAGCAGGACGACCTTAGGCAGCAAGGGAGTCATTTGGCAGCAGGCAGTACTTCTTCTGTAGTGTGCATAGGTAGAGCAGCATACTAAAGAGTGGGCTTCAGGGTCAAATATTTAGTGGGAGAAAAGTCTAGACATACCCTCACATCTGTTTCTGTTTCTGGAATTTCCTTCTTTCTAAGATGTCTAGAATGACAAAAGGCTAGTGTGAAGTTCTTTGTGAGTGCAAGAGGCAGCCCCTAATGAAGTACAAGTGTGTTAGTTGAAAGCTCCACTCCCCACCCATCTTGTCAAGATCGTTCATCGTGTCAACACAGAGTTCCCATTTGTATCATCATCTGGGAGGAATACACAAAGGCCAACTGCCAGCTATTCTTGTGACCCAGGATACAGGCTGCAGGCACCAAATGATTAGAATATGAAAATGCCAACTTTGTACAAGTGGAATTTTCCGAATTGTGACTTAAAATCTGGCCTTACCATTAACTATAGCTATAGCTTAAATTACAATTCATTATAAACAAAACATGACATTTTTAGCTGTTAGCTCTTATTAAATATAATAAGGTAACCCAGTGTTACCTATGCAAGAGGTAGGCCTTGCAGTAGTGAAAAATGAATATGCGTTTTTCATTAGTAGGACATGTAAAACTTAAAAGTAGATGTCTGTTGGAAATGGCCCTTTCTGCAGGATTATTCCTAGACGTTATGCTTTTTCCCTCTCTTTTTGATAAATTAGTTTTTGTTGGCTCTAGGACTCTGGGCACGTTACCACTGCTAACCAGTGCTAAAATGAATGTGCTCTCTGCTTAAAACATGGCAACATTGGCTTATCCCCAACTGCCATATTTAATTTACTTGTAAGTCCCCAGTAAAGTGCAGTATAGGTGCCCAGGGCCTGTAAATTTAATTCTACTAGTGGGCCTGCAGCGCTGATTGTGCCACCCACTACAGTAATACTTTAAACATGTCTCAGGCCTGCCACTGCAGAGCCTGTGTGTGCAGTTTTAAACTGTCATTACGAACTGGCAAGTGCAACTATTTGCCAGGTTCAAACCTTCCTTTTTATTAACATATAAGTCACCCCTAAGGTAGGCCCTAGTTAGCCCCAAGGGCAGGGTACATTGTATTTAAAAAGTGGGACATATACTTTTAAGTTTAACATGCCCAGGTAGTGAAAAACTGATAAATTCATTTTTCATTATTGCAAGGCCTATCTCTCCCATAGGATAACATTGGGATTACCTTTAAACATCTTTTAAGTGTAGCTCCCAATTGGGAAAATATGGAAACATGGAGTTTGGTGTCTCTGAACTAAATATTTATCACAACTTATGGTGAAGTCGGATTTTAAATTGTAAGTCTGAAAATGCCACTTTTAGAAAGTTGTCAATTTCTTACTTTAACAATTCTGTGTCTCTTCCTACCTCTCAATACACATCTGGGTTGGGTGGCAGCTGGGCTCTGTGCATTCCGTCTAGACAGCAACACACAATGACAGATTTGGTATGACTTAATGGCCTGTTAATGGACATTAATGGACCATTAAGTGTCTTGATGGGGGCAGAGCTTAAAACTGCCTCACATACACCTGAATAGATGTGTCCTCCCCACCCACAATAAGACCTAACAACCCTGTATTGTCTCTACAGCCAGCTTGGAGACAGGAAAGGAGGCAGGGGGTTTGAACATTTCAAAGGCTTGCCTTTGGAAGCTTCTCCCACCTTCCAGAACCAGGGCCCAACTGGACCGCAAACCCCACTAAACCTCACCAAACCAGATTCTACTAGAACTAAGGACTCTTTGCAAGGAAAAAAGACTGCTGTGCTCCCAGGAGGGACTGCCACTCTGCAACTGCATTGCTTTGTTCACTTAGTGCTTCTGTTGTAGGAGGAACTGCCACTTTGCTATTTGCACTGCTGTGATGGTCTGTTGATGCTGCAGTAGGAGAGACTGTCACTTTGCTGTTTTGCTCTGCTGTGATGGGCAGCTGCCTGCTGCTTCTGTCCTGCAGTGAGAGGGACTGGACTTGCTCTCTACATCCTTGAACTCTCAAGAACCTCCAAGGGCTTGTTGGCTTGCTCCCAGTTCTTCTGCAGTTTCAGGAACATTAAAGACTGCTGCAACTAACCTGCTACAACACCTGGACTCTGCCACCAGTTCACCACATTCAGCTGGTTCCTCCCTCCTCTGTTTTGCTGCAATTTCATTAATTCTCTAAAGAATATTTGGCCTTCTGTTTCTCTCCTCTGCCTCTCACCCAACTCCTCCTTCCTCCTTGAGTCCATTGCTGTCATTAGGCCCATTCACAGTAGGTTAGTGTAGAGAGGCAGGACGGGTACTGGGTGGCAGATCATTGTGGATGACGCAATTGATACTGGCACCAGTGATTGTGACTGTAGAACCGAGAAGGAAGCAGAGGAGCGAGGAGTTGTAACATCCATCCACCCTTCACGTTCTTTAGGTCTATGGAGATAGATGTAAAATGAGACCCTTGGTCTGTACGTGCAGTTTAATCTCTTCACTCATGATCCTTGAAAATGGATAAGTTTGTAACCATACTTTCCATAGACTGCCACAATGTGGTCGCATCATTAAAGGGTGAAGAAATTCTCTTTACAATACTGGCTTTTCCCATGTGAAGCCCAATAAAGGGCTCAAATGAACTGCTGGAAAAGTAAAATGGCAAAGACATGTTTGTTTAAAGTTAGACACCCAGATCTGGTTTGATTACATTGTTAGCTTGTGAGGGCCCTCCAGTTTCCTGCCTCTGAACAACGGCTTACCTCCATACCAAAGAAGTACAAGTGGCACATTACTGAAAACTAAACACTCATATTATGGTCCATGCCATACCAGCTAAATCCCATTGACACCATATACAATGCACGGGGATCCAACATAATGTTTATCCAACTTGATTCCAGTTTATATACATGGAGGAAAAGGTTTAAGGCAAGTCCAGATATTAGGTTCACCCCCATTCTATTTACCATTTTTCTATGAAATTTAAAGGGCAAAGTAGCTTTTTTGGCGAAATTTAATATGCACCAAAGCTTAGTTTCCCTGCAGCCAGGCCTTGACTCCTTGGCATGTCCAATGATGCATTACTTCGGTTATTGTGGCTTCTCTAGCCTTCTAAAAGTTTATTTGTGCATATATGGCACCATAGCAAATCAAGTTCAAGAAAATAACTTCTGATAAGTGTCTCTAGCCATCATGTGTGACATATCCCAATAAAGATGAGTACCTCTGTGTGTTTGACATAACACATTTTTAATTTTTTGCTTTTAAACTGGGTGATCAAACTCTAAACTCATTTTCATTTGTGGAGTGAATCTGTGGCTGGGGAGATCACAGTGCAGGGCGTAGCTTAATTTATAAAAACAATAAGTGCAGGGACCCAAAGGTGCTCTCATTAGGCTGAACTCAAATACCAAATACCAAGGTTGTCTATCCTTAATTCCATCTCATCTCTTTGAACTGCCATCATACCCTCCATATCCGTTATCTCACTCTTGCAGCTTTTTTTCATCCTTCTTTCACCATTTGTCATTGTTTTCCTCTATTTTGCTTGTTTTCGTTCCTGCTTCTCCGACCTTCACTCTCTTGTTCCAGGTCAAGGTCTAGTGATGAAAAATATGCTCAGGTCCCCAAAAATTAGTGCCGATGGTCCCACCTTCAACCATCGGCTCAAAGTAAGCACTGATGCAAGGGTGAAATCACTCAGTGCAGCTTGTGATACACAACTATTCTTTGATCAAGGAACAATGTGCATGCCCCAATCTGTAACTGTTCAGTCATTCACATGCCTCACCTCTCACATTAGCTGAAGTCCATAGATACACGTCTTGGTGCATGTCCTTAACAGCGGGCAACAAAGAATAGCAGTGCAAAACCAAACATGTACAATGCACCAACTTTGAAGTTTTGCTTATCAAATACAATTGCAGTATTTTTGGAAACCTCTGTTGCTGTGTGAAATTCTGCAGTTTTTGCGAGAATGTCTGCAGTTTTCGTGAATTTCAACTACATCTATTAAGATATAGTTTGAACCATGGTGGATTCGCACAAGCATGGAAACAATGAACCAGTCTCAAAATTTCATGCATATGGAAACAGACAAATACTGCAAACTGACATGCTGTTCAACAACAACAAAATCACCTAGATTCAGTCACTACCATATAGACATTTTTCAGACGTTTCACCTAAAAGATTGATTTAAAAAAAGAGTGATAAGTCTTTGGAAACTGATATTTGTGGAATTCCCTACCTCTTAGCTTACGACAGATGAATCAAGAATACACCTTCTGTAGGGAATTGAAAACCTGGCTGTTTTAGCTTTGTTATGGGTTACGCCGTTCCTAGGTCATGGTCCGATAGCGCTGGGAAACCCGAGGGTAGCCATGCGCTCTTTAAATAGCATAACATAACATATTTGAGAAATCATAGTTAACACACAACAAAACTACAGTGTTCCCTCATTCGCAGTCAGATACAGAACCGTGGACCTGTACGTCAACTTAAAATACTATGGTAGAGATTTACTCATTTTTCACACATTGCAGTGCAGCGTTCCAATTTGCTGTGCTCTGTTGAGTAAGGGGAAAATACAGCACACCCACACAGCTACAAATATTGGCGCGCTGCTGGTGCAATCCTGGCCCTTGTACTCAAACAAGGCTGCAATGCCTTAGGCATATTTTGGCTCCATGGTGCACAGGTGATGCTGTGTAGCATAGGATTTCTACTGAAGGCATCCCCTTCCAAAACAAATTTCTATGCGCAGATACTCTCATCCGTTCCCTAGCATTGGATGTGGAGTGTGCACCATGTGCAGCTCCTTCACAATGGTGAAGGAGCATCACTCCCCTGCCTAAGAGCCAGAAGCTGCAAAATAAAGCAATATTAAATTATTGTTTTATTTTACAGCTGCTGGCTCAGCTAGCAGCATGTGCAGGGAGGGGTGGGGATGGGCCACGGGAGGGCGGAAGGGGAGGAGGAGAGAGTGCATCTTAGGCCTGCCAAACACACATGCACACTTAGATTTCTCCAACACAGCCGGGATGGATAAACTGCACCGACCCCAGGGTTGTGTCTGAGAGTCAGTCCAAGCCATTCAGACCAATCATGATGCTGCTTTCATGCTAGGTTTAGCATGAAAGCAGTGGCAGGATTGCTGGGGAGCCAATGCTGGTGTCCCACTGAATGCTGGGATGCCAGAAGAGAACAGGAGCGCGATGCGTCCTGCAGTGTCTATGAAGGTAAGTTTTTCTTTTTTTTTATATATTCTTTTTTTTCCCTCCACCCTGTCCACATTACCTCCCCTCCCCCCCAGCCCCTGTCCTTGAGATTTTTGCTCGTGTGCACTGCAGCACACATTCAATACATTGATTTCTGGAGAATTAATACATTTCCCTTGTTCACGGGGAGAGTCTCAGAACATCCACCCCAGTAACACCCCCTCAATGGATGCAAAGCAGCGCAAAAAACCTTTTCTGCTGAATAGTAAACAAAGTGCAACGCTTTTCATTGTTTTGCTCGCCAACCGTTTTAGTTCAACTGAGCTGTATGTAGTTTTTCTAGGACCTTTGTTCCCTAACTAGTCTCCAGCAGCCAGTTCTTTTCGTTTCTGGACTACTTTTTCTCTTTATTTGGCAGTACGCTCGCGCTCTTTTTTTTTCATTTAATGTGGCAAGATAAGTCTGGTTAGGAGTTTACAACGCTAACAGCTCTAACTCGACGTAATGCGAGACCGGTTGCATTGCAAATGCTTGTTTTTCTTCCTACAGTCAGAAATGAAGCCCACAGCCTGAACTGAGAGGGTGGGGGCGTAAAGAGGGGTCAGAATGCAAGTTCATTTTTCCTTTGTAAGCATTTTATTTGGTGTGGGAGCAAGACGGAGATGAAACAAAGGCCTCCGAGCTATCGCTCGACAGTATCCCTGACAGAGGAACCCTCCACCTCGTCATGCTTTTTACTTCGTCCCCAAATATTTTGCATGAAATGTCACAATAACATGCGCAAGAATTTCGCTCATGTACCATAATGTCTGTTTAAATTGAAAATAGCTGGCAGGGAGGGCAAGGTGGCGTGATATCTTGTATAAAAGCGGGAAAGTAATCAAGATCATGACAGAGCTGTCAGCTTCAAACCCGTGCCTCAGACTCATCATTAAATCAATAGGAGAACAATGTGGTTTTCAAAGCCGAAGAGTTACCGAAGGAAAACACTTCTCAGCCGTCAGCAGTTTTTACAGTTTTAACAAACTCCACTCAAGGTTCACTGTGATCTACTGGAATGCGGCCTAGCGGAAACGAACTCTTTAGGATTTCTGTTATTCAACTCAAAACATGTTTGACTGACTTCCAATGTAACTTCTACTTTATTTTAGTTGTCAATGAAGCACGTGCTGTTTGCAATTATCGCTTTGGAGTCTCTAAAGCGAAGGAGCACGAGGTAGAAGTGTGTGTAGGGGGTGGGGGGATTGGAGGAGCACTGCGTGCCCATACTTTTTTGATTTATGAAAAACCGTTCCCCTAGTTTTTTTAACCAAAAGACACTCACCCCAGATGGTTAGGCTCTTTCACCTTAAGTGTCATTCAATGAGCCTCCTGTGCTGTGTGAAACCAAAGCTGGCAGACAGGTAAACAAGCCTCCCTGTCAGGGTGCCTGATGTTTGAAAGAAATGCAAATGTGCTATGAGTTAATCTGCAAAGTAATCTGTAAATGATGTTTCAAAGCAGGTACTGGCTTTAATTGATGGAGTCACTGGAAGCTTTGTGGTGACCAAGGTCTATTCTGTTTGAGTGGTAGTGCAAAAAGTTAACAAATGAGCTGTGAAGTGAGTGCATTTAATTGTAATTGTGTTTATATAGCGCTCACTACCCCTGGAAGTGTTGAAGGGACATTAATGTAAAAAATGCATTACGTACAGCCTGGGTGTTACTGAAATCTATCTACCATTTTATCCTAAACCTTTTTGTGCATTTTGTAGCAGTCTGGTTTATACTGTGTGCAATGCAAGATTGAAATAATGACTTACACATTCACAGTGCTCTCTGTCACAGACGGTGACCTCATAGCACTAAAAATACACAAGCCACTACTCTCCACTGCACCAACCATGATTTAATGCTGTCGCTTTCTAGTTACACACAATAGCTGCAGTGCATGAACTATTAAGGGTTTCATAATTTATTATAGTGCATTTCCCACTAACAACTTTATTTTATGTATTTTTCATTTAAGCAATGTGCTATTTTATATGCAGATGCCTGACAGTGAAAGACCAAAAAAAGTACAGAATATTTTGTTTTTTTAGCCACACCTTTGACCCTGCCCCTATGCTCATTGACCCCACCCCCACTGCATGCAGCATCACAGTTCCCATACTTTTTTTAATGCACTATGACTTAGAGAGCATTTTCAATGTTGCAGCAGTATCCTAGGCTTGGCATGGCGTGAGATGCCTAGAAGACTTTGTTGTGTGGGTTTAAACTGAGGTCAGATAGCGTGAATCCACCTGACAGGGAACCTGGAAGCAATATGCACCTAGGGATGTACACTATCAGTTTTGATTTTATACATCTATATTGCACGTATTAGCACACTTGTTGTGTCATGCACATTCATAATTTGAGAGAGGACGAAATTTGACAAATTGTGGCAGAACACATGCCTATAGAGCTGGCATTCAGCAGCAGATCAACTACCTTAAACTGCAGTCTAAGCAAGGAGTGTTCTTGGTGTCTGGCAAAATACACCTCTACTGTTCCTTCAGTGCTGTATTCATGACACTAGTATTGCCCATGCTCATTGGTTGGCCATTTGTAAGTCTAGTTCAATAAGTTGCAGAGGTGTTACTAAATTTCTTTGACTCTTGCAATACACTTGACCTTCGAGTTCCCTGTCAGTCAATGCGGTAAAGTTTTGTGCATTTTTTGGCTTCTGATTTTCACAACTGCAGAATTGTACTTATATTATTGGTGTAAGTAGCTGCACAGTCCTTGAGTAGGAGGCCAGTGCAGAGGCTAGGCTGGTACATGTTGAGCGATTATATACTGGTGTAAAATCATATGAGTGCTATTAATCAAAGTCTCTATAAACTCCTTTCACATCACCTAAGTATACCAGAATTCGTGCACTTCTTTTTGGTGCCTATATAGGGCCTATGTCCACCATACCCTGCCTCCACCATATCATTTCTGACCTGAGCGAGGCTAGGGAAGGTGAAAGAGGCAGTGTAACATTAGAAGCCTGTTGCTGCATAAGTAAACACACAATGAATGTGTTCACTTCTCTGTAATACTTGAGTAGATTATGAAGACCCTCCTAATAGCAGATGCAATTCCAAACTAAAATACCCATTACATCTCCTCAAATACTGTGCCTGCTGTACCCATGTGCAAATACAAGCTGTGCACTTGTGACTTTGCTTGAGAATGGTGCCACTCCCCTTCCTATTGTGTGTGCTGTACACCTGACACACAGCACGTCTCCTGATGGGCTTTTTTGTCCTTACATGCATCCATAATAAGCAAGTCAGCAAAAGCAAAGAAGATGCCCTAATTTACGTGAGGAAGGACGTCATACAAATGAAGGAAGAGAGGAACATATTTACAAGCCCCTTGCGCCACCTTAGCGTTGCCATACCATCAATTATTTAGTTGTTAAGGTGACTTTTGCTGCACCACATCTACAGAGTGGTGCCACTTTGCAACCCCATGCACTGCATTATGCCTGTGTCAGGCATAATGTATCCAAAGGGGGCATTCTGGCACAGGGAGGACCAAAAAAATGGGGCATTGAAATTTACAACATTTCACTGTGCCATTTTTTCTGTCATTTTTAATGCTTGCTCAGAGCAGGTGTTAAAATGAGACACCCATCATATTCAGTGGGCCTCCACGTGCTTTGCTGCACTAGCATCAAAAAATGTGGATGCTAGTGTAGCGAAGCTCCACAATAGCGTAAACAAATGTGACACTATTGTGCTAATGACCGCCATGGTGTGCCATATTGTAAATACGGCACAACCATGGTGTCGTTAGGTGCCGGAAGGGATGGGCAAGAAAAGTGGCGCATCATTTATGACATCCCACTTTCTTGTAAATATGCCCCAAACTTTTTTTTATAATAAGTGCTTGCTAGACCAGTTCCCATTCATTTGGTATTGCACCCTCTGCAGTAAAATGCATACTTTGCATGCTGCTGAAAGGGCACCTCCATTGTATAAGGGCCCAGTGGTGCACTGCTGGTCAAATCACTGAATAGCCAATCATAATATGGACGTTGACACTTTTTCAGTTATCCATTAAATAGTTCATATTACTTGTTCATTAAGTGTAGGTATTCAATCCATTAAATAAATAAAACACAGTATTTTCTTGAATCAACGAAGTATGATTAAGACATTGTGTACGTAGGTGTAAAATTTGTGTCATTGGTAATTATTTGAGCATGTAAATATGTTTATAGCTGCATTTTGTAGGTAAATGTTCATGGACGTAGCACTGGATATTTTTCTACAATACCACAAATTTCTCATAAATGGTGGCTACTTTGTCTATGTAAGACCGAGAACAGCAGATTTGCTGGCAGCACTTACAACCTGTTTGTTCAACAGGGATCTGAGCCACTGTCTCTTCATGTCCAATTAGAAAACCAAGGGCGAAGAAAGTGGCTCATATACTCAAGAACCTGAGCACAAAAACTGTCCTCGTGGACACTTCAGCTGCCAATACAAACCACTAATGGGACTTGATTTACTAAGAGCCTAGAAAAAAGCATTCTATCATGCGTTCACGGGCTTCACTCGAGCTTTTATTTATCCTACAACAGGTCGACAAGGCACTTTCCAGGTCACAGATATGTAGGCTATTATTGGTGTCAGGGACGTGATTGGCAGGGCAGGTCAGCTCAGTTAGGACTTGGCTGGAAGGGAGACTTAAAGAAAACTATTCTCAGATATGTTGGAGAACTCGATTTATGTTTTCAGCTTTCATGGACAGATTTTCTGTAATTTCAAAAACATATGGCAATGGGCATCATTATTGAATCTTTACTTCAATTATCATTTGAGTGAAACTGGCCTCCTTAAAATATAGTCCAAGTGGGTTTTTGATCTTATGACCTAGACTTGTGCCAGGGTTTTTTTGCACTGCATTATCTTCTCTTCCAGTGATGATCTGCTCCCAGAACTGGCAGCACCTTTAAAAAAAGTGAAAGCCATATTAATAGTAGAAAGAACTTGAAAATAATCCCACTAACAATGACATTGCCAATTTCGATTAAGAAAAAGAAGGGAAAATCAAGCTCCTAGTCACGGAAGAAACAATGAAATCCTCAGAAAATCTTCACCTTAGAGAAATATGACAATTCTGCTATGTGACAAGGCAGAGATAATTCCTTTATTTCTTTCACTTCTCTAAAATGTGCTTTTAAATTGTGCAGTATTGAGTTAGCTCATTGTTGGTTTCATAACAGAACATTGAGGACAACAATATTGGGGAACCAAAATACTGAGCTCTCCATAAAAATATCAAGTAGATTTACTCTATTAACTACATATCTAAGTATTTTGAAGATATGCCGTTAGTCAAGATACATATGCATGGAGTTAAGCATAGTAAACCTACACTTATATAAATGCAGATCTCCAAATTCTGGTGGAATACCTCACTGGTTGGTAAGGGCGGTACTGTTCTATTCAAGATTGATTGCCTTGGTGGCAGAGCACACCCAAATCTTTTGTCAGTGTAATGGAAAGCGTTTCTCCACGTGGAGAAGTATTTCCCACATGTAGAAATAAATAAGAAAAGCAAATTGTCTTATCGTACAAAGGAGCTGCTGCTTCTACCTCGAAATGTTTATGAAGACCTAAAAGTTGTAACTTTGGGCCCACCTGAAACATTACACCTAGTGGTGTACATTTACTATTTTCTTTCATTACCAGGAATCAATTATGCAAGGAAACACTGGGAACTAGAAAATTGAAAGCATGAGATGTTAGTGGTTAGGAAACGTCAGAACATACGACGAGCAAGGATGAAGGGTAACCAGTAAACAAGCAATGGAGGTTTTAACAGTGACATGTAAATCCCCAACATTTCATTTATGCACCAAAGTGGACGAAGTAGCATTAGTTTCACACAAGCTTTATTCGGCCAGCAGACCATCAAAGCAATACAATACGAATAAATAATCATCATGATAAAACAAATCTACCATAAACCAAGTTTAAGAAAAGAGAATAAAATCCATTCTTGCCCAACTTAAGAACAGTTAAGAGCATTATAGATAAAAGTTACGTATACGCCATGCCGCTACTAAAAACTTGCTTACAGCATAAATTAACACACTTGAATTGTGACTTTTTAAAATCCTCAGAGCTAAAGCACATTTTCTTAACTTCATTTCCCGACAAATTTTGCGGATCCATTTAGTCCTTGGGGTTAAATAAGCAGGGCAAAAAAACATAAAATGCTCTACTGTTTCAGAGAAATTGCCACACACAAGACAAATATCAGACGTTAAATTGGATCCCCATCTACTCGTCAAGGCCATCAATGGTAATGTTCCAAAGCGGAATCTGGCATACAGTCCTTTGCCTAAAAGGTCAGGTATTATATCTAAGTATAATTCAAACGAAGTAGCATTATTTATGGATTAAATTGCATAGCTTGATTAATGTGTGATGTGTTTCTCATATCCAGGTATTTCCCTAGGCTAGTAAAGATTTTACACCTGGCCCTCGTGTAGGAGGCTGGCCTGGCTTGTAGTGGGTACCAAGGGGTACTTACACTCTGTACCAGGTCCAGTTATCCCTTATTAGTGTAGAAGAGGTGTTTCTAGCAGATTAGGCTGATAGAAGGTGGCTGTAGCAGAGCAGTTTACGCTGAACTAGGAGAGATGCAAAGCTCCTACTATACCACTGGTGTCATATGCACAATATCATAAGAAAACACAATACACAGATATACTAAAAATAAAGGTACTTTATTTTTATGACAATATGCCAAAAGTATCTCAGTGAGTACCCTCAGTATGAGGATGCCAAATATACACAAGATATATGTACACAATACCAAAAATATGCAGTAATAGCAAAAGGAAGTAATGCAAGCAGTGTAAAGTTACAGTAGATTGCAATAGGAGCAACACAAACCATATACTCCAAAAGTGGAATGCGAACCACGAATGGACCCCAAACCTATGTGAGCTTGTAGAGGGTCGCTGGGACTGTAAGAAAACAGTGAGGGTTAGAAAAATAGCCCACCCCAAGACCCTGTAAGGTAGGTGTAAAGTGCACCTACAACCCCCAGAGAGCACAGAAGTCGTGATAGGGGGATTCTGAGTACCTGTAAGAGAAGGGGACCAAGTCCAAGAGTCGCAACAGTGTCGAAAGTGGGCAGATGCCCAGGAAATGCCAGCTGAGGGTGCAAGGAAGCTGTCACCGGATGGGAGAAGCTTTGTGTTTTGCAAGAACGAAGAGGACTAGGAACTTCCCCTTTGGAGGATGGATGTCCCACGTCGTGAAGAAGCTTGCAGAGGTGTTCCCACACAGAAAGACCGCAAACAAGCCTTGCTAGCTGCAAGGGTCACGGTTATGGTTTTTGGATGCTTCTGTGGCCCAGGAGGGACCAGGAAGTAGCCACTTGGATGAGGAGACAGAGGGGGGCGCCCAGCAAGTCAGGGAGCCCTCACAGAAGCAGGCAGCACCCGCAGAAGTACCAGATCAGGCACTTAGAAGAGGAGTGAACTGGAGTCCACCCAAAGCCAGAAAAGGGAGTCCCACGATGCCGGAGGACAACTCAGAAGGTTGTGCACTGCAGGTAGAGTGTCGGGGACACAGGCTTGGCTGTGCACGAAGGAAATCCTGGAAGAGTGCACAGGAGCCGGAGCAGCTGCAAATCACGAGGTACCCAGCAATGCAGTCTAGCGTGGGGAGGCAAGGACTTACCTCCACCAAACTTGGACTGAAGAGTCACTGGACTGTGGGAGTCACTTGGACAGAGTTGCTGAGTTCCAGGGACCACGCTCGTCATGCTGAGAGGGGACCCAGAGGACCGGTGATGCAGTCTTTTGTTGCCTGCGGTTGCAGGGGGAAGATTCCGTCAACCCACAGGAGGTTTCTTCAGAGCTCCTGGTGCAAGAAGGAGGCAGGCTACCCCCAGAGCATGCACCACCAGGAAACAGTCAAGAAAGCCTGCAGGATGAAGCGATACAAGGTTGCAGTAGTCGTCTTTGCTACTTTGTTGCGGTTTTGCAGGCATCCTGAGCAGTCAGCGGTCGATCCTTTGGCAGAAGGTGAAGAGGGAGATGCAGAGGAACTCTGGTGAGCTCTTGCATTCGGTATCTGAAGAATTCCCCAAAGCAGAGACCCTAAATAGCCAGAAAAGGAGGTTTGGCTACATAGGAAGGAGGATAGGCTAGTAAGAAAGGTAAGAGCCTATCAGAAGGAGTCTCTGACGTCACCTGATGGCACAGGCCACTCAGAGCAGTCCAGTGTGCCAGCAACACCTCTGTTTCCAAGATGGCAAAGGTCTGGGGCACGCTGGAGGAGCTCTGGGCACCTCCCCTGGGAGGTGCAGGTCAGGGGAGTGGTCACTCCCCTTTCCTTTGTCCAGTTTCGCACCAGAGCAGAGCTGGGGGATCCCTAAACCGGTGTAGACCGGCTTATGCAGAGATGGGCAGCATCTGTGCCCATCAAAGCATTTCCAGAGGCTGGGGGAGGCTACTCCTCCCCAGCCTTCACACCTATTTCCAAAGGGAGAGGGTGTTACACCCTCTCTCAGAGGAAATCCTTTGTTCTGCCTTCCTGGGTCAGGGCTGCCTGGATCCCAGGAGGGCAGAAACCTGTCTGAGGGGATGGCAGCAGCAGCAGCTGCGGTGGAGACCCCGGAAAGGCAGTTTGGCAGTACCCAGGTTCTGTGCTAGAGACCCGGGGGATCATGGAATTGTCTCCCCAATCCCAGAATGGCATTGGGGTGACAATTCCATGATCTTAGACATGTTACATGGCCATGTTCGGAGTTACCATTGTGACGCTACACATAGGTAGTGACCTATGTATAGTGCACGCGTGTAATGGTGTCCCCGCACTCACAAAGTCCGGGGAATTTGCCCTGAACAATGTGGGGGCACCTTGGCTAGTGCCAGGGTGCCCACACACTAAGTAACTTTGCACCCAACCTTCACCAGGTGAAGGTTAGACATATAGGTGACATATATGTTACTTAAGTGCAGTGGTAAATGGCTGTGAAATAGCGTGTATGTTATTTCACCCAGGCTGCACTGGCAGGCCTGTGTAAGATTTGTCAGATCTCCCTATGGGTGGCAAAAAAAAATGCTGCCGCCCAGAGGGATCTCCTGGAACCCCAATACCCTGGGTACCTCAGTACCATATACTAGGGAATTATATGGGTGTACCAGTATGCCAATGTAAATTGGTGAAATTGGTCACTAGCCTGTTAGTGACAATTTGTAAGGCAGAGAGAGCATAACCACTGAGGTTCTGGTTAGCAGAGCCTCAGTGAGACAGTTAGGCATCACACAGGGAACACATACATATAGGCCACAAACTTATGAGCACTGGGGTCCTGGCTAGCAGGGTCCCAGTGACACATAACAAACATACTGACAACATAGGGTTTTCACTATGAGCACTGGCTAGCAGGGTCCCAGTGAGACAGTGCAAGCACCCTGACATATACTCACAAACAGGCCAAAAGTGGGGGTAACAAGGCTAGAAAGAGGCTACTTTCTCACACCTTGTGTCAGTTCTTTTGAGAGTTGACCTAGACTTGCAGGTTCTGATCTTTGTCATCCAGACAGTTTTTCCTTTGGAAATTGCAGTAACATTTTAGGTGGACACAATGTGTCTGTATCCAGTAGACCACAGAACAAATAAACAATCACTCAGTGCAGAATTGTTTGAGAAAATTCTACACCTACGAACAAAAAATAAGTTACTTTTCTTATTCCTTTGATATATGAGTACTTAATCATTTCTAAAATTTAGACATTCACTTGCAGGTGTCTTTGCACTATAAGTAAATACAATTGAATTATTGATGTTCTCTGTTTGGGAAAATAATGCAAAAATATAAGAAAAATAAAAACAGTTTTACCATTTAGTCGATTCTTTAACATCCTGTGAAATTTACATTCATCTCCAGTAAAGGCCACTTTACGATGCAGAAAATCCCACAATTTGAGTCCAAGTACTTGAACAGCTTTGCCTTCAAAGTGTCCTCGTCAAGCACCCATCCTTAAGATGACCCAACCAAACCAGATAGCCTTATAGGAACACACAGGTCAATACATTGCCTAAAAATGCTACCCAGACTTATAATGAGCTTGGAGTACAAAACACATAGAGCCCTTTTTGCAGTTTAGCACCGCATGGTAAACTTCAAAGGTGTTCGATATTCCATCAACTGGATGACAAGTGCCATAAGCTTTAATGCCCTTGTTATACGGCTGACGGGGCATCCGCTTTGTTTGTGACAGAGTATATCATGTGTCAAACTCTATATGTGCTGCATGATCTTAAAATGAATCTATTGCCTATTGGAAGCTGGTGTAAAAAACAAATTAACCTCCATCACACTGTCAGACATGGGCCCATAATGATACAGGTATTATTCAGCAAAAGAACAACAAAGGTGAAAAATGTGATCAGGAAAGTTGCAAACATGATATTAAAGTTAATCGAACAGAAAGGTTGCGTCATCCAAGCTGGATGAGTTTAAACCATACTGTTAGAAATGGGGTCTTTGGTTGACAGTCAGGTTACCCCCTGTTCAAGCAAGGACCCTCACTCTAATCAGGGTAAAAGAGAATCACCCTCAGCAAACCCCTGCTTACCCCCTTGGTAGCTTGGCAGAGCAGTAGGCTTAACTTCAGAGTGCTAGGTGTAAAGTATTTGTACCAACACACACAGTAGCTTAATGAAAACACTACAAAATGGCACAACACCAGTTTAGAAAAATAGGAAATATGTATCTAAACAAAACAAGACCAAAACGACAAACCTCCGACATACACAAGTCAAGTTATGAATTTTTTAAGATTAAACTAAAAAATAGCGCTTAAAACAAAAATGCTTCGATGAGGTCTTAACACGGCATCGTGACGGAGTCGTTCCCAACAAGCCGACACCAGCGGCGCCGAACACAGAGTCGCGTAGACCCCCAAGTACAGTACCTTTGGTGAAGAGTAATAACAAGTCGATGCGCAAAGTGGGGGATTGCGGCATCGGTGTGAAACGTTGAATCCACGCACTTCGAGCGGCGTCGGTCACGACGTGGTGCAGCGACTTCCACGGAGTCGCGGACTTCAGCGGGGCTGCAGCAGCGTCGGGCCTGCGAAGAGTGTTGCGTTCCAGCGAAGGTCACGGCGTCGGGTGCAGGGGCGTCCCCGGATTCAGCAGCGGCGTCGGTCCGAAGTCGTTCGAAGTCGATTTCCTTGGATTTCCACCAGCTTTCCTTTCAAGGGCCCAGGGACTGGATAGGGCACCACTTGTCAAAGCAGGAGTCTCTCCAGAGACTCCAGGTGCTGGCAGAGAGAAGTCTTTGCTGTCCCTGAGACTTCAAACAACAGGAGGCAAGCTCTAAATCAAGCCCTTGGAGATTTCTTCACAAGATGGAAGGCACACAAAGTCCAGTCTTTGCCCTCTTACTCTGGCAGAAGCAGCAACTGCAGGATAGCTCCACAAAGCACAGTCACAGGCAGGGCAGCACTTCTCCGCTGCTCTTAGGCTCTTCTCCAGGCAGAGGTTCCTCTTGTTTCTAGAAGTGTTCTAAAGTCTGTGGTTTTGGGTGCCCTTCTTATACCCAGTTTCTCCTTTGAAGTAGGCCTACTTCAAAGTAAAGTCTCTTTGGAATGTGAAATCCTGCCTTGCCCAGGCCAGGCCCCAGACACTCACCAGGGGGTTGGAGACTGCATTGTGTGAGGGCAGGCGCAGCCTTTTCAGGTGCGAGTGACCACTCCTCCCCCCCTCCTAGCACAGATGGCTCATCAGGATATGCAGGCTACACCCCAGCTCCCTTTGTGTCATTGTCTAGTGTGAGGTACAACCAGCCCAACTGTCAAACTGACCCAGACAGGGAATCCACAAACGGGCAGAGTCACAGAAATGGTATAAGCAAGAAAATGCTCACTTTCTAAAAGTGGCATTTTCAAACGCACAATCTTAAAATCAACTTTACTAAAAGATGTATTTTTAAATTGTGAGCTCAGAGACTCCAAACTCCACATGTCCATCCGCTCCCACAGGGAATCTACACTTTCATCAGATTTAAAGGTAGCCCCCATGTTAACCTATGAGAGGGACAGGCCTTGCAGCAGTGAAAAACGAATTTAGCAATATTTCACTGTCAGGACATAGAAACCACATTACTATATGTCCTACCTTAACCATACACTGCACCCTGCCCTTGAGGCTTCCTAGGGCCTACCTTAGGGGTGTCTGACATGTAAGAGAAGGGAAGGTTTAGGCCTGGCAAGTGGGTACACTTGCCAAGTCGAATTTACAGGTAAAACTGCACACACAGACACTGCAATGGCAGGTCTGAGTCATGATTACAGAGCTACTCATGTGGGTGGCACAACCAGTGCTGCAGGCCCCCTAGTAGCATTTGATTTACAGGCCCTGGTACCTCTAGTGCACTTTACTAGGGACTTACTAGTAAATCAAATATGCCAATCATGGATAAACCAATCACATACACATTTTGTAAAGGAGCACTTGCACTTTAGCTCTAGTTAGCAGTGGTAAAGTGCCCAGAGTAACAAAAACAGCAAAATCAGAGTCCAGCACACATCAACAACCTGGGGAACAGAGGGAAAAAGTTAAGGGAGACCACGCCAAGGATGAAAAGTCTAACACATACTAAGACCTAGAATCGGCAAGTGAATATTTCACTACACTGTGGAAATTAATTGGCACACCCCATTTTAGATGTCTGCACGTAAACTTTGGTATATGCAGAGAACTTCCTTCGAGGAAAAATATAGGCTATTCATTCCAATTTCAAATCTACACGTTCATGCAATACTTTGTTTGCATTGATGACGAGGATGTTAAATAGTTTGTCCTCTTACGTGGGACTTAATGCGGTCAGAATTTCTTATACAGAGACGTACACAAGTGTCAATCTATTAATAAATCAACCCTGGTCTCCTACCCTCTGATATTTATTTCAATGGTGAATCCTGAATTTTTGAACCCACGAATGTCTACCTCTTCTGTGAGTAGTGACCAGCAATAAAGTACCTAGAACTGATAAGAGGTGCGACTTTGTCTTATCAGTTCAGGTCCTGCTAAAGCCAGTCCCAAATAGTAATAAAAGCCCTTGACAGCACTGGTAATGGCACTGGATATCGTACTGGTAAACAGGACTTCATGTACAGGTGTCAATAATAAAAGCCATGGTGCATCACCAATTATCCCTACATATGAACACATCAATACTGAGCAGGTGTTGTACTGACGTGCTTCAGCTTTGCTGCAGATCCAAACTTTCCATCAAATAAAAATAGCTTTACTATTAATATGGAGCTAGGGTTTTGTAAATGGAATCAGGAACAGCTACGATTTAATTCGGCATGAACGTTCACATCGGTAAATGCATTGAATCATATATTTTTTTGTGTTACTTTTACACCTGGGTTTGGTTTAAGCTAATCTTTGTAACTGGAGGCTGCCCACATAAACAGCCTTGCAGAAGGATCACCAGGCAGTCGCAGCCTTAAAGGGTACAGACAATACTCCATGAGGGATGAGGATATTGATCTAAGTTTACTGCCTGCCCTTTATGCCTGAATGAACTTACTTATGCAGTTCACCTTTCAAAAGTGTATCTATCGATAACTCCTTGTTAATAACGCCCTGTAGGATATCGCTGGACAGTGTTAACAGACGTTTATGAAATGCCTTTAAGTGGATTGGGGAGCATTATTTAATGTAGGTGGAGTTAGGGGGAATGCAAAAAGTGCTTTCCCACAAAGACGTTCCCAGCAATTATGGTTTTGAACCATAAAGGACAATGGCAGTCATTTGTTGCCAGTTGTTATGAGAACAACATCATGGTGAAGAAAAAGTAAGAATGTGATGTGTAGGAAATACTTAGGAAAGTCATGCTAGATCCCCCTCCTTTTCATTGGTGCTGCAATATGGGATGTCACCAGTAACATCATCATTAATGGCATTTCTGATGTCATCCCTGAGGTGGTCGTAAATTTTGGGAGATACAGTTATGTAACTCACCTTAACTGGTGCTTTCTGGTCACTTTTAAGTGTTTGACTGCAACTTCTTTCCAACTGAACTTTTTAGGAGATAATTGCCATTCATTAAGCTTTTCTGGATTCTGTCTTTGTTTTCTATGATGTCTAATAGTTTTGAACCACTGGCTTTGGAATCAGCCCTGGTCTGCATCTAGTCCCTAAGCCCACAGAAACCTCATATCATCGACCCAAGCTTCCCCAGGCGATACGTAGACACAGGTAATGGCCCTCATCTTAGCACTCCAACCTCCTCAAACATGCAGGGTCAACATATTGTTCAATTGTATCCAAGCTCTGTGCTGAGGGCATTGTCTTCAGCCATGTCTTACCCCCAGGGCTTTGACCACCCAGCCCAAATGCAATGGCCAAATGCCATGTCCAGCAAACTTTGTAGGCAGGATGTGGTCTTATGCAATTGACATTGCCTGTGACTAATCTCCTGGCACTACAGCCCATAAGACTTGGTCAGTCACCATGATTCTCAAAGTCTGGTTGCAAAGTATGATGTGTAACTACATCAGCTTGGGGATAGTTATGGCGAAAATGCCCAACAGCATTCCCAATGCTGACAGCATTTTAGTATACTTCGCTTCCAATGCAGAAATCAAAACTGCAAACACAAAACAATTGTTTCTGTATAATAATCACACATTTATTTTAAACTTATTTATTTTCATTTAACTAATTTCTGTATACTGTAAATTCTGTATTTTCACAGAACAGAAGTTTGCTGCATCAGATCTATGAAACTATAATAGGTGATCATTTATACACCAAACTGTTAAATTAAATATATGCTTTATGTTATGTTCACAATCACATTGCTCACATTAACTTATTTTAGAATTACTCTGAAACTGAATCTTAATTCTTATGTTTCAGATGAACACTAAGTTGCTATAATTGATTGCTTCTTGCATCTAAACAGTCTTTTATGGAAATCATAGGTTTATAGGCACTTGTGATAGCAATGAATGTATATCCAGCATACCAGTAACAAGTAGTACATATAGGAAATGCTGAAAAATATTCTGCAGTTAGAATAGTATTGATGTGATTAAATTAGTCTGTAATCAGTTGAAGTGAACCTTAAAAATATGATTATACTTTTCAATCACATATACATTATAAACACATAAAAATGAGCACGGATTTATCCTTGTGATTATTATGTAATGAGAGTACACTTTGTTTCCAATATTAATAGGTGTATTATGTAGTACAAAAGAGTATGGCTTTTGAGTAAATTGCATCAGTATTACATAATACTCTGCCATAGTGGTACGGAAAATTCTGCGTTAAGCTATAGTGATTTCTCTTTTTATCCTTTTTAAAAAAAAAACATTTTGATTTTGCCAGGAAATGAAACATGATTATGATGAAGATGGTTTGAGCTTACACTTCACAAAGTCTCATGGTTAATATAACAGCAAATAATTTATAATTGTTTCTCATTGCACGTTATGTGTATTTTAGTGTTATAGTACTTTAACAGTGTTACTGTTTGTGTGCTGTAAAATGTGTTAGCAGAAATGTCCTTGGTCTTTTGTGATAACACACAAAAGATCTTGTGTGACAAATGTGTACTCTGTTAATAACAGTCTTCATCTATTGCAAAGATATACACAGAAGATGTCAGTTTGGTGGATGGAAATGCAGAGATTAGATTGTTTATTACAGGAACAAATTATTCAAAGAAGATTCACGTTCATATATAGAACAACACATTTTGTTCCTCCATTTTTGTTGTTTGATCTTTAACTACACTCATCCCTAAGTCTCCTTGTCCCAAGAGTCAAGATTTACCTATATGTGTATCTATTTTTCCCTTCTAGAAAAAAATGTGAGTTATGTCAAGAACCAAAACTGACTTAATGGGGCAAACCCTTAAGACAAATGCTACTTACAAAGTCTAACTGCACACAACCTCTTTCGAGTTTCTCAGCTGGTCTCACAATTGCATCCTCTTTACCTTCTAAGGCCATTACACCACTAAAATCAGTAACTAATAGAGACGTTTCACCTATAACATCAAAGATCATACAGCTACACTTCTCTGAGTGCAAAAATACTCTTTCTCTGCCCCTGAAGACCAGGTGAGTCCTGCTACTATGGCAGCTCATCCTACGCCCCCTGTTTTTTTTTAAGGAAGTGGAAGTGCAACTTCAAAAGTGGTAGACCTGATGCACCCTTAAAAGAAGGATCATTAAACAGTATACAGAACAAATATGTCATCTGCATCCTCTAATGGAAATTCAATCAATTATTTGAAAAAACAGACTGAAACAAATTTGTCACATGGTTTGAGGCCTCCAGTAAATTGTTCTCAACCTATATGAAAAATCTTACTTTCTAATAACTCCAGTGTGAACCTAGTGTAGTCCACAAACAGAAATAAAGAGCCAAATACACATCTTTTTAAAATTATTTGATCAATATGTTTTATTATTATACAGTTACCAACAATTATCTTTGATAGTACATCTGAGTGCAAAGCCATACTTGACTCTCCTGTAGAAATATCTATAAAAGATGAATCTTTTATACCATAAGTGAACACATTTATTCTTATTCTTTGTGGGGAATAAACATAGCTCTCACTTTATATAGATTAAGCTGCATATCTGAACATAAAGTTTTCTCTGCAAGGAATGTCTGAAATTCTTTTCATTAAACACTAACACAGAAAATGAAGAGCATGTCCCAACAAATCCCTTCCATTCTTCTCATACATGGTCCTCAATAGTCAGTGCAAAATTCTATCATTTCGTGACCACACTATTGCAACGAGAGGCAAGCCTTTTTGCCCACTATCTTTCTGTATTTCACCTCCAAGACAATTACACCATTCAAAACAACATAAACAATCTCCTTTAAACTAGATATGTGCCTTATCTGGCTTGCTGCGTTCCTTCTAAATGTCCATGTGTCCACTTATGTGTCATGTAATTGGTACCTCTCTTACCTCAGGTACGATAATATTACCACAATGTACTTCAAATTCAATGACTGCAAATTCCTCCTCCTTCTCTATGATGTTCTAAATTTGGAGAGTGAAACACATTCAAAATATGCTACTCAGACAATGGTTGTCTTTATCCTGGAAGACTCATTGCTGCTTCTACAACTTATCTGCCTACCACCCTTAGCATCAGAACCCATCTCGCAAGGTTCATTCCTCAGTCCCACTCTGTTCAGCACCTCATGATGCCCCTGGCCAATATTGTCAACACCCACTGCCTCAACATCATCTCCTACGGAGACAACATCCAGCTCATCCTCTCACTCTCAGAAAACCCCTCCACCACCAGGATCAACATCTACAAACACATAACGAGCGTCATTGACTGGATGAAGACCAACTACATGAAGCTAAACAATGAAAAGACTGAAGTGCTGATCTTTAGAAACTACACCTCCTCATAGGATGACATTTGGTGGCCTCTCAAACCCGAACCCACACTGACAGACCACATCATCCTGGAGAGCAAACTCACCATGAAATGCCATAGCAACCCAGTTGCCACCACCTGCTTTCACACCTTTTGCATTCTTTGAAAGATCTTCAGATGGATGCCCGTTGACACCAGAAAACTGTCACCCAAGCTCTAGTCACCAGCCAACTTGGCTACGGCAATTCACTCTACTCAGAAATCACCGCCCAACTCCTGAAGGCACTCCAGACTACATAGAACCCAACCGCCAAAATCATCCTTGACCTCCCCAAATGGACCCCCATCATTCCCACCTCAGGAAACTCCACCGGCTCTCAATGACCACAGACCATCTTACATCAACCACTGCCTGAGCGACCATCAACCCTCCAGACACCTGTGCTCCACCTCCCTCATCCTCACTCACCCCCACCCACATCCACCGAAGCTACAGAGGAGGACGTTCCTTCTCCTACCTCGCTGCCTAGTCTTGGAACAACATTCCCCTCCACCACCGAACAGCGTCCTCTATGATGGAATTCAGAAAGGGACGCAAGGCCTACCTTTTCGACTGATCAAAGCAGGATCCCAGTGCCTGGATACCATCATGGGTGATTAGCCACTATCTACAAATCCTAATTGATTGATTACTTTTGTAACTGGGCACTTAAGGCTCCTTTTGGGTCTTGGAAGCTAAATCTTTGCATTTGAAACTATGTCAGGGAATGTAATGGTTATATAAGAAGATATAAGGCTACGTTATGTTAAAAGACAATTTGCATTGCACACTAATCACCTGTGAGGGTATCCAGGTGCTCTAACAGGTGTGTAGGCATGTGTTCCCCATAACGTTATTCAAAGAGCAAGGTCTTCTGCTTCTTGTTGATTTCCATAATTAAGGAGGAGTCTCTCATGTGTTGTAGGAGATTGTTCCATGTTTTGGGATTGATGTAAGAGAACAAGCAACCTCCTAGTCTGCTTTTGCAAAGTGTGTAAGTGAGAGTGAGGCTGAGCATAGGTGTGTGGCAGGCTGGTAGAAGTGTATGCTGTTGTTCAGCTATGCTGACGCAGTGTTGTGCAAGGCTTTGTTTGTGTGTGTGAGGAGATTGAATTGGCTGCATTTGTGAATGGGAAGCCAGTGGAGCTTTTTGAGTTGAGGTGAGATATGGATGTGGTGTGGGAGGTTAGTATGAGTCTTGCAGCAGCATTCTAGATGATCTGAAGTCTGTGTAGGATTTGCTTGGAGATTTTGGATAATTTGCTGTTGTAGTCGAGTCTGCTTGTGATGAGAGCAGGGCTGTGTGTTTATTGTTCTGTAGCAGCCACTTGAAAAATGTTTGTGGTATATGTAAGAAGTGGAAGGAGGCAGTGCTCACCGCATTTACTTGTGCCCTCATGTTGAGCTTGTCACCCAGGAGGATACCCAGATATCTGGTGTGATCGGTAGGTGTTTGTGTTGGTGCTAGCTCTGTTGGCCACAAGGTGACGTCCAAGGGGAGGTCGTATTCTGAAGACCAGTACTTCTGTCTTGTTAAAGCTGAGCTTCAAGGATTAGGTTCTCTTCCATTCTGCTACCATAGTCATGCAATTAGAGAAGTTTCCTCTGGTGGTGGTTGTCCTGTCTTTCAAGGAGAGGGTGAGTTGGGTGTTGTCAGCGGAGGAGATGAGGGTGGTGCCTTGGGATTGGATGATGTTGGCTAGAGGAGTCATGTAGACAGGGTAGGATTGAGAGGTGAATCTTCTGGGACTCCACAGATCGGGCTCATGGTCTCCAATGTGAGGGGGTGCAGTTTGACTTTTTTGGGTTCTTTCCATGAGGATGCAGAAGATCCAGTTGAGGGAAGGTACTCAAGTGTAGAGCTTGCAAAGTCTTCTGATGAGTGTGTTGTGGGAAACCATGTTGAATGCTACAGAGAGGTCAAGCAGGATAAGGGCTGCTTTTTCTCCTCAGTCCAGGATGGTTGAGATGTTGTTAGTGGCTGCAATGAGTGCTGTTTCAGTGCTGTGTTTTTTTCTGAATAGTCATTGAGTGTTGTTCGAGGTAGGTTGTGAGTTGCTTGTTGATGGTCTTTTCTATCACTTTGGCTGGGTAGGGTAGGGGAGCAGAGAGATAGGATAGAAGTTGTTTAGTTTGCTTGGGCCCTCCGGTGGCTTCTTGAGTCGGGCATTGACCACTGCATTGTTCCAGTCTTCTAGGAATGTGGCAGATGTGATGGAGATGTTGACGATGTGGGTGCAGGTAATGCTGATGGATGATGCTCCAAGGGTGTAGATGTGGTGAAGGCATAGGTTTGTTAGGGAGTGGGTGGTCAGCATGATTGATGCTGTGTCTTCTCTAGTTAAAGTTTTCCATTCAGTCAGGTGGCATTCTTGTTTGGTGGTGGAAAGGTTTGTGATAAGATCACTGGGGTCTGGTTTGTGTTAAATCTTTCAATAAATGGTTGCTATTTTGCTGTGGAAGAAGTTTGATAGGTGGCCACAGAGTTCCTGTGAGAGGGTGATGTTGTTGATGGAGGTTGGAGGTCGGTTGAAGCCCTTGATGATCAAGAACCTCTCCTTGCAGCCATTGGAACTCCCTTCGATGTATTCAGCTAGCGCTCTTTTCTTGTGTCTCTTAGTTGCTGCTGGTGGAATCTGAGTGCAGGCTTGTACGTAGTTCTGTTGGATGTTTTAACGGCTGGCTTTCCATTTTGTGTTTTAGCTGTTTACAATGTCGTTTGGAGTTTCGAAGGTCCTCTGAGTACCAATGGGCCTGCTTGTTGCTTCTTCTTTGCTTGTTGGGTTTGATACTGCACAATTATTGTCCAAATGAACCTGAGCCTGGGCACATGCTGGGTATGCCTTGCATTACAAGCTATATTTTAAGGTTTAAACTTCTGTGGATTTGTGGTTGCTGCACCCTCTTATGTCACATCTGCTCCTATGGCCTATCATGGCCAACCTTTGTAGATCTTTTTTGTTGATCTTGTACTTACTCTTTTTTTAACATAAGTGAAATCTTCTCATATCATCGGGGCAAAGGTCATTTGCCATAACCTGTGATGTCACATATATTAAAGGTAATGTAGTGGCACAACCTGTGGTAGGGTCTTGTTTCAATAGGTTTGTAATGTTACATCCGCTTTTGTGGAATATTTCATGGATGCACAGCAATGTAGTTGATGCTTGTATACATCTAAGCAATAGTTATCCTGTCTAATTCTGTCTACAGGTTGTGAAAAAGGCCCCTTTGGGCTCCCCTGGTGTCACTGCTTAGTTATGTGAAAAAAGAAGAGCACATGACCAATTCTTTTAAGGGAACCAACCACCCTTTTCAACAATGATTGTAACCTGCTGCCTGCACGTACACATGAAACACAAAGGGGCATATTTATACTCTGTTTGCGTCGGAATTGCGTCGTTTTTTTTTACGCAAATCCGACGCAAAGCTAACTCCATATTTATACTTTGGCGTTAGACCTGTCTAGCGCCAAAGATCTTGGAGTTTGCGTCATTTTTTAGCGTGGACACCTACCTTGCGTTAATGATATGCAAGGTAGGCTTTCCCATCTAAAAAATGACTCCAAGGCATGTGCGCCTTATTTAAACTCCCGTGCAAAAATGGCGCACAGGAGTGGGCGGGTCAAAAAAAATGACGTCCAGCCGCTTTTGCGTCATTTCTTAACCCCTGGTCAGGGCAAGCGTTAAGGGACCTGTGGGCTCGGAAGGAGCCCAGAGGTGCCCTCCCATGCCCCCAGGGACACCCCCTGCCACCCTTGCCCACCCCAGGAGGACGCACAAGGATGGAGGGACCCATCCCAGGGAATTTAAGGTAAGTTCAGGTAAGTATTTTTTTTAAAATTTTATTGTGGCATAGGGGGGCCTGATTTGTGCCCCCCTACATGCCACTATGCCCAATGACCATGCCCAGGGGACAAGTCCCCTGGGCATGGCCATTGGGCAAGGGGGCATGACTCCTGTCTTTGCTAAGACAGGAGTCATGTCAATGGAGGGTGGGAGTAAAAAAAAATGGCGCTAATCGGGTTGAGGCAGATTTTTTGCCTCAAACCGACTTGCCCCATTTTTTGACGCCCAAGATCCATTTTCCCCTATGCCGGCGCTGCCTGGTGTGGGTCATTTTTTTTGACGCACACCAGTCAGCTCCGCCGGCTAACGTCGTTCCATAAATAAGGCGCCCGCATGGTGCTTTGGAATGGCGTTAGCCGGCGTTAACATTTTTGACGCACAACCGCGTTGGCGCAGTTGTGCGTCAAAAAGTATAAATATGGCCCAAAGGGTCTATATCAATAGCCCTGTTTTATGTACCTACTGTGCATTCTTTGGATGGATTCCAGTGATGCTGACATATGCACTTTTGAAACTTTTTACACCATTTCCTTGACATCTCATCATTATTCCTACCGTCCTTGACACACTTAACTGCTCTGGCCATATGCTTGTCTAACTGCACGCCTTAGGAAATACTGTGAATATGTTACAGGTTTGTAAAATTACCATAGCTACTCAAAAAGCAGCTACAGGCTTCATTGGGATCTTGTACAGCAGGTCTTACCACATTAACCTTCTGCAATTAACTTTAGAAGAGCATATGCTTTTAGTCTAGCTGTTGTAGGGTTGGTGCACTGGATTTCCAATTCTGTAATCCCAGTTCACCAAATCATGGTTTCACACTATCTAATTTTCTTCATATAGGAAAAGATTTGGTGAGTGTAGAAGCTAGCCAAATATTGTATCAAAACAAAGCTGTTGCATTTGCTCTATAACTTCCCTCCACTATCTGTTGCGATGTGTGGTCTATCTATTTCCAAAGTGAAAAGAAAGTTTATTTTCAGTTCTCTCTGATGTCCTGAGCTGTAATGGCATCTGCCAAAGAATCTGAAGCAGCCTAAGAGAAGAAACATCTTTCAGTTACCAGCAACGCTCTGAGCTCTGCGGCTGTAAGTACCAGGCTGCAGAAAGAGACACAAAACGTCTTAAACAGTGAAAAATGACTAACACATACGATGCTACAACACATCCCTGCCCTGTGCCTCCATACCAGATGATCTCCATTCTAATTTGATATAAGTGCCTAGATCTAGGCAGACTTTAGGGGCAGGCAGGGGATTTCTTTATTTTGAAATGGATCAGATGGCGACTGCTACAAGTGGGACCGGTAAGAAGAGTGTTAATCACCAAAATCAAGTGGTTGTGGGGCCCACATGAAACATCTGGCACAAGTTAAACAATTATTAATATTAATGTCAGTCACATCAGTGAGGCAGACAATGCATAGAAGGTTCCATAACAAAGCAATTAATTGTATCTATTTTATTTGTTCTTGGATATCATATTTAAGAGACAGGACCCAACTTCAGTGATCATGCAATCCTTGTAGAGATTATATCTACGGAACCCACTCACCCTGTCTTAAGATATATTGTAAAATTTTGCTTCTGATCTCTTATCAGTTTCTCAGTAATTATAGTGCTTAAACATTTCAGTATTGGAAGTGTATTACAGGCTTTGTAAGAGCAAGGGAATGAGGATTTGGGGATGCACAGGGGAGCCAGTTGGAAAAATTGCCAAAGTGGGTGGGCTAGAAACTAGAGCTTTGAAGGAAAATGGGGGGCATTTTCAATACAATATGTGCATTGAAAAAATAGGAGCTAAATAAATCAAGACTGGGGTTGAGGCTTAAGAGAAGACACGCAGGGAACCAAGTTGTGTGGCTCTTGTGACTAAGAACGCTCTTCTCCCATCCAACACAGCGCAGCAAGATTCTCAGTGTTTACATGGCCATGCTGAGTTCATGCTACGCTGAGTCGGATGCAAAGAAATAACACTGAACCACCCTGAAAATAATTACACCATAGTCCATGCTGCACTATCTACTAATGGGAGCAACTCAAGGTGATTATACAATTCCAAGCAAGATCAGTGCAGATAATGGTGTTTATCGCAATGGTCCACAGTGCTTGCACACGTTCCTTCGACACATGCCGTGGACATTCACTAGTGTATGAGAAAGTTCACCCTGGAGGAAGATATGAGAGATATATAAATGAAAATGTTCCTTCAACTTAATATAATCTTTTTTTATTTGACTGCTTCAGCAATGTGCATTTCACCATTTACGGAAAAACAGTAACTGACTACATTTGAGCTGTGTAATATTTATGAAATGATCATAAGACAGTTGGTAAGATTTTACCTGCCTATAGCAAAGATAAAAAGAGCTAATCGAATGTCAAGTGCAAGGTAGTATTTAGGTGCATATTGTACAAAAGTAAGAAATCATCACTGTACACTGGTGAGTGAGGCAGTGCAACCAAAGTTTTCCGAAAGAAAGGAAAGAAAGAAAACAAAGTGTGCATTGAGACATAAAGAAACACCAGTAATGAAAGTTAAACAGGTCAGGTTGAGAGATTGAATTAAAGGCTGTTAGAAATGTCCCTTTCTGCAGGGTCACACCACCCCTTTTACCTTCTTCCTCTGCTTTTCTGACCTCACTTTTACTGGCGTTAGGACTCTGTGCACTTTACCACTGCTTACCAGTGCTAGAATGCTTGTGCCCTCTCCCCTAAGTCATAGTAACATTGGCTTAACCCCAATTGGCATCTTTAATTTATTGTAAATTCCTAATAAAGTGCACTACATATGTCTATGGTCTATAAATGAAATACTACTTGTGTGCCTGCAGCACGGACTGTGCCAACCTCTTAAGTAGCCCTCTAACCATGTCTGAGGCCTGCTATTGCAAGCATTTGTGTTTCACACTGCCATGTCAATGTGGTAAAATAACCCTCTTGCCAGGCCCAAACCATCCCTCTCTATGCATATAAGTTACCGGTAAGGTATTCCCTGAACAACTCAGAAGGCAAGGTGCAATGTATTTAAAAGTCAGGACAGGCACTTTTAAGTGTGACATGTCCTGGTAGTGAAAAACTCCCAAAACTGTTTTCCACTACAGCGAGGGCTATCTCTCTCATAGGATAACACTGGGGATACATTAATACATCGTATAAGTCTAATTCACAATCTGGATTTGTCAGGTTTGGTGTCTCTGGACTCATAATTTAAAACCACAACTCATGGTGAAGTTGGATTTTAAATTAAATTCCTGAAAATGCCATTTTTACAAAGTTGGCATTCTCTTACCTTGGCCATTTGGTGCCTAATACCTGTCTCTGAATACACATCTGGGGTGGGTGACAGCTGGGCTTGTTCACTGCTTCAAGACAGCCACACACAAAGGGAGCTTAGATGTGACTGATGGGCCTACCACTGCTTGATGGGCCATACTGGGGAGGATGGGAGGGAGGAGCTAACACTTACACCTGATTAGGCTGTGTCCTGTCCCCACACAAAGAGCTGCATACCCCTTGTATGGAGTCTGGAGCCAGGGCAGGGAGGGAGGACCTCTGTGCACTTCAAAGACTTTTCTTTGAAGTCTCCTCCACCTCAAAGTCACAAATGGGTATAATCACTGGACCTCTGACACCACCACTCCAGTACACGTCTGGACCTGTGGATAATCTGTTAGGAAGAACCACTGCTGTGCTGCTCCGAGGACTGCCACTCTGCTCGACTCCTGCTGTGCTGACCTGCTGCCTACTGCCCTCTTGCCTGGGAGTGAGAAGGTCTTGACCTGCATTTCTACAACCCAGAGTGACTTCAAGGGCCAGCTGACTGGTCTCCAGTTTTGTGAAGTGTCAGAGACACAAAAGACCTCAACATAGTCTGCTACAGCACTTGGACTTTGCTTGCTGCAAGTCTTGCCCTGCTAAGTGGTGTCAACGCAGTCATGGGCCCTTGGAAGTGGGTATAAAGTGCTGCTTCAACCAGAACCCACGCTTCCTTATCAGAACCAGTGCACCTTCGCCTTTGCATGTGTCAGAACCAGTTCATCGCCTTCCTCAATAATGACAAATCCCAGCTCAAGGTACTTTGGTTCAGTGGGCCTAAGTGGGTCCCTGTATCCAGAACGTGCTTCATTGTAGTTGCCTGAACTTCTGACTTTGGCACGGTCCAGCATGACCAGATATCTAATTTAAAGGCTTATTGCTTCTAAGCAGTATTTTACATGTATTCTTTAAAATTTCATATCTCGACTTCTACCTATTGTATTTTTTGTCGTTTTGGTCTTGTTTATTTATTAAGTTAGACTCTATTTTTCTAACTTGGTGTGGAATCCTTTTGTGTGGTGTTTTCACTGTTTTACTGTTTGAAGTGTTGTACAAATACTTTATCCATTGCCTCTTACATTAAGCCTGACTGCTCTGTGCCAAACACCAGGGGTTGAGCACAGATTAACATAGGGCCTGTTTATGAATTACCCTGAATAGGATTGTGGTTCCTGCTTGGTCAGGGTGCATACCTCTGCCAGCCAGCAACCCCATTTGCGACAAAGGCAGAATGACAGGAAAGGGTAACAAACTTAGGATGAAGATGATGTGAGAGGGAAGGAGGTAATGAGATTCAAAGAGGTGAATTCAGGGGCTGAAAATAGATTAGTCAACAGTGATTGAATGAGAGGAAGTCCAAGAATGTTGAATAAGTAAAATATTGGGGATAGACTAGGGCTGTAAATGAAACGTTTAGCAACATGTAACTTGAGGTATGAGAAAGATTTTACAGAAGTTATACAGTCAGCAGAAGTACGTGCAAAAGACAGAGAAGTTGTGAGGATAAGGTGTCTAGGTAAAAATAATGGTAGCACTGTGAGTGCAAAAAATATATGAGAAGTGGCGCTGGAGGTTAAAAATAATGTGAGGTGCAGAATATCAAAAATAATATAATTGCTTCTTTCCTATCACTAAGAAGTACAAAAACAGAGATTATTAAAGCTTTGATGCATCCATCCAAATGTGTCACAAAAGGTCTTAGAGAAACCTGGAAAAAGAAAGGAGCACATGGATGCCATCAGCATCAAATGATGGGTGAAATAAATAACGAGGCCGACAGATGTGAACATTACCTATCGAAGATGTCACAGAAAATATACACCTTGTGACAGCTGTTCACACTAGGAGAAGTGTGAGCAGAGAATACTGTGAATGCCTCAGAAGTAGAGAACTCCAAGAACCTTGAGCCCGGGCCAGGAGATTCAGTCATGCTGCACCCAGGGCCCAGTGCCTGGTTCCTAGGTTCAGCACCTGGTCCAATGCCGTGGAAGTGGCTTGGGTGCATGTTCCATGACCCAAGCTTGGCTTCTGTCTTCTAATGGCCTGTGCCCAACAGCCCAGGGCTGAGTATGTTCAGCTAGCCACCCCATAGAAGCTTATTGTGTGGGTGTTCAGGCTGTCAGCAGTCATCTTGAAGCGAACTTGATGGGCTCTACACATCTTATAATCTTGAAATGAATATAAAAAAAAACAATTGAAAATAAATAAAAGAAAGTAAAAATTAGAGCTGAATAGTAGTGCTCTGCTAGACATTGGTATCGAACTTCAGTGATACACCTCATGCCTCATAAATCCCACCAGGTGGAGGAATGCAACAAGAAGCACCAGCTCCACAGCAGCAGTGCAGGTGGCCTATCGATACAGCGGTACTCCGTTTATTTGTCAGGGGGCTTTACCAGCCCCCCCACATTCTCACCAGGGAGTTTGAGGGGTTGTGCAGTGGCTAGGTCTAAACTCGCATTGGGCCAGGCCACCCGACTGGTGCTTCAGCCCCAGTGCTGAGGCACTTAAATATTAGTGCCTGGACTAAAGAACTGGATATCAGCTGGACCAAGGACTGCAACTCTCAACTCTCAATCCTCAAGATTGTTCAGATCACTACTCTATCCTCTAACAACTATTTGGTCCAGATACCATTCGAAACAGATTCTACAGTAACCAGTTACCGATTAATAGGGCTGTTGGACGTGGAATTAAAAGTACTTAGCCAGCCTGCTACTGAATGAACTGGATACTTGAGCTCGAAGCAAAAGCTAGATCCCACTTAATCAAACAGATTTCAAAGCAAAGGCTAGCAGCACAGACCATCTGGTAGCTCGATCAAGTACAACTAAAAACCTGCACCAAAAGAAGCAGCTAATATATTTTTGTTTTATAGATTTTATTAAAGCATTCATTGACGTGAACGTAACTTCCTTTGGAAAAATAAGTTGAGTTGGCACATCCCTTACAACCTTCTGTGAACCTTGCAACTCTTATACATGGATACCTGGGTCCAGGAAAAGCTTGGCACAAACAAGATAATATGTACTCAAAGGGGCCTTAAGCAAGGTGGCATCCTTGCTCCAACAATCTTTTATTTATATGTGTCAGATTTGAGCCTCCAATTGGATGCAGCCATTTCACCCCTCCCCCACCCCCCAACCCACCCCAAAGAATCGTCTCTCAGCGTATCGTCTGATTACAGTAGGCAGATGATGTTATTGTCCTGAACTTCACTAGGGTTGGCCTCTAAAAGCTGCTAAATGTACTGAACAGCAACTGAAAAGTAATACAAATGGCTGCAGAACTCGAATAAAAAACAAGTATAGATGTCCTCAGGAAAAAAGAAAAAATGGTTCATGGTATTTGAGAGAAAAATGTCTAGCCAATACTAACACATAGAAATACGCGGTGTATGGTTAGATGGCCACGGGGGACATGTAAAGCAGCTGAATTCACTCAAACTAAAAGTCTCCTCCCTACTCTTTTCAAGCTCTGTGATCTGTCACATATATAAATTCTGAAAGTGGCCAAAGCAAAGTTCATGCCTACAAACGCGCCTAACAGAAATGCACAATCTAATATATTCGGGTTCTTTGTGAACACGTCCCAGACCAAAATATAGGGTTTTTATTTAGACTCCCACTAAATTCCTCACAAGCCTCGACTCGAATTCGACCTAATGGGCCAACCAGTAGCTCCGAAATCAGCATCTTTTGATTTCATGCCACTTTGGACGGAAAAAAAACATTCCACGCAGAACTATTGGCAGTGCACACTGTTGGGTCTGCAAGCTGGCCAGTCTGCTATGTACCTGTGAAAGTTTACTAAACAAAGACAGATCATGGTTACAAAAACCTTTCAACCATTAGTGCATTTGGCCCTGCCGTCACACCATCATTTTCTGCTTGCTATCTCCATGTGGTTACTACCTATATTAAATGTATTGCCCATGCAGTCTGATAACAAGGCAATTGAAATTCTGGTCTCCTTGTTTCTAAAATGCTTCTTGCACCATGGAAAGACATCCCTAACCCTACTGGACTTTCTTTGGCCACTATTCTGTTCTCTGGCAGCGCACCAGATCTTAACAATTTTATGAATGCCAACATGCGCTTACGATTCTTCTGAAACATTTCTGAATGTATGAATTATTCTATCATACGAATCGTGTGCGCAGGCCTCTAGCCAGGTAGCTAAAGCACCACTCCCAGTGACTTTTAAATGATCAAAGCTCTACGGAAAGAACTGTTCAACATTATTTAGGAAAGGAGTGAAAGTGCTTCCGAGCTCTCTGTCCTGCCCTTCTAGGCAGTGGTTGCGCTTGGTCCTCCCCAAGCTTTTTGCCTTAACCACTCCTGGTTTTTGAGCCCTTTTTTGTTGGCTTTTTGGAATCTGTGTCCTTTACCATTAATTATGAGTGCTAAAGTGCTTGTGCTCACTTCTTTAAACATGTTGAAATTGGCTTGTACTCAAATGGGACATTTATTTTAACTGTAAATCTCTAGACAAGTGGTGGTACAGGTACCTAGGACTTGTAAATCAAGTGCATTTAGTGAGCTTGCAGCACTGATTGGGCCACCCACTTATGTAGCCATTTAAAACATGTCTTAGACCTGCCATTGCAGCCTGTAGTAAATTTAAAAATGCCGTTTTGACCTGGGAAAGTAAACCTTTTGCCAGGCCTAAACTTATTCTTGTGTCCTCTGGTGTCCTCTGTGAACAAAGGTATTTTTTCTGGCTACTATCTGTGGCTTTGGACGGAGGCAGTGATCAGGCCTCTTCAAAAAAGGCCAATCTTGATAATAAAGATCCTAAAAATTGCTGTCCAATCTCACTACTCTCCTTTCATGCCAAAATTCTTTGGAAACATCTCAATAGCCATTTGATGGAGTTTGTGGAGGTTCAAGCATAGTTAGACATATCTCAGTTCAGTTTCCAGAAACATCTTGGAACCAAAACCTCACTGGTTGCTGCTGCAGACTGTATTAGGTGACTAGTGGATGGAGGGCATCCTGTTAGATTTGTCTGCAGCCTTCTATACCATTTTCCCTACTCTACTGGTCGAATGCCTAGAAAAAAATGGTATTACAGATAGGGCTCTGGCTTTCTTGTGCTCCTTCCTTAAGGATCACTCTCAGAGGCTGATGATCAAGCAGCATTAATCAGATACCTTCTCTTTGCCATGTGGAGCACAGAAGGTCTCATCTATGAGCCCTATGTTGTTTAATTTGTACATTTCTCCACTTGCCACCATTATTCGTTCTTTTGGATTGCATGTAACATCATATGCTGATGACAGACAAATCCTTTTGTCAATCTCTAAGAACACAACAGCTACTACAGATAACTTCTCTCGTTTCATGTCTGTGATCGCGGATTGGAGAGGAAGGAATTTTCTCAAACTTAATGGAGAAAAAACCGAGGTGTTGCTCTTTGAGATCCAGTCTTTGATTTGGAATGACAACTGGTGGCCAAGCACTTTAGGTACTCTCCCTGTTTCTGCAGAAAAGGCCAAGAATCTTGGGGTGATTCTTGACAGCGAACCTTCGCTTAATGGGCAGGCCAATTGTACAGTAGTGACCTGTGTCTGACCTACAAGGAAACTAAAGAAAACGTTTCCCTATATCCCTCTCTCAGCATGAAAGCAGGTGGCTCTGGTCATGTCCAGAATGGATAATTGTAGCACCCTTTATCTGGAGTCTAATATCAGTACTCAGGCAAAATTGCATGTAGCACACAACGCTCTTGCAAGTGTGATTCTTGACTTTCCAAAGCAATTTTCTGCTGCTGCAGGACTGCTTGAGCTGCATTGGCTCCCTATTAGTAAGAGGATTAAGTTAAGGCTATCTGTATTGTAAACAAGGCTCTCCACCAAGTACGTCCAGCTGGAATCAGGGCGATGTTTCAATGGTACATCCCAGGCAGAAATCCGTTTTCCATTCATCACAATCCGCTTATCTTGTCTCAAGTTTGCAAGAAGAGATGGGAGCAGAGCCTTTTCGACTGCCGCTGCCAGGCTCTGGAGTTCCCTCCCCTAGTCTTTGACATTGATAAAGGAACATTTGCCTTTTAGAAAGGCACTTAAGACCTGGTTGACCACTATTTAGGTAGTGCTACTATCATACATAGATGATTTGCCATCTGCCTGTATTGGACTGCTGTGTCTATAGCACATTGATGCCTATTGGCAGTTGTTGAGCTTTATAAATATAAATCAAATACATAAATGTCACCCATAGAGTAGGCCCTAAACATCCCACAGGGCAGGGTACAGTGTATTGAAAATGTTAGACATGTATTTTTCAGTTTTACATGTCCTGATAGTGAGAAACTCACAACCTCTCCCAAAGGATAACATTGGGTTACCTTATTGCATTTAATAAGTGATAACTTGTGTGTGGGAACAAGTAGGAATAAATGTTTGGTATCTGGAGAATTGTAATCGTAAACAATTTTTAATGGTAAAGTCACATTTGAAGTTACGATTCCTAAAATGTCACTTTAAGAATGTTGAGACAGTCTACAGGGAAACCAATAAACCCAGCTGAGACCCGGGTAAAACGTGAAATCAACAGCAATGTCTCAACAGGTATACATTTAGAAACTATTAGGCAATGACAAATTCATACATAACCCATATAAAAAGAGGGAAGATAATCAATTGTATATCATAATCATTTCAGGATTTAATGAATAAAAAGGCCAACATAGCATCCATCTTTATCCTAGAATAGTGCTTTGACTAAAGACAAGTGAACACATAGTGCTCGTGAACAAGTGTCCCAAAACCAGCGCATGTGAAACAAACAAGAACGTAAGAAAAAGAAGATAGCAGTTACTGTGTAGGCAGTCCTTTTTAAAATCCAATTACATGAAATCGTGATTTTCTTCAAAACATAAAAATTAACATGTAGGTTAGGAAGCCTAAATTCTGCTGCTTGAATTGTCAACAGGTTTTTGACCTTGTAGATTTAAGGTCATTATAAGGACAGAGGAAAACACATGGTCAAAGTAGTGCTGTAAGCAAAAGACAAAGATGTATTTAGAAAATATGAAAATGAAGTAGTAATACCAAAGCCTCCACCAAGAAAGACTAATTAAAGACTCACTAGCCAGTAAAAAAAAGAAATATAACACTAATCAGACCTTTAGGAACGTTGGCATTTTCTTGACTTAAACATATGGTGCCTGCAGCCTGTTTCCTGGGTCACCTGACTTGGTGTAGTTGTCAGTTTGGCTTTGTGTGTTCCTCCCAGACACTATCACAATAACAGGCCTAGTGTTGGCAGGATGAGGCATCCTGGCTTGATGAGCTGGACGGAGCTGTTGCTTGTCATACTTGCACTTCAAAGATACTGCCTCAGCCTACCCACAAAGAACTGTACACTAGCCTATAGTGACTGCAGACAGACTGGCAACAGGGCAGGGAGGCAGCTGTTCCAGGCACTTCTGAAAGAGAAAACTCCAGGAATGCCTCCTGTTTCAAAGGGGGCATCACCTATAAAAAATAGGACTGTAAGAAGTGTTCTTCAGTTAATTTCTGGACCTGCAGAAGGACTATCAGAGGACTGACTGCTCTGCTACCTGTGGCCCGCTGTGTACATCAGGGGACTGCCCTGCTGCACCAAGAAGAGTACCTTGCTGCACCACAAGTACTGCTCCGCTGCCCGTTCTCTGCCTTGTGCCCTCAAAGGACTTCCCTGCTGCTGGAGACCTGCTTTTCTGCTTCCATCCCGGACTACCAGAGTGACTCCAAGAGCTAGTTTGCTGACCTGGAAATTCTCCGACCATCCTGAACCTGCACCTGGACCCAGCCTGAGTGAGTCTTGACCCTCCAAGTGATGCCACTCTAGTCCTGGACCCTTGGAAAAGGGGTTAAACGTGCTGTGCTAGCCTAACTGAAGGTTCTATCAAAACTGTCCCAGAGCCTCACAAAACAATGAGACGCAGACCATGCACCAAGGACATAAGATACACTCCTCAGGAGGCAACATTTGCTCCTGTGCCCTGCCTGTGCTCCATTATGGTGGGCATGAACTTGAAACTTTGTCTCGGTCTAGCGTGAAAAGATACCTTCAGTTGGCGCTCTGTGCCTTTTAACACTACTTTTATCTAAATGTTTAAAATTGCATATCTCCAAATCTATTGATTGGATCTTTTACTGTTTTTGTGGCATTTTATTTATAACATTTTAATCTATTTTTCTAAATTCATGTGGAATTCTTCTTGTGTTGTGTTTTCATGTTATTGCTGTTTGTGTGCTGCATAAATATTTTACACATTGTCTCTAAGTTAAGCTTGACTGCTTTGGTACTAAGCTACCAGTTGTTTAGGCACAGGTTAATCTAGTACATTTTGTGGTTCACTCTGACAAGGATTGTGTCTGCTGCTTGAGGAGGGCTCACAACCACCTCAACCAACAACCAGTTTCACACAGTAGCAGACTGCATTTTAACAATTTTAATGAAAGTACATACATATATAGTTTCTTACCCAAGCAATCCAAAAACAATTAACTTTTTCAGATTACCTGCCATATAACACACTTTAAAATCTGCTATGAAAGCACATCTACAATTTAGTACTTTATTTCAAGACCCCATCAAGACAGGACTAAGAACCCAGCTATTTATTTATTCTGTGCATATGTGATCGCTCGACAAACAATCTTAATCTTATGGTGTTTCTAATATCAAATGCATGTAATTGTTTTAATTAGCTGAAAAAAATATTGCTTACTTACCTATACACTTTGTAGCCAAGTTGAGTAAATTTGATCCATTACAAATAGGGCCACAGGTTTTATGGTATTTATTTTGTAGACATTTCCATCTGTGATTATCCATATCTATTTTTCAACCTTTTTATCTGTATTTTTTGATAATAATTTTGATACGATTTTGTGTTTTGTTAAATGATTAACATAAATGTAATATATATTTCTTCAGTTATTTTACTGATCAAGGTAAACTTGCAATAGACTTCTCATGCATTTCAGTGCTTTACGAAGTCATCACTCATCTGCAATACACTAACTTGACATTAACATTTTTGTACAATGCACAACTGCCACTGTGTAAAGGTTCATTAGAATTATTTTTCTTTTTTTAACACCCTTGCATGTTATTCTAAACTGCTGTTGCCTAGTAGTGAACAATTAACACCTTCAAAGATCTCTTAAAAGAAGACCAATTTTCCACGTTTTTCCATATTTAAAGACAAATATAAATAGAAGAATAGATGGGTTTTTGTCTGTATTTATCTGTAGAAATCTGTAAAACTGGGAGCTTAATTACAAGCAGTGAAGCTAACGGACTATTACCTGCCAAGTCTTGAAGTATAAATACATTTTCTGCTGCTTTAAATCTCATACTAGTTAGTAATTTCAATCAGCCATCTGTGTTTCATAAATACAAAAGACAAAGTGATCCCCAACAAGATCAAGAGTTAAATGTTGATATGCCCTTTATTAAGTATCCACTATTAGGTATCCATCAGAGCACATATTGCACTGCACTCCTTATCACAATACAGTATTTCCTGAACATCCTGGACACCGTGAATGAAGTAAAGGCCAGATGTACCAAAGGATTTTACCCATTCTGTGTCTATGGGAAAATGCTTTAGTACATATGGCCCTAAGTCACTTGTCTGGGCATTAAACATGATTTTATGACTCTGACCATTTTCACAGAAAGAGAGTATCCCTTGGGTGTCGGCCTCAGTAGTGTCGTCCTCATCCAGCAACTTTTATGCTACCATAGTTCATACCTAAAGAATGAGTACCTCTTCATCAAGTTGGAGAGGTAACAGATACAAACTGCAAGCCACAAAGTTGCAAATCAATCGATATTATGGGGCTGATTCACAAAAGTGTTTAATAAGTACATGAAGTACGACTACAAAAGTGCTGTTTTACATACTGTAACATGCCTTTGTGAATTGGCTTGAAACGTCTAGCTCCCTATTAGTAAAGTGCAAAGAGGGTACAGTCCTTTCCATTTCAGCTATTTGCATATTAATACTCTCTTAGTATTCCTCATGTATTCCCACTCTAGATGTTTTGGGGGCAGTTCATAAAGGCAGGAAAGAGTACTTATATGACGTACTTTGGACCTATTAACTTACGTACTCCAAAGTATCCTCGCTAAGAGGTCCCATAGTTGATTACATGTTGTATTCTAATACTGAAAGCTATTTAGAATTAAATAGTATTACCACAATGCATATTGAATAATACAGATTCTAAAAAGTAATCTTTGGGATAAGGTGCAACTCACTCATGAGAAAAGGAGGAAAAGTTAACATTTATTTTAAATTCTAATACGCCGCCTTATTTCCTTATGTGGTCTGCAAATGTATTTTGAAGATCATCTATGTCAGCTCCCATTCAGAATGGTGACATGCAATGTTTGGACATTACAGTGCTTCCATATAGGCATTTAACATGCTTTCATATGTGAGAGGCCAACAAAGGAAGTGCATGATTGAGTCCATAGAGGATTCATTGCATGAATTGGCACTTAGGTCCCAATGTCAATCTTCTCATTTATTTTCTGTCAGTATGATTTTGTATGTATATAAATGTAAGATATATTTTGGGCATGCATTCATCAAATATGGTTTGAAGCTTACTAAGGAATCAATTTCAACATAATAATACAAAGTCACTCTTTTTTAGTTATCTTATTTTTACTTAATCCAATCCATCTATCAACAATGGGTCTCCTTCAGTTATGACTTTAGTTTTAACATGTTTTTTTCTAGGGCTTACTTTCTTATGGAGATTATTAATTATTGATGTGGATGAAATGTGGACATGAATGTGAATTGTATAGTGTGGACATAGCTACAAAATACATGATAGAAAATTACAGTAGGTATTGCTGAAGGAATAGGAGAGGTGAGATGAAAAGTGTGCATCCTACGACAATGCCAGAGTAAGTTACAAGAGTGAATGGATGGGAAGAGCCATAGCAGATATAAAGAACAGGATACAATAACCTACATCCTGCTTAGCTCAGATACCAGGCTGAAACAGAAGAGCAGAAATGAAGCTGGAAAAAAAAAAAATATAGATTCAAACAAAAAGTAGAAGCGTCATTGTTTCAATGGGTGACATAAGAGCTTAGATATTATTACAAAATAAGCATACCCTATGAAATGGACAATTTTTAATAAGTTAAGAAAAGTTGAAGGAATGTTATATTTGTAGCTGTAAATAATAATGAATGTGTTTACAACTATAGAAAATATATCAAGTGGCTACTGAGAGCATTTTGCAGTTACCTATTGAAAACTCCTTTGAAAGCTTATCAATTGGATGCATAAAAGCGTGTTTATTTTATAAATTTACTGGGCCTATGGGTTCAAGTAAAAGCATATTGAGCATAGGCATGCTCCGGTCTTGAAGAGTAATTGAAGGGCGTATCTCCATAATTGACACTAATATGTGAGAAACCCCTACACAAATAAGACATCCTCTATGATGTTATAGTGGATTTGTAGTTTATATTTTTCTTGAAGATGGAAACATTCTATTCTGGATAGTAAGAGTTGCCACTGTCTAATTTATTGTGCATGTCTAATTAACACAGCTATTTTTTTTTCTTAAATTCTTATATAAACTCAATTACCTATGCTATGTATAATATACTGAACTGGAGACTGTATTATTAAATGTTATCTTTTGAGGACAATACCAATTGAATACCAAGTCTAGAACAATTGAATTTCAAATACTAGATCAAATCGCAACCTGTGTTGATAAAGTTCTCAATTTGGCAATTTGGAGCACTTTTCTTGATCCTTTATCTTCATTTTGTGAGCTGCACCTGTCTGATTTCATTGAGTACTTTTCTTCACTATTGTAAATTCTGATCATATTGCTCACATTTTCTTTAACTTGGCTCAGCTTATATAAAGTGGAACATTTTAAAAGTTTGTTTCTTTCTATATATACTGATTGAGGTGGTAAGTGCTAATGGAGGCATAACAAATATAGTATTAGAAATGTTTAGTTTATTTCTGCTTTGAAATTTGTGCATAACATTCAATATGACATGTAAAGAGTATGCCAGGTATTACAATTTTGTTTATATATTGTTGTTAATTTTGTAGGTGTCCTATGACATAGCCTCCTAGCCATCCTTTAAACTGCCTCCCAGGTTCTGATAAAAAACTGTTATACTGGTAGGATACTCATTGCACCTCTAGAATAATCATAATAGGACAACCTGATATTAAAACCCAAAGGGCACACCTATAATGTCAGGCAGCCACTACTAAAGCCACTTAAGCCAGGCCACTTAGTGTTGAAAAGGACACATCAATGCTTGAAGAGATACACATCACTTATCCTCATCCAATATACTGCTAAGCACTATGATCTAAGATGTGTTAAGAGCATCAGTCTAGTCACTCAAGCACAACACCATGCCCCTTCCCTCATAGGACCACAAAAAGCATAACAACTTCCAATCTAGAACTCCATGATATTCATTCGATAATGCAATCCGGCATGTTGCTGTCAGGTATGAAGTGCTCTACAAATGCAATTAACCTACAAGACAATCCAATTACTTAAGTGGACAAAGGAAGCATGTTGGAGTGTCGCTTATGGGAAGAGTTGCAGAAGCATTGCCAGTGGAAGAGATGCAGGTGAAAAGAAAAATGAGAGGGATAGCTTTAAGTTAGATGCTGCAGCCAAAGATTTACTCTACAAGGAGGTGTTGCTTGAAGAGGTGAACCTTCAACTCCATGAACCTGGATAAGATATAGTAAAAACCCAAGGGACACCGGCTGCCAGGCTGTCTCTAGTAAGATTCTTTAACCATGTGCATCAGGACTTGTCCACATTTGTACAGATATAATGGTTGATTCTTCCACAACGTTTGTTGCTCCTGTTTCAAATATTGAAGGGATTGCCAGTGTTGAAGGCACAGTTCCAAAAACAGATTAGCAGTAGTAATGTTCTATCTCAGTCAAAGAGAATGTGTTTTTAAATCTCATGTCTCAGTCACTATGTCACACAAATATGCAGTTAATGCTTTGATTTATTAACATAGATTTATAGTTGTAGTCTCGATCGAAGAGAAGGGAATATTGTTATACCTTAAAACCATAAACAAATTACTGAGGGCAAAACTATTGAAAGATAAGTGCATGTGGGAAAGTATAGATTTACTATTCTTAAATCCATATGTACATATATTAAAGAAATATATATAGATGTACAAATGTATACATAATTATCTGTATTTTTGTCTTTGATGTTATGGCTACAATAATACGAAATAATGACATTCCCTGTTCAATATTCAGGACCCACACCAGTTTTATTGAACTACACCCAAGTTATTAGTTAATCCAGTAGAGTGGAGTACAGTTTTTTTAGCTTTTTAAGGTGGCAGTCCACCTGTTTGTAGTGTAAGTCTTGCACCTAATTTGTCATTGATTTTCACATATTGAACTTCTTCATTTGTACAGAATATATTGTGAAATATGCTCCCGTCATTCAGGCTCAAAAAGACAGGATTCCATCTTCCAGGCAGGGTTGGTAGATGATTACAGCTTGTGTGCATGAATATGTTTACATATTTCCATTATGCAGTGTTACACATACACAGTTACATTTCATACATTTTCAAATGTATGGTAAGCATGATCAACTAATTAGACAAAAATCTCATTTTTTAATTAAGTGTGTAAACTAGGATTAAGATCAGATCCTCAGATTCCCAGAAGAGCAAAGTACCCATTAGATTATGGGGGTTATTACAACTTTGGAGGAGGTGTTAATCCGTCCCAAAAGTGACGGTAAAGTGACGGATATACCACCAGCCGTATTACGAGTCCATTATATCCTATGGAACTCGTAATACGGCTGGTGGTATATCTGTCACTTTTGGGACGGATTAACACCTCCTCCAAAGTTGTAATAACCCCCTATATCTCTTCCCAAGACTTGTTGCATAACATACACTGGATCAATCAATCAATCAATCAATCAATCGGGTGGATACCTATAGCGAGGCTAATCACCCGAGAGGGTATCCAGGTGCTTGATGGTCATAATGGTTCCGGTGATTCACTGGAACAGCCAGATCTTGAGTGCTTTCTGGAATTCCAGTAGAGAGGCGGAGGTCCAGACTGCAGAGGGAGGTTATTCAAGGATTTTGTTGCAAGGTAGGAGAAAGAGTGTCCTCCGCCTTTGCTTCTGTGGATGCGGGGGATGCAGGAGAGTGAGACAGAGATGGATCATAGTTATCTGGCAGGGTGATGGACGTTCAGGTGACAGTAGATGCAGGCTGGTCCTTGGTTGTGTAGTGCTTTGTAGGCTTGGTACATCAGCTTTAATTGGCATCTCTTCTGTATGGAGAGTCAGTGGAGTTTTATGAGGTGGGGTGATGTGGATCCCACTGGGGAGGTCGAAGATGAGTCTAGCAGCAGGGTTCTCAATGGTCCGAAGTCTCTGCTGAGGGTATGAATTGATCCCAACATAGAGTGTTTTGCAGTAGTTAAATCTGCTGTTGATTAGGGACTGAGTGATGGTACGTCTGGTGATCAGGAGGAGTCAGACTTTTTGTAACATGCGAAGTGTGCGAAAGCAGGCAGAGGCGACTGCGTTGAACTGGGACTTCATGGTCAGTTTGCTGTCCAGGATTATGCTGAGGTTTCTGTTGTGGTCTGTCGGTTTGGGTGATGGTTCTAGTTCTGAGGGCCACCAGGAGCTGTTTCAAGGGGTGGTATTGTTGCCAAAGGTCACAACCTCTGTTGTGTCCTTGTTGAGCTTCAGGTAGTTGTCCTTTATCCAGTGGGCAATGCACCTGTGGAAGTTGGTTCCTGTGTTGGCGGGATTTTCTGAGAGAGAGATGATCTGGGTGTCATCTGCATAGAATATGATGTTTAGTCTGTGGGGTCTCAAGATGATGGCCAAGGAGTATCATGTAGATGTTGAAGAAGGCTGAGGGAGGTTTCTTGAGGAACAGCGCAGATTATATCCTTGGGTTCAGAAGTGAATAGAGGCAGGAGGACCATCTGTGTCCTTCCGGTAAAGAAGGAGGCTATCCACTTGAGGGCATGTCCTTACATATCCATATGTGATGCACTCTTCTAATCAGGGTTCGATGAGATATGGTGTCAAAGGCTGCTGAGAGGTCACAGAAGATCAGCACCACAGTTCTCCCTGGTGAGGAGGACTTTGATGTCAACAGTGGCTGTAATCAAGGCTGTCTTGGTGCTGTTGTTGGTGCAGAATACAAGTTGGGAGGTGTCTAGATGTTTCTGCTCCAGATATTTAGTGAGATGTTGGTTGATGGCTTTTTCCTGGACTTTGGTGGGGAAAGGAAGAAAAGAAATGGGGTGGTTGTTTTTTAGTTTTCTTGGGTCAGCAGATTGTTTTTGAGGAGTGGTTTGACTCCTGCATGTCTCGAGTCTTCAGGAAAGCTGCCTATGGCAAGAGAGAAGTTGAAGAGGATGCTGAATTCACTGCTGATCCTGCATCTTTTGAGGTTAAAAATGTGGTATTGGCAGGAGTCTGTGGGGGCTCCTGAGTTCATGATAGTGGTGGTGTCCAGGGCAGTGAGCTGGTCCCAGGAAGTACATTGGTGTTCTGTATTAATTTTGATGAGTGCTTGTAGGTGGAGGAAGTCTGACTACTTGGGCTGGGATTTGAAGTTCTTATGGATAGTGTGATCTTGTTGTGGAGAAAGTTGTCGTGACTCTCACATAGTTCTGGGTGGGTGATGCTGTTTTCTGTAGCTGGGGGGTTGGCATACTCTCTGACAATGTTGGCAAGCTCTTTGCTATGGGTGGAACTGGATTGGATACTGTTGGCTAGGGCTTTCCTCTTATTCTCTCTCAGTAGCTGTAGAAGAAGTTGAGAAAGGTCTTGAAGGTGGTCCTCTCTAAGTTGTCCTAGCTTGTGCGCCATCTTCTTTTGAGCTGCTTGCAGTGGCGATTTTCAGTTCTCAGTTGCTTGGTGTACCATCTTGTCTGCTTGGTGGATCCCCTGTGTCTGCTGGTCCTGATGGGAGCGATGATGTTGGAGCAGTTGATGATCCAGGAGTTTTTGACAGCTTGGTCCAGGTTTGATGCAGTGTTAGGGCATGATGTGTTGAGGACTTCTGCCCATCGGATCTCTGATATTATGCTCCAGCTGCAGTGGGGAGTGCTGGATGGCTCGGTGGTGGAGGTGTGGGGGCTGGAGAAGTTGAAGTGTTTGATGGAGTGGTAAGTCCAGGTGAGTTCAAAGACATGGCTGTACTTGACCCTGTTGCTGGAGGTGGAGATGGGGTCCAGTGTGTTCCCTGCATTGTGAGTGGAGTCAGTGATGAGTTGAGTGAGCCTGATAATATTCATGCTGTTGAGGAGGCAAGCAATGTTGGTGTTATTGAGGTTATTGAGGTGGAAATTCAGATCTTAGAGAAAGATGTAGGGGGTTATTCTAACTTTGGAGGAGGTGTTAATCCGTCCCAAAAGTGACGGAAAAGTGACGGATTTACCACCAGCCGTATTACGAGTCCATTATATCCTATGGAACTCGTAATACGGCTGGTGGTATATCCGTCACTTTACCGTCACTTTTGGGACGGATTAACACTCCTACAAAGTTAGAATAACCCCCGTAGTCTTTGGAGTCAATAGCGAGAGGGACGACGAGGTGGGGGATGATGTAAAGAAGCTGGGGCATGGTCCTTGATATGTTTGCCTGTAGGTTAGTCTTTGTAATCAATGTAAGAATGCAATATGAGTAACTTGAAGTTGCAACCTTATATGGCCCTTTCCATTCATCTGACACTCCTCTTGGTGTGCACAATTTTATAAGCACACTCAAACTCTCTTTTTAGTTATCAAAGTTCATTCAAATGTATTTGTCAGTCCATGCTGTACATAACATGCATGTGCACATCACAGCTTTTATGTATGTGAATCATGATTTTTTTTCATCACAGCAACCTGTTTTCTCCTGACTTCAACCTCTTCATGCTAGAGTTTAGCTTCCAAAACAGCCAGATTATCTTTGTCTTGTTAATTAAAATTGACTGCCAGTTAATCAAATGCATTTCTTTGTACTCAATAACCGCTTTTCCTTACGATGCTGTGGTGTATGTATAATTCTGCTGCTCACCTGACTGCCCTAGAAAGGGGGACCCAAATTGATCTCATTAGCAAATGCATTGTTTGCTTCTTAAAATATGAAAAACCACAGTCATGCTTAGTTCTGACATTACATTGGCCCTACAATTGTATCACTAACTAATACTACCAGAATATTATTGCCAGAATATTGCCTGACATAAACATCTGTCGTAAATATCATTCACAAACATATTTCTTCATTAGCCTTAATAAAAGAAAATCAACACATAAAGAAAGTATGTTTTTGTACACAATATTTAGGACACAATATTAAGTTAGGCACTATGGCCCCGATTATGAACTTGGTGGGATTCCCCGCCGCCAACCGTGCCGGCGGTCATTGAAAGATCGCCAGGGGCGGCGGCCGGCATCCCGCCAAAAAATGACGCATGGAGTCTCACCGCCATTGATGGCAGTGAGGGTCGCCATGCACCATGATGGTGGTAGGTGGTGGGGGTGGATGCTGCTCCACCCTCACTGCCACGTCAGACCATACACCGCCACGCCTATAATGATGCAGTTATACGGATGGTGGTGTATGGAGAGGCGGTGATGGCGGCGGAGCCACTTGTTTGTGGGTGTTCAGCAACATTGCCCACCCCATACCCTCATACCAAATTCAGTCATACTTTACTTTCTGTAACTGAATAATGTGGAATTATATGTGGAAATCACTGTATTAGCGCAGCTAAGGCCTCCATTACGAGTGCCACATTTAATTCTGATATGTGTGATGCCTTTTATTAGCAAACAACTCGGAATTCACTGCACTACCACTCTGTTCTCCTGGTGAATTTCAGCAGGCCAAACCTGTTAATATGTACCGGGAGAATATGCCTAGTAAAATAAAAACTGGGCCATATTGCCTCTGATGCGTTAAGCACCATACACAGAATGTTATGTCCTACTTTGTGGTCAAAAGTCGAAAAAGCGATAATTGTTGCACTAGAACATATTTGCATACCTCATTGCAGGATTTAATTGCTCGCACCTAACACCAAGGCACTTGTAAATAAGTCCTAAGTGTCAGTTGTGAGCAGAATTATGTTTGAGAATCGGGCCCCCAGTCAACACAAAAAAACACATGCAGCAAGGGTATAAAATCGAGCAACAGCCATGGAAAATTGTGTTCTGAAGATAAGACTCGCTTTAATATCAAGACCTTAACGGCCTGGGAACCCAGCAGAACAAAGTACACCTTTCTTTAATTTCCAAGTACATTTTGTTCTTTTATAAATGTGAAATGTATGTCTCGAGCCATCCTTACAATAGGCATCTTCCTTGTTGATACGAGAGCTGATGAGCATGATGGCTGTATCATTACAAAACGAGAGCTGCTCGAGCAATCAGCATTCTTCAATGGAAGAGATAGATTTTAGAGAGAACTGCCTGTGCACTCATCTTTCCCAACCCGTCTGTTTTTTCACGATTCTCTTTGAAGCTGTCGCTGAAGGGTTTTAGAATTTGCGAATATGATAGCAGGGGAGCTTGGGAACCGCTATGCTAATGAGGTATTAGCCTTGCCAATCAGCCCCTGTTCTGCACAAAGGCCTACTATATTTGCCCAGTGAGTAAGTATTCATGACAAAAAAAATGAAAGAACATGGCAAAGGCCGTTCCCGTGGATTTCACAGCCTATTTCGAAGGCAGAATCAAAACGGGTAACCACAATTATAGCGCGGATTCTGCGCCCCCGCTGCATTGATAATCTAACAACACGTTTGGACTTCTTTGCGAACATTATTCGACTCTGAGAAAGTCAGTTTGATTGCACTTCCCTTCACGAGAGCCATCTTCAGCCTGTCGTTATTGATTTGCATTACGGACTCATTGTGCTTATCAGGGACTCCCAGCATGTGAAATGAACGTATCGCAGCTTCCAATCAATCCTATTCTTAGTCAGTGAACTTTCAAAATGTGGGCAAGTTAATACCACAATCGAGAAAACAAACAGATAGACACAGATTGCCAGACGCAGAGCGACAGAACGTTATGAATACAGAGCTGTGAAAAGAGATATTTATGTCCATGTACGTTTATAACATTATTGTTGTGTTATTGCAGTTATGATTTGTAAAGCCTAAAATATTCTTATTTAGAATTATATTGTTGTTGGTTTGCTCTTTTTACGTTTTATAGCTAGGGCCACTGGAATTATGCGGCAGAGGAGGACCAAAGTATGCAGCAGGGTTGAAACAATTATGCTGCAGAAAATGCAAATTATGGGGCATATTGTAGTAAATGTGGTGATAGTCTTACCTCATTATTCTGTCATTTTCACACCTGGTAATAGTGTCTGCTAAAATAATTCACCTTGTTAGTAACAATTGAACACCCAAATACAGAAATAAGCAACTTAAAGATGACTAGTCAAGTGATGCGCAGGAATCAGAGTCACAATACATTTTGTAACTTTTGATCAGTTTGAGCTAGAAAGTTTTTTAGATGGTGGATTACGTGGCAAATGCAGCAAATACAAAATTATGCAAAAATCGCCACAGAATCGCATAATTCCAGTGACCCTGTGTTTAGCTGTCCTCTAGCACACTCATAGACAAGTTTAGCTCGATGCTTCAAGAAAACCATTTTTTTCTTTATTTTCCCAGCCACTTGAAGTATATAGCTTTGCTAGATCATTTTGCTATGCTAAAGATAATACACATTCTAAAGACGTTTGGCTTACTAGCTAAAGCTGCTAATGTTTGAATATAAGGAACCAAGTTAGAATCCTGACCTAAGCTGTACATGTTGGGATTCTGGCTAAATCACATAATCATACTGGACCCTATTCTCAAACTGTATTTTCTAGTCCTGCAAGATGCTGCTCACAAACCTAGGTGCAGCGGCCTCCCCACTCCTACATTTTCTGTGCGGATATCTCCTTAGTGGTGGAGATATCTGCACAGGTAGGTATAGTTTTCAGTAGCAAATATGGGAGGGACGGAGGAAGTGGTTAAGAAATTGAGAATACTTACCCCTAAATCCGTGAGGGATTTCTGAATTTTAAAGAGGAGTATAGGGAGTGACATGCTAATAGAAACACACATAAACACATGCTAATACAAACACCTCCCCCCCCCACACACACACATACAAAAGAGTAGGATCATTATTTATGAAGCACACTCCCAAAGTAAACAATGAAGTCAGTGAACGAAAATAACTCCCTAATTGGAACTTAGGTTAAAATAATTAAATTATTTTATCATTTATAATATATGTAAATAGTGAATACTTTTTAATGGCATTAAAAGTTAATAATGAACTTAATTAAAATATTTTTATTAAATTATTAGAATATTTAAGTTAATTCAATACATAATTATTAACTAAATGTATTACATTTTAAATAAAAATCAACATGCTAGGGAGGGTGGGAGATTCTTTCTAAATTATAGCTTTAAAATATTAGTTATAAATTGTATTAATATTTATAAATTCAATAATTGTTTAATTGACATTTAAATAGTAGAATTAATGTGTTGTAGCTTTTAATTGTATTTGTCCGGCATTTAAAATTAGTTTACATTTATGTTTCACATGCATACTTTAAAAAAAATATATATATAATTTACTAATTTACCATTTGCATTCCCGTAGGGAGATCACCATCATTGGTGGGGTGAGATTTCCACCTATGTGTACAAAGTTAATAGTAATAAATTTAATCTTGTGAATTCTATTGTAGAAGATTCACCCCTGGTGTGAGAGGTGGAGATATAAAAACCTACAACTAGATGTAAATTTACACCCAGCGAAGGGGGCTAACCAAAATGTAAACATTATGCCTAAATATGCAGGTGAATAGATATATGTGTAAATTTACTTTTGTGAATAGGTCCCCAATACCAAAAAAAAAGCGTAACTTAGTTTCCTTCTGTTGTAAACTGCTCTAATTCCATTGAGCCAGATTTGCGCTATGAAAATGGAAAAGAATATAGGAATTTTAAACTAAAAAAACAGTAGGGTGGCACTAGGGAAGTGTGTTGCATCTGCAATCCATAGCTTCCATAGCTGGGTGGTTCAAAATCATGGTCTGTTACCAGACCTGATGGAGCATTTCAGGTATTCTCTAAACGAGGTCGGCAAATTTTTTCATCCTAGCAGGAGAGTAAGAGTTGCTAACATCACAATCAATCAACATTCAGTTACAGTATGACCAATTTGGCAACACAATGAAAACCTAAATCAGAAATAATTTTAAAGGGTTTTATTAAAAATTAGTGCCAAGGGCAATGTAAACAATTCTCAAAAACAAATTGTAGAGGTACAGCAACTCCATTGGGCACCCAAACCTCTGGGAAAAAAGTAATCTAATTAGCATTAAACAAATTAAACACTCAATAACTGCAATAAAAAACAACAATAACAACACATGGGGCCTGATTATGACCTTGGCGGATAGGATACTCCGTCGCAAATGTGACGGCTTTCCCGGCTGCCATATTATAAGTTCCATTATATCCTATGGAACTTGTAAAACACCGGGCGGGATATCCATCACTTTTGTGACGGAGTATTCCATCTGTCAAGGTCATAATCAGGCCCTTAGTGATCAGTAAGTAAGTGTTGTCCAACCCGTCTGAGCCTTAGCACAAACTGGAATAATCTAAATAACTAACTAATGCCATGGGAGTCCCTCAAAGACAGCAAGTTACTAATTGAGATGTGATGGGCTACAAGGCATGGGGACAAAAAGTCAAAAGGGAATAAAGGACAAAAAGAAGCTGGAAAAATGATATCTGGCTAACTAAGGTTGGCAAAAAGTAAGCAAAAGGGAAGGTGTCAGCATCTCAGAAGCTCGGTCAAGGGACTTCTCATAGGTCAAAGATATTTTAGTCTTCTCAGCAAGCATTTGGGAAGTGCGGAGCAAGGGCAAAAAGGTCTATACCTCTCAAAGTCCAAAGGATCTCTTCCCCGTAACTAACTGAAATGATACATTAAAGTCCAAAGTGAATGATGATTTGTCCATTGGTAACGTCATATAGATCAGAATATTTAATTGGCCAATCTCTTCACTTCATACTCAGGCATCTGTAACATGGCTAAAAGTTCCCAAGACCATCCTGGGAAGATATCCATCCTTCGTATTCGGTACAACTTACTCAGGCTTTCTGTCAATAAAGCATTAGTTTATCTATTTTGAAACTAACATTTCATGTGAACTCCAGCTGGAAAGAAATGACACTCTAGCAAAAAGAAAAGAGCTTTCCCACATTCTGTGAAACGGGGCCTAGCAGGCCTTCACACAACTAAACTAAAGCAGAATTAAAATGGCACACTCTATTCAGAATAACCAGAACATATAAACTTTTCAAATGTAAAACTGTCAGTAATAATTCTTGTTCAAGCTTCATGTTACAATAAAATACAAAATAAAATAGCATGTTAACACATTTCAGTAAATAGAGTGAGGAAGTACATTTTTCAACCTTATCCTATGACATTTAGTGTACATCCATTATGAAATTCATTATCGTTTCAATGATTCAACTATTCTCTAACATTATAAGGAAACATATGACATCAAAATAAATGATTATATTTTGATTACTATGATTATACCGCACAAAGTTCATTACTATCTCAAAGTGAATGCACCTTGCTATGGGCTTTTAGTGCACCACTTTATAATTAGCTATAATTATCAATGCTCACAATATAATATCAATATGGTCATGTATAGATCAACATTGTAATGTCAACAGTAACAGCCAAATCTCACCTCCCCCAGATTCTAACATATGGTAGTGAGTGGGTTATACTTCTTTGTGAAACAAAATGTATGGGAAGCAGGCAATCTGAATTTGCCAGAACTCTGGGTCAGAGACCTTAGAGGATGATGTCCCTGTATGTGTTTTTGAGGACTAGTAGCTATTACTAATTCTTCCAATCTCTGCAACTTGGTTCATAACCTTCTTCTGTGGTACCTGCTTCGTTTGAGGTTCTTTTGAGAGGTTTGGATATGTTTTGTCAGACAGTACATAATAGAAGATGTTTAGGATTTATTTTCTTCTCTTTGAAGGTGGATTGCGATGATTATCCAGATGCACCACTGTTTCCTTTGGATTGTTATGCCCACATCAACCCATATATTAACAGGTGCAGGCATAAGAGCTTGTTTTTCCACCTGTATGCTGCTAGCATGCAGACTGTAGGTCAGTGGCTCACAGAAGGGTTAATCCCTGTTAGATTAAAACATTTATTTCAGTGGTCTCAATCTCAAGAAATATAAGCTTGAAGAACTTCTTTTAAGGGTGTGTTGCTTATCTGGATTTTATTACCACAGGCAGTCGATGCGTCAGGCACTTATGTCTGCTTGAACCTTGTTTTACTATGTGCTTTTTTCATCACTCTCATAACATATATCTTATTCAAGCAAGCTCTGGTAAATATGCTTATTCTTAGAGAATCCTGAAAAATATACTGAGCACATCAATAGCTAAAAAAATCGATTTTTGAAATTGAACATTCCAACATTAGCATTGAACTGTTTCACTACAGTTACATTGATTACCATGTGCACCAGTGTAATATTGGATTTTTTGTGGATTTGGTTTAACTATAAACTATGCATTCCTAAGGGGAATATTCCTACCACAAACTATGGATACACTTTCTTTCAAAGCTAAATCTAACACCTTTATTACGTGTTCAGATCTGTATTTTTTCTTGTCCACGAGTCAGAAATTTTTAGAATAGCCATTATTAGTAATTATTCCTATTAGTTACTTAATTTCCCAGTTTTCAAATTAAAACAATGCTTTGTGTTTTTAATCAGCTTTGAATACTTCTTCTCAGGACTTTACTCAATTAAGGCATTTGTTCAGAGCTTTTCAATTTGAGCAAATTCACCTTACTGATTTAAACATTTCCTTGAACCACACAAAATTAAATAGGTGTTTCCAGCCTAGGCTCAGGAGGGTGCAATCCAAGTCTGATTTTCAATATAACCACTAAGCAAATGTGGTAAAAATCCATGTACACATTCTGAAAAGTAGCACAAATATGGATTCTGGACACCACCCATACTATATCATGTATTAAATTGCCATTAACCTCAATGTTTGGGGTATATTCTTGTTCCCAGTCTTTCAAGGTTCAACGCCACATTTTTAGCATTCGCCATTTTGGATGACACTTTCCGCGCATTGAATGAAGGGCATTCCTGCTCAGTGAAGGTACTTCATGTCAGAGATGCCTTTGTTGCAAGTAACCTCAGAACTATTTAATCCAGTTTAGAGCACTACCTGGGCTCAAAAGGGTTGTTTTCAATTGCTTCTTCTCAGTTTAATTTGAACAATTTCTATTTGGGCTACTTTACTAGATACCTTTGCTATTCGAAAGCTTGTCCCACAGAGAGTAGCATAACTTCTGGTTGGAGTTATAGCTCTGTTTGGACTCACCATATGTTAATATGATGCTAAAGTTTCTTTGAGGATACCCATGTCACAAAACACTTCGGGCATATTTAAGAGCCCCTAGCACCACCAGAGTGTCATTTTTAGTGATGCTCCAGTGGCGCTGTGCACTGCACAGTATTTACAAGGTGGTGTTAAGCCACTTGTTGTGGCTTAACGCCACCTTGTACATATGGCCCATGCAGCACTTTGCGTGGAAGGGGCATGCAATAGGTGGTGCTGTGGGCGCGCCACAGCAACACCCATTGCATTTTGAGGCTGTCCCAGATTTACGAGTTTTTGTAAACCTGAGGCACCCCCAAAATCTAACGTCAACCCAGGGGTGCCTTTAGCATGGCATAATGGGGAGAAAGGTTTACTTTTCTCCTCGTTAATTGCTCCTTTTATGTGTGCTGCATGCTGCACACACATAGAAAGAGCAAATCGCCATTTAAGATTGTTTTTGTGTAGGAAGGTGTTCCTTCCTGCCCAAAAACAATCTCCTCCTCAACGCAGCTGTCCTTGCACTATGGTGCAACTGTTGCTGCATTGGTGAACGGCAGCATATTTAGTGCCGGCTCATGGCAAAACACAGGTGTGTGCTGTATTCTAGTAAATATGGCGCATCCCTGTGTTTTTAAAATGACGATGCGTGACGCAGCCAAATTTGGCACAGCGACACGCACCATCATTTTCTCTTAAACCTCGCCCTTCATGTCTTCAATCAAGTTTGAGGACAACTGGAAACTATATGTTCAGCTAGTTATAGAATCACATTGAATTAAAATTCATCCTTTTTTATTTTAATGAAGGTTTGAGGCACAGATGTTGAACTTTTTACAGTAAACAACATTGTTTCTCAGTACACAACCATATGGTTTTTTCTAGACTTCCCTCTACACATGGATCATCATATTAATTAACTGATCAATTTGGCTTTCTTCAAAAATCTCTACTTGACATGTTGACCTTTATCACAAATCATTGTTTTCAAAGATAAGTCGTAGCATTGGTCCTTCAGGGATTGCATGCATTGTTGAGGCATACTACATATTTGTAAAAACATGCTACATCTATCTTCCATCATGATTCTGTGAATCCCATCACTACTTTTCCTGCACTCTTATGCATAAATTGTCTTTAAGACCCCATTGCAATAACAGTACAGTTAGTCATTGTTACCTTTCTTATATAACAATATAACTGGTTAATTCTGCTTGTTCCCGGCTTACAGGAGCAGATCTGACATTAGACTTCAACCCAAAATAAATCTTTGGATCTTATTCACAGAAATAACTCTACAGGATATGTTTCAAATGTTTACTATGTCTTCCTTCTAAGCTTTCTAGGCCTTCAGGAAACATTTAAATACTCTTGTTTAGATAGAGTTTAAGGTGTTATTCTGGTTTTAAGGCGTTTACAGCTAGAGTTCCTGGCACAGCTACCAGCAAGACCTATTGTTGCCAATTATTTAAAATACACAGATAATGGTCTTTAGCTCTGCCAGGTATTTCTCATTTAGATGCAGTTTTTGGCTCTGTATATCATTCTACCTCATATCAAGGCTTGCATTGCCATGCACAAGAGACTAGTTAATCAAATGTATTCGGAATCATCACACATTAAATTTATTTTCTCAAAGGTGCACTGGACACAGAAAATATAGTTTTCTGTTTCTTTTATTCGCTACAGCAAGCTTCTTTTTATATTGTATTGGAGACTTTAAAAGCAACGTAGACCTATTGGCTTTGCCAGCACTTGTTCCACTCTGTATCATCTCTGGCCTGTGCAGTATATTTCTATTCATGATGTTGGTTGTTATTCTAATGTTATTTTAATGTTATATGCTTCAGGACACCAAGGAACTCACACACCATTTGACTCTGTCTACAATCTTCGACATCTGGATAGTTTAGCTCACATTTAAGTACTTTTTAAATAAAATAAAGTAAAACTTCACATTAAAACTGTCATTGGCTAGAATCAAATCATTTTAGCACTAAAGAAATAACCTGAATGTATGCTCAGCACATAACAAAAATGGTCTCCCTCAAATGCACGACTGCACATGTATAATTTCAGAATCTTCTCATCTACTTATATTTGTGCATGTGCGTGTCGGTGTGGGTGTCTCTTTGTATGTTTAGAATGCAAGCAAAGTTTCCAATACAGCGAGAATAATCTGAATTCTGTTTTAGTATGTGCTCATGGATTCTGAAAATGACAGGATGTAGAGTGGATTTCTTGAAGTAATTCATGCAAAAATTATTTTCAACCTTATTTTAATTAATTATTGAAGCACTGTAATTGTGTTGACATTCTTAAAAAAAAATGACAGAGGCAATTTTCAGCAATAAAAACAAGCTGTCTTCTTTTCCCCATATCTATGCAATTCCCGTGGGAAATACTTAAAAGCAACATAACCCAGCTAAACGATATTGATATTTAGGAGTTAAATAATATGAAAACATGTGATCTAATTTCCATGCAGAATGTATGTTATCAGGCTAGTTAGTGTAATTGAAATTATAATACATTAACTATGGTTTGTTTGATGCTTGGACGACAGTGTGACGTTTCTCAGTTGTTGCTTTGAATGGGCCCAGTGGATTCATAGAGGAGGACCATATTGTGGTTTAGCTGGAATAAAATATGTTTATTTATGCCATAAGTTTATTTAAAGACATAAACTAGGTCCAATGTACCTTTTTAGAAAGCACGTCTTAATTCTACAGGAGCATTTTCCACATACAGCGTAATTCAGTATGGAAGCTGGTTTTAGCAAGGTGGTATCCTTATTTACGTAGCCACCTCTTAAATAGTACAGAGTAGGTAAAATAAACAGAACCATTGCTTTTGTGCAAAAATCTATGGTTGCCAAACCTAATTTATTGGTTTCTGTTTATGTGCTCATTTTAATAGGAAGCTCAAATATTTTTTACAAACAGATACAAAAATACATGATGTGCATTATTGTCTGACAATGCCATCTCGGTATTAATATTCTATTTACAAATTTTTAAGCCTTTGCCTGGCTCTACACAGACTAGCCTTTAACCTGCTCTCTATGGTGAAGGCTTTCGAACATGGAGTGATTAGACAGATCCTACCCTTTGTTGAATCTCACTGTGTGTGGGATGGATTCAGGCTAGATTTACGTTTTCATAGATTACCTAGGAATGAAGATTAGACCAGGGCAAAATGTATGTTACACTAGCATAATGTCGTGTAATTTTGTCATTTTCACATTACACTTGGCACACAAAATTCTCAAAATTATACTATTGTGCCGTTCAGAGCAAGGACTTAGTGCAACAAGAATAACATGAATGGCTTGGATGCGAGTGGCATTTTGTACCAAAATACAGAGCAAATTCCAGTTTTGCATTTTACATAATTATGCATAATTTCACGTAACTGTTGCAAAAATGTGCATAATTTCACGTAAGTGTTGCAAAATTGTGCATAATTATGCAAAATTTGCACACCCGGAATGAAGATGGATGATGATGATGTTCAAAAGCTGATTTTATTAGAAGTAAGCACCCCCTTTAACTCAATCATTAATGACAGCATGACACCAGATTCTTCTAAGACTGCTCCTTGATGATCCCCTTTCTGTTTTTAGTCCACCACTAACTCTGACTTGTAGAGTTCTATTAGCCTCAGTTCTTCTCAACATTTGTCCAATGTATTTGAAGGAAATTGAGCTGTTGGTTGAGGGGGATGGAAGCCCCACTCAAGCAACAACCACAATCCTTGTCAGGGTGACAAGCAGTATATTAACCCATGCTTAACCCTCTTGTAGTTTGGCATAAAACAGTCAGGCTTATCTCAGAGGCAAAGTGTAAATTATTGATGCAGGACACAAACAGTAATAAAGAGAAAACTCAGCCCAACCTGTTTGAAAAACAGAGTAAAGTTTAATAAACAAAATCATATCAGAATGACAAAAATCTCATCAGTAGAACCAGAGATATTCAATTTCAAAGCTTTCAGTGAAATTAGCACCTAAAAACACAACATTCCAGTGGCAGAAATCTGGTCGGCCTAGACCAGGGAAAATAAGTTCAGGCTTACCATGATGGAATGCTGGTCTGATACCAGACTAGGTTAGTCATGCTGAAGTGTTACCCTCTGAGTCCGGTGCAGAGAGTGGTGTGGATGGTCTATGCTGTAGTGCGAAGAACATGCCTGACGTCACGGATGGTTATTGCTGTAATGTGAATATCTGGTCTGATGTCATGGCCTCCCATTGCTGGAGCTTCGCTTTGGATTTCACTGTGGGCCGTTGTTGCTGTACAGTTAAGTGTAGCTCTTGCATTGTCAGTCACTGCTGGTGGTCAATGCCGGTGAGAAGAGCACGTCTCAACTGAACTTTGTGTTGGCAGTTACTGCTGGTGGCAGAGTCTTGGTGCAATTAAACCTGTTTGTGGTCTAGAGGAGCCTGAACTTCAGGATTTCACCTTTTCCTCTAGTGATGTGAACTCTAATACCTACCAAGGGTCCAGGAATTGGGAGGCATCACTTGGGGATCAGGGAGTCACTCCAGCGGAAGCCAGCAGAGCTCAGGCAGGTTCAATTGGAGCTCCAGGCAGGTGTAGTTGCAGCATGATAGCTGGACAGTTTCTGAGAGGCTTCTAGAGCTAGTTGAGTCCCTATATTTGGCACTGAAGGTCAATCAACTGACACTGGGAGTCACTCTGGTTAGCCTGGGATGAAGGCAAGCAGGTCCAGTCTTCCTTCCCAGACAGCAAGACAATCCTTAATCCAATCCTTCAGCAGTAGGGCAGTCCTATTCCAGCAGGGCAGTCCTTCTTCTATAACTTCCACAGGTCTAATGATTGGCTCTGGAAGTGCCAGCCTGTGTGTGGGGTGACTCTCTGTCTTACACCCATGTCTGGTTCTGGAAGTTCTTCCTCTTTCCCTGTCAAGGTTCCAAACTGCGAGGTGAGGATAAAGGCATGTAGGCCTAGTGTTAGCTTCCTTCGTGTATGCAAGATGCAAAGTCTTGGAAGTGTAAGTGAGGCTTGGTACAACCCCTCCCAGTTGTGCTGGTAGGAAGGCCCATCCTGTCCATGGCCGAGCCCCTTTTTTTGCTACTGTCTGGAAATAATACACAAATCCCAACAGCACAGCTGTTCACAGTGATGTGACACAGGAAACTAGCAGAAGGCACAAATGGTTGGGACAGCAAAATGCTAACTCTGTAAGAGCGGCATTTTCAGAATTGTGACTTTAAACCTGACTTTGCCATTACAAGGATTGAAAATTAGAATTAATTTGTGTCCAAACAGCATACCTCTATGTGTGGTCAATCTAGGGTTACTACTTCATCAGTGCAATAAGGTAACCCAGTGTTAGTCAATGGATGGGATAGGCCTCACAGCAATTAAACAACTTTAAGAATGTTTCACTGCCAGCCCATGTAAAACTTAAGTACACTTGTCCTACTTTTTAAAAACTATGCACTCCCATCTTTGTGTCTTTAGGGCCTACCTTAGGGATGACTGATAAGTATTAAAAAGGAAAGCTTAGGCCTGGTGAAAGATTTTTTTGCAAAGTCAAAATACATGTTTTAAAGTGCTACGTTATTGAGTGGAATGATTAGTGCTGCAAGTCCCCATGTAGCATTCAATTTACTGGCCTTGGGTACATATAGTACCACCTACTATGGGGTTACAAGTAAATTAAATGTGTCAATAAGGAGCAAACCAATATTATCATGTTTTAAGGAGAGGGCACCAGCAAGTTAGTATTGGTTAGCTGTGGTAGATTGCATAGAGCCATACATCCAAAAAATGAAATTCAGCAAAACAGAAGGGAAAAAGGGAAAAAGGTTTGGAGGAATGCCACACCAAGGATGCTAGGTCTAACAGTATACATAATTCTACAGTGTGAATTGTTTTATGCCAAGAGCATACTTTTATAACTGTTAGACTTTTCATCCTTTGCATGGTCTCCCCTAACTTTTTGCCTCTGTTTCCCAGGTTGTTGATGTGTGCTGGACTCTGATTTTGCTGTTTTTGGTACTCTGGGCACTTTACCACTGCTATCCAGTGCTAAAGTGCAGGTGGTACTGTATAAAATATATGTGTAATTGGCTTTCCCTGATTGGCATATTTGATTTACTGGTAAGTCCCTAGTACAGTTCACTAGAGGTGCCCAGGGCCTGTAAATAAATCAAATGCTACTACTGGACCAGCAGCACTAGTTGTGCCACCCATAATAGTAGCTCTGGAAACATGGCTCAGACCTGCTACTGCAGTGTCTGTGTGTGCCGTTTTAACTGCCTATTCGACTTCGCCAGTGTACCCATTTGCCAGGTCTAAACCTTCCCTTTTCTTACATGTAAGACATCCATAAGGTAGGCCCTGGGTAGCCACTTGGGCAGGGTGCACTGTATGTTTAAGGTAGGCCCTATACTAATGTGTTTTAAATGTCCTGACAGTGAAATACTGCAAAGTTCGGATTTCACTATTGCAAGGCCTATCTCTCTCATAGGCTAACATAGGGGCTACCTTTAAAAATTATGAAAAAGTAGATTCCCTTTGGGAGCAGATAGACATGTGGAGTTTGGAGTGTCTGAGCTCACAATTTAAAAATACATATTTTAGTAAAGTTGGTTTTAAGATTGTGTGTTTGAAAATGCCACTTTTAGAAAGTGGGCATTTTCTTCCATAAACCATTTTGTGGCTCTGCCTGTTTGTGGATTCCCTGTCTGGGTCAGTTTGACAGTTGGTCTGTTTGCACCTATCCCTAGGCAGTGACACAAAGGGAGCTGGGGTGCAGCCTGCATATCCTGAAGAGCCATCTGTGCTAGGAGGGAGGAGAGGAGTGGTCACTCACACGTGAAAGGGTTGTGCCTGCCCTCACACAATGCAGTCTCCAACTCCCTGGTTTGTGTCTGGGGCCTGGCCTGGTCAAGGTAGGATTTTAAAAAAAAGAGAGACTTTTCTTTGAAGTAAGCCTAACTCAAAGGCCAAAATAAATAAATCTCCAAGGGCTTGTCCTGTGCTTGCCTCCTGTTGTTGAAGTCTCAGGGCCATCAAAGACTTCTCCTGCCAGCACCTAGACTCTCTGCTGAGACTCCTGCCCTGCCAAGTGGTGCCCTATCCAGTTCCTGGTGCCTTGGAAGGTGAAGCTGGCAGACCAAGCCTAAAAATCCCCACACAAACCGCCGCGTAGGGAAACATTTGACACACCTTCCGAGACGCGGCTGAAAAACTACGCGGTGCCGGCTTCGCGCCAGAAATTGACGCTCCACTGACATTGCAGGTGGAAAATTGGCACACGTACCTGGAAGAACGAAGCGCAACACCCGCTGACGGAGGCTGTTAACATCGCAACCCACATTGCGTGGTTTTGCTGATACCGTGCGGAAGGATTTTTTGACGCAAACCTTGCTGGGTGTGGAAATACGACACAACGCCTGCCCTGACCTGAGTGCTGCCCGGATCAACGCATCGCTCTACTGCAGAGAGGGAAAATGACGCACACCGACCCGACCAGAGGAGGAAAAACAACGTACGGTCTTGCTTGTGAGTGAGAAATCGACGCACCGCTTACCTTTTTAGACGCACACTCGCCAGTGCATTTTATTTTGACTATACCCAGGTACTTTTCAATGCTAACAGTGTTCTACCTGTTTCTCAAGGATTTAGGACTCTTTATTTAAGATTCTTTTCCTTATAAAATTAATAACTTTACCTGTGTATGTGGATTTTTGTCATTTTGGTCTTGTTTTCTTAGGTAAACCTGTATTGTGTAATTTTGTAGTGTTTTCATTTAGTTACTGTGTGTGTTGGTACAAAAACTTTACATCTAGTACTCTGAAGTTAAACCTACCTGCTCGTGCCAAGCTACCAAGGGGGTGAGCCGGGGTTAGCTGAGGGTGATTCTCCTTTGCCCTGACTAGAGTGAGGGTCCTTGCTTGGACAGGGGGTAACCTGACTGCCAACCAAAGACCCCATTTCTAACCATAACCATGCTGAACATACCAAGTTTGCCTTTTGAGGCGAGACCACTAATTTACTCTAAAATTGGGAAATTTGTGAAGCAGCTATTGAATATTCATTACTGCATACAGCTCAATATTTTAAAGGCGGCGTCAGCGAAGACAGAAACGTTGCTCATATAAGCAAATATATTAGCCAGGGAACATTTTGCTTAGAAAATTAGGTTCCTGCTCGCCAGCATTAATAATGGTCTGTGAATCGACCGTTAAATCCAAAATGTGGGCAAAATAGGCTTCTGCCATCTGTAGCACTGGAAGAAAACACTTAAATTAGTAAAACATGCACATGTGGTACAGACCTATATAACAATTGATTTATCGATACAGAAATATGTGAAGGGGTTACAGAGTGGCATCTCAAGCCATATGATTTACAGCCTACAGCACCTGCAAAATACAAAGCCAGTGACTTAGAGGATCTCAAAAAGTGAGATCACTTCAGCATTGGCTTCCATGGAATAATGGCTATTGATAAACAAACTGTGCCTTACACATAAATCAGCATTTGCCTGTAAACTCAGACCATAGAGCTCATTTACAAGCCCCGTGCACCACCGTAGCATCATTTGTTTTACGCTAAAGCAGCAAAACAGCCCCCCACACTGCGCCACGTTACAAACTGGTGCAATGATACCATTATGCCTGTTTGTAAACCCTTGTGCCACATTATACCTGTGCCAGGTATAATGTATGCAAGGGAGATGTTCCCACGCTAGGAGGCCCACAGGAATGGCGCAGTGAAATCTAAAAGATATCACTGTGTAATTTTTTTTTTACGCCTGCTCAAGGGAAGGTGTTAAAGTGATGCTAGGCTGTTTTAAAAGGGCCTCCACTTGCTTTGTTGGTCTAGGGTCAACATTTTTGATGCTAGTCCAGCAAAGCGTCACAACTCCATCAGAAATTCTGATACAGATGTGCTAATGAGTGCCATGGTGCATTGTATTGGAAATACAGCACTACCATGGTGTTGTTAGGGTGGCGCAGGGTGGCGCAAGCAAACTGGTGCATTATTATCAATGCGCTACTTTGTTATGAGGACCCATAAGTCTTCTTCAAAGTTTGTGCTCTAGGTGGAATGCATTTTAGCATCTAGACTGCCACAGCTGAGGATAGTGGAAACAGCTTTCTCTCTACAGGCGGATCAGTCTTAGAAATCATTAAAGCTTTAAGGTAACCTTTTACAACCTTTTTAGTATTTACAAAAGAAACGAAAATGAACTTGATTAGAGTGCAGTATCGTCAAGAAATGTGTGCGCAATTAAATGAACAATGCCAGGTTCCTCGTTTTGCTAAGATGTGCCGGGAAGACAATTGTGCACTCCATAAGAAACCGCTTAAATCACTGTAAGCCACTGAAACTAATTTCTGGGCACACAATTCTACTGTTTTGTTTATGTCAGTACAGACAAGGAATGGCAATACCCACATCTCTCTCTCTCTCTCTCTCTCTCCATATATATATATATATATATATATATATATATATATATATATATATATGTATATATATATATATATATATGTATGTATGTATATATATATATATATATATACATATGGAAAATATTCACCGCACCCCAGGAGGTTTCTGAAGACTCTATTTTAGGATTCCAGTGGTTGTTGGAATAATAAAATAGAGTCTTCAAAAACCTCCTGGAGTGCGGGGAATATTTTCTATTTTTATGTAAACCAAGGATGGGCTCCTTCGTCACCAGCACCGGCAGTTGAGTGCGCACAACGAACAATTTTTTCAGACCGCTTTGGATTAAATATATATATATATATATATATATATATATATATATATATATATATATATATATATATGGAGCACTTCCTCCATGGAGCTTCTGAATGGTTATGATTAGTTCAAACATATTCAGCTATTACCTTTTAGACGTTAGCGGATTGTATTGCACCTTAAATGATAAATGTGCATATGCACAATCCTTTCTGAATTAAACCTTCAGAGTATATTTCTGACCTCTAATTAGATGTGTCCAACTGATTGCACATTTGGTGCTCTGATTTCACACATAACTACGTTTGTAGTGTGTGGTGGGGATTGTTGATAGGATGGATAGCTTTTTTCATAAAATAAATATGAATTGCAAGTTGCAGGTGGTGAATCCATGCTTGCAATACTCAATCTTTGTGAAATACACGAACAAATGATCATTTATGTGCTTTTCACAATAGATTGCGCATACCCTCACAGTCAGTAAGATCTAAAACTAATATTCGGTGCAATGCCTTATTTAGCCAGAAAACAGTTTGGAACAGTTTTGTAAAATACAACTCCTCCTGAATTAATGTATTCACCAACCCCTCCTCCTCCGAACCAAACCTGGCCTGTCTTTTCACCTGCAGGAAGCTAGTAAAATTCTGGGTGGTGAAGGGGTAAGAAATGCAGAATTACCAGCACAAAAAACGCGGAATCACACATGAGTGGGTAATATGGAATACTGCAGTAGTTGTGCATGCTGAAATGACCATTACCCGCGGTATCAGTAATTAAATGGCTGGAAACAGGGCATCAGTATTTCTATGCACGTTGGAATTTGGACCAAACTCAAGAAGATTGAATGCTGGAACACAGGTATATATCCCCACTTCATTTCAGGCAGCAGATACAGCAGACTTCATACAGATTGGCAGGCTAGCCTCATAAACCACAGGTCATACTGGCCGATTTTGGTTAACTTAGATTTCACAATATTATCTGCATGATAAAATCTATTAATTTGGAAAGTATTGAAAGTGATGGGAGTGAGAGACATTAACCTGCATGCTAGAATTATGGTGTAGAGTTTCACTAATAGGAACTAGCGTTTCACAAAATTAAAGCAATTTGCTTTTGCATAATCATGCAATATTTTGTGGAAATTACATGACATTATGCATAGTTATGTGAACTTCAAATCTGTCAGTTAGCTTTACTTTTTGGTGTGAAATGTTTAAACCAAGAATGCATGTTGAGCTAAAAAAAAAAAAAAGGTGCAAAATGCACGTGCTGCTAACAATAGTTGCTCGTGTTCTTGTTGATCATGATGTTCCAGCTCTCCCACGCTATAATTTTGCCCCAGCGCAGTGTAGTTCCATGAGGTGGTGTAATGGTGCAATTTCAGGAATATCACAGAACAAGCATAATGCAAACATCCCAAAATTAAGTGAATTGCATCAGCATGCTATAGATTTAGGGCCAGATTTACATTCAGTGACGCTCTGGTGACGCTTTTCACTGCACCATATTTGCAAAGAGGCATTAAGCCACCTTTTGTGGCTTAACGCCACCTCGTAAATATGGGCCCATCCAACACAGTTTTCTGCGTAGGAGGGGTGTGCAATGGGTGTTGCTGGGTGTGTTCCACCGCAACACCCATTGCTTTTGACGTTCCCCCAGATTTACAAGAAGTCTTAAATCTGAGGCAGCAACAAAAACAAACGCCACATCAGGGGTGGTGTTAGCATGGCACAGCGAGGAGGAATACTTTTATTCCTCCTCATTTTTTTGCTCTTTCTACGTGTGCTGCATTCTGCCCACCCTGAGGTTGTCAGGTCTAACAAAAATCACATTTGCAATTTGTTCGTACAAACTGAAACCAGACCCATTGATATGATGAATTTGAACTTATTTGCTTCTTTCTCATGACAGTAAATTAAGTCTAGCAACCTTTTGAGAAAGAAAGCACCTAAATATGTGCACTGAATATTTTGGGGACTACACTTGTAGATTTGGGTGCTTGGTCTAGATATTAATATAGCTTACTGAACACTAAGGTCCTCCTTATAATCTGAGGGCTAAACTCCAACCCCTGTGCAAACTTGAAATTATGGGTTGGATTATAATTATCACATCCTCACAGTTTTCCCCTGATAACATCCATAAAGTCAAACCTGATCAAATTTATAACGGAAAAGGATCCAGAAAAAAGGCGACTCAAGTGGGATTCAGTGCATTAAAAACAAATCTGCATGTTTTGTGTAATGTATATTCACTTGGTAAATCCCTTACCTGGGATAATAGTAGTTACCGAGAGTAGTAAATACTCCACACTAATTCTCTCAAACTTGTAATGAGGGCCTCAGAAAGTTTAACGCTCCTCATTTTTGCTAACTTGTGAGATACGTCTTCGGGCACCTCCACTTAAGAAAGACCCATTTGTCTTACCTCATGGGGTCTCATTTCAAGTTACACAGTACTGGGGTAACAGTAAAATCACACTTAAGTGTACAGTTATCATGTGGTAAATCTGCACCAACACAGTGCAATTACAAGTAAAACGTCACGTTATGAGGAATTATAGTGTAAAATGGATTTTTCTGTAGTAAAACCACACAGAAGTCCAAATTCGATCAGGTTTTGATGGCAAACATTTGCCACCTGCTCTGAGTAAGTAGTAAATGTATGTTGGGATGTAGGAGTGCAGTGGGGGCGAAGGATGGTGGTTCGGGAAGTAGGGGAGGGGAAGGGAAGGCTTTTTATGGCAGGGGGGATACCTAGCCAATAAAAGCAGTGTGAGACTAGGCTGTTAAGCCCAGCCTTGATGCTGTCACTGAGCACAAAGCCCCATGAACTTTGTCTAACTGGAATCACTGGCATGAAAATAGTATGTTTCTCCTACACTAAGAACAATTTGAAATGAAAAAACGTATCCACTCTGAATCAGACTGAGTTAAATTCCTTGCAGTAATTTAATTCTACCTAACTCATAATCATGGCCATAGGTAATATAGGTGCACAAACGTTTTCATGAAATTGTATCTCCAGCATCTATGGGCCCTTTTTATAATGGTGAATTGAGTCACAAACGTACATTTACAACCAAATTTACTTTTTTTTTGCAAGCCAGGAATTCTCAAAAAGAGTTCTTGGCAGGCATAAACCCATTTATAGGTGATTTACCTTGGACGTTGGGAAGCGACCACAAACGTGTATGTATGTGAGCATTTCAAAACTCCACTTTCCACCCTGGAAATTGGCAAAAATGTACTTCAGCACATATCTGGTGCAAATATCTTTCTAGGTTGGGTAGGGGATTGGTTTTGCTAAGGATGGAGAGGAAGGGCTTTCTTCAGGAACAAAAACATTTTCTCCACAGAGAAGCGTTTTGTTATTTAAACAAAATATTCATTTGCACGAGGAATCCACGATAGAGTATCCGTTGGGAGTAGGATGTCTGCAAGGAAAGTCACATGACATTTCAAAGACTAAGCCTGGTAGAGCTTTGCAGATGAATTCTTGTACATGCTCTTGAACTGAAAAAAGTAGGAAATATATGTTCAAGCAGAAGAAGATATCTCTGCATGTATTCTTCCTACGCTTTTTAATGGGTCCTTCATGTTTTAATTATTATAGTGTATCACTGTGAGCTAGCTCACCATACTCATGAGCATATAAATTCATTTGGAACAAAAAATGTGCCTTTATTTAAATTAATTGGCAGCCATGGATCTCTTACAACACTGCATCACAAGTAGAACAGAGAAACAAATGCATATTTGCATTTGCATTGTTCTAGGGACATATTAAAACAAATATGATGCGGCATATGTATCTTGCGTTTTTTTCAACCGAACAGTCAAAATGCTGTGGTCACTGCACAGAAATGGATACCGAGAGACGCTGGCTCTATTTGGAAAGTTCCAAGCACAATTCATACCATATTATCACAGAGATCAGTTACTTTATATTCCTAGATATGGAGAATGGCTGCCTTTTGGGGGATAGGTGAACGAGGATTCGGCACGCCTTATATTCCACCCGACATTTTCTGGAAGCCACTGACAGTGCTTAATTTGTGCTTGTTGTTTCCGGTGCGGAACACCGGCACTTAGTTTTGAGGGCCGGTGCTTAATTTTCTGCCTCAAGCATTTATTGCGAGAAAAAGACACATTTGGTAAAGACGGAGGAAGAGAAAAACGAAAAAGCAACACAAAGGTGAGATAGCAGAAAGCTGAAATTGTGAGCAGAAGGGGAGTAAGTGGCTATAAATGGATTTAAGAGGCCCGAGATAGCTTCAGGGCTACGCTGCCTCAGTATTCTGTGCTCGCACATTTAAATGCCGCAGCTGCGTGTTTAAGAGGAGGGCTTTGGGCACCGGCACGTTCTTATTTACAAATTAAGCATTGGCCACTGGGTCTGGTTTTGAAAACCCAGAGCCGCTCCTGGTGCTTCTGTCACTTTCCCCTATTCTTTGAGGTTAGTTGCACCAGGCATGTGGAGGCTTCAAAAGAGAGAGCAAGAGAGTGAGGGAACAGGAAGCTAAAGAGAAAGGGATCAGAGAGGGAAGGAGGAGAGAAGAAAGAAAGAGAGAGTGGATAGATGGATGGGTGGATGGATGGATGGAAAGAGATAGATTGTGCGAGAAGTTAAAGGGAGCAGGGCTGGTTTGATCATTTTTGCCAGAGCTGCTTTGGTTCCCAAGTCCGGCCCGGATGCGAACTGGGTTAATTCCAGGCATTTATTGGCATTCCAATGGCCTTTTTAAGCAGATATGAAGGCCAGTGTTAGAGAACTGTTTTCTCATATGATTACAAATAACTATGCTTTCTGGTTAAGAAATATTGCATGTGATTAAGAGTTGACATAAAGCAACTCTCATAAGGTTTCATACTTTCCCTCCAATAAAGGTGAGGGTGTTGCAGATTTTATGAAAACGTTCATTATGTAATTAGAAATTTTAAAACCCCATTAAAGGAGGCCAGTGAATTTATTTTTAATCTAACTCCTGGGTCTGAGCAGAATATTCTGTAGGTACTTCTAGGGTCTAGTTGCAAGTCTATGGTGTAGTCCGACCAGTGTGTAAACTCCTGTTTGTGCATGGGTCTGAATTACGAGTTGGGAGTTTATCACATCCAATAATTATCAAATGTGTAAAATCCTCAACTTTCGTTAAACGTGGATAGGTCAAACCTGCAGAAATCCTTTAATAGGTGCTATTTATCACACCTAATAAATAATGTGCCCTGGGGTATCAGGATGTATGAGCAGGCCCTGACTAGGACAGAAAATAGGCTCAGACACCAAAAGAAAAGTTACCCCCATAAGCAAATGAGATAGATTAAAAAAAGGGCCCACATTTGCAAATTAGGCAGTTTTGAACTTGTGAAGTCATGGGAAAGTGAGATTTTGCAAGGTATGAGAGACTGCATGCACTTGTGCATGCTCAGGCAATGTGTGTTGTACTATCGTGGAACCCAACAGTAAAAACCGGCACACTACACACCATAAAACAGGCCTATAAATCTCACAAAAATGGCCCACAAAATGACCTATCAGACCGATCCTTTGGCCCATTGGCTAATTGCCTCACAGGCCAGTCTGACCCTGTTTATGAGGTGTGATAACTATCACCTTGTTTCCCGACCCACTCATAATCGCGCCCCTAGTGTGTTGCCATCTGAAGGAAAACTTGCTTGCTTGAGTCTCAGCATGGCTGTTTCTTGGGAAGGAATGTATGCTCCCTGACTCCATCCTCATGTCAACTAGGAACCTTGTTTCACTATTTTAATCTTCGGTCTTTCATCTTTGCGAACCGCAGGTGCCTCGAAGCCCGTGGAGAGGCGCAGATCTTATAGGAATTCATAGCCATTTAGTGACTTCCGAGTGATCTAAAACAGGGAGTCAAAAGAAACAGCCTGAGCCATATCATACTTTGTATCCAAAACTGTACATGTTGTATATGACAACAGTTTGATATTTGTAAAAATCTGTTTTACATTTCAAATAAATTCCGAATAAAACCACACTGACTTGTTTTTCTCAACTCCAAATTATTTGTACATTTTCTATGGGAAATTTGACAGTGTTTTTTTTTTAGTTATGATGCTCAGTTATTGACACTTTCAACGCCACATAATAATATACAAGACATAAACATGTATATAAGTAAAGGTTTTAAAATCGCACAAAAATGTTGAAAATTCAGATCTCATCCTAGCTTTTCACACTGACGTCTGATGCATATTCATTCGGATTAAATTTAGTTACTTTGTGAGTAATTTGATCATCTAAATTTTGGCTGCTTCACAAAATGCAAAATAAGTCAAACTACTGAATAATGAATCCATTAATCATCCATTATTTTGTTCTAAAATCTATGAGTGATGAATTCCCAGTGTGACACTTTGTTAAGATCAGTTGATGGAAAAAAAGACTAAACACACTGCCATACCCAAGATGAAATCAGATAGAACTCATTTTTTTAGATGTGCAATGAATCTTCTGCCTTAATCAGGTGCTCAGTGTCATAGAAATGTAATGGCAGCACATTTTAATCATGTTTCTCTAATCTGAATATATTCACATATTCATGGTCTACACGGTTCAGACCAATTTGTTTCCATTCAGCCTCTGAAAAGTACGACACTCGGGAAACAAGCAGTGAGCGGCTCTCTTGCTTACCCTGATCCAAATATGGTCTTATGATACAGAAATTAGTCCACACAGCGTTTGGATTGTGGTTTCTCACCAATACCATATGGCGTGGAAGTTCGAATACCAAAAAATGCAAAAATAACAAATTGTATTTTTCAGGAAAATCAATCTAAATTAGACATGGGCATTGAGAATAACATAATCATTTTTTCCACATACAAAATGGTGGCAAAAGTGAGTTCAAAGGAGAGTGATCACACTCTCTCTGCTTAAGAATACCAAGATAAAGAAGTAAAAAGAGTTTGAGTAATTGAATTGCAGATACAGTTGTAAAACTGAAAGAGGTGCCATGATGCTGCGTAAAATGCACAATAAAACTAGTGTTACAACAGAACTACCCTGACAGTCAACAGCTGATGATAATTAATTCATAACCTTAAAATTGGAAATGTTTCAGGAAAAGAGTGGCATGAGCACTTTAGCCTTCATCAGATTCTACCATGTCTATGGTGTGAGAGATAAAAGTAGCTTTGGCACAAAAGAGCCTTCTCTTTTACAAGGCTATAAAATTAGCTATATTGCATTTTGGGGGTCCATCCTCCAGTTTAGGGCTTTAAATAATTTAAAAAAAATTCTAATATATCTTGACAAATGTCGGGAAAATGTAATAATTTGATTTATTGTGTTTGGTACCAATATAGAATTTTATTACTATTGTGTTAACAAAATATTGTAGCACAAATATTGTTAAATGTTGACAATGTAAAGGTATTCAGTAAAGTATAGGATAACTATACTTAATTCCATGCATATGTACATGGATGGAAAATTTTGATTCTTTTATTGCAAAGAATGAAGAGGGGTAAAAATCCATATTCCCCAGTGAACTGTGAAACATGGTAAATAGTTCACAGTACCTTGTAAAATACGGATTTCCTTGTCCTAAAGACATCCCCGAACCACTCTGAAGAGCTTTAAAGTTTTCTGGACTACTAGGATTATAGCATGAGCAAATAAAGTATGCAGTAACGTTTTCTAAATTATGCATCAAATTATACAGCAGATTTGCAGACAGTTTTATTTTCGTCCATTTGGAATGGAAACATTTTTGTGAAATCTGCAAGTTATCTTGCAAACGCACTCAATCTATAATTATGTAGTAAATACTAAAGGCACAAAATTGTCTACATCTCCTGGCCCTCACTATTGTCCAATATTTCATTAACATCTTAATAATGAAAGGCACACTTACATATTGTAATTACAGTTGGTTACAGGTGTTAGCTACAAATTGAAAAAACTATTGTTCAAGATATTTATCCCAAAATAAACATGTAATATTAAATATACATAATGAATATAAATAATGAATATACACAATGAACATGTGTAAAATGATCCAGTATTGCCACCTGGTTGGGTTTCAGGTGCCATCTTAAACCTCGTGGTGAATGATGTCAATAGAGCCCTTCAGTGACAATATTGAACCATCTTACACAATTACCCATTACGTATATGTGTGTTTGCATGTGTGTGTTAGTGTGTGTCAATGAGTCTGTGTGTGTGTGTGTTTATTCTTTGAGGCAAAGGTTAAAGGTTATATAAAGGTGATGGAGTGATGGAATAACCAATGTTTTAAAACCAACAATACCAAGATAAATTCACAAAGCAGTGCTTATAACCTCACATATTACATCACTCATGACATGTTAAATTACATCTCCAATGATATATCATATCAAATTGTCTCATTTATCACATCACTGATGACATCACCCAATGATTGTGAATGCATTCTATGGGTGTTGTGGAGTGGAAGTAATTTACCAGTGTACAGGGATACTCAATTTTCTATCATCAACCAAGTGATGTTGGGTATAACTGTTTTCAACAAATGAAAACACTTTGCACATCTGTGAACTCACCCATATTTGGTGAATGTCATTCTGTGATTACCTGCATTCAGTCAATTAAGAAACAAAGGGCTACTTGTATCAACCTTTGGTTTTGCAACTCAAATGTTGTATAGTGCCAATGACACTATTTGCTACTCGCAAGGGGGTCACAAATGGGTACCTAATGACTATTCATGAGGTAGGTCGCAATTTGTGACCCCCTTTGAAATGGCTGCCCTCACAGGGATGGTGGCCTGCTGGAGACAGCAGACCACCATGTCAGTGACTGCTTTTAAATAAAGCAGTTTTGTTTTTTGAATTGTAGCCCTTTTTCCTTAAATGAAAACGAGATGCATTTAAAAAACAAAAAATGAAACGTTTTAGTTTCATTTTTTCTGAGCAGGCAGTGGTCCGTAGGACCACTACCTGCTCTGATAAAATGTTTTTACTGACATTCACAAAGGGGAAGGGGTCCCCTGGGGACCCCTTCCCATTTGCGAATGGGTTAGCACCAGTGTGACACTGGTGCTAACTGCAATTGTTTTGCAACCGCATTCGTGGTCACAAAACAATCATACATGGGACCGCGAGTCGCAATTAGGAAGGGAACACCCCTTCCTAATTGTGAGTCGCAATCCCTTTTTGCAATTCGATAAATAGTTTACCGAATCACAAAAATGGTTTGGTACTTGGGAAAGTGCATTTTGCACGTCGCAAACGGTCCGATTCGCCGTTTGCGACATGCAAAAGGCTACGTACATGTGGCCCCAAGTGCTTTAACAAAATGTAACAGGGTGATAGTTTTCTACTCGCTGTAATGGGATTACAGTATTTAAGAACTCATATGAGATGCAATTCTGAATGAAGAGGTTCACAAGTATATATTTGCCCAGATAAAGAACCTTCAGCAGTGCTGTATAGACGACTGTGCATACTTAGATTAAATACACCAAGAAACGTTATAGAGAAGGCCAGTAAAACATACAGCCTTAAAGCCTTAGATGTCTAATAATCTCGCCTAAAGTTGTACATTATGTAGTAAGGTGCAAAGTTTCAATATCATCAAGGAAGTTCTGTGGATAATTGTACACAGATTATAAAGCTGCAGTCTACTTGCAATTTACCTATAGTTGTCTATAACACATATAACACAGGCGCTGAAACATCCACAGGTGAAAAAATATTAAGGAACAGAAGCTCTTATTTTTTCATAGATTTTTGGAAACAGCATTTGCATTCAATCCGTAATCTGCTTTAAAAAGTGGCTGTGGAATCCATGTCACATGGGCTAATCCTTTACACTGCTTAACATGAAGTATTTATTACACCCACAACTTTAGTGGTAGGCAAACCATGAACCAAATAACTTTTGCTTCCAGGGCCTATGCTGTTTCCATTCTATGAACACAGTATATGTACGCTGTATATGGCTACATTACTCTTTCGCTGTCATTTTTTTAAACAATGTAAAGGTTAAAGGAGTAATGTGAACAATAGTGATAGTAATCCTATCGCTAGTGATGTCATCAGAGATGTTATCAATGATGCAACCTGAGACGTCATCAGTGTTGTCATCAATGTCAGGGTTTTCCAGCTCTAAGATCAGAGCACCCCATGAATGACCCTGGGTATGCCACTTTTGTCTTGGGAGGGCTTGACGCTCTACCAGATGTACAGGGGTCAGGAGACCTGCAGCAGGCAGACTCTCACACAAAACATGAAGAATGTGGTTCCCTTGGTGGGGGTGGTTGTACTCCCCCAGATGTCCTGGCTTGTCAGGCACAAGTGTACAGACCCTGGGCTGGAGGACCAGTCTCAGGATACCACCCCTAAATTGGTGGGAGGGAGAGTGGACAAAGGGTGCCAGTCACCTGTGGCTACCCCTGCCCGCACTGTGTGAAACCACAGAGGTTAGGGAGCCCTGGAAGAGCAGAGGCCTGACTCACATCACTGACAGCTGTCAGTAGCCACTGCACAGTAGGTTGCTGTCCTTGTGAACAGAGTTGCCGTTGGGTTGGAGACAAGAGTACCACCCGAGGGTGGAATGGACCACACCACTTTGTTTGCCATGGTGGTACTGTCTGCCTACTGGGATATATCTGTGAGCAAAGTACAGTTAGGTGCTGCACAGATGGGGTCCACAGGTGAGGAGGAGGATTTCCCATGGGTTAGCTTAGTGGGCTCTGAGATTATGGACAAGGGAATCCAACTGGGTTCAGAAAGGCATATAACTGGAATGCAGCCCTGCTGTTGCGGGCCAGGGTCCATGTTTTACCTCTCTAAGCAGGAAAGACCTTCAGATATTGATTAGTCTACCCTGGCTATAGACTGGAAGGAGGTTGTGTTGAACCTAGGCCTTTTTGTAGCATTATACCCAAACTTTGGCCTTCTTTCTCCTATTTATTCTGACCCATTTTTACTGGTTTTAGGGCTCTGGGCACTCTACCACTGCTGAACAGTGCTAAGGTGCAAGTGATCCCTGTCTAAATTGCATTGGTGATTGGTTTATCCATGGTTGGCCTATCTGATTTACTAGATAGGCCCTAGTAAAGTGCACTATGTGTGCTCAAGGCCTGCAAGTCAAATGCTACTAATGGGTCTACAACACTGATTGTGCCACCCACATGAGTAGCCCTGGAAACATGTCTAAGAACTGCCACTGCAGTGTTTGTGTGTGCAGTTTGAAACTGCCATTTTGAGCTGGCAAGTGCACCCACTTGCCACACCCAAACCTTCCCTTTTACTAAATGTAAGTCACCCTGAAAGTAGGCCTGTGGCAGTCCCATGGGCAGGGTGCAATGTATTTAAAAGGTAGAACATATACTGGTGTGCTATACATGCCCTGATAGTGAAATACTGCTAAACTCGGTTTCTCTATTGCAAGGCGTATCTCTCCCATAGAGTAACACAAGGATCGTCTTGAAATATCTTTTCATTGTAATTTCTCATTGGGAGCAGATAGAGATATGGATTTGGGGATCTCAGAACTCACAATTTAACAGTACATCATTTGGTGAAGTTGGTTTTTGAACTGTGAGTTTGAAAATGCCACTTTTAGAAAGTGGGCATTTTTTTGGTGAACCATTCTGTGCCTCTGCCTGTCTGCTGAATACATGTCTGACTCAGGATGACAGTTGGGCTGCTTGTGCATTCACTCTAGACAGTCACACAAAGGGAGTTGAGGTGTGCCCTGCATATTCTGTTGACCTGTCACAAGGCTGATGGGTCTTCCTGAGCTAGAGTGACTGGAGGAGTTGACACTTTTACCTGAATAGGGCTGTGCCTGTCCTCACACTAAGCAGTCTGAAACCCCCTGGAGTGTGTCTGGGGCCAGGGGAGGAAAAGGCAGGGTCTTGAGAACTACAAAGACATCTCTTTGAGGTTTGAGGTAAAGACCTCTGACACAACATGGTTAAGATCCTTCTGGGCTGAGGAAACTCTGCCAGGAAGAAGAGCTGGTTGTTGGAGGAGGGACTGCCACTCTTTCGTGCTGGCCTACTGCTTGCTTCTTCTGTCCTTGGAGTGAAACGACTGGACCTGGCTTTCTACATCCTGCTTCCAAAGGTTTTCCAAGGGCTTGGACTGAGCTTGCCTTCTGTTCAGAATTCTCAGGGACATCAAAGACTTCATCTGCCAGTGCCTGGGCTCGTCTGCTGAGAGTCCTAACTTGTTATGTGGTGCCAACTTCAGTTCCTGGGCCCTTGGAAGTGCAAGGTGCTGATCTAAAGGAGAAAATCCACACATCGGCGTGCTGCCCCAGAAGAATCGACGTAGCACCTATCTTGCCACTGAAGAACCGATGCAGCACCTGCCCTGTGACTAGAGAATCAATGCAGCGCCTGTATCACTGCAGCAAGACCGTTGCAGTGCCTGTTTCAGCTTGGTCCCATGAACACAGCACATCTGGATTTTCCACGCATCGTTGTTGGGTGCCAATTTTAAATCGACCCTGCACCGTAGTAAAAAACTGAGACTGCGGGGCATATTTATACTCTGTTTGTGCCGGAATTGCGTCGTTTTTTTTGACGCAATTCCGACGCAAAACTAACTCCATATTTATACTTTGGCGTTAGACGGTCTAGCGCCAAAGTCCATGGAGTTTGCGTCATTTTTTAGCGTGGACACCTACTTTGCGTTAATGATATGCAAGGTAGGCGTTCACGTCTAAAAAATTGACTCCGAGGCATGTGCGCCGTATTTACACTCCCGGGCAAAAATCACGCCCGGGAGTGGGTGGGTAAAATAAAATGACGTACGGCCGCTTTTGCGCCGTTTTGTAGCACCTGGAAAAGGCAGGCGTTAAGGGACCTGTGGGTTCTGAAGGAGCCCAGAGGTGCCCTCCCATGCCCCCAGGGACACCCCCTGTCACCCTTGCCCACCCCAGGAGGACACCCAAGGCTGGAGGGACCCATCCCAGGGACATTAAGGTAAGTTCAGGTAAGTGTTCTATTTTTTATTTTTTTGTGGCATAGGGGGGCCTGATTTGTGCCCCCCTACATGCCACTATGTCCAATGACCATGCCCAGGGGACAGAAGTCCCCTGGGCATGGCCATTGGGCAAGGGGGCATGACTCCTGTCTTTGCTAAGACAGGAGTCATTTCTATGGGGGTTGGGAGTCGAAAAAAATGGCGCAAATCGGGTTGAGGCGAAAAATTTGCCTCAACCTGACTTGCCCCATTTTTTGACGCCCAAGCCCCATATCCCCCTACGCCGGCGCTGCCTGGTGTATGTCGTTTTTTTCACGCACACCAGGCAGCGCCGGCGGCCAACGCCGGCTAACGTCATTGATTAAATACGGCGCCCGCATGGCGCTTCAGAATGGCGTTAGCCGGTGCAAATTTTTTTTACGCAAAACTGCGTTAGCGCAGTTTTGCGTCAAAAAGTATAAATATGGCCCTGCGTGTCCTTAAATCGATGCATCTCATTTTCTGTAAGGAAAGAATTGATACATCACCTGCCCTGCCAGTAAGGTATAGGCTCATCATCTCACCTGAGAGTAAAAAATTGACACAGCACCTCCCCTACATAGTAAGGAACCCAGACATCACTTTGCTTTTCGAGTGCCTTACCTCCTGTGTGTTCCACATCATCTTTATTTTTGACGCATCCCTGGTACTTTGTGCTAAAGAGTTACATCCATTGATTCCTATGAATTAAGACTAGCTTAAACCTTTAAAAAGGTATATTTTGACTTATGTATGTTGGGTTTTTGTTGTTTTGGTCTTGTTTTACTATGATAGGTATAGGCTATTTTTTCAAACTGGTGTGGAGTACTTTTATGGTGTTTTCACTGTGTGTGTGTGTGTGTGTGTGTGTGTGTACAAATACTTTACACATTGCCTCTGAGATATGCCTAACTGCTTGAGCCAAACTACCAAAGGGGTGCCCAGGGGTTATCCTAGCTGTGTAACTCCCTTACCCCGACTAGAGTGAGGGTCCCTGCTTGGACAGAGTGCAAACCACGGCCAACTACGAATCCCATTTATAACAAGTGTTTGTAATAAACAAGGTAATAAACAGTGCATGAGGAGAGTACAACTTATAGATAGTTTAGTGAAATATCACTCGTCAATTTCTGTGTTTATTCAGTTTTTCAATGTTAGTTCTTGTGTCATTTCATCACCTAGCTATAATGTTACTTTAATATTTATGTTTATTAGTTAATTTGTGGGGGATGTTTATGTAAGTTAAGGTCTTACTTCAATGCCTAGCTAAAACCTTGTTTTTCGCAGTAAATGTCTGGGTGTTTTTGACCACATTCTAAATGTAACATGTATAATTCCCTTTTTTAGGTGGTGAACCCCATCATATGGCGAACAGCCATGTGTTGTAAGAGTTTGGCCACAAGGCCTGGCCTCTGGCTTACTCTGTGCAAGCGTCCTTCTGACCACCTCTAAACACAATCTCTGATTATATGAAGAGGTTTTTGAACACAGAGGTTTACCTCTGGAAATAATTTTGTGTTGTTCCTTTATGCATTTTTAAAATTGTTGTACTTTGCAGCATCTTTATAAATGTTCTTAAACTTTTTTACAGTTTTGAACTACAGAATTGCACTTTATATTTTTTAAATGTTTATTTTTTTAGTAAATTTTTTTCATTTCTTTTGCCTTTTTCTACAAACTTTTGTGTTACATCCTTACATGATCTTCCATGGCTTGGAAAAAAATAGCCACAACTTCTAGGTAATGCCTGCAATACCTGAAAAATGTTGCATCTCATCATCAGGTTTCTCTTTCTGTTAATGTAGAACTTCTTCTGGTACAGCCTGTTCTCCTTCTGCTGTTTGCCATCTCACTTTTTACTGACCAGCTTTACTCCTATGGAGCACCTGATTGCACAAAGTTGCAGTTGCATTGATTTTTTTTTTAGCCAGCTGAAAGTCGGAGAATTGCCACACCACCAATTGTTTTCATGTCTAGTCAGTTGTGCTGCTGCAGATGTTAAAGTGATGACAATGACATTGTCATCCTGTGATGTTGAACGAAAGCCAGAACCATTGGATAGGGTTGTCATTGTCTCTTGTTGTGCAGAACTTTCTGAGTCCCTGACGGATTGTGATTATTTGCACCCCCATCTACCTCTCTAAAATAATAATCTGCTGATTATGTTGAGGAAATTCAAACGAGGCATTTTCTAAAGGCTGTGCGGGGGGCTTATTTTTTGAGTAGTGTTCCCCTGAGGCCAATCAGATGTCAAGTTTCATTTTTATTATTTCCTTTTCTAGTGGTACTATGGTACTCTTGAGAGCCCCATTTATCCAATGATGGACTGTGGCATAACACATGTTGCTGCACAGAAGAAGGCCCTTTGCAAAGGTTGACTGGTCAGATTACTGTTGCCTATTGCTATAGTGGGGTGTAAAAGCGGTACTAATGAAGTGTGGGTAATACCCAAACAACGTAGAAATGACAAAAAGTGCTGCATTAGGCTGAATAATTTGCCTTTTCTTCCTGCACAATCTACTCAACCCTGTCAGGTAATTTGGCCCAACCCTGTCACCCTAACACCACCATGGTAGCTCTGTATTTATAATACGGCGCACAATGGCGGTAGTTAGGGTGACCAGCGTCATCATTTTTTACTCTAGTCTGGCACTTTTCAGGACTAGCAACAAAAATTATGATGCTAATACTGCAAAGAACCCTGAGGCCCATTCTAATCAACGGGAGCCTCTTTTTCACATCTGCATTTAGCAGGCAATAAAAAATGCAGATAAAAATGGTGCAAAGGAATCTCATAGATTCCTTTGTGCCATTTTTTCGGCCGCCCTAGCTCCAGAACGCCCTCCTGCTTACATTATGCCTGCACCAGGCATTATGTGGCACAGGGGGTTACAAAGTGGCACAATGCATGTATTTTTTTTACCTTCCAACACCACATCAGTGTAAAGAAAAATGACGCTAATGTGGTGTTGGAACGGCGCAAGGGCTCTATAACTCTGGCCCCAAGTGCTGTAAGGTCATTTCTGTAGGAAAGCACCGGACTGAAGCTTAGGGCAAGCAGGTAGCTACAAGCTAATATGAGTTCAAGAAGTCATTTTTTTAGTTGAACCCTAAAGAAATTGAAAGATAGCAGAATAAACTAAAATGTGTTTTAAACACCTCAAAAAAAGGATTTTTTAGAACCACCTTTCTTGGTTAAAAATAGAGAAAAAATTATGTTGTTTGTAATGTCTGTGTCTTGATGTTGAAGTATGTTCCTGTCTGTCAAAGGGAAAATGTAACATTCTTTGGTGCAACGTTGTGCTGCATTAAAAAATAGGCTCAGATTTACAAAATCTTTGTTCTGGGTTTGTGTCACTTTTGTAATGCAAACCTAGCACAAAGCATTGTGGTGGTATTTACTGTCCAGTGCAAATATGGATTTGCTTTAGAACGTTTACCAAAGTAAAGCAAAGTAGTGTTATGTGGTACTTTGCACTATTTTGCATCAAGGAGGCGATCCATGGGTGGTACATGGGTGTTATCATGCAACCACCCATACATTTTGAGGAAATGTCTATCTATTAATATTGGTAGACATGGATTTGCACCAAACACGTACTTCTCGTTGAGGTATGCGTACAGCACACATTGAAAGTTGGAAAAGTTTTAAAGCATAGATTTTGTAATGGAAGGGTCCCCTTCCAGTACAAAACCTATAATTGATAGAACGCATAAACCTTTGCCCTATGGTGCTAAAGTACGTGTATTGGCACATGATAGCCTAAAGTGTGCCAGCCCAGGGAGAGGGGAAAACAGCACTGTATTTTAGTAGATATGGAGCTGTTCTGCTCTCTCCCTTTCATAACACGCAGCTTTAAACTGCCATTTTCACTTGGCAAAGTAAACCTTTTGCCAGGCCTAAACCTTCCTTTCTAAAACTAATAAATCACCCCAAATTAGGGCCTAAAGGCTCTTACAGCAGGGTGCAAGTTTGAGTTTTACATATCTTGGCTGTGAAAAACTTCTGATGTCATCTTTCACTATTGCAAGGCTACCTCTCCCATAGACTAACACAGACTACCTTATAACACTTAATAAGTGATAACTTCAGTTTGGGACAAGATAGAGAACTGCTGTTTCTACCCCATAAATTGTAATTTAAATCCTTCTTGATGGTAAAGATTGATTTTAAGTTACTATTCCAAATACCACTTTTAGAAATTCAGTATTTTCCTGCCTAAACCGAATGTGCCCTTTTGCCAGTGTCCAGGGACACATAACTGTGAAGGTCTCTCCTCTGGGTTTGGTCTATTCCTTTCAGACAGGAGAAAGAAAAGGCCTTGGATATGGGGCAGGGTGTTGCTGTCCTGAGCAGAATGTCCTGAGGTGTTGTACTCAGCCCTTCCTGAGATTCAAAAGATAGTCTTAGGGTTTGCCCAACTCATTCCTGACTTCTAAGGGCTGCCTGCCCTGCAAGCTGCACATGCAGCTCACATCTAGGCCTGACTGCCCTTTGTTACCATAGGCAGTTTGGAGCCAAGCCCAGGAAAGGGGGGAGATTGCACAACTGGGGCCTTCCCGACCCACAGGCTGGCACTGGGGATAAAAGTGTCTCCTTTAGAACCTCTTGTTGCAACAATCCTGGGCCTGTGGAAGGGTCAGAACAAGGACTGTACTACTGTCTGAAAAAAGAAGATTGGACACGATTGCCTTGAACCCAGGCTCACCAGACGTGATTCCAAGAGTCAGTTGGCTGACCTTCTGCTTCAGCTACAGGGACACTATAAGCTTCCAAAGGCCTGCCTTGCAACTTCCCAGATGATCAGCACCAACTAAACCTGCCTTGACCTGCCTGAGCCCTGCTGTCGGCCTCTGCTGGAGTGAGTCCACGATCTCCAAGAGGTGTCTTCAGGCCCTGGACACTTGCTCACATCAGAGTGCACTCCTCCGGAACTCCAGGTGGAAAAGACAGAAGAATGGGCTGCTTACAGCAGAGCGACCTCTTCGCCCCAGGAAATGAATGCCTGTGATTAACGCCAACACGAAGTTCCAGCGAGACCTATACTTCATGCCAATAGCAACAGCCCACTTCGAAAACTCCAGGGACAACTAACTCTTCGTCCTACTACAGTGACTGTCTCCGACACCCGACCTGCTCCTCACAGTAACAACGACCTCTTTGAGGCCCTCGCCAAGGCGAATGCCAAATCCTTGTGCAGACTTGAGAAGGTAACCCTTCACCTGGTCCCTGTATCCGATCCACGCTCCATTGCAGTCAGCGTGAATTTGTGTCTTTCTCCAGTTCAGTGCAACCAGATGACTGCCAGAAGCTTTGTGCTTTTTGGCGCTATTTTCATCTGAAATGTTAACAATTCATAACTCTAGATCTTTTGATTGGGTTTTTGTTGTTTTATGTCATTTTATTCAGTAAAATCAATTCTGTTGGTTTACAATGGATTAAGAGTTTTCTTGTGTAATACATTTCCTCTAAACCTGACTGCTTTTGTGCCAAGGCACCAGAAGGTTAAACTAGGGTTTATTTTGTGGTTTATCCTCACAAAGATTCCATTTATAATGCGAGTGGGTCTTTCCACTCCTCTCAACTAGTAACCCATTTCCTTAGAGTGTGACCTACTTATTGATGGTTGAAATCATACAGTGGTTTTCAGCATGGCTCCCAGTTTGCATGTCATTGTGCTCATCCCAGGAATATGTAGTAGTGTATTTTAGCAAACTACAGAATGTTGTCCTAACAGTATCTTACCAGTGGCTAACGCATACCTGTCAGAATATTGACTCAACATTGCAGTTCACGTGAAGACATTGAAAGGGTGATCTCATTAAGGAGAGCAGAAAACAACCTTTTTTAGAGTGTGGTCAAGGTTTAAAAGGAGAGTGCCTCCACCAAGGTTTATGTAAGCATCTTGCTTCTTAGGGCGGTGAATACTACCAAATGAGGATGGGTTGGGTGATAAGCTAGGAGTCCAGCACATTGGCAAAGATGATATTTATTATTATTTGATTGGTGATGCAAATTTTGCACAGGAGTAGCTTGTTGAGGTACATGAAGACCAGAAAGACCAGAAAGCTTACAGACACTTTTACAATGAAAATCTGGGATGTTATCAATGATGCCCTGTGCCACCCTCTATTGTGAATGCGTGAAGGCTCTGCGCAATGGAGGTGTTGGCTGAATATGTCCAAAAAAAAAAAAAAATTCATGGAAAAAACAAAGGTTAAACAGACATTTTAGTGAGGAAAGGTAATATAATGAGTTAAATAGAAATGTGTAAAAAAAACAAAAAACCTGTTATAGTTCAGAGAGCTAACTATAGATTGCACCTCTGCCATTCACTGCTTATGACCTCACATATTACATCACCTATAACATGTTTACCTACATCATTGAAGACATCTCTGATGATATCAAAAGTTACATAATTAATGACATCACTGTTGACATCATCCCAACTGCTGTTGTTCAATGTACTGTACAAACAAAGTCTTTCAAATATGTGAATTATTGCTAAATGATGAAGAATCATGAAAACTGTCTCTGCACACCCAGGTGTCATTAGAAATCCAAGCCCCTTCTACTCACATATTTATGAAGCTGACAGACAAAGGCTGAAAATCTACGCACACAAATTTTCGGCGCACCTTCCGTGACGCTACTGATAAATGAAGTGCCGCCGGCTTTGCAGCTGATATCAATGCTCCACCTGCATTGCGGCTGGAAGATCGATGCAAAGCAGCTGGAGAAACGACGCGCAACACCCGCTAACGGAGGCTGATAACGATGCAAACCCCACGCAACGCGGTTTTGTGATACCGTGCGACCGGATTTTCAACGCAACATCATTGGGTGTGGAAAAGCAACACAAAGCCTGCCTGGGCCCGAGGGGCCTGTCCGAATCGTCAAATCGCTATCTTGCAGGGGAGGAGAAACAACTCATGCTGACCCGACCAGAGGGGGAATGACGCACAGTCTCGCTTGCAAGTGAGAAATCGACACATCACTGGCCCTTTTTCAATGCACACTCACCCGTGCGGCTTTATTTTTGATGCTACCCAGATACTTTTGTGAAATAACAGCATTCTCACTGTTTTCTAAAGATTAAGGGGGTCATTCTGACTTTGGCGGGCGGCGGAGGCCGCCCGCCAAAGTACCGCCGGCAGAATACCGCTGCGCGGTCAAAAGACCGCCGCAGTAATTCTGAGTTTCCCGCTGGGCTGGCGGGCGACCGCCAGAAGGCCGCCCGCCAGCCCAGCGGGAAACCCCCTTCCATGAGGATGCTGGCTCCGAATGGAGCCGGCGGAGTGGAAGGGGTGCGACGGGTGCAGTTGCACCCGTCGCGATTTTCAGTGTCTGCGTGGCAGACACTGAAAATCTTGGTGGGGCCCTGTTAGGGGGCCCCTGCAGTGCCCATGCCATTGGCATGGGCACTGCAGGGGCCCCCCAGGGGCCCCACGACACCCGTTACCGCCAGCCTTGTTCTGGCGGTCAAAACCGCCAGAACAAGGCTGGCGGTAAGGGGGTCGGAATCCCCATGGCGGCGCTGCTTGCAGCGCCGCCATGGAGGATTCCCTTGGGCAGCGGGAAACTGGCGGTACACCGCCGGTTTCCCGTATCTGACCGCGGCTGTACCGCCGCGGTCAGAATGCCATGGGAGCACCGCCAGCCTGTTGGCGGTGCTCCCGCAGTCGGACCCCCTAAGACTCTTATTCTTTGAAAATTCATAACTTGACTTCTGTATGTTGGATTTTTGTCGTTTTGGTCTTGTTTTGTTTAGATAATTATTCCCTATTGTTCTAAACCTGTGTTGTGTCATTTTGTTGTGTTGGTACAAATACTTTACACATTGCTTCTGAAGTTAAGCCTGCCTGCTCGTGCCAAGCTACCAAGGGGGTGAGCGGGGTTAGCTGAGGGTGTATCTCCTTTACACACAGTGAGGGCCCCTGCTTGGACAGGGGGCAACCTGACTGCCAACAAAAGACCCAATTTCTAACACAATGTAATATAAAATATGAAATACATTAAACACTGTGATGCAAGACAGTTTCATAAGTGAATAAGGTAAAGGTTATGTGGTAATGCAGCAGCATTTTGAGGGTGTTGAGGTAACTTCCAATCATATGGAAAGAACCTAAATGCTGCAATCAAGAAGGTAGCTACAAGGACCAAAAGCATTTCGGTGGTATAATCCAATCTGGTTAAGATGAAAATCATCAATGGGTGTATTTGAAAATTGATGATGCAATGAAAATTATAACTAGATCACTAAATAATACAAATAGTGTATTTAACATGCATGAAGTGCTGCCAGAAGACAGTTGCTGTTGTCTCTATCTTGGCTTTTCCCACACAGTATACCTTCTTCTTACTTAACCCAATCTATCAAACTAATAGTAAATGTAAAAGGAGAGTTACAAAAACATGCATATACGAAAAGACCCTTAGTTTTCACAGCACCAATTTCCAACATGTATGTAGTAAAGATATTGAGGTAAAATATTTGGTATAATACACTGCATCAGATTTTGTGAGATCACAATTTTACTTGACAGCTTTTGCTTCGAACAAGGTTCCACAGCGCTACTTCAGGTCATGGTTTTTACTTTGCAAGTAAGAATGATCAAGGGGTGTTCGGTTGTTTTGACTGACAACACTGATTTGGACATCCATAGAAGAAGACAGGTTGTTTCCTCTGGGCGTCCTTCGGATACCCACAGCATGTGTGCTGTGCGTGGGAATAGAGGAATGTGTCTAATATTTATTTGACAAAATTTAAGTCATCTTCTTTAATCTCAGTTGTCAAAGAAACTGCTCACTGAAGATCATGTTATGTTGCAAGGTTTGTAAAATACATTGTTTATATATTATTTAGCCACTTGTCTGTAAAAGATGTCCTTTGTAGTTGGTAATCTAGTTTAGAAGCAGCCTTGTTGTCCAATGCAATTAGTGGGAATACGATGTTATGTTGGCTGTATGGTTGAAGGGGTAAAGGGCTATGAATGTAGTGTGTGTACTCCTAATGAAAGGTATTATAGAGAAGCGGGGGTGCCTGTGGACTTTCCACAAAAAAACAGGTTTGTATAACATTTGCCCCTGATGTGGGTGGGTATGTAAGTCTACTATAATGTTACCATGGTGTATGAGGTTCTCAAGAATGCTTGTGATGGGTAGTTACGTAGCTGGAGGTCTGAACAAATGTGTTAGACCTTTCTTCCAAACTCAAACTGTAATCTCCATTTTGTTCATACATGATTTTAAATTGTGCATGTGTGTGTGCATATGTATGCATGGTTTGGGACTTTTTGGGTGCTCACTTGTTGTTGTTGGTAGGTTAATAGGTGTGACCTGTTAGACAGTAGGTGACACTACCCAAAGCAATAGTTGAAATGAGGTGTTCCATGATTGAGAAATTGTTTATTTTGTTTCTTAGGTGTGCAGCACGGTGTAGCTATTTAGTGATCTGGTAGTACATGTTGTTCTGTTGAAAAGAGGGTATTGATTGACTTTGCATGTTTGACAAATTGGAATGATCCTTGAAGAGGGAACCTCTTGGTTAGTAAAGAGCAAGGGGTCTCTACACCTTACAAATGTCATGTCTCAAGTTGAGAAGAAATGCAAGCACAGAATCATACTGAGACATTGTTAGAAATGGGTTTCTGGTTGGCAGTGGTATGATCCCTGTCCAGGCAGGAACCACAATCCTAGTCAGGGCAAGTCACTAGGACTAAGGACTAGACCATAAATTAGCATGTGCTCATCCCCTGGTAGCTTGGCCGAGAGTGGTCAGGTTTACCTTAAGAGGCAGTGTCTTAAGTATTTGTGCAAGACTTTAAACAGTACAACAGTGAAAACACTATAAGAAAAGATACCATAACTGCTTAGAGCTTGATTTAATGAACAAAATAGGACCAAAACGAACAAAATCTAATAAGGAAAACTTGAGATATACATTTTTTAAGAAGAAACTGAAATATAGTGCTTAAAATCATAAAGCTCCAACTGAAGCTATCTGGTCATGCCAGGCTGGGTCAAACCTGAAAGCTCAAACTGACCATGATGGAGTGATAATGATACCAGAAGTGGCCTGCTGCAACAGTATCTTGTTTGCATCAACTTCAAGGAAAATGCGAGGAGAAGTGATGCTTCGCTGATCTTTAGGATTTAGGCAATGCATCAGTTCTGAGCTGCAAAAGTTGGAGATGCGTCAGAAATAGATGTGATGTGGCGCACAGTGGACGATGCATTGTGCTCAATCCTCACAGCAGTGGCAATGAATTGGCATCAATGGAGATTCTCCAGATCCGAGAGCCGCAACAACATTGATGCGTTGATTCTGACTGGAGCAGCACTTTATACCCACTTTGTAGGGCCAGGGACTGGATTGATACCGCTTGGCAGGGCAAGACTCACAACTGGTGGAGTCAGGTGCTGTACCAGGTGAGTTGGAAGTCTTTTGTGTCCCTGAGACTTCAATCAGGAGTTAAGCCAGCAAGCCCTTGGAGTAACTTTGGTTCTGGGTTGGAGAGATGTAGGTCCACTACTTCTCACTCCCAGGCCAGGAGGGCAGCAGGTCAGAAGAGTGGAGCAGGAGTCCAGCAAAGTGACACTCCAGCAGAGTGGCAGTACTTTCAGCACAACAGTGTTTCTTCGTGGCAGAGTATCCACCAGTCCAAAAGTGTACTGTGTTGGTGGTGTCTTCAGTCCAGTACTTATACCCAGTTGTGCCTTTGAAGTAGGCGATACTTCAAAGAGATGCCTTTAAACTGCACATAATCCCTGTCCATCATGCCTTGTCTCCAGACTCACTACAGGGTGGTGTGCAGCCTTTTGTGTGGGGATAGGACCCAGCCTGTTCAGGTGTGTCAGCTCCTTTGTCCCATCCTACCCAGGATGGTCCATCAGGAAGTGGATGTAACCATCCGGTTGCATCACTGTATGGGCGGGACTATGGTCATAGGGTCTGATGACCCACCATATCTCCAGGACTTATTGGCACCTTCAACGGTCATGGGGCCACACTGTAACACACTTGTGAGAAGCATCCATCACTTCTCTCTGCACTTGCACACCCAATATCGGGTGAGTGTGTATTGAGCGCTTACCTTGTGTTCCTCCTAATATAAGCACCTGCACTTTCTCTCCACTGCCTGAGGCCCTGGGTCTCACTTCCCCCCCATCTCAACTCCAAACATTGGGCATCACAGGAGCTTGGTTGCTCCCCTCACATCGTGGGGGGATGGATTCCAAGGACTGTTCAATAACTTCACTTACTTTATGCTTAAATTATTCTCAGCATAACCTGTGATTAAGTAATTAGATTTTTGTCATGTTGGTCTTCATTTTTAATGATATAAATATTAGCTATTTTTCTCACTTTGTGTTGAGTTTTTTCAGGGTGTCCTCACTATGTTACTGTAATTAAGCCTTCTAAGTTAAGCCTGACTGCTCTATGCCAAGCTACCAGGGGGTGAGCACAGGTTAATTTATGGACTGTATGTGACTAGGATTGTGGTCCCTACTTGGACAGGGTGCAAACCCCTGCCAAATAGAGACCCAATTTCTAACATTGGTGGCAGTGGTGGGATAGGACTTGTATTTGTGCAGTGCCTTACAGTAATTTGGTGTACACTACCACTCACACTTAGACCAATTCTAACCAATTGTCTCTGATTCCTATTGACATTTTTTTCTCTTCCTCCTCTTTTCAAATGTCAGTTTTTGATTTTTCAACTCTTCCTTATTGGCATATTTTCCCTCTACCCTAAATCATGTCTCTAGTTGGAGGTTCTGCATCTGCACCTACAGGGATGGAGTTTGAGCTGGTCAAGCTTGTAAAATACACTGCAGACCAGCTCAGGGATTTCTGTAGGGGGTTGGGGCCGCCTGCAAGGAGCAAAAGGTAGAAATACAGAAGGCACTGAGAGCTTATACTGAAGCCCATACTTTGGCAAATTCAACCTCAGAGGAGACTGAGGAGGAAGTGGATGTGAATGATAACTTGGTGACCAGCGTCATCATTTTTTACTCTAGTCTGGCACTTTTCAGGACTAGCAACAAAAATTATGATGCTAATACTGCAAAGAACCCTGAGGCCCATTCTAATCAACGGGAGCCTCTTTTTCACATCTGCATTTAGCAGGCAATAAAAAATGCAGATAAAAATGGTGCAAAGGAATCTCATAGATTCCTTTGTGCCATTTTTTCGGCCGCCCTAGCTCCAGAACGCCCTCCTGCTTACATTATGCCTGCACCAGGCATTATGTGGCACAGGGGGTTACAAAGTGGCACAATGCATGTATTTTTTTTACCTTCCAACACCACATCAGTGTAAAGAAAAATGACGCTAATGTGGTGTTGGAACGGCGCAAGGGCTCTATAACTCTGGCCCCAAGTGCTGTAAGGTCATTTCTGTAGGAAAGCACCGGACTGAAGCTTAGGGCAAGCAGGTAGCTACAAGCTAATATGAGTTCAAGAAGTCATTTTTTTAGTTGAACCCTAAAGAAATTGAAAGATAGCAGAATAAACTAAAATGTGTTTTAAACACCTCAAAAAAAGGATTTTTTAGAACCACCTTTCTTGGTTAAAAATAGAGAAAAAATTATGTTGTTTGTAATGTCTGTGTCTTGATGTTGAAGTATGTTCCTGTCTGTCAAAGGGAAAATGTAACATTCTTTGGTGCAACGTTGTGCTGCATTAAAAAATAGGCTCAGATTTACAAAATCTTTGTTCTGGGTTTGTGTCACTTTTGTAATGCAAACCTAGCACAAAGCATTGTGGTGGTATTTACTGTCCAGTGCAAATATGGATTTGCTTTAGAACGTTTACCAAAGTAAAGCAAAGTAGTGTTATGTGGTACTTTGCACTATTTTGCATCAAGGAGGCGATCCATGGGTGGTACATGGGTGTTATCATGCAACCACCCATACATTTTGAGGAAATGTCTATCTATTAATATTGGTAGACATGGATTTGCACCAAACACGTACTTCTCGTTGAGGTATGCGTACAGCACACATTGAAAGTTGGAAAAGTTTTAAAGCATAGATTTTGTAATGGAAGGGTCCCCTTCCAGTACAAAACCTATAATTGATAGAACGCATAAACCTTTGCCCTATGGTGCTAAAGTACGTGTATTGGCACATGATAGCCTAAAGTGTGCCAGCCCAGGGAGAGGGGAAAACAGCACTGTATTTTAGTAGATATGGAGCTGTTCTGCTCTCTCCCTTTCATAACACGCAGCTTTAAACTGCCATTTTCACTTGGCAAAGTAAACCTTTTGCCAGGCCTAAACCTTCCTTTCTAAAACTAATAAATCACCCCAAATTAGGGCCTAAAGGCTCTTACAGCAGGGTGCAAGTTTGAGTTTTACATATCTTGGCTGTGAAAAACTTCTGATGTCATCTTTCACTATTGCAAGGCTACCTCTCCCATAGACTAACACAGACTACCTTATAACACTTAATAAGTGATAACTTCAGTTTGGGACAAGATAGAGAACTGCTGTTTCTACCCCATAAATTGTAATTTAAATCCTTCTTGATGGTAAAGATTGATTTTAAGTTACTATTCCAAATACCACTTTTAGAAATTCAGTATTTTCCTGCCTAAACCGAATGTGCCCTTTTGCCAGTGTCCAGGGACACATAACTGTGAAGGTCTCTCCTCTGGGTTTGGTCTATTCCTTTCAGACAGGAGAAAGAAAAGGCCTTGGATATGGGGCAGGGTGTTGCTGTCCTGAGCAGAATGTCCTGAGGTGTTGTACTCAGCCCTTCCTGAGATTCAAAAGATAGTCTTAGGGTTTGCCCAACTCATTCCTGACTTCTAAGGGCTGCCTGCCCTGCAAGCTGCACATGCAGCTCACATCTAGGCCTGACTGCCCTTTGTTACCATAGGCAGTTTGGAGCCAAGCCCAGGAAAGGGGGGAGATTGCACAACTGGGGCCTTCCCGACCCACAGGCTGGCACTGGGGATAAAAGTGTCTCCTTTAGAACCTCTTGTTGCAACAATCCTGGGCCTGTGGAAGGGTCAGAACAAGGACTGTACTACTGTCTGAAAAAAGAAGATTGGACACGATTGCCTTGAACCCAGGCTCACCAGACGTGATTCCAAGAGTCAGTTGGCTGACCTTCTGCTTCAGCTACAGGGACACTATAAGCTTCCAAAGGCCTGCCTTGCAACTTCCCAGATGATCAGCACCAACTAAACCTGCCTTGACCTGCCTGAGCCCTGCTGTCGGCCTCTGCTGGAGTGAGTCCACGATCTCCAAGAGGTGTCTTCAGGCCCTGGACACTTGCTCACATCAGAGTGCACTCCTCCGGAACTCCAGGTGGAAAAGACAGAAGAATGGGCTGCTTACAGCAGAGCGACCTCTTCGCCCCAGGAAATGAATGCCTGTGATTAACGCCAACACGAAGTTCCAGCGAGACCTATACTTCATGCCAATAGCAACAGCCCACTTCGAAAACTCCAGGGACAACTAACTCTTCGTCCTACTACAGTGACTGTCTCCGACACCCGACCTGCTCCTCACAGTAACAACGACCTCTTTGAGGCCCTCGCCAAGGCGAATGCCAAATCCTTGTGCAGACTTGAGAAGGTAACCCTTCACCTGGTCCCTGTATCCGATCCACGCTCCATTGCAGTCAGCGTGAATTTGTGTCTTTCTCCAGTTCAGTGCAACCAGATGACTGCCAGAAGCTTTGTGCTTTTTGGCGCTATTTTCATCTGAAATGTTAACAATTCATAACTCTAGATCTTTTGATTGGGTTTTTGTTGTTTTATGTCATTTTATTCAGTAAAATCAATTCTGTTGGTTTACAATGGATTAAGAGTTTTCTTGTGTAATACATTTCCTCTAAACCTGACTGCTTTTGTGCCAAGGCACCAGAAGGTTAAACTAGGGTTTATTTTGTGGTTTATCCTCACAAAGATTCCATTTATAATGCGAGTGGGTCTTTCACTCCTCTCAACTAGTAACCCATTTCCTTAGAGTGTGACCTACTTATTGATGGTTGAAATCATACAGTGGTTTTCAGCATGGCTCCCAGTTTGCATGTCATTGTGCTCATCCCAGGAATATGTAGTAGTGTATTTTAGCAAACTACAGAATGTTGTCCTAACAGTATCTTACCAGTGGCTAACGCATACCTGTCAGAATATTGACTCAACATTGCAGTTCACGTGAAGACATTGAAAGGGTGATCTCATTAAGGAGAGCAGAAAACAACCTTTTTTAGAGTGTGGTCAAGGTTTAAAAGGAGAGTGCCTCCACCAAGGTTTATGTAAGCATCTTGCTTCTTAGGGCGGTGAATACTACCAAATGAGGATGGGTTGGGTGATAAGCTAGGAGTCCAGCACATTGGCAAAGATGATATTTATTATTATTTGATTGGTGATGCAAATTTTGCACAGGAGTAGCTTGTTGAGGTACATGAAGACCAGAAAGACCAGAAAGCTTACAGACACTTTTACAATGAAAATCTGGGATGTTATCAATGATGCCCTGTGCCACCCTCTATTGTGAATGCGTGAAGGCTCTGCGCAATGGAGGTGTTGGCTGAATATGTCCAAAAAAAAAAAAAAAATTCATGGAAAAAACAAAGGTTAAACAGACATTTTAGTGAGGAAAGGTAATATAATGAGTTAAATAGAAATGTGTAAAAAAAACAAAAAACCTGTTATAGTTCAGAGAGCTAACTATAGATTGCACCTCTGCCATTCACTGCTTATGACCTCACATATTACATCACCTATAACATGTTTACCTACATCATTGAAGACATCTCTGATGATATCAAAAGTTACATAATTAATGACATCACTGTTGACATCATCCCAACTGCTGTTGTTCAATGTACTGTACAAACAAAGTCTTTCAAATATGTGAATTATTGCTAAATGATGAAGAATCATGAAAACTGTCTCTGCACACCCAGGTGTCATTAGAAATCCAAGCCCCTTCTACTCACATATTTATGAAGCTGACAGACAAAGGCTGAAAATCTACGCACACAAATTTTCGGCGCACCTTCCGTGACGCTACTGATAAATGAAGTGCCGCCGGCTTTGCAGCTGATATCAATGCTCCACCTGCATTGCGGCTGGAAGATCGATGCAAAGCAGCTGGAGAAACGACGCGCAACACCCGCTAACGGAGGCTGATAACGATGCAAACCCCACGCAACGCGGTTTTGTGATACCGTGCGACCGGATTTTCAACGCAACATCATTGGGTGTGGAAAAGCAACACAAAGCCTGCCTGGGCCCGAGGGGCCTGTCCGAATCGTCAAATCGCTATCTTGCAGGGGAGGAGAAACAACTCATGCTGACCCGACCAGAGGGGGAATGACGCACAGTCTCGCTTGCAAGTGAGAAATCGACACATCACTGGCCCTTTTTCAATGCACACTCACCCGTGCGGCTTTATTTTTGATGCTACCCAGATACTTTTGTGAAATAACAGCATTCTCACTGTTTTCTAAAGATTAAGGGGGTCATTCTGACTTTGGCGGGCGGCGGAGGCCGCCCGCCAAAGTACCGCCGGCAGAATACCGCTGCGCGGTCAAAAGACCGCCGCAGTAATTCTGAGTTTCCCGCTGGGCTGGCGGGCGACCGCCAGAAGGCCGCCCGCCAGCCCAGCGGGAAACCCCCTTCCATGAGGATGCTGGCTCCGAATGGAGCCGGCGGAGTGGAAGGGGTGCGACGGGTGCAGTTGCACCCGTCGCGATTTTCAGTGTCTGCGTGGCAGACACTGAAAATCTTGGTGGGGCCCTGTTAGGGGGCCCCTGCAGTGCCCATGCCATTGGCATGGGCACTGCAGGGGCCCCCCAGGGGCCCCACGACACCCGTTACCGCCAGCCTTGTTCTGGCGGTCAAAACCGCCAGAACAAGGCTGGCGGTAAGGGGGTCGGAATCCCCATGGCGGCGCTGCTTGCAGCGCCGCCATGGAGGATTCCCTTGGGCAGCGGGAAACTGGCGGTACACCGCCGGTTTCCCGTATCTGACCGCGGCTGTACCGCCGCGGTCAGAATGCCATGGGAGCACCGCCAGCCTGTTGGCGGTGCTCCCGCAGTCGGACCCCCTAAGACTCTTATTCTTTGAAAATTCATAACTTGACTTCTGTATGTTGGATTTTTGTCGTTTTGGTCTTGTTTTGTTTAGATAATTATTCCCTATTGTTCTAAACCTGTGTTGTGTCATTTTGTTGTGTTGGTACAAATACTTTACACATTGCTTCTGAAGTTAAGCCTGCCTGCTCGTGCCAAGCTACCAAGGGGGTGAGCGGGGTTAGCTGAGGGTGTATCTCCTTTACACACAGTGAGGGCCCCTGCTTGGACAGGGGGCAACCTGACTGCCAACAAAAGACCCAATTTCTAACACAATGTAATATAAAATATGAAATACATTAAACACTGTGATGCAAGACAGTTTCATAAGTGAATAAGGTAAAGGTTATGTGGTAATGCAGCAGCATTTTGAGGGTGTTGAGGTAACTTCCAATCATATGGAAAGAACCTAAATGCTGCAATCAAGAAGGTAGCTACAAGGACCAAAAGCATTTCGGTGGTATAATCCAATCTGGTTAAGATGAAAATCATCAATGGGTGTATTTGAAAATTGATGATGCAATGAAAATTATAACTAGATCACTAAATAATACAAATAGTGTATTTAACATGCATGAAGTGCTGCCAGAAGACAGTTGCTGTTGTCTCTATCTTGGCTTTTCCCACACAGTATACCTTCTTCTTACTTAACCCAATCTATCAAACTAATAGTAAATGTAAAAGGAGAGTTACAAAAACATGCATATACGAAAAGACCCTTAGTTTTCACAGCACCAATTTCCAACATGTATGTAGTAAAGATATTGAGGTAAAATATTTGGTATAATACACTGCATCAGATTTTGTGAGATCACAATTTTACTTGACAGCTTTTGCTTCGAACAAGGTTCCACAGCGCTACTTCAGGTCATGGTTTTTACTTTGCAAGTAAGAATGATCAAGGGGTGTTCGATTGTTTTGACTGACAACACTGATTTGGACATCCATAGAAGAAGACAGGTTGTTTCCTCTGGGCGTCCTTCGGATACCCACAGCATGTGTGCTGTGCGTGGGAATAGAGGAATGTGTCTAATATTTATTTGACAAAATTTAAGTCATCTTCTTTAATCTCAGTTGTCAAAGAAACTGCTCACTGAAGATCATGTTATGTTGCAAGGTTTGTAAAATACATTGTTTATATATTATTTAGCCACTTGTCTGTAAAAGATGTCCTTTGTAGTTGGTAATCTAGTTTAGAAGCAGCCTTGTTGTCCAATGCAATTAGTGGGAATACGATGTTATGTTGGCTGTATGGTTGAAGGGGTAAAGGGCTATGAATGTAGTGTGTGTACTCCTAATGAAAGGTATTATAGAGAAGCGGGGGTGCCTGTGGACTTTCCACAAAAAAACAGGTTTGTATAACATTTGCCCCTGATGTGGGTGGGTATGTAAGTCTACTATAATGTTACCATGGTGTATGAGGTTCTCAAGAATGCTTGTGATGGGTAGTTACGTAGCTGGAGGTCTGAACAAATGTGTTAGACCTTTCTTCCAAACTCAAACTGTAATCTCCATTTTGTTCATACATGATTTTAAATTGTGCATGTGTGTGTGCATATGTATGCATGGTTTGGGACTTTTTGGGTGCTCACTTGTTGTTGTTGGTAGGTTAATAGGTGTGACCTGTTAGACAGTAGGTGACACTACCCAAAGCAATAGTTGAAATGAGGTGTTCCATGATTGAGAAATTGTTTATTTTGTTTCTTAGGTGTGCAGCACGGTGTAGCTATTTAGTGATCTGGTAGTACATGTTGTTCTGTTGAAAAGAGGGTATTGATTGACTTTGCATGTTTGACAAATTGGAATGATCCTTGAAGAGGGAACCTCTTGGTTAGTAAAGAGCAAGGGGTCTCTACACCTTACAAATGTCATGTCTCAAGTTGAGAAGAAATGCAAGCACAGAATCATACTGAGACATTGTTAGAAATGGGTTTCTGGTTGGCAGTGGTATGATCCCTGTCCAGGCAGGAACCACAATCCTAGTCAGGGCAAGTCACTAGGACTAAGGACTAGACCATAAATTAGCATGTGCTCATCCCCTGGTAGCTTGGCCGAGAGTGGTCAGGTTTACCTTAAGAGGCAGTGTCTTAAGTATTTGTGCAAGACTTTAAACAGTACAACAGTGAAAACACTATAAGAAAAGATACCATAACTGCTTAGAGCTTGATTTAATGAACAAAATAGGACCAAAACGAACAAAATCTAATAAGGAAAACTTGAGATATACATTTTTTAAGATGAAACTGAAATATAGTGCTTAAAATCATAAAGCTCCAACTGAAGCTATCTGGTCATGCCAGGCTGGGTCAAACCTGAAAGCTCAAACTGACCATGATGGAGTGATAATGATACCAGAAGTGGCCTGCTGCAACAGTATCTTGTTTGCATCAACTTCAAGGAAAATGCGAGGAGAAGTGATGCTTCGCTGATCTTTAGGATTTAGGCAATGCATCAGTTCTGAGCTGCAAAAGTTGGAGATGCGTCAGAAATAGAGGTGATGTGGCGCACAGTGGACGATGCATTGTGCTCAATCCTCACAGCAGTGGCAATGAATTGGCATCAATGGAGATTCTCCAGATCCGAGAGCCGCAACAACATTGATGCGTTGATTCTGACTGGAGCAGCACTTTATACCCACTTTGTAGGGCCAGGGACTGGATTGATACCGCTTGGCAGGGCAAGACTCACAACTGGTGGAGTCAGGTGCTGTACCAGGTGAGTTGGAAGTCTTTTGTGTCCCTGAGACTTCAATCAGGAGTTAAGCCAGCAAGCCCTTGGAGTAACTTTGGTTCTGGGTTGGAGAGATGTAGGTCCACTACTTCTCACTCCCAGGCCAGGAGGGCAGCAGGTCAGAAGAGTGGAGCAGGAGTCCAGCAAAGTGACACTCCAGCAGAGTGGCAGTACTTTCAGCACAACAGTGTTTCTTCGTGGCAGAGTATCCACCAGTCCAAAAGTGTACTGTGTTGGTGGTGTCTTCAGTCCAGTACTTATACCCAGTTGTGCCTTTGAAGTAGGCGATACTTCAAAGAGATGCCTTTAAACTGCACATAATCCCTGTCCATCATGCCTTGTCTCCAGACTCACTACAGGGTGGTGTGCAGCCTTTTGTGTGGGGATAGGACCCAGCTTGTTCAGGTGTGTCAGCTCCTTTGTCCCATCCTACCCAGGATGGTCCATCAGGAAGTGGATGTAACCATCCGGTTGCATCACTGTATGGGCGGGACTATGGTCATAGGGTCTGATGACCCACCATATCTCCAGGACTTATTGGCACCTTCAACGGTCATGGGGCCACACTGTAACACACTTGTGAGAAGCATCCATCACTTCTCTCTGCACTTGCACACCCAATATCGGGTGAGTGTGTATTGAGCGCTTACCTTGTGTTCCTCCTAATATAAGCACCTGCACTTTCTCTCCACTGCCTGAGGCCCTGGGTCTCACTTCCCCCCCATCTCAACTCCAAACATTGGGCATCACAGGAGCTTGGTTGCTCCCCTCACATCGTGGGGGGATGGATTCCAAGGACTGTTCAATAACTTCACTTACTTTATGCTTAAATTATTCTCAGCATAACCTGTGATTAAGTAATTAGATTTTTGTCATGTTGGTCTTCATTTTTAATGATATAAATATTAGCTATTTTTCTCACTTTGTGTTGAGTTTTTTCAGGGTGTCCTCACTATGTTACTGTAATTAAGCCTTCTAAGTTAAGCCTGACTGCTCTATGCCAAGCTACCAGGGGGTGAGCACAGGTTAATTTATGGACTGTATGTGACTAGGATTGTGGTCCCTACTTGGACAGGGTGCAAACCCCTGCCAAATAGAGACCCAATTTCTAACATTGGTGGCAGTGGTGGGATAGGACTTGTATTTGTGCAGTGCCTTACAGTAATTTGGTGTACACTACCACTCACACTTAGACCAATTCTAACCAATTGTCTCTGATTCCTATTGACATTTTTTTCTCTTCCTCCTCTTTTCAAATGTCAGTTTTTGATTTTTCAACTCTTCCTTATTGGCATATTTTCCCTCTACCCTAAATCATGTCTCTAGTTGGAGGTTCTGCATCTGCACCTACAGGGATGGAGTTTGAGCTGGTCAAGCTTGTAAAATACACTGCAGACCAGCTCAGGGATTTCTGTAGGGGGTTGGGGCCGCCTGCAAGGAGCAAAAGGTAGAAATACAGAAGGCACTGAGAGCTTATACTGAAGCCCATACTTTGGCAAATTCAACCTCAGAGGAGACTGAGGAGGAAGTGGATGTGAATGATAACTTGGACCAGGGTCTGGCTGGAGGCCTTGGACTATTGTTAGTAGGGGAAGCAAGCAACTTAGTCCCAGGATTGAGGGCCCATTTTAGGGCAGGGAGCAGGGTGTTATCCAGTGGTCTGTCGGCAGATGAACTGGAGGACAGGCGGGAGGAGAGAAAATTAAAACTATAGCTGGCCAAGCTCCAAATGGAGAAAGATAAGGTCTTGGAGGAGAAATGATAATCTTTGGAGATAGAAGAGAGCCACAAGAGATTCGCTCTGGAGGGAAAAAAGATGATGCTGAGTCTGAATGAGATGGACCTCAAGGCCAGACAGGTGGAGTCCAGCAAGTTGGGTGGCAGCAATACTACTATGTCTTCCAAGGTACACATATCCAAGAATCTTCTAACTTATTTTGTGGTGGGGGATGACATTGACAGATGGTTGGAATCTGTTAGACCTGACAGCCTTAGGGTGGTCATCCCCCAACTTTTTGCCTGCCTCCCTCCACTTTTCAGACACTGTTTTTGCTGGTTTTAGGACTCTGCACACTTTACCACTGCTAACCAGTGCTAAAGTGCATATGCTCTCTCCCTTAAACATGGTAACATTGGTTCATTCCCAATTGGCATATTTGATTTACTTGTAAGTACCTAGTAAAGTGCACTACATGTGCCCAGGGCCTGTAGACTGAATGCTACTACTGGGCCTGCAGCACTGGTTGTGCCACCCACATAAGTAGCCCCTTAACCATATCGGGCTGCCATTGCAATGGCTGTGTGTGCAGTTTCACTGTTACTTCAACTTGACATCTAAAAGTACTTGCCAAGCCTTAAACTCCCCTTTTTCTACATATAAGTCACCCCATAGGGCAGAGGGCTATGTAGGTAAAAGGCAGGACATGTACATGTGTGTTTTATATGTGCTGGTAGTGGAAAACTCCTAAATTCATTTTCCACTACTGTGAGGTCTGCTCCTTTCATAGGATAACATTAGGGCTACCCTTATATACTGTTTGAGTGGTAGAGTCTGATCTGAAAGGGGTAACCAGGTCATATTTAGGATGGCTATAATGTAGTACAAAATCCTGCTTATTGGTGAAGTTGGAATTTATATTACTATTTTAGAAATGCACTTAAAATCCATCTGTGCCTTACAGCCTGTCTCCAATCCATGTCTTGGCTGGGCTGGTTGACAGATCCCTTGTGCATTTCACCCAGACAGCCACAAGCACCAGATACTCAGTCACACCTGCACTCATCTGCATACTGAATGGGTCTTCCTGGGCTGGAATGGTGGAGGGTCTGACGCTTACATTTTAAAAGCTAGTGGCCTGCCCTCACACAATGGACTACAAAACCCCTTCCTGGGACCCTGGCAGACAGCTCTGTACTGAAAAGCGACCTTGTGCACTTCAAAATCACTCTTTGAAGTTCTCCCCACTTCATATGCGTTTGTGGGTATATAAACTGGGTCCCTGACACCACCAAATCAGACACATCTGGACCTGAACCTGCAACCTGTCAAGAGTAACTGCCTGGCTACCCAAAGGACTCATCTGGACTGCTTTGCTGTGAAGGACTGCTGTCCTGCAGTTGCCCTGCTGCCCTGCTTCCCTCTGACTTTGCTGTGAAGTGGTCTTCAATGGCTGAGATTTAAGTTTGCCTCCTATTTTCTGACATCTCAGGGCCATAAAGACTTCATCTATTCAAAGAAACGCCTTGTGTGCTGAAAATTGATGCTCGGCCTGCCGGAAACGATGCACAGCCTGCCCTGCAATGAGAAAATCACCACACAGACGAACCGGAATGACGCAGCCTGACTAACAGAGAGAAGATCAACACAATGCCCATGTTACGACGCACAGCCATACCGGATCGATGCACATCTGAGCCGGAACGACGCAGCCCGATTTCCTGAGTAACGAATCGACACAGCGCCTGCCGTGTGACAGAAAATTCAACGCATCACCTACCATATCAATGCAATGCCTGTGACTTCTTCCCGCATGCCTAGAATTTTCCCTGCATCGTCCCTGGCGTTCAAAGATCCCCACATCGTAGTGAGAACCAAGACTGCGGGCTGGAAATCGATGCACAGCCCCTTGCATTGTGGAAATAAATCACGCATCGTCTGTGCTGCATCAAAAAATCCAATGCACACCTTATTTTTCCACGCATCTCCTCCTCTGCGGTCTCAGTGCATGGTAATTTTGACGCAAACCAGGTACTTTGTGCAAGCAAGAGACAACTGTTGATTTATAAGATTTAAGACTCTTTTTAAATTTGCAAAAGTGATATCTCAACTTGTGCTTATTGAATCTTTATTGTTTTTACCTTAATTTAACCAGATAAATATCTTATATTTTTCTAAACCTGTGTGGTGTATTTTTGTTGTGTTTTCACTGTGTTACTGTATGGTTTATTGCTCAATTACTTTACACATTGCCTTCTAAATTAAGCCTGACTGCTCAGTGCCAAGCTACCAGAGGGTGGGCACAGGATATTTTGGATTGTGTGTGACTTACCCTGAGTAGGATTTCGGTCCCTACTTAGACAAGGGTGTATACATCTGCCAACTAGAGACCTCATTTCTAACAGAGGCATACAAGGTGACCCTACAAATGCACAAGGTCCCAGAAGCAGATTGGGGGGTTAGTTTGTGGGGACACTTCCCTAGTGAGGGAAGGGATGCTCTCTTTGTCCTAGTAGGGTGAGACAGTATGAGGTACGCCCTCCTGAAGGAGACACTGATCATGAAGTTTGGTCTTGCCCCAGAAAAATGCAAGTAGGAATTCTGGGACAGTCAAAAGCTTTCACTGAACTGGGTAGATTGTGTTGATACTTTTTGCAAGGCACTGGATGGTTGAGTGAAGGGTAGTGGAGTAAAAGATTATCAGAGGTTGTATAATTTATTTGCAATGGAGCTGTTCAATCTTTGCTTTAAAGATCTTCACTGACTCCTTATGGATAATAAGCTCACTGACACCAAAGAACTTGCTAATGAGCTAACCCTGGGTTAACATCCAGGTCCACAAGAGGTACCTGGGAGTGACTCCTAGAAAGATGGTTCAGGTTTTCCCCAGCCGAGTGAGAGGGAGGTCTAGGGAGACCCAGGCAAGTCCCACAGTAAGGGAGAGGGAAAGGGTTCCCCTGTTCTTTCTGAGAAGAAGGAGGGAGGTTCTGGTGGACAGTGACCTAGGGTGTCCCATTCACAACCCAGCTGCTTTGAGTGTTCCCAGCTAGGACACAAGCAGGGGACTCAGTCTGTCCAAAGAATTCAACCACTGGTGGGAACTCTACAGGAATGTCCAATGTGGCCTTAGGGGTAAGTAGTCCCCACGGACATGTCATAGTCAATGCTGTGATCTCCCTTACTTGGGAGGCGGACTCAGAGGGTGAGTTGGTGATACCTGAGAGTGGGAGTCATCACTTCCAGCAGGTAACAGTGAACAGGGTCCAAGTCACTTCTGTGAGGGACACCGTGGCCAACCATACCATGATGGTGGAGAGCCTTGATTACCCAGAGAAGTACACCGGCCAGGTGTGTAGATTGACATCAGCCCATGGGCAGGACTTCTTCTGACCTATTGTTATGGTATCCCTAGAGTGGGGTAGAGAGGTGACCCAGGGGAGGATCATAGTTAGTCCCCAGATTCCCATTGACTGTCTTCTGGGGAATGGGTTGCCCCCGGTATCTGGAGTACTAGGTGGAGCAGCTACCACATGCACCCTACCAGTTCAGTTTTTTGGCAATACCACTCAAAAGCAGAGGGTACAGGGCATCAAAGGGAGGAGCAGGATGAGGGGAGCCCACCCCTGTCTCCGGTTCAGCCTCAGGGTACAGACTCTAGGCTGGGTGGCCAGTTTCAGAATACCACCTATAAACTGGTGGGAGAGAGAGTCAAAGAAGTGTTCAAGGCATCTGTGGCCACTGCCCCACTCTCCTCTGAGAAACCACAGAGGTCAAAGACTTCTGGATTGCCTGTCGCCTGGGAGTTGACACAGACAGCTATAAGTGGACTCTGTTGGTTGTTGTCCTTGTGGTAAGAGTTTTTCTTGGGTTGGGGACAGAAGTCAGATCTCACAGGTGGACCGGGCCACATCGTCAGATCTCACAGGTGGAACGGGCCACATCACTTTTGTGGCCATGGCGGTACTTTCTGCCTACTGGGACATGTCTGTCAGTAAATTAAGGTTAGGTGCTGAACAGACTGGTCCACAAATGAGAAGGGTTCCCCATGTGTAAGTTCAATGGGGCCTGAGAGGATAGGTAGAGGGATCCAGCTGGGTTCAGAGAGGTGTAGAACTGACAAGGGCCCCTGCAGAAGTGGGCCAGTGTTCATGTTCTATTGCCCTAAGCAAGGAAGCCCATCAAGGTATTGATTAGTCTATCCTGCCTTTAGGCTGGAGAGGGATTGTGTTGGAAATGGCCCTTTCTGACCCAATGTCTAACAGAAAGAAAATGGCAACTTTCTCACAGTGGCATTTTAGGAATTACTATTCATTCTCTAACTTCACTATAACTTGTGATTTTAAATTGTGATTCCAGAGACAACAAATTTCGGGGTCCCATCCCTTCCTAATTGGAAATTACACTTATGAAATGTAATAGGGTAATCCCAAAGTTATCCTATAGGAAAGATTGGCTTTGCAGTTGTGAAAAACAGATTTAAGAGTTTTTCACTGCCAGGACATGTAAAAACTAAAAGTAGATATCTGACTCTTTAAATAGACTTACCCTGCCTTTGGAATATCCAGGACCTACCTTATGGGTGACCTATATGTATTATAAAGGAAGGTTTGGGTTTGGCATGAGGGTTAACTTGTCAGGTAGACATGGCAGTTCAAAAGCGAACACACAGGCTTTGCAATGCAGGCCTGAGAAATGCTGAGGGGTTACTTAAGTAGGTAGCACAATCAGTAAGGCAGGCCTACTAGTAATATTCAATTCAGGCCCTGGGCACTGGCATTGAACCATACCAGGGACTTATAAGTAAATTAAAGAAGCCAATTGAAGATAAGACAATGTTACAATGTTTTAAACAGAGAGCACATGCACTTTAGCACTGGTTAGCAGTTAGAAAGTATCCAGAGTCAAAGCAAGTAAAAACAAGGTCACTAAAACAGGAAGTCTGAAGGCAAACAAATCAGGGGTAACCACGCCAAGGATGTCAGGTCTAACAGATGTCAGAGGCAGGAACTTGATACTGAATGTGAGGCTTTAAGCTGAAGCTGTATATGTTATAAATTGGATCTCTAGATGACAGAGGTATGCACCCCTTCCAAGCAGGAACCACAACCCACAGTGCAAGTCAGATACACAACCGAAATTAACGTGTGCTCACCCTCTGGTAGCTTGGCACCAAGCAGTGAGGCTTAAGTTAAGAGGCAATATATAAAGTATTTGTGCAAAACACTTAAATTACAGTAACACAGTGAAAACACAACAAAAAGACTCCACACTAATGAGTAGAACCCAAGATATACATTTTTAAAAAATAAACTACAATACAGCGCTTAGAAATCAATAGCGTTAAAAGGTTATTTGAGGTAGTGCTAGACCGGGGTAAATCCAAAATTCAGCTCGACTGTGATGAAGGGCAGGTCGGCAACAGGCCTGATGAAATGTACCTTGGGTGGAGGGCTGCATCGACTTCGAGGGGGCGATTCAAAGGCGCTGCGTCTGTTCTGATCCGCAAAGTTTGGAGGATGCATCATCGTCAGCCCACGCAGTCATCTAAGCAATGTCCTCTAAGTACGCCATCATACCCTCTGTAATGACGTTGATGTGTCATCGTCGAACCGTGCACTAAGTAATGCTGGAGATGTGGTGAGCCTGAGCCACGCAGTCAGTGATGCGGAGTCCCTGACCTCAGCATCAGCGGCAATGCATTGGTGTCTAGGGAAGATGCAGTGCTTCAGATCAGTGCAGCACTGTTGATGTGTCCGTTGTTGCAGAAAAACAACTGTAGAGTTACTTTCAAGGCCCAGTACTGAATTGGCATCCCTTAGCAGGACGGGACTCACAGTTGGAGGAGTCCAGCAGTGACAGCAGAGTTAGGGGAAGTCTTTGATGACCCTGAGACTTCAAAACAGGAGGCAAGTCAGAAAGCTCTTGGGGTCACTTGGTTCTTCTGAGGATGTAAAAAGTTAAGTCCAGTCCTTCTCACTTCCAGGCAAGAGGCAGCAGTCAGCAGGTCGGCACAGCAAAACAGTTCAGCAGAGTGGCAGTCCTTCCTGGTAGCCCAGCATTCCTTCTTCCTGGCAGAATGTCCTCAGATCCAGAAGTGTACTAATTTGGTGGGGATGGTGGTCCAGGCCTGATACCCAGATAAGTCTTTGAAGTGGGGGAGACTTCAGAGAGAGGCCTTTCAAGTGCACAAGGTCCCTGCCCATTCTTTCATGGCTCCAGCCACTCCACCGGGGGTTGTGCAGCTCTTTATGAGTGGACAGGCACAGTCCTATTCAGATGTGTCAGCTCCTCCCTCCCATCGACCCAGGAAGGCCCATCAGGATGTAAATGTCACATGCCAGCTCCCTTTGTGTGTGACTGTCTAGAGGGAATGCACACATCTAGTTGTCACCTGCCCCAGATGTGCATTCAGAGACAGGCAAAGGCACAGAATGGTTAAAGTAAGAACGTGCCAGCTTTCTAAAAGTGGCATTTTCAGATTTACACTTTAAAATCCAACGTCACCATCAGTTGTGATTTTAAATTTTGAGTCCAGAGACACCAAACTCCACTTTTCTATCTTGTTCCAATTTGAAATTACACCTAAATACTGTTTCAAGGAAATCCCAATGTTAACCTATAAGAGAGATAGTCTTTGCAGTAGTGAAAAACAAATGTAATAGTTTTTCACTACAAGGGCATGTTAGACTTAACAGTACATTTCAAATGTTTTGAATGGACTGCACCCTGCCCTTGTGGCTAACTACGACCTACCTTAGGGGTGACTTTAATGTAATAAAAAGGAAGGTTTGGGCCTGGTAAGTGGGTGCACTTGTGGGTTGAAAGGGTAGTTTGAAACTGCACACATAGGCTCTGCACTAGCTGACCTGAGACAAGTTTAAATGTCTGCGGTAATGGGTGGCACAATATGTAGTGCAGGCCCACTATTCACATTTCTTTTACAGGCCCTGGGCACACATAGTACACTTTACTAGAGAATACATGTCAATTAAATATGACAATTGTTGGAAGCCAATGTTCTAGAGTACATAGCATCTGCATTTTAGCACCGGTTAGCAGTGGTAAAGTGCACAGAATCCTAAAGGCAGCAAAAATGAAGTCAGCAAAACAGGAGGTCAGAAAGAAAAAAGTTAGGGGAAACAACACAAAGGATGCCAGGTCTAACACTGTATAACAATGAGCCGAAGTTAGAACAGTAGAGGTTACAAAAAAATTGTGAATTAAGTCAATAAATCCCCAAAAACAAAGAAGGGTACCCTAAAGAGCATTGAAAGGCATGCTAAGGCTGCAGAAAGGATGTGAAGAGCATAATGAAGCAATACAGTAGGCAGAAGCTGAACCTTTATTTGGGTCGAGTATGCTGCAGCCTAAGAATGTGTCTATAGACCTTACAAACAATGAACAGACCCACTTTTCCCACTTCATTTAGTACTATGGGTTTTCACTGTATGATATTTATTAGACTTATAATAAAATACTCTCACTGCAGAGATATGCATGCTGCTTCTTAACTGTCAGGGGTTCAAATCCTGTATATATGTATGGGTAATGGCACTACCTGTTGTGTACACCACTACACTACTACATTTTCCATTATCCATTCCAACTGCCCTAGAAAATAGACAAGATTTTCCATCAATGAAAAGGTTCATTGGTAGTCATCGCAGTTTAAGAATAACCTATGCGACATTAGAAATTGTGATGTAAACTCAGGCTCTGGAAGCCATTTGAGCTGCGCGCTGTGGAGCCCTCTGAGAAAAAAGTTTAATTTATTGAGGTACATTTCTCCTTTAGCAGGCATATGTGTGTAGTTCGCTGCATATTCAGGCCTTCAACTGTGCATTAAATCGTCGCAAAAACGTTTTGTATACAGAGTAAAAGTACCAATGAGACAGTAAACACCTTGACTTTTGTCAGATTAACTCTGCAGATTGTGTTATCTCTTCTTCTGTGTTATGTATTGAGATTTGTGACGATTGCTAAAATTATCCGGGAGTGACATTTTAGCTGCTTATCAAAATATTTGGGATAAACATTCTATCAATACAAAACAACATTAGGCAAATTATGTTTCCAGTCTGAACCCATTCTCATTTGTAAATGTGTTTTTTTGCTTCACTTTGATAAGTATGATGGTTTCAACAATGGCAGGGGGGGTCAAAGAAAAGGATTAACTCCATGTTTGGCACTATGAAAATAACACTTTGTGCAAAATAAGAAATTACACCCACCCAATTCTCTCAGATATTTCACATATAGAAGTCTGGTTAAAATGTTAATTTATACAGCCTAATAAATTATTCTGAAGCGTTCATATGAAATGTATTGCCGTCTTCAGCTTTCTTAGCCTCATCTGAAGTGATTCCCAATAGAACATGGATCAAATTCAAGCAGTAGCTTTCATGTCACTAACAGATGGAATAACAAATTAAGAAAACTGTGGTGCTGTTTACAAAACGATTGTGACTTAAATGAATAATGTTGCGACGACTGGCACCAAAAGCATGGTGGGAAGGAATGAGAAATGAATTAATTACCACGGTGAAAAGATTTTTGGTTGACAAAGCTCCATAAGAAGCTTAAATATTTCAACCAATTAGCAGAGACGTTTTCTGAAATAAACAAAACTCATGATGTGCGCGCATGCAAAATATGTTTGGCCAATTGAACCCTGTAAATCAGGATGTCCAGAGTCAGGCTAAAATGTTTTGGTTAGCCAGTGGACCACAAAAGCAAGCCCAACCCTCATGAGAATGGTTTGAGAGAACAGAGAAAGGGTTGTTTATATTCCTGAGAAAAAAATTTAAATAATACATCCAAATTGCCTTTTCAGCGCAATTTCTTTGCAATCGATCATAAAATCAGATTTTTTGTTATGTGATATTTCTAAAGGGCTCACAAATTTGAATTCCAGCATTGTAGACTCACTCTTCCATCGTTTCAAGCTGGGTAGATTGAATACATTTTAGAATTATAGTCACCTCTGTTATTTATCAAGTTAGAACATGCCAGGGGAGTCATGTTTACACAATAAAAACACTTAAGGGCATATTTGCAAGCCCCTTTTACCCCCTAACGCCACGGTAGCATAATTATTTTGACACTATGGCGGCGCTAAACAGTCCCCCAGCTTGCTCCATATTTACAAAGTGGAACTATGCCAGCATTGTGCCACTTTGTAAACCCTTGCATCACATTATACCTGCGCCAGAAATAATGTATGCAAGGGTGGGCGTTTCCCCACAGGGAGGCCCAACAAAAATGGAGCAGTGAAATTTACAAGATTCCGCTGCGCCATTCTAATATCATTTTTAATGTCTGTTCAGAGCAGGTGTTAAAGTGATGCTAGACTGTTTCCTAAGGGCCTCCCTGAGCTTTGCTGGACTAGCATCAGAATTTTTGGTGCTAGTCCAGCAAAGCACCACAAAAGTGTAAAAAATGTTGGTGCTATTGTGCTAACATGCGCCATGGTGTGGTAGTAAATACAGCACTACCATAGTGTCCCTGGGGGGGAAGCAGGGTGATGCAAGGAAACTGGTGCATCAAAGCTGATGTGCAAGTTCCATGTAAATATACCCCTTATGGCCTCTTATACAACAAACCGCACATTGTTCACCATGCGCCAGTTTGCTTGCGACACCCTGCACCCCCCCAACAGCACAATGGTAACACTGTATTTACAAAACAGCGCACCATGGCGCTCTTTAGCTCAGCTGCATCAGAATTTCTGATGCAGCTGTGGCGCTTTGCTGGACTAGCATAAAAAATGTTGACACTAGTCCAGCAAAGCGCAATGGGAGGCCCATAGAAAAAAGCACAGCTTCACTTTAATGCCTGCCGTGAGCGGGCATTAAAAATTACATTAGAATAATGCAGTAAAATCTTTTGGATTTCACTGCGCCATTCCTAAGGGCCTCCTTGCCGGGGAACGTCTCTCTTGCATACCTTATAACTTGCGCAGGTGTAATGTGGCACAAGGTTTTACAAACTATAGCAATGGCACCATTGTGCCAGTTTTTATATACAGTGGTGGTGGGGGACTGTTGCACGCACAAGGGGCTTGTGTAATATTTTATCTCAATGCTTTACTGCACATTTAAGTAATGGGTATGTAACAGTTTTATGGGTGGGTAAAAAAAGTAAAACTCATATTTCTCCTAGACTGAATCACTGCAGCGCTAAAACAAACATGTATTCATCTGAGGTTGATAAAATGAGTGCAACTGAGTTTGGTTGTGAATAATACCTACTATTACATGTGAAAAGTAGTTCAAAATGTATTATATTATGCATTGTGTGCTATCATGTACTCTGTAAATATCTATTATCAGTATAATTATGCACAGACACTTATGTGACTTTATATTACATCTAGTAGGCTAGATTCACAATGTCATTTTCAGAAGTTAATGTATATTTGCAACTGCAAGGTGTCCACAAAATGATTCCTAGCAATGGAGTAAATGCTTCTACTAATGTACACCGTGCACAATTGTATAGTACTAAGTTCAGTCGCGGCTCGCTCCACTCACGTGGGGCGTGGCGAGTGCGGCGTGCGGGTTGGGGGTTGGGAGTGGGTAAATTTAATTACAAAAAATAATAAAAAAGAAAATGTACCTGCATGCCGCCCCCCGCTCCCCTCCTCAGTCTACTTTGATGCAGGAAGGCACAGGCTCCCAGCCTGCCCTGCAGCCAATCCTGACACTGCTCAGAGCAGTGTAGCGCCCAGCCAGGGAGCTCCCAGGCAGACAGGGAGGATGTGCATGCTCTCTCCAGCCCGGCAACTGGGTTGCCGGGCTGGAGAGAGCCTACTGCGCATGTGTGTTTGGCAGGCCCAAGACGGCCAGCCAAACATACATTTGCACTGAGGAGAGTGCACAGTGCACTCCCCTCATATCTTCGTCATCCCCAATGCCCCGCCCCTTTAGCAAACAAAAAAATAATAAACATGGTATATTATTGTTTTGTTTGTTAGAGGATTTGCAGCGGCTGCTGCTGCCAGGTGGGCTAGGGCGGAGGAGCCACTGCTGACTAAATTCCAAGCGTGGCTTGATTTATGAGTTTGGGAATGTCATAATCGTGAGTTTCACCACGAAAAAGGGTGAAATGTACCCTTCTATGGGGCTGTGGTAAATCTCCCACTTGGGTGGAATGGAGTGGAAAAGTGAACGAACACTCAGGCTTGGCAAGCTGTGGGGAAATAGATGTCTCAAAGTGTAAAATGCTTTTTCTTGTATTTAGAAATAGGGGGGCCTTTGCCAACGCGTAATAGTACTGTGGGTATGATAAAAGATCACATGACCTCTCCAGGACTTTGCATGGAAGCCTCGAGGCTGCAACAGCCTTCAGACGCAGCCCTGGAAAGGTTACTTTATTGCAACACGTAGTGAATCTGCACAGGTGCGTAGGAATACTTCATAGCATGCAGGTCTGCCCCAAAAGGGCCTCTTATTATTCTTGTCTTTTTGTTAAAAATGTTTACCATGGATGCATTTTCTGCAAGCGCCCAATATTCAGACTGTGTATAACAGCCAAAGTGTGCTAATACGGACATAATTTCGCATATAGCGTTGCTGTTAGTGGCCCACCCATGTTTCCCTATCTTAATGAAGGGCTTGTTAACATTTTAAACCACAGTAAAAATCCCAGGCGTATTGAAGCTAAATGTAGACACTGGCATTTTATTAAGCACATAGACATAAATAAAAGGAGATCTGCCAGACTAATAAATGCCAATGACAAAGTGCTGCAATTTGCAATGTAAATGTAGGCTTAAAGCATTGATTTTGTAGTAGACTGGAACACAAGCACATTGTAGAGAATGAATCTGAGAGCAGCACAACTCAGACAAATTGATGCTACTTGTACGATAAACATCTTCACACTTTTTTCTCCTTTTTGCTGAACATCCTTGCAGGAACCTTTCAGGCTGTAGATGTTACTTTAAGAGGCCACGCGTGGGGCAACACGTGCTCTGTTCACCACCTTTGCTTATTTGTTGAGACACAAGACCTTGACACAAACCCTCCGAAGTGGAAACGGAATGACCTGGAATGTTTGCTTATTCTTTTCTCCAGTAAAACTATGCAGTCATGAAATACTCTAATCGACATGATCTATGCATTTCAATTGCATTTGTGGACAGCAACGTCCATAGAACATTCGCATAATTATTTATGGTATGTGAAATAATCCTACTAATGCCTATAATAATATTTGCTCTATCCCGCACTCCTCCTTGAGATACAATGGGCCAGATTTAATAGAAAATAATGGTGCGCAGTGCTGTGCCAAATTTGCAGGGATGCACCGTATTTACTAGAATACGGCACACCTTTGTGTACTCCGCGCTGGCGCTAAATTTGCTGCCATGCGCCAATTCAATGAAATAGTTAAAGGGTGAGAAGATGTCAGTCTCCCTCCTGCAAACCCATGGGTGTTTTTCAGGCCTAAGATTTTGGCACTGCCTCAGGTTTATGAAAACTCGTAAATATGAGGCAGCGTCAAAATGCAATGGGTGTTGCTGTGGCACGCCCACAGCAACACCTATTGCACGAACCTTCCACACAAAGTGCTGCGTGTGAAGGGGCCGTATTTACAAGGTGGCATTATGCCACAAAACGTGGCTTAATGCCAAATTGTAAATACGGTAGAGGGCATTGTGCCACAGGAGCGTCACAAAAAGTAACGCTGCAGTGGCACTAGGGGCTCTTAAATATGACATCAATACATACATCAATACATACATCAATTCAATGAAATAGTTAAAGGGTGAGAAGATGTCAGTCTCCCTCCTGCAAACCCATGGGTGTTTTTCAGGCCTAAGTCCAGGGGCAGCTCCATTAGCAAGGAGGAGCGTCACCCTCTCCCACACCAGCAGCAGCTGCAACTTTTAGAAACAAAACAACAATAAACTGTTTTGATTCTAAAGGGACGCGGTCATGGGGGTGACGAGCATGGAGGGGACTGCACAGAGCACTCCCCTCAGTGTGCATGTATGTTTGACCGGCCATTTCAGGCCGGCCAAACACATATGCGTACAAGGGGTCTCTCCGACCAGGCACTCTGGTGCCGAGGTAAAGAGAGCCTGCACAGGCTCTCAGTCTGCTCTGGAGCGCCCAGCGGGGGCGATCGAGCCAATCATAACGCTGCTCTGAGCAAAGTCATGATTGGCGCAAGGCAGGCTGCAAGCCTGTGCCTGGAGTGTGACGTGGGAGCAGCGCGGCTACAATGTAAGTAGATTTTAAAAAACTATTTTTATATATATATATTTGTTTGGCCTCCCCACGCTCCTGTCCGCCACCATGCAGAGTCGCCAGCCGCGACTACCTAAATCTTTATTTCACCTCCTCTGAGAGCTGGAGCATGCAGTATTTGTTTCAGATTATGGGGGTTATTACAACTTTGGAGGAGGTGTTAATCCGTCCCAAAAGTGACGGTAAAGTGACGGATATACCACCAGCCGTATTACGAGTCCATTATATCCTATGGAACTCGTAATACGGCTGGTGGTATATCCGTCACTTTAACGTCACTTTTGGGACGGATTAATACCTCCTCCAAAGTTGTAATAACCCCCTTTATGTTTTTTTCTCACAAATTGTTCAAACCTTCCCCATATTACAGCCGCACAAGTAACACATACTTCTTTAGTGTTTTCATAAAATGCTATGTTGCTCCATTTAGGTTTTTTAAGAGAGATAAGGACCTGATGGACAAAGCCAATTTACCATTGCAAACCGTATGATTCACAAAATCAAAGATTTTGCAAGCGCAAAATGGCTCTTGGTGTCTATGGAAGCCGACCCTCAATACATCACATATAATGAAAGGAGAGTTCCTTCTTATTTGTGAATCAGTAATGTATATTTCAATGGTTTGAGTCCAAACTTTCAAACTTAGCTATTGAAACCTAAAATGAAATGGTAAGTTATTTCCAAAGGGAAAGGCACCTTTTGGATATCTTCCCATTTAGTAGTGTTAGCAACCTTAAGAGGAGATGGCAGCGGTTCAAGGAACCCTGCCTGTTTCCCCACTACCCAATGTTTTCCCAAATAGCAAATGTTTATGTTTTTTAAAGAAAGACTGATTTCTTTGAGGAATGCGGGATGCGTTAAAAAACGTTTTTAGATTGGGAAAGCAAACGCAAATGGCTGGCTGCTATTCCAGGCAGGTCACCATCGATATGTGTGTAGCAAACCACGGGGGGCTGGGGTGGTGGGAGGTAAAAAAATAGTGATCGACCTAAATAATATTCATTAAGTAGGCATTCTGCATCCTCCTGAGAAAAAAGATTTTGCGATATGACCATTAGTACATTGTTCACAAAACAAAATTAAAGATTAAGGGGCATATTTATACTCCGTATGCGCCGGAATTGCGTCGTTTTTTTTGATGCAATTTCGACGCAAAACTAACTCCATATTTATAATTTGGCATTAGACGCGTCTAGCGCCAAAGTCCATGGAGTTAGCGTCATTTTTTAGCGTGGACACCTACTTTGCGTTAATTATATGCAAGGTAGGCGTTCCCGTCTAAAAAATCGACTCCGAGGCATGTGCGTCAGATTTATACTACCGGGCAAAATTCACGCCCGGGAGTGGGCGGGTAAAAAAAAATGACGTACGGCCGCTTTTGCGCCGTTTTTTAGCGCCTGCAAAAGGCAGGCGTTAAGGGACCTGTGGGCTCTGAAGGAGCCCAGAGGTGCCCTCCCATGCCCCCAGGGACACCCCCTGTCACCCTTGCCCACCCCAGGAGGACACCCAAGGCTGGAGGGACCCATCCCAGGGACATTAAGGTAAGTTGAGGTAAGTGTTTTTTTTTTTTTTTTTTTTGTGGCATAGGGGGGCCTGATTTGTGCCCCCCTACATGCCACTATGCCCAATGACCATGCCCAGGGGACAGAAGTCCCCTGGGAATGGCCATTGGGCAAGGGGGCATGACTCCTGTCTTTGCTAACACAGGAGTAATTTCTATGGGGATTGGGAGTGGAAAAAAATGGCGCAAATCGGGTTGAGGCGAAAAAATTGCCTCAACCTGACTTGCCCCATTTCTTGACGCCCAAGCCCCATATCCCCCTACGCCGGCGCTGCCTGGTGTACGTCGTTTTTTTTAACGCACACCAGACGGCGCCGGCGGCTAACGTCGGCTAACGTCATTCAATAAATACGGCGCCCGCATGGTGCTTCAGAATGGCGTTAGCCAGCGCTAATTTTTTTGACGCAAAACTGCGTTAGCGCAGTTTTGCTTCAAAAAGTATAAATATGGGCCTAGATGTAAAAAGTCTGTGCTCGTTTTGTAACCATTTTTCACAACCAATATTTAAATATATCAGGCCCTAAGTGGAAATACTATTGGGAGCAGTAGAGTTAAATCTGTGAGGTGAGAATCCCTGTCTAAAGTTGTTTAATCTCTAGTTACGCAGGTGGCACAGTGGTAAACTCCACCTTGTGTTTCAGGGTTGCGATTCAAACGGATTTGATATATTGAACTCATAAGTTTTTAATTAATTTTGATGGAAAATGTAAAGTATATTCCCCTGAGGACGAATCTTTAGGTGTGTGAAATGCATTGAAGAATAAAAATGGCCAATGTTTATCAGGAATTAATGGAAAAATGCACTGCTTCCACCAAAAAAAGCAACACGAATACAAATCACTATGAGAATATTTATGAAGATGAAACGTAAATTAAATGACAATGTTTGCAAAGGTTTAGCAATGGACTATGTTATTATTCATGAACACTGCATCTAGTAATAGTGATGCTGAATGGAAAGATTATGAGGCAATTGGAACCATGCAAGATAGAGCTCAAAAGGACTCAACTTCATATAAAAAGTAGCCTTCATTGCACTATTGTACTCAACAAGACATCTTCTGGGGAGCGGATTCCTTGAGCTCAGTTCAGACTTGCTGGCTGCAGTTGGAGAAGTCAAGTTTAGTCCTGTCACTCCAACTGGTTCCTTGATTATTCTCAGCAGTATAGCAGTGTAGGCTGCTGAGATGTGAAGGAGAATGACAACTTAATTCTTGTTTTTTTTTCAAACTTTCAAAAATCCTCTCTGATATTCACCATGGCTATTTCAGAGCCTATTGCAGGCCTGAACCAAGATTCATGCTTGTCAACGACAATATTTTTTCAGTTCAATGTAGCCTTGGTGATGACTTGTGGTTTCAATTTCCATGAAGTTATAGGGGAAAGATGCTGAGGTCGGGTCATTAGTTTGATAAAACATTCAAGTTGGCTGACGGTTTCTTTAGCAGACGTGTTATGCTAGCATGTTTCTGAGGCCCTGGAATGTCCCATTCAGGTAGGGTATGTTGATCATGTTTGAGATCTTTCTTGAAAGTGGGGAAAAAGTGCTTCAGACATACCCCATGCAGAGTTCTAAGGTTGTTTGGATGCTTTTTACAATGGGACAGAATTAGAATACTTTCTCCTTCATCACTGGATGAAAGGAGGTGAAGGAGTATTCAATCAGAAGCAGATTCATTGGAGGATCAAGTCATACTTCTAGATTTTTGGAGACAGAATCATGGATTATATCAAATTTGGATTCAAAGCAATACAGATGTCCTTTAGATTGCTGGGGTGTCATACATGGGTTGTTCTTTATGTCTTTATGACAGTTCGTTCAGTATTTATTTGCTTCTGATTTTTGCCATTGAAACTTGAGGGCATGGCTAGTGTGTTTGAACTTCTCTAGAGCATCGTTAAACCATTTTGTTGGATATGATGCTGGACCTTAGTTTTCTGCTTTTAGCCTGTTAGTGCATGTGTCGGCCAATAGCTGACAGACGCACAACCTCCCTGATGCGTCTGACAGCCAATGGTTGACACCAAGAAAGTCTTGAAAGGCCTCTCTAGTGCATGGCACCAGAAGGAGTCGTTTATTTTTTAGTTTTTTGTTCAGGCTGCCCAGGAACAGCTTCCCAACCAGTCTTATCAGTTTTCTTTGGTTACTACAATGCCGATCTCAGGCAAGGAATGCTGACGTCATTATAGTTAAAGTTAAACAAGCCGATCGGCTTGCTTTACTTTCACTGAATCAGTGTTCCCAGGGCTATTTCAGCACCTCGAGCACTGATTCTAAATGGAGAGATACCATTGGAAAGGGGAGAATCCCCTCTTTCCAAAGGTAACTCTGCCCAGTGGATCCCTGCTCGGGGATCGCACAGGAGCGCAAACCCCAAACAGGCACTAGATACCAGGAATGGGGGAGTGGCCCCTAGGGCAAGGGCTTTTGCTCCACCTAGGCAGCTCCTGTGGGGAGCAGATGGGGCAATAGCTCCTGGGTTGCCCCTGGGGGCTAGAAATTCCACAAGGCACCAGGGACTATTTTTCAATAAATTGTAGAGGCTAACAAGAACGGGCATTGTAATGTCCCCACCTCTCCAAACACTGGGAACAGCCTTTCTGTCCTTTCTGGGGGGCAGATGGGGTTATTATTAACCTTAATATGCAAAGGGCACTGGGCACCAAGAAATTATTGTTTTTATTTTTCAAAAAGAGGGGTGAGGGCTGCCCACCATAGGCATGGCCATGCCCCCACACAAAATAAATGTGGATCAAAGTCTTTCTGCCCCCCAGGGGAGCAGATAAGGCAATAACCCCTGATCTGCCTGGGGGGGGCAGAAAGCCCACTAAACCCCAGGGATTACTTTTTTTAGTAAAGTGTTGGGTAGTGGCTGCCCATAATAGGTATGACATTTCCCCAAACCCCCAAAAAGGGGGCACAGCCCACATCGAGCGCAGAAAGCCTAGTAGACTCCAAGGAATTATTGTTTGTTTAACAAAAGAAAGATGGCAGTGGCCCACCTTGGGCATGGCCATGCCCCCACTCTAAGTAAATGGTGACAGAAATCTTCCCCCCCCCTGCCCCCCCGGACAGATGAGGAAATATCCCCTATATGCCCCTGGGGGGCAGAAAACCCACTAGCCAACAATAATGTTTATCCACAAATGAATAGAGGTGGGAGCTGCCCAGAATAGACATGGCAATGCACCCACCCTCAAACAATGGGCACATTCTTTCTGCTTCCTTAGAGAGAAGATGGGGTATATTTTGTTTTTAAAAAAAGAGGGGTGCTGCCCACCATAGGTATGGCCACGCCCCCACCTGAACTAAAAGGTGACACAGTCTTTCTGCCCTGGATAGCAGGTGGGGGTAGCTAGGGTCACTAGAAGCCACTAGAAGCCCATTTGTTTCAGAGGGTGGGGACTGCTCACCATGGACATGGTCATGCCCCCACTCCAAATAAATGGGGACACAGTCTTTCTGACCCCTTTGGGGGAGATGGGGGTAATTACCCTCATCTACCCACTGCGGGCAGAAATCCCAATAGACACCAGGGAATACTTTTTGTTTTAAAAAGAGGGGTGGGGCTGCCCACCATGGGCATGGCCATGCCCCACCACAAATAAATTGCGACATAGTCATTCTGCCACCCTGGTGGCATATAGGGTAATTACTCCTGATCTTCACCAGGGAGCACAGACAGTGCAGTAGAAAACAGTTGAGTGGTGGCTGCCTGCCACCATAGGCATGGTTACAACCCTACCCCAACTGAAGTATTTTGACTCCCCCTGAAGACTAAAGCATCTCATCCCAATGGCAAGCAAGAGGACATTTGACTCTCTTGTTTGACTTTTTTGCTTATACAGGGTCATCCCCAATCTTTTTGCCTCCTGCCTCCTATTTTTTCTGACCTTTTGCTGTTGGCTTTTGAACTCTGAGCACTTTACCACTGCTAACCAGTGCTAAAGCGCAAATGCTCTCTGTGTAAATTGTATGGTTAATTGGTTTATCCATGATTGGCATATTTGATTTAGTGGCAAGTCCCTAAAAAGTGCACGAGAGGTGCCCATGGCCTGTAAATCAAATGCTACTAGTGGGCCTCCAGCACTTGTTCTTCCACCCACATTAGTAGCTCCGTAATCATGTCTCAGACCTGCCACTGCAGTGTCTGTGTGTGCAGTTTTTAAACTGTAAATTTGACTTGGCAAGTGTACCTGTAGGAGGCTGGACTGGCTTGTAGTGAGTACCTAGGGGTACTTACACCTTGCACCAGGCCCAGTTATCCCTTATTAGTGTATAGGGTGTCTAGCAGCTTAGGCTGATAGATAATGGTAGCTTAGCAGAGCAGCTTAGGCTGAACTAGGAGACGAGTGAAGCTCCTACAGTACCACTAGTGTCATATGCACAATATCATAAGAAAACACAATACACAGATATACTAAAAATAAAGGTACTTTATTTTTATGACAATATGCCAAAAGTATCTCAGTGAATACCCTCAGTATGAGGATAGCAAATATACACAAGATATATGTACACAATACCAAAATATGCAGTAATAGTATTAGAAAACAGTGCAAACAATGTATAGTTACAATAGGATGCAATGGGGACACATAGGGATAGGGGCAACACAACCATATACTCCAAAAGTGGAATGCGAACCACGAATGGACCCCAAACCTATGTGACCTTGTAGAGGGTCAGTGGGACTGTAAGAAAACAGTTAGGGTTAGAAAAATAGCCCACCCCAAGACCCTGAAAAGTGAGTGCAAAGTGCACTAAAGTTCCCCAAAGGACATAGAAGTCGTGATAGGAGAATTCTGCAGGAAAGACACAAATCAGCCATGCAACAACAATGGATTTCCAAACGAGTTTACCTGTGGAACAAGGGGACCAAGTCCAAAAGTCACAAGCAAGTCGGAGATGGGCAGATGCCCAGGAAATGCCAGCTGTAGGTTCAAAGAAGCTGCTACTGGACAGTAGAAGCTGAAGATTCTGCAGGAACGGCTAGGGCTAGGAACTTCCCCTTTAGAGGACGGATCCGTCACGCTGTGGAGAGTTGTGCAGAAGTGTTTTCCTGAAGAAAGACCACCAACAAGCCTTGCTAGCTGCAAATTGTGTGGTTAGGGTTTTTGGATGCTGCTGTGGCCCAGGAGGGACCAGGATGTCGCCAATTGTGTCTGGGGACAGAGGGGGCGTGGAGCAAGACAAGGAGCCCTCTCAGAAGCAGGCAGCACCCGCAGAAGTGCCGGAACAGGCACTACGATGTGGAGTGAAACGGTGCTCACCCGAAGTCGCACAAAGGAGTCCCACGTCGCCGGAGGACAACTTAGGAGGTCGTGCAATGCAGGTTAGAGTGCCGTGGACCCAGGCTGGACTGTGCACAAAGGATTTCCGCCGGAAGTGCACGGAGGCCGGAGTAGCTGCAAAAGTCGTGGTTCCCAGCAATGCAGTCTGGCGTGGGGAGGCAAGGACTTACCTCCACCAAACTTGGACTGAAGAGTCACTGGACTGTGGGAGTCACTTGGACAGAGTTGCTGGATTCAAGGGACCTCGCTCGTCGTGCTGAGAGGGGACCCAGGGTACCGATTGGTGGGGGACGATTCCGTCGACCCACGGGAGATTTCTTTGGAGCTTCTAGTGCAGAGAGGAGGCAAACTACCCCCACAGCATGCACCACCAGGAAAGCAGTCGAGAAGGCGGCAGGATCAGCGTTACAGAGTTGCAGTAGTCGTCTTTGCTACTTTGTTGCAGTTTTGCAGGCTTCCAGCGCGGTCAGCAGTCGATTCCATGGCAGAAGGTGAAGAGAGAGATGCAGAGGAACTCGGATGAGCTCTTGCATTCGTTATCTAAGGAATCCCCAAAGACAGAGACCCTAAATAGCCAGAAAAGAGGGTTTGGCTACTTAGGAGAGAGGATAGGCTAGCAACACCTGAAGGAGCCTATCAGAAGGAGTCTCTGACGTCACCTGCTGGCACTGGCCACTCAGAGCAGTCCAGTGTGCCAGCAGCACCTCTGTTTCCAAGATGGCAGAGGTCTGGAGCACACTGGAGGAGCTCTGGGCACCTCCCAGGGGAGGTGCAGGTCAGGGGAGTGGTCACTCCCCTTTCCTTTGTCCAGTTTCGCGCCAGAGCAGGGCTGAGGGGTCCCTGAACCGGTGTAGACTGGCTTATGCAGAAATGGGCACCATCTGTGCCCATGAAAGCATTTCCAGAGGCTGGGGGAGGCTACTCCTCCCCAGCCCTAACACCATTTTCCAAAGGGAGAGGGTGTAACACCCTCTCTCTGAGGAAGTCCTTTGTTCTGCCTTCCTGGGCCAAGCCTGGCTGGACCCCAGGAGGGCAGAAACCTGTCTGAGGGGTTGGCAGCAGCAGCAGCTGCAGTGAACCCCCAGGAAAGGCAGTTTGGCAGTACCCAGGTCTGAGCTACAGACCTGTGGGATCATGGGATTGTGCCAACTATGCGAGGATGGCATAGAGGGGGCAATTCCATGATCATAGACATGTTACATGGCCATATTCGGAGTTACCATTGTGAAGCTACATATAGGTAGTGACCTATATGTAGTGCACGCGTGTAATGGTGTCCCCGCACTCACAAAGTCTGGGGAATTGGCCCTGAACAATGTGGGGCACCTTGGCTAGTGCCAGGGTGCCCACACACTAGGTAACTTAGCACCCAACCTTTACCAGGTAAAGGTTAGACATATAGGTGACTTATAAGTTACTTAAGTGCAGTGTAAAATGGCTGTGAAATAACGTGGACGTTATTTCACTCAGGCTGCAGTGGCAGGCCTGTGTAAGAATTGTCAGAGCTCCCTATGGGTGGCAAAAGAAATGCTGCAGCCCATAGGGATCTCCTGGAACCCCAATACCCTGGGTACCTCAGTACCATATACTAGGGAATTATAAGGGTGTTCCAGTATGCCAATGTAAATTGGTAAAATTGGTCACTAGCCTGTTAGTGACAATTTGAAAGAAATGAGAGAGCATAACCACTGAGGTTCTGATTAGCAGAGCCTCAGTGAGACAGTTAGTCATAACACAGGTAACACATTCAGGCACACTTATGAGCACTGGGGCCCTGGCTGGCAGGGTCCCAGTGACACATGCAACTAAAACAACATATATACAGTGAAAAATGGGGGTAACATGCCAGGCAAGATGGTACTTTCCTACACAACCCGCTCCCCCCCAAACGAAGGACAATAAGACTAGCCATGACCTGATGAGTCTTCATTGTCTAAGTGGAAATATCTGGAGAGTCCATCTGCATTGGAGTGGCTACTCCCAGGTCTATGTTCCACTGTATAGTCCATTCCCTGTAGGGATATGGACCACCTCAATAATTTAGGATTTTCACCTTTCATTTGTTTTAGCCAAAGTAGAGGTTTGTGGTCTGTCTGAACAATGAAGTGAGTGCCAAACAGGTATGGCCTCAACTTCTTCAGTGCCCAGACCACAGCAAAGGCCTCCCTCTCTATGGCAGACCAACGCTTTTCTCTAGGGGTCAACCTCCTACTAATAAAAGCAACAGGTTGATCCTGGCCCTCAGAATTAAGTTGTGATAGGACTGCCCCTACTCCTAATTCAGATGCATCAGTTTGGACATATAATTTTTTAGAGTAACAAGAGCTTTTCAGGACAGGTGCAGAGCACATGGCCTGCTTCAGCTCCTCAAAAGCTTTCTGACAGTTTGCTGTCCATAATACCTTTTAGGCATTTTCTTGGATGTGAGGTCATTAAGAGGGGCTGCAATGGAGCCATAGTTCTTAATGAACCTCCTGTAATACCCAGTGAGGCCTAGGAAGGCTCTCACCTGAGTCTGAGTAGTAGGGGGAACCCAATCTATAATAGTTTGGATTTTCCCCTGAAGTGGTGCAATCTGTTCCCCACCAACAAGGTGTCCCAGATAAACCACCTTCCCCTGCCCTATCTGGCACTTTGAAGCCTTGATAGTGAGGCCTGCCTTTTGCAGGGCCTCCAAAACTTTCCATAGGTGGACCAGGTGATCATCCCAGTTGGAGCTAAAGACAGCTATATCGTCCAGATATGCTGCACTAAAAGCTTCCAGCCCTTGCAGGACTGTGTTCACCAACCTCTGAAAAGTGGCAGGTGCATTTTTCAATCCAAAAGGCATTACTGTGAATTGGTAATGGCCTCCAATGGTTGAAAATGCAGTTTTTGCTTTTGCATCTTCTGATAATTTGATCTGCCAATACCCTGCAGTCAAGTCAAACGTGCTTAGATACTTGGCAGATGCCAGTGTATCTATGAGCTCATCTGCCCTGGGTATAGGGTGAGCATCAGTTTTGGTTACCTGGTTGAGACCTCTGTAGTCAACACAAAACCGCATTTCCTTCTTTCCATCTTTGGAATGAGGTTTTGGTACAAGTACCACAGGAGAAGCCCATGGACTTTCAGAGTGCTCAACCACTCCCAGTTCTAACATTTTCTGCACCTCTTGCTTTATGCAGTCTCTGACATGGTCAGGCTGCCTATAGATTTTACTTTTGACAGGCAAGCTGTCTCCAGTATCTATAGTGTGCTCACACCAAGAAGTGGTACCTGGCACAGTAGAGAAGAGTTCAGAAAACTGACCCAGGAGATTTATGCAATGGTCTTTCTGCTCAGCAGTAAGACAATCAGCCAAAACTACACCTTCCACTAGAGCATCTTGTTCTGTGGAAGAGAAGAGATCAGGGAGAGGGTCACTCTCTTCTTCCTGTCCCTCATCAGTTGCCATGAGCAGGGTGAGATCAGCCCTGTCATAGTAGGGTTTGAGGCGATTGACATGGAGCACCCAAAGGGGACTCCTGGCAGTGCCTAAGTCAACTAAGTAGGTGACTTCACCCTTTTTTTCAACAATTGTGTGGGGTCCACTCCATTTATCTTGGAGTGCTCTTGGGGCCACAGGCTCCAAGACTCACACTTTCTGCCCTGGTTGGTACTGAACTAAAACAGCCTTCTGGTCATGCCATTGCTTTTGGAGCTCTTGGCTGGCCTGAAGGTTTTTACTGGCCTTTTTCATGTACTCAGCCATCCTTGAGCTGAGGCCAAGTACATAGTCCACTATGTCTTGCTTTGGAGCTTTTAAAGGTTGTTCCCAACCCTCCTTAACAAGTGTTAGAGGACCTCTCACAGGGTGTCCAAAGAGGAGTTCAAAGGGGCTGAAGCCCACTCCTTTCTGGGGTACCTCCCTGTAAGCCGAAAGGAGGGATGGTAAAAGGATATCCCATCTCCTGCGGAGTTTTTCAGGGAGTCCCATAATCATGCCTTTGAGAGTTTTGTTAAATCTCTCCACCAGTCCATTTGTTTGTGGATGATAGGGTGTAGTGAACTTGTATGTCACACCACACTCCTTCCACATGGCCTTTAAGTAAGCAGACATGAAATTGCTTCCCCTGTCTGATACCACCTCTTTTGGGAAGCCCCCTGGAAAATATTCCCAGGAGGGCCTTTGCCACTGCAGGTGCTGTAGTGGTCCTTAGAGGAATTGCTTCAGGATATCTGGTGGCATGGTCCACTACCACCAAGATAAACCTATTGCCTGAAGCAGTAGGAGGGTCAAGGGGGCCAACTATGTCAACCCCTACCCTTTCAAAGGGAACCCCAACCACAGGCAGTGGAATAAGGGGTGCCTTTGGAGTGCCACCTGTCTTGCCACTGGCTTGACAGGTTTCACAGGACTTGCAAAATTCTTTTGTGTCCTCTGACATTCTAGGCCAATGAAACAAGGGAACAAGTCTGTCCCAAGTTTTCATTTGTCCCAAATGTCCAGCTAGGGGAATGTCGTGGGCTAGAGTTAGGAGGAACTTTCTGTACTCCTGAGGAATCACTAACCTCCTGGCAGTTCCAGGTTTAGGATCCCTTGCTTCAGTGTACAAGAGGTTGTCCTCCCAGTAAACTCTGTGAGAGTCACTGACATCCCCATTAGCTTGTTTGACAGCTTGCTGTCTTAGACCCTCTAGTGTGGGACAGGTTTGCTGTGCCACACTCAGCTCCTCCCTGGCAGGCCCCCCTTCACCCAAAAGCTCAGCAGTGTCTGCTTCCAGCTCCTCTGGTGTAGGTTCTGCACAGGGTGGAAATTCTTCTTCCTCAGAAGTAGAATCCGCTGTAGAGGGAGGGATAGTAGGTAGTGCTTTACTTCTACTAGCCCTAGCTTTAGGGAGCACTTGGTCCATTGTTCCAGGATCCAAGTCACCCTGTCCTTTTTGCTTTTTGGCTTGAGCCCTGGTTAAAGCAAAAATATGCCCTGGGATGCCCAGCATTGCTGCATGGGCCTCCAACTCCACATCTGACCAAGCTGATGTCTCTAAATCATTTCCAAGTAGACCGTCTACAGGTACATCTGAGGCAACCACAACTTTCTTTGGACCAGTAACCCCCCCCCCCCCCCAGTTGAGATTTACAACAGCCATGGGGTGGCTAAGTGTGTTGTTGTGAGCATCGGTTACTTGGTACTGGTGACCAAGTAGGTGTTGTTCAGGGTGGACCAGTTTCTCTATTACCATTGTAACACTGGCACCAGTGTCCCTGTAGGCCTGAACCTCAACACCATTTATTAGGGGTAGTTGCTTGTACTTATCCATGTTAAGGGGACAATCAACTAAGGTGGCTAAATCAATAGCCCCCTCAGAGACTAACACAGCCTCTGTGGTCTCCCTAACCAGACCAACCCCAACTAAGTTACCAAAAGTGAGCCCAGCTACTCCCTTGGATTGGCTATTAGTAGGTTTGCTCCCACCACCACTGCTATTAGTAGGGACACTAGGTGTAGCAGTAGGGGTTGTAGTGGTAGGAGGCTTGGTGCTTTTCTTTGGACAACTGGGATCTGTTGTCCAATGGCCTTTTATTTTACATAAATAGCACCATGGTTTATTTTCTTTGTTTTGATTAGAAGAGGATTTGGACCCACCACCCCCACCAGAGTGTTTTTGTGGGCCTGATGAAGACTAATTTTTAGATTTGTCCCCACCCTTGTCAGAAGACTTACCATCCTTCTTCTTGTTGCCATCTTTGTCACCCCCTGTATGAACTTTTCTGTTCACCCTTGTTCTGACCCATTTGTCTGCCTTCTTTCCCAATTCTTGGGGAGAGGTCAGATCAGAGTCCACCAGGTACTGGTGCAACAAATCAGACACACAGTTATTAAGTATATGCTCTCTCAGGATCAAGTTATACAGGCTTTCATAATCAGTAACTTTACTGCCATGTAACCACCCCTCCAAGGCCTTCACTGAATGGTCAACAAAATCAACCCAGTCTTGTGAAGACTCCTTTTTGGTCTCTCTGAACTTCATCCTGTACTGTTCAGTGGTTAAGCCATTACCATCCAGGAGTGCATTCTTAAGAACTTTGAAATCATTGGCTTCACTTTCTTTCACAGTAATGAGCCTATCCCTACCCTTTCCACTAAATGATAGCCATAGGATAGCAGCCCACTGCCTTTGAGGGACATCCTGTACAGCACAGACCCTCTCAAGTGCAGCAAACCACTTGTTAATGTCATCCCCCTCCTTATAAGGGGGAACTATCTTGTGCAGATTCCTAGAATCATGCTCTTTTGCAGGATGACTATTGGGAATAGTGCTGCTGCCACCATGGGTTTCTAAACCCAACTTCTGTCTTTCTTTCTCTCCTTCTAAGGACTGTCTATCCAAATCCAGCTGTTGCTTCTTGAGCTTCAGTCTGGTTTGTTCCACTCTCAATCTATTGAGCTCCCTTTCTAACAATCTGTCATCAGGGTGGGCGGGAGGGACATGTCTAGAAACAGAAGTATGATGAGAAAGGACAGAAGGAGACCTGTCCCTAGCAGAAGGCACCCTAATAGCTTGACTAACAGAAACAGCACTTCTACTATGATGAGAAGGGATACTCTTACTGTGATGTGAGACAACACTATCAGTATGGTGTGACTGGACATCAGTACCAGCTATGCTAGGTGGTTTGCTAGGGGGCAGGCTTGGAAGTTTCCCTCCCACTTCTTTAGCTAGGGGAGCCCCAGAGTCAGAGCGGGAACCATCAGCTAACTTTTCAACAGGAGTGCCAGCTGTGGCCTTATCCTGTTCAACAAGCATATTCACTAACAGTTCTCTAGAAGGATTCTTCCTTACACTTAAAACTCTTTCTATGCAGAGACTGCTTGCTCCTTTCCAGCTAAGGTGATCATAAGCAAGTTTGGACAGATCAACAGTTTGGCCTGTGCCAGACATTTTTAGAAAGTGTTTAAGTGATAGAAAAAGGAAATACGTTTTTCAGAACTTTTAGAAAGACAGAAAAAAAACTTTTTAAACTTTTTAAGAACTTTTTAGAAAGTTAGAGGTACTTTTCAGCACTTTAGAAAAGAAGTGAGAAAAGAAATGCAAAACTTTTTGGTTAGGTGTACATACACTGAACTTGTTTTGTATATTTTTCTCTTATGAAAAGTACAATGACAAAAGTGGTAAGTAGTTACAGAGCACTTATCCCACCACTGCACAACCAATGTAGGAGGCTGGACTGGCTTGTAGTGAGTACCTAGGGGTACTTACACCTTGCACCAGGCCCAGTTATCCCTTATTAGTGTATAGGGTGTCTAGCAGCTTAGGCTGATAGATAATGGTAGCTTAGCAGAGCAGCTTAGGCTGAACTAGGAGACGAGTGAAGCTCCTACAGTACCACTAGTGTCATATGCACAATATCATAAGAAAACACAATACACAGATATACTAAAAATAAAGGTACTTTATTTTTATGACAATATGCCAAAAGCATCTCAGTGAGTACCCTCAGTATGAGGATAGCAAATATACACAAGATATATGTACACAATACCAAAATATGCAGTAATAGTATTAGAAAACAGTGCAAACAATGTATAGTTACAATAGGATGCAATGGGGACACATAGGGATAGGGGCAACACAAACCATATACTCCAAAAGTGGAATGCGAACCACGAATGGACCCCAAACCTATGTGACCTTGTAGAGGGTCGCTGGGACTGTAAGAAAACAGTTAGGGTTAGAAACATTGCCCACCCCAAGACCCTGAAAAGTGAGTGCAAAGTGCACTAAAGTTCACCAAAGGACATAGAAGTCGTGATAGGGGAATTCTGCAGGAAAGACACAAATCAGCCATGCAACAACGATGGATTTCCAAACGAGGGTACCTGTGGAACAAGGGGACCAAGTCCAAAAGTCACAAGCAAGTCGGAGATGGGCAGATGCCCAGGAAATGCCAGCTGTGGGTGCAAAGAAGCTGCTACTGGACAGTAGAAGCTGAAGATTCTGCAGGAACAACAAGGGCTAGGAGCTTCCCCTTTGGAGGACATATCCCTCACGCCGTGGAAAGTTGTGCAGATGTGTTTTCCTGAAGAAAGACCACCAACAAGCCTTGCTAGCTGCAAATCGTGCGGTTAGGGTTTTTGGATGCTGCTGTGGCTCAGGAGGGACCAGGATGTCGCCAATTGCGTCTGGGGACAGAGGGGGCGTCGAACAAGACAATGAGCTCTCTCAGAAGCAGTCAGCACCCACAGAAGTGCCGGAACAGGCACTACGAAGTGGAGTGAAACAGTGCTCACCCGAAGTCACACAAAGGAGTCCCACGTCGCCGGAGGACAACTTAGGAGGCCGTGCAATGCAGGTTAGAGTGCCGTGGACCCAGGCTGGACTGTGCACAAAGGATTTCTGCCGGAAGTGCACGGAGGCCGGAGTAGCTGCAAAAGTCGCGGTTCCCAGCAATGCAGTCTGGCGTGGGGAGGCAAGGACTTACCTCCACCAAACTTGGACTGAAGAGTCACTGGACTGTGGGAGTCACTTGGACAGAGTTGCTGGATTCATGGGACCTCGCTCGTCGTGCTGAGAGGAGACCCAGGGTACCAGTGATGCAGTTCTTTGGTGCCTGTGGTTGCAGGGGGACGATTCTGTCGACCCACGGGAGATTTCTTCGGAGCTTCTAGTGCAGAGAGGAGGCAGACTACCCCCACAGCATGCACCACCAGGAAAGCAGTTGAGAAGGCGGCAGGATCAGCGTTACAGAGTTGCAGTAGTCATCTTTGCTACTTTGTTGCAGTTTTGCAGGCTTCCAGCGCGGTCAGCAGTCGATTCCTTGGCAGAAGGTGAAGAGAGAGATGCAGAGGAACTCGGATGAGCTCTTGCATTCGTTATCTAAGGAATCCCCAAAGACAGAGACCCTAAATAGCCAGAAAAGAGGGTTTGGCTACTTAGGAGAGAGGATAGGCTAGCAACACCTGAAGGAGCCTATCAGAAGGAGTCTCTGACGTCACCTGCTGGCACTGGCCACTCAGAGCAGTCCAGTGTGCCAGCAGCACCTCTGTTTCCAAGATGGCAGAGGTCTGGAGCACACTGGAGGAGCTCTGGGCACCTCCCAGGGGAGGTGCAGGTCAGGGGAGTGGTCACTCCCCTTTCCTTTGTCCAGTTTCGCGCCAGAGCAGGGCTGAGGGGTCCCTGAACCGGTGTAGACTGGATTATGCAGAAATGGGCACCATCTGTGCCCATGAAAGCATTTCCAGAGGCTGGGGGAGGCTACTCCTCCCCAGCCCTAACACCATTTTCCAAAGGGAGAGGGTGTAATACCCTCTCTCTGAGGAAGTCCTTTGTTCTGCCTTCCTGGGCCAAGCCTGGCTGGACCCCAGGAGGGCAGAAACCTGTCTGAGGGGTTGGCAGCAGCAGCAGCTGCAGTGAAACCCCGGGAAAGGCAGTTTGGCAGTACCCAGGTCTGAGCTACAGACCTGTGGGATCATGGGATTGTGCCAACTATGCCAGGATGGCATAGAGGGGGCAATTCCATGATCATAGACATGTTACATGGCCATATTCGGAGTTACCATTGTGAAGCTACATATAGGTAGTGACCTATATGTAGTGCACGCGTGTAATGGTGTCCCCGCACTCACAAAGTCCGGGGAATTGGCCCTGAACAATGTGGGGCACCTTGGCTAGTGCCAGGGTGCCCACACACTAGGTAACTTAGCACCCAACCTTTACCAGGTAAAGGTTAGACATATAGGTGACTTATAAGTTACTTAAGTGCAGTGTAAAATGGCTGTGAAATAACGTGGACGTTATTTCACTCAGGCTGCAGTGGCAGGCCTGTGTAAGAATTTTCAGAGCTCCCTATTGGTGGCAAAAGAAATGCTGCAGCCCATAGGGATCTCCTGGAACCCCAATACCCTGGGTACCTCAGTACCATATACTAGGGAATTATAAGGGTGTTCCAGTATGCCAATGTAAATTGGTAAAATTGGTCACTAGTCTGTTAGTGACAATTTGAAAGAAATGAGAGAGCATAACCACTGAGGTTCTGATTAGCAGAGCCTCAGTGAGACAGTTAGTCATAACACAGATAACACATTCAGGCACACTTATGAGCACTGGGACCATGGCTGGCAGGGTCCCTGTGACACATACAACTAAAACAACATATATACAGTGAAAAATGGGGGTAACATGCCAGGCAAGATGATACTTTCCTACAGTACCCACTTGCCAGGCCTAAACTTTCCCTTTTCTTACATGTCAGACACCCATGTTGTAGGCCCTAGGTAGCCCCAAGGGCAGGGTGCAGTGTATGGTTAAGGTAGGACCTTTAGTAATGTGTTTTATATGTCCTGACAGTGAAATACTGCTACATTTGTTTTTCACTGTTGAAAGGCCTGTCCCTCTCAAAGTGTAGATTCCCTTTGGGAGCGGATAGACATGTGGAGTTTGGGGTCTCTGAGCTCACAATTTAAAAATACGTCTTTTAGTAAAGTCGATTTTAAGATTGTGTTTTTGAAAATGCCACTTTTAGAAAGTGAGCATTTTCTTGCTTAAATCATGTCTGTGACTCTGCCTGTTTGTGGATTCCCTGTCTGGGTCAGTTTGACAGTTGGGCTGGTTGCACCTCTCACTAGACAGTGATAACAAAGGGAGCTGGGGTCCAGTCTGCATTTCCTGATGAGCCATCTTTGATAGGAGGGAGGGGATGAGTGGTCACTCACACCTGAAAGGGCTGTGCCTGCCCTCGCACAATGCAGTCTCCAACCCCCTGATGTGTGTCTGGGGCCTGGCCTGGGCAAGGCAGGATTTCACAAACAAGAGAGACTTTTCTTTGCAGTAAGCCTACTTCAAAGGGCAAAATGGGTATAAGAAGGGTATACAAAACCACAGACTTTAGAATAGTTCTGGAAACCAAGAGGAACCTCTGCCTGGAGAAGAGCTGAATAGCTGAGGAAGAAGAGCTGCCCTGTCTGTTACTGTACTTTGTGGAACTATCTTGCAGTTGCTGCTTCTGCCTGTGCTAGAGAATAAAAACTTGACTTTGTGTTCCTTTCCTTCTTGTGAAGAACTCTTCAAGGGCTTGATTTAGAGCGTGCCTCCTATTGTTTGAAGTCTCAGGGACAGCAAAGACTTCTCTCTGCCAGCACCTGGAATCTCTGGAGAGACTTCTACTCTGCCAAGTGTTGCCCATCCAGTTCCCGGGACCCTGAAAGCAGAAGCTGGCAGCCCAAGATTGAGAAATCCACAGACAGACCGCCGTGTGGGGAAAAGATCGATGCGACTCCGATCTGCGGGTGAAAAATCGACGCACCGCTTGCTTTGCAGCTGAAAATCGACACTCGCCTGCAACGCGACCAGAAGATCAACGCCCATGGCTGGAGGAACGATGCGCAGCATCGCTGATGGAGACCGGTCAGATCGCAACTCGTGCTGTGTGGTTTTCGAACCATCGTGCGGCTGAATTTCTGACGCAAACACCACTGGGCGTGTAAAAACAACGCAAGGACTCGAGAGTGCTGACCGAATCGACGCATCGCTCGCCTGCGGAGAGAAGAAAAGACGCACGCCTACCTGACTAAAGAAGAAACGACAGAAGGTCTCACTTGTGAGTGAAATCTACACATCGCAGGCCCTTTTTGATGCACACTCGCCCCTGCAGGGTTATTTTTGATGCACCCAAGGTACATTTTTGCGCTAGCAGCGTTAGAGTGTGCTTAAAATTATATGAAGACTCTTTTTGCATTTTTAGTGATAGCTTGACTTGTGGATTGTGGATTTTTGTTGTTTTGGTCTTGTTTTGTTTAGATAAATATTCTCTATTTGTCTAAACCTGTGTTGTGTCATTTTGTAGTGTTTTCATTAGGTTACTGTGTGTGTTGGTACAAATACTTTACACCTAGCACTCTGAAGTTAAGCCTACTGCTCATGCCAAGCTACCAAGGGGGTGAGCAGGGGTTAGCTGAGGGTGATTCTCTTTTACCCTGACTAGAGTGAGGGTCCTTACTTGGACAGGGGGCAACCTGACTGCCAACCAGAGGCCCAATTTCTAACAGTGTTAATTTTACACATTGGCCAGGGGAGCTTGGCTAACTCCCAATATCATCCCACTTGCAATGGTGAACAACTGTACCTTTTGGGGGGTGGGTAGGCTGCTACCTGCAACAAAACCTACCAGACCCAGACTGTTCTGAAACCTAGACATCTGTCAGAGTGCCAGGTGGTATGCTTCACATGCACCTCACAACATTTCTTTACCCACTCAAACCTTAAACGATAACTAAAAGCACACATTTTCCTCACATATCTGTGTAGAGAATGTCTGGAATCTGTGGGAAGCCACACATTTCCTACCTCACACCATTCCCCCATCTCCTGATACAAATGGTACCTCACTTGTGTGGGTGGGCCAATAGACCTTGACACAAAAGGCCCTAATGTGCTACATGGAGAGATCAGCAATAGGGGCAGCTGTGGGATTTGGAGCCATGCTCGGCATTCACCAATGGAAACCTAAAAACCACATACATTTTTGAAAAGTAGGCAACCAGGGAATTCCATGGTGGTGTGCTTTGTGTGGATCCCATGCTGTTGTTTTACCCACAATACCCTGCAAACTTCCAACTGTGCCTGAAGTGAAGAGTTTTCCCTGCATTTCTGTGATGGAAACTTCGGGAATCCGAAGGAATTCACAAAATTCCTACCACCCAGCATTGCCCCACCTCTGCGCCGGTAAAAAGGATGCCCCACTTGTGGGGTTGGGCCTAGTGACAGAGACAGAAATGGATTCTAATCAAAATAGCCAAGAAAGAGCTCAGCACTGTGGGGGAAAGGCCTAGCAGCTAAGCGGTTAAGAGAAGCAAGTGTGTTCATTATAGCTGAGAAACTGATGTGGATATTATCTATCAGTGCTTCAGGAATTGATATATTGAGGAAAATTGTCTTAGTACTGTTGAAGTTAGTGCTAAAATTGTCAGGTTAATGTTTTGGAGGTTTCTGGTTGAGATTAATTGATATGCCTGCTGCTTGCAGGCGAGAGATATTACAGCAGGTTTGGAAGTTTAAGGGTATCAAATCTAAAGTCTAACCAATACTGCAAGCATGTAGCCATGTCAGTGATATCTATGAAATGACCGAATGACCAAATCTAAATCTAACATGCTACCTGCTGTATGAGTAGTGCCAAGCATTGTCTACGTGAAGCAAGAAACGTGCACCGTTCTCAAGGAGGCCTGATGTCAGCTGGATTTTGGTCTCATGACACAAAATTTCCAACTTCAAGAATGTTCTTTCTATTAGTAGTGTTAATAATTGGCTTTAATATTAAACGTAATAGTAGTAGGGGTAGTACAAATGGGGGGATAATGATTCATCGTGGGTTAAAGATTTCTCTTTAAAGAGTGCTCATAGTCTTCGTGACTAAACAAACTTTATCTCATAAAGTGAAATCACATCGTTCTTTTGTGAACTTCTTTTTGCTTTGTACTTTGAAGTTTAACATTAAAAAATGATTCGCATCAAAAAGATTTTGAGTTTTAAAATATTTTTTTATTTCGCTGGTGCTGATTACTAAGACTGTCCTCTGGCTGTGTTAAGTTACAGGACGGGGGAATATAAGCTACTCTACCAGTACCTAGCACAACAAAGTACAGCCCTGAGTAGTGATGGTAAAGTGCTGTGAAGATGGCTGACGCACTCTAACGAATAAATACAGCACTGGCAATTTCTCTACAATTACATGAGCTTTTTTACTTCCTACCATTTGTCATTATATCACTCTATAAGTACATAAAGACAATAGCAATTCCATTAAACCATTTTTGAAGTTTAATTAATAAAAACGTTTTTTCGAGTCCCTATTATTGCTAACTCTAGAATGATTCGTGAGAAAGTGTGCATGGTGTGTACTACACGTGTAGAGCTTTTCTCTACAAATCTGTATATTTGCTTCTTTATGTCTTTAAAGATACATTTTTCTTGGCTATATGTCGTACAATATTACCCCTGTGTTTTACAAAGTGGTGGTGCTCCCCTTGAAACTATTATGCATTTACACATTTAGCTCAAGAGGCCATAGTACGCTGCCCAGGAAAGTAAGATAGAATTTGTACGTACAGAAAATGTAGCAAACGAATTGAGAAGATGATGATCTGTGTTGTTTTATGTTTCATTAAGGCTTTCTAACTAATAATGTGCTGCGCATAAGGGCATTTGTAGGCCTCGTTTTGCATGACTTTCTCTGCACCTGTTATTGTTACTTACAAGCACAGGACTGCATTACACGACTGCTGCAAATGTTCACAGACAGCTATTTTGCCCCCCAATCTGTGAAGTTGTGAGGGATCCTCGCATTACAAAGGCCTCGTGTCCCGTTCACTACGTGCTGCCTAGCACTCTCCTATGTGCCTGGCTCTGCAATCAGGACTCCTCAAACCCCCTCCTTTACCCTAGAGACTGAAACAGGTCTTAACTGCACCTCCCAAAGCTTTCGCAAACCTTTTAGAGCTATTTTCCCTCTCTCTAGTCCACACCTAATTGGAAGGTTGTAAAATGTACCGCGCACCAGCATCACTCGGGAGGAGCCTTGGTGCCACTCATGTTTTATAATGAGAACATGTGTAAGGCCAAGTGGAAATCCTGTCTTCGCATTGTACACAACCCCATACAAGGGACTGTATCCTCTTTTCAGAATGTATACTGGCTGAAATATTTAGGACGTATTAGTAATTGTCAAAAAGATGAGAAGTCCTTATTATAATACAGATCTGTGTCTCCTGCGGAGAAAATGGTAAACATCGCTTATAATAGAGGGGTAGGGGAATGTTTATTCTAATGAGTGCTACCTAGGTCCTCAAACTTAAAGCTTTTTCAACCCATTCAACGTTGCGCAATGGAATTGCAAACCACATGTACCAGTCTCCTTCGTGGCCAGTGTTTATTGAAAAGTGAAGGGTCAGTCCTACTAATAGTAGAATGAATAAATAGAATGCGGTTCATTGGTTACTAGGGAGAGTGTACTATGGTCCAGCTCTGAAACAATTAATCCGGGTACAGAGTTGTGTTTACATTTACTGCATTTACTTGTGGCATACCAGGCAGGGCTATTTCTAGGCAAGAGTCACTCAGATGCTCAACTATGCTGCCTGCTACCTCGATGTCCGTTTCAGAAGCACAAAAAGTTGACCCGCATCAGGCTCCAGCAACCCTTGAAAATAACTACAAAGGACCCCGAGAACTGAATGTGTGCATGATGGCCTGCATCCTTAACTACTCTCCCTGGTCTGTTGATAACTCGCAGGGAACATGTATACAGTTACATTCTGTTTCATGCAGCGGAGTACTAGGACATATTCTTAACTTATTTTGCAAATAATTTCTCCCACAGTCTTTATAGGAGCCAAGTATAGTGTGTTTTGGAATGTATAAGGTATACAGTGTTAAATAAAAAGCATAAATAAATGAATACGCATAGCATGGAAGACATGAAGATTTGAAAACATTGACTGCAGAACAAGCTGGTTGGTAAAGAACCGGTGAAATGAGGCCAGATGGGGGGCATGGCCTGCCAAGATGGGCGAGTGGCTGTAACCCATGGCGGCTCCTCTAGCAGTTTAACACAAATATGGAATACGGCAATGGAGTGTCTTAATCCTTGTCCAGACACATACTGGAGGACAGCAACAAGCTTAGGATGATGGTGCAGGACCCCGATGACTTGTGAAGCTGCCACTATTGCATGGAGTGTGGAGTAGCATCTGATGCCAAAATGGTGGTGCGACAAGCAGACTCCAAACTCGTCGCACTCATCACCCATTGAGGCCTCGACGAAGCAACACATTGCTACGCAGATTACTGCAACATGCCTCCGTGACACCTTGGATCCAGAGGGAGACCCCAGAACACCTCGACCCTGCCCGGTGAGTGAGCATTGCATCCCTGTATTGCGGCTGCCAAGCACTATTGGAGCTGTTCTGGGATGCGCTCCAACTCACCGGCGGACCAAGAACAGTGAGGCTGATAGTGGCAACCCCAAGCAGAAGACGGGGGATAGTGTGCAACCCTTGACGGATGTGCAGCTGGAGGGACAGGCGATTGGTCTTTGCTTGACCCTCACATGGCGTCGGGAGATCATGCCTCGCTCAACCAATAAGCCAACAATTAACTTATTCTGAATGGGCAGACACCCAGCCAGGTGCTGCTTGCAATTTACAAGTCTTCGGATCGCTGATGACCTGCTTTACTTCCACAGGTGTCCCATGTTTTTTTTGCTGACTCGAGGATGGTGGTTTGAGGATCTCTGAACCCATCCAGAGCTGACGACCGACCCTTCTCATCTATGCATCCTGCTGCTCACAAGTGCTCTCTTGTTACTCTACTAGAATTTGCTCCAGCCTTCTCTCCAGATATGCTGCCACTCAAGGTCAGGTCAGTTGTGGAACCTTCGAATCCCCTCTCCACCCACAACTAATGTCTCTTAGGCACCTGGAGAAAGTTTAATGGCCTGCTCTTGGCCACCCTGAGTCAGACACTTCCAGAACACAACTGCATCCTGTGAATGGTGGTCAGAGGGAAGCGGAGAGGGGAGTAAGCAACACAAACTGCATCATCAATACATATGCAGAGGTGCCAATCTTTACCATGTTCCCATGATACTTGGTGATAGTGCTCCATGATGTCTAGTGCCAAGGCCTAAACAAACGCACTTACAAATGGGAAGCAAGGATAAAGTGCCTTTCCAACCTTCAATAGCAAAGGGGGAGGCACATAGCCGCGCGAACCCCCAGCTGCATTGGCAGACAATCCATCCTTCCTTCTCTGAGACGTTGAAACTATGCCTCCAAAAAAGCAACAACTAAACAGGGTATGTAGATACTTCCCCCCAGCTGAGGCGTGAGATCAGGCAGTGGACTCTGCAACCACTGGCAACATTTCCCTCACAAAGGAGTATCTCCTCGAATACCTAAGGGTCTTTAAGAAAGAGCTTTGTAAGGAACTGAAGGAGGGCATGGCCTCCTCCTTGGAGACATTACCTTTCAACCTCACTGAGAAACTCACCACGCTCCAACAAGCCATTGACTAAGTGGGTACCCGGGTAATGGAACTGGAAGCCAAGACAACTGATTGGGATCAGCGTGCAGGTCAGATGGAGTCCTCCATCAATTTGCTCCAACAACAATTACAAACAGCCATCCCTAAATCTGAGAACCTGGAAAATAGATTGCATCAAGGTAATGTTCAAATCAGAGTTATGGAGGAGGGGGTGGACGGCTTGAACCTGGAGACCTTTGTGATGGGCCTCTTCTCGGAGCTCCTAGGTGGCTCCTCACCTAAAGTGACCACTGGGTGGGTCCTCATGCAGCGGGGTAGAGACAGTGCCCGTGGGATGACCTTGCAAAATTTCACTCTGTTAAGATTAAAGAAGCTATCTTACTAGTTGCCTGCAAAGTGGACTCAATAACCTTTCAAGGAGGCTCCAGCTCACTCTTTCAGGAAATTGCACCTGCAACCCAACTCAGGCACCAGCAATTCTACCCAGTGACAGATAAATTGAGAAGGGAACCCATCAAGTATCGATGGATGTATTCCCTTGGCCTGGCTTTCGAACTCCATAATAAACAACGACATATCACCAACCTTACTGAGGCCATGGGCTTCTTAAACATTCCACTCCCTCCTGACTTAGAGACTGGGAACACCCCCAATGCTTCAAGCGGACGTGCTCAAGCTTCCTCCAACGCAACCCAATGGTGCCCACACTGAAGACCACACCAGGCAAAGAAACACTGAAGGTTCGGGCAGGTGGTGCTCTCAGGAGCAGGCTACATGGGAGAGATTTTTCACAATGGTCTCTCACTCTCTAACTGTTCAGTTTGAGGCAGGGAGACTGTTGGGACAGACATTGGAGCTATTCTTTGCACCTGGTGTGTCAGTGGGCTGAGTCGGGAGCGCCAGGCCCTGGACAGGAGCTACAAGGGCGCCCTCACCTCCAGTTTATTCCTTCAGACCTTTTCTTTTTTACTCTGCCTTATTTGTAAATGCTACTATGAAGCGTTATTAGCGGTATCAGACCAATTTGCCTGGAGATCACTCCACCCCAACACGCTTGACTACACACTTTTCTCCCATACACATCGTACATACTGAAGGTTAGACTATGTCTTCGTCAACCAAGCTATGCAGCGGGATCAACAGGGGGCTTCAATCCTTCCTATTATATTTTTAGATCCTGCTCCGGTCTCTATGATGCTGGAGTAGGGCTCTCTGATATGAGACTGACTTTCTTGAGACAACCTCCGGAAAGCAATCAGAGAGTTTTTCCAAATTAACCATCCCCATAACACTATCTCTTTGAATAACTGGAATGCCTTCAAAGCGAATATCAGGTGTACTTGCCTAGCATTAAACACAGCACTTAATAAACAAAGGGCCGTGGAACGAGAAAAACTTGAATAAGAACTATATCACTTAGAACAGACCCATAAAACAACTCCAACCCTAGCACTCCAACGGAAGTTCACTGCCTTGAGAGGGAAACTTAATGCAATATACAATAACAGAGCTGAATTTATGATCCTGCATCTCAAAAGTACCTCATACACACAGGGCAACAAAGTTGGGACTCACCTGGCATGGCAGCTTAGGGTGAAAAGAGAACAGGAATACATAAGGGACATTCTCCGTGACACAGGGACCGTCGGAACCTCTAACTCAGAAAAGGCTCAAGTTTAAAACCTTCTACGGCAGCCTCTACACCATGGACGAGACTGCCTTGCATTCCCAATCGGGATATCTGGTGGAGGCGGATCTCCCCCAGGAGACAAAGGCACAAAATGAAATGTTAGGGGAACCAACTGACAAAGAAGAAGTTCGTCAGGCTATTAAATCCTTAAAAATGTCTAAAGTGCCGGGCCCTGTCATCTTTACTGCTCAATTTTATAAAACCTTCAGCTCTGACCTGGTTCCACATCTGATATTGCCGACTCTGGGGCAGTCACACACACCATGAGTGAATCTGTGATAATAGATCTACTGAATCCTGGGAAAGACACACGGATTTGTGGCTCTTGTAGGTCAATCGCCCTGTTAAACTTAGATGCCAAACTCTATGCTAAAATTCTTGCCATGCAACAGGACAATATGATGCTGGATTTGATCCATCTGGATCAATCAGGCTTCATCAAGCGGAGACAGATCCATAATAACTTGAGACGAGTCATCCATCTCATTGAGAAAGTTACTAAAAAGCAGATACCAACGACTCTGCTAAATCTTAATGCCAAAAATGCTTTTGACAGGGTAAATTGGCCCTTCCTATTTTTGACAATGAAACGCTTTGGCTTCTGTGAGTCCTTAATCGCCATGGTCTGAGCAAATTATGACTTATGGTCAATGGGGTCAGCTCTGAGGCCTTCCATCTCAAAAGAGGGACAGGCCAAGGCTTCGCCCTCTCCCTTGAATTATTTTCCCTCAGCATCGAAGACTTGGCGGCCCACATCTGAGCTAATATGGAGATTTAGGGCATACAATTTGGGACCACCAAGCACAAAATATCTCTATTTGCATATGATATCCTCTTAGCCCTCCCCTCACCCTTTTCCGCACTAGGATCCCTCCAGAATGAATTAAGGAAACCTGAGAATGTTTCAGGCTTCCGAGTCAACCTTACCAAATCTTTCCCTCTTAATTTGACATTAACTATTGCAGACATGGAAACTCTAGTAGCTTTCACCCCTTTCAAATGGGTGAAAAGGGGGATAACCTATCTGTGCCTCAAACTCACACCCACTTTAGCTAAACTCTACTAGGCCAACTAAATCCCACTGTTGTGCTAGCTAAAATCAGATCTCAGACACTGGGCCCACATGTACCTCTCTTGGTTTGGCTGCATTACCGCTATCAAGATGATGGTATTACCTAAGGTGCTAAATTTTTTTCAGGGTCTCCCCATTTCACTGGAAGGAGACTTTTTTGCGACACTATGCTCACTCATTATGAGCTTCATTTGGCAAAGAAGAAGAGCATGTCTGCTGTTTAAACTATGTTCTACTGCAGCAGGTGGATTGGCACTTCCCAACTTCACCTGTATTACAAGGCCGCCCAATTAAGGGTTATATCTGAGTGGTCCCTTAGAGTATTGAACAAACACTGGCTGCATATGGACAGGGCCATTGTTGGTTGGGTCCTATTGGACGTGCTATGAAAGCTCAAAGCTGAGAGACCACTGAATGCCTATCTGACTTCACCCACAAGAACAACTTTGAGAACTTGTGATGAAGTTAAAAGAACATTGGGATGGACTACTTTCCCCTTCCCTCACACCGCAGTACTCTTTAACCCTGCCTTTCCACTAGCAGCAAAGCTGGGGCCCTTTGACGCTTGGAGGGAGGGAGGTTGTCTGACACTTTCGGACCTATACCACAACTGGGATATTTTGACATTTGAAAATTGTAAACACAACTTCCATTTAACTGATGCAGAACACTATCATTATACTCAACTAAAACATTGGGCAACACGCCCAGGGTCTAGAGAGGCCGGCACTAGGGACCTTACACCCATTAAACACTTTGTCAAGAAGGCCGGAGGTTCTAGTGGAACCATATCCTTTCAATATTCTTTGCTATTACATACTCTTCATGCGTTCTACAGTTCTTTTTAGTTTTCACCTTATCTGTTCTTATCCTCATTATAATGTCCATGACATGCTTTTCCCCGTGAAGTATTAACCTTGGACTTATGAGAGCTAAATAGGGAGAAGCCACTAGGGTACTTGAATGGCTGTGGTTTGGTTTCTTGGCTTTAACACCATTATGCACCATAATGCTGCTATAACACTTGAATTGTTGTAAGAACAAGATGTCTTACCTGATTGGGCTTCAAGTTGACACTGTACTTGATTTTGGAGGGTTCCCGACATGCTACTATGAATGATGGTGCTCCATAAGCTTTAAACTATGTTGTATTAGTAAAAACCTTAATAAACATAGTTTTGACAAATAAAATGGGGCCAGATGTAGTAAGTATTTTAATGGTCAAAATGCTCTAATTCACTGTTTGCGACTGTTACAATGCTTCTTATTTACAAATCCCTTTTAGGAGTTTGAAACTTTTTTACAACTCCTAAAATGGGTCACTGAATAAATATTGATTCAGTATCTAGAAGAGCATTTTGTAGGGATCCCCTACAAACATTAAATTGGTATCTAATGTGTTAATAGTTTATTAACGGAATCCAGACGCAAAACATTGATGTTTTACTGACCCTGCAAAGGCAGTAGTGACCCATTTCCCAAAGGCAAGGGTAATCTTGGGGCTCCTTATTCATTTTCAGTGTAAACCAACAAACAAAAAAATAAACATTTCTTTTTAAACGTAGTCACTTTTCCTTTAAGGAAAAAGGATGCTATTTAAAGAAAAAGGTTTGCTTTATTTAAAAGCTACCACAGAAATGGTGGTCTGCTAACCTCAGCAAGACATGCGATGGTCTATAATGGTAGTGAGTCAAAGTTGGCTCCTCATTAATATACATTAGGTGGGCTTGATTTCGACACACTAAAACTTGGAATTTTAAGAATCAACCTATTAATACATAGGGTAGGACCAGATGTACTAAATTCTGGCCGCAAAATACTGAATGCAATTTTTTGGGAATTTTGCAAATAGACATTTGTACTAGTAGGTCAGCTCAAAAAATTCCGACTCATAGTGGATTGCAACCTGGCATACCTCTTCAGAATACACGTGGTAGGTCGCAAATTGCGACTCACTATGATTGGTAGCCATTGCAGAGATGGTGGTCTGCTGGGGACGGCTGACCATCATGTCTGTGATCACTTTTTATATAATTGTACTTTTTTCAATGAAAACCCAAACTTTTTTTCACATTCTGTTGGGAATCTCTCCCCCTTTGTAAATAAAAAAAACACTCCAGTTTGGGAATCTGTAACCTTTCAGTGTTTAGTGACCAGATTTCAGTGGTTTGATAAAATGCCTTACTAATCGTTATTTGGAATGGATGCCCTAAACACACCCCTTCTATATATAGTGATTCGTGATGTGTTTCTAAACCCATTCAGCTGTTCAATAGTCTATTACTATATAGCTAAATGGGTGTAGTGCATAGTGAAAGCCATATAGTGGTCCCAAATCCTGCAGAGCTCGTGATATAGCCAATAGCGGGGTTTGCAAATGATAAATAACTTTTGTACATCTTGCTCTTCTTTCTTACAGTTCTTCAACAGATATGGCCTAGAGTTTGTAATTTGCAAATGAAAAATAATCCACTAATACTCTTAAATGTTTCTAATAATCATAGGTCGAAGGTGGGATTTTGTCAATTTGTATAAATGTATTCTGCAATAGCTGAGCTAACACTGTAGTGTTATTTATGGAGGAGAGTAAGAAAGGGAGATATGTTCATATGATATTTAATTACACAATGCAGATGTGTCAGCAGATATGTACTCTGGTTTATATTATGAGGCTTACGTTTTGCTTTGTTGTTTGCACCGACGTACATATTGCAATTAATACTGGTTCCGTTACATTCCTCACATCTTTTTTCTGCAGTTGTAGCATTTCAAGAAATAGAATCACTGCACTTATGCTCACAGGAATTTAATTTGCATCTACGACCTAATCTTCATATTTATGTCAGGAAAATGTAGCTAGATCCCACAAGCTTTCCCCTAATAATTTACCAAACATAGTCTCAAATTTCATAATTCTTGTCAGCTTGCTGTGTTTTCCATTAATGGAACATGATTTTAATTACTAATCCTTGCCATTAGCTTTGAGTATACTAGGGATACACCCTTTTGATTTCGCTCCTGGCCTGTGTGTTTTTTTTTTTTTTTCACAGCGGACTTTGTTAATTAATGCTTTTTTTAACAGTAGATTAAATTTTCATAATTTAATTTTAATATAATAATTGCACTTTTTAATATGTTGATAGATGATTAACCTAAATAAATACATATCAGAAAAATGTTTGAAAAGAGCACTAGTTAACTACCATTTGAGAATAAGATTTTCTAACCATTGTGTAAAGAGTGTAAATAAAGGATAAATTAACCTGTAACCTGAGAGATCTGAAATACTCAAGGCATTCAGTTATTAAGTATCACAAACTCATTCCAAGGCATATCTGAAAGATATGAAATGCCTATGAAATAAATGGGCACTGTTCTGCAGTGCCTATCAATAATGAAATGACATTTCACATATTTTACCTCTGCGTATAAATGCATCACACTTAGGGGCATATTTATTAGCCTCTAGCACCACATTGCACCACATTAGTGTCATTTTTTATGCTAATGTGGCCCAACGAGGCTAAAATTCTTGTGCCACATTTAGTGTGCAATACAGGCATTGTGCCACTTTGTAACCTGTTGCTCTACATTATGCCTGCGCTAAGCATAATGTATGCAAAGGGGGCATTCCCCCCCTTATGGGGGGCCAAAAAATGGCGCAAGGAAATCTAACAGATTTCCTGGTGTCACTTTTTATGGCACTTTTAACACCTTCTCAGAGCAGGCATTGAGAGGGGGCGTTTTTATTATTTATAATAGGACCCTATGTGCTCTGCAGGAGTAGCACCAATATTTTGGCACTACTCCTGCAGATTACATCAATATCATCATGAAAAATTATGCTATTGCCCCCTACCATGTGCCATGGTGCACCGTATTTTAAATATGGTGCGCACATGGTGGCGGTAGGGGGGGCGGAAAAGGGTGCAAGAAAAGTGACACTGTAGATAGTGCAGCGCCACTTTTCTTAAATATGCCCCCCCTAAGTTTAAATACGGTTGTTACCTGTTTGTGATCCTTAGGCAGTGTACAATTGGTTTAATGTTGGCTTGGTCCTAATTTGCCAGTAATTTCAATTAGAACATTTGAAGGTTAAGAGCTCCATTAAAGACAATGGAGTGTCTTGGGCCGTTGATGGCCTGTAATAGATGTTCTGCTCCAATTTTCCAAAGCTTGTCTTTCAGTTTCTCCCTCTTTAATTTAGAACATTCTACCTTCAGTGGGTGTAATCTTCTAATAGCCTTACAGCCCTTATGCCTTGGGCTATATGTGTTGTTAATGACCCCCCTAATCATTTAGGTCAACACCTGCTCCAATTTTCCAAAGCTTGTCTTTCAGTTTCTCCCTCTTTAATTTAGAACATTCTACCTTCAGTGGGTGTAATCTTCTAATAGCCTTACAGCCCTTATGCCTTGGGCTATATGTGTTGTTAATGACCCCCCTAATCATTTTAGGTCAACACCTGCATCTAAGGACTACAACTCAGGTTGAGGGCCTTTAACACCTGCATGGCCCATGACAGCAAGCTATAATTTTATATTACATTAACAAAAGGTTTCACCTTTTTGATTCGGATGAACGGGCCAATGAACACTCAAGCATGACCACACACCCACATGCTTTGCATTCCTTGTGCAAGATACACCAGGATCTAGCCACAGTTTGCCTACTCCTATCACTACATTGAGCACTGTCCCTTCTAAATCACATGGTTATCTCCAGTGAAGGCTGCTTCAATTTGACAGGGCCCCTATATCCCCCAAAGTAGTAGTACTGTCAAAGATGACTTAATTCTGGGCGTTTCTGAGAATGATTGAAAGATTTCCCACATCACACCTGCCATTATCTGAAACGTGTCTCTCAAGGAGGTAGTGATATTTGGTGTACTGCCCTGTCCACCTTTTCAGAACATAGGGCTTTGTGTGAAAAAGGGGTAGTTGAATGGGAATACCCATGTACTACCATTGGACGGGTCTCTTAACACAAGTATTGCAAAGTACAGCATAGCACTATTTAATAGCAATGTTATTCTGGATACATTCTTTGATTAAGTTGCCATACAGGGGCTTATTGTTGGTCTTCAGGGTTTAGGATTTCCTTAGGATATTTATGCAGATTATTCATATGATGAACCAGCACACTTCTTCGGTATCCAATGATTTTTGTGCACTGATTTCGATGTTCAGATAAAATAAGTTATCAATTACGTTAGACATCTATTATAGTCTTCAGAATCCAAAACCCTTTAACTTGTTTGATTTGTTTGACTTGTTGGTACTTGTGTGATAATCCTTCTGCACTTATTTTCTTTAGCAAACAATACCAACAAGCCTTTCAAAATGTCTTGGAGATTTGTCAGTGCTTCAAATATTAAATCACAATTTTCCAATCTGTTCCTTTAAAATTACAAATATGATGCATACCTCGTGGTTACATATCAGTTATAAGGGTGTAGTGTTGTCCTAAACTGGGAATAAAGTTGTTGGTGGTGCACTATCACTTAGGAAGTATAAAGCAGATACTAAGATATTTGTAGGAATAATATTGGATTGAAATAGCAGGGAATTAAATAAAAACTGTAATTGAAGCGTAAAATAATCAATCAGCGCCTGAGTGTGACGATTGACAGGGGAGATGTTTATTTTGTATTTGCAAGGTTGCATAGATGAACGTTTTCACATATTTTCCATTTAAATAGTAATTTTCCAAAAGTTAAAAATAAACTGTCAACCATGTATTATTAACACATTTTTAAGAGACAAAATATAATAGGCACAATTATAATAGCATGGCAATACTGTCGGAATAGTAGAAAACTTTAAACTGTCTTGCACCACACAACCACACACGGAGGAATCAATATGTATAATTCAGAAATAAAATAATTTCTTATATTTAAAAAAAAAGTCAGCACGGCATGCGTTTTGCAAAGCGACACCCTCAGAGCCCTTCTGTCCCATTTGTTGGTCTTTACCGTAGCTATAATGCAGTAGAAAATCTCCACATTAGCGCATTTCTACTTTTTGTATCCGCTGCGTAAAGGTATTCACTGACTTAGTACTTACCAGCTCAGGTAGCTTTTTTGCACATGTAAATACAACATATCCATTTAAGGTTGTTCGTAAATGAGTACCATTGTGCAGACATTTCACTTCAGACTTTTGTGACCCTTCTCTTAACACCTGGGAGCTTGCACTTGTACCCATCCCACTCTGTACATGGCCTTCCACTAGGCCCTTTACCCACACAGCTTCAGCTGTGCAAAGCAGAGGATGCTTGCAGGGTATGCCTGTCCTTGAGCTGAGGTTGGTTGGGTAGCTGCCACATTTTATGCAGATTTCTCAAACAGTGCCAAAGTTATAGTCAATACAACTTTTATTGACCCCCTGTTTATCTTTGCCTTGCATTGATGAATCTGCTCAAAACTTGAGGTAGCCACCAGAAACCAAAATCTTATTACTGTCAGTCAGTTTGTGTAGATTCAATGAACAGTAATAGCAAATGAACACTTTTACCCCTTCTTCTTTAAAATCTGCCCTGGTTTGACCTGCACGAAGTGAGAAGGCCAAAGTAGTCTAAACATGTTAAGTTTCTTACATATTTTGTGAAGCTCCAGCAAATGATTCCAAAGTTATTTGTTATTAAAAAATGTTTTGACCCCACACATACTCCTCTACCCTCATTTGGATCTGCACAAAATTAATATATCTGCACTCAGTGCTGCTTTTTAAATGCCTGTCACCAAAGTTATAAGCAAATTAAACTTTTACTATCCCCCTTTCACTTTGCCCCCTTGATGGATTGACACACAACTTGACATACCAGTAGAAAACAAATTATTCTAAGTTTCTGCCACATTTTGTACAAATCTATTTCATAGTGCCAATGTTATTAGCAAATGACCACTTTTTAATCCCCTCCTTACTAAATGACCCCCCCACACCCTTTTACGGATCAGCGCAAGCTTACAAATATCAAGAGAAGGCTTAATAAGCGAACTCCGTATCACACTTCATACAGATCCATCAAACTCTGGCAAAGTTATTAGTAAATCAACATTTTTGACCCCCACTTAACTTTTCTCCCAGTTGGGACACCAAAAAAACATGTAATATATGAAACTTGCTAAGGGCTTGTTCATCATTTGATGTGAATTCATCAAGCAGAACCAAAGTTAGAATAAAATGAACATTTTATTTAACCCCTCCCCCATTAACTTTGTCTTTACTTACTTGACACAAGAGAAAACAAATTATTTCGAGCTTATGCCAATATTGTGCAGATTCGTCATACATTGACAAGCCTATTAGAAAATAAAAACTTGTTTAACACCCATTTTTAACTTGGACTGTTTTCATAGATCCGCATTGATTTGAAAATACCAAGAATTATCTCAACATAGTAAGAACATGCCAAATTCATTCATTTTGTCAAAACATTCCAAAGTTATAATCGCATTAATAAATGCCTTTTCAACTGACCAGATATATAAAAGTGTTACCCCTTTCAAGCCCACCGGCACCTTTTTCAAGCACTAATATTTCATAAACTGATAAATTGATTTATTTAAAACCATTCTTAGTAAAGTTCTACATTCAGACCAACTTTGGTGTCCACCAAACGTGGGGGACATTGAGTTGGTGATTTTGACAGATATAATATATGCAGAGAGCTGAGCTCAAGACAACCACACTGACGTGATGCTCCTTCATCCAGACTCCGCTTTCATATCCGAATCCTTATCCTAAGGTCGGGCTGTACTCTTTCACTGGGCTTGTAATATGGGGAACAGGTAACATCAATAGACAGCACTCTAGCAGGCATGAACAGCCAGGAATCACTAAGGTCTCAGGCTGGGCACAACCTGCTGCATACCGTTGCTTCTTCTGGAGACTTGACTGGGCAGTAAGTGGGCCAGAGAGGCCAGACCCTCATGGAACATTGGGGACTAGATGCAGCAGCTGACATAGGACTAGTCGCCCCACAGATGTGGTGCGGCTGGAGTGGGTGTCTGCGTGTGTGAGAATGGATCTGGGCCGAGATGCAGTCAAGGCCAGCGACAGAGCATGCAACTGCCTGCTTATGCCTCTATCTCTGGAGTCTTGCACTGAAGGATTCGGGTGGCACCTGATCAGGCAGCTCCAAGAAACATTGCAGCACCCAGGACAGCAGAAGTACCAATTGCAGAAATCTACAAAGAGCCGCCTTTCAATCCCAAAGGAGTGTGAAATAAAGTGAAGTGAGTGTGTTTTTTAAAAATCCAATTGAAAATGAAGAGGTTGATGAACCCACCTTTTGGAAAAAGTGTTCTGCTACAATGAGAATGTGCTGCTTAGATTGAAAGCTATGCTTTCTGTATTTGTAAAGCACCTTCTATGATTAGAACAGCACAAAGGTGCTGTTTTTATCATGCATCTCTGGATCGGGGGGGGCTGGTACAATGTAAGGGAACAGCAAGCTGCTCCTGGTGTCACTACGGAGTGGGGGCAGAACAGTCAACAGAGAGTGCAGTAGATCAGTCGCCCCGGGATGAGAGGAAGCTCAGTGACCTATTAGGAGATAGCAGCAGATATTTGGGCTTGGGGGTGCACTTTGGTGTATGTCATCATATGGGGCACACCGCTGGACAGACACAATATTTTGAGGGAATGCATGAGGACAGTGAGAGAATACTTGTCCCGTTATTTGGAGATGGTGGAGCGATCATTCATTCAGAGTGAGGGTCATTACAGAATAATGAAGTGACACGTGCTTACAAGACTCAAGAATGTACTTTTTTACTTTACTTTAACATGGGAATGCACTGCGCACTCTTTCTCTTTTCTGTAGAAAACTGTTAAACAAGGCACATCATGTAAGGTTTTGTTCAATAAGCCATCTGGCGTTGAGAGGACAAAGGCTGCGAGCTGGTCACTGAGTGCCTGCAGTGCATTGAAGCTGCATTGATAGCCTGGACTTAGGGCCACAGAAAGGTGCGCCAACACTATGTGGGACTGTGGTGGTGTTGGCATGGTGTGCAGCCCAAGGATAGTTTGAATACACCATCTGGGAAAGGGTGGCAGTGCAGCGAGGCTGTGGCTGAATGAAGGGCCCGTGGAGAGGTGCCAGCAGAGTAGTGGGTAGTTGTGGGTGATACAGGTGAATACAAGGCTCATGAAGTGATATCAGCAGAGTGTGCAGCTACCAGGATACTGTGACTGGAGGTCAGAGAAGGGGTGCCAGCACTGTGAGGGTATAAGTGAATGGAGGGCCCTTGGAGTAGGGTACTCCACTGTGAGGAAAGTTTGAAGGTAACATCACATAAGGGTGCTGGTGATGCGTCCAGCTGAAGGGAAAGTGAATGCAAGCCAGTGAGAATGTCTGCAAACAGCATGTGCTGTGAGAGCAGTCGCGGCTGGTGACTTCGAAAAGAGGCGGGGCGGGGGCGGGAGGGGATAAAATAAAAATGAAATATACATTTAAAAAAAAAAAAACTTACATGAACATCGCCACCGCTTTCCGACACCCTCCCCTGCAGCCCCCAACCTGCTCTGTGGCCAATCATGATGCTCAAAGCAGCGTTATGATTGGCTGGAGCACCCTAGCTGGGTGCTGCATTGTAGACTTAAAGCCTGGGCTGGCTCTTTCCAACTTGGCAACACAGTGCCGAGTTGGAGAGAGCCTTTGTGCACATATGTGTTGGGCCTGCCCGAGAAGGCCAGCCAAGCATACATGTGCACTGAGGCAAGTGCTCTGTGCACTACCCTCAAGCTTCTCACCCCCCATGGCCCACCCCCTTTAAAAATGAAACAATAATAAACGTGGTTTATTATTGTTTTATTTTGAAAGGTTTTGCAGCTCCTGCTGCTGGCTGGGGGTGACACTCCTCCGCCTTAATGGAGGAGCCACCCCTGCGTGAGAGAGAAAAGTCACTGCTGTGCCAACATTTTGTGCTGCCAAGGGGTAATGTAGACAAGCAGATATTTCACTGATCCACTTGTCTTTTTGATGAATCAAGTCAGGTGCAGCTGGACTTGAATGCAAGGTCTGTGAATTGGTGCCAGCAAGGTGCAACTGTGATTTGAATCCGCTGAATGCACAAGGTCTGGAAGGGGTATTCCAGGCTGTGCAGTTCCGATGGTTGAGATAGAGTGAAGGTTAATCCAGAGAATGGCCCCCTGAGGCGTGCAGCTGGAGGGAGTATGGACGTGCACTTTTAGTGTGCAGCTGTATATGATGTTTGGCTTCAGTAGGGGTGTGTGTGGTGTGAGGATACATTGAATACGCGGCCTGTAGGCATGCCAGCACTTTCCGAAGCTGAGAGTAATGTGAACATGCATTTTGTTTCACACACACTTTTTGATCTTCTTAGTGGGGTATGGCGGGTTGAGGCTTCACTGCTTATGGGATGACAAGCACAGTTAATTTAGACTGTTTTTTTTTTCTTACAATTCCGTGCCCCTCACTCTAGTTGTGCCAGCACAGTGTAAACAATAATATTTGTCCCAGCCCTCTGGCCACCATACTACCAGATCAATGGCAGCTTGAGCACTTGCACATGGGAAAAAATATGCATCATCATCAAGGTGTGATTATTCAAGGCAGAGATGTTAGAGCAACGACAGTCTTCATCTATCCCAGGATGCTGCAGGCAGGAGAACTGGTTTGGGGTATGTTCCTTTTTTAAATGCATCTCTGTGCTGTTGCAGACACAGCCTTTATGTGGGGTGATTCATCTCACAGCAGGGTAGTATCCAGCCTGGAGCACCCACAACAGAGGCACAAAGAGGTGTGACTAACTACACTTGGCTATGAACAGCCACAAAGACAGTGATCAGGAAGGAAACGAAAGAATGGTTTTACTGAAAATACCCTTCTCACTCGGAACAGCAGTCTGCTGCTCCTTTCACCTCAACCAACTACTGAGTGGCAGTTCCCCAACATTTCCATAAGAGCGCTGTCTCTTTGTTACTCATTTCACTGTCTAGATCTCCTCCTTCCTGCATTACTGGTAAACACTTCCACTGCCTGGGAAAACAACATCAACCCCATCTTGTGCACAGGAACAGGCCCAGGACTTCATCACTCTGCTTCACTATTAAGCACAAAGTAACTATTACAATAGCAGATGACATCATCCAATGAATGTCTTACTTTGTTTAATAATTTGCATAGTGGGGGGTAACTACCATATGCTACCTAATTTTGTACAGCCTGGGTCCAGCTAATGGGTGTAAGTGTTTACAAAATGCATGTACAGCAAATGCATCATAGGTGTGTAGAAGTATTGAAAATGTTATAAATCTTTGTATTGAAGAGTAACTGTGTGCAGATGGCAGTTGATAACTTGTGCCCAGTATGTTCCACACAAGTGTTTTGGTTCTGCAGAAAACATTTCAAACAGGTCAAAGAGTCTATGCAGTAGATACTAAGAATTGTAAGCAGCCTGTAGTTATTAGACATAATAGGTGGTCATTACAACCCTGGCGGACGGTATTAAAACGGCGGTAAAACCGCAAACAGTCCGGCGAAAAAAAAGGGAATTATGACCGTGGCGGAAACAGCCAACAAAGACAGCCACTTTAACACTCCGACCGCCACGGCGGTACAGACAAACAGCGCAGCGGTTACCGCCAACAGACAGGCGGAGGACAAAGTACCTCCCACACTATTACAACCCGCCAATCCGCCACCTTTTCCGGGGCGGATTCACCGCGGATACAAACACGACGGTAACAGCTTTTGCTATGGGAAAACGCTCACCTGAACACATCCCACGAGGAACGAGGACACCATGGAGCCCGAACTCCAAATACTCCCTGCGCTTGTTTTTCTGCTCCTTTACGACCAACAGCTACGTAGGCGCAGAAGATACCTATGAGTACTGCACCTACGACACGGGGGAGGCAAAAGTTAGGGGGACACCCACCAAACACCCCCACCCTCGCATATCACAACATACACACCAATGCAGTCACAAAAATAACAGTAACAACCCCCAATCCCCCCGGAAGAATGCAAAGACAATGCAAAATTCGGGCAAACATTGTAATGTGCCAATATACATGTCATACAAAAACTATACAGATATATACATCTCAAAATCACTCTTATTTACACATACAATCCGAGAAGTAGTGCAGATATGTACACAACAATGTCCGTGCACCAACAGTCCATAAATGCATGGGTGAGGCCCACAATAGATACCTGACCAAAATCGGAGAGAAGACTGCATGGGCATCAGATAGAAAGAAAACAGGCACCTCAGGGGGAAGGGAAGGGGGGGCACCTCAGCCAGATGAATGCGAAGCCAGATCCACGACGGGGCTCCATGCCCATTGATGTATCCTGGGGAGTGCAAAGCCACAGTCTCTCAAGTGGATAACAGTCTCCACTGGTTCTGGAGGGGGACTGGTGCCCAGACTGGATGACTCTCCACGTGAAACTACCTGTCCTGTCACTGTCCCCCCTGCACATGGGATAAGGATGCCTGATGTGGCGGTCCATTCATTCCTACACGGTGCATGCCCTGTTCAGCGGTGCTTTGCCATGGCGGTCTTTGCCCTGTTCAGCGGTGCTTTGCCATGGCGGTCTTTGCCCTGTTCAGCGGTGCTTTGACATGGCGGTTCTGATACGGATATTGGTGTGTGGCATGACGATCACTACACTGGGCATTGGTGTGTGGCATGACGTTCCATCATTGCCCAGCGGGGCTGTGGCATCCTGGCCCCTCCTGGCCTGTGACTCTGGCAGTGGTTTCTGGACCAGTAACAATACTTGTGCCCTCCTGGGCTGTGAATCTGGCGGTGGTCTCTGGACCAGTGACGATACTTGTGCCCTCCTGGGCTGTGACTCTGGCGGTGGTCTCTGGACCAGTGACGATACTTGTGCCCTCCTGGGCTGTGACTCTGGCGGTGGTCTCTGGACCAGTGACGACGGTGCTGGCGGTTGTGTCTGGTCCGCCGGAAATGATGGCGAACTTCTCCGCCGTGACACTCACAACAGGCTGGGCAGACTTCCTCTGGACCTTCCCCACCTTTGTTGGAGTTACAGCTGACTCACCAATCCCCTTCGATCCCATGTCACTTGTTGTCCCACCAGGGGTCTTAAGACGGTCCCGTCGTCCACTGTCCATTTTCAGAGCCTTTACAGGGGGTGGGCTGCCAGTGCCTTGGCTCCGGGTCCTACTGCCTGCCCTGGTGGACGGTGCACTCCAAAAACCTGGAACACGCACCACTGGTACTGGAGGCTTTTTTGCTGAGGCGCTACGACGGGACTGATGAATTGGAGGGGGGGGGTCAAAAAGGTCCGTTTGACAGAGCGACAGTTTCTGACGAACACTGGGATGGGTAGCTGGAGGGGGTCTGGGAGTGGAGGAAGAGGAGGTGGTTGTAGGAGGTGTCACTTTAGGTGTTTTGGGTGCAGGTGCAGGTACTGGAGGCTGTTGTGAGGTGGATGGATGTTGGGTGAGTGATTGCCGAGGTTTGTGTACTTTGGGAGGGGGTGTCCCAGACACACTGGGAGAGGACACAGGGGACGTGTAAATGGCAGTGGAGGTGGTGAGTGCAGGTGAGAGGCGTGTGGTGCTGGGTGTCCTGGTGCGAGTCCTAGTGCCTGTAGATGTGGTGCATGCAGGTGTGTGTGTAGACGAGACTGGGAGGGAGGAGGGAGAAGAGGAGTAGGGGGACACAGTGGAGGCAGTGGATGTTGCTGTGTCTGTATGTGGGTGAGGCTTGCGTGACTGCCTGTGGAGTGGGTGGTGCCTATGTTTGCTTGAGCTACTTGGGTGTGTTGACTTGTGTGCATGCTGGTCTGTAGGTGTGCTTGGGATGGGCTGGGGTACAGGGGATTGGGTCTGGGTGGAGGAAGTTGGAGGGGGGAGGCTGGACACAGGGACAATGGCTGCCATCAGTTCTGAGGTCAGAGATTGCAGGGTTTGCTGAAGGGCAGCCTGACCAGAATGAATGCCCTCCAGGAATGCATTACCGTGTTGCAACTCTCGTTCTACACCCTGGATGGCATTCACAATGGTAGACTGCCCAACAGTGAGTGACCTGAGGAGGTCAATGGCCTCCTCACTGAGGGAAGCAGGGGTGACTGGGGCAGGGCCTGAGGTGCCTGGGGCGAAGGTGATGCCCATCCTCCTGGGTGAGCGGGCAAGGGGCGAACGCTGAGGGGCTGCTGGGAGGGCGGTGCTGGAAGAGGGGGTGGCGGCTGTACCTGTAGAGGTGGGGCGCACAGGTGGTGCTGCCACCACAGGGGAGCTCCCATCGGCGGACGAGTCTGTGTCACTGCTTGGTGATCCGGTGGCCGACGTGAAGCTCCCCTCGCCCTCCGTCCCACTGGTGCATTCTGAGTCTGTGGTGTGGCCCTCCATGGCCATGTGGGATGCAGCTCCCTCTTGCTCCGGTGCCACTGTACCTCCGCCTGATGATGCTGATGTACAAAAGGACAGAGAGAGCAGGAAAAGGGGGGGGGAGACATAAGAAAGAGAGTTTTAGTGCATGGCATGCCGCTACCGTTGGCGGACAACAGAGACACAGCAGCCCCCTGCATTACGCCGTGCTCCTGACCTCTGCACATGCAATTTCTGGGACATGGCCTACATGGCAATGGTGGAAATCTGCGCATATGGCTGCCACAGGGGCAACTATACCTCAACTTGGCACTCTGCTGAGGTGGGGTTGATTGCCACATGGCCTACATTACGGAGGGGCCTTGCCTACCTAACTCGCCTTGGCCTAGGGACACCAACAGCCCACCTCCCCCACCCAGACCCCTCCACTGCACGCAAAGTCCGCTGAATGAGGTTGTACTCACCCCCTTGTGTCTGCTGTGATGTCCTCAAGCGCCCATCCAACTCCGGGTAGTCCACCGCCAGGATCCGGAACATCAGGGGGGTTATGGTGCGACGGGCACCCCTCCCACGTTGGGAGGCCATCCCCAGCTGAGCCTCCGCCGTCTTCTTGCTGCAACTGCGAATGTCCTCCCTTCTCTTACGGCAGTGGGTGCCCCGTCTCTGGTGGGCCCCCAGGGTCCGGATCTCCTTGGTGATGGCACGCCAAATGTCCCTCTTCTGGTGGGCGCTGACCTACATGACATGCACAAGGAAAGAGGAACAGTCATTACCAACTGCACCGTCAATGTGAGTGGCCCCCTCCCTACTCGGCCATGTTCCCATTCATTTCCAGTCATAACTGATCTATGAACTCTGCCCCCATCCCTCTTCCACCGAGCCCTCTCCACCCAGGCCTAGCCCATAGAACATGCTCCCTGTGTACTAACCTGTTGGTCTGGAGGACCATAGAGTAGCGTGTACTGGGGGAGGACCCCATCCACAAGTTTCTCCAACTCCTGCGCAGTGAAGGCAGGGGCCATTTCCCCAGACGCAGCAGCCATCGTCGCTTCCAGACCGAGGTCACAGCAGCACTAGCAGTGTAGGTCCTCTCCTGTCGAAGGTCAGGTATCTAGTGAGTGAACAGATAGAAAATGGCGGTGACATCCACGGTTGTGCGCATCATCACCGCCAGCGCACCTGTTAATTGGCTCCCAGGATCCATAGGGTCCAATGTTAACCAATGCAGCATTCCGCCGCGGTCTACGACTGCCTACCGCGACGGTGTGCAACGCCAGCGCAGTTACCCCACAATCCCATTGTCCCACTTTAGAGGTCAGGCAGCCGCCATTTCAGGGGCCCACATGGCTTCATTTACTACTGCGTCACGCATAGCTAGGCCTATACTCAACACACATGCAGGAAGGCTTTTTTGTCTGGTGTAGTCTTGTGTGTAACAGTGGGTACATACCTGGATGAATATTGACTGGTTCTTCGCTGTTGTCCTTCTTAGGCACCCTCAGCTGGGACATGTGAGAAGATGGCGGAATCCTCCGGTGTACCGACCGCTGGTGGACCTGTTGACAATGGAAGAAAGACATATCATCGTCATCTACCGGTTTGACCGTGCCACAATCCAGGAACTATGTACCCAGTTGGAGCCTGACCTGATGTCACCAATCTGCCATCCGACTGGAATCCCCCTGACGTGCAGGTGCTGTCAGTGCTCCATTTCCTTGCAAGTGGGTCATTTCAGACAACAGTGGCCATGGCATCAGGGATGTCCCAGTCTATGTTTTCCAACGTGTTGTCCAGAGTGTTGTCTGCCCTGCTGAAACACGTAAGGAGATACATCATTTTCCCTGAGGTGGCGGATTTGCCTATAGTGAAAGGTGACTTCTATGCCCTTGGACATATCCTGAATGTCATAGGTGCTATTGATGGGACCCATGTAGCTCTGGTCCCCCCCCCCACAGGAGTGAACAGGTGTACAGGAACAGGAAGAGTTATCATTCGATGAATGTCCAGATGGTCTGTTTGGCAGACCAGTACATCTCGCAGGTAAATACAATGTTCCCTGGCTCTGTGCATGACGCCTACATCCTGCGGAATAGCAGCATCCCTGATATGATGGGTCAACTCCAGAGGCACTGTGTATGGCTATTGGGGGACTCTGGTTACCCCAACCTTTCCTGGCTATTGACCCCAGTGAGGAATCCCAGGACCAGGGCAGAGGAACGGTACAATGATGCTCATGGGCGGACTAGGAGGGATATCGAACACACCTTTGGCCTTCTTAAGGCCAGGTTCAGGTGCCTGCATATGACAGGTGGATCCCTATCCTACTCACCGAAGAAGGTGTGCGACATCATCATCGCCTGCTCCATGCTCCATAATTTAGCATTGCAACGCCAGGTGCCTTTTCTGCAGGAGGATGATCCAGATGACGGTGTTGTGGCAGCTGTGGAGCCTGTGGAGGGAGTGGACAGTGATGAGGATGAAGCTGAGGATGAAGAAAACGACAACAGGGAGTCAGTCATACAGCAATATTTCCAGTGACACACAGGTGGGAAAATTTTCTAGTTTAACATTACATTAACTTTCACACGTCTACCTCTATCCTGTCCCTACATTTCACTCACTATTTGTTAATTGAATTGTACCCTTCCGTTTCAGTTTCACAAGTGTGGTAACCTACGTGTCAACTGCTCTCATCCTTGAAGGGCTTGTGATGTGTGACATTGGTATGTTAGCCTTATAATGGGTAACCCATTATGACACTGTAATTGATAATACAAAGTTCCAAATCATAGACTGACTCCAGAATTTTTTTGTGTTTCAAGGGTGTTTATTTAAGTGCTCAAAAAATGAAGGGGGGTTGTAAAATGGGGATGGGTGATGGTGGAGGAATGTCCATAGCAGAGTCCAGTCTATTCGTCTCACAGGTGCACTGCCCATCTGGGCATTGGAAGTGGAGCTGGGGCAGTTCCAATCTGGACAGGGTGACAAAGTGGGACAGTGGGGGGGCAATCAGGGTGGTCTTATTTCCTGGCTTGGGTCTTGCCATCTTGCTCTGTCCTGTTCCTGGATCTCAGGGCCCGCTTGCATGGTGGTTGTCCGTCTGCAGGGGGTGGGGTGCTGGTGTGGTGGTCCTGTGGTGGGGCATTCTGTCCACTAGCGCCGGCGGAGGTGGTGGGCAGTTCGTCGTCCTGGCTAGTGTCAGGGGCCCCTTGGAGTGCCACGGTGTCCCTCAGGGTCTTTTGTATGTCCGTCAGCACCCCTACGATGGTGCCCAGGGCGGAGCTGATGGTCCTGAGCTCCTCCCTGAACCCCAAATACAGTTCGTCCTGCAGACGCAGGGTCTCCTGCAACTTGTCCAGGACCGTGGCCATCGTCTCCTGGGAGTGGTGGTATTCTCCCATGATGGAGGATAGGGCCTCGTGGAGAGTTGGTGCCCTTGGCCTGTCCTCCCTCTGTCGCACAGCAGCCCTGCCAGTTCCCCGGTGTTCCTGTGCCTCTGTCCCCTGGACCGTGTGCCCACTACCACTGCCCCCAGGTCCCTGTTGTTGTTGGGGTGGTTGGTTATCCTGGGTGCCCTGTAGTGGTGGACACACCGCTGATTGACCTGTCCTGGGTAGGGAGGTTTGGGCCCGCTGGGTGGGTGCTGTGCTGGTGTTACCAGAGGGTGGCAGCTCAGTGTTGGGCTGTGGCTGGGTAAGGGGAACCGACTGTCCTGAGGCCCACGATGGTCCTGGCTGGTCATCAGGATCCAGTGGGGCAGAGCTGCTGTTGTCACTGTGGGCCTCTTCTGGGGATGGAGTGGTGTTGTCTGGACCCTCTGGTGTGGTGACGGTCCTTCGGGTTCCTGCAGGGGTATAGGAACAGGATTATTGCATCTGTGTGTGTCATGGTGTGCAATGGGTGGGTGTTTGTGTACCCCAGTGTAAGCATTCCTGTGTGTGGGTTGGGTGATGATGGTTGGGGGGGTTGTTCTGGGTATGTGCAGTGGGCATGCTTTAGTGAGGGGTGTCCATGCTTAGTTTTGTCATGCAGGGTTTTGTGTTGGGATGGGTGGTTGGTGTCATGGGTAGATTAGTGAGGATTTGGGGTGATAGGGGAGGGTGTGAGGGTGGGGGTGTGTGATAGCATGCAGGTAGGGTGGGGGATGTGATAGTTAAGATATGACTTACCAGTGTCCCATCCTCCACCGACTCCTCCGAGGCCCTCAGGATGCAAGATGGTCAAGACTTGCTCCTCCCATGTTGTTAGTTGTGGGGGAGGAGGTGGGGGTCCGCCGCCAGTCCGCTGCACCGCGATGTTGTGCCTGGAGACTGTGGAACGCACCTTCCCCCGTAGGTCGTTCCACTTCTTCCTGATGTCCTCCCTATTTCTTGGATGCTGTCCCACAGCGTTCACCCTGTCGACTATTCTGCGCCATAACTCCATCTTCCTGGCTATTGATGTGTGCTGTACCTGTGAGCCAAATAGCTGTGGCTCTACCCGTACGATTTCCTCCACCATGACCCTGAGCTCCTCCTCGGAGAAGCGGGGGTGTCTTTGGCGTGAAATGGGGTGGTGTGTGTGATGTGTGGGGAGGTGTATGTGTTGAGGAGTGTGGTGAATGTAGTGGTATGTGGTGTTTTGTGCGTGGATGTAGTGTGGGTGATGGTGTTGTGTGCCTCTGTGTGATGGGGCTGTCAATAGCTGTGCTGTCTCTCTGGCCTTCTCTCAGAATTTCTGGTTGTAGGGGTTTGTGGGTGATGTGGGAGTGTGTTTTATATTGTGTTGGGTGTGTGGGAGTGTTGTTTGTATGTGTATCAGGTGTGTGTATTTGGAATTGTCCAATGTGGCGGTGTTTTGGAGATGTGTGTGTATTTTGAGCGCGGCGGTGTGTACCGCCAATGGAATACCGCGGTTGAAAGACCGCCACGTGGATTCGTGGGTCGTAATAGCATGGGCGTGTTTCTGTTGGCATGGAGGTGGAGGATGTGTTTCCGCCAGTTTATCGGTGACCTTTGGTGTGGCGGTGTTGTGTGGGTGTCTGAATTTCGGCGGATTCTGTGATGTGTGTCATAATAGCTGTGGCGGTCTACCGCGGCCGCGGCGGTGTATTGGCGATCTTCTGCACGGCGGTAAGCGCCTTTTACCGCCAATGTTGTAATGACCCCCATAATTTCTATATAGCATAAGATACTGTGTGCACCAGGTACTAATCTATGGACATGTGCTTCTTTTTCTTCAGAAAATAGGCCATCTGTAATGTGTTCACCACAGTACGAAGGCTTCAGTTAGTATAATCTTTAGCACTTTCAGCGAATAGTGTCTTTTTTAAGCAAATAATGTATTTTTTGACAAGTGTTGCAAAGAGTGTACCCTGTTCTTAATAGACACATTTTTATACTGTGTGTTGTATTTCCCATGAGAGGTCACTGTCTACAAATAATGTGGTACAGAGTAAACTCTCTCCATACAGCAAACATTGTTTACAGTACTCACTTTTGTACTCATATCAACCTCATTTCTCAATGTAGGCAACTGTGAGGGGTTTGATACAGATAAAAGCTGTCCCTAGTAGGGCATTCATTTTGGATGAGACGTTGAGTATCTTGAAGAACTTTGCTTTCTCTGAACAGTTGTATACATATTGAACGCAGAGTGCAATAATGTTTTTCTATATATCTGTGGTTGGTTGTAAATGTGAACTAGGCTACCCATGAAGTGTATGGTATAGGGTCAGTGTTGCACATAGCACATGCCTGCTACAGAGAAGGGAGTTGTATTTGTGATGGCATTAATGATGCTTCATATTGTTCTGAGCTACTTTATACTTATTTTTAGCCTCTAATACCATATTAGGTTATAGAGTAATGTGTACAGAGGAAGCTTGGGTGATTACATTAATGATTTCATCAGTAATGTCATCAGTGATGTCATTTGAGATGTCATCAGTGATGTCATAATTTATGTTGCACATGACAGCCTTAGGGTTTTCTTCCCTCAGCTTTTTGCCGTCCTCCTCCGTTTCTTGCTGGTCTTAATTTTGCTGGCCTTAGGACTCTGCACACTTTACCACTGCTAACCAGTGCTAAAGTTCACGTGCTCACTCCTTAAAACACAGTAACATTGGCTTATACCCAAATGACATCTTTAATTTACTTGTACATCCCTAGCAAAGAGCCACAACATGTGCCCAGGGACTGTAAATTAAATGCTACCAGTAGGACTGCAGAACTGATTGTGCCACTCACATGAGTAACCTTTTAATCATGTCTCAGGCCTGACATTGCAGCCTGTGTGTGTAGTTCTGAAACTGTCATTTTGGCCCGGAAAGATTTACCTTTTGCCAGGTCAAATCCGTCTTTTTAATACATATAATCACCCCTAGAATCACCCCTCGAGAAGGCCCTGGACAGCCCATAGGGCAGGACTCAATGTATTTAAACAGTTGGACATGTACAATTCCTGGTAGTAAAAAACTCTTACATTTGTTTTTCACTACTGCAAAGACTACCTCTCCCATACATTGAAGTTACCATGTTGCATTTATTATATATATATATATATATATATATATATAAAATTTCCGAATATGAGCAGGTAACCATTTCATGTTTGGTGTCTTTGGAATTGTAATGAAAAATCTTAAGTTATGTTGAAGTTGGATTTTTAATGCAATTTTGAAAATTTCACTTTTTGAAAGATGGCATTTTCCTGCGTTAGCCAATTAGTGTCCCTAGCCTGTACCCAAGTAACATGACTAGGTGTAGCTGACAGTTGAGCTTTGTGTATTCCTCCTAGATAGCCTCACAGAATAGAGAGTTTGAGTGTAGCAGGATAAGCCATCACTGGTAGGATGGGAGGGAGTAGCACAGCCCCACTTACACATGCATAGGCTTTGTCCTGCCTCCACACAAGGGGCTGCATACCCCCCTGTAGTTAGTCTTACGCAAGGACAGTGGAGGCAGAATGCCTAGTGACTTCAAAGGGAAACCTCTAGAAGCTTTTCCTTACTTCAGAGGCACAACTGGGTAAAAATACTTCAACTCTGATACCACCCATTTGGTACACTTCTGGACTAGTGGATACTCTGCAAGAAGGAGGACTGCTGATCTGCTGAAGGACTGCCACCCTGCCAGGCTACTGTCCTGATCTGCTGCCTGTTTCCCTCTTCCCTGGGTGAGAAGAACTGGACCTGCATCTTTTGAACCCGGAACTCCAGAGTGACTCCAAGGGCTAGTTAGCTAGACTCCTGACTTGAGCCTCAGGGACAGAAGGCTCCAACAACCTTGTTCCTGTACCTGGACACTGCACTGTCAATCTCTCCTGCCAGGTGGTTTCACTCCAGTCCTGATCCCTTGGAGGTGGGCGCAAGGTGCTCTGCCAGCCTCCAGCAGTACCAATGCTTCTCCTCTGCTGCCCAGCGCAACTCTGAGTAGAACCAAGGCATTGCTTCTGCTACATAGATTAAACAGCCGCCCATTGCCGCATCAGAACCTCTGCTGCGTGAGGCATCCTCAGTGTAGACCCCAACATCTTTTATCTTTTGTCAACAGCAGCCTCAAAAAGTATGCCAGACTCTGCATCGTAGCCTTGTACCTCTTTTGAACAGACGCATCACCCCAACTGCACCACACATTCTCGACTCCGGACTTTGCCTCGCAAGCCCTCATCACTTGGAACTTGGATGACGACTATGCAGCAGGACTTCACACCTCAGCTTTGACACATCTCGAAACTGATTCATCACTTTGGATGTGAGACACATCTTCAATATGGATCCTTGCAATGCTCTGCAAACCAGGATTTAAAGTACTCTGTTCAGTGGGCCTAACTGGTCCCTGTAGCCAGTCCCCACTCCATCATGGTTGGCCTGAACTTGTGACTTTGTCTTGGTCTGGCGTGACCAGATAGCCACAGTTGGCGCTTTATAACTTTTGGTGCTATTTTTACTAACAAATTTAAAATTGAATATCTCCAGGTCTACTGATTTTTTTTGTACTGGTCATTTTTTATTCAATGAAAATCACTCTTCTTTTTATAACTTGGTTGTAGGCTTTTTGTGGTGTTTTTCCACTGTGTTGCTATTTGAAATGTTGCACAAATACTTTACACATTGCAACTGAGTTAAGTCTGACTGCTATATCCGAGGGCTGAGCACAGGCTAATTTGGGGTTTGCTTGTGACTTCACCCTGAGAAGAATTTTTGGTGTTGTTTGAGAATGGCTACACCCCCTTCAGCCAGTAACCCAGTTTTTTTACAAAAGATGTCATAGAACTTGTCATGAGTGATGTAATATGTGAGTTCATAAGCAGTGCATAACAGGGGCACAAAGTATAATGAGCCCTGGTAACTATAACGAGTCAATTTCTGTGATTTGTTGAGTTCAAAATATTAATGTTGTCAATGACATATTTGCCTAATTATAACATTACTTTAATCTTTGGTTTTCTTCAGTGAAGTTCTCAGGTTTTTTCTTAACAAAAAATGATCTTTATATCGCATCTAACCATAACATTACCTTACCCTTTGTTTTTAAGTGAATTTCTGGGGTTTGTATAACATGATCCAATATTTTATTACTATACGAAAAGACAATCTCCCACCGTGCATGACCTTTGGCAGTACGTTGTGGGGGAATATCAGTAGCGCCTGCTGCAAACCTCCCACAGGCAGCCAATGACACAAAGTGCACAGCGAGAGCACAGGTTGGCAACAGGTCCCGGCTTCAGCCCACCCCCCGGCTGGCAGCTAACCTCATGCTTGCTCAGGTCATTTTGCCACATGCAGCATGGGTTGGATGCAGGGCCTGGCTTGCAGCTAGACCATGCATCCAAATCCCCACAAGCAACCACCCAGAGGCAGCCAATATCATATCCTCTAGACCCAAGTCCAATAAAAAATGGGAGGGGGCAGCGCGGCCTCCCTTCTCAAGCATTTTTGGGGTTCCGGGGACCCCATCCACCAGGACCAAAATCTAAGGAGAGAGGTATGCAGCAACACTCCCTGAGCATTCCTAGGCCCCTAGGATCCATCCCCTGGGGCAAATATAATAAAAAGGGTAGGGGGCTGTGTAGCGACACCTCCCTGATGCTTCAAAGACCCCAGATACCCCAATTCCTGGGGTCTGTTTTTGTTTAAACAGGGAGGGGAACTGCACTGCTCCTCTTTCCAAGCCTTATCAGGCCCTGGGGACCCCATTCTCAGAGGTCAAAGCAATTAATAAGGGGAGTGGACTTACGGCCCCACTCCAAAAGCCTTATTATGCACTGGGGCCTCATCCCCTTGGGCCAAATATAATAAAAACAGGGGAGCAGGCTAGCCCCTCTATTTGAGTCGTCTCAGGCCCCACGGACCCCATCCCCCAGGGCTGTGTCTTATCTTTAAGGTCCGGGAAGCTGTATGGCTGTGCTTCCCGAGTCTTATTCAGCACCAGGGACCCATCCCCAAGGTCCAAATATTATAAAAAAGGGGACAGAGCTGTCCCCCCCTCCCTAAGGCTTTTCAGGCCTTGGGGACCCCATCCTCGGGGACCACCTCATTTTTTCAAAAAGGGAGTTGGGGGCATGTGGCCTCTCTCATCCAGACTCATTAGGCCCTGGGGACCTCATCCCCCAGGGTTGTATTTATTTGAACAGGGTGGCTGCTATGTGGCCCACTCCTTGAGCCTCACTTGGCCCTGGGGACTCCATCCACCAGGGAAAAACTTTTTTAAAGGGGAGAGGGGCCATGTGGCCTCCTCTTCAAGTTTCATTAGGCCCTGGAGACCTAATCCCAGGGGACCCACCAAGCACATGGGGGCTTTGGGGAGGAGCCCTAGGGTCCCAGCAGTCCCAGCCATCCCCCCACAAGTTGTGGGAGCCAGCGTTGCTCCCAGCCAGAAGAAGCAGCTACTTATGCTACCCCCTAGGGGCAGAAGTGATCTGTTGATCTGTTTCCATGCCCACACTAATGCTGGCAGGGAAACCGATCTCACGTCTGCTCCCATTTGGTGAGATATTTGAGAATGCTCCTGCCCGGTGGGAGAAAGTACCTTTCCCTGCCTACACTGGTGCGGGCAGGGAAACTACTGTGACCTGGGGGTGGGCGTATTAGGACACAGCAAGTGAACTGGCCAAGGGGGATAGGGCCCCTGGGGCTATTAACGGCTCAGGGAAGGATGCCCTCTCTTTAAAGTTTCCAGTGTCTTTTTAAGGCTCAGGGAGGGGAACTGCGAAGGCTTTCTCTCCTTAAAAATACTTTGGGTCTTAGGAGATGGGGTCCCCATGGCCAAATACAGCTTTTAGAGTGGGCTTTGCTCCCCTTTCCCCTTCATAACTAGTTTGGGCCCTGGGGGTGGATGTCACTGGAGCTGAAAGTGGTTTGGGGATTGGGGCTGTGTGCCCCTTTCCCCTTAAATATACATGGACCCGGGCGATGAAGTCCCTGGGGCCCTAACTGGGCTGGGGAGGAGAGCCCAATGATGCCACTTACATAAAATAAGAAAATAGTAGCCGCGATTTTACTTTATTTTTTATTTTGCTGTGTTCCTGTGAGACTCCGGTGGAGTCACGGCAAAATTTACCAAATTTGTTATTTTGGCTCAGGGTGGTCTGTCTTGGACCCTCGTGGGGCCTAGGAGGAGTGGAGTATCCCTACACTGCCTCCTTATATTATTTTATTTTAAAAGTCAGGGCAGGGGACTAAGGGGGTTATTCTAACTTTGGAGGAGGTGTTAATCCGTCCCAAAAGTGACGGAAAAGTGACGGATTTACCACCAGCCGTATTACGAGTCCATTATATCCTATGGAACTTGTAATATGGCTGGTGGTATATCCGTCACTTTACCGTCACTTTTGGGACGGATTAACACTCCTCCAAAGTTAGAATAACCCCCTAAGTCTTCGGGTCCTGTAAAGGCTGCAAGCAACATTTTTCTCAGGTTTCTGGCAGCCAGTCAGAGTGCTCACTCCTGTGGGAGTCTAACTCCCGCTGGAGTGTGATGGACCAAGTGAAAAAGAGCTTCCTGGGCCAAATGAGGTGCTCACTTTTTTGATTGATACCACTGTGAGACTCTCACAAATCTCTCATAGACCAAATCATCCAGATATACAACTACTTTTAAACCTTAATTTTCCCAAAAGTACTGGACACATTTACACAAAATTGGAAAAAGCACAATCTCAGGACCAAGATCTAGCTTCCTGCCAAATTTGGTGTAATTCCATTGAGCAGTTTTTGCTGTAGCCCAGCCTAAAGAAGCCTATGGAAAATGCATGGGGATTTTGAGTTTTAGGACCCCCCTTTTTTCTTGGCTGCCACTTGACAGATCACCCCTAAAAGTTTCATGCATAAAGTCGGTAAAAACAATACTTTTTGGAACATTTTGAGGAGATTAGTCAAACGGTGCCAAAGTAATTAGCAACACAAAAAACACATTATCTATGGAAATGCTGACTCAACTATAACTACCCAGTGGCGACCTTCACTGGGAGATATATATATAATTTTGACTTATAGGCATCAGTGTGTGCCCATCCTGCCACCCTATGAGGCCACTTATTTTTTTTGCTACTTGGCAACTGATTTCCCACATCCTGTAATCCCTGACACAACATTTTCGCCATTCAGGATCTACCTATCCACTTCGAATGAGCCAGTCAGAGCACATCCAGACACTAATAGCCCATATATATTTATTTTTGCAGTGTTAATCTCCTAATGCCTTTGAAAACAGCTGAAGGGATTCACTTAAATAAGAAAAGGCACACTTCCTTTTCCAGATTTCTAGCTTTCTGTCCAATATGGTGTAATTTCTTTCAGTTGTCAAAACAAAGCCAAAGTGGGTAATGTTTTTCTTATTGCTAGTAACTCATGAATATTGAAGAGGTAAGTTGAATTGTGACTCAACAATATTCTGTATTTTGTGAACTGACCTATTAGTACATAGGTTGGTTAACAAAATCAAAAATGATTCAGTTTAAGGTGGTGTGCAGTTTGCAACCACATGTACCAAACTGAGTCTTTGTACATGGTGATCACCAACAATGACAAACTGAAAAATAGACCACTGATGCACACTTTTAGGTCACTACAATGCTAAACAAATGCCTACTGCCAAAACAGAGGGACATTTAGCAATCCTTAAGGTAATATAGTTAGATCAATTAATAATTGAGGCTTTCTTTCTGATTTAAATGATAGTCATATCATTTGGTGCAATGTATTTCAGTTTTTTTTTTGTCTTGGACAGAAAATGTTCTCATTGGAATTAATATTGGAAATTGCACTTTTGGAAAACCCTTCTCCCTTTTCTTGGACCCTCCTTGACAGATTGGTGCAAACCTTTCCAAAACAAAGCCAAAGTGGATGAGGGTTTTTGGAACGTTTTGTGCATATTCATTAAACAATGCCAAAGTTCTAAAATAAAATGGCGGGTTTCCTCTGGAAACTGACTTAACTAAAACTGCAAAATGGTGACCTCCGCTGTGCTTTATGTATTTTTAAGAAATGCTGAAGAATCAATGGGCAATGGTCGGGGTCAATGGATTAAGCAATTTTGTGGCAGCAAAGTTTACCACATAGTTATATATTTGCTAAATTAGCAATATTATCTACCTAATAATTTGCTAAGTTTGCAGATTTCACCAAAAGTGTTTCTAGCTCAACTGAATGACAATAATACTACCAGACAGTGTGATATAGAATTTGTATTTTTTGCTGATAAATTTAGATCACCCTGACAACGATAAAGCTCTAAAGAGTGGATTTTTAAAATTAATCAAGTCGAGTGCTTTTTGCTGCTACTCTATTTTTTATTTTTGTTGAAAAAGCTCCTTGGCATCACTAAAGAAGGGAGACGTAGTTGTGATGGCTGTATTTGTATATGTCTTATTCACTGGTGCATGCGGAAGTTGTTTTACAAACGAAAATAGAAAATCACACAAAGTTCCCCACTTGCTTTATTCTTAAAATCCCATTATATAATTCTTTATATTTTTGTGCCTGCTTCTTAAAAGTGTCCTCAGGACAGTCAATAAGGGCCATTTCCGACTCTCAACCTCTTTTAAAAATGTATTGAAGAGCTTTAATAGCATGTGCAGTTATCATGAGCATCATAGCTTCCAGGCTGGATGCATAAAGGCTTTTCTGGAAAGTCTTGCAGAACAGTCAAGCCGTTGCTTTGGTAACAGCTGTGTAAAATCTGTTCACTACCCACCATATGAATTTACGTTTCATCTTCTTGTAATTTGAATCTGCAAAAGAATAAACGAGCACCTGAAGATTTAAAATGTAGAGAATGGCCTTGCTTTGGCATATTATGAACAAAAAAGGTGTTTTTATACTTCTAATAGGAATTTACATAACAAAAAAGCCTACAAATCAGCACTTTAATACTTTTCCCAGATATGCAGGTATATCTCTCTGGACCTCATGTACAAAGTATTTTAATGGTCACAAACTATCAAATTCGGTATATCTGAGGGCATGTGCCCACTTAAACATTTAAAAAAAAAATTAAAGCCAATTATCAGTTTGAAAAAGGTTTTTGGAATATTTAAATGGTTTAGGAAACAAGAAAGAGCTGGTATTATCTCTTCCAAATAATAATTCCTTATGGAATGTATTAATGTTTTTTAAATGCATCTGACTTTCCTTTAAGCAACGATCTTCCTTTAAACAAATGCAATCACAGACATGGTAGTCTGCTGAACTCAGGAGACCACCATTCCTTTGGTTCTGGCCAATTACAGTAGGTCGCAATTTGCTAGTAACTCATGAATATTAAAGAAGTAGGTTGAATTTTGACCCAATAGTGTTCTGTATTTTGTGAACTGAGGCCCTCATTGCGACTTCAGTGGTCTTTTTCAAAGACCGCCGAAGCCGCTGCAACCAGCAGACCGCCAGTGCTGGTGATCTGCTGACCGCCATATTAGGAGTCGTGCGAAGACTTCTGCCCATTTATTGGTGGAAGTCTCATGGGTGCATCACCAGCACCGCTATGGCAGCAAGACTCTGCCCGCGTCTTACGTAATACGGCTTGGCGTAGTCTTGTTTGTGTGGTGGTGCTGGCGGTGCAAAACTGCTGGGATTGATGACCAGCCCACCGGATAAAGTAAGGTGATCGTCTGAAAGGGGTGGGGGTGGGGAGTGTTGGGTGCATGTATGTGGTATGTGCATGTATGTGTGCGAGTCTGCGTGTGAGTGGGGGTGCATGTGTGCAAGTGTGTGTATGCAGAGGGGGGAGTTTGTTAATGCATGCGTTCGTGGAGGGGGTGGGGATGTGAATGAATGTGGATGGGGTCTGTGCGTGAGCAATTGTTTGTGGGTGGGGTGGGGGTGTTTGTTGGTGCGTGTGTGCGAGTACATGTGTTTGTGTGAGTGAACGGCGAGAGCGGGTTAGGGTATGTATGATGTGCAGGGGGAGGGGGAGTGAGTGGATGTATGCAGTGCAGGGGGGAGTGAGTGGATGTATGAGGTGCAGGGGAGAGGGGTGAGTGAGTGGATATATGCGGTGCAGGGGGGAGAGGGGTGTGAGTGGATGTACGAGGTGCAGGGAGGAGGGCGGGTGTGTCTGTTTGGATGGATGTGTATGGTTGGGGGTGTTTGTAAGTGTGTGGAGGGTGTTTGTAAGTGTGTAGATGGATGGCGGTGACAGGAATAATGATTCCTGTCGGTGGCTGCGCTACCGCCATCATTTTCGTGGTGGGGTGCCAGCCACGGAAAGCCTCGTATTCTGCAGCCTTGTAATCGGGCCAGCAGGCTGGGGCCTGCTGCCTGCTGCCTGCCCGAAGGTGCTCACCGGCGGCCGCGTCGGTGCAACTACACCAGCGGCCAGGTGGCACTGTAGTGGTTTTGGCTTCTGCCAAACCCCGCAACTTGTAATGCGGTGGTCTTTACTGCCGGGTGCACAGTGGTAAGACTGCCACTGCAAAGTTGGCGGTATGTTGACCGCCAGCCTTGTAATGAGGGCCTGAGTCTTTGTACATGGTGATCACCAAACAATGACAAACTGGAAAAAAAGATCACTGATGCACACTTTTAGGTCACTACAATGCTAAACAAATGCCTACTGCAAAAATGGAGGGACATTTAGCAATCCTTAAGGAAATATAGTTAGATCAATGAATAATTGAGAGTTTCTTTCTAATTTGAATGATAGTCATATCTGGGGCACACAGAGGTATAATAGTGAATCCAGATAAACTGCATGCTCAAAGGAATGACTACATATAATGTACAGGAATTATAAAATTCTGCTGACATAGAATGTTCATTATAAGGGAGACACAACCACACATGCCACATATTCCAGCAACAGCTGCTTTTTTTGCAGACTCCAGCCAAAATTATTTCAAGCTCAAACATACCAAAAATGAGTAAAAGAAACATGCAGTCAACACGGTGGCAAACATTTTGTACAGGTGAGTACATCATCTTTCAGTTGTTGAGTGCTGTGGTGAGATATCAGATGGTATTAATAAGGGGAGACTTTTACTCAGCCAATAATATGGACCATTAGAGATAAACTGGGGATGGGATTTTCATGAAAATAATTCTGATGTATTTAAAAGTAACCTAAGCATGGTTGTTAGCATCTTTTCTTTTGTTATATTTGTAAATTCATATCACCACATATCGAACCCCTATATGTTAGTTTAAGATAGGCAGAAAAAATCCATATGATTTAGTTGCATTTTTAGAGTTTTGCAGCTTGCAATGTCTACGAAGGAGACCCTTATTACAGATACTTATTCAACAATATTACTCTGCAGGATGGTTTCTTAATGTTAACAGTTACTTGACTCTTTGTCATCAAGACACCAAAGTCTTTCTTTATATTGCTATGCTGAAAAAACACTGATGTTTTTGTGTGCCTTTGACCTTGACTGTCATGGTGACTTTAATATGCTGAGAGAAGTACTGCACATATGACCACAGCGATAAATGAATGAGAGCCATCATGGAGGCCTTTTTTAAGGATCCACCCACAGAATCAAATCAGTTGATATATTTTCTCAACATCCTCAAATATTCATTTTTAAGAGAGGCTACATCAGCAATCCCTGGTAAAATTGAACATATATTTTGGGCACTTAGAAGGCAGTTGCACGTTCAGATTTTTGCAGCTTATGCTAGCTGAAAGAATCCACATCTTGAAAGTTTCTTCATGTGCCCTGTAAGTGGAGTGATTGAAGACACATGCTTCAGTTGATCCCTAGTTTACATAGGGACCCATTTACTAGCAGATACCTTAAGGAAGGCATTTAACTTCAATGATGTATCTTATTTTGGAATAATCATGAAACAAAGAAGTATCCACCTAGGTGTCAAGTAATAGGGGCCGGTGATCAATTTATCTGTGATGACTAGCTGCCATCACTACGGGTATGATGTGTATGATAGTCCATGAGCACTGCATATTCATTTGCTAATTTCAAGGCAAAAAATGTGTTTGAGAGCTGGTAGTAAGCAAAATAAATATCTTCTCCAGGAAGAAAGGCTGATTCAAGAACCAGTGAGGTACTGCTTTGGGGGTGAATGAGTTAAACGTGAAAATTCAAGGAGTTTAGAGTTGGAATGGATCTGGTCTAATGGGAGAGCAGATCAAAATTATTGTGCGCTTCTGGGGTGCATTCCTGAAGGTTTTCTAACTTTCCATACCGGGCATAGGTGGCAGTTACCTCACATTATACTTGAAACGGAGGCTAGCATTATTATTTCAAGGGTGCTGCCTAACTAGAAGGGCAGAAACCTCAATGAGGCCTGGATTCCCTTGACTACTGTGATCGTAAACCCTGTCTTCACAAGGCAATGAGGTACAGGAAATGGAAAGGTGCTGTAGGACAACAAACCACAGTTCCTTCATCTCCAGTAAGTGGACAAGGCAGAGTGTCTCATCATTAAGGCTACCTCTGACATGGGTGAAATACTGGTGACTGGGAGGACATATTTCCAGATGGGAGTTCCCCCCCTTACATTTTGGTCAACTGCCATAGCTTCATATCTCAGCTAAGAATTACTGGTAATAGTGTGAGGCACAGGTTAACACAGGTTTACCCAAGGGGGACATTTGCCACACCTTTATACATGGCTAGTTGTGTCTCATTATTTACTGTCTCAGTTTTCAGAGTAGCAGTAGGCTACTACTAGGAGAAACTGATACTCAAGGATGCCTGAGGTGGCTCATGAAGTATAATGGAGTATTTGTACCCTATATGAAGTTATGTTCAGCTCTCTGGAGGCCTATGGTTGTAAATAGTTATGTTTTGACCTGCTGTGTTAGTCAGCACAGTAGTGTATTTTAGAAACACACAATGGCACATTTCCAACTTGTAAGAGTTTTTATTTTTTTAATTTTTTTATTGGAAGTTGCACAAAGAGGTGGAATACTGGACCTGCATATCAAATTCCATACTCATATACAGGTAGCACTTAAGAAAGATTTGATCCTCAGACAGACGAGGGCCAACTGAAGGAGTATATAATGCATTTAGTGTGTAATATGGATTGCAGGAATTTGGGCCATCTTTGGTATAGAGCAGTGAGAGTCACAATGTGAGTCGTCTTAAATGGTTCACCGGGGCACAAGTTATGTCGTTTTTAAGTTTGGTGACCTTTGACCCCTTTTTAAGAAATGGAGCATGTGTGACTCCATTGCACCAACCTTCAATTACCCCTGGGTTGGGCCAGGGCCTGGGGGTCGCCACAATTATTTATTCATTTTACCCAGGGAGGGAGTGTGCATAGGGCCCCCACCCCAGGCTGATTCTTGTACCCTGGATCTAAATCTCCCCAGGGGCTGACATAGGATAAACAAGGGAAGCGTGTAGCACCCTCCCAATAGTGGTGGCATCGCTCATGCTTCCCATGGCAGCCACAGTGCTTCAAACACCCTGCCCGCAGGAGGTTGCAGGGAAAGCGGACTGCCAGTTACTGCGTCAACCAAGATGGAGCTGGCAAGGGCAGCCAGGGGTGGGCTGCCCCTGACCTGGTGACCAGCTGGAGTGTCCAGGTGGGATTGGGCACCCCCTAAAAAGGAAAGAAACCAGTAAAAGAAATGAGAAATGTTTTGTGGCTTTCCCTTGCACAGCGGAAGAGCTGCTACTAAACTATCCCTTCTTTAGGCTGGAGTGCCCCATAATGCCCCATGGGGCTTGCTAACTTAAATGTTTTTCTTGTCGTGTGCTGGCCCGAGGAGGACAGGGGTATGCCAACTAATTCAAAAAGTAATGTGGAGGGCTGTAAGATTTACAGTAGTCCCTCAGAAGAAATATTTGCAAGGTCAAGAAATCCATGATCCTCTAGGATTTTCCTGTATATTTTTTAATGCACTTGCAAGGCTGGAGCTTTTTCTTTACAGATGGGAGTGTGGATTGTTCTACGGGCTTCCCTTTCCACCCCCACGCTCTACCCCCCCTGTGGTGTCTGATAACGTCAGCGCCCGATCACGCGTTGACCTCATCAGAGGCTGCCCCCACTCTGCTGGAACCTCATCTTCCAGTGAGGATCATTGGAGGAGGCGAGAGAGGCATCAAAGGAAACAAAAGGCCTTTCCTTTCCCTTGATGTCTCTCTTAGCATTTCTGCTGCCCGATTGCAATGCGATCGGGCAGCAGAAATGCCCGCTAGACACCAGGGATTTTTTTTTCTCATATTTACAATAAAAGGGGGGACCTTTTTTCTTAAGGCCTTTTCTGGACCCTCTGGGGGCAGATCGGCCTATTGGTATTAGGCCAATCTGCCCCCAGGGAGGGCAGAAACCTCTAGATGCCAGGGATCACTTTTGTTTTGTTTACTGTTTTTTGGCACGTGGGGAGTGACCCCTTAGGCAAGGGTCGCTCCCCTGGGGGGGGTGCAAAATGTCTTTAGGCCTTTTCTGCCCCCGTGCTCAGATCCACCTATTTTTATTAGGCCAATCTAACCCCAGGGGGGCAGAAACCACTAGACACCAGGGATTTTTTTTGTCAATTTCATGCAAAGGGGAGCGACCCCTTAGGCAAGGGTCACTTCCCTGGAGGGCCAAATTTGGTTTAGGCAATTGTAATTAGGCCAATCTGTGCCTGTTGGGGGCAGATTGGCCTATTGTGATTAGGCTGATCTGCCCCTGGGAAGGGCAGAAACCTCTAGACGCCAGGGATCACTTTTTTTTGTTTACTGTTTTTTAACATGTGGGGAGTGACCCCTTAGGCAAGGGTCACTCCCCTGGGGGGGGCAAAATCTATTTAGGCCTATTCTGCCCCCTTTAGGGGGGCAGAATGGCCTATTTTTATTTGGCCAATCTGCCCCTTTGGGGGCAAAAACCATTACACACCAGGGATTTTTTTTGTCAATTTCACACATAGGGGACCGACCCATTAGGCAAGGATCGCTCCCCTGGGGGGGCAAGTTTGGTTTAGGCAATTGTAATTAGGCCAATCTGCCCCCGTGGGGCACAGACACTACTAGGCACCAGAGATCTATTTTTGGGTTTTTTTCAGACGTGGGGAGCGACCCCTTCAGCAAGGGTCATGTCCCTGGGGGTCAAATTTATTTTAGGCCATTTCTGCCCCAAAAATTTTTATTAGGCCGATCTGCACCCAAGGGGAGACTAAACCACTAGGAACTAGGGATTTCTTTTGTGCCAATTTCACGCAAGGGGAGTGACCCCTTAGGCATGGGTTGTTCCCCTGGGGGGCAAACTTATTTTATCCCATTTCTCACCCCCTTGTATGCAGATTGACGTATTTCTATTAGCCATACCCCCACCCCAAATAAATGGGGCCACAGTTGTTCTGACCACCAGTGGGCAGATGGGGCAATTACCCCTGATCCCCTCCCCGGGGGAGGTGGGGGCAAAAAGCCTACTAGATGCCAGGGAATTAAAAGAAAATAGTGTGGTGGTGGCTACCAACCAGTAAGGGAATGGTTATGCCCCCACCCCAACTGAAGGGGGTAACAGTCTTTCAACTCTCCCTTGCCCACTAAAACATCTTATCCCAAGGCAAGCAAGAGAACATTTGATTATTTTGAGTTCTGGTTTTACATCTGGCCCATGAGAGCTTATCTAAATCTCAAAATAGCCCCACTTGGAATGGTGAGGGCTGCACTTTTTGGACTTTGGGACACTGCCATGTGGAAAATTCCACAAGACCTAGACACATCTGAAAAGTAAACATCAAGAAATCACACATTTGTCCCACATTTTTGTGATGAAATCTTCCGGAATCTGCAGGAATCCACAAAATTCCTACCGCCCAGCATTGTCGCATCTATACTGATAAAAATTCTGCTCCACTTTTCAGCCTAAAAACTTTGTGTTTTTTTTTAAACTGCCCTTTCGTACCTGCTTTGGTTCCCCCTCAATTTTGAATTTTTTTTGGCTCTTCCCTGTCACAGGCACTTGGCCCACCTACACAAGTGAGGTATCATTTTTACCGGGAGACTGAGGGAAACTTGTCCTGGTGCAGTGATCCCACACAGAAATGTGGGAAAGTGTGATTTGTTAACTAAATTTGAGATTTGCTCAGGATTCTGGATAAGAAAACACTGGGGGATCCACGCAAGTCACACCTCCCTGGACTCCCTCGGGTGCCTAGTTTTCATAAATGTTTGGGTTTGGTAGGTTTTCCTATATGGCTGCTGAGCCCAAGACCAAAAACGTAGGTGCCCTCCGCATAAACAGGTAGTTTGTATTTGATAATTTTGATGTGTCCACATAGTGTTTTGAGGCATTTCCTTTTGCTGGCACTAGGCCTACCCACACAAGTGAGGTACCATTTTTATCAAGAGACTTGGGAGAACGCTGGGCGGAAGAAACTTTGTGGCTCCTCTAGCCCCACAAGTTACCTTTTCTTGGATTCCCCTAGGTGTCTAGTTTTAAAAAATACACAGGTGTGGTAGGTTTCCTTAGGTGCCGGCTGAGCTAGAGGCCACAGCTAGGAACTTTGCAAAAACTGGTCTGTTTTCTTTGGAAAATGTGTTGTGTCCATATTGTGTTTTGGGGCATTACCTGTTGCGGGCAGTAGGCCTACCCACACAAGTGAGGTACCATTTTTATCAGGATACTTGGGGGAACTCTGGGTGGAAGAAAATTTGTTACTCCTCTCAGATTCCAGAACTATCTGTCACCGAAATGTGAGGAAAAAGTGTTTTTTGCAAAATTTTGAGGTTTGCAAAGGATTCTGGGTAACAGAACCTGGTGAGAGGCCCACAAGTCACTCCATCCTGGATTCCTCTAGGTGTCTAGTTTTTTAAAAAGCACTGGTTTGGTAGGTTTCCTTAGGTGCCGGCTGAGCTAATGCCCAAAATCCACAGCGAGGCACTTTGCAAAAAACATGTCAGATTTCAATGTAAAAATGTGATGTGTCCATGTTGCATTTCCTGTTGTAGGCACTAGGCCTACCCACACAAATAAGGTACCAATTTTATCGGAAGACATGGGGATACACAGAATAGAAGAACAAGTATTATTGCCCCTTGTCTTTCTCTACATTTTTTCCTTCCAAATGTAAGACAGTGTGTAAAAAAGACATCTATTTAAGTAATGCCCTATAATTCACATGCTAGTTTGGGCACTCCAGAATTCAGAGATGTGCAAATAACCACTGCTTCTCAACACCTTATCCTATGCCCACCTGGTAAATACAAAAGTTTTCTTGATCCCTATTTTTCACTCTTTATATTTCAGCAAATTAATTGCTATAGACCCGGTATAGAATAAAAATGCTTTGCAAGGTGCAGCTCATTTACTGGCTCTGGGTACCTAGGGTTCTTGATAAACCTACAAGCCCTATATATGCCCACAACCGGAAGAGTCCAGCAGGCGTAACAGTATATTGCTTTAAAAAATCTGACAAGGCAGGAAAAAGTTACAGAGTAAAACGTGGAGAAAAATGTCTGTTTTCTTCACTTCAATTTCAATATTTTTTTTATTTCGGCTGAAACCTTGTAGGATCTACACGAATGACACCTTGCCGAATTCAGAGTTTTGTCTACTTTTCAGAAATGTTTAGCTTTCCAGGATCAGACCCATTTCTGTCACTAACTGGAAGGAGGCTAAAAGCACAAAAAATAGTACAAATGGGGTATGTCCCGGTAAACTGCCGCAATTGTGTTAAGAAATGTGGTTTTCTGACTCAAGTCTGCATGTTTCTGAAAGGTGGGAAGATGGTGATTTTAGCACCACAAACCCTTTGCTGATGCAATTCTCAGGGAAAAAAAACACGTCTTCTTCTGCAGCCCTTTTTTCCCATTTTTTTTTAAAACTAAGTTTGTGCTGTATTTTGGCTAATTTCTTGGTTTTCTTCAGGGGAACGCACAAACTCTGGGTACCTTTAGAATCCCTAGGATGTTGGAAAAAAGGACACAAATTTGCCGTGGGCAGCTTACGTGGACAAAAAGTTAGGAGGGCCTAAGCGCCAACTGCCCCAAATAGCAAAACAAAAAGGCCTGCCACCTGAGGGGGAAAAGGCTTGACAGCGAAGGGGTTAATGATCATTGTATCTATGCATCAAAAAGATGATTAACATGTGGTTTGTTCTTCCTGTAATATGGTGAACCTTAAAAATGCCAACAGCTTTGTCTTATCTAAAATGATATACCCCGTATATGGTGATGTTTTGGCTGGTATAGATGGGTGGACATTGTGATTTTGACAGTCTTGTCCCTTTGAAGTCAAAGGTGATTTCATAATGTAATTTGATCTACTTTATGTATACATTTGTAAATTATTGTGTAGTATTTGGTAGTGTGTGTAATAATTGTTCTGACTGGACAATCATTTATCGGTTATTAACGTGTTCCTGTCACGGTGTAGGTACTCCTCAGACTCGGTGTGATGCAAACAAGATCCACCTCCTGACACCACCAAGTCACTGATAAAAAAACCACAGTGCATTGGAGTAATCAAGCGAGGGAAGGAAGGGGAAGGATCAGCAGGGACGGGATAACTGTAAAGAAAAATACACAGTGTTAATTATCACATTGTCTGTCTATTCTCATAAGGTCTCACTAAAACCAAAACGACCTGGACTGCCCATAACTCATAAGGGCAGAACTAGTCCAAAGCCTGACTATGTTCCATCAGCATCACCAATGGATGCCCCAAGCCACCTACGGCCACTAATAATCACCTAAGGGTCTCACCGCCCTTCCTCCTAAACAATACTACAGAACGTATAACGAAACGAACATGAGGAGAAAGAATAAGGTGAAGAAAATCCCACTAAGCCTTTCGTTAATGTCACGTATATTTGAAGAAGTACTTCGTTCATATCTCTGTGAATGTTGACAAGAATTATTTGTCCCGGCTGTTTGGAATCCTGCAAACAGTAAATCTCATTCTGAATCGCCGCCAACAAAAAGCCAAAAGATTATGTCTCATAAGATCGCCGTTCCTTTATTATGGTACCTCAAAAGTAAAGTGCTCCAATTTATGACAGTCACCCCCAACCTGGCCGTAAGGAATGCAGAAATAAAGAAAGGCGATAGCCTCCGGCAAGTAGCAAGCTTGCCGCTTACCACCTTCTTAGTACTCGGAATTCGAAAGGAGGAGCAGCTCGGAACTCCTTCTACCGGTAAAAGGTCAGTTTCCAGGAGGGGGCCATGCTGAATCTCATTCCTCTTCACGGACCGCCGATGAATTCCCCCCTGGGGAACGCCGTCCGCTCCTACTTCGTTGAGGCTCCGACCTGCCTCATTAGCACAAATAACGCACACCCTTTCCAGGGTGCGCCGACTTTTACGCGATCTCTACCGCGCTGGGCTTCATGGGAAGTGTAGTCCTTAATGACTACAATCTCCCGATCGGCCCTGTAGGCGCCGGCTAGCACCTGACAGTTCCAGCAAACAATGATTACTAACCCACATCACTTCCCTTCAGTAGGCTTTGGACTGCTCTGCTTTGCTACCCTGAGAAATTCAAGCACTACAATGGGGTGCCTGGTTCCCAGTAAGGGGAAATTGTAGACCTATTACTTGTGCAGGCCTTACATCCTGCATAACTAATAACTCAAATTCCTACATAAACTAACCAACAAAGCCCAGAATTACCAGATTGTTTTGCACTTTTACCTAAAATCCAGAGACAAATAGGCTGACATTTGCCATCTGCTCTGAGCAGGTGATATTTGTCAGTGGAGAGGCTAGTGTGGGCCAGGGGTGGAAGCAGGGCAGGTAGGTTGTACGGGCAAAGAAAGGCCGTGGCCTATAGAGAGTTTCACCTGCTCTCCTTGTTGTGTAGGAAAGGGTGGCAGTGCCACGCTCCACATCTGCTTAAAGCCTATGCCCATGTATAGCTGTAGTTTCACCAGGTGTAGTCCACACCTGGTAAAACGTAGCCCAGTGTTTTCAGACCCAGTATTGTCAAGTACGGAATCACAGGACTACTGATAGTATGGCAGGGTGGAACACTAGATGCCACGCTAGAATACAAAGCCACTATACTCTTACTGAGAGCTATTGCAAATCTGTGATCTCATACTTTTTTCCTCAACACTGGAGAAGAGGAGAAAGGGAGAATGAAGTAGTAAATTAATGTGTGTGCAAAAAGATCACCTGTTTTCTGAGATTATATCTTAATCGGACTCTTGTTTGCCTTGCTTTTCTGCTGGAATTTTTCTCATTAATATTTTTTTTAACTATGTCTCAGTTCCCTTGAATGTTCTTCAGTTTACTCTGTAGATGCTTGCACCGCTTGTGTCCAAAGTAACCCATCCATCATCAAGGAGAAAATTGTTCAAAAACCAAAATGTATTTTTTAGCATGCTACTCTCAAATTGATTCTTACAGAACCCCAAATAAAATGAGACATTTTTTAAAAAGTGTTTAAAAGATTTGGATCATGTATCCTCAACTTCACTATTGGTGAATAGTAAGGCCGACCACTGAGTTGATTCAGCAATCAGTGAAATACGCATAAGGTACCTTTAGTGGCCTGTCTTCAAAGCCAACAAGTTCTAAGAAAAGTTTCCAGCTTTCAAGTTGAATGTGAAAGCAGACTCCATATCTTTCTTACAAAATAGATGTGACTGCTAACTTTCTCAGATATGATTGTGAAACTGTGGTTTTGCTTGAAGATAATGCAGCTTTAAATTAAAGTCCCTACATGAGCAATCTAGTGCATTAGGAAAGTAAGTTCTCTTTAAAGTAAAACCCTTTGATGAGTGATGCTTTCTCTGCCACTCATGACTTCACAGCACCTCAAACAACTCGAAGAACATCCAATGGAAACCAAGTACAGTGACAATGATGGAACAGAGTTTAGCTGGAGCTGGTTGTCAAATGCTTCAGTTGCATATCAATCACAGTTAAAAAAAGAACAGTGGCACTTTAAGGATTGTGGGGCCCCACACAAAACATATTTTGGTGGTCCCCTTGTTTGGAACATCTTTTAATTTTATTACCCATTTTCTGTTTATTCAAGCCACACAATCCCCCCCAAATATTGATTTATAAGTTAATTTATCAGACATGGGACACTCAAATACAGCCAAAATATGTTTTAACTGGAGCCAAAAATGCTTACGATGGGGTGGTATAGAGAGACAGAGGTACAGGTCGGTAGAGGGTATGGAGAATGAGAATGAGGTGATATAGACAATCATATCACTTTACCTGGGAGCCCCTTCAAAGGTGGGGGCCCTGAGCAATTACTCTCTTTGCCAGTACCATAAAACGTATCTGCAAAACAACTGCACCTCCTTATAGATAGAAAACCCTTCCATTGCACACATTTTCTAGTATCTCACAGCTGATTAAGGGTCACAACTTGCACTGGAACCTAGGGCCCTACCCATCCATCAATGGGACATCCATAGGTTATATATTATCACTAATTAGCATAAGCTGAAACCTTCAGGTGAGTTTGGATATAATGTGTTCATTTAATGGAAACTCTTGCACTCTATAATATTCTTGTTTTCATTCTAAAAGTAAATAAAATATTCTTTTTGATATGAGGATGTTATTTAGTTTTTGATTAATTATTCATAATACCTCAAACACAACAGGTCATACAGAGCAAATTGAAAAGTTTATTAAAGACTGTCTGTGCTTCTCCATAGTTCAGACTAAAATGTTTGTGCTGTGCAATGGAGGTGGGGCAGGCTTTATGATAACCCATACAATACAGCATAGTAACCTCCTTTACAACACTGGGTTGCATGAGAGGGAGAGAGCGTGACAGTATCATATCTGCTAAGATATGGTGTTTCCACTCTCTTCCCAATTGCTGCTGCCATTTCAAGCTGCCTTGCACTACACAAACATTTTTTCACCATTGTGTAAAAGTGTCTATGTGAATCTAGCATTGGTTTTGAATAGGAAATATAGGGGGTCATTACAACCTCGGCGGTCTTTTAACAAGACCGCCGAGGGACCGCCGTGCTGAAGACCGTCAGTAGTGGCGGTTTGCCGCTTGGCGTATTATGACTCTTCGCTGCTCTCCGGCCTTTTTACGACGGAGAGCCGCCAACTGCCATACTGGCGGGCAGCGGGGAAGTGGAGGTTGCTCCACCTCCACCGCCACGCCAACAGAACACCGCCCACCGAATCACATCCTGTGATTCGGCGCCGCAGTGTTCTGTTGGCGGTGTGGTGTCGGCGGAGCAGCCCCCATGGCTCCCGTCCCCTCCCGGAGGATCGACGGACAAGGTAAGTCGATCGTCCGTTAGGGGAGGGGGTGGGTGGGTGTTGTGTGTTGTGTGGGTGCATGGTGGTGTGCATCTGTGTATGTAGAGGGGGGTGTGAGTGCGTGTATGCTTGTGGGTGTGTTGCGTGTGTTGCGAATGAGTGCGTGTATGTCTGTATGTATGTCTGTATGGATGTGTGCGTGTATGTCTGTATATCGGTGTGCGTGTCTGTGTGGATGTAGATATGTATGTTGGTGTGTGTGCGTGTATGTGTGTTGGTGGTGCCTGCGTGCGTGTCGTGTGTGTATGAGTGTTGTTATGTTGGGGGTTGGGGTGGGGAGGGGTCCCTGCCACTTTTGGGGTTTGGCAGGGGTGGTGGGGGTTGTAGGGGAGGGAGTCGGGGTGGGGGTGGGGGTGGGCGAAACCCCTATCAGTGCCAGGGAAGAAATTCCCTGGCACTGATAGGGCTTACCGCCATGGATTTCATGGTGGTTCCTACCGCTGGAAATCCACGGCGGTAAGCCGGGTCGAAATACCGGCGGCGGTATTGTGACAGCCGCCGGGCTGGAGACCCAGGTCTCCAGCCCAGCGGTCGTCTCCGCCCCGGCGGGCGGAACGGTGAAGCGCCGGATGAGCATGGCGGTAACCGCCATGGTCATGATACTAAAAAAAAGACCGCCAGCCTGTTGGAGGTCTTACCGCCGCTTTAACACCGTCCGCCAGGGTTGTAATGACCCCCACAGTCTTCCATCAAAGAGTACTATGCTTAGAATTACTTTTAAACTTGTCCTACTTTGCATCTACTGTACTGTTTAGTGCAGCACACCCGCAAAGTTAGAAAAGTTGGGGGAAAGAAGATTGTTTTTCCTTCTCTTCATCTACCTAAAGTCTTAGCATAAAGGGCTTTGCATCCTATACCAGGGTGGTAGCATGGAAATGTCCATGTACCCCCATTGATGCAAAGTATAACCACATAGCCTTATGCTATTTTGTGTTACTTTTTTGCTGGAAAGTGAATACCAAATCAACACTTTGTATTGGCTTGCTTCACCTATGGTAGCTTTGCACCACTGCGAACTGTTGACGAATCTGGCCATGGGTATATAGCATTTTAGGATAGTTGATTTTACATTCCTGCTTATATACTCAGTTTAATTGCCTAACAGGTGCAACACATTGCACATAACAAAGCGCAATGTACAAGCCCATAAACAAATACAATACACTGAAACTAATGATGGTAAAATGATGCTCTTCCAGACGGGTGACTCTAGCTCAATGTGAGCATCGGATCAAGTCAAGCACCCACACTTGTGAAGACTTGAGCCCATGCCCCAAAAACCTCATAATAAGATACGAACGGCAAGCCATAGCCACTATTTAGAGAAACATTCACTATTCAGATTACATTCATCCCCCACAATGCACAAATTACAATGCATCGAAACATAACAGTGACATTCACAAAACTAAGGGCAACCTACCCCACATTATCAGGCCTGACATTCAAGGTACAGAAGGGTACACAACGCAGACTTCACAAATACCAGTATAAGATGTTGGTACACACAAGAGAAAAGTCATCTTAACCATTGACCTATTTTATCACAATACCAATATTCCATATCCCATTCATTTTACTAAAATGAATTCTATTTTAAATGATCATGGTCCAAACAATCAACATGCCAAGACCTGCTCTGCAAGCTGACATTTCAGCAAAAATGTATCAACCAACAATACAACCAGAGTAGTAAGCACCAAGCTACGTGAAGGATATGGAAATAGAAAGTGCTTATTACCACATGCAGCAGGTTTGCACAACTCAAGGATGGGACAGCTCCTCCCATACATAGTTGCCAATATGTAACTAGGAGGGGATCTGGCCACAAACCATCCCCTTTGCATTACCAGAATGACACTTGTTTATTCATATCAAAATCATAAAAGCACAAAATGGAATACACTTCCAGACAGGACACACCCACTCCAGGACAACCAGTTGCCATCTACTTTGCAACCCCGAGCCTCAGCAGATTCATACAGTGCCTACAACCCAGCAACATCTGAGCAATGGTATGCACCTGCTCTGTCATCAAAGGACAGGGTTCTAGAAGGGCAAAACACAAATCCATCTGAACACACCAGTGCCACGGAAACACAACGCAACACAAAATCTTCAAGAGTTGGGGACTTTCAGTAATAACACTGATTGCAGTCACCACTCCCAGAACCCTGCTCTATAAATTATGACTTCCAGCAACTTCACACACAAAACAATCTACTCACTGCCCATCTTAGGGGCACCGTGAAGTCGCTCAGATTACTGCAGAAGAAGGCAATGGAGAAAGACTGTTGGAATGTTGTGCCAGTTATGATCTGGTCAAATGGGGGGCTCTCTCCACCCCTCCCCCTGATGATGACAAACTATTTTGATGCGCACCCAGTGGCAGAGACAGAAACCAGATTGAACACCTGATTGCAAGCTGCACCTGTAGTCACTCACTGCAAGATGTCAGAGTGAGGAGGGGAGCAGACATGTGTAGTGATCACTCTCTAGTGACCGCTCTTGTGAAACTAATGCTCAGACAAACAGAGCGCAAAACATCATGACAACAGCACTTCGATGTGGCAAAATTACAGGGCCCCCCAAGACAAAAAAGGCAACAGGTTCCAAGTCCTTCCAGACATGAAAGATAAGATTGAACCAGCTACAGTCAACACGAAATAGAAACAGGTGTGTTCAATATATTTGGAAAGGAGTGAAACATGCCTAGGGACCTAGACAAGGAAGAGAGGAAAGAAATCTGAGGTGCCGAGGGAGAAGTATAAGCAACAGTGCATAGAACCAAATAGAGCAGTTGAAAGTATCACAAGAGCAGACAAGCGGGGGCACATGGATAACCATGCCTGCCAAGAAGAGGAGGCAGCCATTAGATGAGAATGGGGGAAGGTCTTCAAGATCATAAAGTTAGTGATCAGTGGTAAATCTTGTGCAACATTCTTCACCCTTATAATGTACAAGCAAGGCAGATTACTCCCCACAGAGAATGAGCAGGAAGATGCTTGGCCAAGCACTTCAAAGAGGTCTTGAACAGACTAGTACCAACAAGCTAAGTGGACATCCAAGAAGCAGAGAAAGTGAATACGAACAGTGGATATGAATACCGCCTCACCACATAAAGAAGGATTCATCACTGCCATCCAATCTTTCAAGAATAAAAAAGCTCCTGACCAAGACACTCTGAATGCAGAACTGTTCAGAACATACACTGAAACATTAACTAAGATGCTCCAACCACTGTTTACACTGATTTGGGAGGGAGAAAAGTGACAGATGACTGGAATCAAGGCACCACCATCAAGATTCCAAATAAGGAAGCATTCACTAACTGTAACAACGTGTAAAAATAATTATACAGTGCATTTCTGATGCCTTGGACAACCACTTAAGAAAATAAAAGAACAGACTGGATTCCGCAAAGGGTGTGTTGCTCAGATCCTAACCCTACACAATATCATAAAGTAGAATGCGTAGTAGCTGAGACAACTATCAAAAAACAATTGATTTTGACAAAGCCTTTGAGAGCATCCACTGTGACAACCTCTGGTATATACAGAGAGCCTATTCCATACTGCAGCGGATAATTCTCTTCATCAAGAGCTTCTGTGATAATTTTACATGCAAGGTAGGAGATAGTAAATATAGCTTTAAAATCAAGACTGATGTAATTGGAATTGGAATTGTATTTATAAAGCACTTACTACCCCTGAGGAGGTGATAAAGTGCTTTTCGGCGACTACCACGCTACTCCAGAACCTGGGGGGGAATTAGTGGTGGATTAGTATAGGGAAATATGAGTACAGTATTAGTATTGGTATGAGTTAATTTGACTGGAGGATATGTAAGTTTGTTAGTTGGATTGACTAGAGTAATGGAGGGGTGGAAGAGGAAAGAACCCAGAAGTGTTAATTGGGAGTTTATAGTAATAGGATGAGGCTTGGGATGAGTAAAGGAGAGATGGAGGAGGGAGGAGTCTGTGGAAAGGGGATGAGGAGATCAGAGTAGCAGAAAGGGTTTTGGATTTGGGAGGGAAAAAAGTGCCAGATGACTGGAAGCAAGGCATCACCATCAAGATTCCAAATAAGGAAGCATTAACTAACCGTAACAACTGGTAAAAGTAATTATACAGTGCATATCTGATGCCTTGGACAACCACTTAAGAAAAGAAAAGAACAGACAGGATTCTGCAAAGGGTGTCTTGCTCAGTTCCTAACTCTATACAACATCATAAAGTAGTGCACAAAGTAGCTGAGGCAACTATAAAAAAACAATTTATTTTGACAAAGCCTTTGAGAGCATCCACTGTGACAACCTCTGGTATATACCGAGAGCCTATGGCATACTGCAGCAGATAATTATCTTCATCTAGAGCTTCTGTGATAATTTTACATGCAAGGTAGGAGATAGTAAATATAGCTTTGAAGTCAAGACCGATGTAATTGTAATTGTATTTATATGGCACTTACTACCCCTGAGGAGGCGTCAAAGTGCTTTTCGGTGAGTAGCACGCTACTCCGGAACCCAGGAAGAATTAGTGGTGGATTAGTATAGGGAAATATGAGTATTTAATAATAATATTAGTATGAGTTAATTTGAGCAGAGGATACGTGAGTTTGTTAGTTGGATTGACTAGATTAATGGAGGGGTAGAGGACAGAAGAACCCGGAAGTGTTAATTGGGAGTTTATAGTAATAGGATGAGGCTTGGAATGAGTAAAGGAGAGATGGAGGAGGGAGGAGTCTGTGGAAAGGGGTTGGGGAGATCATAGTTGCAGAAGGGGTTCTGGATGAGTCAAAGATGAGATAAATGAGAGAAGATTTGGTAGGGTTGTTTGGGAGGTCATAGTAGTAAACTGAGGTTTGGGGTGAGCTAGGTGTGGAAGAGGAGGTATGAGCTTAGGCAGGGTTATTTTGGAGTTCAAAGCAGTAGAATGGGTTTGGGTTGAGTCAGATTGGGGATTGAGGATAGATTAATAGGGTGTGAGACAGGGAAGCATGATGTCAGTGTTGCTCTTCAACTTAGTCATTACCTGGGTAAAGCAAAGCACAAATAAAGACAAAGCCAAAGGCATATGGTGGATCTTATTCCCGACACTGGAGGACCTTGACTTATACACATGATCTAGCCTACCTCTCTCACACACACCAGCATAATCAGGAAAAGATGCCTGGCCTCAACATCTATGCACAGCAAGTGGGGCCGCAAATCAACATGCCACTCAGTATTCCAAATTTTTCACCATTTTTGGTGGGTGGAGAGAACTTAACTAAAACTAAAGAGGGCTAAAGAGAGTTTGACTACCAGATACTAGCACATTCGAAGTGCATGATTATATGTGCATCTTCAATTATAACTGCAACATGATTATAAATGAAACACAATTGCATATAAGTTCATGATAATAATCAGAGTACATGCATATAAATGTGTATAAGTATTACAGTCCAGCATGTTAAAATTCACATTAACACACACACACATATATATGAATTATTAATCTTCTACTGTGAATGTACCTTCAATACTGTGATTTAGATGATCCACTTTTCATTAGAAATGTTAAGACACACGATATATGTATTGTTGATTACATTAATATGTCACTCCTGTGACGCATGATGGTATATCCAAAACTACGCATTACCATAGAAGAACAGCTAATGAGCTTAAGACAAGTCTGCCTTTTGAAATCTGGGTTGTTCCATCTTAAAACAGAGACCACTGAATAATTGTATACCAAAACAAAGAGAAAATGCTTCAAAAGGAGGTGGGGGATACAGAAAAATAGTTATGATTGTGTGGTAAAATTTCTGCAACCACTGGCTTGTGCACAGGATAAATATTGCACCTCAACCACCACTGTCTCAGTTCATTCAGACATCAGGCTTCGGAGGAACAAGGCCCTGCTGGAAGAAGACTGCAGATTCCTAAATCCTGCTTGAAGAAGAGGACTCACACATGGACTCAAGGATTCCTGACTCTTGCTGGCACCTACAGATTGGGACCGCTCTCTAAGGGGCAACCGATTGGCCTTCTATTTGCCTGCTTCATATAGACAAAAAGCAGAAGGCCTCCTGATTTCAAGAGGTCCCACCTGACCAAAGAAGATTATATTCTGGTCTAGAACTGCCTGGAGAGAAACCTGGTGCCTTGAAACCTGCATTGAGGAACAAGTGGTTGTAGGACTGATCAGGAGGAACTTTTCCAGCATTCGGAAGCTTTGGAACTTAGGGCCAGATGTATCAAGGTTTTTTGCATTCGCAAACGGTGCGAATGCCCGTTTGCGAATGCAAAAAGCCAGTTCAGAATGTATGAAAGACATTCTGAACGCAATTTTAAGGAATCGCTAAAATAGCGATTCCTTAAAATTGCGACCCTGTTTAGGGAGTCGCAAATTGCGACTCTCTAAATAAGAAATCGCAAATAAGTATTCCTTATTTGCGATTTCTTAGCACATGTATGAAGCCATTCCTAAATGCGATTTGGGCATTTAGGAATCGCTATTTACCACCAGGTTGTACCTGGTGGTAACCATGTGCAAAATGTAAAAATGCATTTTAAATGCATTTTTAAAATGTACATGTAAAGCACACATGCCCTTTTGGCATGTGTGCACCTTACATGTCCCCAAAAATACTGTAATTTTGGGATGCAGAAGAGGGGGCCCTAGGCACCCAGCACCCTGGGGTTTTGCATTTCCAAATTTGCGATTTCTGGTTAAGAAATAGAAATGTTGGAAATGCAAAAAATTTGCAGATATGGGCCAACAGGCCCATAGGTGCGAATGAGGCCGGTATCGCAATTTGAGATTCGGTAATAGCATTTGCGATTTTTAAGAAATCGCTATTACCGATTCGCAACTGTGATACATGGCATTTTGCGAGTCGAAAATAGCGATTTCTTAAAAATCGCTATTTCCGAATCGCAAAAGGCCTTCATGATACATCTGGCCCTTAGTCATGTTTTTCCATTTTTTTGCCCTTGGCAACTTGTCCAGGCCTTGCCCCTTTTAGAGCTTTTTGCCATCCCGAAAACTAGTTCTACTAGATCTCACGGAAAAGGTTTCCAGCCTTATTCCGCTTAAGGATTATGACTGCCAAAAAGTGACTAAGACAAAGGTAAAACATTGGACCAGTGCAATTTAGCAAATCTATCCAACCTGCAAAGCAACCTCGGCGGCTATGAAATCCAGGTTTGTCTCACTCTGAGCTTTTGGTGTGAAAACAACATCAAGCTGAACAATAACATATCTGACCTTAAGGGACCCTGCTCCAATTTTAACTTTCATTTAGAATTAGGTAGATGAATACTCTGTCAAAATAATGACGGATATCCTGTATGCCTCATTACAAGTGCCATAGCATTTAGTGCACTTGTAATAAGATGGACAGGATATTCGTCACATTTCAGACAGAGTAATCTGTCCGACAAACTCTAAACCAGGCCATATGTCTCAATACATTTTGACCAGGATGACCCAATTGATGCTTACCATGTCTACGCCATTCAGCTGGCCTTAAATCCTAGTTAGGTTCCGATCAACTGTGAACTGTTATTTTTGACTTGCACTTTACTTTGTCTTAATACTTTTGAACACAAGCTTTAAGAACTCGTAGCTCCTGTTCCCTATCACTTATATTAATGATATTTGTTCATTAATTTTTTACTAGTCTTCTAAAGTAGTATTGGAATTTTATTCTATTATCCTCTTTACTTTAAATCCAGTGGTGCTGTTTAACTTAACACACATATCTCTGGGCACTGTCAGCTGCCTGTGCCATAGTTACCAGGAGGTTTGAAGAGATTCTCTTAGAACTGTGCTTTAACCTAACCAAAGTGTGTTTATTGAGTTTGTAAGGTCCTTGTGTTCCACAATTAATATTCACAATCCTGACACTCACCTACTATTAAGTGTCTTCTGACATCATCTCCAATATGGTGGCTAGAAAGACCTTAAGAAATCTCTCCTGTCTCAGTAAATGTTTTGTACACAATTACAATTACAATTGTCCATCACAAGTGGCAGATTGAGACAAATCAAGAGAAATGTTGCCATTCTTCTCCTTGTCTAGTTTCAAAGTTACACAGTGCCAGATGGGAACTTATTTCTATATACAGAAGGGGTACTTAATTCGTTATTTTCAATTTGAAAATCCCATATTTAGACGCCTGTAGGCTTGATCTGTGCCACGCCACTTTATTTTTGGCAGTTCTGAGCTTAAGTAGATGAAGAAGTTATAAATCCAACATAAGCACATCAGCAAAAACATGTGCCTTAAGATGTACAAAAATTATGGTAAAACTAAGCCAAAAAAGCGGTAGGTAAATGGCATCTCTCATATATGTGAAACCATACTTAGTGATACATTGAACGGAGTATCTGTGAGAAAGCTCCAGGTTCCTGCATCATCTCCGTAGGATATACCTTGAGGTTGCAGCAGAAGGATTGTACTACGGTTTGTCCAGAAGGAATATTGTAATACACAAATATCATGAACAGATTGTCTAGTGACAAAATATTGAAAGCCACATGCATAAAGAGACAGTATAGATTTACTTTGCTTATCTCCACATATATTCAACTTAAAATATATGTACAACGTGGCACAAATATGAGTAGTTAGGAACAGAAAATGTATGCTTACTTACGTTTCCATGTTTGGTACATGGATATTGTGTCCACGATATTTGGTGTTGAGATTTCTACCTCAATATTCCAGGGGCACACCAGGAGACGTATTGAGAAAAACACATTAGGAGTGACCCAGATTAATGCAACAATTGAGAGTAGAGCATTTAGCAACAAGTAGTGGCCTAATTACATAAGGGGTCAGATACACAAACAGTGGATTCACAAAACGTGGTTAAAATTTGCATATCAACTTTTTGCGAATCCAGAGAGATTTTGAAAATTGACTGAACTATTAGGCCGGTACCTAAAGTTACCATTGGGAGTAGTTCGCAATTCGACATACATCATGAATAATAATGAGGTAGGTTGAAAGATGCAACTTACACCTATAGATAGCATATCAGGAATGGGAGCTGGCTGGGGTTACAGACCACCTTGTCTGTGACCACATGTAAATAAAGCAACTCTTTTTTTTAACATGAATCTCATTTTCCTTGAATAAAACACGTCTGCATTTAAGAAAAAAGTGTGCGTTTAAAAAAAAGTTTGTTTTAGATTTGGCAATAATCCCTTGGATCACTGCCTACTCACCTAACATTTTTTTAATATTCACAAAGGGAAGGGGTGCCCAGGGGAGCCCATCCCTTTGGAGAGTTGGTAACTTTTCAAAGGATGGGGACTGAAATTGCGTTTGCAATGCATTATAATGTAAATTTTAGTTTGGAAGGGAAACCCTTAAAATTATCCCTTCTAAATTGCGATTTGTTATACATTTCAAAAACCGTTTTGCGATCCGATGACCATTCAACGAATCACACAACGAGTTTAGAGCATAGAAGAAATTGGGCAGTAGCAAACCCTGTGATCTGGGGCCAGATGTAGCGAAGGGTTTTACCCATTCTGTGTCTATGGGAAAATTAGTTGGTACATATGGCCCCAGGTCCTTAATTCTGCTAGAAATTTAATAGAATGCCATAGTATACTTCCCTATGAGAGAAATTAAAAAGAAAGAGGGTATGTGACATAATCTCAAAATGTATGAACTTTCCTCAAATATCAGGAAAGACACACGTGAGGCCTGACACACCCAGCCCTAGCCAATGGAACAGTTAGACGTGAGAAAGGATTGGTGTGGTTTTGTTTATTTTGAGCGTAGGAGAAAGATGAAAGAGATGCGTGCTGTATGGAGGGTTGCATTCACATCCCCAGACTCACAAAGCTGGAACTAACTGAATAGTCTAATTCAACGTGTGTGGGTTGTTACCGCTCTGTGACTGTACATCTTTTGCTAGTACAGTATTTTATGTTGCAACTTGTAATCAATTTGTACTCAGAATTAAGCACTTAAATGCTCAAAGTCCCCAATTCTCACAGGCAAATGATTGATCTTCGTGCTCGGCACTTGCTAACTTCAGAAACTGAAAGTCATGAGAACTACACTCTTTTAGTACCACATAATGTACATGCCGGTGGGAAGCAGAGAAATGAATCTGCAATGTAGAAGGGACTGGGGAGACTGCGTCCTAAAAAGCTCCGCATTCCCCTGCTTTGCTTAAACTGTATCCGTTTCAGGCTCTCATCAATATTACATTCTGACCAAATGGTACTTTTATGAAACAACCTTCCATTCTCTCGCCCATCACCCGGAGGGATCATTCTCAGCCTGCGGTGATGCAGAAAAACTGCACAGGAGGGGAAAAAGATTTCGACTTTTTTGTTCCTCACCCCAGGCAAGAGAACATATCCTTCTGCTTAATTATTTTTTTATAGAAAAAGTTACTTATTTAAAGTGGGGAAGAAAACCATTATACGCCATTAAATACAATACAGACTATGGAGCAAATGAAAGAAAATTTACTTTGTAGTTTTTCTAACTCTCAGTCCGTCTGTTAGAAATGGGGTCTCTAGTTGGCAGTGGTGTGCACCCTGTTCAAGTATGGACCCTCACTCTAGTCAGGGTAAGGGAGTCACACAGCTAAAATGACCCCTGTTCACCCCCTTGGTAGCTTGGCTCAAGCAGTCAGGCATATCTCAGAGGCAATGTGTAAAGTATTTGTACACACACACAGTAACACAGTGATAACACTACATAGTGACTCCACAACAGTTTAGAAAAATAGCCAATATGTATCTGAATAAAATAAGACCAAAACAACAAAATTCAAACATACACAAGTAAAGATATCACTTTTTAAAGGTTTCAAACAGTCTTAATCCATAGAAATCAACAGTTAAATCCTTTTAACACACATAACCTGGGATGCGTATAAAAACAAAGACGATGCGGGCAGCCAAAGAGTTAATGTGTTGGAAAAGAAAGCAATGTGTCAATTATTTACTCGCAGGTGAGGCGATACATCACTTCTTTCCTCGCTGGTGAGGCGATGCATCGGTTCCTTACTGCGATACGGGGTCGGTGAGAAAATTGTGCCCAGGGACGATGCGTGCAAAATCCAGACGCCGCTGTGTTGATGGATCCACACTGAAACAGGCGCTCCATTGATTTTTCTTCCGCGGGGCAGGCACTGCGTACTTTTTCCTGCTGCAGCACGACGATGCATGGATTTTCTTCATCAGGTCACCAGCTTCCACTTCCAAGGGCCCAGGGACTAGATTTGGCACCTCTTGGCATGTCAGGGCTCTCAGCAGAAAAGCCCAGGAACTGACAGATCAAGTTTTTGATGTCCCTGAGACTTCTAACATGAGGCAAGCTCAGTTTAAGCCCTTGGAAACCTTGGAAAGCAAGATACTGAAAGCAAAGTCCAGTCCTTTCACTCCCAGGACAGAAGCAGCAAGCAGCAGGCTAGCACAACAGAGCAACAGGCAGAGTGGCAGTCCCCCTATTGCATCTAGCTCGTCACCCTGTCCTTAGTACAAAAGTGTTCTAAAGTTGTGGTCTCAGAGGTCCAAAACTTATACTCATTTCTGCCTTTGAAGTAGGGAAACTTCAAGGAAAAGTATTTGTAGTGAGCAAAACACTGCCTTTTCTGCCCTTCCCCTATACACACTCCAGGGGGTTGGAGACTGCTTTGTGTAAGGGCTGGTATAGCTCTAATCTAGCCAAGGAAGACCCATCAGGATGTGCAGGGCACACCTCAGCTCTCTTTGTGTGACTGTCTAGAGTGAATTCACAAACAGTCAAATTTTCATCCGGACCCATACATGAATTCTACAGCCAGGCCGAGGCCCAGAATGGTTAAGCAACAAAATGCCCACTTTCTAAAAGTGAAATTTTCGAACTTACAATATAAAAACCAACTTCACCAAAAGACATATTTTTAGATCATGAGTTCCGAGACCGCAGACTCCATATCTCTATCTGCTAGCAAGGGGAAATTACCCTTAAAAGGTATTTCAAGGCAGTCCCCATGTTACCCTGTGGGAGAGATAGGACGTGCAACAAGAAAAAACAAATTTTGCAGTATTTCACTATCAGAACATAAACCACACCGGTATATGTCCTACCTTTTAAATACACTGCACCCTGCTCATGGGGCTGCCTTGGGTCTCCCTTAGGGGTGCCTTGCATGTAGTAAAGTTTGGGCCTAGCAAATAGGTGCACTTACCAGGTTGAACTGGCAGTTTAAAACTGCACACAGAGGCACTGCAGTGGCAGGTCTGAGCCCAGAGTCTTAAAGCTAGCAAAAATGAAATCCAGCATAGGATTAAAAACAGGACGTCAGAAGCTTAAAAGATAGGGAAAACCACTCCAAGAGCTGACAGGTCTAACACTGTAATTTTAATATATGTTATACAATGTGAAAACATGGCTTTACCCTGTAGGAAGTAAATTAGTGTATTGATAGTGCAATTTACAGTAATTAAAACAATGCAGCAGTTAAAAAACAAACAGTCACTCAACCGAACAATATCCAAGAAAATACAAAGTAACTGCAGTGAGATTTCTTACCATTTCCTACAGTAATCCAAGAGAAATCTCCCTCTAACCCACCATGAAATCATCTTTCCCATCACCTTAATGTTGCTTTATTCACACTTCTACTATTAAATATATCACTCCCACGATTCAGGTTTTTGTAAATTTAGACCTGAATTATAACTGAGATCCAGGCATCTTATTAGCCACGCGCCTATGAATTGCACAATCTGTACATTTCATTCAATCACAAACTTCATTTTTTCACAAGATAGAATACGTATTAGAGCCACTTTCTCGTAGGTGCTAACTTATAATGAGAAGCATTTTTGAAGTTTTGTGAATACCCACAAAGCTGAGCCCTATAATCCACGTTTCTTCCCCCTTCCTTGTGATCTCCTATTTTCTCACTTTTTTCTTGAATTTAAGAATGTGGAAAATCTAGACTCCTGCAGGAGTGATAGCAGCTGTAAATTCAATCTTTTAAGTATTGACAGATTCCGATTTTGTGAATCATGAACTGTGAATTCCAGCACATTTTGTGTCACAAAGTAACTGTCAGATGTGTGTAGAACTGTACTACCATAATGCAAATCTGGCAAAAATGTTTAGTGTGGGTTTTTGATTGTTGAGGAAGATCTTAATGAAGTATTTATCATCTAAAAGCCATCACTCAGAGATTCAACATCCTATACTGAGCTGGATATGTAGATGATGATTTAATGTATTTATGTTACTTGTAATGACTTCAATAATATGTAGCTCAACTGTATTTTTACAGAAAACAGGGCGGTGTGACTTCCATATTACTTGTTCATGGTAGATGTTATGCTACATTATATGTTATGTTAAAAATAGATTTGTGTAGTACTATTGCCATTTCTGTGGTGTCTTTGTGTTGTTTGTTGCAGGCACTTTCATGTTCTGGTCTTGAGGATTCCACAAATGAAAGCTTTGTATTATTCTCTGTTTTGGACTTCAGTTCCACCTTTGCTAGGTCCACTCTCTGCTTTCAGAACTAGCCAGTGATAAGTACGTGTGTGAGACATCACAGCAGTGTATTGATTTTTAATTCTTAAATCCTCTGTATAGTTACCCTTAGACTTTAAAAAAAAAAACAGCAGCAAATAAGATTGCACTTTAATCTTGATAGAAGAATATGATGGCTCACTAATATTGTGGATAAAGTATCATGGAACAAAATGTTGAAATGTAAACTCATAGAGGCTCCATTACAGGACTGGGGGGCTCGGTCTTGAATTAGTCGGCCACAGAGGGATGGGAGCATGACCTGGCCATACCAAAGGCTCTGCATCACAGGAGGTTGACTTAATTTTGTAAGATTATATAATTTTACTTTGCATTAAAAAACCCTAGAAATTTACTTGAAAAGCAAAGGTTAAACTGACATTATAGTTATGCATAGAAATAATATTCTACTTCACATTTTAAAAACAGTGATATAGTTAGGTGAAAGTGTCAGCTTAGATGTAACATTTTAAACAAAAAGAATACACTGATAGTCACCAGGTATAGTGCCCTCCCATTGCGCTGCTTATAACCTAAAATATTACAACACTCATGACATGTTCTATGGCTTCATTAATACCATAACTAATGGCAACTGAAACTACATCATTGATGACAGCACTATGCATGGCAAAGGCGCGTGTTTTAGGGCAGGTCCTGCACCCAAACCGCCACTGCAGCACAGAGCTGACTATGTCATTTAATATAAAGGGTTTCATTTTAAGTATGGTGGACATACTAGCACTGTGAAAGGGTCAGAACACCAAACTATGAAAGCAACAGGACTTTAACAAAGGGTCAGCATGCCAATATAATTAAAGTAGACTAATTGGCTTTGTCAAAAAGTCATCAATCACTTATATCAAATGTATATTTTTATAAATTCTCACATTGTAATTTTTAATATCAGAAATTGTCACAAAATATCTTCAATAAAGCATTTTTAAAAACAAAATATTAACATGTATTTGAGTTTTTATTTTAACATTTGTCAGGTCACAGAGCAACCATAAAACCAATCACACACCATCCCTGCACTCCAGCTGAAGGGTGCCCTGTCTCAGGATACCACCAGCAGCATAAAATATAATTTAATATAAATTAAACATGCATGCAGGGCATTATGGGGCACTCCTTTCCTGGAGCAATGATTAATAAATGAACCGCCACTGCCCATCATTTATTATTTTTTTTGTTTACATTTTTAATGGGTGACCATAACATCCTGACATTGACAGGGGGGGGGGGACTCCAAGCACCAAGTGCACCTCCAGGAGCTCCAGCCAGCACCCATTGTGATGACGGTGGGAGCTGTCCAGTTCAATTTTTCTGTGAGTGCCGTGCTGCCCACCGGGGCACAAACACTCTTTTTTTGTAAGTTGTGGTCCACGGGGTGAACCCCACGTCCGCACTGGTGCCTGCCAGATCCTCAGCCATCACCCAATATTGTGCAGGTGAGCTGGCAATTTCAGTCTTTCCATAGGTGGCCCAGTGCCCTCACGGGGCACCCACACCTTTTTTTGTAATTTGGGAGCAACACAGGAGTGTCAAGGCCCCAGTTGCCCCTGCCATCTCCCCAGCCTGCACCTATTGTGGTGCCAGTGGGAACTGGGTCTGTTGTTTTGTTCCTTTCTGGGGGGGGGGGGGGAGGAAAGGCTTATCTCAGCTCCTGGGAGGGCTGGAGCAGTTTGTGTTCCCTTCTGGGGAGAGTGTGGTCAGGGAATGCCTGCATTCTCCCAGTTAAGAAAAAGCAGTGTCCTAGGGGATGTGAACTCTGGAACACTGATCTGTTCTTACTTTAGGGTATTGGGCACCCAGGACAGTGAACTGCTCCGGAAGAGAGGCTACATGACCCCTCCTCCAAATTGAAATGTTGGCCTCAGGGGATGGGGTTCCATGGGGCTCAATGAAGCTAGACGAGGAGGGGCACATTCACCCTATTTTAACCTCAAATGTCAGCCAAGGGCGATCTGGTTCTTGGCAGCCTCCCTGAGGTACTGGGAGGGGGGCTGCATGCAACTTTCCCTACAATCAAAACTCAACCCTGGGGGGTGGGGTCCCTAAAGCCTTCTTAAATGCTTGGGAAGAGGGGCCCTCCCCAATGAAAATATAGTGTAACACCCCTCTCGGACCTGTCCCACTCCAGAGGTCACTTTTAAAAAGCAAAGGTGGCTCTGCTTTTTTTAATTACTCTTTTGGCCCTTGGGAGGTTCCTTCTGGAGCTCCTCCACCAGGCCAGATGGGGAGGGTATCCCTACACTGCAATCCCACGTGTATTAGTGTTTACGATTTTTCAGGGCAGGAGACTGAGTCCTCAAGATCTAAAGTGGCTGCTGCCACATCATTGTTGATGTGGTGGCAGTCAATCAGATCTTATCTTTAGATCTGTCGGGTCCACAGATCCTCCACGGCATGATATATACATACATTTTTAACCTTAATTTCTCAGATACAACTAAAATGGGTGACAGCAAATCATAAAAAGTACCCTTTCTTGACAAAGATCTAGCTTTCTGATAAATTTAATACAATTTTATTGAACCATTTTTGCTGTATTCCTGTTCAATTCTCCTATGGAAAATTGCATTCAGGAAACGTGCTTTGCTCCCCTACCCCCCTTTTATAAACTTGGCCTCTGCTTGACATACATTTATCTGAAGATTGGTTTTCAAAATCTACGCATACTTACCTTTCAATATTTTGTCTCTCTATATTTTCTCCACAATATTAGTGTCCCACTATATCCTGGATAACATAGTCAGGTGTCACAGCATTAAATAAGGCAATGGCTAAAACTGTACACAAAATGTTGGCCATTACTAGGGTTCGTAATAAGATGACAAACCCTTAGTTGCAACCATAGCACCACTGATTGACCAAAATGTGCAAGTATTATAAATGACAGCATATTACCTGAAAATATAAGCCCCATAGCAGTGTTTGTTCTAATCTTTTCTAGGCTCAGCAAGTTCTGATATATGTACTAATGTAGGTAATGCAGCTTTAAAAGTGGCGAGACTACCAGTCTGGGTGCAATGACATATGCCTAGTATAAGAGATGCCAGTAAATCATAGAAGTTATGGCGGTTCAAACAACTGTTGTGAAATTTTAGCTTAACACTTATTTGCTTTGCTGCAAAAAAAACTGAAAGATAACGGCATTGGTGAATTCATCCTCTGCTTATTTTTGCTTCTTTTCTTCAACACTGAAATCAGGCAGTTGTAAAGTCTCCTTCAGTACGATTTTGGAATAATACTTGTTTTTCTGTGAAGCTCAGATTGCTCTCACGTGACTGCCTCGGTGCACTCTTCTGTCAGTCCCGAGTACAGAATGCTGATGTTGTGAGGCTATCTATTATTCTTACAAAGCGCTTTCCTGCCGAGTCGATGGCTACTTGCGGGCTATGGTTACTCCCGATGCTCATCCAGACATTTGAGGTCAGCCACAGCCAAATTGTCCTCTGTTCTTAGATTTAAAAACGCTAGAATTGTTGGATGTGTTTTAATCTGGAACTCATTTCCTGTGGAACTTCAACTAGACCCCTTTGAACAGATTTTCAGGAAAAAACTGCAAAACCTGGCTTTTTGGTTCCAGCTAGGCTCTTCCTGTCTATGTGCAACTCTTTTCTGTATTCAGCCTCCTAGGACTGAAACACTTTGCATGAAGTAGCCCTGCGTTTTAGAAATTATTTTTATAATTAATATGATCATTTTATTAAAAATCCCCGGCATTCTGTCAATCGGGCAGGATTCCCAGAATATGACTGCTATACAGTTACACCCCATTCCCCTGATGGGACATGCCCAGTGGATCAAGGACAGCTGATAACGCGTCCAGCCCTCATAAATTACCTGTACCTGGACACGTTGGAGGTCGGTGAACCTTTTAGCCGAGTTGGGCTCTCCTCATCCTAGAATAGTCGGGTCACTTAAACCAATAATCAATAACTATTGTAATCAATACCCAATACTCGCTTACTACATCAAAATAACACATTAGGAATCAAATAACAGTCGACATTTGACGCTACATGGCCTTTCAGTCATGAATAACCACACCAGTTTATTAAAAGTTAATGAGTTTATTTCCCTATATTAACAAAGCTAAAACAATATATATAAGTCTCAAAATCAAATGATATATGTTTACGAACATTACTAGCTGTCCATAACGGCGGAAGAAACGCAATCTACGCAAAATCTGAATTATAATACAATCAGTTATAGCAATGCAAATCACTAATGTGAGTAACTGAATTTGACTAATTGCATACATCGGTCAGCATAACAAGATTTCAATTCAACATGGTGCATCAGATGAATACCTCAACTAACCTCTAATTAGCATTGGCATGTGGGGCTTCATGCAAAACTAATTTAGTCAATACAAATTTGGAAAACTTCTAGCTTGGGCCTGTCAAAATAGCAGTTGGTACCTAAAAGGAAAAACACAATGCATAATACAATTATCCTTTCATAATTACCAAATACAATCAGCATACAAGGAAAGTCTTCGTCCTTCAGGTACCGGTTCGATCAGAATGGGGCAGATTTCAAAGGGGCAGAGTTAAGGGCAAGTTTCCTTGCAGCAGCAAGGAGAATGGGGCAAAGTTACTGCATGTGCAAGACGGGGCAAATTAAAGTTAAAGTCTCTAGGGTGAAAATTCTTAAAGTCTCTTTCTCTGGAATAGAGAAAAGGGCATCAAGATGTCGTCCAAGATGACGTCTGGCATTTGGCTTCAAAGATGGCATCAGGAAAATGGCTGACTTCTCTTTGTCCGGTGGGTTTAAGTAAGAAACATTCCAAATTCAGCAGGGTCTTCCATTGGAGGGTTCATAGGGTGGCTTCAATTTGACCAATGAATAGTGTCTTTCTCCTAGTACTCATTTATGCATACATTGTCCTTGGAGCCTTGGAACACAAGTTGCAACAAAGTTTGCCAATTATTTCGGTATCAGTACTTTTATTGTCCGCACCTGCAGAAACTGACCTTGTATCAAAGGGGATGAAACCGGCCTAGCACGAAACCTTGGAGATAAGTGTATTAGTCATCTTCTACTGGAAAAACACAGAATAAGGCCTTTTTGTTAATAAAATGAAAACCTACGCAGTTAAATTTGAGACCAGGCGACTAGGCCAAAGCCTCTACTAAATTTAAGCTAAGCATAAACAGTTTCAACAAGAAATCATAGAACGCATTTGCAATTATGACGGATTACTACAATTTTCAATTCTTCATGATTAATTAAGCTCATTTATAATAATGGCGAACTACCCCGAGGGCACAATTTTCCATGTACATTATTTTTTTTAACTAAAATCACATTACATTATACGATTTTGGTTACATGATATATGAATATATGTTGGTCCTTCTTTTTCTGCGTCATCACAGCTAACATTATGGTCATTAGAATCTGATCCTTTAGAGGAAAAGGTGGGAACATTATTTTGTTAAATCTAATTTGCAGTTCCTGTTCTAGGAAACTGCCTATTAAACATATTTGGGCAGAAGGCATTCCTTTGATGAGTTACCCATTTGTATTTAAACAATTGATGATCAGCGGAAGATGTGGCAAACGGACAAAAATTACTCATACTTCAAAGCCACAATTATTCAGAGATTAAAAGCAGGACTATTATGATGGTGGAACTGATTTGCTCAAGAAGCTTGATTCTTGAATCAATGATGAAATTATGAAGGGGACCAAGAAACTGAAACTAATTGAGGTATTTTGGGTGCAATCATTGCGGAGGACACAGAGAAGCATTGGACTGAACAGGATCATAGGATGTGGAGAATGATGAGTCTTCTGTGTAGTTATTTGGAGCTCACAAGCAGTTGAGCATCAATCTAGTTCTTTGAGTGTTCCGTTATGCAGCAAGCATGTGTTTGTCCCCCTCCCGAGAGCAAGCTGATTTAATCATCCGGCCATTGTAGAGCCCATAGCAAGTCATTTCAGGGATAAATGGGGCCAGTAGAGTGTGAAATGCGAGGTATGTTCTTTTGATAATGTCATGGTGCGCTGATCTCACCCAGCCACTGGGGGCTGTAAGCTCACACAACACAGTTGTTTTACCTCAAAAGCAAAGCAATACCATAGGACATCACTCTCCCCCAAGTCTCTCTACACAGATAAGCTCTACACTGGCAGGAGGCCAGATGGATTCTTTTGCAAGGTACAAGCCATTGACGCTTGCACAATGTACACAAGGAGCAGGCATGAAGCGAGTATCGATTATATGTCACTAATCTCACTAAATTAGCTTCCCGAAATAGGGATATTCGATCTGTAAGTGTAGCTGGGCATGTGCCAGCTACATAATATATTGATGTACCTCTCCAAGAGCTCTTCTTTTTAACATAGATGAATGTATTAATGAATATGGAGACAATTCGCAAAAGCATTTATGAGTCATGAAGTAGTGCACAAGTCTTTCACTACTCTTACATGCCTTCGTAAATAGGCTAAAATGTCTATAGCCCTATTAATAAAATAGAAAGAAGGCACATTGTACTAGTTGTATATGAATATCCCCTGAATATTCAACTTCTGTTCCCGTTTTGGGGACAATTCACAAAGACATGTAGGAGTACAAAAAAGACTGCCATCGAAGTATGACTTTACGTACTCCCATATACCTATTTTGAGTAGCCCCCTATGTGATTAGCACAAATGTGCCATAGAGGACTCTGAATCAAAGACCGTGGACTTTGTGTTTCATTCCATCTTTTGCAAAATTAACAGGCAACTACTAGTCTACACTTTACAACGTTTAACTTAAACCCTTAAACCCTGGCCTTTTAGACTGTATAAGTGAAACTGATAACAAGGTAAAATAACGCCGTGCTCTGGGATGCACAAATAAGCTATCAAATGTAATATCTGACACAGAAAGATGGCTTATAGAATTCAATTAAAAAATGGTAGAAGCATCTTAGTGGTAATCAAGATAAAAATAAATATGCAGACAGTGGCCTTTTAAAATATGTACAAACCTTTTGGCATTATATGAGTGAATATTGAGGTACTTTTTTTGTTCAAATGTAAAACGATATAAAGAAAAAATAAGATACCAGTGGAATCATATTTTCCTGCCACTATTACATCGTAGTTTCAATGGTGGGGTCTGGGTCCCTTCTTTCCTATGAAATCATAAATTTCAAGTGCGGTTGCCATACAGCCCCCATATTATGCATTAAAGTAAAACTACATCCGTGGACACATGTCAGTTCTTCCTGATGTCGGTCAGCTTGAAACACTTTATCACAGAATCAAATATCAGCACTTTTGCAGCACACAGACTAAAGCACAGGCTCCGTAAAAGGGTGTGGGGGAGAAACTATCTTTTTAGATCATTAACACCCGTGTTCAATTGGCTTTTTTAAGAATGGCGGATGAAATTGGGGAAACGACCTGAACAAACAATGCATCATATTGGAAGGGTGTGTACATTTTTATGCAGACCGTTGATTACTTCAGAAGGTCACAAAGAGCACACAACTTATTTTCAATGAAGAATTGTCTTCTTGGTGGAGTGATGAGTTCATAATTTTACAATTTCAAAAGAAAAGAAAAGCATGCTAATAGTATTGCTTAAAACTGTCAAAAGTATGGCATTTCACACCTTATTGAAAAAACAGGTTCTTATTATTATTATTATTATTATTATTATTCCTGATGCGGGTTGTATTACATCATAGGATAGCCACCAGAGCGATATCTAGTAATTGGGCTACCTGTGTGTCACACGGGAAACACAGTTGCAGTGCAGAATCTTACCACTGCATTCCGATGCTACAACCCCATCCACCCCCTTGTTTGCAGGGAAGAGCTTGGATGGTCCATGCACACTGGAAATGTCACACATAGTGGCCACCACTTCCCTCCAGCTGTTAGGATACTCCTGGATGAAGTCAGGAGGTTTAATATCCAGGAGAAAACTCAGCTGCACCTCTTCAGCCATCAAAAACAGTGTCCTATCTCTTGCTACTTGGCTGCCATGTGTGACACACTTTCATGCAAGTGTTTTGATGAGTTTTGTGGGATGCTTGGCTGTGGAATACCAGTGCTATGAGCTGCGGCACCAGTGCTTAATTTGTAAAGAAAAAGGTGCCGGTGCCCCAAGCCCGCCTCTTAAACACGCGGCTGCTGCAATTAAGTGTGAGAACACGGAATACTGAGGCGGCGTAATCCTGAAGCCGTCTCGGGCCTCTTCAATCCAAATAAAGCCACTGCCTGCCCCTTCAGCTCACTCTCACAGCTTTCTACTTTCTCCCTTTATGACGCTTTTTCGTTTTTCTCTTCCTCTGTCTTTTCCATATGTGTCTTTTGCTCGCAGCAAATGCTTGAGGCAGAAGAATAAGCCCCCGCCCTAAAAAATAAGTGCCAGTGCTCAGCACCAGAAACAACAATCACAAATTAAGCACTGTGCGGCACTTCATCATTTCTGCTTACGTCAATAGGTCCTCCTGTTATAATGCTGTACTCCACCCTTTCTACTTACTCCTAAGGGACCTCTAGTACTAAACCCTTTACCCTTACTTGAAGGAGAACTCTAGTAGTAACAAGAGGTACAAAACCTTCTCTTCTGACTTCAGAGGACTTCTGTTTAAGACCTGTGGCACCGCACCCACTAAGCTGCTAGCGTAAGGACAAAAGAGCAGATGAAGTAATCATCCTTGGGGAAACCTTATGAAGGAGTGTAGTCTCAACAGCATAAAGTCTGTGGGCTGCATTTAGTGTTTGAGGGACTGAAAATCCCCCAATTTCTGGACAAAACACTACATAGGAATTATAATCCGCCAGCTAAATTTCCTCCACTATAGGGGTATTATTTTGGAGGAGATAGAAGAACTGGAAAAACACTGTGCATTTCACAATATTTGGTCATTTGCCACTAAAGTGCCTGCTGTCTATTTTGTATCTATTTGTTCGTGCTTTCCATCATGATCTGAGCAATTTGCAGTGTGCCATTTTGTAATGTGTTTTTCTATTAGTACACTACATTGTTTTTTGTTCTCTCTAACGTTTTTCTTTGGACATTAACGTGTAATATTTGAGCCATTAGGTTTATTTTTTTCAGATGGTAGGGTCGCACCAGACACAATAAGGCGCACACATAAAATATAATAATGTAAAAATTGTCGTGTGAAGCAAAATACAGTTGTAGAAGGTCTCTCCCGGCATATGGGAGCAAAGTGCAAGCACATTAGTGAAAGAAAGCAGTTTACATATGTCAGTTCATTTGTCAAAACTGACTAGATGATATGGTCTATCATTTTTCAAGTTGATGTGAAAGGTACATGTGTCGTAGCCGTTTAGAAAGTTTAAATTACTATTACTTTTACTGACTTCTCCCAAGTTACTTGTGGCTTCAGCAGCATCTTTCACATCTGTACTGTACACCACGGTTCAAGGTAGTCAACTATTTGCCTCTATAGAATCCTTGCCTCCCTCACCTGGCGTATGCCTGTGTCCAATGGCGCTCTAAATTAGGGTTTGTTGTAATGCAAATTACACCCACAAAATTCACAAAGTTTTTCACAAATGTCACATTCTACAATTTTTGTAGTTTTACCTATGGGTGACTAGTACACACAGATAATGCCTTGTCAAAAGACATCTTCTGCTCTAACCACTCTCCTACCAGTATCTCGCATGACGTTTTATGAGAAGCATGGCTTTGCTTGAAGAATTTCTCATGAGATAGTAGCTAACTACATTTTGTGCCATATTGTATCACCCAGTTTAGGAGAATTTAGAAGCATGAGGATACTAAATGGACATTTGTGCACTTCCTCAAAGGGTACAGAGAGTGGCACGTAGAGAGGATGTTCTCAAACGATGTCATTTTCATTTCCATTGTTTAAGAGTCTCTAATGATTTGCCTTACCTCTGTACCTTCTTAACTCTCCAACAGCTTAACAACAAAGATGCTCATGAGATGACTAGGTTCAGTCTTTCCATTCTTCGTGGGAGATACAAATGTTTTTGGGTGCAAAACATGTCACATATGACAGCTCCAATTCTTATTCACTCCTCACTTCAAAACATGCTTCCTGAAATGTAGGAAAACCCAGAAAATATGCATGTCCGGTTATGCCTTCGGATATCTTGAAAGTTGCCTGTCCTTGTTGCATCGTCCTTTCAAAGAACGTGCAAGATCTCACTTTACCCATCCACTGTGCTTTGATGCAGTGCTGGTGTTCAGCTAGTGGTATTGCTATATCGAAATAATAAATTAAATACATCTAGTTTTTGTTACAATTAAAAGAATATAATGGCATTGTTCTACAAGCGACACTATGGGGGTTATTACAACTTTGGAGGAGGTGTTAATCCGTCCCAAAAGTGACGGTAAAGTGACGGATATACCACCAGCCGTATTACGAGTCCATTATATCCTATGGAACTCGTACGACGGCTGGTGGAATATCCGTCACTTTTGGGACGGATTAACACCTCCTCCAAAGTTGTAATAACCCCCTATGTTCTAACCAAAGAAGAGGAGTGAGATGGTAGATTGTATTTAGGTTTCAGATGTGCACCCTCCCTAGTAAGCTAATACTAACTGAAAAGGTCACTGCAGAATCAAAGATCCCAGATCAGGACAGACTAAAAGCAAGTGAGATATCTTTGCGATGAGGAACACCATTGGGCATACAAGCTCCAAATTTATATTGACAAACTGAATGATGACATTCTGTGACATCAGGTTTGACTACAGTTCTGGGCACCCAGCCGTTACTTTGCCCATGTAATAATTGTAAGGTGGCCCACACAAAATCCCACTATTGCCAACAATCAGACACTACGGGGGCCCACCTTCTGCAACAATTATTCTTTCACTGAAAGTCCCTGATTTCCACATACTGAGAACATTTGCAATTTCCTTCCCCCTTTCCAATACTACCACCTGCTAATGCTAGTACTGCCACTCTCACTTTGGCCAACCCACCAATCACAACGTAATCCTGCATCTGCTTTCATGAATCCTCCAGCAACTGACCTTTGACATTAAAGAATTCACAGACTCGTTTAAACTTAGTGAATAGTACGGCGAGTGCATTTAACTGTGGGTGTAATTTCATTTAGGGTTCATACAACAGTTTGTTTTCATCAAAATCTAACACATGGTAGAGGACAAAGTCCAGTGTCATCTCTAAAGTGGTGCATTGAGAACTGTGCTCTATGTAACGAATACTTTGATAAGATAACTCCAACAAACCTCAACAAATGTTAAAATATGCATAATAACCGCTGTATTCAGTACTAAAATGGTGGGATTTGGTAATCACAATCTATGATCCATTTACTTCCCTATTGAGAGCCTGACAGAGATTGCAATCATTCAGGGCAAGATGGTGCACTCTTCCTGCAGTCGAGATTCAGGTTACGAAGCCGCACTCACCACATGCTGGAGTGTCCTGGCCACTTATTCTGTACTCATGTTTCTGCTCCCTTGATCCCCCAGACGGGTGTTTTAAAAATCGGGCAGAGCATTAGAAGAGAACAACAGTGGTGGTACTGCAGAGTTTCTTGGCAGAGAATGTCAAATTTGAGCTTTCACTTCTTATGCTAAACTGATGTCATGAGTTTCAGAAATGAGGCATGGGCAAATCCAATAAACTGCCTTTCCAACATGATGGGTATTTTAGAGAATTCTGTTTAAGGAGAAATACAATATTTTCCAGTGATGTCAGTGCTTGATAGAATCAAAGTCACCACAAGTGATGGGTGTATTGCAACGTATTTGTGCCATTATTTTTAGCACCCCATTCTTCTGCACATTGCTGCTATTTTTCTCTCAGATTTTTGATTCCTGGCATTGGAACTACTAGTAGATCTAGTTGTAAATATTCTTGCTTGGCTGGTTTCTGATGTCCGAAGGAGTTTATGTCTTGCTATTAACTTCTTTTTTAATCTTCATCTTTAGTTAATAGATACAAGATTCCAAAGGTTTTTTTTTTAACCTTTTTTTGTTTTTTCTTCCTAACTGAGATGCACTTACAGAGACACATGACAACTTTCACATGTGCTATGAAGTGCAGGCTGGAAACATGTTTAAAGCAAGAAGTCGCTCTTTCTCTGGGTAATCAGGACGTGAACTCAACAGACATTATCATCATCAATTACTTTTTGGCACCACAATACATGAATCAACTGGTCTTGCACACTGGTGCCATCAATCTCTTGTCTTTTGGAGACAAGAATTTGGGAAATACCTGCCCAGTCACTAATGCCTGCAGTGTTAGGTAAGGGAACCTATAATTTCTTAGATCATACAGTAGAAAACAGATGGCAACAGTTTGCTCAACCTTTCTTTGTTAAAACACCTTACAGACCCCAAGGCAATAGTAACCACTTTGTTCTTGGATGAGAAAATGAGCCTTAATATTTATATAGCTGGACATTTGATTTCCACATTTTGACTCACATCCTTAACGTATACTTTACATTTCCCAGCCAAGGCAAACATCCTGATCATTGCACACCATGCGATGTGTAGAACACAAATGGCCTTATCAGTGAGTTTTACCTTTAGGCCGGCACTAAACACTGTTTTGCCTTCACAGTAACAACAACGCTAGTGTGAGTAAGGGTGCTCAACTACAGGAGCTATGGTTGTGTAATTATTCCCTGAGATCGCATCAGCTAGTGGGTGGCTCCATCAAGAGAAGATACCACACGAAGCATGTGCCCATGTCTATGAAACAATGCACTGTTTCATTTTCACAGAATTTACCCTTAGGTGAAAGTGATACATACACTAGGGCGATAATAAGGAAACAATACACTGCCCCACTTAAAAATACATACTTTTATACCTCTTATTATAAATAGTAATAATAGTTGTAAGTTATTGTGTACCATGTGTCCTAATAAACTGGTAAAGATCCTGTTAGGACTTATAATGGAAAAGAAACAAGTCAGCCGTGGGACATTCAGGGTCGTAACTGGTACATCTGTTTTCACGGCTGCTTTACGGCTCACCAATAAAGTGCAGCATCTGTCTACCCCATGCAACTTAATTTAATAAAGTCCATGTAGCTTCTCTTCTCAGGAGGTGATGAGATAGTGTTCTTCGAGGAAATTAAATAGCTAATAGCCTACCTTTAACAGGAAAATCTCTGAAGTTATAGTCCTGGCCAGAGTTCTCTGACAAGGAGAACTCACTCCGCAAACATTGTTAATCAGTTAGGAGGTGTGAGCCCCATAATGGAACATCCTACTTGGGTGAGTGATGGCCTTGTGTTCTTGTACTTAGAAGTACCAACCGCTTGCTATAAAGTTTACAGATCTTGTGATCAGCTCGGTTACAAACTTAGGCCTCAGGTACACATAGGCTACCTGTGATTTTGGGGTGGTTGCTTCAATGTGAACCCAGGTCGGCGACAGCTGTTTACCTTTTCACATAAGTAATTCTGCTGCTCCTCCGCCACTTGAGTAATAGGAGTTAATTTCTATCCTTATTAAAGGAGCATTATTAGACCTGACAGCCTTAGTGTGGTCATCCTCCAATTTTTTGCCTGCCTCTCTCCACTTTTCTGACTCTGTTTTTGCTGGTTTTGGGACTCTGTGCACTTTACCACTGCTAACCAGTGCTAAAGTGCATATGCTCTCTCCCTTAAACATGGTAACTTTGGTTCATACCCAATTGGCACATTGGATTGACTTTTAAGTCCCTAGTACAGTGCACTACATGTGCCAACGGCCTGTATATTTAATGCTACTTGTGGGCCTGCAACACTGGTTGTGCCACACACATAAGAAGCCCCTTAACCATGTCTCATGCCTGCCATTGCAAGGCCTGTGTGTGCAGTTTCGCTGACACTTCGACTTGCCATTTAAAAGTATTTGCCAAGCCTTAAACTCCCCTTTTTCTACTTACAAGTCACTACTAAGGTAGGTCCTAGGTAACCCAGAGGGCAGAATACTATATAGGTAAAAGGCAGGTGTATATGTGTGTTTTATATGTCCTGGTTGTGTTAAACTCCTAAATTCGTTTTCCACTACTGTGAGGCCTGCTTGTGGAAAACTCCTAAATTCATTTTCCACTACTGTGAGGCCTGCTCCTTTCATAGGATAACATTAGGGCTGCCCTCATGTACTGTTTGAGTGGTAGATTCTGATCAGAAAAGGGGAACCAGGTCATATTTAGTATGGCCAGAATGGTAATACAAAATTATGCTTATTGGTGAGGTTGGATTTTATATTACTATTTTAGAAATGCCACATTTCTCTACAATTAAAATCCATCTGTGCCTTACAGCCTGTCTGCAATCCATGTCTGGGCTGGTTGAAAGCTCCCTTGTGCATTTCACCCAGACAACCACAAACACAGGTTACTCATTTACACCTGCACTCATCTGCATACTGAATGGGTCTTCCGGGGCTGGGAGGGTGGAGGGTCTGACACTTACATTTCAAAGACTAGTGGCCTGCCCTTATACAATGGACTGCCTAACCCCCTACTGGGACCCTAGCAGACAGAACTGTACTGAAAGGGGACCTTGTGCACTTCAAAACCACACTTTGAAGCCTTCCCTACTTCAAAGGCATTTTTGGATATATAAACTGGGCCCTGGACCCCACCAAATCAGACACTTCTGGACCTGAACATGCAACCTGTCAAATGGAACTGCCTAGCTGCCCAAAGGACTCATCTGGAGTGCTTTGCTGAGAAGTGCTCCCCAAAGGCTTGGATTGAGCTTGCCTCCTGATTTCTGAAGTATCAAGGCCAAAAAGAGTCATCTCTTCAAGGAAACTCCTTGTGTGCTGAAAAATGACGCACAGCCTGTCGGAAACGATGCTCAGCCTGCCCTGCAATGATAAAATTGCTGCAAAGCCAAACCGGAACAACCCAGCCCGACTTCCCGAGTGAAGATCGTCACAGCGATTGCGTTGTGACTGGAAATTTGACGCACTGCTCTACCAGATCGACGCACAACGAGCCAGAACAACGCAGCCCAACTTCCTGAGTGAAGAATCGACACAGCACCTGCTGTGCGACAGAAAATTTGATGCATCGCCTACCGGATCGAAACAACACCTGTGACTTTGTCCCGCAAGCCCAGGATTTTTCTCAAATCGTCCCTGGACATCCAAAGATCGCTGCATCGCAGTGAGGAACCAAGACTGTGTGCCGGAAATCGATGCAAAGCTCTTGCAGCGTGGAAAAAAATGACGCATTGTCTGTGCTCTGTGTCAGAAAATCCGACACACACCTTATTTTTTCTCGCATCTCCTCCTCTGCGGCCTCTGAAACCAGGTACTTTGTGCTAACAAGAGACAACTGTTGATTTCTAAGATTTAAGACTCTTTAATTTTGCAAAAGTGATATCTCAACTTGTGCTTATTGAATCTTTATCGTTTTGACCTTAATTTAACCCGATAAATATCCTATATTTTTCTAAACCTATGTGGTGTATGTTTGTGGTGTTTTCACTGTGTTATTGAATGATTTATTGCACAGATACTTTACACATTGCCTTCTTGTGTTGTAATTATTTTATTATATTATCCACAAAAGAAAGAACAATACAGAAAGGGGGATAAGCACGAGTCATCCTTTGCAGGCTTATTCAACATTGTGTACAGAAGAGGAAAAGACGTATATTTATACATATACTTAACTCTGGTATCTATGCATTAGAAGAATAACTCAACTGGTGTTGACTATAGTCTTGGTAATACACCACCCGTCGTGTTCTCGGAGGTATTAATTCTGAGGAAAATCGAGGAAACAATGGTCGGAGGGGGGGAGGGGAAGTGGGTGGGTGGGACCGGGGTGGGCTGGGGGAACGTGCAGGTCACGCCACAAAGCATTGTAGAACGTAGTTGCTAACAAGCCGGCCGTCTTAGTGTTGGTAGGGTTGTGCGAAGGGAACGAAGGGTTGTACAATATAGAACGTGTCACTTAGGTATTTATACGGTTATACAATAGACTATGAGGAGGTAGTGGGTGAGTTCTGAAGGAAAGTACAGAGGGGAAGGGAGAGGAGAGAAGGGAAGTAGAGGGATATATCCGTGAGAGGCCGGAGGGGGAGTCATGGACCAGTAGAGAGAAAGAGAGAGGTAGAGAGGGGAGAGGATGGGAAGAGACGAGAAGAGAGAAGAGAGAGCGAGGGGGTAAGAGAGGGGAGAGGAAGCGGCAGGGGGGAAGGGAGGGGAAGGGAAGGAAGCGGATAGGAGGGGGGAGAAAGGGGAGGGAGGGGGAAAGAGAAAGAGAAAAGGCAGAAAAGGAGAAAGAAAGATAGATGGTCACCCAGGAGCATGAGGGTGTCTACTGAGGATGGGGTACCTTGTGTGAGATGTGTTATGGGGGTGGAGCAGGGAGACGGGGGTGGGGGATAGGGGAGGAGGGGATAGTGGAAGAATTAGGAGGGAGGACGGAGGTGGGTGCGAGTCATAGTTTGCAGGGAGGGGTGAGGAGGGATAGGGAACAGCTGTAGGGAAATGTACAATGAATAAGGACGGTAGGATATATGCATGAATGGGTCATGATAATAGTACAAGTGGAAGGGAGAGAGGGGGGTGATGTGGGCGAGAATGGACTCTGAGCCGCGGGTGGTGCTGTTATGAGATCAGACGATAAGTGATCACTGTTTTGGGATTAATATTTAAAGAGCAATGTTTGCGGTGTTTATAGTGTCTGCGGCGGCAAAGGATCGGTAAGAATCATGGCCGTCTGCTCTTGGAGGTTGTAAATGATCTTCTCGGATGCAGCTATCTGGGTCATCACTGTTATCCATTCTCCTGGGGTGGGGGGGTCCGTCGAGCGCCAATGGCGAAGGATGCATATCTTCGCCGTGGCGAGTGCTGTATGCAACAGTCTCTGAGAGGGGCGCGATAATACCGGGAGGGTGGCCATGTCATGTAGAATGATAAGAGAGGGAGGTAGTCGTTCTGGGAGTGGAATTGAGGTGGAAAGGGTGAGGCTGACAGCCTCCCACAGAGGGCGGACCGACGGGCATCCGACCAAGATATTGAGTAAATCACACTGAGTCTCTGAGCAGCTCCAGCAGGTCACATGCGGGAGGAGACCTGCTCTATGTAGCCGTAGAGAGGTCCAGTACCAGTGATGTATGATCTTAAAGAGACAGAATTTCAGGCGAACCTCACGAACACCTCTGTCCAATGCCTCTAGTAGGTCCACCCAGTCTTCCGCGTCAAAGAATCTCTGCAGTCGGGTTTGCCATTGTAAACGTAGAGTTTCCAAAAGGGGTTAAGAATTTATGCCGTGTGAGGACCTCGTATAGGCCTGCCATGACACCCTTATGTTTTCCCCATGTTCGGATGTACTGCATCACTGGTGACGATTTTGAACCTTGGTGGGCAATGTTTGTGTGATGTTGCAAGCAGTGTTGGAGTTGCATGTACCTCCATTCTTGTCTCGGATGGAGACCGAAGCTTTCTTTCAGTGAGGCGAATGTTCTAATCGCTCCATCCTGCAGGATCTGGCCTAAATGTACTATACCTGCCTCTTTCCATGACGGTCATGTAAAGACCCTCCCTCCTATTCGCAGTCCGTCATTGTTCCACAGGGGTGCCTGGGTGTGCAGAGAGGGGTGGACTCCAACCAAGGAGTGGGCCCTTCTCCATGCTATTCGCGTCGCTCTTAGTATCGGATTCACGAGTGTAGGGGAGGCTGTGTCAGTGCAATATAGACTCTCTATACTGCCGCCATGGGGGAGCAGGGCTTTCTCGATTGCTACCCACTGGGAAGGTTCCCTCATGTTCAATGCTAATGTGGCCAAGGGCGACAGGTGTAAGGCTAGGGCGTAGTATTCTACGGAGGGGAGGCCCAGACCCCAATAGGAACGGCGTGCCAAAAGTTTGGCGCGGCCAAGCGTGGTCGCATGGAGCCTCATATGAAGGTTCTGATCTCTGCATCTACTGACTGGAGTAGTGGGAAAGGTATCTGGAGAGGAAGGAGGCCAAGAACATAGGTAAAGCGCGGCACAGTAACTATTCTCACCGCTTGTACTCTACCCCACATGGAGAGGCCTAGATGGGACCACTTGTCGAAGTCTAGCCTCATGCGCGTGATCAGAGGGGTAAGATTATCCATCACCATGTGGTCCAGTCCTCTGTTGACCATTATTCCTAAATATTTAAGATGTTTTGGAGTCCATCTAAATGGATGTCTGTGTATGTCGGCTTTCGTTGTCATGCATGAGAGGGGGAAGGCCTTGCTTTTTTCCCAGTTCACTCGGTAGCCTGAGATGGGGGCAAAGGTCTCAATGGTCTCTAGTAGCGCAGGAAGGGACCGCCCGAGGTCTGCTATTGTGAGTAGGATGTAAAAGGCATAAAGGTAAATTTTGGAGACGCCACCGGGTATGGTGAGTCCCGTTATCGAAGGGGAGGGACGAATAGCGTTCGCAAGAGGCTCCATAGCTAGTAGGAATAGAAGAGGGGAAAGGGGGCATCCCTGACGGGTTCCTGTTCGAATGGGGAAAGGTTCGGAGAGAAAGCCCCCACAATTGACCCGCGCTGTTGGGTTATCGTATAAGAGGCGGACTTCAGAGATGAACTGTTCTCCGAGGCCGAATCTTTTCAAGGGCGCAAATAGGTATGGCCATTTGATGCGGTCAAACGCCTTCTCCTCATCCAGGGACAAGGCTAGGGCGGCTTCCGGTATATTTCTAGATGTCCATAGGGAGTGGCAAAGGGTACACAGGTGATTTCTAGAGGTACGGCTCGGCACAAAGCCCACCTGGGATTGATGTATAAGTGAGGGTATGACTTTGCGTAGATGGTTTGTTAAAACGCTGGCTAGGATTTTGATGTCCCCGTTAAGGAGGGAGATTGGCCGATAATTGCTACAGAGAAGAGGGTCGCGTCCCGGTTTCGATATTACCGCTATTGTGGCGCTATTAGAGATCATACCTAGGGAGCCCATCTGACAGGCTTCGCCCAGCGCTCCGTGTAGGACATCAATCGCTTCATCCCCTGCCCATTTGTAAAATTCTGCTGGGAAGCCGTCTTCACCCGGGGATTTGTGGTAGGGGAGGTCAGAGATAACCTGTGATATCTCCAGTCGGCTGATGTCTCCCACTAGTAGGGCGCGCCCCTCCGCAGAGAGGGAGGGAAGTTCTATATCATTTAAGAAGGTGTCTATGCATTCAGGTGTAGTTGTTGACTCAGGGGTATAAAGATGGCTATAGTAAGATGCAAACTCATTACCTATGTCTTGCGTGCGCGTAAGCGCTGTTACGGAACGGTCTGTCAGCACTGGTATGGCCATGGCTGCTGTTCTCTGACGAAGCTGGTCTGCTAGTAGTCTCCCTGCTTTCTCCCCCTGCTCATAATGCCTGCCCGGTATAGGTTGGAGAGCGTATTTGGCTCTTGTGGTGTGCAGGTCGTTGAGTGCCATTCGAGTGGCCTCCAGGCGCCTGCGCACGGGGAGAGAGGGGTGGTCTGTGTATCGCCTTATCAATTGACGGACCGATTCTTCCAAGTTCACTTGTTGTATTTTCCTGTCCGGATTCGCCAGCGCTGCGTCCCTCATCATCCGTCCCCTCACAGTCACCTTGGCCGCCGCCCACAGGACCCTTCACGAGTCAGTAGAGCCTTGATTATTCTGGACGTATGTGGACATGTGCTCTTGTAATCGTACCTTGCCCTGTGGAGAGCAATATCGGTGGACTGCCAGTCTCCAGGGCTTACAACTGGGGGACGTTAGGCCCAGTTGAATTGCGATTTGCACCGGGGAGTGGTCCGATAAACCACCCTCCAGTATCCGGGCATCCGTGACCTGCGCCGCCAGGCCGTGTGATATGAGAAAATAATCCAGGCGGGACTGGGTACCATGTACCGATGACAGAAAGGTATATTCCTTATCGGTCGGGTATGCCATTCTCCAGTAATCTACCATACCATTGTCTTGCATCACATCTGATTGTAGAGCCCTGTCTCCGTTGTTGGCCACATATAAGGGACCCGTTCTGTCTAGCACTGCATCGCTGACTAGGTTCCAGTCCCCCCCTTATTATGGTTCTGGTAGCTCCTATTTCTGACAATAGACGATTGAGTCGTAGAAAGAACAGGCGTTTGGGACCTGTGGGGGCATAGACCGATCCCACACATAAGGAAGAGTCTCCGAACTTGAGTTTAACAAACACATACCGGCCCTCTGTATCTATCCATGTTTTAGAGACCGAACAGGCGATATTTTTCCGTATCAGTACGGCTACGCCACATTTGCGTGGGGGACCCTTGTCTCTATCTCCAGAAGGAGGGCTACAGCTGTATAACGCCGTCCCCACCCAATCCCGGTGCAATTTGGCAGATTCCTCCTTGTCTAAGTGGGTCTCTTGTAAGAGGGCAAAGTCTGCTCATTTCGATTGGAGGAATTAGAGTATTTTTTTGCGTTTGATGACGTTCCATGAGATAATCTGTACGGGGGGTGGAGCCATGTGGGGCGGATCCTGCCAAATGAGGGCTGTTTTGTGGAGTTTGTTTGGGTTTTGGTGGGGAATAGTAGATGTATACAGGAGAGAGATGGTGAGGTATAAGGATACAAGAGGGGTTAGAAGGGAAAATATATGTGAGCTGTGTAGGGGGAATAGGAATGAGTATTTGCACTGGTATAAGAGGGCAGATGAGGCGAAGGACGAGAACAAGGATTGGGGAGAGAGGAGTGGGAGTACGGAGGGTGGGAAAGTCGTAGGTGATGGAGAGCGCAAAGCGGGGAGGGTATCAAGCTAAGACGATCAGAGAGCAGAATCAAGAGGGGGTGACCTGAGGGGAGGAGAGGCAGAAAGAGAGTGAGGGAAAGAGAGAACGATGGTAAAGGAAGGCAGGGGGGAAAGGGAACAAAGAGCTATGGGGAAGAAGGGGAGGGTTGTGCAAATGGATACACGAGCTAGTGGTAGCTGGGAGGGAGTAAGGGAAAAGGATATAAGGGGGGAGGGGAAGGAATGAAAGGAGCTTAGGCGAAGGCGCTATAGCTCCGCTCTTTGGAGTCTGTAGTCTGCGGGTCTAGACCCAGATCGAGAACCCCGTCCCGGCCAGCGGGCCCCACGACCAGGAAGGGCAAGGGCCCCTGGGGTAGCAAGGATGTCGTAACCCCTTTGTTCTGTTTCCCTGACTTCAACAGCGGTATCCCACATCGGGAGCTCTCATGACCCTTTTACAGTGGACGACGTCCTTTCTTCAGTACTAGAAAGGAGGGAGAGGGCATGAAGAGGGAAGTCGTGTCTTATGTGACAGTTCAGTGTATCGGTACGGGGGGAGGTCGTGGGGGAGAGCTTTTCTTAGAAAACCAAAAGTAACCCTGTCGGGGCAGGGGGGGGGAGGCACTCATCATTTGTGGCAGCTGTAAAACCATCGGCCGTTCTCCCGGTGGAAGAGGCAGCGAGGAGAAAGAATGGACAGATAGCTACATATGGGGCCCACCTGAGCATGGCTCAGGATAACTAGGGGGGACGCAGGGATGTAAGCGAGGGAGCAGGGGATCAGAGTGCCAAAGTTGAACCAGTGGCTAGTATGTAACCCAGTAGAAATACACCCCTAATTCAGAACAAAATAAGCAAGGATAACAATTCACAGTGGTAGAACTTCATGCAACACTCATCTGCCATTCGTCGTGGCTGTAGATTCAGAACAGGTAGGTAGGTACGGGGTTGGAAGAAGGATGTCTCCTCTTTCCTCACTCCGCAAGGTGTATGTCCTGTTCTGGTCTTTCCATCTCAGGTGGGGACTGAGAGGGGCTTTAAGGGAAAGCAGGACTTGTCTCTGTCTGTCCCCTGGGTGTGTTTAACCACTGCGTGCAATATTTGGCCCTGGTCATCATAGTTCTTAGAGAGTCTTTCAAGGGTACTGCCTCTGTTGGAGATTTCCGAGGGGTCATGGTCCTGGCGTTCGGGAGTCGTTTCCATCAATGGTGGGTACCGGGCTTGTGTGGTCTGGGCATGAGGTAGGGTCCAGCTGGTCATGTCTGTCGGACGGTCTGAGATGCTGTCTAGGTAAAGACTCAAGTCAGTTGTATCATAGAAGTCCTTAGATACATTATTTTTTGTGATCCACATTCTTGCCGGTTCAAAGAGGCCGAACTTGATCTCTAGTTGTCGCAGGCGGGGGCATAGGGCTAGAAATGCCTTTCTGCGTTCACTGGTCTCTTTGGAGAAGTCAGCTGCCATTCGTACCTGGAGGTCGTTCATACGGAAAGGGCCCTGCATGCGTGTTTTTTGTAAAAGCTGGCGTGCCTGTGTGTCTCGTAAGAAGCAAGCGATGATAGGACGAGAGTGAGTTGAGGTAAGATGTTCTTTAGGAAAGCCTGCGCGTCCGTCCCTTCAATCTCTTCTGGAAAGCCAAGGAAGCGGACATTGTCTCTGCGACTACTGTTATCAAGATCGATGACCTTGCTGCGAACGTATAAGAACTCCTGGTCCCTGTCCGCAGCGAGCGTAGCTTGCGTCTCCACCGTCTTCACCCGTTGCTCCAATGTGGTCACTCTGGACGGGAAGCCCGCAATGTCCAGGCGCATTGACTTTGTCTCCTCTGTTATGGAGATCATCCTGCTATACATGCCCTCAAGCCTGCGACCCACTGCCGATATCTCCTGCAGGATGCGGTCCATTGTTGCACCCTGTGAGGCATCCGCCATTTCACTAGGCTGGTTGGTCAGATGTTCCTGGGGTGTCCAAGATAGGGCTCTGTTCTGTCTCAGGGCCTCCGAGAAGAGCAACTGTCTCGCTGGTTTACCCAGATGCTTGTTTGATGGTTTGTTCCCTGGCATCACCAGATGATGGGCACCGGGGGGTGAGGGTACTGTTGGAGCGTGGGCTCCTCGATGAGAGGCAGCATGGTTGATGGGTGGATGTTCCTTACAACGTCAGGGGGGGTTACTGTTGTGATCACCACGGACTCTTGTGAGTCTCAGTCTGTGTGTCTGCGAATGTGGCAGTAGACGTGCTCAGTCCCCTTGCAGTGAAGCGAAATAAGGACCAAAATAAGGAGGGCAGCAGATGTAGGGTAGTGACCAAAGTGTGGGATTCTTCTCTCCACGATGTAGAAACGCGACGTCCGTTGATTTGCTATGTCTACCGTTCCTCCATTTGGTAGTAAGGGTGACCGGTTGTGGTCACATAGCGTCTGAGTAGGGTCCCCTTCTCATGCTGTGCAAGACAGGTCTTCTTGGTTGGGAGGAGAGGAAGGGGTGTCATAGAGGGCTGGGGTATAGTGACCTGGCAGGGGGTGGAGTAAGACCCTGCAACAAGCAGCAACGTGAGTTCGAAAATGTCTGCTCCCGCGTTGGTGTCCTGCAGCTTGTGAGACAGCAATGCCCTCAGTTCAATCCCCTTATAGAGCGGTACGCGCGATGTGCAATGGGGTCTCTGCTATGGTGTGGCCTCACATGATTTAGTGGGAGCTTTTGTCTTCTTTCAGCTGCTCCTTAGTTGGGTCCCGGTGACCTTGTACTTCCCCTTCATCTCTTTGTGGCCCGGGTGAGGACAGGTGGGCTCCTGCTTTTAATTAATGGTGCCTCTCGGGGTAGGTATGGCCCGGTGTAGGGGAGCACGGCGGGATGTCCACAGATCGCTAGGGTTTTTTTTTTGTTGCTTGGAGTTTGGCCCCAAGTCTGGCTCCTTCCTGCAATGGCCTCTGGTGCGGTCAATGTGTCCGCTGCTCCCTCACCCGCTCACCGCCTCTTTTTGCTGTTGGTTTGGATTCCGCCCACGGCCCGCAGGACCAAGTGTTGTGCTAGAGGCCGCGGCTTCCCAGCCGCGCGCAGGCCTCGTCTTCCGATCCGGCCTCTGGGAGAAGAGGATGAGAACAGGTCTCCAGCGACTCCGATCAAGGGAACCCGTGGCTGCCCCCGCTCCTCACAGGTCCCCCACGAGTACGCCAAGGGGGGCATCTGATGTCGGGACGCCCTCCTGCCCAATCCGGGGCCCGCCAACAGCAGAGCGATCCGTCTAGGTGGCCATGTCTTTGCGTGGCCAGAGCACGCCCCCTACACATTGCCTTCTAAGTTAAGCCTGACTGCTCAGTGCCAAGCTACCAGAGGGTGGGCACAGGATCATTTGGATTGTGTGTGACCTACCCTGACTAGGATTGTGGTCCCTATTTGGACAAAGATGAATACTCTTGCCAACTAAAGACCCCATTTCTAACAAGCATGAATAGAAGATTGTACAATAGTGGTCAATGCAAAGTTTGAATTTCTTTGTACGGGGTCCTGGAATCATGGGTTACAAATAACCCCTCTGTGGTTTGTGCTGCCTCCCTGGGCCTGTCCTGGTTATACGTGACATAACAGAAGACAGGCCATGAATGAGTTGAGCATATCTGTATGAGTACCAGTTTGTAAACAAGACCCTCACGCATAGATGCACTGGCCATGCTCATGGACCCTTGCCTAGAAGAGCAGTTCTTCTCTCGAGGCACTAGTCTGTTCTCTTCATGAAAAGAGGCATGCACCGTAGTCCATTTCTTTCTCAATTTTGGGCGTGCAAAACATATGCCACAAGGCAAAATCTTTTGATATTCGGGCCCACCTTTTCATAGAGGATATATAGGGAAGTATTGTTAGTACCGCCCTGTTGCGTTTTCATATTTGCACGCCGAAATTCTCAAATTTCAAGCATCAATATATTCGTAAACTATTCACAATAATTTGAAGAGCTGAGGCTGTTGTTGAATATGTTTACCACAAAACAAAAGAGTAGCATATAAAAAAGGAAAACATATCAGCTTTTACTCGATTTTTGAGATGAACAACCGACACCTGAAGCAAAGCCTTGTCATTTAAATATGAGAAGCCATGGACGATGTTAAGAAATTCAGCTCAATTTGCATGCTCACAGGACACACATGGTCTTCGTTCATGAGCTCTGAAGACACATTAGCAGCTCCGTGGAACGCAGGTAAAATGAATAATATATGGCTGCTGTCAACACAGTTAATGAAAGTGCCTGGAGTATAGTGTTCTGATCAAAACTAATGTCGATGGACTAATTACCTTCACCCATGCTTCAGCAAGGAGAGACGTGTTATAATAATGCGCTGCCAGGAAGTCGTTTGCGTTCATCCTTAGGTGCCGCACTACATCAAAGGTATGTGAAAAGCGCACTTAAGCTACAGCAGTGGGCCCGAGGATTACTGGAGATATGCTCTAGTGGGCAGAACATTGGGCAGGCAGTCAGGGTTAATGATGTTAGACGCTCTTATTCTTTCCGCTTTATAGTGGTACCGAAGTTAAAGACACTTCTGTACATCGGCCAATTCTGCGCTGCCCTCCCTACCCCAGCTTTTTTTCACCTTTGTGTTACTGGTGCCAGGTCAAGAGCTGTCAGAAAAATGGCGGCTTTTAGATTCTCCAAAGGAGGGTTCTATTTCTCAGAAACATATTCAACGGTAGGGGTAAAAAACAGGGGCCTGAAGCCCCTGTGGCGCAGGGTGAGGGCTCTTCATTCCTGGGTGGTGGGGTGGGAGCAGTCCTTCCAGGGGCCCGAATTCACCCCTAGGCCAATAGGTGTTGTGCAGGCATCATTTTGATTTACACCACTGATCAACCATAGAACTACCCAGAAGAAAAGATGGAGATGTATTTAATGTCCAGGCACGGCTCCTACACCCTGGCGGAGGAGCGTCGCCCCCCCCCCGCCAGCAGTAGCAGCTGCAAAACTTTTACTACAAAACGATAATGAACTAGGTTTATTATCGTTTAGTAGTAAAAGGGGCAGGGCATTAGCGTTGATGAGAACTGAGGGGAGTGCATGGCGCTTCCCCTCAGTGCGCATGTATGTTTGGCTGGCCGTCTCGGGCCGGTCAAACATACATGCGCAGTAGGCTCTCTCCAACCCAGAAACACAGTTGCCTGGCTGGAGAGAGCAGGTACAGGCTCTCAGTCTGCCTAAGAGTGCCCTGGTTGGGCGCTCCTCAGCCAATCCGAACGCTGCCTTGAGCAACGCCAGGATTGGCTGCAAGGCTGGCTGGGAGCCTGTGCCTGCAGTGCAGGAGAGGAGTGGCACGGCGGCGGAGAAGCAGGTAAGTGATTTTTTAATTTTATTTATTAATCCGCCCCCGTGTCCCTCACCTGTGACACCCACCCTCCCCTCCACTGCCCCACCCCATCAAAGTCCCGCGAGCCACTCCTGGTAATGTCCTAACCTTGGCCCGTCGTGTTTTCAAGGGGGTTTCAACGAATCTGCGGTCAGAGCAGTGAACCTGCAGCACGAAGGTGCCACAACAGCAAAGACAATTTTCTTTCATAGGGAACAACAGCACATTTCTCCTTGTGGTTCTTGCAACATCAACAACAGTGTTGGTGTTACTAAACAAAGTATGCACTTCTCTGTAAAGAAAGGAGAAACATACAATTACATGTAGGGTGCAGTTCTATATGTTAGTTGTTTATAACCCTCTGCAGAGATTTGCCTTTGCCAATTATTGCAGAATTATTGTAGGGCTGTTTTTTTGTATGTCAGTATAACTTCTGAATCCAGCAAGAGAGAAGGCTTCTATTTGCCTCCTGATAGCTCCACGTGAATTTTTCCTATTTTTAAGTTTGGGGGAATTGCATCTCCTTTTCTTTCCTTTTTTTCTCGTACAGTAGCCCCAGGACCCGAGCACAATACTATCTAGAATCTAGATTTATCCTTATCTAGAAAAAACAAGGAATGTAATTTTCTTAGGCATGTCTTTGCCAATCACACCAGGACAATGGTGCATATTTTATCGGCCAATTTGTTGTGTTCAATATATATGTAAAACAAGATGCAAACTGTCTTACCTTATATATCATCTCCGATGGTACACACCAAATCTGTGACAAAATTCTGTGTTGGAAACTAAGTAAATAAAAATAAATCATTTTTGATCAGCAAGTGTTAAAGACGATGCACGATTTAACGTAGAACCAATGTGAGTGAATCCGGTTTAATAAGATGTGTTGAATATCTTTAATTATTCGTCAGGCTGGGGGGCGAAATGAAGGGCAGCCTTCAAAGCACTCAGATTACTATCAGAAAGTTCAGCGTCTAGGGCATTGTAGACGTGAAAATAAAACAGGGATTTCAGTGTAGTTTGGCATTGTACTTCTAGGATTAGACATTTAACTTTATCGTTGTGTTGCCCCTGATATAATACCGAAATTCGGTTCCTTGTTAAACACCCCCCAGTTTCACGGGGAATGTGGCTTCATTTACATATGTATTGCTTCACACAATATCTTTCTGTCCAATAAATTTCCATATGTTCCTTATGTTCCAAATTGTTCCCAAAGAAGATGCGGAATGTAGATCACGTTACGGAATCTTCTTCATGAGAGCATGAAGCGCCTCATATGCAAACCGTGAGTGCTAGAGTCACTTACAAAACCTGAGCAATTGTTGCATGGTGCAGTCAGACAGCACAGTCCGATCTATCCTGTCTGATTGCACCGGGGAACTGCGGCACCACACATCATTAAGATGCCTGTGGTTACACAGGTGTGAGTGCTATCAGTAATGAAGTCGCTTTTGTAGGGGGGCTTCGGGGTCTCTGATGAAATCCTGGATAAAAAACAGCATACCCTCGCATAACGACAGGGGAGAGTTGCACTGGTATGTTATATTAAGAGTATTTGTAGAGGACTATATTGCCCAAGACGGTATTGTGGTGCTGAGCATGTGATTGCCAAACTCCTCCTAAGACAGGGGAGGGGGAGTCCGTAGAGCCAGGAGGCTTATTTACAAGCCTCTGCACCACCAGTGTGGCACTTTTGTGACGCACTGGCGACACATAGTGCAGGCCCATATCTACAAGGCCACACAAAGCCACTTTGGCCCATATTTATACATTGTCTGCACCGAATTTGCTTCAAAATTCGGCGCAAACCTTACACCATATTAATACTTTGACGTCCGAGCCCGCGAACGTAAAAATTCAGCAGTATGCGTCATTTTCTGGATGTGGGAAACCGCCTTGCGTTAATGACATGCAAGGTAGGAGTTCCCGTCCAAAAAATGACTTTAAGGCATGTGCGCCTTATTCATACTCCCGCGTCATTTGGACGCACTGGAGGGGGTGGGCCTTAAAAAATGGCGCACAGCTTGATCTGCGCCGTTTTTTAACGCCTGTGTGAGGGCAGGCTTTAAGGGACCCGTGGGCTCATTTCCATGATCTCTGACCATGAAAGCAGTCCACAGGTGCCCTTCCCTGCCCCCAGGGACACTCCCTGCCACCCTCGCCCACCCCTAGAGGACACCCATTGATGGGGGACCCATCCCAGATAAGTACAGGTAAGTATTTTTTTTTTTAAGTGGCATAGGGGGGCCTAACTTGGGCCCCCCTACATGCCACTGTGCCGAATGGCCATGCCCAGGGGACATAAGTCCCCTGGGCATGCCCACTGGGCAGGGGGGCATGACTCCTGTCTTTCCTAAGACAGGAGTCATTTCAATGGGGGTCGTGCATAAAAAAATGGCGCAAGTCCGGTTACAGCCATGATTTTTTACTCAAACCGGCTAGGGTAATTTTTTTTTACTCCAACCAGCCCGCAGCGCCGAGTAACGTCAATCCATAAATAAGGCGCCCACCTGGCACGTTGGTGTGGCGTTAGCCGGGCGTAAATATTTGGATGCAAACCAGCGCCGGCGCTTGTTTGCGTCAAAAATTATAAATATTGCCCTTTGTGTGGCTTTTCATGGCCTTGAAGATTTGGTCTAAGGCAATGCAGTTCAAGTCGCTGCATTGCCTTACACTGTGTCACGGAAGTGTTCCATGGGCGTTGCAGTGGGTTTTCCCATGCAACACCCATTGGTTTTAGCGCATTCCCAGATTTACAAGACATTGCAAACCTGGAAAAGCATCAACATCTTGCACCTCCCACAGGGAAGCACAACTAGGGGAAATATATTTATTTCTCCTCATTTTTAACTCTTTCTATGTGTGCTGTATTCTGCAGCACACATAGAAAGAGGAAAAAGCCTCCATGAATTATTTTTGTGCAGAGAGGGTGTCACTTTCTGCACAGAAACAACCCTGTCTGTGACACAAGCATCCTTGCACCATGTGCAAGTGTGCCTGCATTGGTGCTAAGCAGCCCATTGTGCACCAGCACAGGGGGAGAGGACAGAAATGCACTGTATCTTGAAGATACAGTGCATTTCAGCCCTTTCCCTGTGGTGCAGGGCAGAGAAGCAAGGTCACTTGCTGTGCTGCCCTGGACCACGGAGCCTGTAAATAAGCACCTATTTTTTCAGCTTTTGGTGGAACTCCAGAAAAAAGGAGGAGGTTCTGATGTGTAGTGGGAGTTTATTCCACACTTTAGGAGCAATATAGGAGAAGTCCCGACCTCAGGAATCTTTTTTGTTTATATGCAGGATGTATTCGTGTAGGGGTCTGGCTGAGTGGAGGTGTCTGGGGGGTTGGTAATGAAGATGCAAATGTTCTGATACATGGGGACTATGTTGTGTAGTGCTTTGAAGGCGTGAGTGAGGAGATTAAACTGTGAGCATTTGTGTGAATGAAGCCAGTGGAGCTCTCCGAGGTGAAGTGTGATGTGTGTTCTGGATGGGTTCCTTGCTGATTCCAGTATATGATGTTTCCATATTGCAGCTTGCTGATTATGAGGGCCTATATGATTGTGAAGCAAGTGTTGGTTGGGAACAATTTGAAGATTTTACTGAGCAGCTTCAGGGTGTGGCAACACACTTCTCTGATGCAGTTGACTTGAGCAGTCATGTCCAGCATTTTGTTAATGATGATCCCTAGATTCCTGGCATGGTCACTGGGGATGTCTGTGGGTCAGAGGTAGACCAGCCAGCAGGTGGAATCCTGTGGGGAATCATTCGTGCTGAACATCACACCTTCTGTTTTGTCAGTGTTGAGCTTGAGGCAGTTTGGATTAATCCAGCTGGTGACTTTATTCATGCAGGTGGTGAATGTATTCCTAGTGTTTGAAGTCTTGTCTGATAGAGGGAGAAAGAAATGTGTGTTGGCGTAGTAGAGGATATTGCTGTCCTGTGCGTGAATGAGATTTGCCAGAGACCTCATGTACACACTGAAGAGGGTTGGGCTGAGGGATGCACCTTGAGGCACTTCACACATGAGTTTGTGGGCTGCCCAGGAGTACAGGGTTAGGCTGACTGCTTGAGTTCTGTCCATCAACAAGGAGTTGATCCAGTGGAAAGTGGGTCTTAAGCTTCAATTGCGTGTAGGCATCAGATGGAGATGGAGTGGGCGATTGTGTCAAATGCTGGAGAGAGGTCTAGAAGGATAAGGGACACTGTTTTGCCTCTATTCAGAATCATGTGGATGTCATTTGAGGCAGCAAAGAGTGCTGTTTCTGTTCCATTGTTGGGTCAGAAGCCGGACTGCATGGTGTCCAGGAGTTGGTGGCTGCTGAGGTGGTCTATTGATGAGCTTTTCAAGTACTTTGGCCAGAGAGATTGTTCTGTAGTTAGCAAGTGTAGATGGGTCAGCAGATTACTTCTTTATAAGTGGGAGAATCATTAGATGTTTCCCATTGCCATTGTCTGGGAAGGTAGCTGAATTGATGGAGCCATTGTGGATAGTTGAAGAGTTTCAGTGACAGGTTGGAGTTCTTTAGTGAGGATGTGGTTGGGCACAGGTCGGATGGGGAACCGGAGTGGATGTACTTCATGTTAACGGAGGCCTCGCTAGTGGAGATGGTGGACGTGAGATGAGGGCCCTATCTCTGGCTGGGATGGCAAATCGAGGTGAGGTTGGCGGGGTTGAGTTTGGGGTTAAAATTGTTGTATATGGAGGTGGTCTTGTTGCAGAAGTACTCCAAGAGCTTGTTGCAGAGGTCCTGCGAGTGAATGATGCTGTTTAAGGCAGCTGCTGGAGTGGTGAACTAGTTTATAATGGTGAAGATTTCTTTGATTGTTGTTGCTGGCGTTGATGAGGTCTGCAAGTGCTGTGTGCATGGTGTTCCAGATCTGTTAGTGGTAGCATCTCAAGTCTGATTCATAGGTGTTCTTGTCTTTGGTGTCTTGGTTCATTTTCCATTTCCTTTCCATGTGCTTGCAGTGGCTCTTCACAAGTTCTTGTGTGTGCCAGGTGGCTTGCGGTCGAGTTCTAGACAAATTATTGAGCTTGGGAGGAGTGAGGGTGTTGTTCTATGCAGTGACTCAGCTATTGAAGTTCTTCATGGTTACTGGCAGGCTGCTGGTGAGTTTGGACCATCTGCAGTCAAGTTCTCCTCTTGGATGTTATCCCAGCTCCTTTGGGCAGGTCTGGAGGTGGTGGGCCTACAGCTATGTGGGACAGGGATGTTGAACCTGATGAGGGCGTGGCATGTCCAGGTGATTGATATTGGATTATTGACTTTGATGACGCTGAAGGAGGTGAAGATTTCATCCAAATGGTTTCCCGTGGACTGAGTGGGTTCAGTGTCATGCTGCATGAGGCTGAGATTTCTGAGGTTTTCAAGAAGTGTATTTGAATTTGGTTCAGTGAGGCCTTCCAGATAAAAGTTCAGGTCTCCAATGAGGAAGAAGGTGCTGGAGTCAATGGTGGCAAATGGGGGGAAGTCCTTGTTCTAGCTGGCATATTTGGTGCGAGGCCCTGAGGGACTGTACATGACACTAACAGTGTACTTCAAATATATGATACTATTCTCTGACATGCATTTGGTGCAAGACACTACCCTCTGCCCGTTGTTCTTCTACATAAAGTGCATCTCCGGTAATACATGACATTATCTTTGGAAACTGCAGTTTAGTAAGCACTTAGTAACAGTGATTTTATTCATTTTGTTCTTCTTATTGTTTTGCATGGTGATAAAACAAGCAAAGCTCTCTTAAGCCCATTCTTAAAAAAGGAATGGTTTAAGGCAATTACATGGGTTTACTGAAAATACTTTAAATAAATAATGGTGTTGAGTGATTTCCCCCTTCTCAGCTACAACCAAAAGGCAAACCTCTGGAGTCATTAAGGAAACACTTTAATCTGCAATAAAGACAGAATTATCAAGATTGCATCACTGTCAAGTTACTCAAGTTGATACAAAGTGGTGGAAAGTCTAGATAAAGTATTTACTTTCCAGCGAAAACCTTTTTTGCCCTGGAAGATTGGCCTTGAAGTAGCACAAAACACTTTCTGTTGCTTTGTGCCACTTTACATTAAAAGTACATTGTATGGCTTGTACTTGGAAGTTTCGATTCTACCACTCATGGTTTTTGATGTAAGCCCAAATCTACAAAGATTGTCAGTCCGATCTTTCTGTCTGTCAAATAATCATCTCTCCTTGAGGCTGGCATTAAGCAGGGGACATATATTGGTTTCACTTAACAATTCACGCATTTTCCGTGTGCTGCATGGTACAGTACACCATCCAGGGACATGTTTATCAAAAGTTCACACAACGGAGGGCAGCAAGCAAAGATGCTGTACTGCATTACATGAATGGGAGAGAATTGAAAATCTCCATATCTAATAAGGATATGCCACTCTTCACCTCTCTCCCTATGCTGGTGCGCTTGTGGCTTCCTTGAACTCATGCACTGTAGTGCAAGGGTGCCTGCATTATGGGCAGTATTGGTTTTGTGCAAACAGTGATACAGAAATTGTACACTTCCAGTACAAAAAAACTATTCCAAACAGCACCCACCCACCTTTGCACTATGGTACTAGACAGCTTTAAAGAGAGCCAACACAGAGGAAGAGAGCAGCAACATGCCACATTTAGCAAATACAGCACTCCTACCTTTAAAGCAACTAAAAGCAGCACCTTTGGTTGATTTGCTGTATTGCATAGTTTTTCAGTAAATGTGCTCTGTAATGTTTTGGTATAATAGTCATGATCAATATATGCACATGCAGTTTTACTATGCTGCCTTCCGCTCCTTCCAAGCCTAAGACCTGTAACATGTGACCCCAGGGAGGCACTGGGGGCTCTGATAGCAAATGAGTGTGCCAAGCCACACAAATTCTCGCCGACCACCACAACTATTTGGGCACACTGCGTACACTCCTTCTCTTCTCAGACCCATACCTTGGTTATGCCAATGACACCTTTAACCCTAAACAGAGGGCACAGGGCCTGGAGAAAGGGCCTATGAGCTGGGGCAACAGGGATCGGCCAAGAGACCCAGACTGACTCAGAGTCCATTTCAACAATAAAAAAGTCTGAGGGCCATATTTATTCTTTTTGACGCAAAACTGCGCTAACGCAGTTTTGCGTCAAAAAAATTAGCGCCGGCTAACGCCATTCTGAAGCGCCATGCGGGCGCCGTATTTAATCAATGACGTTAGCCGGCGTTAGCCGCCGGCGCTGCCTGTTGTGCGTGGAAAAAAACGACGTACACCAGGCAGCGCCGGCGTAGGGGGATATGGGGCTTGGGCGTCAAAAAATGGCGCAAGTCAGGCTGAGGCAAATTTTTCGCCTCAACCCGATTTGCGCCATTTTTTTCGACTCCCAACCCCCATAGAAATTACTCTTGTCTTAGCACAGACAGGAGTCATGCCCCCTTGCCCGATGGCCATGCCCAGGGGACTTCTGTCCCCTGGGCATGGTCATTGGGCATAGTGGCATGTAGGGCGGCACAAATCAGGCCCCCCTATGCCACAAAAAAAAAAAAAATGACTTACCTGAACTTACCTTAATGTCCCTGGGATGGGTCCCTCCAGCCTTGGGTGTCCTCCTGGGGTGGGCAAGGGTGACAGGGGGGGTCCCTGGGGGCATGGGAGGGCACCTCTGGGCTCCTTCAGAGCCCACAGGTCCCTTAACGCCTGCCTTTTGCAGGCGCTAAAAAACGTCACAAAAGCGGCCGTACGTCATTTTTTTTGACCCGCCCACTCCCGGGCGTGAATTTTGCCCGGGAGTGTAAATACGGCGCACATGCCGCGGAGTCCCTTTTTTAGACGGGAACGCCTACCTTGCATATAATTAACGCAAAGTAGGTGTCCACGCTAAAAAAGGACGCAAACTCCATGGACTTTGGCGCTAGACGCGTCTAACGCCAAAGTATAAATATGGAGTTAGTTTTGCGTCGGAATTGCGTCAAAAAAAACAACGCAATTCCGGCGCAAATGGAGTATAAATATGCCCCTGAGTTTCCAGCTCACAATACACTCCTGGGCCTTGGATTGCTTCATCTCTGTGGTTGTGATTGGGTGCGATCAAGGGCACCTCTCGCTGCTATTGACAGCAGTGCATAAATTCACAGATATGACAAAGTGAAAACAATGAGCAGCAGTTTTGGCATTTCAAGGAGTACTACATCATCCAGAGGGCATCAAGGTGCTCAGTCATTCGCAACACCTGTATCTCATCTCGAGCACTACATAGCGCATCCAGGAGTCCTGCTTCTTGGGTGCAGCGGTTGTGGCATTTAAAGTAGGACTGCATCGCCCAGAAGTCATTGAAGCGCTCACAGTCATTCGGGAACACAAGTGCCTCATCGCGAGTGCTACATGGTGCATCCAGGAGCCCCGCTGTGTGGGACACATGCAGGCTGCGCCTGTGCAAAGACTGGGCACCCGTCACTGACTGGAAGAGGCTGGGCTGGGACACCCCTCTTGATCCCCTGTTATTTTTTACTCTTACTCATTTTTTTCACTCCTGGCATATGACTGAGCATCCCTTAGGCTGCCGGATTTCTGTCAAGGCATAGGCCCCAATTGAGAGCACGTGATGTGGAAACAAAGGGCCATGGGCACAAAATGTACATCTGGGGCCATACTTGATGGCTTTTTACAGCACGCGGTAGGTGTAATTAGCAAGGAGATAGAACTTGCTAAGCGCTGCTTGTCATTATCTGCCTTCTGGGACTCGGAGTGTGGGTCTCCACCAACAACTCTGGCAAATGGCTCTGTTATTATTGGTACTCCTTCAAACTCATCTATTAACCATGCCCTCGAGAAGGGTAACTCCACCTTGGCCCCTCTCAGTCCAACTGCTTTAACTGGGGTTACGGCATAGGGCAGGGAAAGCCATTATGGGTCACCCCCTCAAATAGCTGATGTGTGAGGAAAGGAAAGTCTAGAGGCACTCGAGTAAAGAGAAAAAGAGTGGTAAAGAGTACTAAGTCCAAAAGACAGTATACAAGTTTCCCACAGACCCCATCTGGCTAAGCCCCTTCGCCCAATTCTGATACTCAAGGCCACTTGTTAACTCACCCTGGCCAAGTTCTAGCCAACATCCTGGACAAAATCTGCGAGAGGGTGGCATCATCACTCAGGGGTGCACTGAGCCCAATATTGATTGGGTTAGAGAAAATGAAAGCAGCACTGAGAGACTTGGGGAGTGGTGGGACAGTGCAACACAGTGTGAAGACACCACCAGAGGCTTTGATTTGAGGTGAACAAGCTGATGCCCTAGTGCAGTAGGGTATGGGCCATGTAGCCTTGGCAGATGCGCTTTTTGGAAGGCAGAATGGACCAGGGCAGGACCCTTGGCCCGAGGAGAGACCAGAGATGTTGCCACAGTGTAGAGGCAGTGGCAACCACAAAGTGACCTCATCAGGGGCCTAAAGGTCTGATCATGTCCCGGCTCACTTCAAATCTTCCCATGCTTCAACTCCCCTCCCTGGCACCCTAGCCTGATGTGGTCATCTTGAAGAATGTCTCACTGCAGAGAAGTGATGCAAGGGAGAAGTATGATCAATTTGTAAACAAGGTGATCCAGTGGACCAATGGGAGATTGAGAAGTCAGGAGCTGTCACACGACCAAATCAATCTTTTTCACAGGGCGACTTGGGTGGGGAACTCACCAAATCTCACCGACATTGATTGCATAGTAATTAATTTCAAGATCAGAAGGATGGCAAAGGATAGTTCCCATCCCCTTCAGTCACTGAGGCACTTCCGCTTGGGGTTTTCTACAAGCCACCAAACAACCTGCAGAACAACCCGATCCCTCAACCATGCTTGGGCCAGCCCCTTGCTAGTTATAATAGGTTTGCACCAATTCTGCCCTTGGATCAGCAAGGCTGACTCCCCCTAGCTTTGAGCATTCCATCTCAGTCAATCCCATCAGCAGAGATTGGTTCAAGGGAATTTGTCCCAACTGAGAAATTGCCCGGTGCTCTTGGCACTGGTGTTACTTTGCAGGAAGAGAAAAGTCCACTGCAATTGGGCAAAGATGCTGTATCATCCCCTTTCAGCATGTCTAGTGATGCCTCCGCTGTGGTTCCTGCAAACTCGGGGGTGCACATTTTTTAATGACCTGATGCAACATGGCGGGCTGGGTAGTGAGTGGGATAGGAATGACTGGCATGCCAGTCCCTATGGGGTCATCTGTTTGACATGACTCACAGAACCTGTGTTCAAGGATGGATACGCCACACACTTTAAGCCTGCTCAACCGAGCTCTGCTGGCAGGACAAAAGGAGGCCTCATAACATTTATTTCTGTCACAGTCCCTGCACAGGCTATATGGTTAAATCTTACCCATATTATCAACTTATACTTTTCCAGTGTTTAACAGCCAAGTTATTCTAGTAAATGTGTACATTAATGTATTCAACAACTCTAGGATGGATCTGCTGGGTCACTCCTCAATGATGTAGACGATTGCACTGATAATATACAGGAGAATTATGTGGTGGTGCATATAGGAGACCTTATTTAAAGACTTTACCAGCTTTCTAAGTCGCCGGTCTGCGAGTTGGTGGATAGTTTGGGGGACTTGATTACTTACTTTGCCCACAAGCCACATGGGGATGAATTTAATTATATATTTACTAAGTATGACCTGCTGTTTTCCTTCGATTCACTGACGGGGAAGCCCTTTGCGTTACCCACTTACATAGGGAGGGGAACTCCTAGTCAGATAGACTTTATTCTGTTCTCCCTATCATTGAGGGATTGGATTATGCCCTACAGCCTGAAGGAGTGACCATAGTCTCTTCTCTCTATCCCTGCATGCTCCTTTTGTTTTGCCAAAATCTCCACTGTGCGCTATACCTAACCCCTCCAACACACAAGGATTAAGGGGATAGTTAAAAGGTGGCCTGTGGTGGATGTAGCCTCTTCATGTCTGCCTAATAACCTTGACTTTGTCTGATTTTCTATGCTGTTTAGCAGATGATTGCATGGGGGATGGGTGGGAAGTCATGGAGTGTTTCTACAGGATCTGTAGGTTTGGGTTTAATCTTCTCCTGGCCCCATGTAAGACCAATAAGTGAAAGATTGTCAAGTGGTTTGATGCAGATTTTTCAGCCGCTCATAATCAGCTGCTACTGGCTTGAAAGAGCCCCCAAAAGATCAGAACAAGGTGCAGGAATGTAAAGCCCACTACAGGCACACTCTGAGAGTGAAGAAAGCTACTGTTAGCTAGGAAGTGTTTTTTTCCATGCTCCAGGCAAGTGAGCCACGTGACAGTAATGCATTCTGAGCCACGGTTAACTGAAATTATTTCCCCAGTAATAATTATTCGGAGGTGGACACAGTGATTCCCCCAGATACTTAGGTGACCCATTTTAAGACACTTTGGCCCTCATTCTGACCCTGGCGGTCGGTGATAAAGCGGCGGCCAAGCCGCCAACAGGCCGGCGGTCTAAAATATGCAATTCTGACCCTGGCGGGAACCGCCAACACAGCCCGCCAACTTAACACTCCGCCCGCCACGGCGGTACAAACAAACAGCGCGGCGGTTCCCGCCAACAGCCAGGCGGCAGACAATGTACCGCCCACCCTATTACGACCCACCAATCCGCCACCTTTTCCGGGGCGGGAGCACCGCCGATAAGAACACGGCGGAAACAGACTACGAACGGAAAAACGCTCACCTCTACGCACTCCACGCGAGATTCCGGCAGTATGGAACCAGAGTTGCAGGTCATCCCCGCACTCCTATACCTGCTCATATACCAGGAGCACGCCCGGCGGCGCGGAAGACATTGGTGAGTACTGCACCTACGACACAGGGGAGGGAAAAGATTACCGGCACACACCCACCCACCCACACCCACTACAACACACACATCAATGCATTCCCACAGATCACTGTCACAACCCACAAACCACCCCCCACCGAAATAATGCAAAGACCAAAAGAAGAGATCAAAAACGGGCAGATATATTGAAATATGGACACCAGTAATCCCAATAAATAAATAAACTATGTACAAAATATATACAGCTACTAAATGTAGTCCAACCACTGTCCGTGGATCACAGGGGTCCTGTGCAAAGGGGCAAGGCCCAGTCCCACGACAAGAACTCCACGGAGAGAACACTGCAGGGGCATCAGAAAGAAAATAGGACAGGCACCTCAGGGGGAAGGGAAGGGGGGGCACCTCAGCCACTTGAGTACACGACGCCAGATCCACGAGGGGACTCCATGACCACTGGGCCATCCTGGGGAGAGCAAAGCCACAGTCCAAACAGTCCATACAGTGGGTGGCCTGCCCACTGGGCCATCCTGGGGAGAGCAAAGCCACAGTCCAAACAGTCCATACAGTGGGTGGCCTGCCCACTGGGCCATCCTGGGGAGAGCAAAGCCACAGTCCATACAGTCCATACAGTGGGTGGCCTGCCCACTGGGCCATCCTGGGGAGAGCAAAGCCACAGTCCAAACAGTCCATACAGTGGGTGGCCTGCCCACTGGGCCATCCTGGGGAGAGCAAAGCCACAGTCCAAACAGTCCATACAGTGGGTGGCCTGCCCACTGGGCCATCCTGGGGAGAGCAAAGCCACAGTCCATACAGTCCATACAGTGGGTGGCCTGCCCACTGGGCCATCCTGGGGAGAGCAAAGCCACAGTCCATACAGTCCATAACAGACCCCACTGCCACTGGAGGAGGCAAGTTGGCCAGAGGACATCCTGCAGCCCTGCCCGAGATAGATCCTGCCCTGCCACGTCTGCCAAAGGGCCAGCGGTTCTTGCCTTGAAGGGCCCAGTTCAGCGGTTCCTGAGACGGCGGGGCCCAGTTCAGCGCTCCTTGCCTTGAAGGGCCCAGTTCAGCGGTTCTTGAGACGGCGGGGCCCAGTTCAGCGGTCCTTGCCTTGAAGGGCCCAGTTCAGCGGTTCTTGAGACGGCGGGGCCCAGCGGAGCGGTGCTTGAGACGGCGGGGCCCAGTTCAGCGGTCCTTGCCTTGAAGGGCCCAGTTCAGCGGTTCTTGAGACGGCGGGGCCCAGCGGAGCGGTGCTTGAGACGGCGGGGCCCAGTTCAGCGGTCCTTGCCTTGAAGGGCCCAGTTCAGCGGTTCTTGAGACGGCGGGGCCCAGCGGAGCGGTGCTTGAGACGGCGGGGCCCAGTTCAGCGGTCCTTGCCTTGAAGGGCCCAGTTCAGCGGTTCTTGAGACGGCGGGGCCCAGCGGAGCGGTGCTTGAGACGGCGGGGCCCAGTTCAGCGGTTCTTGAGACGGTGGCCGGTCTATGGCCAACTGCTAATTGCCTGGTGGTGCCCTCCTGGGCAGCGGGGATGGTGCTCCTTCAATGCCCACCTGGGCTGTGGGTGGTGGGGCCCTCCTGGCCAGCTGGGCTGGGTCCTCCCTGGGCAGCGGCTATGGAGGTGGTGGGCTCTCCCGGGGCAGCTGTGCCGGTTCCTCCCGGGGCAGCGGCTATGGGGGTTGTGGGCTCCTCCTGGGCAGCAGGCCTGCTGCCTGACCTCTCCGACTTGCTGCCCTTGCCCTCCTTAGTCGTGGCCCTGTGGCCCTTTCCTCCCTTTGGAGCTGTGGCTGGTGACTGTCTCTGGGTGGTGTCCGGGGGGGATGTAGAAGGCGGGCTCCTGCGGCGGCCCTTCTGCCTTCTGCTCCTCTTCCCAGGGGGTGGGCTGGCTGTCCCCTTGCTGCTGGGCGAAGATCCAGACATGCGGGCTGGCGGGCTCCAATACCCCTGCACCCTTGTCAAGGGGGCTGCAGGGCTGGTGGTGGCTGAGGTGCTCTTCTTACCCCGACGAGAAGGAGGGGGGGGCTCAGGGTCAGGAAAGAAGTTAGTAGTGGCGAGGAAGAGCTTCTTGGGACAATGGAGAGTGGTAGGTACAGTGGGAATGGGAGTGGAGGGAGAGGATGTGGTTGTAGGTGAGTCACGTTTGCTGTCTTTGGGTGCAGGTGCAGGAGGGATAGGCTGTCGTGAGGTGGATGGCTGTTGGGTGGGTGGGTGGCTGCGTTTGTGTGGTGTGGAAGAGGGGGTGACAGACACAGTGGGAGAGGACACAGGGGACGTGTAAATGGCAGTGGGGGTGGTGACTGCACGTGTGCGGACTGGAGTGGAGGGTGTGCTGGTGATGGAAACACTGGCTGATGGTGAGGTGAATGGAGGTGTGAGTGTAGACGTCACAGGGAGGGAGGAGGGAGACGAGGAGGTGGGGGTCACAGAGGTGGTAGTGACTGTTGGCATGTCTGCATCGGAATGTTGCGTGTGTGAATGTCTGCGTGATCTGTGGTGCTTATGTTTGGATGAGCTTCTCTTGGGTGTTGAGGTGTGTGCAGGCTGGTCTGATGGTGTGGGTGGGACAGGCAGAGGAACAGGAGACTGGGAGGAGGGAGTTAGTAGAGGCAGGCAGGAGACAGGGACAATGGCTGCCGTCAGTGCTGAGGCCAGAGCCTGGAACGATCGCTGATGGGCAGCCTGACCCGAATGAATGCCCTCCAGGTACGCATTGCTGCGATGAACCTCCCTCTCCACCCCCTGGATGGCATTCAAAAGGGTAGTCTGCCCAACAATGAGCGTTCGGAGGAGGTCAATGACCTCCTCACTGAGGGCAGCGGGGGTAACAGGGGCAGGGCCTGAGGTGCCTGGGGCGAAGGAGATGCCCGGCTTCCTGGCAGAGCGGGCACGGGGCGAACGCTGAGGGGCTGCTGGGAGGGCGGAGATGGTGCGCTGGGTGGCGGCTGTACCTGTAATGGCGGGGGGCACGGATGGTGCCACCCCCGCAAGGGAGCCCCCTTCCGAGGACGTGTCCGTGTCGCTGCAGGGTCCAGTCGTCCCCGTCGTGGAGCTCCCCTCGCCCTCCGTCTCACTGGTCCAGTCTGACTCTGTGGCATGGCCCTCCTGGGCCATGTGAGATGCAGCTCCCTCCTGCCCCGATGCCACTTCTCCTCCGCCTGATGATGCTGATGCACACAAGCACAGAAAGACAAACAAAAAGGGGGGGGGAGAGAGAAATAAAGGGATATTGATTACATGGATCTCCGGTACAGTTAGCGGACATGACAGACACAGATGCCCCCTGCACTAAGTTGCGCACTTGGGGTCCGCTACGCATTCCGTGGAACATGCCCTACACGCCTAGAGTTGACAACTGCACCCATGGATGACACGGCCCAGGGATGGCTGTACTGACAAACTACTGAGGGTGGTGGCTGGGGACACAGGGGCTTACGGGGGTGCCCAGCCTACAGATATCGCCCTGGCCTAGGGGGACCCCCAGCCCTCCTCCCCCACCCAGACACCTCCACTGCGTGACAACAGAGTAGATAATGCTTGTACTCACCCCCTTGTGTCTGCTGTGCTGCCCTCACGCGCCCATCCAAATCAGGGTAGGCCACCGCCAGGATCCGGAACATCAGGGGGCTCAGTTGACGGCAGGCACCCCGCCTACGTTGGGAGGCCATCCCCAGCAGAGACTCGGCGGTCTTCTTGGTCCCGCGGCGGATGTCCTCCCACCTCTTGCGGCAGTGGGTGCCCCGTCGATGGTGGACCCCCAGGGTCCGGACTTCCTTGGCGATGGCACGCCAAATCCCGATCTTCTCATGGGCGCGGACCTATGTGACACGTACAGGGAGGGAGAAATACCACGTTCAAGTTTGTCAGCATTTTCCTTGCCAGTGGCCCAACGCCCCCCATCCCCGCCAGGCCCCCCGCCAGGCCCCCCGCCAGGCCCAACATGCCCCCCATCCCCGCCATGCCCCCGCCATGCCCCCCGCCAGGCCCAACATGCCCCCCATCCCCGCCAGGCCCCCCGCCATGCCCCCCGCCAGGCCCAACATGCCCCCCATCCCCGCCATGCCCCCCGCCAGGCCCCCCGCCAGGCCCAACATGCCCCCCATCCCCGCCAGGCCCCCCGCCATGCCCCCCACCAGGCCCAACATGCCCCCCATCCCCGCCATGCCCCCCGCCAGGCCCCCCGCCAGGCCCCCCGCCAGGCCCAACATGCCCCCCATCCCCGCCAGGCCCCCCGCCATGCCCCCCGCCAGGCCCAACATGCCCCCCATCCCCGCCATGCCCCCCGCCAGGCCCCCCGCCAGGCCCAACATGCCCCCCATCCCCGCCATGCCCCCCGCCATGCCCCCCGCCAGGCCCAACATGCCCCCCATACCCGCCAGACCCCCCGCCATGCCCCCCGCCAGGCCCAACATGCCCCCCATCCCCGCCAGGCCCCCCGCCATGCCCACCGCCAGGCCCAACATGCCCCCCATCCCCGCCAGGCCCCCCGCCAGGCCCCCAAGCCAGCCAGTGGCCCCAAATCCAGATTGAATTAAACTCACTTGTTGGTCTGGAGGACCGTAGAGTAGCGCATACTGGGGAAGGACCCCATCCACAAGTTTCTCCAACTCCTCTCCAGTGAAGGCAGGGGCCCTTTCCCCAGGCGCAGCAGCCATTGTCCCTTCCAGACCGAGGTCACAGCAACACTTGCAGTATAGGTCCTCTCCTGTGAAAGTTCAAGTCGCAAGTGGATAAGTAGATAGAAAATGGCGGTCACGTCCGCGGCGGTGCGTACCGCGGCGGTGCGTCCCGCCACCGCCGGCGCCCTTCGCCATTGGCTCCTGAAACCCATAGGCTTCAATGTTAACCAATGCGGCTTGGCGCCGCGGTCTTGGCCCGCCGCCCGCCGCGGTGTGCCACGCCAGCGCATTGACCTCACATCCCATTGTCACACTTCACAGGTCAGGCAGCCGCCATTTCCAGGGCCCACATGGCTCAATTTCAACTGCGTCACACAGGCCTAGGCCTTGCATAGCCACTCAGACACGCCATTCACTGCATAGAGAATCGTTTACTGTGCTAGCTGTGAGTACGTACCTGTGGGTTGCTTGACTGTGTGCTCCATGTTGTCCTTCCTAGGCACCGTCCGCTGGGTTGGGCGAGGAGACGGATGAATCCTCCCGTGTACCGACCGCTGGTGGACCTGTCGACAATGGAAGAACGCCACATTATCCTGACCTACCGTCTTAACCGTGCCACTATCCATGAACTGTGTGCCCAGCTGGAGCCCGACCTGATGTCCCCCATCCGCCAACCCACAGGGATTCCCCCTCTGGTGCAGGTCATGTCAGTACTCCATTTCTTGGCAAGTGGGTCATTTCAGACAACCGTGGGAATTGCTTCTGGGATGTCTCAGCCCATGTTTTCGAAGGTGTTATCCAGAGTGTTGTCTGCCCTGATGAAATCCGTGAGGAGCTACATCATTTTCCCTGAGGTGGGCGAATTGGCTACAGTGAAGGGTGATTTCTACGCCCTAGGACATATTCCCAACGTAATTGGTGCCATTGATGGGACCCATGTGGCTTTGGTTCCCCCAAGAGACAGGGAGCAGGTGTACAGGAACAGAAAAAGTTACCATTCAATGAACATCCAGGTGGTGTGTTTGGCTGACCAGTACATCTCGCATGTAAATGCCAAATTCCCAGGGTCAGTGCATGACGCCTACATCCTCAGGAATAGCAGCATCCCTTACGTGATGGAACAGCTACAGAGACACCGTGTATGGCTAGTGGGGGACTCTGGGTACCCCAACCTGTCGTGGCTACTGACCCCAGTAAGGAATCCCCGGACCAGGGCAGAGGAACGGTACAATGAGGCCCATGGGCGTACTAGGAGGGTGATCGAACGCACCTTTGGCCTCCTAAAGGCCAGGTTTAGGTGCCTGCATATGACAGGTGGATCCCTAATGTACTCACCTAAGAAGGTGTGTCACATCATCGTGGCCTGCTGCATGCTTCACAACCTGGCTTTGCGCCGCCAGGTGCCTTTCCTGCAGGAGGATGGTCGAGACGGTGGTGTTGTGGCAGCGGTGGAACCTGAGGAGAGTGACGAGGAGGAAGACGACGGGGCTGAAACAGACAACAGGGACAGAATCATTGAACAGTACTTCCAATAGGACACAGGTAACATTTCAAAGATAATGTAGTAAATGTTAACTACTCTCCTGCATCTCTGCTGCCTGTCTATTTGCCCCAGTGTATGATGACTGAGTTTTGGCTTTTCCCTCCCTATTTCAGATCTGGGGTCCCCACTACGAGTCCTGTGCTTCGTTTCCCCATGGACTACAGCTTTGTGGCAGCTGTTTGTTGACTTCACCATGTACAAGGACATATTTGCACTGTCATGTCAATTACAATATATTGAAATCACAGCCAGACTCCAGATATTTTGGTGCAAAATAGGTGTTTATTTAAGTGCTCAAAATGGGATGGGTGGTTTCAAGTGGGTGGGGGCTATGGTGAAGGAATGTCCATGGCAGAGTCCAGAGTAACAGTCACACAGGTGCATTGTCCAGAGGCCTGTGGAGAGATGGAGCATGGGCAGTTCAAGGATGGACAGGGTGACAATGTGGGACAGTGGGATGACATCAGGTGGTATCCATTGCTGGCGGGGGTCTTGACATCCTACTCTGTCTTCTTGCGAGATCTCAGGGCCCTCTTGCGGGGTGGTTCTTCTCCTGCAGGAGGTGGGGGTCTGGTGGGCTGCTGCTGTGCGGGGGCCTCCTGTCCACTAGCGCCGGCGGAGGTGGTTGGCTGTTCTTGGTCCAGGCTAGTGGCAGGGGCCCTTGGGTGTTGTTCAGTGTCCGCCCTGGTGTTGACGAGGTCCTGCAGCAGCCCTACCATGGTAACCAGGGTGGTGTTGATGGCTCTGATGTCCTCCCTGTACCCCCGATAGTGTTCCTCCTGCAGTACCTGGATCTCCTGGAACCGGGCCAGTACCGTCGCCATCGTCTCCTGGGAGCGGTTGTATGCTCCCATGATGGTGGTGAGGACCTCGTGGAGAGTGGGTTCCCTGGGCCTCTCCTCCCCCCCCTATCGCACAGCTGCCCTCCGAGTTCCCCTGTTTCCCTGGGCCTCTGCCCCCTGGCCGGTGTGCCCACTACCACTGCCCCCAGGTCCCTGTTGTTGTTGGGGTGGTGGGTTATCCTGGGTGCCCTGTAGTGGTAGACACACCGCAGATTGACGCGCCCTGGAGACAGAGGCATGGGCCCGCTGGGTGGGAGCTGTGCTGGTGTTCCCAGAGGGGTTTGGGTCTGTAGTGGCCTGTGCCTGTGTGAGGGGAACCGACTGTCCAGAGGTCCCCGATGGTCCGGGCTGGTCATCGGTGTCCAGGTCGACAGAGCTGCTGTCATCGCTGACGGCCTCTTGGGTGGGGGGTGTGGAGATTTCTGGCCCCTCCGCCGCGGTGTGTTGACGGTCGGGTCCTGCAGGGGTATAGAGGTATGGTTATAGTTTCAATGAGTGGCATATGGGTGTATCTATGGGTTCTCGTGTCCCCAAGTGCTGGCATTCGTGTGTGGGGGCTTTGGTGAGGGTGGCTTGTGGGGGGGATGTGTATATGCATTGGGCATGCTTTGGTGATGGGTGTCCATGGTTAGTGGACGCATGCAGGCCTAGGTTTTGGGATGTGTGGGTTGTGATGGTGAGACATTGGCGGGGAATAGGTGTGCTGGGGGTGGGGGTGAGGATGGTGGTGGGGGTGAGGATGGTGGTGGGGGTGAGGGTGGGGGTGAGGATGGGGGTGGGGGTGAGGGTGGGGTTCGAGGATGGGGGTGAGGGTTGGGGTCTGATTTGGCATGCAGGTGGGGGGGAAGCAGTATTGAAGCTTCAACTTACCAGTATCCATTCCTCCGCCGACTCCTGCGAGGCCGTCAGGATGCAGGATGTTCAAGACTTCCTCCTCCCATGATGTGAATTGTGGGGGTTGAGGTGGGGGTCCTCCGCCAGTCTTCTGCACGGCGATGTTGTGCCTGGATACCATGGAACGCACCTTCCCCCGTAGGTCGTTCCATCGCTTCCTGATGTCTTCCCGATTTCTGGGGTGCTGTCCCACTGCGTTGACCCTGTCGACAATCCTCTGCCATAGCTCCGTCCTCCGGGCAATGCTGGTGTATTGTATCTGTGTGCCGAACAGCTGGGGCTCTACACGAACGATTTCCTCCACCATGACCCTGAGTTCTTCGTCTGTGAAGCGGGGTTGTCTTTGGGGTGCCATGGGGTGGTGTGTATGATGTGTGGGGTGGAGTATGTGTATTTAAGTGAGTTGAGTGTGGTGGTGTGTGTTGTTTTGTGTGTGGATAGTGTGTGGGTGATGGTGTTGAGTGGCTGTGGCTGGTAGTTTGTGGATGCTGGTGTCTCGCTCTGGCCTTCTTTCAGAATTTTTTAGCGTAGGGGTTTGTGGGTGATGTGGGTGTGTGTTTTATATTGTATTGTGTGTGTGGGAGTGGTGTGTGTATGTGTATCAGGTGTGTGGGATTCAAATCGTCCAATGTGGCTGAGTTTTGTTCGTTTGTGTGTATTTTGACCGCGGCGGTGTGTCCCGCCAATGGAATACCGCGTTTGAAAGACCGCCGCGTGGATTCGTGGGTCGTAATGGCATGGGCGTATTTCTGTTGGCGTGACGGTGGAGGTTTTGTCACCTCCACTTTTCCGCCGACCGCTGGTCTGGCGGTCTGTTGTGGCGGTCGGATTTTCAGAGGTTTGCCTTCTGCGGGTCAGAATGACCGTGGCGGGTTTCCGCGACCGCGGCGGGATTATGGAGGATTTCTGACCGGCGGTAGGCGCCTTTTACCGCCGAGGTCAGAATGACCACCTTTATGCCGACCTCAAACCTGGGGCTTGTTTAACTACTGAAGCTTTTGGTGTAGTCACAAATGTCTTGCCTTTGACTCCACCTGAACCTCCCCTGGCACCTAAAATGCAGGTAGCATCCTTGGCCTGCCCAGAGATCACAATGAGGTTCTAATGGTACTACCTACTTGCCCAGCAGGAAAAGACCTTGACACTGATGGGATACCTGCTGACTTGTTTAAAGCCAATGTGGAACTGTGGGCTTCACTCTTGACTAATGTCCTCAATGTTTCCCTAGCCATTGGCCCGCCAAAATCTTGGGTGCATGCTATCATAGTCCCCATAAATAAGATGGGCACTAAATGTGATCCATATTATTTTCATCCAATATCACTGATTAATTTTACCGCAAAAGTAATGGGGAGAGCTTTGATGGATTGGCTGCAAGCATGGGCTGGGGAACGTAACATATTGTCTGACCTGCAGTTTGGTTGTAGGCCTGGGCTGGGTATGCTGGAGCAGGCTCTCAAATTATACCTCTTAATTGGCAAGTACACCATGGCCAAGAGCGGTAAACTGTACTTGGCGTTCATGGACCGCAGCTGGAGTGGAGCAGTACACTGTGGATTTCTTAAGACAAGTCCATAGTGATGTCACTACCTATAGGGCTAAGCGTTGAGCTGTGGCTTCTTATGGGGCAGGGGTTTGGGGAATCAGTGACCAAGTGTGTCTGGAGTCTGTTGAGAACGGATTCCCTAAAAGGCTGCTATCTGTCCCCACCAGTACAAGTTCTTTCATTTGCCATTCGGAGGTGGGACTGGACTATAGTAGAAGCATCAGGTCTTTAGTGCTCCTGACAGTATTATAATGTCCCCTGTTGCTACACTGAAGACCAATGTTTGATCTTACTGTATGGTCACAAGACTGTGGAGGGAGGCCTCCAAGTAGAGTGTTCAAGCTTATGCAATGATCCCAGCTGGCCCTGGTACGGCATAATATTTAGTGTGGGTGGGGAACCAACACAATATGTTTTTGCTTGTCAGGTTGAGGCTAGGCACTGTTCACTTTTATGGCAGCCTTCCCGGCCCAGGGCCCTTATTTCAAGAATTTGCCTGTGTGACCCTGCAATGGCCGTTCCGTACAGAGCCCTTTCACTTCATGTTTTTTTTTGTAATTTCTGTGTGGCTTTGAGAAGATCATATCTCCTCACTGTTTTAAAGCAAATTAATATTAATTTTACCAAAGCAGCTTTTAATTATTCGTTGTCACTGTCGAGCCCGAGGATCTCGTATTGCACAGTCGTTTATATCCAAAAGGACATCAAGTTAAAGTATTCTATTATTGTTTGAAGAATGAATGTTGTGTCCTCTGAGTGGCGCCTTGCACTGCTTGGATATGTGAATCTGTTTTATGATGAATTGCTTCTATATAGGTACGATTTTATTTTGGATGGCTGCTTCTTTTATGATCAAGAATTTGGCCAAATAAAGATTGATTGTTTTTTTTTTTTTTTTGTTGAATTGAATTGCACATGGTTATTCTTATGCACAGATATTTATGCAACAGTCCCCATAGTGACCCTGGAAGGTGTTTAGTTTTCGTAAAATAACGCATAGAAAAGGGAAGAACCAATACTAGTAAATGCTCTACAAACTCAGCACTGTACCAATTAAAAATGTATTTACATAAATATATGCATACCAAAAGGACTGTTACTACTTTAATTTCAATGTAAATATAAAGCAGATGTAATGCATTGTGTATGTAGCACCTATAGCTATAAAGCACCACATGTAGGGCCTGCTTGCTGCTAACCACGTTCTGGTCCCAAAACCAGAGCTGCATAGCTAAAACGACACCTCATAGTCTCATTGTGTGCATGCCGGTACTCACTAATACCAAAATTGTCACCATATTGCAGCTCAATCCTTGGCCTTGTTGGGAGATGCCTTCCTCCACCATATAGTACCACTTTCTTTACTATTGTGAAAAAATCCCATTGAAATAAAAATAGGTAAAAGGATTTCAAAGAGGCATCACATTGTAGCAATGCAATGGCAATAATTTAAAGAGGACTATGAATAAGAAAAGGGCAATGGTCACAGGAGTTGCACGAGGCCTTTGAAAGTGCAGAAATCAAGTAGCATGCAACCCAAGTGCACTGTGGAGAGGATGATTCTTGAGGAACCTTTGAACATTTTCCATTAGGAAGGGGTAGAAGAAGTGAGCATATGGCATCTGAATCTCTCTTCCACATCTTCTGTATCTCTGGTCGAATGGTATGTTGTCTCAGAATCGTGAGCTAGAAGGCTGACTGACAATCAAGGGCTTTGTGAGCAAGGCAAAGGTATGACATTCAGCCCTCTGTTTAATCAAGGGCTAAGGGAGATGCCCAGTGCATCTCCCTTCAAGCTTAATATGTGATTTTCTACATAGGATTGGGCTCTTTGAAGCTTATCCATAATCATCGTAAGCAGATCCCCATGAAATGCCTTACAATAATCAGATGCTGAAATTACTATCGCAAGCAGAACAGTGATCCTTTAGGGAATAAGCAGCAATGACATGGCTCCTCAGAAGACACATTGATGCCATTAAGTATATTTTGTAATATTGTGTATCTGTGGAATCAATGATAGTTGTGCATCCAAAATAACATTGAAGTTTCAGACATTTTAGAGGTGCGTGGTTGAAAACCTAGAGTAGAAAGTCAGTCAAATTGGGGCAAAAATGAATCGAGTGAAGCTACAGACATATTTTCATCTTGTAGACCAGCTCCAGTCACAATATTTACCTGTTACAATCCATATGGTACTATTGCATTCCATTTTCCTTGTGTTTTTTTTTTATCTAAAGCCCCTACTTTAGCTGTATTTAGAACCCCAAGATTGTAAATGAGCATTTATTTTGACTTTTATGTTATATCACGCTATGTCATGTTATGTTATATTATGTAATGGTTTGCTATGTTATGTGTACTTGTACAGCATTGTCTCTCCCTGCATATATATCCTAGCGCTGTGAAAGGTGATATTATCACCTGAGCAAGAAGGGAGCAACAGAACTGAGTGGTTTTGTGGGTCCTCAAGAAGGGTCAGAATATCCAGTTTTTGAAAAGGTGAACAGATGGTAGAAAGGCAAAGATGCAGTGGGAGGGTATTGGAGGGTATTCCAGTCGAGTGGCAATCCAAAAGAAAAGGAGCCTTCACCACAACTGGCAATATGAACGCGGACGGGAAAAAGCGAGACACTGCGAGCATGATCATAGAACATACATAAAATCTATTCTGCGGATACCCTGACCCAGTGGAGTGGTTGTCTGTCGTGCAGATACTCAGTCTCAGGGGAGTGGCTGCTGCGTGGGCGTGACACATAATTTTAGAAATGGCCTGATTGGCGCAGAGGGAGCATTTCCTCCAGGGTAGATACAGTTACGTTCACAATTATACAATTTACTATGAGAATATACTTTCTTCACAATAAATGCTTGGCTAAATATATTTTAAAAAATTGCTGTACTGAGGTAGAGTGAGCAGATTAAGCAAAAAATAAAAATCTCTGCATTCTTCCATTCGTTCAGTGAGATTCAAAATTGTAACACTTTCTGCTAGAAATATGTATTCCAGATGCCTGAGTTTCATTCATTTTAAGCCACCCATCTGTGGATTATAATAATCAGATTTCTATTAAATAAATGTGCATATCTGTTTTTCAGCAATCATCCATGCATTTATTAGTTAATATAAATCCTGGCCGGAAATGAACCATGGAGCTAAAATGTTTCTGAAGGTTTGAACGGCATATAATTCAAGATTGTTGTAGTCTTCAAGCAGGCGGGCCTGTGAACTGTGAAGGAAAAGAGCATTACAGTGATCCCTTTCATGGGTATGAGGGATGCTCTGCTTGTCTATGACAAAGATTTCAGCGGCAGTTTTGTTAATGTAACATCTTCCGCACACCTCTGCTTCCACCAGGGCAACACAGCTCTTTTAGGTACCATTCAATGTTTCATTTCTAAATTGCTTGTCTTGAAATACTAGCTTTCTTAACTTTAAAAATCAATGAACCTTTGTGACCAGGCTCTGCTTAAATCATTGAAGTCGTCGGGCCCTCATAGGTTAACACAGAGAGAAACAGACTTCATTGACAACTCGACAAGCACTAGGGTCCATACTTAACAAACGTTGAGCACATTATGAAAATCAGCAGTACTGTGCTGTGTGGATGTCAATAAAGTGCAAGTGTCATTTTTACAAACAGTTGTGTGCTGATGATGTCTCCAGCCGTGCTTGTGCAAAACAAATGTTATTTTAGCACAAGGCTTACCTTTACCATGCTGAAACAGGGAGTCAGCATGGTGTTCCATGGCATTTGAACTCACCGCACACCACCCACTGCAAAGTGTAGCATAATGACCATTGGCAAAGGCTAAGCCCTGTATTATGATGAATTTCGCAGAAATTTCACGTTTCACATGGAAATATTCGAAATTCCTGATGCCCATTGTTTGTGCCTGTTTGTGCTTTGGTTTGGTGCCGGGAATTTACACAAAAGCCCGGTCATGCTGCTTTAGGAGATCTGACTTAGCCTGAATTCCGAGAGGTGTTTGTGCTATTCCCACTACATGACTCCCCCTTTGTAGTCATTAACAATGATTTGGCAGTACCGAAGCCCTTTGACTTGAAATTCCTGTAAACTGTTCATGAAAATATATTTAGTGCTAGAAAGTTCTGCAATCCTTCTGTTTGCACCATTTGGCATCATTTAGCATAACTTTGCGTCACTTGAGCGTCTACACTAACACAAAGTAAAGCTTGGCCTGCTTATGTACATGCAGGCAAATGAACTGTGTCACAACGATTATAGATTTTATTCTCTATCCTCTCGTCTTTTGGGGCCAAACCTAGGGCCAGATTTAAGGAAAAGTGGTGCAGCGCGGTGTTGTGCCAAAATTGACAGCGCTGTGCTGCGTCATTTTGGAAACGCAGGGATGTGCCATATTCAAGTGAATACGGTGCACGCCTATGTTTACCCCTGCACCGGCGCTAAATTTAGCTGCCAGTGCCAATGCAGGCATCCTTGCACCATCGTGCAAGGGTGTCTGCGTTGAGGGGTGTGATTGTTTATGTGCGGGAAGGTGTCCCTTCCTGCTCATAAACAATCATTTATTGCGCTTTGGCACTTCTGTGTGAGCTGCACAAAGCAGCACACACAGAAGTGCTAACAAGTCATTTTCAAATGATTGTTTATGTGCAAGAAGGGACACCTTCCCACACAAAAAACAATAATTTCTGGCATTTTGCTCTTTCTATGCAGCACGCATAGAATAAGCCCAAAACGTGAGGAATAAAAGTATTCCTCCTCACTGAGCCCTGTGTTAAATCGAAGATAATCCACAGACCAGGAAGATATTTAACGAGCTTTATTCCATAAAAAGATTCCTCTTCAGATAACGTCCCAGCCTCCCCTTTCATCTCCACAACGTCCTCTGCTCGCGCTCACAGCTCGCGCTCACAGCTCTGCCCCACCATTCTAAGAACCTCTCCAGGTTCTAACTCAAGGCTATTAGGATATAACACCCTGCTAACGCTACCCCTGGCTATGGGTCCCTCGGGATGGCAGGGTTAATGTGTCCTGCTACCCTGAGAGTGTAGACTCTGCCTGCCAAACTCCAAATCAGACCAATAGAGTAAATGACTACAATATCAAATAACTAAAATAGTGCATGTATTTTTTATAATTTTTGTTTTACATTGATCTCTCCTGTGTTTTTTATTTAGAACAACACAAAACAAATATCTTCTGTTCGTTTTTTCCTTCCTTCATTAGCTCAGCAGCTATACATGGAGTCAGGAGGTACAGAAGAAGATTAAATATCACATTTCAGTTCTCTGAATTCTTACTTGAATAACTTAAATCGATCACATCTGCTGCGAGTCCCAGCAGTACTATATTCTGTGTATCATCCTTAGCTGCCTGGCGGGCCAATACTTTCTTGGGAACACCACACAATGTGGACAATCCAGCAGGAGATTGTGGTGCTGTTCAAGCGTACACCACCCACTACAAATTTTAGCATAATGACCATTGGCAAAGGCTAAGCCCTTTAAATGTTAGATTTCACAGAAATGTCATGTTACACATGGAAATATTCGAAATTCCTGATGCTCATTGTTTGTGCCTGTTTGTGCTTTCGTTTGGTGCCAGGAATTTACACAAAAGCCCAGTCATGCTGCTTTAGGAGACCTGGCTTAGCTTGAATTCCTAGAGGTGTTTGTGCTATTCCCACTACATGACTCTCCCTATATTCTGTGTAGCATGGTTAGCTGCCTGGCGCGCAAATGCTTTCTTGAGAACACCACGTACTGTGGACAATCCAGCAGAAGTCTGTGGTGCTGTTCCAAATCTCATGTCCAAAGGCTGAAACTCAAGCAACTTAATTTTCCAGAATTCTGTCAACTTCAGAATAAGAGAAAAAATAAAATAAAAGACTCATATTTAATAAAAGAAGACTACAGTTCATTTCACATGAGTAACTGTTTATAATGGGCCATAGTGTAACATTCTAATTTTCATCATTATTGTAACATAATTATTTTAATTACTGACATAAATGTAGACAGTTTATGATTTATAGTTCCCATACACTGAAATGAGATGAGTGCCACTGTCTATCAAGGAATCCATGGAAATATAGCACATAGAAGAGGTTCAGGAGGGAGGTATTAATCACAAGGGGAGTACTGTTCATGTGGCTGGTGCTGTATGAGGGTGGTACTGTCCATGAGGGTTGTGCTGTTGAAGATGGTGTGGCTGGTAACATCGACCATAGAGATGGATCGGCCTTTGCTTTTGGTCGGGTGTACAAGTGGACAGCCAGGAATGAAATTTGAAACTACCCTACCTCTCACAAACACTCAAAGCTGTCTTAAAGGTCATACGATTCAGCTTTAGAATTATATACAATAAACATTGTGTTAATGCGCATTTTTAAGAGGAGTTGAGTTCCCTTTACACTTATACTTCGTTAAATTGCGAGGCATTCGTTTGTGTCATACAGACCCTTTTGCGTTTGCAATAACGACACTGTGCATGCACAGCAAACCATCACAAAGTTGGTTATAAAAAAGCGGTCATTCTTATAAGCATTATTGTCACGTGCTCCGAAATTAAAATCAAGCTTGGGTAAACGGGCGATGCCACCAGATGAATCACCACATCTCTGTGTTGTATCAGGTACTGATGGGTATAGAAAGTCAAATGTGCACTGCATTCCCTGAATTCTCTAACAGTCCAACAAAACCTAATATATGAAAAACATAGACAATGGGTCTGGAGGACCTGCAGCAAATATAAACACGTTATTTTTTATTTTTCCTTGTACAATAGAAATCATTTTTTGAAATAAAAATCTATCAATACAACACTGAAACCTGAAGCATTCCAGTCTCGTAAACATAATTGATATTCAAAAAATATGAATGTAATAACAGGTAGTGATTGTACTAGGATAGTTTATGTGCTGCGTTAATTTACCCTTAATCTCTTTCGGTGTATTTACTTCTGAAAATTCACGATATCCTTTTCAAAAAATATTATGAGCAGCTGGAATTTGAAAGTAAAGAGTGGAGCACAAGTTCGAAACATTTTTCCCATTTTTTTCCATGTATTACTTTATCTGCACATGTAAATATAAATATATTATCAAGTTAAATCATAGACAACAACAGTATGCTGATTCTATTCGAAAAGCTCTCAGAGAGAGGGTAAGTCCAAACCTGTCGTGCTCAGTCCACTGATACTCAGGTTAGACTGACAGTGAATGTTCAAAATGGCCCCCTTCTTTTGTCAGTAGTCCTTGCCTTACCACTCGTTTGTGGTTTATGTCTGTTTGGATTACAAATGCCCACGCCAAGAGACTTGGAGGTGTAAATAAACAGTGTTTATTATAATTTTTAATTTTCAGGTGGCCGGGCCACAGGCAATGACACGGATAGAGGGGCAGTGCACAGCACTCCCCTTAGTGTGCATGTATGTTTGGCCAGCCACCTTGGGCAGGCCAAACACACATGCGTACTGGGCTCTGTCCAACCCGGCACTGTTTTGCTGGGTTGGAGAGAGCAGGCAGAGGCTCCAACTCTGCCTCAGGTCACCAAGCCAGGGTGCTCGGAGCAGCATTAGGATAGGTCGCAGGGGAGCTGGGAGCCTGTGCTTGTAGCGAGTGGAGTGGGAGCAATAAGGGAGGCAAAGCAGCGTCGGCAGAAGTACGTTTCTTTTTTTTTAATTCTTTATGTTGTGGTGCCCCCGCCCCTCTGCTTTGCCCCTGCAAAAAATAGACCACAAAAATCATATGAAATTTTGGAACAGTGGTGCAAGATGAAATTTGCAAATTTCATTGGCATAAAAATACACCTGGGAGTAGAAGCAGCTAATGTATCTTTTAATTCAGAATGTTAAAGGAGCAGTCTTTCTTCTCTAAATGATCTGTGCACAAAAAATTAGCTTCTGACAGTGGCATTCGAGCCTTGTATTGGCATGTAATGGCATGCCTTTCATCAATTAATTAAAAATACAACAGCAGCATTTTTCTCTACATAATCTCTTTGAGTACATCTAGGTTTGGACATTGTCTCTGAAAGACTAATATCTGTGAGAATAGCTGGTACATCTGGGACTGTATTACTGATAGTGTCCTGGGTGTACAACTGGCATGTGCACCCAGTTTGTGAATCCCCGATGCACTCTGGTATTCAGAAGGGGCTGTAGAGAACTGGGCCGCCCCGTGTCTTATACTGATAGAGATGACACACATATAGTACCAGTGCTATTGTGAGAAGACATTCCCTTATTTGCATAGGGGTGTGGCGCCATGCAAATGAGGGAATCACTTTGCCTCCACACCCACGCCATACTATAGACATGGGAGCAGAGGCAAACATGCCCTTAGGAGGTGCAGTGAAAGTGTGCCACAAAAAGACAGCCCTCTTGCGAGGCAAAAGAGGGTTCAATAAACTCCCTTCCACACAGGTGCAGTCACTTAGTGCACCCTCCTGCAAGGGGAACTCTCCCCCTTGAAGCAGCCGCTCTGTATTTCACTTGAGTTTGCAGCTGCCCTGAGAAAAGAGCTTTCATCTTTATAGAACAAACTTTCCCTGCTTGTGCCTGGCACATCTGTTTAAAGGTATTCTTTGGCTCAAACAGGGAAAGCTCACCCTATTTGTAATACAGGCCCTAAATGGGACTACAACTATCTTCCCAGGCAGGCAGACAGTTAGACGATAGATTGTTAGATAGATAGACAGATAGATACTTTGGCACAGAGAGTACACAAGTTGCATTTTTGAATTTATCAGTCCACCATTTGTTTTCATGTCCACTGTTAGACCTGACAGCCTTAGGGTTGTCACACCTAACTTTTTGCCTGCCTCCCTGCACTTTTGAGATACTGTTTTTGCTGGTTTTTAGACTCTGCACACTTTACCACTGCTAACCAGTGCCAAAGTGCATATGCTCTCTCCCTTTAAACATGGCAACATTGGATCATACCCAATTGGGCTATTTAATTTACTTATAAGTCCCTAGTAGAGTGCACTATGTGTGCCTGCAGCACTGATTGTGCCACCCACTTAAGTAGCCCCTTAACCTTGTATCAGGCCTGTCATTGCAAGGTCTGTGTGTGCAGTTTCACTGCCATTTCGACTTGGCATTTAAACGTACTTGCCAAGCCTAAAACTCCCCTTTTTCAACATATAAGTCACCCCTAAGATGTGCCCTGGGTAACCCCTAGGGCAGGGTGCTGTGTAGGTAAAAGGCAGGGCACGTACCTGTGTAGTTTACATGTCCTGGTAGTGTAAAACTCCTAAATTCGTTTTTACACTACTGTGAGGTCTGCTTCCTTCATAGGGTAACATTGTTTGAATGGTAGCTGCTGATCTGAAAGGAGTAGAAAGGTCATATTTAGTGTGGCCAGAATGGTGATACAAAATCCTGCTGACTGGTGAAGTTGGATTTAATATCACTATTTTAGATATGCCACTCTTAGAAGGTGAGCATTTCTTTGCACTTAAATCTTTCTGTGCCCTACAATCCACGTCTGGCTGGGTTTAGTTGACAGCTCCTTGAGCATTCACTCAGACACAGCCCAAACACAGGATACTCAGCCTCACTTGCATACATCTGCATTTTGAATGGGTCTTCCTGGGCTGGGACGTTGGAGGGCCTGCTCTCACACAAAGGACTGCCACATCCCCTACTGGGACCCTGGCAGACAGGATTGAACTGAAGGAGGACCTGGTGCACTTCTAAGCCACTTTTTGAAGTCTCCCCCACTTTAAAGGCACATTTGGGTATAAAAACAGGGCCTCTGCCCTACCAACTCAGACACTTCCTGGAGACGAAACCTGAACCAGAACCTGCACCCTGACAAGAAGAACTGCCTGGCTGCCCAAAGGACTCACCTGACTGCTTTCTGAGGAGGGCTGCTGCCTTGCTGTTGCCCTGCTGTCTTGCTGCTCTCTTGCTGTGCTGCAGAAGTGCTCTCAAAGGGCTTGCATAGAACTTGCCTCCTGTTCTCTGAAGTCTCAGGACCAAAAAGACTTCTCTCCTGCAGCTGAAATCCCCGTGCGGCGAAAATTCGATGTACCGCCTGCTAAAAAAGATGCACAGCCTGCTCGTGACAGGAGATCGACGCAGCGCCAGCGATGCGACCGGAACTTCGACGTACAGCCCTACTGGATCGACGCAAGCCAACTCAGAACAACAACGTCTGACTTCCTGAGAGGAACCGATGCAGCGCCTGCCGTGCGGAAGAAAAATCCACGCATCGTCCACTGGAATCGACGCAGTACCTGTGAACTTCGCTCCGCAAGCCCAGGATTCCATGCATCGTTCCTGAGGTGTGTGAAAACCCCGCAACCCGGAGAGGATCCAAGTCCGCACGCCGGAAATCAACGCAACGTCTTCCCTGTGTGGAAAATAACAACGCAAGTCTGTGTGCAAAGGAGCGAAACTGACGCACACCTACAGTTTTCCACGCACCTCCTCCTCTGCAGTCCCTTGCGAGGATTTTTCAATGCAAACCAGGTACTTTGCCCTGCAAGAGACACTTGTTGTTTCTAGGAGAACTTAAGACACTTTTTATTGCTTTTACAGTAATATTTCAATTCTAAGACACTTTATATCACTTTCAGTGATATCCTACATTTGCTTAGTTCATCTTTAATCATTTTGACCTGCATTTATCCAGATAAATATTATATATTTTTCTAAACACTGTGTGGTGTATTTTTGTGGTGCTATCTTGTGTTACTGTATGAGTTATTGCACAAATATTTTACACATTGCCTTCTAAGTTAACCCTGAGTGCTCAGTGCCAAGCTACCAGAGGATGGACACAGGATACTTTGGTTTGTGTGTGACTTATCCTGACTAGAGTGAGGGTCCTTGCTTGGACATGGGGTAACCTGACTGCCAACCAAAGACCCCATTTCCAACATCCACAATTAAATGTTATGATTATATTGCGGGAGTAAGGTCAATGAGAAGATTTTGGATGCCACAAGTGACAGGTTTATGAACATTAGCAAAAAGCAAGGGGGAGCAAGGAGGACGGTCTACTGCCAATCTCTTGTGTGGGATTTCCACGGATGTGATATTTTGCAGATTTGGGGTAAACTTAACCAGGAGTACATGGATTTACAAATGTGTGGTATTTTTTTGGGAACAATTTGCACTTTGTAAATCCAGCCATTTGCCTTTGTGATGTAAATTCACAAGTGCAAATAGCAGTGAAGTGGGTCATGATTCACAATGAGAGACTAAAGGTACACATTTTTGGAAAATTCGCTGGTAGTTGACATAAACATACTCTTTAGAGGCCACATTAAAACCATGCACGAAGGCATAAAGAAAAAAAATCTAAAAGCAGACCACGTGTTCTGCTAAATCTAGAACATCTTTAATTCATGAATATTGTTAGTGGAACATGCAAGTGAAGCCTCTAACTATTAATAGGTAGTTATAAAAAAATGCCCACGTTGATGAACATAATTAAATATGGACTTAAACTGACCTCAAAAGGGAACAAAAGATTTATTTGAAACTTCAACAGTGTTTCCGTTTGGCAGGAGCTTTGCAGTCTATGCGTAATAAGACATTCAGCACATTAAAGTGTGTTAATTGGATCCGAATTATAATTTGTCTCTTTGTGCAACTTAAAATGAAATCTCTTTTGCTAACGGAATTTAATATGTATAACCAGTTGAATTTATCAAACGGCAGAATTTTTTATAATATGTTATTTGCACTGCCTGAAAATACATATTATACACTTTGATGTGAAAACAACCACTACAAACAATGCTGCAAATTTTAACACCGTGGTTAAGTTAGTGGAAGCTAGTCGGCTGCTTACTTGAAAGAATCTTCTGTGATTGTACACTTTGATGTGGATTAAGAATTAATTTCCCAGTTCTTTTCATTTGCTGAGGTTTCTTTTCAGTTTATAAGTAAAGAAGATGATTTATGAATTGTGTGTTATGTGGTTACCTTTCCAGACTACGGATTTTGGGAATTGTTGGGTTAGATCAAAATATCCTACAGACAAGTGACCGAAGTCATCTGGTAATGATGTTGATCAACTTCAACAAAACGAAATTCAAGTTCAAAAGACTATATTCAGACAACCTAGAAACAAATAAATGACAACCGAGGAGTGCAATACATGCACAGATCTAAACAATACATCAATGCCCAGTGGTTTCAGCACTAATGCACAATCCCAACAGCACCACTTAATACATTGCAAAACAGTATTCATTGGTGCTGTTGGAATCACACTATTGGTATATTTTCATCTGCGCAGGCAAAAGTGCCCAAAAAAATGCGGCAAGGAAATGTCTTAGATTTCCTTGCACAATTTTTCAGCCCCCTGTTATAGGGGAATGCTCCTTTTGCACACATTATGCCTGGTGCAGGCATAATGTAGTGCAAAGAGTTACAAAGTGGCGCAATGCATGCATTTTGCCACTTTGTAAATATGGCGTGGCGTTTTTGACCTTCTATCCCCACATTAGCATAGAATAGAAAACATTATGCTAACGTGGCATTGAAATGGCACTAAGGGCTCTTTACTATGCCCTATAGTTCCCACAAAGGACGACTTTCATAAGTGTCACTGTAGTGTTGGGGAGGATGTTGGGCAGAGCACTCAGTTTTTCCTGATGGGAGATCACCACAGATTGCACGGCTAACCTAGACTCAGATTTGGGTATAATGGGCCTGATTCACGGAGGTAAATTGCACACATAAAAAGATATGACATGCCTATCTTTTTCTGTGTAGAGTTCTCATCCCTGACTGTGGAGTCCCCATACTCATAAACTTGCCATTAAAATGCAGTTTTGTGAATTCCAAAACAGACATAAACATTTACAACAGTGTATGTTTACCTTTGTGAATCGGGCCCAGAGGGTTTCTTCTTTAGGCAGGATAGGTGTTACTATGCTGTCTTAATTTTATGTGTTTTTAATGGCTAGCTTTGTGTCTACATCCAGGTAATTGCACACTAGGTGTCACCGGGGCTTGGAACAGGGCACAAACATTGTAATATACATTTATTTCAGAGGAAGAGGCTGATTCCTATAAGGCCTTTTATTATAACAGTATTTTAAAAATCAAAGGAATATTTTAGGCAGGTTTTTTTTCCATATAAGGATGCTGGACTCTCACTCACTGCAGTGGTATGTTGGATCTTTCAATCCACTCCTCAACCTCGATAATGTGTCTTCTCATCAGGTTGCACTCCTTAGTAGGAGCTGTAAGAAATTGACCTATCAGTTGAGGGTGGTAGGTACCTGCCTCAAGTACTAATCACAATCCTTGTCAGGGTGAACCCTCAAAGTCACTAAATTAACTGGACCTCAACTCCCTGATAGCCGTGGTAACTCAAAACAATGTGTAAAGTATTTTTGCAGTACCAAAACAGTATTAAAGTTAAATTGCAAAGCAATTAAAAAAAACAAAATGATTAGGAAAATAGAGTAAAATGTAATAAATGAAATGACAAAAAAATGGCAAACATCTGATAAGGGGAACTGGACATAAGAAGTTTGAAGTAGGAAGAGCCTTACGAAGCACAAAGTGCAAATGATAATGAATTGCTGTGTCAGAATGGGACCTAGCCACAATTTGACTCTGGCTGCAATGGAGTGCGATTCAGATACACTAACTTGGTTCGTTCTGATATTTACCTTCTGACTTTGCTCCTTTAACTCCCAATCCTCCACATGAGTACCCTCCTAAAGCCCTCCAGGACATTAGGAGAGGCGCGTACGGACTCACAGGGCAGCAGGCATAGTCCACCATCGGAGTCCATTCCATTGCGTCGGGTTGGCAGATGCGGTGAAGGTCTCTTGGAGCTTGTTGTATCCCTGTAGCTTGAACAAGGGGTCCAATATATGACTCTTAGTGTTCCCTTCTTCATCCTGCAGACATGAGATAGCAGGTCTAGTCTTCCAGGGTTCAGATTGCAGAGATCAGATTCTGTCCTCTTCTGGTCTTCGTTAGGGTCAGAAAGTGTTCTGCAGTGGGTGCCTGGCACTGCAATATTTATGCCTCACATGAGCCAGTGAGTGGGAATGACAACTGGGACACCCTAACCAGTAATGGAAAAGTTCCTGGGGTTAAACTTGCCCACTTGGAGCATTTTCAATGTGTGTGGGGAGTGTGCTATGGTAATTGTTTGACTTGCAGGGTCATCTCAATAGTTTTTTCCTGTTTTCTGAGACAGACATCTAGAACAAATAAAGTGGAGTTTTCAGCAACCATATAGTTTATTCACAGAAAGGGGCATATATCAAGCCCCTAGTGGCACCGAAGCATCACTTTTTGTGACTCTCCGCTGGCACTGTGCACTGTGACGTATTTACAAGGCGGTGTTAAGCCACTTTTTGTGGCTTAATGTCACCATGTAAATACGGCCCCTTCACGTGCAGCACTTTGCTTAGAAGGGGACTGCATTGGGTATTGCTGTGGGCGTGCTACAGAAACACCCATTGCATTTTTACACTGCCCCAGATTTACAAGAAATTGTAAATGTGTGGCAGCGCCAAAATCTAATGCCACCCTAGGGGTTAGCATGGGTTGGCTCCATTTGCTTAGGCTCTTTTCTTTGTTCGATGGGCTTGGGCATGCCCATCTCTGGTACAGTGTGACAGCTGGGTGATTGATACAGATCATTCGGTCCCCACCCCTTTCCTCCTTAGGAGCTGGTTGAAGTTGTTAATTGCTCCTTTTTTGTGGGGGGACCTTTGTTCCTGCTGCTGGAGAAAACTGTAATAAACTAGGCACAACAGGTTGACAAAAGGCCTGGGCTCCGATCCTGAACTGAGCCAAAGAAATATGGCAACTCTGAATGACCCATAAAGGGTACATATATCATTTTGAAAATTATAGAATTGATTTTCCCGCACAGTTTGCATGCCAATTCAAGACGTCAGTGACCTCTGTATGCCAAAGGGAAGGGAAACTGCACTCTAAGGCAGTTCTCTCCCTATCTTTATATTAAAGTGTCACTATAGGCAAAACAGTAAGTCACACTTAATTTCCCTATTAGTGTACACTAACCTTATAAGGTCTATCCCAGGTGAATATCTAATACTGCTGAGCCCCCATTGTGACGGGCTACCTGCATGCAGTTACCGGGCTGTACACTACAGTAGTCTCCCAAGCACAGCCCCCACACATGTGTTTATGTGTGTGCACACGTGTTCATGTGTAATCAGTGAGGTGCCCTTTACCCTTGCAGCATCGCAGTGGCCTTATCTTAGAAGGCGGACACTGATGGTAAATATACACAGTCCATTTGCCATGTGATCATTGTGGGTGAAATCCATGCAGTGAGACTCACCCACAGTAAAAAATTATAAATCGGTTTATCCAAAAAGAAAAAATGTGTCCACACTGAATGGGCGGACCCAATTGCAACAACTATATTGTCTTGCAAGTATTAGTTCACACTGAAAACTGGAGTTCTGTCTTTCATGCAGTTACCTGGAAGACATGAAGAAAAAAATATGCCAAATTGTGCTTGCATAGAAAAATGTGAAGATGGAGAATATGTAGTAATAAAAGCAATGCAAAAGTTGGCATTTTCACACCCAGATTTTGTAACCTTCAGATATGTTGCAGGGTTTTTGTTAGGAATATGCAAATGTTGTGTTTTTGTGCATATTTAAAATCAACCCTTTAGGAATAATTCAATACTGTATATCACTATCATATATAAGGCACAATCACAATTCACAGACGTGTGAGTGCATGCGGCCTCCTGAACTTGCAGACCTAATTCACAAAGCATTTTCTGTGACTAAATGTTTTTTACTAGTAACATATGTGTGGTTACTCAAAAATGCTCATGAGGAAGTAAGACATGCTTCCTTGTCGAAAAAACATTCTGAATAAGATCTGTGAGCATGCAGGTCTTATGCCTTCAATTTAATTGGCTTAAATTTGGTGCAAGACACAAATCCTCTAAGCAAAATCTTTGTGAATTGAGTCCTCATTTACTTATTGGTTCTCATCACTCACATGGGTGTAAGGACAGTTGCCTACTTACACCAATAATTCTGTCTTCCTGAAGCCCTGTGGTGTGTCTAAGATTACGAGTTTTGAAGGCTATGTGCTGTATTTGTCTACATGAATGTATTGTATTGTATTGTAATAGTATTTATATAGCGCTTACTACCCCTGATGGGGTGTCAAAACGCTTTATGGCGAGTAACACGCTACTCCGGAACCCAATTAGTGGTGGATTAGTATAGGGAAATTAGTACAGTTTTAGTATTATTATGAGTTAATTTGAGCAGAGGATATGTGCGTTTGTTAGTTGGATTGACAAGAGTAATGGAGAGATAGGGTAGGGATGAATCCAGAAGTGTTAACTGGGAGTTTATAGTAATAGGATGAAGCTTGGGATGAGTAAAGGAGAGATGGAGGAGGGAAGAGTCTGTGGAAAGGGTTAGGGAGATCATAATAGCAGGAGGGGTCAAAGGTGAGATAAATGTGGGAGAATTTAGTAGGTTTGTTTGGGAGATGTAGCAAAAAATACTCAGGTTTGATCCTGGTTATCTCACTCATTCGTCTGCATCATGGAGAAGTGTGGCACAATGGTTATAGCGGCAGACCCTGAAGCAGAGATATGGCTCGAGACCAGGGTTCAAGTCCTGCTTCGGCAGGTCTTGGGCTCAATTCCCTTGGACCAGATAATTCTCGCCTTGGTGCCTAATCTAATTAATTAGTCCCACTCTGCAACTCTGGGCAATAGCTTGCTTAATCTCCACAAAGGCCCCAACAGGGCTTCTATGCCTTGTTTCACCCTGGGGGTGCCCAAGAGTGGGCACCTCACAGGGAAAAGCCAGGAGGGGTTCCATAGTGGTATGAGTACAGTTCCTTGAGACCCTAATGGGTGAGTAGTGCGCTATACAAGTGCAACGTTTACAGTATTTTGTTCTGCACTTGCCTTCCACTTGCTCAGACCGGTAGGCACAAGCAGACGCAGAATGAGTGCACCTATTTGTTCATGTGTTTGAGAATTCGAATTTTGCAGACACATAGGGTCATTCCTCGATCGCGCAACTTTCCGGATGTAGTGTGGAATGTTGTGAAAGGAATATGGAGTGGTCACAATATTGTGACCAAAAAATCAAAACTTATCATATAGAGGAAGTTGGGGTACAGAGGGAGGTATAGAATAACTATTAACAGTAGATCTATATATTTGGTCAAGATATGTAGATGTGTAGTTAGTTATAATAAGCTAATACTTACCTGTTGATATTGTGGTCCTTTATAATCTAGTCATAATATTGCAACCATTTGCTATTCTTTTGTCAATATTCCGAACCAACATCCGCTGCAACTCTTGGCATTTCCGTATGTGCAGAGTAATCTGTGTACATGGAAGTATCTTATAGGAATAGGGCATGTGAGTTTTATGCTCAGCACAAACAAATGAGAGCATTAGTTTCTGAATGTAGGCCATCATTTGCGTTAGCTTTTTTACAGTGGTTAGTTTGGGATGCCGTAATTGTTTCATTCCCTTCAACTTCTCTTGAAGCCCCTAAAATGAAGATACATTTCTCTTTCTTTCAGCTGGGATCTTGGAATCCATTCACTGGTCTGAACGGGTCTTTGACAGACAGAAGACTGGAGAATAACATGCGTGGAGTGGTTCTGCGCGTAGCAACAGTGCTGGTAAGCAACTCACGCTCCGTAGCATCAGTTGGTTTCATGTGATTTCCTTTTTTATTCTACAAATGGTTTCTCTCTTTTGTCGGGCTCTTTCTTTCTAAAATGATTGCTCGTAAGCCTACCTCCAATTCCTGATACTCCCTGTCCTCCTCTAGACACTCACCTCCCCTCCTCGCTCTGTGCACCTTCTAATGGTTTATGAAAAATATTTGTAAAAGTCCCACTTTAATGGAGAATAGTGAAGAAAGTAGTTGCAGAAGTCAACGCCTCACTTGTCAATATTCAATCAATGTGTCATTTCAATTTAAATTAAGGATTCATCAACAAAGTTTCATTTCAGGAGGGTTTACAATGTAAAAGTAATTTGTTACAGGAAGACAGGCAGTACAAGAGCTCAGGGGAAAAAAACAACTTGTGAATTAAGGGTTTCAAAGTGCTAAGTTGACTCAATTAAACCAGCGCTAGGGACAGTCATCATGATAATACTGCTACCTGCAGTATTAAAGGGCAATAATAACAACAATACTACTACTACTACTGCTGCTACTACTACTAATAGTAATAACAAAAAACAGCCACTATTACTTCTAATGCTAATAATATCACTATTAGTAATAAAAATGAGTATTACTAATAATAATATTACTACTAATAATAACGTCTACTGCTAACCTAATAGTAATTGCAACAGTAGCAGCAAAATATAATAAGTTTTACCGCCACAGACATGCAACTTCAAGATGCTGTAAATGCAAACAAGTGAATTATCAATAAAAAAAAGAATACCCTCATCTTTCTTATGCTTCTTAATATACACTTTTTGATGTTGATATTCCATGCTGCTTGGGGAGTGTTCGGAATTTTGGTTATTCGTGGCTTGAAAATAAATATTTGACATAAAGTAAGATGAAATCAGTATTATCTTGTGAAAAGATAAAATTATAGGTACACAATTTAGTTGTTAAACAACCATTGTATTGATAGAAGTAATAGCGCTCGTATCTGCTGCTTCTTACTGTTGCATGTAGTTGTGTGCTCATTTATAATATGTGTATCTAATTTTCGCCCCAATGACTCATTGCCTAAGCATGGATGTATCAGAGAGACAAATGGCCATAAACAAGGACCAGTAAGAGAAGAGCTTATCATCTGATAAAGAAGATCTATGGAGTGAGCTCTCCCAGAGGAGAGCTACTAGTAGTGCAGCAGATGTAGTGATATAGGTGTAGCGGCACCAGGGCCCAGGGATGTGTGTGGCCTAATTCACCCTAATTAGTGTCAGATTTTACTTTTGAAGGAGAAGAAGAGGATTGGGGGCCGAAGGTCCTTGGTTAAACGAGGGTTCATTCCACTCATGATACACCACTGTGAACAACTCTCAAACATAGACCTCACATTTGGGCAAATGAAGTTCAGCTTAATGAGCCCTCTCACTTATCCCATGAGATCTTCTGAAGTTCATCGTTACTTTCACTGGTTGATCAATAGTTGGCTATTCATCAAAGAATTTGTGATCAACAACCTAACACCATCCACAAATCCATGTAAACTTCTCAGCACTCCCCATTTTTGTTATTTAAATTTTAATCAAACCAGACTCTTACAAGAATATTTCTCATAGCATATTCAAAACGAACGTGCCATTGCATAACATATCATAGCATAGGAGAGCATAGTAAAAAGTCTTATGACACGCATACCATGACGAAATCAGCTCATTATATGATGTGGTTGTGCAGCATAATAAACACAAAAACCAGTATAAGGTCTTGTCAGGTTTGTTCGAAAAACCATAGCTTGCCCGAGGTAGCTGTGGGTCTGAGTTGTCAGGCTTAATCAAAGGAACATATATAAAGTACCAGAACAGCTGAACATAAAGAAAATACAACACAATCCAAATGCAAAACCATTGTATAAAAATAGGTTTATTTTTATGTTTAAATAGACACCTCAATGACATAAATCCACTGGAGAATTCCAGAGACATGAATTTTTAAACACTAAATCACTGATTTTCACTTACCACAATAAATCATTGTAATATACAACAACTCGGGATTTAGGGCTAGCTATAACAAATAACTTGAAAATGGCTATAAAGGCACTCTTGTGGTGACCAGGATCCAGTCAACAAGACCAATAAGACCAAATAGTCTAGTAACCTCACAGTCAAAGAAGTCTCTCGTCCAGTTCCAGGCTCTATGGGTGAAGCACCATAGACTATAATGGTGTAGTTCTTATGCCAGGGACACAGGATGCTGAAGATGCTCAAGTATTTTGAGTTGGTGATGGGGGTCCTTCTGGGGTCAATTGTCAGTCCACAAACAGGGTGCAGTGACTTTGGCCACAGGGGTCGATATCGCTTGAAGTCCAGATGAAGTCCAGTCAAAAATAATTGCCACATGTCCACTAGTTTCTGCTTACAGCAAAACCAATGGTTCCTTTAACTGGTGCTGACTTCCTTGATGGGTGGCCAAACTGCACTCTGGTGACTCTTCTGGATTCAGCACCATTTGTATGTCAGAACTTGGGCCCGAGTCACAACGGTAAAGTTAGACTTTTGTTCTAAGTTCAGATTAAAAGTCTAACTTTAAGACTTTTCATTATTCAGAAACGTAAGATACGAGTCATATCTTTACTTCTGCCCTTGGGACAGATTCCAAAAAGTTGTAAAGTTAGACTTTTGGTGTAAACTTAGACCAAAAGTCTAACATTACCTTTGTGAAGTGGCCCTGAGTTTCCCAGGGTACAAATTGGCAGTCAGTAACGGTTTGGAGTTCTTTGTGACCAATTCACCAATACAAGATTGTTCAGCTTTTGTGGTCCTTTAGCTGTAACAAGAACTCAGCCAACTCACTCTTGGAGACACATTCTCTGTCTGGGGCTTAGGTATGACTTTTTCTCCAGGAGGGAACCCAAGCCACAGTCCTTTATATTCTAGCCCATGGAGCAGCAGTTGTAGTCCTGTCTTTGGTGCTACCTGTCCTTGCCAGGTCAAGGGAAAAGCAGGACAATCCATCCTCAATTATAGATGTGATCTCAGGTCTGGGTGCCAGGAGTGCCACTTTTATGTCCAGTTCCTGCCCTAGGGGATGTGGCAACTACTCGCCAATGGACTGCCATGTACTGATGACTTTATAAAGTGAGGAATTTAGCTAGCCCAGAATGCACCATTTTGCCCACCCTGAACATGGCAGACCTCTTCTCTTGGCATGCAGGGGCACTGTTACAAGCACTGATGGATCGGCCTTGATGAGTCAGATTCCTTGCGCCTGACGCAAATGCCCTACCAATGCCATGGATGCACTGTATTTACAATACAGGGCTCCACGCACAAGGATTCATGGATCCATGAAAAACTTGGACTCATCTGTTGGCATGAAAGTGGCACATTGCTTGAGTTGTTGGGAAGACCAACGCAACTCCAGCAATGCGTCATAACACAGGGGTGAGTCCCATGTTAAAAACACTGCATCAATCCTTATGCCTGGTTTGCGAAGGTGTAGGTATTTTTATGCAGTCAAGTCAATACTACTCACCTGGGCCCCTACCAACGATGAAGAAACAGAAAAAACAATTAATTCCATCCACTCAGGCTCCCCCTCGGACCCCTGCCCCCACCGCATTTACAACAAAGCCAGCCCAACCATCGCTCCCGAGCTTTGCGACATAATCAACAGCTCTTTCAACGCCGCCACCTTCCCAGACCCCTGGAAGCACATAGAAATAATCGCACTCCTGAAAAAGCCCAAAGCAGACCCTGATGACCTCACCAACTACCGCCCAATTTCACTCCTCCCCTTCCCTGCCAAGGTCGCTGAGAAACTAGTGAACACCCGCCTGTCTTACTTCCTAGAGGAAAGCAACACACTCAACGCCTCCCAGTCTGAGTTCCGCAAGAACCACAGCACTGAGACCGCCCTCATCGCATGCACTGATGACATCAGAACCAGAGTCGACAAAGGCAAGACCGTCGCACTCATCCTCCTGGACCTCTCCGCTGCCTTCGACATTGTCTACCATCAAACACTCCGCACACGCCTCCAGAACGCAGGTATTCGACACAAGGCCCTAGACTGGCTGACCTCCTTCCTCACCGAAAGAACCCAGAAAGTCTGCCTCCCTCCCTTCCACTCCACAGTCACCAAAATTATCTGCGGAGTCCCCCAAGGGTTCTCCCTCAGCCCTACCCTTTTCAACATTTACATGACCCCACTCGCCAACATCCTCCGACCACACGGAATCACTATCATATCCTACGCAGACAACACCCAGCTCATCATCTCCCTCACACGAAACCCCACTACCGCCAAAACCAACCTCCACTCTGGACTCTTTGACACCGCAACATGGATGACAGCTAACCACCTCAAGCTCAACTCCAACAAAATCGAAGTCATCATTTTCGTCCGAAACAAAACCATATGGGATGACTCCTGGTGGCCCACCTCCCTAGGCCCCCCACCAACACCCTCAAACCACGCATGTAACATCGGCATCATCCTGGACCCCTCCCACTCCATGACCTAGCAAATCAATACCATCACCTCCTCCTGCTTCAACATACTCCGCATACTGCGAAAAACCTTCAAATGGATACCCATAGAGACCAGAAAGACCGTCACCGACGCACTCATCAGCAGCAGGCTACACTACGGTAACGCCCTCTACACCGGCACCACACTCAAACTCAAACGCAAACTCCAGAGGATCCAGAACGCAGCTGCCCACCTCACCCTGGACCTCCCACGCCATGAACACATCTCCCCACACCTCAGGTCCCTTCACTGGCTCCCAATCGACAAGAGGATCACCTTCAAAATCCTCATCCACGCACACAAATCCCTCCACAACGCAGGACCAACCTACCTCAACGAAAGAGTGAACTTCCACACTCCCACTCGCCACCTCCGCTCCGCCGACCTCGCTCTCGCCACAGTCCCACACATCTGACGCGCCACCACCGGAGGCAGATTCTTCTCCTACCTCGCCCCTAAGCCCTGGAACTCCCTCCCCACCAACCTCCGCAAGACTCAGAACCTCCTGCTTTTCAGAAAGAACCTCAAGACTTGGCTGTTCGAACAGTAATCTACCCCCCCCCCCACCAGCGCCTTGAGACCCTCACGGGTGAGTAGTGCGCTCTTTAAAAAATTTTGATTGATTGATTGAGGGTGACAAAATGAAAATATTGTAAATTTCACTGTGTCAGTTCTGCATGGCTTCTTACGTGGGAATGCCTACCCTCCATACATTATACCTGATGCAGGTAAATGTGATGCAGGCCTCTACAAATTGAGACACTGGGGCCCCACGCATCAGTTTGGAAGTATGGAGCAGCGTGGAGTATTGACTGTGCTGCTGCTGCACACACAAAATGATGCTGCAGGTGGTGCAAGCTCCTTGTAAATGTGGGTTGTAGAGCTCCCTAGCACATCCAGAGGTGTGGCTACCTGGAGGCTACACATCCACAAAAGAGCTGCCCCTCTTGTGTGTGGCTACCATTTGCTCTTGACATTATCTCTCAGGACAAAGAGAGGTTTCAAACCCTGAGACAGTTCAAATTGTGCTCATCCTGTTAACATCTTTACTGATAATCGGATAATCTGATACTCTGGTTAACTCGAGTTTCTGGCAAAGTAATCCTCAGAAAAAGGGTTTGCAAATAGGAGCCAAAGTAAGCAGACAAGCTTAGATACAATAACCATTTCAAACGTGTCTCTCGCTACCCTTGTTGCTTCATGTAAACTGATGCCTGTTCCTGTACCGGGCTAAAACCTTAGAAAATGCAGTGATAACAGCATATCTTTCCATATGCAATAAAATTAAAAGAAAGGTACTAGACGGTTACAGTTAATTCCAAGTTATGATTGCCAAACATGAACGTTTTCCTTTTCAGGAAGACATCACTCTAACAATTTCCCCCGATTCCTTCTTTGGCTTACATTGTTTCAGTCATCTTTGCATGTTTGCCTAATGAAGTCATTGACAGGCTGGTATATCTGACAGTGCATAATAAAAAAAAAACATAAAGGCAGGGTCCCAATTTTTTTCTTCACAGCTCGACATGATTACTGAGGAATGCCAGGATTTCTGAATACTGAGTCTGTCAGATCTTAGTTTTAACTGCTACTTCTTTCTTCCACCATCCTACAATTGCAGTCTTTGTATCTCACTATTGGGAGTTATTTTTTATTCATTTATCTTCCTATGTCATTATTTTTTATTCTTTCGCTTTTTTCCGTTCTGCCTTTCCATTTCTTTCCCCGAGTCAAAGTCTGTTGATGAAAACTAAATCCCTGTCAAAAATGAGTCTCGATGGTTGTGTGTCAGTATATTAAGCACCACAATAATGTGCTACAAAAGTAACATAGCCAAAGTATGGAATCCACAAAATCATGAAGGTAAATATATTTAGGAAAGTATAGATTTGTTATTCTTAGCTCCACATTTACATACCTTATAGATATATGTATCGAAATAGTACATATATGTGGAGTTAAGTATAGTAAATCTGTACTTACCCATATATACAGGGAGTGCAGAATTATTAGGCAAATGAGTATTTTGACCACATCATCCTCTTTATGCATGTTGTCTTACTCCAAGCTGTATAGGCTCGAAAGCCTACTACCAATTAAGCATATTAGGTGATGTGCATCTCTGTAATGAGAAGGGGTGTGGTCTAATGACATCAACACCCTATATCAGGTGTGCATAATTATTAGGCAACTTCCTTTCCTTTGGCAAAATGGGTCAAAAGAAGGACTTGACAGGCTCAGAAAAGTCAAAAATAGTGAGATATCTTGCAGAGGGATGCAGCACTCTTAAAATTGCAAAGCTTCTGAAGCGTGATCATCGAACAATCAAGCGTTTCATTCAAAATAGTCAACAGGGTCGCAAGAAGCGTGTGGAAAAACCAAGGTGCAAAATAACTGCCCATGAACTGAGAAAAGTCAAGCGTGCAGCTGCCACGATGCCACTTGCCACCAGTTTGGCCATATTTCAGAGCTGCAACATCACTGGAGTGCCCAAAAGCACAAGGTGTGCAATACTCAGACACATGGCCACGGTAAGAAAGGCTGAAAGACGACCACCACTGAACAAGACACACAAGCTGAAACGTCAAGACTGGGCCAAGAAATATCTCAAGACTGATTTTTCTAAGGTTTTATGGACTGATGAAATGAGAGTGAGTCTTGATGGGCCAGATGGATGGGCCCGTGGCTGGTTTGGTAAAGGGCAGAGAGCTCCAGTCCGACTCAGACGCCAGCAAGGTGGAGGTGGAGTACTGGTTTGGGCTGGTATCATCAAAGATGAACTTGTGGGGCCTTTTCGGGTTGAGGATGGAGTCAAGCTCAACTCCCAGTCCTACTGCCAGTTCCTGGAAGACACCTTCTTCAAGCAGTGGTACAGGAAGAAGTCTGCATCCTTCAAGAAAAACATGATTTTCATGCAGGACAATGCTCCATCACACGCGTCCAAGTACTCCACAGCGTGGCTGGCAAGAAAGGGTATAAAAGAAGGAAATCTAATGACATGGCCTCCTTGTTCACCTGATCTGAACCCCATTGAGAACCTGTGGTCCATCATCAAATGTGAGATTTACAAGGAGGGAAAACAGTACACCTCTCTGAACAGTGTCTGGGAGGCTGTGGTTGCTGCTGCACGCAATGTTGATGGTGAACAGATCAAAACACTGACAGAATCCATGGATGGCAGGCTTTTGAGTGTCCTTGCAAAGAAAGGTGGCTATATTGGTCACTGATTTTTTTTTGTTTTGTTTTTGAATGTCAGAAATGTATATTTGTGAATGTTGAGATGTTATATTGGTTTCACTGGTAATAATAAATAATTGAAATGGGTATATATTTTTTTTTGTTGAGTTGCCTAATAATTATGCACAGTAATAGTCACCTGCACACACAGATATCCCCCTAACATAGCTAAAACTAAAAACAAACTAAAAACTACTTCCAAAAATATTCAGCTTTGATATTAATGAGTTTTTTGGGTTCATTGAGAACATGGTTGTTGTTCAATAATAAAATTAATCCTCAAAAATACAACTTGCCTAATAATTCTGCACTCCCTGTATGTACTTATCTTTACTATATGTTGGTAGCTCATATTCCGGCTATGATATTTATGTAGAACGATATTGAATATTCCTTATTTCAGCAATGTGCTGTGTTGTAGCCCTTTATCTTCAACCACTTGCACAAATTAAGCAGTGCACCTTTCAAAATTGTACTTACAAACACAATACAAATTTTCACTTACAAAATGGTTACCCTACCACATTATGAAGATGCACAGGGCTGAACTGGCATTTTGTTCTATTGGGTGTTGCCCCAGTTGACTGAATTACTTGTAGGTCAGTTTTGAAAGCACAGGGCCACTGCTGAGGTCTCTGTCACTTTTCCCTGCTCCCCTTTGCTAATTGCAACAGTCACATGGCTACTTCAAGCGAGAAAATTTACTAAATATCCTTGTTCCTGAAAACACAACCAAAAAAGAGTGAGAGGCATATTTACCATTATTTTGTGCAGCAAGCCACATTGCAGCGCTGTGTGAAAGGGCGGGAATTTGCCCTCATGTATGGCTCTTTCCTGTCCTTCCATTGTGCTGGCACCCTTTTTGCTGCCTACTGCCAACACAAGCACCCTTGCACGTTGATGCAAGGGTGCCTGCGTTCTAGGCAGGATTGTGTTTTTGCAGGAAGGGTCACCTTCCGGGACACAAACAATCCTCAGAGTCATTTTCCTCTTAGAAAGTGGAAACAATGAAGAGAAATAAATATATTTCTACTTGCTGTGTCTCCCCTGGAAAGGCATAGCATTTTGACTCATTCCGAGGCTTGGCAGTAATGGTAAATCAGGGAATGTGCAAAAATCCATGTGTGGATGTGTGGGAACACCCATGCTCCACCCATAGAATACCTCCCTGGGGCAGAGTAGTGCAATGCTGTGATTTGTGCTGTGATGTGTTACTCCAGATTTATCAAGCCACTTACGGCCACACAAGGTGGCCTTGTGTGGCTTCATAAATTTTGCTTTTGTGTTGCCTTGCCCTTGTGCCCCCCCCTTGCCTGGCACAGAGGCGACGCAAAACATTGATAAATATGCCCCACAATCTAACCATGTGCAATGTAATCTGGTGATCATGTAAAGTAGTATAATGCCCTTGGACTACGTTCCCACTAAATATAAAAATATGCAAAATGAAAATGGAGAGAAGAGAGGGCGGTGGGGAGAAAGAGATCAGAAAGAAAGAAGACAGGGAGGAGTGGAGGAATAGGATGGATGGAATAGAATGAGGAGAGGGAGGGAACATGGCTCAGTTGAGCATTTTTCCAAGGCTCCTTAGTCCTGCCCTGAAGATGAACAGAATTGTCTGTTTCCTATGCTGTCATCTATTTTCAAACCTTGAAATTCCTTTGGAAACTGGTTTATTGATAATAGTTCTATCGGCACTTGCAACATTTAAGGCTGCTAAACTCTCTGGGCCGCATTTATGAGGATGGTGTTGCAGGGCGGCGCAGCAAGTACCTTGTTGCACTGCCCTGTACCACTGGGAAAGGGCAGAAATGTGTTGTATCTAAAAGATATGGTGCATTTCTGTCCTGTCCTCCTGCGCTGGTGCACAAATTGCTGCCTAGTGCCAACAAAGGCATCCTTGCACCATGGTGCAAGAACGCCTGGGTTGCGGGTATGATTGTTTTTGCGCAGAAAGGAATACCTTTCTGCACAAAAACAATCACAAGAGGTGTTTTCCTCTTTCTATGTGTGCTGCAGAATGCAGCACATACAGAAAGATGAAAAACGGGGAGAAATAAATATATTTTCCCCGTTGTGTCATTCTTACGCCACCCCTGAGGTGGCATAGGAATCTGACACATTCTCAGACTTTTAAATCGGGGAATGCGTCAGATTTCTTCCGGTTCCATGGGTGTTGTGTGGGAACACCCCAAGCAACACCCACGAAACGCCTCTTTCATGCTCTGTTATGCACGAAAGGAGTCCATATTAACAAGGCCATGAAAAGCCACGAAAGGTGGCTTTGCGTGGCCTTGTAAATATGGGTTGGAACTCTGCGCCACCAGAGCATCAAATAAAATGAGCTCCTGCGGCTTAGCTTGCCGCTAGGGCCTCATGAGGCCCTCTGTGTTTTAGATAGAAGGTGAACAGTAAGCACTGGTGTCAGAAGGATCAAAAGTATGAATTTTGTAGAAAGTAAAGAGCTCTGTAAAGAATCAATTTAAAAAGGTGTCTGTTTCAAATGGTGCACTGCGAGTTTACTTGGGGAACAAGTCAGCCATAAAAGAACAGAGCATGTTGGTTCCATTGAGGTCAGGCTGAGGTCAGAGGCATGTGAATTTAATGCAGCAGAAACTTGTCTACAATGCTTTGAGCATACACAGCCTCAATAAAGCTTCCGTACCCATGAAGGCATCCTGTTAGAAGCTGCCATGTTACTTTGGGAGCCTGTTGTTCGTCTCCACATGAATTAGGCTCAACACTGTGTTTCTTTCAAAGTAAAAAAATAGTTTCAGTTACCATGCGGGGGCGTAATGTACCACTTTAGCTGCCTTTGTTTCCAGAAATATTTTCTTTTGTTTTTGTCGCTCTTCACAATCATGGTTAAAAAGAAATTAACTGGAAATACTCAGCGGGTGCATAACGGAGCTTGGGAAAGTGAAGATGGCAGGTAGCCCAGCTCTGACTCGGAGAAACTCCTGCGGTTTCTACAATAAAAGCTACCACTGCAGGGAAACTCGACCTGTGCTCAAAACTTCCATATAGCTAAGGAAGTAGAAATATGTCCAAAGAAAACTTACCTGAAAATATACATGTTATGCGCCATGGTGGACATTTCTGTGCCATGCTGTCCTAATTCACACAAAATTCGTGCCACAAGGCAACCATGTCAGGTCCGAGCATCTGAGTCAACTGTTCATTGCTTTAGGCACCCTAATTAAGTCAATCGGAAGCGATGCAACTATGCAATTCAATGTACATATTCATCAGTTTGATTCACTACCCCAGTACACGCCACAAAGTGGAAAACGCCTTGCTTTGGTTAGGCAAGATATGAAGCAAACAGATTTTGTGCTTTGCAACTTCACACCTTTGAAAGCGCTATTGTCAAGTTCATACGTGTCGTTCACATGATCAATAAATCAATGAACACCCAGAAAAACCTGCAATCTCCCCATCTTCAGTAAACATGTACATCCAAGGTGCAAAGTGTTTGGTAAGGGTTAGTACCGCGCGCGTGTCACTTTGTAGATTAATTCACGGGCTCTCGGCCTCCATTGTGCAAATAAGGCAAAGACACAGAGGTGGTCATTCTGACCCTGGCGGTCTTTGACCATTCAATTTTGTGGAAAGCCTTTTCTTGCAGATCTGGTTCTCCCACTTTTTCTAGACAGGAGGGAATTTGTATATGCATTTTCTGATCAGTAGGTCCCGTTCAACAGTTATCTTGTGTTTTAAACGTTTAAAGAATCTGAGCACCAATTACGGCAATCGCCAATCTTCTTCTATAGTTCCCTCTTTTGTTTAAAGATGATTTCTGTGTGATCCACCCAAATTTCCAAATTTGAAAATGTACGATCTTGGTAGATTTTGAGAAATATACCTGCTCATATGCACTTAAAGTAAATGTATTGACTAGACGGTGACAGAAAATGCATTTGCACATTTAGGACTATACTCACAAAGTTACATATATTTGTGTGTTTAGCTTATACGTCCAAATTGACCTTTTTACAAATTCAAAACTCCATTTGTATTCTCAGAAGTTGGCCACTCTAATATTTTTGGATAAATTAATGGCGGATTTTCAGTCGACCTTAATGTAAACATTGAGCTGTATCTTGATTGTAAGAGCAAATGTTTCTCGAGGTTGAAAAGGGGGGTGTAACACAACCCCCTGCAGGCCCCACGGCGCAGGGAGAGAGCCATTCTTAAGGACCCACCATTCAGCCAAAGGCCTAGAAAGGGGATGTCAGAGCTTTGTGAAGTTGCCACACCCCACTGGTTAGAAAGGAACTGGATAGAAGGGAAGATCTATTTTACACATGACCCAATGGTGAAAGCACACTGGACTCATTTCCCCTCTAGCGCACTCAACAGGTAGAGTTGCAGCAGGTGAATACAGTTCACCAACAAGCCACATTGTGGCTACAGTTTTGTACAGCAACAGCCACAGAGCAAAATAGAGAAGATGGACACAGTGTGCCTATGTCCTCAAAAGCTTGAGATGGTCTCTGTGGCAAGGTGGAATATCATTGATCATGAACATATTGCATGTGCGCTGCTTTGGATATGCTCTTCACCTTTTAGGAGCACCATTCGCCATCAACAACCTGCTTGTCATATGCATGCTGTGACCCATCAGATAGACCCGTCGAGTAGTTGTCAGGAATTCTCCACTGATTGCACCTTCCAGTTCACTTACTAAAAAGCCTGTGTTATCTTCGAGTAATTAAATATTACACATCCACAATCAGCTCTGTGAGTGATACAGCACAGGAAATGATTGTCTGAACAGTCACAAGCAAGATTTGGAAGGGGCAAATTTAATTAACATAGTAGCAGAGCAAGCACAATGTGTTGTATATGGTGCATCCTTTTGAGGAAGCCACTCTGTGAGACAGAACTCTGTGTAAGTTAGTGAGAAGTCGCTGCAGATCTCTATTCTAGAAATTAGTCTTTCCAAAATAGAAATGAAACATAACTGCCTGATACTGCACAGGTAAGCACAGCTGGGTAAGCAACTACTCTCTATTTGGTTTTACCATTACATACACTCATGAAACAAAACATAGAATATCTGTTTTTATCTTTGACTCAGGCCCACAATCGAAAATTACTTTCAGTCGCTTGCCAAAAAGAAACAGAAAGAACAGGAAGCTCCGGAGCAGATTTTGGGCCTGATTCTAACTTTGGAGGACAGTGTTAAACAGTCCCAAAAGTGGCGGATATACCACCTACCGTATTACGAGTCCATTATATCCTATGGAACTCGTAATACGGTAGGTGGTATATCCGCCACTTTTGGGACGGTTTAACACCGTCCTCCAAAGTTAGAATCAGGCCCTTTGTGCCAAATGATTCCCACTTTACAACTCCAGGGGCTCATGTACCAAAAAACGGGTTTGCGACTCACAAATTGCGAGTCTGAGCGACTCACAATTTCCGAGTCGCAAACCCATATGCAGGATGGTGTCCCTGACACCATCTGCGAATCGCTGTACTCACAGGGATGGTGGCCTGCTGGAGACAGCAGACCACCATGGCCCTCATTCTGACCTTGGCGGTCTTTTCGCAAGACCGCTGAGTTACCGCCGCGGTGAAGACCGCCGACCGCGGCGGTGTGCCGCTGTGCGCATTCTGACCGCTGGGAGCGTTCCGCCGGAAAACCGCCAGCAGCCACACTGGCGGTCGGCGGGAAAGTGGAGACTGGTCAACCTCCACCGCCACGCCAGCAGAACACCGCCCACAGAATTACGACCCACATTTCTGTGTGGCGGTCTTCTGTTGGCGGTCTTCTGTTGGCGGTCACGTCCCTATGGCTCCCGTCGCCTCCCGGAGGACCAACGCACAAGGTAAGTTGATCGTCCGTGAGGGGAGGGGGTGGGGGGGTGTTGTGTGATGTGGGCGTGCATGGGGGTGTGCGTGTGAGTGTGTAGAGGGGGTGTGTGAGTGCGTGTATGCGGCCGGGGGGTGCTGCTGTGTCTATGGGTAATGTGTGCTGTTCGGCAGGTGCGCATGTCGGCATGTATGTGTGCGGGTATGTGTCCCCGTTGTGTATGTGTGTGTAGGGGGTGTGTATATGTGCATGTTGGGGGTGTGTGCATGTCGGGGTACATGTATGTGCATGTCGGGGTGGGGGTGGGGAGGGGGTTCGTACCACCTCTGGGGGGTGGCAGGGGGGTGGAGGGTGTGGGGGGAGGACTCGGGTGGGTAGTGGGGGGTGGGGGAGACCCCTATCAGTGCCAGGGAAGGAATTCCCTGGCCCCGATAGTGCTTACCGCCATGGTTCGCACGGCGGTTCCCGCCCGCAAGAAACCGCGGCGGTAGGCAGGGTCATAATACCCTTGGCGGTCTTGGGACGACCGCCGGGCCGGAGTGCGCAAACTCCAGCCCCGCGGTCATGACCGCCGCGGCGGTCGGAGTGGAGAAGTAGCGGTCGGTCGCGGCGGGGACCGCCGCGGTCAGAATGCCATTTTTAATACCGCCGGTCTGTTCGCGGTCCGACCGCCGTCTCTCCGCCGACCGCCAGGGTCAGAATGAGGGCCCATGTCTGTGACTGTTTTATAATAAAGCAGTTCTTTTTTTTTTTTTTTTGTATTGTAGCCCGTTTTCCTTAAAGGAAAACGAGTTGCAATACACTCGAGAAAATGAAACGTTTTTGTTTCATTTTTTCAGAGCAGGCAGTGGCTCTGAAAAAATGATTTTAGAGCCATTCACAAAGGGGAAGGGGTCCCATGGGGACCCCCTTCCCTTTCGCGAATGAGTTAGCACCCATTTGAAATGGATGCTAACTGCGAATTGCTTTGCGACTGAGTTCGCGGACACAAAGCAATTCTACATCGCGATGCGAATCGCAAATAGGAAGGGGAACACCCCTTTCTATTTGCGAGTTGCATTCCCATTTTGCGAGTCGGTAACCAGGTTACCGACTCGCAAAATGGAAAAGAGCATTGCAATGAGTGTTTTGCATGGCGCAAACAGCAAAATTCGCTGTTTGCACCATGCAAAACGCTTTGTACATCTGGCCCCAGGTGTGTTGTGTTGAGGTGAAATTATGGAATGCATTCAACCGTCAGACAGACATTACTTTCGAACTAGCATACCACATGGGCTGCTAAAAACACCTGGATTTCTAGGAACAACAAATGGATGTCCAACAGCTGCACAGACTGTAAACGTATTTATGAAATATATGGCAGGTGCAAAAGGACGTTGATCCACTGCACTACTTCATCTCCATGGAGTCTGGCCTGCTTAACATGTCGTGTGACTATTAAAAGCTTAAGCTACCCCTTGTTAGTATGCAATAATTATGTTTGTTTAGTGTGGCAGGTGGTTTTCTGTCTGAACACAAAATACACCACTCTGTGGCTCATGTAAACTAACAACCTTCACCATAAATAATCAACACAATCAAGCAGACTATGCTAAGTTGCCATCAATTCTTACAGAAAGACACCAATAGGGCTTAAACAATAATGTGCCTCTAGCTGGAATGGGGGTGTAGTCAGGCCAGCAGAGTGGTGATGCCAGACATTATATCCATGGTACAGTAATTCAAAGAGACATAGAAGCCTATATGGCAATGGTTACACAAAGTCAATATCATTTTTATAATGGTCTATTGAGTCTTGCATTCAAGATTTGAGACCATTTAACATTGCTGTGTGTTGATGATCTAGCAAAGTTTCACAACTAGTAGGGACATATTACTTGTTCACTTTCATTCACATGCTTCAACAATTTTTGTAATGCTTCCAGAAACTGATCTATACACACCGGCACTTTCTAGTGAAAGCTTCACAGAGGAGCTTGAAGAAGAGTAAGTTGTATCAACAATTTCAAAGTGCATGCCCTTTTATTTTATCAACACTTCCACATGGAGAAATCCCAGTAAAAATACTCACTACCAAACCATAATAGGAGGTATCACATTCCTTAATGGAAAGTCAGAGACTCCACTCAATTTATCAGTGGTTGCACAGGTTTGTCATGCTCCACACCATGGATGTTAACAACTGCTCAGTGAATTGTTCCTGGTTGCAGGTTTTCTGGGACCCACATACTAGCATCCAAACGTGGTTGGGTTATCTAGCCTTTGCTGTATTTGCTTACTATATGTGAATACAGCAATACCACTATGTAACCATAAGGGCACAAGTACAGCAGTATGGTGAGGTGTACAGGCAAAATATTGGAGGAAACAATTGTGTTGAACAAACTATTTTGCCAAACATATAGAGGACATATATAACATGAAAATATGTTTCTATGGGGAAGCAAAGTTTTACTATCTATAACCTTTCACATGTGTACCTTGACATTATGAATCTCTTCAAAGTAGGTAGCTGTGGAGTTAAGAATAGCAAATCTATACTTACCTATTTGCATTTACCTTTTTTATATTTTGGTCCTCGATATTTTTGACACAATATTCTCTCCACACTATGGGGCATATTTATACTCTGTTTGCGCCGGAATTGCGTCGTTTTTTTTTACGCAAAGCTAACTCCATATTTATACTTTGGCGTTAGACCCGTCTAGTGCCAAAGATCTTGGAGTTTGCGTCATTTTTTAGCATGGACACCTACCTTACGTTAATGATATGCAAGGTAGGCGTTCCCGTCTAAAAAATGACTCCAAGGCATGTGCGCCTTATTTAAACTCCCGTGCAAAAATGACGCACGGGAGTGGGCGTGTCAAAAAAAATGACGTCCAGCCGCTTTTGTGTCATTTTTTAACGCCTGGTCAGGGCAGGCGTTAAGGGACCTGTGGGCTCGGAAGGAGCCCAGAGGTGCCCTCCCATGCCCCCAGGGACACCCCCTGCCACCCTTGCCCACCCCAGGAGGACGCCCAAGGATGGAGGGACCCATCCCAGGGAACTTAAGGTAAGTTCAGGTAAGTATTTTTTTTTTTTTTTTGTGGCATAGGGGGACCTGATTTGTGCCCCCCTACATGCCACTATGCCCAATGGCCATGCCCAGGGGACATAAGTCCCCTGGGCATGGCCATTGGGCAAGGGGGCATGACTCCTGTCTGTGCTAAGACAGGAGTCATTTCAATGGGGGTTGGGAGTAAAAAAAAATGGCGCAAATCGGGTTGAGGCCAATATTTTGCCTCAGACCTCACTTGCCCCATTTTTTGACGCCCAAGCTCCATTTTCCCCTACGCCGGCGCTGCCTGGTGTGGGTCATTTTTGTTGACGCACACCAGTCAGCTGCGCCGGCTAACGTCATTCCATAAATAAGGCGCCCGCATGGCGCTTTGGAATGGCGTTAGCCGGCGTTAACATTTTTGACGCACAACTGCGTTGGCGCAGTTGTGCGTCAAAAAGTATAAATATGGCCCTATATTTGTGTTTCCGATTTTCTGTCAGTGATCTGTATAGTGAGGGACAAGACAACAATGGTGGTGTCATACTCATACCAGTTCCAGCAGCTTACCTGGAGGTTTAGTGGGCAGACCCATTACTCAGTGAATGTGAATCATAATGCCTTGCCCTCATTACTTACCCCTAGGTAATGCTCCCTCAGGTATTCACCAATGCACCTGCTTTCACTCTCTCTCTCCACTCCTGTCACCAGGTATGTTGGCATAGCATCAAATTAGAAGCAGCATGTTCAGACTCTGATTGATACAGAAACAAACAGTATCTTTTCCACTGCATCATCAGTCTGACAGAAGGAGGAAAGCATATGCACGTTGACATTTTCATTCATGGAAACTTTACCCCTTCTTTTTTTACAAAAAAGCAAGCCTACAACACAAAAGCTGCAGTGAATCCATAATATAAAAAAGAAACTTGTGGCAACGAAATGAAAATTATTAGTAAACATTAAAAAAGACAAACGAAAATGCACAGACATTCAAATCACAATGAGTAACAAACCTCCACCTCAAACAAACGGAAATTCCTCCAAAAATAGAGAAATGGTAACCCCATACAGAAGGGGGAAATGACCAGTATAATTGGAAATAAAAAGAGAAATATAATAGTATTTGTTAGAAATGGGGTCTTTGGTTAGCAGTCAGGTTGCCCCCTGTTCAAGCAAGAACCCTCACTCTAGTCAGGGTAAAGGAAAATCACACTTAGCTAACCCCCGCTCACCGCCTTGGTAGCTTAGCACGAGCAGGCAGGCTTAACTCAACAGCACTGTGTAAAGTATTTGTACCAACACACACAGTAACAGAGTGAACCAATACAAAATGACACGACACAGGTTTAGAAAAATAGTAAATATTTTATCTAAATAAAAAAGACCAAAAACATTACAAATCCACAATACACCTTTAAAAATATGATCTTAATACTTAAAAACAAAAAAATAGTGCCTAGAGGCACAAATACTGCAATTTGATGTGAAGCGACGTCGTGACGGAGTAGTTTTCCACAATGTGACACCACTGGTGCCGTCTACGGAGTCGTACGGACCCCCAGGTACAGTACTTTAGTAAAACAAGCAGAAAACAGGCTGGTGCACGGAGTCGAGGAGTGACTGGATCTGATGCTGTGTCAGTTCCGGTGCTACGGGGCAGAGGAGCAGAGGCGTCACACAACGGTGTCGGTTCCTTACTGCAGAGCAGTGAAGGTGAGGCAGCGTCGGTTGTGAGGTGACGGTCCCTTGGTTCCGGCAGATAGGAAGTCCGGCGAACTCACGATGCTGTGGGGTGACCCCACAGGGTCGCGATGACGTTACAAAGCCACAGGCATTGCGATGGCGTCAGATGTCGGACTTACGCAAGGCCAGCAGAGTCGTTGGGGTCTTCGCGCTTCTGCGAAGTCCAAGGCTTCGTGGCAGGCGGAGTCACAGTTTCCGTGCAGCGGCATCCTTAGCGAAGTCGCACAACATCGTTAGATGGGTTTTCTCCAGAATTTCCCTTCCAGGGGCCCAGGGGCTGGAAAGGCACCCTCTGGCAAGCTAGAGTCTACAGAATGCAGACTCAGAACTGGATGGAGAAGCCTTTGGTGGCTCAAAACAGGAGGCAAGCTCTACTCCAAGCCCTTATATATTCTTCTTCAAGCAGGAATGAACAACAAAGTCCAGTCTCTGTCCCCTTTCACAGGCAGAAGCAGCAACTGCAGGATAGCCCAGCAAAGCACAGTGACGGGCCAGGACAGCACTTTTCTTCAGCTTTTCAGCTCTTCTCCTTGGCAGAGGTTCCTCTTGAATCCAGAAGTGACCTAATACCCCTTTCTGCCTTTGAAGTCGGTAAACTTCAAAGGGAAGTCTCTCTTGCTTGCAAGATCCTGCCTTGCCCAGGCCAGGCCCCAGACACAGATTAGGGGGTTGGAGACTGCATTGTGAGAGGGCAGGCACAGCCCATTCAGGTGTAAGTGATCACTCCTCCCTCCACTCTAGCACAGGTGGTTCATCAGCATATGCAAGCTACACCCCAGCAACCTTTGATTCACTGTCTGGAGGAGATGCACAAATAGCCCAACTGTCAAACTGACCCATACAGGTAATCCACAAACAGGCAGAGTCACAGAATGATTTAAGCAAGAAAACGCCTGCTTTCTAAAAGTGGCATTTTAAAACTAACAATCTAAAAACCAACTTCACTAAAAGATGTATTTTTAAATTGTGAGTTCAGAGACACCAAACTCCACATTTTTATTGGCTCTCAAAGGGAATCTGGACTTTAATAATATTTAAAGGTAGTCTCCATGTTAATCTATAAGAGAGATAGGCCTTGCAACAGGGAAAACATAATTTAGCGGTATTTCACTGTTAGGACATGTAAAACACATCAGTACATGTCCCACCTTTAAAATACACTGCACCCTGCCCACGGGCTACCTAGGGCCTATCTTAGGGGAGGGGGGGGCTTACATGTATAAAAAGGGAAGGTTTAGGTCTGCCAAGTGGGTACACATGCCAAGTTGAATTGGCAGTTTAAAACTACACATACAGGCACTGCAGTGGCAGGTTTAAGCCATGTTTACAGGGCTAATCATGTGTGTGACACAACCAGTGCTGCAGGCCCTCTAGTCGATTTTGATTTACAGGCCCTGGGCACCTCTAGTGCAGTTTATTAGAGACTTACTAATAAATCAAATATGGCAATCATGGAGAACCAATTACACATACATTTTATACAGGAGCACCTGCATTTTAGCACTGATTAGCACTGGTAAAGTGCCCAGAGTATCAGAAACAGTAAAATCAGAGTCCAGCACACATCAATAACTTGGGAAGCAGAAGCAAAAAGTTAAGTGAGACTACACCAAGGATGCCAAGTATTCTAGTAAAAAACACAAAGCGTTTTCTCACTTTTCTCAATACTACCAACCATTCTGGAAGAAATGGAAACAACATTGAGAGATCTTGAACCTACCCACTGACTCTCTGATGACTCCAGTCTTAGCATTGGTGTTTAGGGACTAGGGGTCAGATTTAAGAAAAATATATGGTGAGCAGCACTGCGCCAAATTTGGCAGAGTCGCGCACCATCATTTTCACAATGCAGGGATGCATCGTATTTAGGAGAATATGGCACACTCCTGTGTTTCCCCCTGCACCAGCACTGAATTTTCTGCCATGTGCCAACGCAGCAACGCTTGCACCATAGTACAAGGATGGCTGTGTTGAGGGAGATTGGTTTTGTGAAGGATGGAACACTTTCCTGCACAAAAACAATTTTAAATGGCAATTTGCTCTTTCTATGTGACAAACAATGAGGAGAAATGAAAGCAATTTTTCTTGTTGCACGATGCTAACGCCACCCCTAGGATGGCATTAGATTTTGGGGCTGTTCAGGTTTACTAAAACTCGTAAATTAGAGGTAGCATCAAAATGCAATGGGTGCTGCTGTGGCATGCCCACAGCAACACCTATTGCATGCCCCTTCAGCGCAAAGGGCTGCGTGTGAAGAGGCCGTATTTACGAGTTGGTGTTAAGCCACCGCAGCGTCTCCACTCAAACTGGGGGCTCCTAAATATGCCTCTATGTTCCATATTTGACCTCTTTGTATTTGACTACTTCATGTGCCAGTTGGTAAATCGTTCCATCCAGGAAGGACATGTCTAAGCCAGCTGAATACCCTATACCATGGATACTCAAAGTACGGCCTGCGGGCCTCATGCGGCCCTTATGACCTTTACATGCGGCCCCTTGGGCAACAGGAGCACTGGAAGCTGTTTGCTCGACTCTGCACTAACAATAAAAATATTAAATACACACACAATCATTTATTTCAAACTTAATTGGTATTAAAGAAAGGAAGTAACTAGGGACTCCTGCACTTAACTTTAGAAACGCCTTCATTTTTAAAGACATCTTGCAGCACAAGTGTAAAACTAAGACAGTCTCTTTAAAATTAAAAACGTGTATTTAGTTAACATGCAGAACCTTTTTGCCTTAGTACAATTTATTTTATCAGTGCACTGAGATGTATTCCTTCAAAAGTGATAGTTTTCAAACATAGATTTGGAAACATAAATTTTGAAATATTAATTATTTCTCTTATCATGAGAACACAACCAATAGTAAATTGAAGAGGCCAGTCACTTGGTATGTGCACTTTATCGGTGGCCTGGGTTCCTATCATACATTAACAACATTATAGTTTATTAAATCAAACATAGATGCAGGTTTTGTGCAGCACACACCATGAATTATGTATTTCGAGGTCATCTTAAATGTGATAATGCAGAAAAAGGAGTGAAGTGAGACTAAACAATTGCCTAGGATCACACAATTTGGAAAAGTGGGTAAGCCGGGATTCCTTCCAGGTTTTCTAGTTTTCCATTGTTTATTTCAGCGACTATATGTATATCATTTGCTTCTCCTACACCTACCTTGCCACCAATCCCCCGAGCCACCCCACTTGACCGCCACAGCACTGGCATCAATGCGGCCCCCAGGCACGTGACAGACCAAACGTGTTGGCCCCTGGTAAAATGTTTGCGAGTACCCATGCCCTATACTTTTCTCTTTACCTATACAAGAGTCTTTAACAACATCTTTAATCTACTATCTGTCTTTTGCCTTTACAATCAAGCTTCAAATCGAAACACAATCCGGAAAGTAGGCTTCTTGAATTATGAGAGGAAGCCCTTCAGTTTTCAGATGAGTAAGCAGCCTGTCTGCTGGCAAAGATAGATTTGTTTGTGGTATTTGACGTCATGAACAATTCCATCTTGCCAAAATTCTTGCTCAAAGTGGGACCTGCCAACAAAAATTCCATCTATTAATGAAGTTCCTTCCTCTCTCATACCAACACAATTCCATTGGATCCCTACTTTTCAAAGGAGGTGTCATCATCTTGTGGAACCCCACATGGATTACTGTTTTCTCCAATTTGATTTAATGTATATCGGTTGCCGGTCCAAGGATATGCTGATGACACACAAGCGTATATTTGTTTTTGTGTCATCACCCCTTAATGGTAAACCTAAAGGGTGTTCTGGGGATTTCGAATATATAGATGGATAACAATTCCTCCTAGCCTAAGAGCTCTAAGACAGAAATTGTGATAGCAACAAAGAAAGAATTAATTGTGAACAAACTGCCAACATGTGCAGTGGTATGCTGTGAGTACTTTGCCTCCAACAGAAGAGATTTGTAGGCAAAACGATTAGCAGGATCCAAATATAAACAGAAGTGGGTAATTGTTTCCATTAATTGCCCAATTAAGATACCTATACCTTTGGTATCCACTAAACAAAAAACATTTGAGCTAGAAGTAGCAACTTTAGGTTAGACTATTGTGACGGCCTCTCTGAAGGGCCACTAGATTCACAGGTCAATCGCTTACATAGAGCTCAGTATACTGAAGTTAGGTTAATACCTGGTCTAGCTATGAGAGACCATATAACACTAGAAAGGAGAGGGGGCCTTTGGTTCTCTGTCGAAGATTGAATCTGATTCTAACTAAACTGCAAGAAATTCCAATGTAGAACTTGGGACCACAATAGTGTATCAAGCCAACTGCCTCGCCTTTTATCGACCTATAACAAACCAAAGGAGATAAAAAGCTGTTATTCATGCCACAGGTTAAACTCAAACCTAAAGGTGTTAGATTTTTCTCATTCCAGGGACCAGTTATTTGGAAGCCATTTTCCCAATACCCAAGGTATTTTTTTCAACTATGCCAGCTTTAGAAAGGTTTTAAGGGTTTAAGAATTTAAGGTCAAAAGTATAACACATGCACCAATTGACCTAGTGATGCGCAGTGGCATTGTGCAAAATGATAGGACCTCTGCAGGATTTGAGGATGGCATTCTTAGGCCCATATTTATACTTTTTTAGGGACACCATCCTACATTCTGGATTGCGACACGCAAATTGCGAGTCGGTCTGACTCGCAATTTGCGAGTCGCAATCCAGATTTTTTGTACATCTGGCCCTAGGAATCAAAATTTAGAAGGAAAATCCTTTTATGCATCTTAAAAAAAGTGATTTGGTATGGGTCATAAAACCGATTTTGTGAGTCAGGAAAACTTTGGAACATTTGAAAGAGACAATAAGTTGCCACAAACCTAGTTATTTTGCACATTGTGGTTTGCGAATGTAATATTCCTTTACACATCTGGCTATAGGTCTCTGTTACATAGGGAACAGAGGCTTTGTGCAGGATTGGCTTTAGAGTGGTGCGACCGGTGTGGCCGTGCTGGGCACTGACCTGAAGGGCATCACTGACCTCAGGGTGGGAGGCAGTGTGTTTAGCAATAACTTACAATTTAAAAGCAGAGTTCCTTGTGCATCCAGCTTTCAGGCAGCAATAAAAATGTCAAGATAACTCTTGTGACTAATGTTTCTCCTAGAGAGAGAGATTGGAGTTTTTTCTAATGGCAGTTTTGACCCGGTATAAAGTAGTGCTGCAGGTTAATATGCCTGCCCAAAGAACGCAACTATATTTTATTTAGATAGTTTAGTGGATTAGCCTTCACCAGGACTTTAAAACAAATATAATGCATGTAAGAGGGGCAATGGAGAGGTGATAGGCACTTTTTCAGGGTGGTAATGAAGGAATCTGAGGAGGAGGTCATGGGAGGCCACCAGGCACCACCAGCCCTAAAGTCGGCCCTGGCTTTGTGGCTAGCCTTCCTCAATCTCTTTATCTATGTAGAGAGAAGCGGGATGAGGATTTAACAAGAAGGCTCCCTACACTTGCATTTTCATGATAAACCTTGCTCTGTCTCCTCTTGTGCAAAATGTACATCTGTGTTGGATACAGGCCATACTGCATGGTATGGCTCCTTCTGTAGTATGGATTGTCCAGACACACATTCTGCCTCCATTCAATGTAAGTGGAATGTTCTTTCATTTGCGAAGGTTTTACCTCTAAGCAAATGTGTGCACAACTCTGCCTTTGTAGTTGTGCACTTTTACAATTAGAGGGCACATGGCCAAAGAGATGCTCAGTGGATGCACTAAATTTGTACCGTCAAGGAGGAGGCACATGATTTATGTCCTCCGAGACTCTCCTTTGGGAGGCAGAGTGAGCCCTACTGCACCCCAAGGAAAGATTGCACCCCCTGGCGTAGTTTAAGATCATCATCCAAAGTAGACAAGACACTATCTGCAGTGAAACTTGGAGTAGTGCCTTGAACTACCTCTCTGAATTGAGTAAGCACATTTTTCCTAGCTTCATTTTACAGAAAGCAGTGTTCACCATACAACAATGAGTAGTAGAAGTATTGTGGAGAAATTGCTATGAATATAACACACTTATTGTTATGAATCACTGTAAGTGGGTCGCAAACAATCTATTGTTGTCAGAAGAAATGAAATGATTTGGCTCTTTGTATTGCTGCTTATGCAATAAAAATGTAATAAACATGTTTTGCCTTAAGCAGTGTCCCAGGTTTCACATTTGAAATGTGAAGGAAATGTATTTTTACGCTCAAATGTAAATATATATTCCACAAAATATTGTCAAAAAAATGTGTGCCAGGTTCGTCCTGGCGCTCGAAATAGATCTGATGTTAGCCAAGACCTTTTGATTTTTCTAAAAGTATCTGTATAATATACATACCTGTATGGGCTTTCAGTCATCTCTTTTTCATTGGACTGTTGTTGTATGATTGACATTTTTCTTCTGCCCACCACAGCAGATAGCATGAGGAAAGGGCTCACCCCCACTTCAGGCACTGGCTAGTTTCACTGTGAGTGATGACATTCTGTGCTTTTATAAAGAGTACATCTGCCCACAATGAAATTCCCTACCATGTCATTGACTACTTGTGCTTTTTAGGGCCAAAAATATTTTTACCTTCATCTGATGTGTTTTTTATGTTGAAAAAAGCCCATCAACTTTCCCAACTACATTTTAACAAAACACATTAAAAAACAAGCATTGATGAAATCAAAAGTCTGACACCAGGACTATTGGCTTTTTCAAAGATTATTGCGATTCGAAGCCAGGCAGCCCATGGATTTGGTCATGGTGATAAATCAACTCGCAGGCATTGTAAGAAATTGGGGTTTTAGTTGAGAGGGGTTAAAATCCTTCTCAAGCAACAATCACAATGCTAACTAGGGTGAATCACAAAAATCACTAAACTGCATGTGCTTAACCGACTGGTAGTTTAGCACAAATGCAGCCAGACTTAACTTAGGGGCACCAAGTTAATTATTCATGCAGCACACAAACAGTAATAAACTGAAAGAACAACGCAAGAGAAATCCCACACCAGTTGATAAAACCACATGTCCTACCCTTTAAATACAATGCACACCACCTATGGGCTGTTGACGGCCTATCACAGGGGTGGCTTATACGTATTAAAAATTGAGGTTTAGGCCTGGCAAAAGGTTTATTTTGCCAGGTTGAATTGGTAGTTTAAAACTGCACATAAGCTGCAAAGGCGGACCTGAGATGTGCTTTTAAAGGGCTTCCTAAGCGGGTGGCACAATAAGCGCTGCAGGGCGGCAAGTAGCACTTAATTTACAGGCCTTTTCTACTGGGGACTTCCAATTAAATTAAATGTACCAATCAGGCATCAGCCAAATGTACATGTTTTAAAGGGAGAGCATGAGCACTTTAGCACTGCTTAGCAGTGATAACTTGCACAGAGATCTAAATGACAGCACAAATGGCTTCAGAAAATAGTAGGGATGAAGGCAAAATCCTTGGAGATGACTCTCCTGAGAGTCCAACAGACATCTTCACCATTTTTCCACACTGGGGCTCTTAAAGGTGAAGAGGCAAAATTCACAAATGCTCGTTTTACTATGATGCAGTATTCAATCCTTTCCAGCCTTCTTCAATGTATTCTGTGTTACTTGGCATTAGAACCACAGTTTCAGGCTTGAAATTTGTTAGATCTCTGTAATTCAGACTTGGTTTTTAACATAATTTTTAATCACATATCTCTGCACTGATTAAATAGTGTTTACTTCCGTTTTGATTCTGAAAATGAAGTCTTTGAAACCCTCCTATGACTTCAAGTCTGCCATCTGATCTTTAGTTCTTTTTCAGTTAAAAGGTGAAGCTACAACTTGTTCGGTTTGCACAAAGTTTGAGCCCCATCATTCTTACTGTGTTCCCTTTGCACTCGTTGCCTTTCACTACTGAATCCTCTTCAAGAATTTCCGTCGCTTGTTCTTAGTCAGGGGGTTCCTCTGGCTGAAAACTCACATTTTTCCGGAGGTCAGACTGATGCGTAGTCAGGATGTGAAGAGACTGTTTATTTCTCCATTCCAGTTCCTAAAGCTTTCTACATAGGAGTTATCAGCAGCACCAAGAGCGCGGGTTCTCTTTCTAGCTAAATTAGTTTCATTTAATTTTGGTTTAATTGTTTGATTTATAAAATTACCTGAACACGCGTCTGTTTTAACTTGCCTTTATTTCATTGAATGTGAACGTGAAACAACTATATACATATCACAGTATTATTGTTGTATTTAATCTACTAATCTAATTTGTTTGCACCATCCTGGGCTTAATTTGAAAAGAGGTAGGTGTAGGGGTGCAAAGTTTTTCTTAGGTGTCCACACCCGGTGTTGCTGAATTGTCGAATGCGTGATTGCCGAATACCAAGGCTGCCTAGACTTCCCTCTACAGAATACCTTTTTCCTCTGTCCAGCCATAATTCCTGTATCTTTATTTCACTCTTTCAGATTCTTTTTTATCCCTCTATTCCCCCTTGTCACTGGTTGTTACCTTTTCTCTTTCTCCTTTGTGCTCCCCTTTCTGCCCTTCTTTCTCCTGTTCTGGGTCTAAATCTGATGATAACAAATAATTTATAGCTAGAAAATAAGTGCATGTGCCATCTCCTGGAAACACCAGTTCAAATTAAGCACTGATTCCATTCGTACATACAGTATACATGGTCAGGATGATTCGAGACTATTGGCTTTACAGCACTGTGCTATACAAAACTCCAAATCACACAAATTGGTAAACAACGAGCCTTCTGGTGTCTCTTCTTTTTGTTGCCCATTTTCCATATCCAGTTGATCGTGTGCATCAACTTCACATTTATAGTGTGTATTTGTCGACTAAATCACGGTTATCCCACATCATTCCCTGAAAAACGATTATGTCTTTAATTCTTCAGACACGAGCTGAGCTTCTATATTAGTGTTGTTCAGCTGAGCGTATGAAAACTTCTGACCCATGTTGTGAGAGTTGACAGTCTATGCTCATTGTGTCATCATGCGAAGTGTACAGTCGTTATATGACTTTCCTCCCTTAGTCACCGGACCCGTCCACTGATAGATTTGGGTTGCGTTATTAAAATTCCAATAGAGCATTCCATTGCGTGTTCTTTGTGGGCATTCAGGGCCAGAATGTTAAAAAGTGGAAGCTGGCATTTGCAGAGACACGTTTGACTGTAGAGACGTGCATTAATATGTCCTTTGCATCACATGCTATCGGCCTGATTCACAAAGGTAAACTTACACCTTTGGTGTGAGTTACTATTTTTTGCTGTTCACACAAGTTACGCATGGTGTATATTTAGGACTGCAGAATCTCTTTGCTCGTGTTGAGTGCAGAGACTCTGCAGTAGTAAATATACTACTCGAAACATACTTTTGTGAAGAGCAAAAAAATAAAAAAACTTACACCAAAAGTGTAAGTTTACCTTTGTGAATCAGGCACACTGTGAGCAGAGTAACTTATGGCAGCATCACATTGTTTGATTTCTGTACAATTACCTATTCAAGAAAGGTGCCCTGGGAACTATACATACAGTCCAATATACACAATCTAGGGGAATTTCATTTTTGGTGGAATGATCGTGTGACACCATGCATGACTAAGTCATTCTATGGATTTGTGCTTGTTTTCTTGTGTGCTGTGCTGTGCCGCATGCAGACTTTGAAGCAACGCAGCAGGGACTTACCTACTATGGGTTAAGTAATGCCTTCTCCTATTACAGTGCTGTAATGCAACATATACTTGAAAGAATGGAACGTTGCCAATTGCAGGTACGTGTGCTGACAAAAGTGGAAATTATTCAGTGTTTGTAATCATATATAAAAACCGATTTTGTGACACAAAAAGACATCACTCATCTACGTTTCCTCAGGAGTTGTCTGAAACTCTTCTCCTTCGTTGGGCCACACCAAACCAATCCTCACACGTCTCCCCTTTTATAAACCCTCAGAGCTTAAGAAGCCCCTATGTGCCCCATCTCACCTACAAGTATTCCACCATACTCATGAGACAAAGGCTTCAGACTATCTCTATCTCTTCCTTCTTGTCGGCTTGTATTATTTCTTTCATCCAGTTTTCTCTTTCTCCTCACCTCCCCTCGTCGCTCTTCTCTTTTCACCTTGGGCTCTCAACTCCATCTTCCTGTCCCAATAATTCTTGCCTTTCTTTTCCTAATATCTGCAGCCCCTCCTCATGAACCCGCCAACCCCATGGAATCTGAAGATGGGCCTGCCACCTCTCTCCATTTACTCCTTTTCTTTCTTCTCCTCTCTCCTATCTAACCCCTTGCATTTCTAGCCTCCTTCCATCTTCAAACCCACCTTCCCACCTCAGTTACATCCCCATCATTGCAGAATCTATGTGCAAGAAGCATCTAAAAACCTACGATCTGAGCTCAAACTCTAAACCAGATCTTTTTATCACTGAAACCTAGTTAAGAGATGACAAAGCACCCACTATTCATGAAGCCATTCCTCATTGGTATCAGTTCTTCACTAGCAAGCGCCACAAGAAGATTCATGAAGGTGAAGGGAACTCTTCCAAAAACTCTTTACCAATTATACGTTTCCACGATTCCTCCACTGAAGAATGTGAATCACTGGTTTTCCACTTCTCACCCATCTCTAACTAATTGTGCTGCTGATACCCAGCCCCCACCAAAATACTCAGCATTTACAGAACCACTATTGCATGCCACTGTAGAAATCACCTTAATGTATAACAGCCTTTACATCCTGGAAGACTTGGACTTCTTGTTCAACCAACCATAAGGTGCAAAATTAGATCCCTTCTGTCAAGTCTACCGGCTTAACTTTTTCCATGTTGTGTCTGTGCCAAGAGATTCAGCAAGATACGCCAGGAGGAGCTGGATTGCTCAACCTGGTCTCATAAAACTGGCAAGAATGTGTCTCGTCATCTGCAGCTAGCCACATCCCTTACAGTTCAGTCACCCTAACTATACCACGATCACAATAACAAAGAATGAAAATACCTTATACAGATAAAGAAGAAACCACAACCTCATTGTTCTTCAGTTCATTCTTATCACAGAAGTGAAGCAATTAGACCAATTGTTCTCTGGAGGCTGTGCAAGCAGGCTCCCCTCCTGTTCTCCTTAGATAACGCAAGCACCAATGGAAAAAGTAACAGTAGACCAACATGCAGAAATATGCCATCATAAAAGTAACAAGCATTTGCAATGCAATAGGGTCTCGCTTTTCTCAGAGTTATAGCTATTAGCAGTTGTAAACTCCCAAACGGATTTTTTTTGCCACATTGAATGGAAAAAAACTGTGTGATCGTGCTGCTACAGTTCACTTGTAGTGAAACCTATTGGCAAAAGTACAATTATCTACGTAACCGGCAAAAGTGCAATTAACTGTGTAACAGGGTCGATGTTATGCAAAGAGCTTGACTTGTGCCAAGTGAGATCGCGCTGCGAACAAAAGATAAAAAGTAGTCCACAAACCTGACGGGAAACAGCGAGCCTCGCATGTTTTCAGTACTTGGTCGCTGCCCTCGAGGAGGGCTATCCACCGGAAAAGGTATGACGTATGCGTGCCTTCCACTAATAAAAACAGGCAGATTTTAACAGGCAAGCCCACGAACCAATGAAAGACACTGACGTGACATGGACTGGGCTCTGAGCCTTTTTCTAACTCCTAAAGCGTCTCGCAAGCGAAACGCATGCGCAAGCGCATGCGACGCAGGCTCCAACCTAAAAAGGCTGTTCCTATTGGATTGCCAATGCAAAATTCCCACAATAGGCACGCCACAAGGCTCTTTCAGATTCCTATAACCACGAATGCATCATAATTGTGTTTTTCTTTCATTTACAAGTCCTTTTTAAATTTCAGTTGAGACGCATTCATTATTAAGCTCTCACTTCAGGTTGCAAAAACCAAACTGCCGCCATCTATATGACAATCAAACCGGCCGCTTTCAAGCAATAATAGCCGACTGGATCTTCTATGGATTCTCACCCCTCTCACGATTTTAAAGACATGCGACATTCCAACACTGCTACCATCCCAACCTTTAAACCAAGCATACAGTATCCTATTATAAAAATGTTCCTGTGCGTACATTTGATTTACAGATAGATACATTCTGAAATTATGTCAGGATGTGTTACATCTAATTAACAACGGGGTACTTATCACGTGCGTGAACCATGACTCAAACGTAATTTACTCGTGGGCAATGTTTAGGTTACTTCATGCTAATGTGTGTTAGAGGTGTGATCAGGGAAGTTATCCTATGCAAATGTGGATAACAGGTCACAAGCAAGGGCTAATGCATTTACCACATTTTAAAACGTGTAAGCTACTTCTGAAAGAGCTGCTGTAAGCTACGCTCAAAGCGTGACATACATGTGAATCATTTCTCCCAGTGTTAAAGGAGAGGAAGAATGTAAAATGAAAGTTTGATCAAAATCTTTTTATCCGAAAAGAAAAAAAGTGTAAAAGTGAAAAAAGTTTCACATTTCTAAGTCGGTAGTGAGCTAAATACGCCAGTGGGAGGCTAGGAAGAACATATACGTGTGTATTAATAGTGACATCCATACATGTTTGCCTTTTTTTTTTATGATGATCATACATTTGCGTTGGAGTAGGGTATTTTTGACTAACCCCAACCCCTTGTTACCTACACCTAAGCAGTATGTAAATAGTTGGACTAGACTAATTCGTCTGAGTTTTCATGAATTGGGCCTTTCAAAAAAAGCTGTTTATTCAAAGCCACTGTAGTTCTGTCAAAAATCACAAACTAAAGAAACAACCTAAACTCATAAAGTGAAAAACAAATAATACAACGAGTTATGTTTTACAATCTCTCACCAATGCTGCTCTCTTGTGTTTTTACACATTTGAAGTAAAACTTAAAGATAAAACGCCCCTTTTATTATTACCAATGCAAAGTTATGCAAAGTGCGAGGATCTGTAGGCCCATCGTTGAAGGGCTTGTGTCTTCGCCCCTTTGTCTCGTGGGAAATGTGCGTTGTAAAAAGTTGCCCCGGGACCTTTTGCTTCATGCAAATAAGGCGCAATGACTTCTAGGACACGACAATGCCACTGTTGGACACTGCATGACAGCTAGAATTAAGCAGCACTGCCTGTTTGAAAAGCGTCGCCAAAACCACGATTCATATTATGTAAGGTTGACCTGATTCGCTAGTCCAATCCAGCTGGGCGTGTTTCTTAGAGAGAATTGAATGCCTGACTCCTCTCCCAGAAGGCCCCAATAGATGGCATGACCGCCCTCTCTTTTAAACGGGTTAATTTATGTTTTTTTCAGGAGGCCAATGTGTTTTTCGATAGTGTCTCAGGTTTGTTTGCACAATTCCCAGTGTCTGATGTCACCTAATTGTAAATCTTCAACCAGAATAAAATTAAAGAATCTTGAAACACAGTGGTGCTTCACTCGAGACCCATTCGGTGACACAGTCTGTTTAGTGTAAAAGGCCATTTATTTAGGACAGGATTGCAACTTATACATAACTTGTAAACTTTCAGCAATAACCTTTGATCATCCTTTCACTCCTCCCTTCACTTTTCACTTCCATTCCCCCACACATTCCCCTTTTCCTTTCATGCCCTACCTGTTTCGGGCATCCCCCACACTCTCATCCTCCATCTGCTTCTTTTTCCCTGGAAGGGTGGCCAGGCCCGCATCTGACTCTCCACCCTCCCCATCTACTGCCTCACACTCTGTCACAACCTGCTCTAACTGGTGTTCTAAAAACATTCCCCCTACACGCTCTCCTCCTGTTTTCAAACCACCTGACTGTCCTCCAAAGACCTCCTCCTCTTGCCGGGTGGGTGGCTGATCAACTTCTTTGGCCACGCGATGAGCAGTGCGGAAGAGGCCGGTCCCTCCCCTTCCAACCCTTAATAAACCCCCTCCCATGTGCCACCCCCAATTACCTGAGGGCCAATCCTGTTGCTGCCTGGTCACTTCCTCTCCCGAATGTTCCCGCGGAGAGACTAGACCATGTCTCTCTCTCTCTGCAGGACCCTCCATCGGGACCCATTCAGTGACACAGTCCGTTTAGTGTAAAAGACCATTTATGTAGGACAGGATTGCAACTTATACATAACTTGTAAACTTTCAACAATAACCCCAACTTTGGAATCCCCTCTTTAAAAAAATTCTTTGATTATCCTTTCACTCCTCCCTTCACTTTTCACTTCCATTCCCCCACACATTGCACTTTTCCTTTCATGTCCTATCTGTTTCGGGCATCCCCCACACTCTTATCCTTCATCTGCTTCTTTTTCCCCTGGAAGGGTGGCCAGGCCCGCGTCTGACTCTCCACCCTCCCCCATCTATTGCGACTCAGACCAAACCCTATAGACGTTTTGCTGCCCCACCACGAACACTACTGCAACATGCCTTCCTTACACTTTCTCTTTGAGTCACATCTTTTCACCCCACAAATCACCTACAAGTAACCTAAGATCAGTAAGATAGTAAGCATTCCCCAATTCAGACAGGTGTACACCATCCGCCCTGAAAAGCTCTTCATCTTGCTCTGTGATTTCCTCATGGCGTAAGACTTTGATATCATGAGCCCCACAAAAAACCCTATTAGCCCTATTGAGCTTCCTTTGAGCCCATTCCATGTCTCCCTGCTTGATAGCCCCTCTCCATGTTCGACGAGGCACAAACTCAGTCCAAATCAAGCATGTGCTGTGTAGCTTCTGCTTGAGCAGCTCCAAGTCCCGCTGCATATGTTGCAGAATTGTGAGCCCCGACAGTTTAACCAGATAATTTTCCCCAAGTTGAATCAGTAGCAAATCAGGACAACCTCAGGTCAGCAAAACAGATGTTATAAATGGAAGCAGATTACCCCACCTCATGTCACTCTTCCCCCACCAAAATACATCATGTTGTTTACTAGGCAGTCCCAGAGCATGTCCGTAAATTTGCTTCTCTGCAAATTTTGCCGCCCAGCGGATGAACGAATGCCCGACCAGCCACCTGACCATTTTTTCCTTCCTTGGACCAGACTCACAATCTGAAAAGAAAACAAACTGTAATATCGCCTTATACCAACCTCTCATTACAACACCAGAAACATTTCCCCTCTTGCCATCTAACTTGCTCACATATCAAAATACCCACCCTCAAGGCCTCACATAACCCTCACAGCACCTCGACTTCTATCCCCCCAATTCTCCTGTTCTGTGCCCAGTCCCAACCTAAATGTGCCATAGCTGTAGCCACCACAATTCTGAATGAATGTGTGCCAAAACCCAAAGGTTGATGGCCTGTTTGCCGCAAAGCCACTTGTAACACCTGCAGTAGCTGGAAAGCCGTTAGCTGAGCACCAGTCTCATGAGTAAAAAGCCAGTTCCGCCCGATGGACCCCCTCAAAATCCAAAAATTCATCCACTCCAAAACCGGGCAGTCTGCCATATCACCACCTTTCTCCAACCACACCTATTTCCCTTTCCCTAGCTGATCAGTTTTAGAGTGCCTGAACCAAATGCCCAAACGTTCCCCTTGAAAATGAACATCTTCAAGCTTCACTCCCACAGCCTTACCAACTCCCAAAAGCTCAGACACTCGAAAAGCGCCAAAGAACATCCACACCATGCATAGACAGAAAAAAGCCAACTCATAAGAATCCACGCAGCACACTGGCAAAACGTGCAGTATCTCAAGCAACAGCTCAAATGTAATCGGTTCCCTGACCGCCTTAACTGACCCTACCCCAACCTTTCAAAATCTTCCCCAACAAATCATCCTAAGCTGGATCGCAACCAAAAAACAACTTCCCATAAAAAGAAACCCCTGCCAATTTGCCCCCTATCGTTGCGGGCGATAAACCCTTTCTTATTAGGAACAATCCAAAATGCAACGCGCGCAACTCAAGCTCTCTGTCACTCTGTTGCCAAAAATTGCCAGAAAAACTTTCATAACTCTGAAACTCCAACCATGCCAGACGGTAACTCTGACGTGTGAATTCTGCTAAGACATCTCCACCAGCCCAGTGATCATCACGCCCCCCTCTCCCAGATGTCTGCCGGGACCGATGTCTTGGTCTGTTCTGCTCCTGGTGCCAGGGTGCAAAACCGTTGCCACTGTGAACGAGACAGGGAATCTGCAATCTCATTATACACCCCAGGGATGTGTGCAGCTTTGAAAACAACATTCAAGGAAAGACATCAAAGCATGAAATGCTGCAATAAATGCAGCACCCTGAGATCTTTCGCTCTCTGCCTGTTCACTAGCTCTACCACTGTCATGTTGTCAACATGAAAAAGTACAGTCCTGTTCGCAAGTTCTTCACCCATACCTCCAGAGCCACCAGTAGTGGAAAAAATTCAAGAAACGCAATGCTTTTACCATGTCTAAGCCATTGGCTTGGCGATGCCTCTGCACCCCATCTACCATCCCAATAAGGCCCAAAACCTGTGGCACCCGCTGCATCAGAAAATATCTGTACCTGCCATACCGTGTCTTCTTCACCGAAATACATGGAGACACCATTGAAATGCGTCAGAAATGTTTCCCAGACCCGGATGTCCTCCCTCAGACCCATGGACACACGTGTCCTGTGGTGTGGAAGAGCAACCCCTAACAAGGCAAGCCCTATCCACCTACAAAATGTCCTGCCCCCGTAGAACCCTACAAGCGAAGTTGAGGTAACCCAACTGCTTTTGCGCTGTACACAGATCAATCCTGTGCAAGGACCTTATTCACCTCAAGAATTCTGGAATCTCGTCCACTTTACTGGCTGGTAGTCTCGCTATTAAAGCATCAGCATCCAGTTCAATGCCCAAGAATGTCAGTAGGCAATGTGGCCCTTCTGTTTTCTCCGGAGCCAAAGGCACACCCCTCTGTTGAGACAATCTCTGAAAGGAAACCAGGGCCCATCCACAAGCCCCAGATCCTGCCCCTCCAACAAAAAGGAAGTCATCCAAGTAGTGAGTCACCGCCCGATGCCCACTCACTTTGACAAAAACCCACTGTAAGAAGGTACTGAATGCCTCAAACAGCGCACATGATATAGCGCAGCCCATCGGAAGTACTCTGTCAACATAGCCAACTCCGACCTCCTGCCACACCCACAGACTAATTAAATGGCATCATCCACAGAGGCATACACCACCTTAGTGTCCTCTGGTGCAATAAAATAATTTACTGAAGCACCCTTGGGCCATGACAAAAGATGCATCAGGCGAAACTCGCCTGGTGCTTTTTTGGGAACCACGCCCAGTGGGGAGATCTTGAGATCCTGAGTTGGCCAATCGTAAAACAGGCCCACAATTCTGCCCAATGACACTTCTTTGTCTATTTTTTCCCTCACCATTTGTGGCATATCTTTTGCAGACCGCAAGTTGTCTGCCCATCTCCTCATACTCGGGCCCTGATAGCTTACACTAAAACATTCTCTGAAACCCCATTCCAGTTTACAAGCCATATCCCTATCTGGATAACCGTGCAGCCAGGGCCGAAGAGCCTCCAACCTAATTGGTGTAGGAGCCCTTTGGCTGAGGAGCGCCTTGCATGCTTCTTCCTTTGGACGCCCTCCATTGTTCGAACAGGGTGACAAACATTGAGTGACTGGGTGACGATCCCCGCATTTGGAGCAGTCATGCTTAAATTTGCAGAGCTGTCCGGGACTGAAACCTTTATTGAAATTCCAGCAGGCTCCTGGCGTGGGTATCGGGGCCCGCGGACCCAGACCCACCCCTCCTTGGGCGGGACGGGCCTGAAAAGGCTGTATACCACTGGCAAGCCACTCGCAGTGTGTGTAGAGGCTGTGGACTGTGAGGGCGCCATCCACTGCATCCATAATTCAGGGTCTACATCCCCCCCATGCCTTGTCAGGATTAACACTCACTCTCGCCCTAAACTCCTTGTCGAAACTCAACCAGGCAAAACCCCTGAAATGCATCTGGGCCTTCCTTATAATGTCCATGTACTTAAACAATGCTATAGCCCTATCTGGGAACTTCTCACAATAAGTACTAGCGAAGATCAAAAACACTAAGGTCCAATTATCTATTGTTTTTGGCACCCACGGGTGGCGAGCTAGCTCCCACTCCTCTTCCTTATAACCTTCCTTAGCCTGTATATCTCTATGTAAAAGCTTGAAAACATCCACGTACTCATGTTTCCATATCTGTGTCTTCGTTTTCTCCACCACATGGGAGCCTAGCGGCATTGCCAAACCCATATTAGGAAGCCTCTTCTTGTGTCCCCCGCATCCTTGTCCTCAGACCCCATACCTTCTCCAGCTACCTTATCCCCAGTCTCGGTCACCAGTGTCGCACCTGCGTCCTGCGACTTTGATTTGTCACTCTCTAACATCACCCCAACTGCAGAGTCTCATTAACAGAAAAATCTCTGACCCCAATAGACTTATGTGTGTGAACACCACCTGTTCCTTGTCCTTTCCCCACACTGACCACCATTCAGCCTTACCTCTGCCTTATGACATCAAAGGCCGCGATCCCTTCCGTGCCCCCTGACCACGTGCCAGTCTATGAAGCACCTCTTGTGATTCACCACCAACCTTGCGTTCCTGCAAGATAGAAACAGAAGAAGGGGTTGCGCCGCTCCTGCGCCCTCTCCCCCTCCCTCTACCACTGCTCACCTCAGGCTTGCGAATCTCCCCGTTCTCCCATTCATTCATCTCCTCCTCATAATCGAGCTCAACTACATCCTCATCATCCGTCTCCCACCTGCTGTCATTTTCACCAGTCATCAGTACATTAGTAGATGAATCTTCAGCATGCCCCACATGGTGCAAACCATCTCTGCGATGACCCCGTTCCTGCGTCATACAGAAGGCCACCGAAGACCCCTCTATCGCTTCTGACCAACGTCCTGAGGCCGTGTTGCACCCCGTTGGCAGCACCTTCATTCTGCCATTCTCCATCACTGGCATTGACTCTCCGTGCCCATCATAGCCGTGTGCGCCACTCATGCTCATCGCGCCGCCAAACCCCACGGCCGCACAAGCCTCTTGACACTTCCCCATCTCTACCTGGGGCACCCACACCCAACTGCCTCGCCCTGCTGTCTGGCCCGGGGGCCCTGTCTCACCCACTAACCCTGCTGGCCGCTTCAATTGCTTGCCCTGGCCCATGCCCCGTCCCTGCCTCTACACAACTGTGCCCATCTCTCCCCCGTCTCTGCCACAATGCGCCTCTGCTCCTGTATTCTGGCTTCCAAATCCTATGCATCCCCAACATCAGACTTCTGCTGTCATGGTCTATCTAGCTCTGCGCCCTCCTGCGTTGAACCAGGAATACCCCCAGCCTGCCCTGCCTGCCCACCTGCACCCTCAGGGGGCACTGTGCCCCCCATCTCCTGCACTCCACTCCTGGCTGCCCCCCCACCGTCTTACCAGTACTCTTGCTCTTCCTTTTAGCAGGGGGCCCTCTTGCCTTGCCCCTGTCCTGCCCGGCCTTGGGCAATGAAAGGTCCAGTGGCAGCATGTTACTACTGGGCCAGGCCTCCTCCTGGGCCAGGTTGTCCAGTGCTACCAAGGCCTCAACCTCAACTAACTGCCCTTCAGGGCCTGTGGAGACATCTGCCACGAGGGCATAACCCTCTTCCCCCCGTCTGCATCCCCCCATCCTGGCTATCTGGGACTTTAGTCTGTGGCCCCTGGGGGTGGACGCACTGCTTGCCCTCCCCCGCATATTTCTTCTATTTCGGTCACTCAGGAGACCCGCACGTGGCTACAGCAGCCGCTACCCGGCCCGACGTGACACGTGCTGGGCGTGTCATGCTGACCCAGGCCTGGTCCAACGCACCAGGCCTGAGTAAGTCGGCCCGGCCTGTTTCGCCTCGTACGCGAAGCACGGCCCTCACAGCCTCCCCATCGTGGCTGGTTGCCATGGCGCTGAGGCACAAAGACAATAAACAAACTCACCTGAAAGAAACTCCCCAGGGGACCGGCCAACTTCTTTGACTGCGCGATGGGCAGCACGGAAAAGGCCGGTCCCTCCCCTTCCACCGCTTAATAAACCCCCTCCCATGTTCCACCCCCACTTACCTGATAGCCAATCCTGTCGCTGCCAGGTCACTTCCTCTCCCGAATATTCCCGAGGAGAGACTAGACCGTGTCTCTCTCTCTCTCTCCGCGGGACCCTCCATAATGATAATGCAATGTATATAATACATGAATATATGTGTTTTCTCATAATACGAATTACTACAACATTTAAAATTAATTATTTCGAAATGGAAAACATAAATATACAAATAAAATGTGTTAGGACAGTACATACTGGATGTGTTTTGCCCACATACCCGATAAACAGTTTTTTTTTTATTTGATTGAATGGGACGTATACACTCTTACACTCTTAAAAAAAAAAGTGAGAAGAGAATGACATTATCTGGATTTTTGAAAGTCGACATGGCGGTTGAAGTTAATTTCCTTTGAGATTTATCGATGTATTTCCAACACTGTGCAGCACCAAGTCCTCTACTAGTCATATTATTAGCACAATTTGACATCACTAGAAAGTTCCCTCAGGTGTCACCCCCACACCTTTCCTATATTTATATGTGACATGTAGCTCTTGCAATTCACACAGTATGGTGCGCGTGTTCATAGAGAGTCATTCGGACATCTTTGTTGTGATCGGGAACCGTCCTAACTCACTGAATGGGCCACTGATCCACTTCCATCATCACACATTAAGCTCAGGGGCTCAGGGGACATTCAGGGTATCCAGATCTAAAGAGTGATCTCATGTGCAGGCTGGCACTATTTTCCGTGATCAAATTGGGTTGGGGCTGGGGGTATTCTCTGCACCTGATAAATACCTATATTGTTATTCTGGTGCGGTAAATACCTCCTACTCTGAGATTTTCTCATGAAAAAACACAATGCCTTTGTCATCAGTTTCTGCGGGTATCGGAACTTACTCCAAGTTTCAGCTGGGAAATTTTAGCAGGTTTGCCAGATGGAATGTATCAGGGGAACTAATAAATAATTGAAACTGGAGCTCGTAATGGAATTAGGATGTCTGGGAAAAAAGGGTTTTGCTCAGGGAGTAGAATTTAATAGGCCCACTTTGTCGGACTGGGAGAGAAAATAGGCCGGGAAACCAAAGTAAAAGTAGTGCCTATTAATAAATTAGATACTAAGAAAGGAGCCCATGTATGTAAACTTTGGGAGTTTTAAACTTGCAAAGCCAAGCTGTAGAAGTGTTTTGTAAGATATGGAAAACTGCATTGATTCGAGCTTGCTACAGGCAATGTTTCTTTCAATGTTAGGGGAGTTAGCAGTAAAAACCGTCCCAACAGACCATAAAACATTCCCAAAAACAGTAACTGAAACGACTCAAACCCTGATCTGTCAGACCAGCCCATGGGGCACTGCCTGATTACCCTATAGTTCAGTCTGACCCTGATAGCCTACTGTGAATCAGGGTCTGTGTAGTGAGTCTTTGAATATGAGGAAATGAGAGCATACATGGACACAATGTAGGGATAGATGAGACAAAGGCAAATGCTATGAGATTGGCAACATGCAAGTAAAGAAGGAAAGAGCCTAAGAACATGAATTTTGGGGCTAGAGGATGCAGGAAATTTGGCACAAGGTGTAATAAGAGCACAAACTATTGAATACAGATGGAAAAAGACACCCACTAATATCATAAAAAATATCCATCTCACAGAGAATTTGATGGATGAAAGTCAGGGTATTGTAGCTCTTCTATCACTTTATGTCACTTTGTAGTTTTGTAGCACACTTTGTCTTCACTGTGGTGTGCAGAATACTGTGGGCTTTCATGGGTGTGCATTCAACTTCTTTGTAGTGCTTTTCTGCAGAATGGGCTTGTTTTGGTGCAGGAGAATGACATCTTTCCTCTCTCAAACTGTTTTCAATATGTCCCTAGACATTTTTGTGTCTGTGTGTTCTGGTGTGTCCCCATCTACGTCTTCTCATGTCCCTTTACAAGTCTCTCTGATTTTTTTATGTCTTACCCTGTCTCCCTGTGTCTGTGTCTTCCTAGGGTCTTTAGTGTAACCTTCTGTCCATTTCTTACAATATGTACTCCTGAAATCTGTTTTCAATATTCTCTGATGCCTGACTTGCTGTATCAATGTCTTCCTAGTGTCTTCCTGTATCTATGCTTCCCCATTGCCTTCCAAGGTCCACGTCTCCTCGTGTCCATGCATCCCAATGCCTTTGGCCTCCACACGGCATTCATCTGTGTTCCCAGTTTCTCACCATATGCTTTGGTGTTATCCTTTGTGTTATTTTGCTCATTTTTCTATACAACTGCATCCTCTCTCTATACATTGACATGTCTGTTCTTCCCCAGTGTCCATTTCTATGTAAAACTAGTGTCCATTTCACATATACTTATGTCTCTCCAACTCCTTCAACTTCTCTGCCTCCCTTTGTCAGTGTCATCTTGTGCCGCTGTGTCCCACTGAACATTTCTTCAAGTTACTATGCACCTGGTTTAGAGTTTGGCATATAGGGCACTCTGCCACAAATGTGGCAGTATACCTGTCTGCCAAACTGATGGATTGCCTACTCTGTTTTAAGTCAGTCGTATTTACTGGCTCAGTTGTTGGAAATTCTACAGGAAGGACTAATTCAGTTGGGTGTGGGGCATATGTGTAGGTGCATTAGACCATCCATGGCACATAGAGGAGACTGTCTGATGTTTTTATTTTTCAGTTTGGAATCGCCGGCCAAGTCAGACTACGTGGTCCCTATCTGAAAAAAACTAGAAAAATCACCCCTTCGTCCTGGGAGAAAACCATCAGGATGTCAGGGTCATTTATTTGTTGTTTTCCAAATACAAACCATGGGGAAGGACAGCTAAAATAAGGACAGCTTTACTTTCATACCTTAATGACTGGTAACTCTTATCTTTGGTTGAGCAACATAAAAAATGCCTGTCTCAAAAAAGACTAAGCTCTTTTCCAGAATGTGGTCCATAAAAAAACAGTTGTAAATTACAACAAGCTTAAATTACACACGTATATTAAACAATATGGCAGTATCAGCAGTCCATTCCTGCTCAACAACCTGCATCTTATTCGTGGACCATAAATAATGTTGAACTCTGCAGAAAACAAACCTTCATGTAAACGCTTATTGCAGTAAAAGATGCGCATTTTATGTTCTACACGTCCTGCATTTTTAAAAAAACATATCTTTACTTATGGGTTCCCTCTGTGTTCATATTATACGGTATCAGGAAACAGCGCTTTCCGATAAGGAACTGCCCCGCAGAACACTTTTGTCCATTACATAACTGTTACTCTTATACATCATTAGGAGGTACTTTATGATTCAAAACATCAGACCTTGAAATAAATAAATGAAGGAGATTCTTCCTAATCTCTAAATGTCCTCTTAAACGGTGGCTATTTTCAGGGCAGTGTCTATGAGGTAAACATCATTGTATTTAGATTTCAAACAAAATATGCACATAACAAAGAGGGAGTTATTTTTTGGTTGGACCATGCTTGGATTGTACGAACACTTAAGGTTTATATTTCCTGCTGCTTTCCCACTCCACGAATTGAAGTTGTTAGCAAAGCCTAAGGAATATTGTTACATCAGACAACACTGGAAAGGCAACCAGTAAGCGTATTAAAATTATCTGCCTCTGTATTGCACCATATGTGCAGCATTTTTATTAACTTTTGCTCTACTTAAGTTTAAAACACTTATTTTGTTGGAATCTCTAATTATAGCGGATGGCAATTGCACCAATTTCACCAGTTGCAAAACTATGCTAAACATGCTGTGGTTGTTGAACCCCCGGATTCCAGTGGTCCTGTTTATAACTTATAAAGAGCACAGCCAGCGGCTCTTTTTCTTCACTAGATGAATATATTCATTAGAAGGATTGATGCTTGACAGAGTGACTTGGCCACAGAATGCTGCTTTCGTTATCAGTCCTTTAGAAAGGAGCTGTCATCCCACTGTGAAATACACTCTCAAGTATACCTGCTGTCAGATAGAGTGGCCGGAAGTTGAATAGGAACATTCACTTTCAAGACCAATTTTTGAGAAAATGTAACTGAAGTTTCAGATCTTGATTGTATATCGGAGATCCCCTACATGCGGTCTAATCTGCCAAGTAATGGTTATCTGTAGGGGCCTGATCACATTTAGTCTAAGAACCCTGATTGATCATATGCATACTATTATGAAAAAAACTATGTTCATTGTTTTGGGTGTTGGCTATTACCGTTTCTCATTAGAATTATTCGTATGTGGACTCTTTCTTTACTTGTTTATCAAAATGTAGCTCTTCAAAATTGCTAGCAATTGGCAAGAAAAATAAAATGTGTGTGATAAGGCATTTCAAAGTGTAAACCAAATTTTGGTTCGTATAACCATCACGCTTGCAGCTGGGCTGGTTCGTAAATGTAGAGCCTCAATTTGAATGGGCATTGAAGTTTGTGGTTAACATTGTGAATCAATTGTTAAATGGTGTGGTCAACATGGAGTCCGGAACTGAGTCTAGTTGCTGAGCTCCGTACTGCCCGCCCAGAATTCTACAGTAAATTGCTGTGCCCGGATGTTCTTATTGCCCGAAAGTGGAGGGGACCAGACCCTGTGATGGGAAGAGGGCTGTGACCATCCTAGGAAGCTGCACCCGAAATGGACGCTCGAGCTGGGGGACCTCCCGGAGTAAATAGCCGCGTGGTCCTATTGCAGTGGGGCCCGCAGGGTGCAGTAATCACCAACCGTGGTGAGAAACTTGAGAGGTGATGGTGTCGACTGGCTCACGGGCTACCCCTCCCCGAATGTGAGGCAGAGTGTAACTGGCGTCAGGGGCCACCCCTGAGAAAGGAAGGTGCGTGGGGGTGCCTCCCAGAGCTTGCGGATGCGTGGGTCAGCCACCACTAGAACTGAGAAGATCATCGACAGCTAGCTGTACTGCGGTGCTGGCGCAGCAGCGACGCTGATCATCTTGCGTGGTACTTTACCCCAACAGGGAGGAGGAAGAGAGAGACTGCCCGGGGGACCATGCCACTAGTGTGCTGAGGCGCAGCCCCTGAAGATTGCAGGAGAACCCGGAGAACCACCCAGAGCTTGCAGCTGCATGGGCCTGCCCCAAGGGGAGAAGGTGGAACAGTGAGTCGCTGGCCACCTAGCGCGATTGGTGCAGCACTACTTGTGGGTGAGGCACCGGGTTTGGGACACTAAGGCAGGAACATGCACTCATGCGCGACTTTAGCGATGTCTGCGAACGGTCTCACAATGGGAGAAGCGAGCCCCATGGAAGAATGAATGGACTCTCTACCACAGTGAATTGCAGAGCAGTGGTCTACAGCTTGCACTGATCTATAGGAGGTGAACATTGATTGCAAGAGGGGAAATAACATACTGGAAGTGGACGCAGTGACATCTCCCTAGACCATAGTGAGGGCAGGTATGCTGGGCAGAGGTGAGTGCAATAATTGACCAAGGGGACACTATTGAAAGCTTGTCACGCTCAAAGTTGAGGGCTGGGCCTTGACCTCCTTGATCCCTAGAGGCTTCAGAATGGCGGACGGGCCTGCTCCATGCCTGCGAGAGTACCCAAGATAGAAAAAAAGTACATGTTATTATGCACAATAGTGGATGCGTGCAAGATCCCCTACTAGTCTCATCAGTATACTTGTTGCCATGAACCAGCCATTGCGTCTGTCAACTACAATGCAATAATCCTTGTTACTCTACTATAAATTGACAGCACGCTGAGGAATCACTTGAATATTGTCCGAACAGGACGGCCTGCCGCTCGCCATGATTGTGCGCCCCAAAAACCTGAAAACTACTGGGCAGAACCCCATGGGCCTCATGATACAGGCTCTCCAAAGCGCTGGGCCAGAAGACTCACTCATTAGATTGGATGACATCTTCGAAGTCACTCTACGCAGTTTGAAAAGATACTAATGCCGATAGCTCATTCTAAGAATGTTTTGGAAGCCAAAATTGAGTCTCCATAGAAGTAAACCTTCTCAGAGCGGATCATCATAAGTTAACTGAAAGGGTGAATGATGCGGAGTAAGCGCTCACTAGCAGGAACTGCAAACAAAAGTAGACACACTTCACCAATGAGCAGAAAATGCGGACGGTCGATCCTGCTGCAACAATGTTCGATTTCAGTTTTTTTTTCTCCAGAAAGCACAGAAGGGCCAAACACCATACTGTTATTAGAAAATTGGCTGATAGCATCAGTACTTAAAGACAGAATTCCTAAATTCTTCTCAGTGGAAAGGGTGCACCGGATCCTAGCTAGACCACCTCCACTGGGAGATAACCCTCCCCCACTGATTGCCTGCTTTCTCAACTATTCAGATCTGATATTGATACTGTTTAGATCAAAGGGACCATGGCATTACGAGAATCACTCAATAGCACTTCACAGCAGAAGTGCAAACAAAGACATTGTAACTCGTACAACACAGTGAAACAGAAGCTTTGTGAACTCTCATTAGCACACGCCCTCATTTATCCGGCCAAGCTAAAGGTTGTACTTGAAGGGGGTCTTACTTCTTCTTGCACCCAGAGGATACCTGGACTTGGATCCACGCCAAGGACCTAGCAGAAACAACTGATGTAGGCCGGACTGCGGGGGAGTGGTTGCGACCCTGATGTCGTTGGCGCAAAAAACAACACCCTGACCGGATCGGGCACAGGTGGCGAAGGCACAGGCAAAAGCAGTGGAGGAGGTGACGCTTATCAGCGCAAACTCATTTTCACCACTTGATTCAACACTTCAGAGGCCAGCTCTGTGACTGATAACACAGAGACGTTATTGAGCACTGCACTCTGGGGCCCGGATCTGACGCCCCGTATTACGGACGATTTGCTTTAAAAGAGGGATACTGCACACACCTTACCCTTTCTAGGATCTAAAGGAAACTTGGAGAGGGCACAATCAGCCCAAGAGGGGCGCTGCGCATGCAGGCCTGAGGTGATAGTTTTGATGGCTGGTGGGCAGGCGAGCAGGCCTAGTGCCTATTGATGAGCGCCACGCCCCCAAAGAAGAACCGAATTGGATGACGTTTATATTTCAAGGAAATCAGATATCTTTTGCTATAAATGTTTTTTGGGGAACTTTAGGCTGGAAACTTTTAGTCAAAAAAGAGGGGATGTTCAGTTCCATATGTTTGCTTTGTTCTCTCTTTCTTATCTATCTACTGTAATTCATTTGAGGTACTGTGATACATTGGATTGTCAATATATGTCAGACATAATAACCAGGGTACTTCACTATGGGGCACATTTATGGTTTTTGACGCAAAACTGCGCGTACGCAGTTTTGTGTCACAATCCTTGGCGCCTGCTAGCGCCATTCCATAGTGGCAGCCGGGTGCCATATCTATGCAATGGCACACACTGGTGCTAAGGAATGGCTAGGTTCTAAAAATAAAGACGGTAGCCGGGGGTGGGGCGAATAGCGGTAGGGAAAAAGGCGCTAATCGGTCTGAAATTAAGCTAAGCTGGTTAGTGGCAATAAATATGCCACTAACCAGCCTAGTGTCATATTCTCAATGATGACTCCTGTCTTAATAAAGACAGGAGTCATGACAACCATCCCAATGGCCAGCACAGGGGACCAGTGTACCCTGGGCAAGACATTAGGACCCAGTGCCAGGCAGGGGGCCCTATGTTAGGGGCCACCAATGGCACACCCACCCAAAAAAAATACTTACCTATACTTACCCAGGATGGGGTCCCCATCCTGTGGTGTCCCTATGGTCTGGGTGGGGGTGTTCCTGGGGCTTGGGGTGGGCATCTGTAGGCCCATTCTATGGGGTTTGGCCATGGGAATGGGTCCACAGGTATCCTAATACCTGGTATGACCTAGGCATTAAATAATGGTGCTAAGCAGGCTTAGCGCCATTACTTGGATCCACCTACTCCCTGCGTGTCATTTCTGTGCCGGAGTATAAATATGGCAGTAGGGGGTTAGCATCATATTGTGGACAGGAATGCCTACCTTGCATCTATTTGGGGCAAGGTAGTTTGCCACATCCACAATATGACACTAACTCCTATATTATGACGCTAGATAGGTTTAGCGTCAAAATATAAATATGTAGTTAAGTTTGCGCCATTTTAGCATAAATAAAAATGACTCTATTGCGGCGCAAACCAACCATAAATAGGGGCCCATGAATATAGAGATATGGAGCCTCCAAACCTTATGGATGAGGGTGGATCCTTAACCCCTCCCCCTAGTAATCCTAAGAGAAGACTACAGGTGTATGTAATCAGACACCTACATGAGTGACTGTTATACTGGCTCCACTCCCCCGTATAGGTTTCTCACATGGAATGTCAGAGGGATGGCTAAAATAACCAAAGGATGTAAGATACAGTCATATCTTAAATGTCTCCATATACATGTGGCAATGCTACAGGAAACACATATCACACAGCCCATACTAACTGCAATACAAAATTGATAGAGGGGACAAGTATATGGCACTACCGCCTCTGCGTATGCCGGCGGGTGATGATATGGATCGCTCCAAATGTCCCCTATGTACTGAGAATGACGAGGTTTGATCAGGATGGTCAATATGTGGTCTTGGAGGGATCTCTGGATGACTTTCCTCTAGTGATAGCAGGGATGCATGCCCCGAACATTGGACAATTGGCATTTCTAGATGCACTCACGCCTGTATTATTACTAAACCACCAGATCCCGGGTATATGGGGGGGGACTATAATTGTGTGTCTGATACTCTAATGGATAGATCAGTTCCCACCTTACAGATATCGGCGTGTCTCCATATATCATGCCACTTGCGGGAATGGATGGCACAACATCATCTTTGCGATGTGTGGCGAATGCGCAATGCTTTCTCCATCACCGGTACATGACATTCACACAAGACTCGACTTATTTTTGTACAGTGACTCATTAGGAAGGAGAACCGAGGGAGCTGAATACCTGTCATGCACACTTTCCAATCACTCGCCACTGATGTTTCTGGTGCAGTGGGGCAGGGAGCGATCAACAGTTCCCACATGGCATTTCCAACCAGAGGCTCTCTTAGATGCCCCATGTATGGCAGATCTTTTAACACTACTGACTACCTACTTTGAGCATAAACAGAACACAGCAACAACCCGGGCCTCAGAATGGGAGGTGCATGAGGTTGTGGTGAGGGGCCATTGCTTGGGGCCACATGAGGGTGAAACTACTTAGGGCCGAAGTGACTAAACTAGAAGCAGAAATGAGAATCCTGGAGGCGGAAATGGTGGGCCAGCCCGTGGTGGTGGAGAAATTGTATATATTGAGAGAGGAATATAAAGAGGCTAATGTGAGACTGGGGAGACATGATTACAGGCGAAGACTGGCAACGTTACATGCAGAAGGAGACCGCTTCAGTCAATTGTTAGCCGGCTGATCCAGAATGATGGAACTAGGCACCCAATTGTAGCAATCCGATTGGAAGATGGACGGATTGCAAATATGCAGACTGCTATAAATTCCACATTTAGGGCATACCATCAGTCGCTGGATAGTGCTACGCCTCCTCCCCAATGGGATTGCATACATGATTATTTAAAAGCTGTGTCGCTGCCTACGCTTTCACCAGCACATAGAGAGGAACTAGAAACACCACTACAGCTGGCTGAGGTCCAACTGGTAATACAGCAGATCAGCAGAAACATGACCCCGGGGATCGAGGGTCTCCCCGGCAAATTATATGCACAATATACAGCATATTAGCGCCCAAATTACTTGAGGTCTGTCATGAGGCCCAACAGACGGGTCAGCTACCTAGGATGCTCCGGGAAGCTCTGATAGTGGTGTTACTTAAGCATGACCGAGATCCATTGAATATCCGCTCCTATAGACCTCTGTTCCTATTAAATCTGGACTGTTAAATATTGGGAAAATACTGTCCAATAGGTTGCTCCCCATAATTAGTGGAATGTTACACTCGCACCAATCAGGCTTCATCCCAGTCTGGAATACCTTTATCAATATTCAACTTGGCTTCATCTTGTGGATGTGATGCCCGAGCATTGTAGTGGGATGTGTGCAGTGTCACTAGATATCAAGAGTGGGGATTCCTAGGGGCCACTGGAGTGGGGATTCCTATGGGCCACACTTGCGTAGGTGGGCTTTGGTCCGGTATTTATAAGCTGGATCAAGACACTATATGGAACACCGATGATAAGGGTGAGCACGGGTGGTATCATATCGGAGGCCTTCACCATTTCTAGGCGTACTAGACAGGGATGCACATTGTCACGTTGTTGTTTGTGTTCGCTATGGAGCCTCTGGCAAGGAGGCCGCGACTCTGTGTGTAACAATGGGGCACTCCGACACATGGGGAATTATAGGTGGTCTCACTATATGTGGATGACGCATTGTTGTTCTCACACAATGCCTGCTCTACACTCCGGCACCGAATAACCTTGATAGGGGGCTTTGGAGAGCTGTCACAGTTCTGAGTAAATTGGAACAAATTGTGTATTTTCCCGCTAGCTCCACCCCCAGTGCCGGAACAAGATCTTCTTCCTAATTATCACCTAAGATGGTGCCACAACACTTTTAAATTCCTGGGAATACAGATCTATCATAATCCAGATGACCTCAGGGAGGGTAATTTCAACAAAGCCTTGAAGAGAATACATATATCCTTGCCCTTTTGGACCTCCTTGCCATTGTCCCCAGTAGGATGATTTGCAATAGCTAAGATGCTGGTTTTACCCCGTTTCCTATATTAATTTGCAGCTCACCCACTTTACTTGCCCTGGTCTTTCTTTAGAGAAGCACATAGCATACTAACCGAATTTATCTGGGGTGATAGTAGGCGATGAGCAGCTTTATCGATGCTACAGACACCACAGCTAGAAGGAGGATTGGGAGCACCCAGTTATGAGTGGTACTATGCAGCAGCCCAATTGCAATGGCTAATGCGGTGGCTGGTCTCCGAGGACCGTTCGGAGAGACCCCGGATCCAGAGATTCCTCAATGGCCCCCTGATTTCTGGTTGATGTCACCAAAACCACACCAGATTGTGGAATGCAGACAGATGAGGGTAGCACGCATATGCTGGGTGAAATTTGTTGTGATATGCAGTACATACCCCTTTACTTCCCCCAAAATCCCCCATGGCAGACACCAGGCTTGATCCCTATGCCTGGCCGATCTGTGGCGGAACTATGGAAAATAAAGGGTCTCTAGACTTCAGGAGATCTGTATAAAGACGGTTTCCTATTTTCATTTCAAGAACTCCGCTACAAAAGTAAGATATCTATTGGTCATTTTTTGGCATACTATGCACTGCGAAGATGTTACTCAAATGGGGAGAGGAGAGTAGGGAGCCTCCTTGTTCCCAAACACTGCACACTCTGCTTACGAATGGTTGCAATGAGCGTGCAAATACTACCATTCATCTGGTGTTGCAGGGCACAGCAACTAAAGGGGTTACACAGGCGAGATGGGATACAGTACTGGCTGCCCCATTAACTGACATCCAGTGGACACAAGCACTGCAACAGATAAAGAGTGTCTTTTGCAATGCATGCTTTCGATATACTCAATTCATTACATCAAACGTATTTGTCCCCACACAGAATAGCACGCATCCTTCCGGCAGCAAACCCAATATGTCCTCGATGTTTATCAACTGGGGTGAATTACTACCACATGGTATGGGACTGCCCTACTCTCCAACATACTTGGGACATAACAGTGAGAACTATTGGTGAACACACGGAACATGTCTTGGCACATACACCTGAGTTCTGTATTTTGGGGATCCATAAACACAATCCGAAGGCAACACAAACCCACAGATTTATTGATTTAGCTTTAATCCTATTTAAACATTAAATAGCTATGCACTGGAAAGCATCAACTGCTCCTGAGGTGAAGGAGTGGTTGAAAGCACTTCTGGCATGGGTATGTGCTGAGGCTGCCTACTGCTTCACTATGAAAATTAAGGGGATGCCAATACAGGGAGAATGTTGGGATGCTTTTGTTGTGAAATTAAAAGCTAAAAACGATGAGCAGCCTCCCTGAGATTAGATTTATGGGAGGCGCAGATAGAAGTTTTAACACTGGACAATTTACACAGTAAACCCCATTATAGTACTGCGTCGGTTGCTGTCCAAGTACGGGACAAATTATGAGCTGGGGGTCCATGTGATTGAACCATCTACTGGTATTAAGGTACGGATAACTTAGATGGAAACTAAGGCTTTGTTATTAGACAAATTGCAAACTAATTGACATGCTAATGTTCAAGAAACTGGTTTAGTGCATGTAAAATAGAAGAATACGGTTACTTCCACTTTTTTCTTCTCTTTCTTTTTTCTTACTTTTGCTCCCTTTACTACCTGATATATGTACACACGGTACATGAACAGGAATATTGTCAAGCTACGTTTGGATAGATAATAATCTCTTCAACTCACTTATACAATGTAATAATATATAACTATTGTATTGAAAGTAAAGGCAACTCCTATATGATAAAATTGATAAAACAAATATAATTTAAAAAAATTGTTAAACACGGAAAATCATCACGACCCACAAGGAATGTGGAGTTACTTGGAAGGTGGGTCAGTCTCGTTATGACTCACAGTGGTTTGCAGCTGGTGGCTGTAACAGGGTCATCACAAGGGGATAGGGGACAACTGGCGTTTTTGTCACAGGCTCTGCTCTTTTCACTGTCACTTCTAATCGTATGGCTTGGCCTGCTTTTGTGATAAAGCAGGCAATGTCAGCCATCACTAGGTGGCGCCCTAACTAAAGCTACCTCCAAATGTGTCCCAAGGTATTATTCGTGTTTATATTTTAGGTGATTTGCCCATGCTTCTCGAAAAACAGAGACCCACCTGATTTGTGACAAAGTGCACTCGAAAGATTCTGAGAGACTTCTGTAAAAAAAAAAAAGGGCTGTAAAACTCTGAATGGCTAAATAGTTGTGGCCAGCATATGTCGCTGAGGCCTGCCTTACAATGAGTACCTTTTAATGGAACAGGACCCAAAGGGAGAAACACTACATTTTTGGTGGGGACAGAGACAAACTGAGGGAGTGCTGAGTCAGGTGTCTGGTTTGGCAGCAAGTGCCATATCACTAGCTGATGTATCAAGCAATGTAAACCAGCCAAGAAATTGCTCCCAAAAAATATGCTAAATACATTAAAATGAAAAAAAAGAAATTATATTTCAGCATGTCTCAGTGTCGTAGTTAAGTAAATAGATGTTTATCACTGAATTGAGTGATGTTTAGTTAAAGTAATATTATTTTAAAAAGTGAAACATTCAAGAAGTTCCCCATGACGGCGTTGTCACGAGTTACCAACAAAGTGGCAGTTTGTCATGTTCTCTATGCATATACCCTGTATTATTATTAAATGCAAAACAAGCCTATTTCATAGTAGGCGTATAAAAATTAGGATTTTGTAGTAGTCAGATCCTGAGCTGAATTACTTCAATGCGCCTTCAAATTGTCTCGATAAGGAAAATTATACATAATGAACTGAAGTGATGGGCCCTGAATCACACATTTTGGCCAAGTGAGGAAGAGGGGATTTGAGTCCAGGACTACATGTTGTACTGTGGAGAGACTGAAGTAACATCCTTTGTTCTTCCATTCAGCATCAAAGGTCAGTGCTTTGGACTCATATGTTATTCAATTAGTGTGCATTTATGGAGCTCAATGAATACATTTATAATGCCTTAAATAAACCTAGCACTATATGCACATACATGTGAGTAATGATAAGATTAAAGGTGAGCTTTTTAAGTTTGAATTGTTTCCATAGACCCAGAGGGGCATATTTCCCAGCCCCGTGCGCTGCCGGTGCATCACTTTTTGTGAAGCGCCGGTGGTGCATAGTGAAGGCCCCTATCTACAAGACCACGCAAAGTCACTTTGCATGGCTTTTCATGGCCTTGCAGATATGGTGTAAGGCAATGCAGCACAAGTTGCTGCGTTGGCTTACACTACGTCAGGAAGGCGTACCATGGGTGTTGCTGTGGGTGTTCGCACACAACACCCATGGGCTTTGAAGCATTCCCAGAATAACCAGAATCTCTAAATCTGGGAATGTGTCAAAACTGTACACCTCCGCGGGGCAGGTGCAAGAAGGAGAAATGTATTTATGTCTGTGCCTCATTCTGCAGCACTCATAGAAAGATGAAAATGCCTCCCAGGATTGTTTTTGTACAGAAGCGACATTTTTTTATGCACAAAGGCAATTCTGCAGACACCTCAGACACTCTTGCCCCATGGTGCAATGGTTTCTGCGGAGGAGCTAGGCAGCAATTTATACACAAGGCACGGGGCAAGGAAAAAAATGCACTGTATCTTGTAAATTTGGTGCGTTTCTACCTTTTCCATGTGGCACAGGGCAGCTCCTCAGAGCTTGTAAATATGCCCCTGAATATCAAAAATAGAAAAGAACATGCATGTGTGAAATGATGCACCGGGAGCAAACTCTGAGGGGAATCTGAGATCTCTTCATTTTTTCTAATTATTTAATTGTAGTCATTGAGGTTCTGAACCTCTCCTAAAATCATTTTTTCCACAAGTTAGTGGAGCCAGAAGTAATATTAACATACAATAGTATCTGCTGCTTTCCCTTATGATGCTGGATTACCTGGCTTGGCAAACAGTTCGATTCAAGAGGAAGGTCAACACCTCAGTGACCACAATTAAACATTAACAAAAAAGAAGTCTTGGAACCCTCACAGAGTTTGATCCTCAGGTTACAGTGCTTCAAGGTGACTTATGGCCTGATTTAGAGTTTAGAGGAGGGGGCTGATGACTGATATCCCGTCTGCCATATTACAATCCCATTGTAGCCTTTGGAGATCGTAACAAGGTGGACAGGATATCTGTCACATTAGTGTCAGAGTAACCCGTCCACCAAACCCTAAAACATGCCCATAGTTAATGTGCAGCATGGTTTCAGGGAGACAGCATACCACTGTTTAAAATACATTTCCACTTTAAAATCTGGGAGAGGGATTTTTATTGTCTCATGTACCGTTATCATTCAAACTCTGGGGGGAGTATAGCTCCCCTATCCCCCACAGCTAATATGACCATGCTGGACTCCTGAACCTTTACATAGCAGGGTCCATAATGTTGGACTACTGTGAGTGCGGAAGCAATACAGTGAGTTACTGTTCCATGCAGGGCTCTGCCCTTCCTTTTCCTTCACTGTTCCATGCCTTGCATATGCTTAATGCTTTCCTCATGCATAATAATTAATCTACATGTGAGGCAATCAATATGGGCCTGATATTCAGGCAGCACTCTGTTTGTCATGTATCAATTTGCAAAGGAGTTTGTGATACAGCCACTGTGTTTCTCGGTAATATGGCATGTCTGCGCATTGAATTTCTTAACCAACATAACTTATTTGTTGATTGTCTTTGCCAAAATCAACAGATTATTCATCATTGAAGTTTGATTAAAGTTTAATAAAACCTTTTTCGGAGTAGATCATTGTAGATATAACATTGAACTGTGATTTTTAGGTGAAATGCGCCTTTGCCTCCCACAGCACGAGCCAACTGTTAGACTTTTCATCCTTGGCGTGGTCTCCCTTAACTTTTTGCCTCTGTTTCCCAGGTCGTTGATGTGTGCTGGACTCTGTTTTTGCTGTTTTTATTAATCTGGGCACTTTATCACTGCTAACCAGTGCTAAAGTGCAAGTGCTCCTATACAAAATGTGTATGTAATTGGTTCATCCATGATTGGCATATTTGATTTACAAGTAAGTCCCTAGTACAGTGCACTAGAGGTGCCCAGGGCCTGTAAATCAAATGCTACTAGTGGGCCTGCAGTGCTGGTTGTGCCACCCACATTAGTAGCGCTGTAAACATGGCTCAGACCTGCCATTGCAGTGTCTGTGTGTGCAGTTTTAAACTGTAAATTCGACTTGGCAAGTGTACCCACTTGCCAGGCCTAAACCGTCCCTTTTCCTACAAAAAGACCCCCCTAAGGTAGGCCCTAGGTAGCCCCAAGGGCAGGGTGTGTTTTATATGTCCTGACAGTGAAATACTGCTAAATAGGTTTTTCACTGTTGAAAGGCCTGTCCCTTTCAAAGATTAACATAAGGGCTACATTTAAATATGATTAAAGTGTAGATTCCCTTGGGGAGCGGCTAGATATGTGGAGTTTCGGGTCTCTGAGCTCACAAATTAAAAATACATCTTTTAGTAATGTTGATTTTAAGATACTGTGTTTGAAAATGTTATGTTTAGAAAGTGAGCATTTTCTTGCTTAAACCATTTCTGTGACAATGCCTGTTTGTGGATTCCCTGTATGGGTCAGTTTGACAGTTGGGTTGGTTGCACCTCTCTCTAGACAGTGACACAAAGGGAGCTGGGGTGTAGTCTGCATTTCCTGATGAGCCATCTGTGCTATGAGGGAGGGGAGGAGTGGTCACTCACACCTGAAAGGGCTGTGCCTGCCCTCACACAATGCAGTCTCCAACCCCCTGATGTGTGTCTGGGACCTGGCCTGACAAGGCAGGATTTCACAAACAAGAGAGACTTTTCATTGAAGTAAGCCTACTTCAAAGCACAAAATGGATATAAGAAGGGCACCCAAAACCACAGACTTTAGAACACTTCTGGAAACCAAGAGGAACCTCTGCCTGGAGAAGAGCTGAAGAGCTGAGGAAGAAGGGCTGCCCTGCCTGTGCTTTGTGGAGCTATCCTGCAGTTGCTGCTTCTGCCTCTGCTAGAGGACAAAGACTGGACTTTGTGTGCCTTCCTTCTTGTGAAGAACTCTCCAAGGGCTTGATTTAGAGCTTGCCTCCTGTTGTTTGAAGACTCAAGGACAGCAAAGACTTCTCTCTGCCAGCACCTGAACCCTCTGCTGAGACTCCTACTCTGCCAAGTGGTGCCCATCCAGTTCCTGGGACCTTGAAAGGAGAAGCTGACAGACCAAGAGTGAGAAATCCATGCACTGACTGTCGTGCGGGTAATAGATCGCCGCAACTTTGGTCCACGGCTGAAAAACCAACACGCCGCCAGCTTCGCGGCTGAAAATCAACGCTCATCTGCAGTGCGCCTGAAAGATCGCCGCATGCAACTAGAGAAACGATGCGCAGCATCGCTGACGGAGGCTGGTGAGATCGCAACCCGCGCTGCGAGGTTTTCTGATCATGGTGCTACAGGATTTCCAACGCAAACATCGCTAGGCATGTAAAAACGACGCAAGGCCTGTCCGGACCGAGAGTGCGGTTTGAATTGACGCATCGCTCTCCTGCGGAGAGAAGAAACAATGCACGCCAACTTGACTGAAGGAGAAACGACTCACGGTCTCACTCGTGAGTGATATTGACGCATCGCAAGCACTTTTTGATGCACACTCGCCCATGTGGAGTATTTTTGACGCACCCAGGTACATTTCCACGCTAACAGCGTTAGCATTGTGTTTAAAATTACATGGAGACTCTTTTTGGTTTTTGATTGATAACTTGACTTGTGTATTGTGGATTTTTGTCGTTTTGGTCTTGTTTTGTTTAGATAAATATTTTCTATTTTTCTAAACCTGTGTTGTGTTACTTTATAGTGTTTTCATTAAGTTACTGTGTGTGTACAAATACTTTACACTTAGCACTCTGAAGTTAAGCGTGCTGCTCGTGCCAAGCTACCAAGGGGGAGAGCGGGGTTAGCTGAGGATTATTCTCTTTTACCCTGACTAGAGTGTGGGTCCTTGCTTGGACAGGGGGTAACCTGACTGCCAACCAAAGACCCCATTTCTTACACCAACAAATCCTTGTCATTAATGGCACCTATCAGAAATTATTTAGCCAAACTTAACAACAACCATTGCCTTGCATGGGCTGGGTCCCTATAGGTTTCAGATCCAAACAGACATTGAAACTAGGCTCTACCCAGCCCTATACTAACATCCTTAACTTTACCGGTAAAAACACTGGTGATCTCTGATCAATTTGAGTAAAAAACGTGAAGATAGTCCATGTCGGCAATTTACTTGCTGTTTATATTTCACATGTTTTAGTTAACCTTACACTCCAGAGGAATGTTAACTGTTTCCAGGATATTCTGCTGTAGTTTTTTGTACAGTATGTTACTCCTATATAGGACGCAATTTGGACTGAGTAACCCCCAGGTGTTTAGAACAGCTCAGGATAGAGAATTCTGAAGTTGAGGCTGAAGGCACTGTGAGTTTCTCACAAGGGATGTTTGTGGGTCGAAAAATTGTCATCCAAACCTTGGTTTCTCTGCTGAAGACACAGAGACAACCATTGACAAAGCGAACAATTGTGGCTGGTTTTAGGTGTTTGTCAGTTATTGTGTTATTTGTCTGTATCCAACAACAAAAAGCTCAGAAAGAGAACAAAATACTGGTTGGGTGGCACATTATGAGAATCACAGAAATGTAGTATATATGTTTAAGTCACACATGTAAGTATATAGACCACACACCCTTTTAGAGACCACCCACTTTTTTATCCTGCTTAAAGCCTGGGCAGCCACTGCCCCACTTTTGCTTTCTTATTTTCAAAAAAGTCTCTGTTTGCCCTCATTACATATATTGTGTGGTCGGTATAGTGACTAGAGCTATTTGCGATATTTGGTAAGAGTGTTCCTTTTTTTAATTTCCTCTATATAAGAGATACATAGTGAGAACACATTTAATATCTTACATAGTTAATCTATTATTCTTAATAAAAATCCTTTACAATATAAACTATGTATTACAATTGGATCCATGTGGTAGAATAATCTTTTCACCTGCTTTTTTGTCCCAAATCCTTTTACAGCAAGACTTATTATTGTGCAATCAGCTACCCCAGACATAGTTACCAGTTTAGACACACTGACCAACTGTGCAACTGTTTCCCTTATATTTGCTCTCTTTTGGGTATCACTGTCCTTCCTTTAAGGTTATATGTCAGAATATTGATTCAAAAAATCATCCGACATAGAAACTGTTTACAAAAATGTCACTTTATTTGATTTAAACTTTCTGTTATTAATACCAGTAGGGTGACATTTTTGTAATTGATATTTAGGACACAAGGTTTTTGTAAGATGATCTTTAAGCTTTTACATTCTGGTACTATATCTCAGTAAGAAGCTCCAGAACCATTACTACTTGATTGTGTGATAAGTGGATCCCTGTGAAACATTGACCTTTTAGAACATCTTTCCCCAGCATACATATTATAATATATGTTAAAAGCATAAGTGGGGTTTGTTACATTGGTGATAAATTCTTGTTGTCCCCCCATAAACTAATAATCAGAAGGCTACTATGAAATGGGTTTGTACCCTCACTGAAATCCCTCAACTTTGTAGGGGAGTTCTCTGATTTGCAAGGGAGATTGGCATGCAATTCAAAGACATACCATTAACTGCCACATTTCCCATTATAGAGTGGGTGCTGATGACATATCTCCCCTAGAGCATACACTCATTAGGCCAACCTGAGGGATTCATTGCATAGTGCCCTATTTAAATTTAAAGCAATCTGATCAATAAATGGCTGGTGTTACCCTGGAACACCCACATAGAAATACAGCTTGGACTGCTTCTATTTGCATGACAAAAATTAGGCTCAGCCCCTCTCCTTGATAAAATCATAAGGCAATGCTAGTGAGCACTTTGGTGCACATTGAACAGGGCATGGATTAATACTGATGAACATGGGTTTGGAAATATAAATGAATTGTTAGATTCTGATCTCATGGCATCAGACTTTTAATAAGAATTTATTGTATAAATAGTAGCAAAAGCTAGGGATGTCTTTTCTCAAAAAATAAACTTTTTCCAAATTCCCTCTTTTAGTTCAGACTTTGGAAATTATGGGGTCACTTTACAAAATGCATTTTATAGCACTTCAATAGTGCTATCAATGAATGCAAAATTCTATTCACAAACATACATGCACAGTTCACACCTCTGCTTTTCCCATCATTTTCTGTGTGGAGCTCTCCGCCCCAACTGTGGAGTCCTCGCACACATGAGTATACATTTTAGAAGGAAATGTGGGAGGTACTGGGTGGAACATGTGGAACACTTACTATCAAAGAGGAGGTGCTTAAGGAGGAGTAAGAAGGGGTTAAGGGAGTGTCAGGGGCAGGCTTAGGGAGGGACGTGTATTCACCCAAAATGGAATAAGTCCATTGCTATTCACAAAATGCCCTTCTAAAGTTACTATAACACAAATTGACCCAACTCAGTACTAGATCACTCCAGCTGAGAGTTGATGTTGCTCCAGCAACACACATGAGCAACCACTGGCACTGCAACACCCTGCCATAGAAAATAATGGAGGTAGGGACTTAAAATTAAACCTCACAAGAAAGAATGTTGAATTGTACAACATTCTTAAACATAGTTAAAATATATATACATTTCATTTAAATGTTAAAAAATACATATAAATAAAATATGGTTTTAATTTAATTATAAAATATTTTAATAAACTGTTTGTGTTTACTTTCATGTAATTGTATACATCACATCTTGTAATTATTTATTCATGTATTTTTTAATTTAGGTGAGAATGTTTTTTTAATTTAAATTTGAGGAAAAATGTAGCATTTTAATTTAATATGTTTACATTAATTACATATTTCTTGCAAAGTTTAAATAATTCTGTAGCATTTTCCCTTTAGTTCTACATTTAAAAATAAACATACAAAATTAATTTACTTAAATATTTAGCATAAAAACATTCTTACACGCTTAACAAACTTTTTCCATTGTCCCTATGTTTTACCATAGTGATAATTTACAGTCAGGGTGGCAATATCTGTATAAAAAGGTATAGGGCAAGTTCTGTATACCTCATTGTATGGATATCCTCACAGACAGAGTGAATATATACAATACGTACTAATTTTATATCGTTAGTTATCACTAAACTACATCTACGTATATTTTTAACTATTTTAAATTATTCAACTTAAATTAATATTTTCTTCCATGAGGTTTACATTTAAGTTCCTGTCTTCATTAATTTCTGTGGGAAGGTGTGCTGTACCAGTGGTGGGCCATGTGTGCTGCTGGGCACACTACTGTATTTGTCTTAGCAGTAACTTACACTCACAAAAGTGACCCCACCCCTTTTTCACCAGATGAAGATGTGAAAGTCTACACTTTTGAGTAACTTACACTAGGATACTGTGAATAACTAAAAGTAGTAAAGTCACTCTGTGAGAAAATCATCCTTTTTGCCCTGATCACCCCGCTTTTTTGACTGATATTGGAGGTTATTGACTCTGACTGTGCCCTCAGCTCTGCTAACCAGGCCCAGGGCCAGTGCAGTGTTTTAAAAGTTGTATGGTAATTGGGCATAATTATAATTGGCTCTGGCGACATAACTGTAAGTCTGTAGTATATGGTAGGACCTGTAGGCTTTGGGGATCGCAATGGAGTTAAGGCACTTATGGGTGCACTGATGTGGTGTCTGCTTTCATTTTAAAGGCAGCCCTGCCAGGCTGGCCTTGCTTCATTGATGAGGTGTGAAGTGGCCAGGGCTTAAACAAAGGGACCATATAGTGGGAAGACAACTTCATCAGCAGATGCCAGAGCTCGAAGGGGGCTGGGTAGTCAAACGGGTCTTCAAAGGGGGAAAGACAGGTGGGAGCCTCTCTAATTAGATTAGGAGATGGGATGGAAGGGGAGTGTAGGAAAATTAGCCATACCTGTGGTCGTGCTTAGCCAGACCTGAAACTCCAAGAGAGATTTTCTCCATTTTGGACTTTTAGATAAAAGTGCTTTCTGGGACAACAATGTGCCACATCTTTCTGTAAGTGCTCATCAGAGAAGGTGGCACCCTGCACCCCATTGGTCAGGTGTGGCCCCCCTGCTTGCCAGCCCAGGAACCTGGATACAAGTCAGAGAGCTGACCACAACTCAGATCCCTGCTGGAAGGAATCAGAAGAAGAAAGATGGTCCTGCTGAACCCTTCATCAAGAACTACACTCCAGAGGACTGCACAGGCTGCACACTCTGGGCTTCACCAAAAGAGTACTTTGCCTTGCTTTCAAGATCCAGGAGCAACAGGTACAAAGGAGCTACCAAGAGTCCTCTGCATCAAGTCCTGCAAGAAGAGCCCAGCTGACCAGCATCTAGTGGACTTTTAAGGATTTTACCAGGTGCATTGTGCAAATTGTAGTGCAAACTCTCCAAGGAGCAACTCAGAGCTTCTGGAACCTTTGTTGTTGTTGAGGACAATTCAAGACCCCATAAAGGCTCCCTGAAAGAAGATTCAGAAGTTTAGAGACATTTGGAGAACTTTTGGAAAAAAGTTCCATAAGGTGACCGACCTGTAGATGAGAGGCAAGCCTTTGACATTGAACCGCAGCTTTGCTTGAAAATCAGGTTCATCCCGCTAAAAGCTCCAGAGCTCTGCCCATCGACAATGAGAGCCAAGACGTCCAGGATTTCACTGAGGCCTTGCATTGAACAAAGCCAATGACTCGCAACCCGGGATGCTGAGGAGCTTTGCTTGACATCAAGGAAAAATGAACCTAAAAAGTGACTAAGTGCGAAAGTAAAATGTTGACTGAAGCCTACCGCTCAGCATATCCGAATTGGGCTTCATCGCAGTTGGCCTCAAACTTTGATTTAGACCCGGTTAGGTGCGATCAGAAAGCCGCAGTTGGCGCTTTTCACTGTTAGGCACTAGAAAGTACATTTTTGAATTTATTCTTTAAAAACGCACATCTCTGGTTCTCTACATTGAATTTTGGCCATTTTGGTGTAATTTAAAGATACAAAATATTTCCCATTTTTATAAGTTGGTGTTTTTGATTGAGTGTGTATTTACTGTTGATCTTGAATGCTTTACACACCTGTCTTCTAGATTAAGCCTACACCTATGGCCAAGCTACCAAGGGTTGAGTAGTGATTATTTTATTGAGACCTTGACCGTTCCATATTTGTGATTGTGGCCCTTACTAATATTTCCAACACACTCAAAAATGTAAGAGTAACATTTCACGTTTAGATTACTCACAACCTTCTTGATTAGCCCTGAACATATTTTGTGTTTTCTCCATCCAATCAACCATTGAACACGCTGTGTACACCTGCCACCTACATTGCATGTCTTTAATTCTGACCTAGAACAAACTCTTTTTGGGATAGCAGCATTTCCAAGTCTCAGTCAAGGTTCTCGCATGCAGTGTGAGGAGACTCCTGGAAGTGGTTTGTAGATCCAGGGCTGGACAAGCATGAACAGTTCCCTTGGGAACTAGCTGAAATTCAAATCAGTTAATTTTAAAACAGAATTCCTCCTTCCTTTGCTTTGTAAATTATACTGCACATGCACCAAGTCTCAGGTGAAAAAGCGAGAAAAAAGCATAAATACTGACAACTATGTCTTCCAAAGCACGTTTAACACAATAAAAATGAAAATATGAACACTGGAGTTTATGATTTCCAGGCAGACATGAGCATTTGTCTTTGCAAATGGGTTAGTCTGTGGTTTCTGATACATTTCGTTTTAAATGCTTTGATTAATTTGCTAAATCATATGTTACCTTTTTCCTCTTTTGGGTTAATCGAATAGATTGGCATTTTGTTATGAGAAGAACATAAAACAAATGACCAGTGCTACTATTGAAGATAAATTGGCATAGGCGGAGAGAAATGGCGACACGTATAATCCATTGGCTAATGATAATTTGGTGCCTCATTAACTAATTATAGATTGCTGACATAGTGACCAATGGTTCTATATTGATTGGGTCAGTACTGACACCTTTACAAATGATAAGGTAGTGACACATTGATATGGATTTGAATACTGATGATGTGTAAAGTATTGGCACATTATCTCATAGTAAATTATTGCCACTCTTTCCAGTCATACAGTACTGACACAAGGCTAATTATTATGTATTGGCTAACTGCACAACATCACAGAACTAACACATTGACTTTGGGAGGTGACTAGTAAGATTTTGCATCACATTTATTATGCAACCCCCATGCAAAATCCTTTTTTTGCATTTACTAAGCAATGCAAAACCATCTTGTGTGGTTTTGCATGGTTTAGTAATTGCAAAGTAACACAATGCATAGCTCTGCCTTGTGTTACCTTGCATTGGGAAGCTGTTACATGAGTAGAGCCTGGGCGTTTCGATTCATACACCCACGTATTTTGGCATATTCCCTGATTTACAAACATTTGTAAACCAGGGAATGTGTCAAAATGCTATGCCTTCCCCAAGCAGCTTTAATGAGGAGAAATATCTCTATTTCTCATGGTTACTTCCTCTTTCTATGTGTGCTGGATTCTACAACTAGCATAGAAATAAAAACAGACCTTGAAGGATTGCTTTTGTGCAGGGGGGTGTCCCTTCCTGCACAAAAACAATACTGGATATAACGCAGACACTCTTGCTATATTGGCAACAGGCAGCACACAGTGCGTGGACTTTGAGACAGCAGAAATTAGTCATTTCCTAGTAGAAGTAGTGGCACTTTTCTGCTGTCCACCCTTTCATGCAATGCAGCAGGGTAGCATTGCTTGCTGCAATGCATTGCATGAAAAAATAGTAAATCTTCCCCCGATATATTATTGAAACACTGATGTACAGAAACACATATCAATATTGAATTGTTGGAAAATTGATTGATAGTACGGTACTAGCATACTGACCAGTAATAACGTACTTACACATCAATTACTAATTTGACTCACTGTTCAGTATTGCATTATTGTCACAATGACCAACAAATTTATACTGAAGCATTAATCAAAATGTAATACCAAAACATTATTCAGTAAGAGTGCTGTAAATGTGACTAATAATCAAGCACTGGTTCATTATCCAACGATATCTGTTTAGTGCTGAAATGTTGCCAAATGATACAGTACTGACACTTTCACTGAAGCCACTTCAATGATTCATGGCAAGAAAATATTTATGCATATAGATAATACATTTTGTACAACATATGTAGCACCAAACTGAAATTATTGTGTTTGGCCTGTGAGCTCTTGGCGTGATTTCCCCTGTCTTTTTGCTTCTGACCTCCTGTTTTTGATCATGAATTGAATTACATTTTTGCTGGCTTTAGGACTCTGGGCGCTTTGCCACTGCTGACCAGTGCTAAAGTGCAAGTGCTCCCTGTGTAAATTGTATTGGTGATTGGTTTCTCCGTGATTGGCAAATGTGATTACTAGTAAGTCCCTAGAAAAGTGCACTAGAGGTGCCCAGGGCCTGTAAATCAAATGCTACTAGAGGGCCTGCAGCACTGGTTGTGCCATTCACATAAGTAGCCCTGTAAACATGGCTTAGACCTGCCACTGCCTTGTCTGTGTGTGCAGTTTTAAACTGCCAACTTGACTTGGCGAGTGTACCCACTTGCCAGGCCTAAACCTTCCCTTTTTATACATGTAAGGCACCCCTAAGGTAGGCCCTAGGTAGCCCCATGGGAAGGATGCAGTGTATGTTAAAGGTGGGGCATGTACTGATGTGTGTTACATGTCCTAGCAGTGAAATATTGCTAAATTCAGTCTTCACTGTTGCAAGGCCTATCTCTCTTATAGGTTAACATGAGGGCTGCCTTTAAATAACTTTAAAGTGCAGATTCCTTTTGAGAATAGATAGAAATATGGAGTTTAGGGTCTCTGAACTCACAATTTAAAAATACATCTTTCAATGAAGTTGATTTTTGGATTGTGAGTTTGAAAATGCCACTTTTAGAAAACAGGCATTTTCTTGCTTAAACCATTCCGTGACTCTGCCTGTTTGTGGATTCCCTGTCTGGGTCAGTTTGACAGTTGGGCTGTTTGTGAATCCCCTCTAGACAGTGACACAAAGGGAGCTGGGGTGTACCTGCATATTCTGATGAGCCATCTGTGCTAGAGTGGAGGGAGGAGTGGTCACTTACACTTGAATGGGGTGTGCCTGCCCTCTCATAATGCAGTCTCCAACCCCATGGTGTGTGTCTGGGGCCTTACCTGGGCAAGGTAGGAACTTGTGAACAAAAGAGACTTTGCTTTGAAGTGGGACTACTTCAAAGGCAGAAAGAGGTATAAGTATTGGACCCCTGAAAATCAGATCACTCCTGGATTGAATAGGAACCTCTGCCAAGGAGAATAGCTGAAGAGCTGAGGAGACGTGCTGCCCCTGTCTCTGACTGTGCTTTGTTGGGCTATCCTGCAGTTGTTGCTTCTGCCTGTGAAAAAGGACAAAGACTGGACTTTGTTTTGCATTCCTGCTTGAGAGGTATCACCAAATGCTTGGAATAGAGCTTGCCTTCTGTTTTGAAGCCTCAGGGTCAGCAAAGGCTTCACCACCCAGTTCTGAGTCTGCCTGCTGTGGACTCTAGCTTGCCAGAGGGTGCCATTCTAGTTCCTGGGCCCCTGGAAGTGAATTTCAGGAGAAAAACCAGTCTAACAAAGCCAGACGGCGTTGTGCGACTTTGTAAAGAATGCTGCTGCCCGAACCGTGATGTTGCCTGCCCCGAGGCCGTGGACCTTGCAGAAGTGTGACGACCCGGATAACCCTGTGGGCTTTGTGTTGCTGCAGCCGCTGATCGCGCCCGACTTCACTGAGTTCGGAGTGTCGTAAGTCCGACGTCCATGACATCCAACGCCATTGCATTACCTGCGGCCCTGTGACCTCATTGTGACCCAATGAGGTCGCCCCGCAGCATTGTTACTTTGTTCCTGCCAGAACCAAGTGACTGACTTCACAACTGACATCACTTTACCTCCACTGCTCTGCAGTAAGGACCAGACACCACTTCGCAAGCCTCTGTCCTTCTGCCCCATAGCACTGGAACCGACGCTGCATCGGATCCAGCAAATTGTGCACCAGCAACTGACCTTCTACTTGTCTGCTAAGGTACTGTACCTGGGGGTCGAACGACTCCATTAATGGTGTCATTGGCATCGCATTGTAGGAATCAACTCCGTCACAAAGCCGCTTAATACCAACTCGCAGTATTTGTGCCTCTAGGCACTATTTTTTTGCTTTTAAGTGCCAAATTCATATTTTTAACTATGTATTGTGGATTTTTATCAAATTTGGTCTTGTTTATTTCAATAAAATAATAATTATTTTTCTAGACCTGTGATGTTTCATTTTGTAGTGGTTCACTGCATTACTGTATGTGTTGGATACAAATACTTTACACATTTCTTCTGAAGTTAAGCCTAACTGCACATGCCAAGCTACTAAGGGGGAGAGCGGGTGTTAACTGAGTGTGATTCTCCTTTACCCTGACTAGAGTGAGGGTCCTTGCTTGGACAGGTGGTAACCTGACTGCCAACCAAAGACACCATTTCTAACAATAGCTATTTCTTAAGGAGGTGTGACAGATGAAATTACCATTGGGAAGCTCACAGAGGTCCTCAATATGAGAGTGGCAAAGCCTTATCACCTCTGGGAATATCACTCCACAATAACACAAGTAGTCTGGTGCTTGTGAAACTGAAATTACTGGACCTGGAAACACTGGACGTACTCAGTTACATCACAAAGTGAAGGGGCAGTGGCTGTTGGCACAGAGACAGCCATACACACCCGCCCTCTCTAGCACTAAATGGAAGTAGGCAATGTTTCCCGCACTAAGGCCACAGCTTCCCCTCAGTCTAGGTGCCCTTCACAACCTGTAGGACACCTGTCAACCTTCACAGGGTCCTCAATTATGTTTACCTCCTGCCAGGGCAATTGTTGAAAATCAACCCATAATCTGCATAGTAATTCCCCATTCCAGGAACTAAAAATCATATTGCCCAGATCTAGGTGTTGGGTTACTGGCCAAAAGAAGTGATTCCGCTCCTCAAATTCGGCCAACTCATAATCAAGGCTACCATCTTCTAAAAATGCCCCCAGTATCAGAAAGTTCGGTGCCACTGTGCCACTTCTTTTAACACCAATAAGTTCTAAATATAGCATGGTGGAACTCTTCCTTTTGTGCGAATGCCAATGTGGGAAATACCCAAAGACCCACATTAGGGATTTTGGGAGCACAGAGGCATCAGACTTCAGCTACTGGAAAGACCATCATGACTTTATTCAACAGTGATGCTGGCCTTAGAGAGCTGCTGCCTTTAGACTTTTTTATGTTATTTGATGACACATGTGGTAAAATTTCAGATGTGGTTGCAGTTGTTGAAATCCAGAAACTGAGGTAAGGGGTTAGTCAATTTTGTATATTTAAAACATAGTTTTGGGTTAATTCTTGTTCTCTTTTCCTTTGAGATGTTCTGTTAATCAAATGTTGATTTCTGAGTTTAGCACTGGGCATAGCTACACGTGTATGTTAAACACCAACAATTGCATATTCAAAGATTTGTATCAATGACTTTTGCAGGGAATCAGCTATCAAATTAGGTTTGCTTTCACCTTGTGTGTTGTCAGGCAGACTTGCAAGATAAAATAGCTTACAAAGAAATTGATGGAGCATGGATATCTGAGCCTCAATCCTTAGTAAAATCATTAAACATATTTCCACATTGGTCCTATGGAACTTTCCAATCAACTTGAGGTGTTGTAGGGGAGCTAGTATCAGAAATACATATCTGTGGTAGCCATTATGGCTCCACAATGAACACCAAGTACGTATTATCTCAAACATAAAGGTTTAGTTTAAAACATGTTTCCAGCCGGAATCAAAGCGAAAATAGATTTAAAAAGACAGTATCACACTCTGGAGACTGAGATACAACAGTGAGTTAAGTCATAATATTATGAGATGTAAAAATAGTAACAGTCACAATGCAGAGAAAACAGATGGACACAATCATGTTTCCCATTAAAACATTTTCCCTTTCTAGTATAAACATAAGCTAGGGTGAAGAAACTATCAAGGTTCTCTAAGGCAGTGGTTCCCAACCTGTGGTCCGGGGAACCCTGGGGGTCCGCAAAGCCTCCTCAGGGGGTCAACGACTGCTCAGAAAATTAAATAATATTAATAGATTGGGTTCCCTGCTTTCAGTGATAACTCAATGTGGGTGGGGGATTCCAATAATAATTCATTGGGGGGTCCCTGGAATGACAAAGTGGAGGTCCACAGAAGTCAAAAGGTTGGGAACCACTGCTCTAAGGGGGAAGCATAGAAGGTGTAAACATAGTTTGAATCTTCTGTAGAAGTTCGAAGAACCAACTATGAAACACCAATTAAAAGTACAAATAACAGGTTCCAGAACATCCATATCTCATTCCCGGCACTGAAAGCCAATCACCTAACTGCATTTGAGGGGATTTCACAAACTCCGTAGGTTCTCATCTCCACACAATAAGCTATGCAGCTGTTAGACCTGGTACTTTGGGGATATGAGGTTTTCTCTCACCATCATCACTCCATGTTTGTTGCCAACGTTTCTCTTTCAGGCCTCGCTATCAGCAGTCTAGAATATACCTTTCTCTAGCTAACCAGGATCACATTTTTGCAACGGCAGAGGAGAGAACACTGCATGCCATGCAGAATGAAAACAAACAGTTACATAAAAAGCCTAATGTGAAGCTAAGTGAACTCAAAATGAAAGGGGATGTAAAATACAGTTTTATGGTTCCGTGGAAAGCAAACACTCATTGTTGAACGTGAATACTTATTAGATATGATTATACCATTCTATTAATCAGCATAATATGTTTAAATGTGTACATTCTTAATGAACAGTGATTAGATACTATTAAATGGTTCACGTGTGCCACACGTTAATGAATTTAAACCACACTTTAGATATAAAATAAAAGTTGTGTATAAGTGCTTACATGTATACACGACATACTTAATGTGGAGCTAAAATTACACTGTTGCAAAATGATTTGCAAAAAAGACCTATGCTATTCCAGTGGTGTATTCTCCATAAAGAAGTCAAATGCTATCTGTTTATTTTCTGTCAAGGTATCTTTTATGTTTGGAGTGGACATGTGTTGTAGCTATGGGGCAAAGAAATCACTCCTTCTCAGGTTTCATGTGAGCTTTCAGCTCTTGCTGGTCACAAAAAATGACTTTCATGTAACAGTTTCACCTCACATATCACTGAAAGCTAGAAGATAATAAAGCGTATTGCATGTATGAGTAGGCAAGTACGTTTTTCATCAATTAAAACAGAGCCCACAATCCTTTCCCACTATCATTCTTTGTCTGTTCTGCTTGTCAATCCTGTATCTGTACTGTCCTTTGGTTCAGACCAAAACTCTTTACCTACATTGAGATGCCATGCCCTTATACAGCATTGTCTCCTTGATCCTAACCATCATAGTATCATACCCATGTTTACCACCTAATCTCCCACCTACAACCACATAATGACACTCCAGTCGTTTAACTGTCTAAAACATCTGCTACTTAAGCTTGCTAATTTTGATGAAGTGAACCGTCAAGTGCTGTTTCCTTCAATACAAAAACATTCTACCTATTTCCCTCTGCATGAGCTTGCCCAAATCCTCCCCTTCATAAAGGGTAAACCCATAAATTAATTTAGCACATGATCTTAATAATTTTTATTTGTAAAACCTTTCATGGCCTTGCACATCTCCACCATTCTCTATCAGATTTAAAGGTACTTAGTTTCACTTTCCAGTGTATAACTGGTTTCAAAATTGCATCACTTCTAATGCCTTCGATTATGGCCACATTTGGGGCCATATTTATGAAGTCCCTAGCGTCATTTTGCGCCACATTAGCCTAATTTTTTTGTATGCTAATGCAGCGTTAGGGTGGCAAAAAAGCTGCACCATATTCACAAAGTGGCACAATACATGCATTGTGCCACTTTGTAAACTCTTGCGCCACATTATGCCTGCTCCATGCATAATGTATGCAAGGGGGTTGTATCTCGGTTACGAAGCCCAAAAAAATGGCACAGTGGAATCCATGAGATTCCACTGCACCATTTTTAGCATAATTTTCATCGCCTAACTAAGGCAGGCGTTAAAAAGAGGCACCAATTGTTTTCAATGGGCCTCCTTTCACATTGCAGGATTAGCATCAACATTTTTTGTGCTAATCCTGCAAAGCGGCAAACTAGCATCCCAATTTCTTACGTTAGTTCCCTAACATGCGCCAAGGTGCACCGTATCATACATAAATATGGCGCACACATGGTGTCATTAGGTGCCAGTGGGGGGGGGGCTCAGAAAAGTGGCGCATCAGCTCTAATGCACCACTGTTTCATAAATATGACCCTTGATGTCCTCTATTCTGGTCTTTGTATTCAATTATAGGCCATTGGATCATAATTATTTTCGAAACCAATCAGTAATTATCTTCATTTATAGGCCAATATATCACAATTGATGATCTGAAAATTGACCCTTTACCTATTAGTAATCAGCCACCACCTGAAAAATGGCGAGCTGATTTTGGAGTCTCCATTCAGTGCAATGATATCCAATATGTTTCACAATTGTTTCCATGATGGCAGAACCAGAAATATTGATTAACAGCTACTCTGTATCCATTTCTTGACTTTGTCGGATGAAAAACCTGCAAATCTTCTCAATGTAGCCAGTTCTAGTTTATTTAAAATGTTGCAATGAAAATATTATATTCTACTACATTAATGCATTAACTGAATGTGCAGGGGCAGCTTCCGTGTTCTCTTGAAGGCTGATTCACCTAATTGCTGAGCCACTGCTGCCTTCCAAGTATTCAAAAGACAGCCCCTGCCGTTGCTATAAATAAGTCCAGTGCTGGGCTACCCAACTGCTGGCTACCAGTTCAAAAAGATCCCCACTTAGTACCAACCCCCCCAACCACCCACACTCACCAATAATGTTCAACTCTGGTGTTCGATTGCAGTCATTATGAAGACACAGGAGGGCCTCAAACGGCTTCTGCTGCCCTTTGTGGACTGTATGCAGCACGTATTTTTAGCAATAATGATCATATGTGTTGAGGGGTCGTGGAGCATGTCCGCCAGGGATGATTGAACAGCTGCCTGATTACTCTAATCAGGGCAAATTCTTCACACTAAAGCCCTGCTTGTCTGAGCCATGAACGATTTCATTGAAAATTGTTCTCTGACATACATTTCTTGTCATCACTCCCATGCTGAACTCAAGATACTTTATGTGGAAAACTCTATTTTATCATATACTGACTCTTCGAATTTTTCAACCTTCAGCTGTGCATGCAAATAAAGAACCATTAAATAAAAAGTCAAAATGTGCATTATTTGTCTAAAGGCAAGAATTTGAGAACCGTGGCGCCAGGGCATTAGCAACTGTGTCCATTGAGCAGGTCTGAGAGACGTTGTCCTTACCGTCCTATAACCGAGTGTGTATTGAGCAGGGATTTTGCACAGAAACAGGAATAGGGGGTTGGATGGTGCCACATTCCCAGTTCGGGGAGTGATAGGCTGGTGCCGCAGTCTATTAAAGTGCTGCATGTTTTATTCCTCAACTGTCTACTCTGCAGGCCTCGTTTTACAACGTAGTTGCTCTTGAATACAAACAAGTGTGTCCTTGTTTTTGGCTTATCATTCTTGCTTGTATCTGAGTGCAAAGGTCATAAGGTTCAACTTCAGAATTTCATCTTTTCCTCGATTAGAACCCACGATAGTTAGGACGTATTTCTTTTGCGGGCTTTATAACCAAGTCTTTCCCCTTTCTTCGTCACTTCCCCATAGCTTTAGCTCTTACAAAATACTGTCTCAGTTATAAAGGCCTAAGCGAACAATGGGAACCTCTTCTATTCCACAGAATTGGAATTTTTGGGATAGAAGGAAACCCCTAGAATGACTGCAAACATGAATGTCATTTAAGAGAAGTCAGGGATAGTGCCTGCTGCCCTCGGCTGCCAATTAGGTACCCCTGGAACTTCTATTGGTGCCCCTGATTTTAGGCATTATTAGGGCAGTGTCAGTAACATAAAAGAAACGGTGCTGTAAGATCGATGTTTACTTTCTACAGCTTCCAGACCTTAACCTTTTTATAGTTTCACAGCAGCAAATTAGAGGTTGTTGAAGGTTTAAGACTGGGGCAAGAGGTCAACTATGAGATATCTATGAAGGTGAATGGATGTTTAATGCCACTTGTGCGAGCTTCTGCAGCCAACATCCATGCCTACAAGGGAGGATTTATTTACCACGTCATAAATTCCGTTGTGAATGGATATTGCCTTCCTTATGTAGATAAAATCAGATTTTTCATGGTGATGCAGGCCAGTAATTGCTTCTGCATCATGGATTGTTTCATATTATGGAGTGCGAAATTTGAAATTATAAAAAAAAAAAAAAATCATTGTCACCATATTCTATGTTTCTTTGTTAGATGTAAGCTATATGACGTCAGAAGCAAACCGAGTTATTTTTTTTTTTTTTTTAAACATATTGATCTGCTTCTGTAGCTTTTTAATGCAGCGGACAATGTAAGAGTGCTGCAATTCAACAGAATCCACCTTTCCCATATTCCAGACATCCCCCTGCTTGCAAAGTCCTCAACACCACCCCACGTCCTCGACTATCTGCCAGGGCCCTCCACACGCATACTCAACTTAAGTTGGCAGCTGAGCCACCCCCCTGCCTGCTGGGCATCTGGGCATTATACAGACGCTACCTGTTTCTTCCTTCCTTCCTCAAACTTCAAACCCTAATGAAGTTTGAGGAATACATCTAAATAAACAGTTTAAGTTCCACTTTCTATGGATGAAATTTAGGTAAGGCATTTTCAGTCTTATGGCTACATTTATAGGCAGGAAGATATGTACAACTGTCACAAATCGTACCTATAGGCGATTTGCTGGACTCTGGTGTCCCGATTAGATGTCACACTTTATCATAATTTGCACTGACAAGTCATAGCTTTTCACAACCAAGTAAAACATGGGAAGCCTAATTGTGCCCGCCAGAAAGCCCCAGGGTTTCTCGTGGGGGCCAGCCCCAATATTGCAAACTAGGAAAATCACTTAGACAAGGCACAAATACGGTTTGGGATGTTTGGCCCCTAAGTCGTACTTTGCGAATATTTTCAGAGGCAGGATGGGCAGATGAAGCTGCTGATGGCCAAAACCCACAAGAAAAGTAAGATATTGACGCTCTCTGTGGTGACTCACTGCTAGCTACAAGCATCCAGGTATGTCAGTGCAGGTAAAGGCAAATGGAGAAAAACATGCAACATGGCCGTCGTGGCATCCAGGATCTGCAGGCAATGGCTCTGGTGCTGTAATGTGTGTGTGGGTTTCCCATATAAAAGACTCACCCCGACTTCAAAGTATAGGTTGGAAGAATAGGATTCCCAAGCCCATGTCCTGTATGCTTCCTCATGCTCACTCCTTGTCAGGAGGAAAATACTTCTGGTGCCCTATAGTCCTGAAATCATTTGACCGGTTGGAGGCACAATTGTACTGAGTATGGAATCCCTCCAATAATGACAACTGGCTAGTCCTGCAGGTAACCATTTGTATGGTACCCGTTGTCAACATCATTTTTACAGCTGCGACCATCCCTCCAACCTTGAATTTATCTAACCTATTTGTCTCATTGTCCTTTAAATGGTGTTGAGGTTAAACTATCTTGTTGATTCACCTTGTTTCTGCCATCTTGCCCTACCTATTACCTCAGTCTGTTTTACCTTCCCGCTCTGCCTTTGTGTCTTGCACTTCATCTATCTGTCACTATACTTTTATGCTTCCAGCTACTTCTAACTCTTTCTCTACTTTCCTCTTTCTCACCACCCTCTTTCACTAAACCCTGTAGTGTCCTTTCTCTCTTTCATTTGCTCCTACTTCCTACACCTCCTCACACTTCTCATTCTACTTACTTCTGCCATTGACATATCCAGCCGCACTGGCTGTCAAGACAACACAAGATTTGCAAACGGGGCATTGTAGAAATTGGACGCCAGTAAGAGGAATTGGGAGGGTCTGGTGGGAATTTTATACTTTGTAAGGTAGAAACAGCCATGACATAATGAAAACTAACAGCCTATTATTTCCACTGGAGCATCTTACTGGAAACTGGCATAGTATGGTGTGCTTTGCATATGAGGAGAATGCCAACCATGTTGAAACGGTATGAACTTTGTAAAGTGCCATGGCAATATCGGATTTTCATATAGAGGCAATATGGAATGTGACTAGGCAATGTGGACAAACTTGCTTACTAGGGTAAATGTAAAACAGCTTGGCAAAGTGTGTCTATATATCATGGCAATCACATGGTTTTTCACTTTCTGGATTGCACACAGTGGTGCAGGGTGCACATTATGGTATTTAGTCACAAACTGTATTTTGTTGTGTGTTTAGTAGTACTCCAGTAATATTACCCATGTACTACAAAATGCTATTCACTAACCTCTGTGTGGAGGTCTTTGTCTCTGCTTCCACCACTCATATCATTTCTGTGCAGAAGTTTCCATCAAACTGTGGAGATCTCCACACACGAAAGCTAATATTGTAGTAGTAAATGTGGGAGAGAGAAGGGGCAAAATAAGCAATACATACACCCATCCACAAAGAGTAAGCCCATTGCTATTCACAAACAGCTCTTTTATAGTTATTACAGCAAAAAAGGTCCCAAAACAGTTGTAAATGTAATTAAACTCTGATCTGGAGTACGCCTAGCACCGATGACCAACCACTGTTACTGCAACACCCTCCCATTGAAAATAAAGGAGGTAGGGACTTAAAAGAGAACCCTATATGAAATAAAATTAAAACATTTTCTTTTTAAATCTATGTATATTTAAATCAATGTTTAAAACAGGATATTTAAAACAATATTGTTAGACCTGACATGCCTTAGGGTTGTCACCCCTAACTTTTTGCCTGCCTCCCTCCACTTTTTGGACCCTGTTTTGCTGGCTTTTTAGACTCTGCGCACTTTACCACTGCTAACTAGTGCTAAAGTGTATATGCTCTCTCCCTTTTTAAACAGGGTAACTTTAGATCATACCTGATTGGACTATTTAATTTACTTATAAGTCCCTAGTAATGTGCACTATATGTGCCTAGGGCCTGTAGATTAAATGCTACTAGTGGGCCTGCAGCACTGGTTGTGCCACCCACTTAAGTAGCCCCCTTAACCTTGTCTCAGGCTTGCCATTGCAAGGCCTGTGTGTGCAGTTTCACTGCCACTTCGACTTGGCATTTAAAAGTACTTGCCAAGCCTAGAACTCCCCTTTTTGTACATATAAGTCACCCCTAATGTGTGCCCTAGGTAAACCCTAGAGCAGGGTGCTGTGTGGGTAAAAGGCAGGACATGTACCTGTGTAGTTATATGTCCTGGTAGTGTAAAACTCCTAAATTCGTTTTTACACTACTGTGAGGCCTGCTCCCTTCATAGGCTACCATTGGGGCTGCCCTCATACACTGTTGAAATGGCAGCTGCTGATCTGAAAGGAGCAGGAAGGTCATATTTAGTATGGCCAGAATGGTAATACAAAAATCCTGCTGACTGGTGAAGTCGGATTTAATATTACTATTCAAGAAATGCCACTTTTAGAAAGTGAGCATTTCTTTGCACTTAAATCTTTCTGTGCCTTACAATCCACGTCTGGCTGGGCTTGGTTGACAGCTCCTTGTGCATTCATTCAGACACACCCCAAACACAGGGTACTCAGCCTCACTTGCATACATCTGCATTTTGAATGGGTCTTCCTGGGCTGGGAGGGTGGAGGGCCTGCTCTCACACAAAGGACTGCCACACCCCCTACTGGGACCCTGGCAGACAGGATTGAACTGAAAGGGGAACTGGTGCACTTCTTAGCCACTCTTTGAAGTCTCCCCCACTTCAAAGGCACATTTGGGTATAAAACAGGGCCTCTGCCCTACCTCATCAGACACTTGCTGGAGAAGAAACCTGAACCAGAAACTACATCCGGCCAAGAAGAACTGCCTGGCTGCTCAAAGGACTCACCTGTCTGCTTTCAACACAGGACTGCTGCCTTGCTGTTGGCCTGCTGCCTTGCTGAACTCTTGTCTGGCTGTGAAAGTGCTCTCCAAGGGCTTGGATAGAGCTTGCCTCCTGTTCCCTGAAGTCTCAGGACCAAAAAGACTTCTCTTTTTCACTTGGATGCTCCATGCGCCGAAATTTTCGACGCACAGCTTGTTCCGCGGCGAGAAAACACTGCACACCGACGCTGATCGATGCAACGCCTTCGGGACGACTGGCACTTCGACACACGGCCTCGCAAGGACAACGCCGCCCGACCTCCAGAGGAGAAATCGACACGACGCCTGCCGTGAGAGCGAAACTTCGACGCGGAGCCCCGTAGAACGACGCGCAGCCCGAAAAAAAGCAGGAGAATCCACGCACAGACCCGGGACATCTGGTAATCCCCGCGATCCACAGAAAGAGACTGTCCGCGCGCCGGAAAATGACGCACGACTTCCCCGTGTGAAAAATAACGACGCAAGTCCGTGTGTGCTGGGGAGAAATCGACGCACACACCATTTTTCCACGTATCTCTTCTTCTGCGGCCCTCTGAGGAGATTTTCCACTCCAAACCAGGTACTTTGTGTTTGAAAGAGACTTTGTTTGCTTTTTAAAGACTTAAGACACTTTATATCACTTTTCAGTGATATCTCTACAAATTCACATTGCAACTTTATTCGTTTTGACCTACAATTATCCTGATAAATATTATATATTTTTCTAAACACTGTGTGGTGTATTTTTGTGGTGCTATATGGTGGTATTGTATGATTTATTGCACAAATACTTTCACATTGCCTTCTAAGTTAAGCCTGACTGCTCGTGCCAAGCTACCAGAGGGTGGGCACAGGATAATTTTGGATTGTGTGTGACTTACCCTGACTAGAGTGAGGGTTCCTGCTTGGACAGAGGGTAACCTGACTGCCAACCAAAAACCCCATTTCTAACAAATATAAAATATGATTTCCATTTAGACTATTTAATAAAGTTTTGAAATTTAAAAATAAATGTAACTTTATTTTTAACTACATCAATAATTATTTATTTAATTATATAAATAATTTTTGGTAACTTTAATAATAAAGAAATGTAAACATTTTACTTGATGTGTGTTCTTTAAATACATCTTTAAACAAATTGGTTAATTTAATATCTTTAAAATTGACTAAATACGTAATTCAAAATTAAGTTAATAGTGCTATACCTTTTTTAAATTTTGTTCTATATTTTAAAATATATATATAATAAAAGTGTATGTTAATAAAATATAACAGGAAAATAGTATTGCCAATTGTTTAAGTTCCTAAATGTTTTACAATTTTCCTATCCACTGCCATAGGGAGATCTTATCCCCAGTGGCAGAGACCTTTGCCTACCTCCACCTATATGTGAAAAGTTACTAGTAGTAACTTCAAAGTAAAAATCAGGCACCATCCGTTGAGACATGCAAGTCTACACTATGTACTTAATGTACTCTCATGAATGTTGAATAGCCAAAAGTAATACATTTAATGGAAAGTGTAAGAGTTCAATATAGCCTGCAGATTTACTGACAACTAAAATTACCTATGTGACTAGGCCCCTGTCTGTTTTCTGTTACTAGTCATGCTTATGAAGAATCATTTCACTATGAAAATGCAAACGTGATTGGCTTTGTCACTAGTCACTTGATTTATCACCAGAAGTCATATAAATTAACATTTGACTGTGAATTCAAGTAGTTGGTGAAACAATCCATAATTTCTGAGTTGATTAGTTGTTATTGTTGCTGGCATAGGGATTGCTGTTGCCCTAGAGGTTGATGTAGCGAAAGTCATCCTTTGTCCACTTCAAAATAAATATCCACTCACATAGTAGGTCAGGTATAATTAATGAAACACAGTAATGACTAATTCATGGAAATTCTACTTAAACTGCTATCTTCCTCATGCTCACAGAAAAACTTTCCTTGGCAGTAGATGCGCCCAATACCTTTTCTTTCCTCATTTATGCCCAAGCCATCTTCTTACCAAAGGATAAATAACTTTTTTAATATATTGTTAGGACTGGCATCCTTAGCGTGGTCACTTACACCAGAATGGGCTGTGCCTGCACTCTCGCAATGCTGTCTCCAACCCCCTGGTGTGTGTCCTGGCCTGGGCAAGGCAGGATCCTGTAAACAACAGAGACTTTCCTTTGAAGTTTGCCTACTTCAAATGTAGAAAGGAGTATAAGTATTGGACCCGAAACCCAAGACTTCAGATTTCTTCTAGATCACTTCTGGAACCAAGAGGAACCTCTGCCAAGGAGAAGAGCTGAAGAGCTGAGGAGAAGTGCTGCCTCTGCCTGTGACTGTGCTTGTTGGGCTATCCTGCAGTTGCTGCTTCTGCCTGCGAAAGGAGACAAAGACTGGACTTTGTTGTGCATTCCTCCTTGAGAAGAATCTCCAAGGGCTTTAACTGAGCTTGCCTCCTGTTTTGAAGTCTCAGGGCCATAAAAGACTTCCTTTGCCAGCATATGGACTCTCTGCTGAGACTCCTGCTCTGCCAAGTGGTGCCCCATCCAGTCCCTGGGCCCTTGAAAGGTGAAGTTGGCAGATACAGGACTGAAATCCACGCACAGAACACTGTATGTGTTGGTACAAATACTTTACACATTGCTTCTGGTTTAAGCCTTTCTGCTTGTGCCCAGGTACCAAAGTGGTGAGTGGAGGTTAACCATGTGTGTTTCTCATTTTCCCTGACTAGAGTGAGGGTCCTTTCTTGGACAGGGGTAACCTGAACACCAACCAAAGACGCCATTTATAAAATATATGATTTATGGTACTTGTAGTAGCATTTATTATAACGTAGCAATATTTTGCATATTTTCTAAACACAAAATGAGCTTTCAATTAATTAACACAGCCTTAGTTTGGCAAGATGATCAATGGGCGATACAATGACCTGGAATCTTGTACTATTATGTTTTCAATTAAAGGTTTTAGTACAACCAATCTGTCTGAAATGCTATGCTTGTATGTCAATCAATGACTTCCATTAAGACCTCTTCCCATCAATGCCAGACTTGGTGATAGCTGAACGGGGAGTGTGTTTTCAAAAGAAAGGAGGTGCAGATTAAGTTGCTATGTGAGTGAGATCCCGAAATAAAGCATGGATGTCAATTCATCCAAATGCCAGTGGTAGTGATAGTGGCATCACACATTCTTTGACCTCAAAGACATAACAGGAAGTGACATTTGAGTTTTGACCTTGAATCTTCCCAAAACGTGATGTCCCATATCCTAGGCCCTGATGAAATCACTATAATGGGCAAAGCTGCAGCTTGGTAATAATTGCTTGATTAATATTACAGCACAACAGTTACTCATTTTTATTTTTATTACATGAAAAACTATCTGTTCCTTCCAAAAGAAGGCTACAGTACCACAAAAGGGCACAGGGAACCAAAATTATTTATAACACACACTGTCATGAGTTGAGGGGTTTTCCCTGTAAACTTGAAAGAAACATGTATTGATAAACTACAAGGAGATGCAAAAAAGAGAGATTTTAATAATAATTGTCTGAACGTTCACGAGTGCTAATTTGTATTGACCATATATTGAACCGTGTTATTAAATTACATGATTTCATATCATTGTTAAGAACTTTTAATATATATTCTCTCGTAACACACTACCACTCATGAGAAGCAGAGAGGGGAAGATTTTGCTCAGACAAATCGTTTTTCATATTCTCAATAAAAAAACATAGCAACCTGTTGCTTGTTAAGTCTTCTATCATTTTTAATTAATCATAACAGTGTGCTTTACACTACTGAATGTTTGTTTTGGCGGAACTTAACGGGTAATGAACCAAATCCCAGCTCAAGCTGCCGAAAGTAAAGAGCACTCATTAGGACAGCGTTTACATTCAGTTCTTGACACTGTTTGCAACCTCTGAGGATTGGACTCATACAGGCAGCGTCAGGGGTCGTTAGGGGCAAGCCAGGTGGAGCAGTTGTTACCGGTTGTGACCCGTAAATGATGTCCACGAACGGAAGCAAAAATAGCAACATCGACAAACACTGAAAACATGCTTGATTCATTCTGAAAGTTGAAGAATTAAATGATACCTATGAAAATATAATGTTATAAAGGACTGGGAAAAAGCTGAATTATTGAATACATACGTTGTGTTCTTCCGCATTTTTAATCACTGATGTTTAAGCAGAATTGAAGGACCTTGAAACGAATTGGAGAGGAGGAATATAAATACATTTCTAGCGGATGAAGCTAAGGTAGCACGATTTGGGATGGATAAGAAGGGAACAGAAGCGACGGTACTGGGCTTGAGTTTCTCAAGGTCTTGCAAGAAGTCATAGAGTTTTGGATAATTTGTCACTGGTGGCAGTTGTGAAACTGAAGATCTAGAGTAGAATAGCTTAGGTGTTGTTCTGGTGGTAACAAATAACTAAATTAAATGAATTTTCCTAGCAAAGATTGATAGATTATCATGATAGAAATGGATTGAACCATTCCCGATGGCATTGTTTCACCAATTGACGGATTAACCCATTCAAATCAAGAAATCTGTTGGCTGTCTGGTGTAGGTTTCATATCAAGTATGAACAATGATTGTGGAAGTCTGTGATTACTGCAAGCCACAGAAGCATAAAATAAAAACCGTCAACAAAGAACCGCTCCATTCCGATTTGTGGACAGCGCTCAGTTTCTCAACTGAAGGAAAATATGAGGAGCTTAGGAAGGTTAAGAATGTGGTACAAGTGGTAGTAATTAGGTTTTACCTTCAAATACAAAAGCGCCCATTTGGGGGAGACTAAAGCCTGGGGATCAGTGCACGATGGGATAAGTCCTGGGGAGTATCACACAGAGGAAATGACATTAGTAATTAAAAACATACATTATGTTGAGCATGTCAACATCGCACCTAGATTCTGTAGAATATTAAATGCATAAGGGTGCTCATCTAGCACAGAAAAGGGCACTATTATAATTATGTATATAATTTAGGTGAGGCAGTCTCAGCTACAATATTGCGCCTCGCCCTGAAGATCTGGAAGGGTTAAGGTACACTGGAAATAGTTCTAAAGTGAGGGACCATATTCATTTAGTGTTAGTGTCAGCTGTGTTAGGAAGGGTGATCCTAGAATTTATTTAGTGTAATTGAGAAGAAAGCAGGGAGAGTAGAGAAATAAAGTGGCATTTTTATACTTTACACAAGAACCGGTGAGCGTATTTCAGCTGTCATCAGGCTATGAAGACATCTGAGGTAATGCTCTTTCAAGGTTGATGGAGAAGAGGGTAAGAATTACCATAAGAACATTTTTCACTGAAAGGAGCATGACACATCCTTCTACCAGTAGGAAGGAAAGACAACATTACCAATAAAATTGTAATATCTCTAAATCAGACATTAGAGCACATTAATTGCGTTATAGCAAGTTAGCGGATTCAACGTCGTTCCCATAGGCATGGTCATTGATTGACTAGATGGTTATGGCCGGCGTTAGCTGCAGTCAATATGTATAGGTATCTATGTATGTTTAATATAGGCACAACTGCATAAAGTAGAACCTTATATTTACAATTTAATATGTTTTGAAGATAATTGTTCAACATATACTGCTGGAATTTTACATCAGCATTTTTTGTTCAAATTCCATGATGTCTGTACAGCAGTGGCCTACCTGTAGTACTTTCTCTTCTTTCCTTTCCATTGTTACACTAATTTCACATGTATTTTCTTTATGAACACCCTGAGACACATTATCTTGCCTCTTAAGAATGTCTTTCTTTACTGTGCAGGAGGAGCCATTTGTGATGGTTTCTGAAAATGTCTTGGGTAAACCAAAGAAATACCAGGGATTCTCCATTGATGTCCTAGATGCCTTAGCCAATTATTTGGGCTTCAAGTATGAAATATACATTGCTCCAGATCACAAATATGGAAGTGCCAGAGAGGATGGGACCTGGAGTGGATTGATGGGAGAACTGGTGCTTAAGGTAAGGCTGGTAGTCTCTGATCAGCTGGTATAGAAAGCATGAGCACCGGAAATGACTTTGCACTTGACATGCATGTGTATGGGTAAAAGTCAAACAACATGTTGATTTAGTCTCTGTTTTGCTATTTATATTAACCTGTGCTTGGTTGGTAAGTAGCCCATTTGAAGTATAAGCTGAATACCTGAGCAACAGATACAAATTCCTAATTGGAAAACACTATACTTAATACCTTACATCATTCCTTCTATTGTGCCATATGTCTAATTGAATTGACTTCATCCCACTGTTGGTAATTTCCCGTTTTAATGATGTTATGTGACCTGAATCTGTGTTTTATTATAAAAACAAATGTTTAAGTTTTATGGGTGATATTTGATGGTAAACTCTGACAATTCTGCCCTCTGATACTTGTGAATAATTCAACCAGTTTTTCAGGGGCGTTTTTCCATTTTCTCACTAGCAATATAGTACATATTACTTATAGTACATATTATATTGGGTCCAAACCAATTAATGGAAGGGGTTGTGGATGTCTTAAATGTCTATGAATCTCAGGGGAAGAAGGGCAGAGATAAACTTGTGCTAGATGACCTTGAGAAATCAATCTTAGGTGATAGATAGAAGGGCCTGCAGTGAATTTTCACACCATACTTAACTGGTTTGTGGAGATTTCAGTACCTCATTGACATGTAACACAGAAGGAAGTGCACTCCCAAGGAAAATCTTGCATGGGACATATCTGAACCATTTTTGGGAAATAACAGGGTGAGCAAGCCATGGGGGGAAGGGTTTAGGCTCAGGTTCGTCATTATAGTTATTTTTTTTAAATTAATATAGAATCCTGACTGTCAGTGAAGGATATGTGGGTACTACCCCGCCCAGACACCAACTATAACTGACTTATTGCATCTCTTTATGTTGGACTCAAATTAGAAGCTCCCTCACCTGAAACAGCATTATAGGGAGGAGGTTTTAGAAGTGCTGTCCGGTGGAATGCAGAAAAATATCATCATTTTTCAAACGATCTGAGAACTTCAGATCCACTCTAGTGTTGTGGAGCTGTTAATGAAAGGATATAAAGAGTCTGATGATAAAAGGGTATTGACCCTATTTGAACAAACCATTGAGGAGATCTCACCCTACACAATGACTGAGTGTGTGGAATATGTGAGTGTTAATAACCACATTGGTAACTGGTTTGGAATGTTGGATAAGAAAGAAGGAGCAATCAGATGCCTTCCTGAGGTGCCACAACAGGGCAGCTTCAGATTGCACTTTCATTAGATTGAGAAGGAAATATAAAGAATTGATCTAAAGAAAAAAGTTTGAGATGAGACTGAAGATCTGAGATAGGGTCGAACAGGCAGCCAGGGACAATAATTCCAGGAACATCTTTTACTCATCAGATGGGGTATAACAAATGCAGGGATAAGAAGGTCATGTGTTTAGGGGCAGAGTAATGGATCACACGTTTCCAGGCGTTATACCTCCACTAGGCCAAGTAATTCTTCCCAACAGGTTATATCTATGCTTAAGTGACCACCCCCACGAGTGGCTGGTTCAGGTCTTACTAAATCTGAGGTTAAAGAAGCCATTCTACAAGAAAAACCCAGTAAAGCACAGGGCCCAGATTTTGCCTCCATAGGTTTTTACACAGCTCATCTTTTTTGGGTCCCTATTTTTGCCAAGGTTTTTACTGCTGTGTTGAGATCTAGAGATGCACCTAAACCATGGCGTAGGGTGATAATTGTTCAATTGTTCTAGTATTTAAGAAAAGCATTAGAATGGACCCATCTAATTACCACCCGATATCATTACATGGGGTGGGTAAGATATATGGGAGGATGCTTTCCAGTCATATACAAGATTTGGCTGAAGATAGCAAAATATCAGCTGACAATCAAGCAGGTTAAAAGGAGTCTTTGAAACGGTAGAACAGGCCATGTGCTCATAATCTATATGTGTAAAGTACGCCAGACAAGGAAAGGTACCCTTATTTTTAACGCTCATTGATTTGAAAGCTGCTGTTGATCTAGTAGATAGGAACTTACTTTGGCTAGCATTACAACAACAGAATGTTCATCAGTATCTGATTATAGCCTTGCAGAAGTTGCATAGCTACATCTTTGCTCAGGTGCGCAAGAAGCCTAGGGAAGACTTCACATAGAGTTTACTGATAACTGCTGGAGGTGTGAATGACTTTGGACCTCACCTGTATAATCTAAATTTAGATTGCCCGACACTTGGCAATTCATGTATTCCTGTGTCATTATACGCAGACAGCGTGGTCCTGCTTTCTCTTACTGAGCTCTCTGTACATAAGTTGAGTAAGGGTTTTCTTGACTACTGTTCAAGGAAACATTTGACCATCAATGTTTCCAAAATTATATCCATGATATTGAAGAAAGATTGAGAAAAAGTGATTTTATTTGGTGAACAGTGACATTTTGGAACAGGTAAACCACTTTGACTATCTTGGGATATGGCTTGGCAACAAACTGACTTGGAGACACCAATGGAAAAAAACAGCTGCAATATTAAAGCAGGTAGCAGCCACAGTCATTGGATGTAAGCATAGAACAGGGTGACAGTCACTGAGTTTACTACTACATGTTTACAAAACATAGGCAGTTAAAGTAGCAATATATGTAGAAGAAATCTGGGGTTATATTGACTCTTCCATACTGAAAAGAATTGAGAACAGGTTCCTGAGAGCAATATTGCTCTTGGGTGCTGGCACCCTTCTAGGTGTTCTTTACTTGGTATTGGGCAATAAACCAATTACCAATCTCATTGCCCTAGCTCTAAGAACTGATTTGGTTCCCTTGCAGAGAAACCAACTAGGGGCATCTATTTGGATGCCATAAAGGAGGTAGCCCATTATCTCAGGCTGCTGGGATACCTTGGTGGAATCATGTTTGTAACACCTTAATATTGCTGAAACTCAATATTATTTATGAGGGTCCCACTATGATTAATGGGGGAATGATAACCAGGTTATGGGGACCATATTGGCTGTATGAAAACCAAAAGCTACATGAGTTTAGTAGGAGTGGGACCTGGGTACATGGATTTATAGAGCACAACACTGTTATTCGCTTCGAACCTTATTTGGATGAGACTTACCCGAGGTTCGCCGTTCATTATAGGTAAAGTTTTGCTTGGAGACCCTTACATTGAAGGCTATGTTGTCAAATGAAGCAATGCCGTGGGGAACGATGAATTGTGTGATTGTGCCAGTGGGGAAATTAAAAATATCGCCCATTTTATGCTATTCTGTCCTATGGTAGGGAGCGTGCTCATAAAATGGCTTACCCCCTTATTTAACACTTACAATGTTTCAAATGGGACAGATATGTCAACCCTCTGTTATAGGACAGGACACACAGGAATCTATCATGCTGTTTGCATGTATATCTGTAGTGCCTGGGTCAAAAGTGGAAGATGGACAAATGACTGGTTTTTAACTTGTATCATTTTAGCAGCTAATATTCCATGTTTTAACAATTCTTATATTGTCTTACTGGCTGAAAATTTTTGCTTTCCCTGCCCTGGCTTTTTACGTTGCTTCTTGTCTTCAACAGGATTTTAATCATGTGAATTGTTATCACTATTTATCATGTTTGTATGTCCCAAGATGTATTTTGTGATAGCAAATGCAGAGAATAATAAATAAAATATCAATCAGTTTTTATATTTCTCCATTAGAGTACATTTCTAAACACAGGGATAAGAATGGTATCAAGGTAAGTAAACCAGCATAACGTTTTGTAAAAACATGCAAGCTTCTAAACTGGTGGATGTCCACAAACAGTTCACAAGTCAGTTCCCATACTAAAAAGCCACTTCTGAAAATTGGAGGAGTACGTCCCTTTTCACGATGGGTAAGCCACTGGACCACACCTATATTTCCTGTTGATTTTAGGGAATACCGTTTCTCCATGATAAGTGTATTTTCCCAAGGAGAAAAAAAGTTGTGTTCTCATATTTCTAGTAGACACTCTCGAGTGTATTTTCTACTATGCAGACAGCCCGCTGGAATACACACAGTCACCATAGGAAATCTTGGGTATCTATGATTTACTTAGACTTCCATGTTACACTCCTTATCATTGTGTCATATTATGAAAATGCCTAATTGTATTCTTATCGTAGGTGCAAGTATTTGCTGCATGGAATGGCTTATTTTTGAGACCCAAACTATGGGGCATATTTACAAACCCCATAGCGCCACCAGAGCATCATTTTTTGTGCCGCTCCGGTGGCGCTGTGCATTACACGGATTTATTAGGTGGCGCAAAGACACTTTTTGCGGCTTAACCCCACCTTGTAAATATGCACCCTGATGCAGTTTTCTGCAGCAGAGGGGACTGCAATGGGTGTTTGTTAGAAATGGAGTCTTTGGTTGACAGTCAGATTACCCCCTGTTCAAGCAAGGACCCTCACTCTAGTCAGGGTAAAAGAGAATGACCCTCAGCTAACCCCTGCTTAACCCCTTGGTAGCTTGGCAGAGCAGTAGGCTTAACTTCAGAGTGCTAGGTGTAAAGTATTTGTACCAACAGACACAGTAACTTAATGAAAACACTACAAAATTACACAACACCAGTTTAAAACAATAGGAAATATTTATCTAAACAAAACTAGCCCAAAACGACTAAAATCCGACATACACAAGTCAAGTTATGAATTTTTAAAGATTAAACTCAAAAATAGTGCTTAGAAACACAAAATGCTTCGATGAGATGTTAACACGGCGTCATGACGGAGTCGTTACCAACAAGCCGACACCAGCGGTGCCGTACACGGAGTCACGTAGACCCCCAAGTACAGTACCTATTGTGAAGAGTAAAAACAAGTTGATGCACGAAGTCGGGACTTGCGCCATCTGTGCGAAACGTTGAATCCGCGCACTTTGAGTGGTGTCGGTCACGACGTGGTGCAGCAACTTCCACGGAGTCGCGGACTTCAGTGGGGCTGCAGTGGCGTTGGGCCTGCGAAGGTCGTCGTGTTCCAGCGAAGATCACAGAGCCGGTTGCAGGCAGCGTCACCGGATTCAGCAGCGACGCAGTCCGAAGTTGCCGAGGTTGATTTCCTTGGATTTCCACCAGCTTTCCTTTCAACGGCCCAGGGACTGGGAAGGGCACCACTTGTCAGAGCAGGAGTCTATGTGGCAGGAGGCAAAAAGATTGGGGATGACCCTGCATAAGCAAAAAAGTCCAACAGTGTTGCTGTGGGTGTTCCACTGCATCACCCATTGCTTTTGACACTGGCCGAGATTTGCAGGAATATGAAAATCTCTGTCAGCAACAAAAAGTAGCACCACCCCACGGGTGGCCTTAGCATGGCACAACAAGGAGAAATGCTTTCACGCATACAAAGAGCAAAACTGCTATTAATCATTGTTTATATGCAAGAAGGTTTCCCTTCATGCACATAAAAAATCATTAAATAATGACACTTTGGTACTTCCCCTTGTGCTGCGTTCAGTTGCACACATAGAAGTGCTAGATGACCATTGTAGATTGCTTATGTGCAGGAAGAGACACCTTCCTGCACATAAACAATCCTTCCCTTCAATGGAGACACCCTTGCACTATGATGCAAGGATGGCTTTGTTGACAGCTAAATTTAGCGCCAGCACTAGGGGAAACACAGGGCTGCGCCTTTAAATACTGCACATCCCTGCATTTTGGAACTGCGCCAGTTCATTGTAAATATGCCCCTATGTTTTTGTAATGAAAAAAATGATCACCATAGTTGTACAATATCTCAATTTATCCTCTGCATCGAAATATTTCTTTATAGCACACTTAAAACATATAGGGGAATTCTTTGTAATATCCAATAAGATGTCTAACTTTGCATTCCTTTGAATTTGAAAAATTTAAGGATGAAAAGCATTGTGAATGCATGAGATGTAGTGTAAAAGTACCAGACTGCTATCAACTGTATTGAGAAAAAATGTTGTGTTGCTTAATAACAGGTACATGTAGGAAGTAAATCATACTTTGGAAAAATAATTGGATTTCAAAGGAATTGACTACCCATGCATATTCTGATTGTTAATTGGGATCCATGCACCTCACATTTTGTGAATGAATCTCCAGATATTCTTTCAAATTATAACAGCTGTTAGAAATGGAGTCTTTAGTTGACAGTCAGCTTACCCCCTGTTCAAACAAGGACCCTCACTCTAGTCAGGGTAAAAGAGAATCACCCTCAGCTAACCCAGTAACTTAATGAAAACACTACAAAATGACACAACACAGGATTAGAAAAATAAGAAATATTTATCTAAACGAAACAAGAGCAAAATGACAAAAATCCACAATACACAAGTCAAGTTATCAAAAAAATTGAAAAACAGTCTTTAAGTAGTTTTAAATACACACTAACACTGTTAGCGGGAAATTGACCTTGGGTGCGTTAAAATAAGTGTGCAGCAGACAGGGCTTGCGATGCGTCGATTCCACTCACGAGCGGGACCTTGCGTTGTTTTCTCCTTTCGTCGGGTTGGGGCGTGTCGTTCCATCTCTCTGCAGGAGAGCAATGCATCGATCCGGGTCAGCACTCTTGGGTCTCTCGGGTCTGGGCAGGTCTTTTGTTGTTTTCACATGCCCAGCGGTACTTGCATTAGAAATCCAGCCGCACGATGATTAAAAAATCACGCAGCGTGGGTTTCGATCTCTGAGCCTCTGTCAGCGATGCTTCGCGTCGTTTCTCCTGCTCCGTGCTTCAATTGTTCAGTCTCGTTTCCAGCGAGCGTCGATTTTCAGCCGCAGAGCTGGCAGCATGTCATTTCTTCAGCGGCAGATCGGAGTTGCGTTGATCTTTTCCCCGCATGGCGCTCTGCGCGTGGATTTCCTTTTCTTTAGGCTGCCGCCTTCTCCTTTCAGGGTCCCAGGAACTGGATGGGCACCACAGGGCAGAGTAGGAGTCTCTCCAGAGACTCCAGGTGCTGGCAGAGAGAAGTCTTTGCTGCCCCTGAGACTTCAAACAACAGGAGGCAAGCTCTAAATCAAGCCCTTGGAGAGCTCTTCTCAAGATGGAAGGCACACAAAGTCCAGTCTTTGCCCTCTTACACTGGCAGAAGCAGCAACTTCAGGATAGATCCACAAAGCACAGTCACAGGGAGGGCAGCTCTTCTTCCTCAGCTCTTCAGCTCGTCTTCAGGCAGAGGTTCCTCTTGTTTCCAGAAGTGTTTCTAAAGTCTGTGATTTTGGGTGCCCTTCTTATACCCAATTTCTCCTTTGAAGAAGGCCTACTTCAAAGTAAAGTCTCTTTTGAATGTGAAATCCTGCCTTGCCCAGGCCAGGCCCCAGACACTCACAAGGTGGTTGGAGACTGCATTTGTGAGGGCAGGCACAGCCCTTTTAGGTGTGAGTGACCACCCCTCCCCTCCCTCCTAGCACAGATGGCTCATCAGGAAATGCAGACTACACCCCAGCTCCCTTTTTATCACTGTCTAGTGTGAGGTGCAACCAGCCCAACTGTCAAAGTGACCCAGAAAGGGAATCCACAAACAGGCAGAGTCACAGAAATGGTATAAGCAAGAAAATGCTCACTTTCTAAAAGTGGCATTTTCAAACACACATTCTCAAAATCAACTTTACTAAAATATGTATTTTTAAATTGTGAGCTCAGAGACCCCAAACTCCACATGTCCATCCGTTCCCAAAGGGAATCTTCACTTTAATCAGATTTAAAGGTAGCCCCCATGTTAACCTATGACAGGTCTTGCAACAGTGAAAAACTAATTTAGCAATATTTCACTGTCAGGACATGTAAAACACATCACTATATGTCCTACCTTAACCATATACTGCACCCTGCCCTTGGGGCTACCTATGGCCTACCTTAGGGGTGTGTCTGACATGTAAGAAAAGGGAAGGTTTAGGCCTGGGAAGTGGGTATACTTGCCAAGTCAAATTTACAGTTCAAATTGCACACGTAGACACTGCAATGGCAGGTCTGAAACATGATTACAGAGCTACTTATGTGGGTGGTACAACCAGTGCTGCAGGCCCACTAGAAGGATTTGATTTACAGGCCCTGGCACCTCTAGTGCACTTTACTAGGGACTTACTAGTAAACCAAATATGCCAATCATGGATAAACCAATTACATACACATCTTGTAAAGGAACATTTGCACTTTAGCAATGGTTAGCAGTGGTAAAGTGCCCAGAGTACCAAAAACAGTAAAATCAGAGTCCAGCACACATCAACAACCTGGGGAACAGAGGCAACACGTTTAGGGAGACCACGCCAAGGATGAAAAGTCTAACAACAGCCATGTGATATACTTATCAGAGCAACTCAGTCACATAGATTTATATTAATTTTCCAAACTTAGAAAATACTCATTAGTTTCATCACTTGGCAGCATATTTATTCATAAAACCAATCAACTGCAACTAAACTGCCCTTGAAGACCCACACAAGTATAGAAGGACAAAAGCTGCATGCACTGAGTGTCATAAAAGAGCCTTATAGTCACATTGGCAATCTGTGAATGAAGTCTTCAGCTGGGATGCCACTGCTAATGTCCCGGTACCTTCCTTACAGAAGGGATGGTATTTAATAATGCTTGTAGTTGTAGATAAAAATGTCCCACCAAAGAAAAAAGAAAACACAGAATAGTTGTAAAATCATTCCATTGGCTGACAGCTGGTATAAAAATCTTCAATCCACTACTGTTTCTGAGAGCTTCATTATCACCAGCAATCCTTCTAAAATAAGGTAATACTAACTAAAATGGTAGTGTTTTCATGCCTGCAGCCCAGCTTGAGTATTAAAGTCAAGTGGCTATTTTGCTAGTGCCAAAAGTTCAGATGTTTGATTAGGTACAGGGAATTATGGGGGTCTTTATGACCCCGGCGGACGGCGGTAATATGGAGGAAAGTACTGCCAACAGGCTGGGGTTACGTTTCTCCATATTAAGACATTGGCAGTTTGCCTAAAGCCAAACCGCCAATGTACCACACTGACCGCCACAGCGGTATTGACCTCCGGGCTGGAGACTTGACTCTCCAGCCCGGCGGCCATCACTTGTCCGCCTGCGGGATTATGACCCCGCCTACCGCCATGGTTTTCATGGCAACCTCACTGCCATGAAACTCATGGCGGTAGGCACTATAAGTAACAGGGAATCCCTTCCCTGTCACTGATAGTGGTTTTCCCCACCGCCTCCACCTCCCCAGGTTTCCCCCAACCCACTCTTCCCCTCCAAACCCCCCTTCATACACGAACCTTCATTCACACCCGCATACACACACCCATTCCAACATTCATCCACACATGCATATATCCATTCACACACAGATCCAAACAGACTTACATACATACAGGCACACACACATTCACACAACACAACATACACGCACTCACACATTCATACATGCACACACATACAACACGCAACACACACCTGCATGCACGCACGCACAGACATACACACACACACACACACACACAACACCCCCACCCTCTCCCGTTTCGGAGCACCCACTTACCTGTGTCCAGGGAGCCCTCCGGCAGGAAATGGGATCGGGCAGAACATCGGCAGGCTGTATCATGTGTCATGATACGGTCTGTGGTGGTCTAATGGCATGGCGCTGCTGCCACCTTACCGCCATGCACAGGTATGGCCAAAGCCAGATTTCTGCCATCCTTCTGGTGGAAATCCGGCTGTGGTCATAATCCGGCTGATGGCTGGTAGCCACGGCAACGGTCTTTTAGCAGCCGTCGCCATGGTGGTAGGCGGATTTTACCGCCGGGGTCAAAATGACCCCCTATGTTATTACAGTGAAAGGGTGAGATCTGCAATTGGTGATTTATCCACAGATTACATTTACTACTCGCCGGTGACCAGACTATCAAGTGGTCACAATATCATGATCAAAATATTGACAAGAAATATATTGAGGAGGTAAATGCACATAGGAAGATTTATACCTAATATTCTTAACTCCACTTCTACGTACCTTAACAATATATTGGCAAGATACGAAGATGTTGAGTTAGGTATAGAAAATCTATACATGCTAACCTGTTGATACAATTGTCTTGATATTCTAGTCACAATATTGAGGGCACTCGATATTCCTTGTTTGATATTCCAGACCCACACCACACTGGCCCAATGACCTTAACTCAGGTGATGAAATGTAATTTCATTGCCATCTTGTGGTGATATAATCTCAGAAGTTTAGCAATGTACTGTGAGTTGTATTTCTCCTGGAAGAAGACCATTACCTTTTAGGTTACCCTTGATACAATAAGGAAGGTTTTTTAAACTGTATTATTAGCCCGGCTCTTGTAGACAGACTCAGCAACAGAAGTCATTTTATGTGTCAAAGTGGCAAGGTCATTCAAGAGGAGTGATTGATCTACTCTATCCAACTGCACACACTGTAGTTAGTTTGCTTTAAGAAAGGTGGCGAAGGACCTGATGATGAATGGGTGCAATTCCTCTTTTGACAGTTGCAAGGAACTAAGACTTTATTGAGATATGGACTTATTGGTCAAGCATCATTACTTGGAGAGCAAAGTAAAGAAGATTAATGAAAGGGGTACAAAACATAGCAGGTAACAGAACAAATATAGTCCTGGTATAAAAGCCCAATATTATACAAATGGGAATTTTAAATAAATGTCAAGAACAAGGTAGTGTGTATCAATCAAAGACTGCATGGGAACACTTACAAATATCCACTACAAGTGAAAGGTAGTAAGCTTGTGTCAAAGCTAATAAATCTTGGCTGAGAATGAAAAGCAACAAGAGAGAAAAAAGGTAGACAGGGAGAAAAAGAAAGAGATAATGGAGCTAAAGATAAGTGTACACAATGTTCGGAGTTGAATAAGAGGAATAAGGAGCTGTGAGAGTGTGGAAGGTGGGGAGAAAGACAGAGACAGGAGACAGGAGAGCAAGACAATTACTAGTGGAGAAAAAGTGTCGAAGACAGGGAGACAGACAAGAGACATTGTTGGAAGTCGGAGATGAGTGAGGGGATGAGGAAGAAAGAAAGAAATGACAGCCAAAAAGAGGAAGACAGAGGCACAGAATGAGTAAACATATGAGAGAAAGGGAGAGTAAGAAAAGATCCTTTGGGCAGATAGTGAAGAGGACTGCTCTTGTGTTAGTTATGAGAATGAGCAATCAGTAACTCCAAGCAATTAGACTTTGAGAAATTTTCATTGAAATATTCTCTGTTTTAATTGTTCAGGGCTAAACAAAAGTGACAAAATGTGTAAGTTAGACTTGGCATCCTTGGAGTGGTCTCCCCTAACTTTTTGCCTTTGCTTCCCAGGTTGTTGATGTGTACAAGACTCTGTTTTTGCTGTTTTTGATACTCTGGGCATTTTACCATTGCTAACCAGAGCTAAAGTGCAAGCAAATGCTCCTATGTAAAATGTATGCGCAAATTGGCTTATCCATGATTGGCAAATTTGATTTACTAGTAAGTCCCTAGTAAAGTGCACAAGATGTGCCCAGGGCCTGTAAATCAAAATGCTACTAGTGGGCCTGCAGCACTGGTTGTGCCACCCTAACTAGTAGGCCTGGAAACATGGCCCAGACCTGCCACTGCAGTGTCTGTATGTGCAGTGTGAAACTACCAATTCAACTTGGCAACTGCACTCACTTGCCAGGCCTAAACATTCCCTTTTAATACATGTAAGGCACCCCAAAGGTAGGCTCTAGGTAGCCCCATGGGCAGGGTACAGTGTATGTAAAAGGTGGGACATGTATGGATGTGTGTTACATGTCCTAACAGTGAAATACTGCTAAATTCAGTCTTCCCTGTTGCAAGGCCTATCTCTGTCACAGGTTAACATGGGGGCTGCTTTTAAATATTATTAAAGTGCAGATTCACCTTTCAAGCAGATTGAAATATGGAGTTTGTGGTCTCTGAACTCAGAATTTAAAAATATATCTTGTAGTGAAGTTGTTTTTTAGATTGTTGGTCTGAAAATGCCACTTTTAGAAAGTAGGCATTTTCTTGCTTGAACCATTCTGTGACTCTGCCTGTTTGTGGATTGCCTGTCTGGGTCAGTTTGACAGTTGGGCTGTTTATGCATCCCCTCTAGAAAGTGAAACAAAGGGAGCTGGGCTGTAGCCTGCATATCCTGATGAGCTAGATGTGCTAGAGTGGAAGTAGGAGTGGTAACTTACACCTGAATGGGCTGTGCCTGCTCTCTCACAATGCAGTCTCCAATCCCCTGGTGTGTGTCTGGGGCCTGGCCTGGGCAAAGCAGGATCTTGTGAACAACAGAGACTTTCCTTTGAAGTAGGCCTACTTCAAAGGCAGAAAGGGGTATAAGTATTGGACCCAGAACCCCTGAAAATAAGATCACTTCTGGAACCAAGAGGAACCTCTGCCAAGGAGAAGATCTGAAAAGCTGAGGAGGAGTGCTCTCCTGCCTGTGCTTCTCTGGGCTATCCTGCAGTTGCTGCTTCTGCTTGTAACAGGGAACAAAGATTGGAGTTTGTGGTATATTCCTGCTTGTGAAGAATTTCCAAGGGCTTGAACTGAGCTTGCCTCCTGTTTTGAAGTCTCAGGGCCATCAAAGACTTCCTCTGCTACCATCTGTACTCTCTGTGCTGAGACTCCTGACCTGCCAAGTGGTGTCCTATCCAGTCCCTTTGCCCTTGAAAGGTGAAGATGGCAGAACAAGAGCTGAAAATTAACACACAGAACACCATGCAGGGAAATTTTTGTTGCACCATCTGCAACGCGGCTGATAAACGACGCACCGCTGGCTTCGCGGCTAAACTTGATGCTCCACCTGCATTGCAGCTGGAGATTGACACATCGTGGCTGAAGAAACTACGTGCATTACCCGCTTGTGACTGCTGATAACGATGCAAACCTGACACAGCATGGTTTTCTAACACCAGGCAACCGGATTTTCCTTGGGCCTCAAAGTCAACCAGACTGCGCAGATTCGAGATGCCCCGTCTAGAAATCGACACTTCACCCTCTTGCAAAGGAGAAAAACAACTTATCGCCGACCCGATTGGAGAAGAAATTATGCGCAGCCTCCCTTGCAAGGAAGGAATCGATGCATCGCTGCCTTTTCCGATGCACGCTCACCCGTGTGGATTTATTTTTTGGAGCTAACCAGGTACTTTGTGCAAAATCATCGTTTCCATTGTTTTCTATGGAGTAAAGACTCTTCTTCTTTTGAAAATGCATATTTTAACTTGTGTATGTTGGATTTTTTTCATTTTGGTCTTGTTTGATTAAGATAAATATTGCCTATTTTTCTATAATGGTGTGGTGTCAATTTTGCAGTGTTTACACATTTTACTGTGTGTGTTGGTACAAATACTTTACACGTTGCTTCTGAGTTAAACCTGCCTGCTCGTGCCAAGCTAACAAGGGGGTGAGTGGGGGATAACCAGGTTTGTTTCTCCTTTGCCCTGACTAGAGTGAGGGGCCTTGTTTCGACAGGGGTTACCCTGACTACCAACCAAAGACCCCATCTCTAACAGTACATTTTACGTTTTTTTGGTATGCTATCAAATATGCATCAGTAAAATTCTAGTTTGATTGCTTGTGTGTGTGTTTGTGTGTGTGTGTGTGAGATGCAAGAAATTATTTATGCTCTTGATGTTATTTGAACCCAGAAATTATTAGGATGTCTACATTTCCTAAAGAAATGATTCCGAAATTGAAACATTGCTCAGAAAGGATATTCATATCCGCAAAACCATTTGTGTTATGGACCCTACTGGATGCATAATACTCAAAATAATCTCTAACTATTAGAGAGGCTTAGAGTCCCTCTCTGCTGAATAACAGAGCACAGGGGAAGCGAGTTGCCTCCTAAAATTCCAAAGGACTGAAATCCTATAATTAGGAGTCCTTCGTCTTTACTTTTGTACCACCTTAAATTCTCAGAAATGCTATTATAGCAGCATATATATTAACTATATCTATTAACTATATATATATAATTATATGTACACAATACAAACAGCTGTGACCAAAAGGGAAATCCAGAACATAGTTGATTAACCTTTTATATAATTGTTGTCCTCAGGTGCTCCTTTTCCTGATATTCAGCTATGCTGGGTACCTCTGCAGACGTGCAGAAGCAGTCAATAAATCCAAGTGAAGAAGCCTACACTCTAAAGTGTAATGAAATGACAAAAAAGCCAAATGGCAATTAAAAATGTCTCTTATTCTTCATCACAAAAAACAACATAACAGTCAACAAGTTTCATTCCTTTCACAATATGGAACTTCTTCAGGGCAAGAGATTGTGTATTATTTCTCCCACGGTAGATTGAACAGGTAATCCTGCAATTTCATAATTATACCAATTCGTACCTTCAGTCACATGATAATGAAGCCAAATGTGGGGTATGAATCCTCGTTTCACAGTATTTGAAATGTGACATACATTACTCCAGACCTGCCCAACATATGGCTTCATTGTCATGTGAATGAATGTATGAAAATTCTGATCACAATTAGGAGTAATATGTAATTACCTTACCACTTGCAATTTCCCCCTGGTAAATTTCAGAAACGTCTAACCTGCTGATGTTAATAAAGGAAACCTTGGGGGAAACGCAGACACATATGAAAAAGGGTGTAATAAGCACCCATTTTTGTCTCCTAAATTGATTAACCTTAAAAAGACCATGCCTCGTGGTATTGGTAGTTATCAGGCCCAGTAAATCTCTTACCTCAAACACCACTCTTTATCAGAGCCTTATTACTTAAGGAGACAATGCAGCTATCCCTAAGCTAGAGAAAGATCTTGCAGAAGTGATGGAAGGATGGTGCAGGACTGGTTAGTGTTCCTTCCTCCCATGGACTACATTCTGCATTGATGTACATGTGGTTTTGTAGCTGATAGTCTTAAGGCAACACTAACAGACAGTGTTGACACTTACAGACATGTATTTCAGAGTCTTATTAATTTTATGATTGAAGTAAATAGGAAGTGTTAATATGAATAATAACCAGCCCTCAGAATGGTGTAATGATGCAGAGTGAAATCATGTGAACATGCTTATTTACATGAATAATATTTACCTGAATTAGATGTCTGTGCGTTCATAGAAAAATGATTTCATTGAAGAACATTAATGAGTTGATCTAAACAGCTTGATGGAAATTTGCAAGATGAATGGCATTAACAATTTCATAGACACTAATTCATGGTAAGTCTTTTTCTCCGAAAGTAGCTTCTGCATGCTTAGTTTTAAAGTGTAAATGCAATGATTGCAGGTGTTACCTAGAGAAACATTTTGGTCTGAGGTATTTATTATAGTGCTTTACTTCAGGGAACAATTGATTCAGACATGTATGTTTTACAGTTTCAAAGAATTACTTCAAATGATTTTTATTCACTGAGCCCTCACCACCCCTACAAACACCACTAATCCCTGTCCCCAGAAGAACCCTCACCATGCCAAAACTATATCCATCACTGACCCATAAATGTCAGCCATCCCTCAACCATAAAAGCCGTTTCTACCTCTAAACTCCACCCATCCTCAAACCCTATAACCTATTTTTTAAACCTGAGATTGCCCATCAATGACCCCTAAAACAACCTGCATCACCCCTAAACATCAACCATCCATACAACCAAAAAACAACACTACCCTTATACTCTGCTGAACTTTAAAGTAATTTTTGATTTTTCCTCAAGATTGTCCTTCCTTTAAATTGTTTCCTTTAATGTTTGATTTATTTATGTTTTCTTAAATTTTAATTCATAAAAAAATGGTTTTCTATGATTTGATTTCTCAGTTTTCATTTTCCATTAATTCACACACATCAGTATTAATAATGCACTGCAATTTGATATTAGTGAGCAATCAATAGTTATCTAGCTTACCTTTCCACCACCTAATATATTTATAATTTTTTCAAACTGGAAATAAAACAATCAATAACGTTCTTCTTGGTATCTTTACTGTCAGGCTTTGTACTTTTGTTCTTATAGGACTTTGACCCTATCAATAATTATATATATATATATATATATATATATATATATATATATATAGTTCTCTTGGTTTGTTGAGGGCAACCAAAATATTAATCTAATGGGAAAAACAATAGAAATCATCATGATTGCTCCCCTGCTAATTTCAGCCTATGCCGGTACAACTACGCAATCCATACACAGTGATACTATGAAGGATAAGGTACTGTTAAAGGGCTGTTTTAAATATATGGTAATTCAAAAGGGAGTCCCATGATGACTCTATTGAGAGTCTCATGACGATATAGCAGCCATATGCCCCGTCACATGGAGGTGAGGTGCAAAACCCTTTTTTATGCACATTGTGTCAGTTTCATTCTTAATGGCTGGTAGGGAAGAAATTTTAGGGTGAAGCGAAATTGTGCTCTTTGTTTGGTCGCAGAATAATATGCAAATAATGTTTTGACATGAAATGTGGTTTGCTGGTATCTTACTTGAATTTATTCATGCGAAGACGTACTTTGTATTAGAAAGTCATGTCAGATATCGGCAGGATACCTGTCCAAATGCCTCTACATGAGGCATTTTTTTCCTGAACCATAGAGAAAAAGTTACGTACAATGGCATAATGCGAAATTTTGAGAAACGTTTCAAATTATGTTACACAAAATTTTGATTTTTTTTACATTTCATTAGCATAGTTTAAATTTAACCATGGCTGTGTCAGATTTCACCTTCTCCAGTGAATCATTTGTGTTTTTCTCCATTTCATTTTTCTCCACTTTTCTTTCTATTATGAATTTCAACAATTTTTTTATTTTTTACCAATTGTCCTCGCTTTTTCTAAACTTTGCTTCCAATACTACTGTGCCCGGATAGTATAAGACTATGGCCTGATTTAGAGTTCAGCAGCCATGTTACTTCGCCACGAACCATGACGAATATCCCATCTGTCATATGACAAGTGCCATTGGATATAACTCACTTCAAATATGACAGATTGCATGCCTGTCACGCTTGTGACAGAGTAACACATCCTCTCAACTCTAAATTGTTTGCTATGTCATTAGTGCAAGTAGGATGGTAGTTTCTATCTTTTTCTTTTCAGTTGCTCTGCCACTTCTAAACTGGGGGACACTTCGGAGCATGTTTACAAACCCCATAGCACCATTGGAGCGTCACTTTTTGTGATGCTCCGGTGTTGCTCTGCCTCTTCTAAACTGGGGGACACTTCGGAGCATGTTTACAAACCCCATAGCACCATTGGAGCGTCACTTTTTGTGATGCTCCGGTGGCGCTGTGCATTTATGTATATTTACAGGGCGACACTAAGCCACTTTTTGTGGCTTAATGCCACCCTGTAAATATGCACCCCCAATACCATTTTTTGTGGAAGAGGGGCGTGCAATGGGTGTTGCTCTGGGCGTTCCACCGCAACACCCATTGCTTTTCATGCTGCCCCAGATTTACAGCAATCTGTAAATCTGTGGCAGTGCCAAAAACTAACACCACCCCAGGGTCGAAGTTAGCATGGCACAACAAGGAGAAATGCTTTCATTTCTCTTCGTTTTTGCTTTTTCTATCTGTGCTGCATTCTGCAGCATACATTGAAAGAGCAAAACTACCATTAATCATTGTTTATGTGAAGGAAAGTGTCTCTTCCTGCACATAAACAATCATTAAATAATGACAATTTGGTACTTCTATGTGAGCTGCGTTCTGCTGCACACATATAAGTGCCAGATCGCCATTGTACATTGTTCATGTGCAGGAAGGGACACTTTCCTTCAACACAGACACCCTTGCACTATGGTGCAAGGACAACTGCTTTGGCGCTGCAACTAAATTTAGCGCCAGTGCTAGGAGAAACACTGGTGTGTACCATATGTTTGTAAATACGACGCATCCCTGCATTTCAGAACTGACTCAGCACGGCACTGTCAATTTTGGCACAGCACCACACTGCGCCAGTTCATTGGTTATATGCCCCTTCATCCACTATTTATTTGAAACATTGAGATCTACATAGCACGTCTTTTGCTTATACGTACCGTATTCTAGAGTTAGTGGTTTGTTTTGCGCAAATATTATGATGATTCACAATTTGTTTGAGAGCTGAATGCCCCCCACCGCCACTTTGAAAACATATTTGTCTGCCTTAAAGGAATCGAACCTTGAATGCACAAAATGTAATTGCAGCTGCATAGCATCTAGGCAACAGTGATGCAATTATGGCCTGAAAAAACCGCAGCGTACCTTCTTTGATAGAGTCACTTTTCACTGGACAACAAGTTGTCTTGGCCAATAAAGTCAAAGACATCGAGATCATAATAGTAGCTTTCACTGGTGTAAGGTAGACTATCACATTGGGCCTGATTCATAAAAAGTAGCTGACAAATGTACTTACATGAGTTTCCTTTTATGTTTAGGATACATTGAGAACCACCTTGAAATTCACAAATGGTTCAACAAGTTTTCTGCTGAATTTCTGATTGTTGCATAAAACGAGGAATCATTTTGAAATTATTTTGAGAATTCTGTAGTACTTAGATGATTTATTATTGAAATATATATGAATGTACATGAGGTACATTTACGTCCATTTAAATGCAATGCAAAAATGTGGATGCGCTTGAAAACGTTTTTTCTTCGAAGAAAGTACTTTCCCCAAAGACAAGCATATTCCCCTACAAAGCAGGCCATCACTTGAGGAGTGTTCCAACCCATACCCGGCCTGCATATAGGTTTATGCACACCCTGGCAGGAATATTTATCTATTCATATCCAGGATGGGAATGTGCTTTGCAGAATTTTGTTACAACCGACCAAGTCTCCTGTTCATTGTTTACCAAATTTCTAAGGCACTCTTATCTATGGTGACTTCCTCCCGCGAGGCCAATATGGACACCGTTTCCAGTCTTGGACATTTCTGTGATAACCTAAGGCACCTTAGGTATTGAAGTGTTGTTCTGCATCCAATGAACTAAATGAACTAACGCACCTGAAATCAGTGATTTGTACGGGAAAAGTTCAGGACTGAAGGCAGTATCCGTACTGGCCTGAAATGAGGTGGTCACCCTCCTGCTACCCTTGAAAACAAAGGGCTGAGCCCTGCAACTCCATTCGCTCTCACATAATATACCCACACTAGTGTAATGTTATTAATAAGAAACTTTCTTTAAGAGCGTAAAGCCATCTGTTTACCCTTGTTCAAGTTAGGTACACAATTGTTTTGTGAGTCAGGTCCATTCAAATTAAATTAATATGTTTACAGCACAAATGTGCTGTAATCATGTTCTAAGATACGTGAGAGCGGACATCCTCTTTCCTCAAGAGAACCACTACCAAGACCCTGAAATAAATATCCATTAATGGCAATAACACAATGGTTGTCAAGCGTAGGAGGTCAGAGCCTCGTTAGGAAGCAGCTAATTCAAGGGAATACACTCTATTACGACTCCAAACTTAATTATCAAAATTCAAATATCGCGTATAAATGTCCTTCACAGCGTGACTGCCTAGTGAGGTTGTTGCAGGCAACAGTGACTATGGCAACTGGAGATGCGTCACTTGTAATACAGCTAGTTCGACACCCATGTTTTTTAAATGCAAATCGTTTTCCTTTTGTTTCTGTTGTTGTTTGTTTCCTGTGTTTTCATTCCTTCCCTTTAATTTGTCCTGTTTGTTCATATATTAATTTGGTGCAGCTTTCACTTCGCATTCTGTACCAGGAGGTCCAGGCAAATGATGTACCCCTACGTTAATGTAACCTGTGTGAAATCAGTAAAGGTTTCATATTTAATATTTTTGCACGTATACAGTGCTTGTTATCATTTCGAGTCTCCATCAGAGCTTTTGCAATCTTCGTACCCTTAACAGTTCTGGGCTACTCATTTCCTGTAGTTAAAGTCGTTTGATGACATTGTATTTGGCTGCATTTTGTACTGTTTAGAGACGAATCTACCGGTAAGTGGACAAAGATGTCGCAGTACAATAGTGTTCTGTTTAGTGATGGATTATATCAGATAGATGCCTTCTACATCTTGCTATGGCTCTGTGCGGAGCATTAAATGCATAAATGAGTATGCCGAATACCGTTTCCATCCGTTTGGCAATTCACCGGTGGATTGCTTGGCTTCAGGCGGTTGTTATATTGCAAGGCACCTTTGTCCACTGTGTATTTTGTGTATTCCACTGTATAATTTTTATAGGGCTTTTCATGCTCTTGGTAAGACCCCCAAACACTTTCAGGTGCATCCAGTAACTAGCGATTCCATTTGCTGTGTATGGCCGCAGAAAAGTGTTAATAGGCGCATAGCTAATGAGTAGTGTATTTTGGTGTCACACATAAGGCCAAGAGAGTGTGCTGGACTTGCGCAAGCACATGTATCAGTGTCAAACAAATGGAATGGAATTTGAATTGAATGTGAGGGAAAGCTTTCTTTACAGCCTACACAAAAAAACGTATGGCTTCAAGACGGAAGATGCATTGCATTTGATGGTCATCTACAAAGGCTTTTTTAGCCCAACAGACTTGAAAGGGCTCACAGCATCATTCTCTTTGCTAGCAATTTGAGCAGTGGCACAAACAGAAAGAACAGATCAAAATTGTCAAGCTTCCTTGTATACCGTGCGTGGTGCAACTTGTCAGGCATGCTGAGTATCTCACTGCCTTTTAAGCAACGCTGTAGAGATTTTATTGCTGGGACTTTGATGTAATCCCATTTGCATATGAGTATGGTAAATAAGAGTTGTATATTGATAATTCAAATTTTCTTCTTCAAGATAGTATTGTGTATTTTTTAAACTTTTTATTCCTTCTTCTCTCTTTTTCTTGAAACGTTTTTAAGTTATCTAAATTGTTGTTACTATGTTGCCAACTTCATTTACTCTGCATGTTCTTCCCATTGTTTCATTTCCTTTCCTCTGTTTCACGCCATTTTGTTTTCATGTTGTCCAATGGTTTGGCTGGCCTTGTTCTTTTCCTGCGAGGGAGTATGCTGATTTTCACCTGATTATGAACTCTTCTGCTTTTCTTTTCCATTTCCTTATGTGGGAACCTCTTTCTCACATTTCTGTTCCTGTCATCTCTTCCCACTCATCTTTCTCATGGCATTGCTCCCTCTAAGTGTCTTGAGTGTAGCTAGCCTTTTTGAAAGCTTTTGCCACGAAAACAAGTCTTTCAAATTGTTATTTTTTAAGAGATTATGTTCGAAGTCTTTGTTTTACTACAAAGTGTTACATTTGTAATTTGGAGGTAGTAAATTCTTTAGAGTAGGTTTGGAAAGGAAAATGATTTGTTGTTGAAGAGGCACATACTTACCTCATTGGCTAGAATCCCTGGTGTGCGCCTGATAGCACCAGTGCCTGGAGTTGTATCTAAGATGCACTGTTGTTGTAGTGTGATGTCTAAGTGAATGGATGTGCCACATATGTCAATGTTAAGGCAGTTTTTAATGTGCAATTAATTTAACTAAAACAGTTTTCTTGAGAAAGTACCACAAAAGCCAGAAACTGTGGATATTGCTTTAAAAACAGAGAGTAGGGACAAAGGCATTTCGGGGTTAATATTGGTTCCATGTTCCCACAATAGATGTTCCTTCAGACTAGCAATGCAGGTGTAATGCGTTTTGTCAACTGTGTTATAGAAAAAAGGCCGCGATTCATTGGCAGCCTTTATAATTATTTTCTACAAAATCAATGCAATGTTAATTAAACAAAAGTAATTTTCAGATGGAGGAATCTCCTGGCGTTTGACAGAGAAACAAGGTAGAGAGAAAATGACTGTAATCTTTTCACACAGGCCTGGTGAATCATTTTGGCATGCTAAGTAAGGCACTGGCTATTCTCAGAGAGAAGACCACTGCCGAAAAATAATGCACTTTGCAATCCCTTTGGAAATTTAATTTGAGAAACTATTAGCCACAGTCCATGACCACACAGTAACACAGGACCCAATTCACAAACTCTGTGCAATTAACGTGCACAAAAAATGCATAAGCGGCGTTATTCCACCTATCCTGACGCAAAGAATTACCATGTACTAATGTTTATGCCCGCAGATTGAACTTTTTCATTGGAAAAAAAAAACCTCCAGAGTATGGTAGATCTATCTACAATTTGACAATTAGGGTCATGTGCTGAACGGTCAATCATGCGGGGTGTAATCATGCACAATGAATGTAACAAGTACAAACTCATGTTTAGAAGTATTCGCAAGCATTTTGCATGGCTAGATCTATTCCGAAACACACCTACATGAGCTCCAACCAATTGCAGGTGTATTTCTGTTTCCAGAGTAGGGAAGGGGACAACCTCAAATTATGTGGGTTTTTTCGGAGGAAGCTGTTTCTCCACATTGTAAGCTGTTGCCATTGGGACAAAAATATTAAAACCAATTTAATCAGCTAAATCACAGTTCTAACAAACGTACACCTGTAAATTGTTTGCACTCACATAGTCTGCAGGAGTAGGTATGGAAGAGGAACAGAAATCCTGGCGATCATACACTTGCATTAATTTATTTGAGCAATCTTGGGGATATTTTTTAATCCTCACAAAAACAAGCAAAAACTGATATAATAACATTAATCCTATGATAGGTACATTTCAGACCTTTTAAAATAGTTGTTTAATGGACTCTGATGGGAAGAAAATGTTCCCTTCTTGGTAAACAGGCATGTACCCCTGCCTAATGTGACACAATTGCATCTGATATCTGCTAGTTTGGCTTTTTGTGGCCCAGTTCATCACTCATTCTGACTTTTCACTGAAGTGTAAACTTGCCCTTTGACTTTGGAGTACAAGGCCAGGTTCTGATGCTGGGAGGGGTACATCAACCATGCCCTCTAACTAGCATGGGGCTACTGACCAAGTCCTGGGTTGCTGACATTAAATGGTAGTGGCAGCTTTCTATTTTTACAACCCTACCACTGATCATATATATATTTCTGGTTTAGAAGGAGTGTGGTACCTTTGGTCCAGCTTATGGAAAGCTCCTATTTTATGATACACCTAGATGCTTGCACAGATATCCCTTGTGCATGTGTAGCGTGTGTTGTGTAAATTGTGCATGGTAGAAGACTCTGCAAGGATGTGAATGTGACTCTGATCAGACTGGTGGTATCCATTGTGGACTGTCCTTGGTATGAAATGGCAGAAGATGAAGGATGTGATGCAGCCTCCCCAGACAGTGGAAGTTTATTGTCTGCATTCCTGAGCTGATGGATGTAATAATAGACACCAGAGTGTGGCAAGATGGAGACAGGGATTTTTTATATATTCTTTGGTGCCCACTTTAGCAGGAGATTGCTGATTAGTTCTTAGCAAATATGTGAGCAGTTTATGAGAGCAGGGTGTGGTGTGTGAGTGCAAGGTAGAAGATTTGTGAGCGATACGATAGGGCAGGGTGAGCTGTGTGAGTCAGAGGCCTAGCCACCAATGGCATAGCAAGTGTACTGGCACCAGAGCCTGGTTGTGTGAGGGGCCCACTGAGCTCCAATTACAGCTGTCTTCAACTATCCAAGCATGGTCTAAGGGGCCTATTTTTCTTCCATGCTTTAGGGCTCATGGCTGTCTTGCTACACCACTGGTGTGAGCATAGAATGAGTGTTGGCTGTGCACAGTGAGCGGTGTCTGAGTTCAGGGTGAGCCGCAAGCAACTGTGCTGGATGAGTGGGAAACAATTGTGCAGGGTGAGTGGTGTGTGTTCAGACCTAACATTGTATGTGAATGCAGGGTGAGCAATGTGTGAGAGCAGGCTGTGCAGTGGTGAGTGCAAGGTGATCACTTTGTGAGTGAAAGATGAGAGGTGTGCGAGCAGTGTGGGTGCAGGGTGTGCTGTGTGAGTGCAAGGCAGAATGTTTGTGAGAAATTGGTGAGTGCAGAGTGAATGGTGTGAATGCAGCGTAAGCGCTATCTGTGCATAGTATGCTTTGTCTGAGTGCAGGTTGAGGAGTGTCTGAGTACCAGAGAGAGCAGTATGTGAGTGTGCTGGGTGAAGAGTGAGTGTGAGGGTGCAGGGTGAACAGTGTGTGGATATGCAGAGTTAGCAGTGTGTGAATGCTGGGTGAGTAACTCGTGAGATCAGGGTGAGTGGTGGTGAGTGGAAGGTGTAGTCTATGAGCTGAAAATGAGAGGTGTTTGAGCAATGTGAGTGCAGAGTGTGGTGCATGTTTGTGCAGAGCAACAGGTGTGTGAGAGGTGTGTAAGTGGTATGTGATTGTAGGGTGAGCAGTGCATGAGTGCAGGGGGAGCAGTGTCTGGATGCAGGGCAAATGGAGTCTAAGTGCAGGGTGAGTCAGTTCTGAGTGTTGGGTAAGCGATCTGTGAGTACAGGATTAGTGATGTTTGAGTGCAGACCAGTGGCTTAGCAAGGATGCCATAAGCCCTGAGGCAAGAAGGGAAAATGTTTGCTTTTACTGCTGTTAAGGTAGCAAAATTCAGCAATTATTGGGGTTCAATTGGCACCTCCGGGGTTGAGACTCAGTGCCAACAGGGTGCAGGCCTCAGGAAACTCCTCCTGTACTCAAATTAACTCTTCACTGAGTGTGAGTGAGTTCCTACAGCATGTCACCCTGTTCAAATTATTCAGCTTTGAATTACGGAATATGGACTTCAGATTTTGAAATGGGGCAAGAACTGAATAAAAAAAAAATGAGTTGACTGTCTGTGAATTACACTGAGGAGAACATGCAACATTCTGTTATGTGCTCTCTGCTCCCACACATGCTGACAACCCACTCTTACAAAGTGTCCCTTGGGACACCTTTTACTTTGCACATGGATACAGCCCTCTCCTTATCACCACACTCAGAGCCCACCCCGGTGGAAGTCGGTATCTGATCAATGGTTTGTGTCTTTAATTGTGGCCTCAAACCACTGATGCAAGATATAGGGGCATATTTAAGAGCCCCAGTGCCTCCGTGCACCACATTAGCATAATTTTTTTTATGCTAATGTGGCCCAACGAGGCCAAAATTACTGCGCCAAATTTACAAAGTGGCGCAATGCATGTATTGTGCCACTTTCTAACTGTTTGTGCTACATTATGCCTGTGCCAGGAATAATTTATGCAAAGGGGGCATTCTCCCATTACGGGGGTCAAAAAAATGGCACAAAGAAATCTAACTGCGTCGTTTTTATGACACTTTTAACACCTGCTTTGAGCAGGCATTAAAATGAGGCACACCATTGTTTACAATGGGCCTCAATGGGCTTTGCAATATTTTTGATGGTAATCCTGCAAAGCTCCGAGCTAACATAAAAAATTCTGATGCTAGTTCCCTAACTACCACCATGGCGCCGTATCTTAGATACGGCACACACATGGTGGCATTAGGGGGCTCTAAGGGCGCAAGAAAAGTGGTGAAGCACTGGGTGCAGCACCACATTTCTTAAATTTGGCCCATAGGTCCTTTTGCTTTGGAAGGTCAGAAACGTCCCGTTCTCAATCCACCTTCATCCCCTGCTTCTAATTAAATCTCAATATATATATATTTTTGGTATTCACAAACTATGATTCAATAGTAAGTTTACGACTAAGGAGACTCCACACATAAAAAGATAGGCCTGTCCTCCGCCCATGGCTCTGGAATCTCCGCGGTCCTAAACTTCCTACTAACTCATAGTTTGCAAATACCAAAAAAAACGTAAACTTACAGAAAATTTTAAGTTTACCTTTGTGAATCAGGCCCTTTGTATTGATGGTAGACACACCATCACGTCCAAAGCACCCTGTGTGACTCTGACTTGGACGAACAATACCACTTTAATTCTGTTTACTAGCACTGCGCAAGGACATCTGATAAAAGTGTACTACCGCTAACAAACAACAGTCCAGATGGACATCAGAGGAGCAGGATTTCAATATATTGGACTAAGCTCCGCCTGTGCCAAATGAGGTGTGGCGCGATTAAACGTCGAGCGTGTAGGAAAGACACAATAAAAATTGGCTGAGGGCAGAAAAATGGCAACGTTAAAAAGGACGGCTTGCATAAATGTAAATGACTTGCATCAGAATGGAAGTTTCCAGGCTTTGGGACCATGTTTAATTGGCTGGCACGCTACATAATAAAATAGAGCCCATTCAGGTATAGGGCTTAGATCATTAAGTGCCCGGCATAATTGTTGGCCAGTGCATTTTAATGCAGTTAACTGCAGAATAATGAGTTTTGGAGCAAGGATGGTAAGAGGAGTGAGGGTGTGTGTGTGTTGGGGGGGGGGCAGGAAATACAGCACATCATTCAGAACGAAACAGCAGCATACTAAACAGGAAAAAGAGTTCGAAGGAAAGCATATCTACTTTTGTCTGCAGTTTCCAGTGTATTTGCCATGAATAAAGATTAGTGTGATTATTCAGTCGTATTACCAGAGAAGCTTGATTATAAATCTAAGTGTGCGGTGTTATTATGTAGCGTTGCATTTACACCATCTAGATGGAAATATGCTTCATACAAGAAGGCACTGTTCGGGAAGTGCAACAAATCCCTGAACAGTGCTTAGCTTGAATGTTCGAGAAGGGGAGATGGGATCATTGTTTTTCATCAATGCATCTGGCATAAACGCTTCCCTCCCGGGGATTTCCCCACAGTCCCTTACAAAGATTTACTTGTGCTTCACAATATTTCTCTTGCAAAGAAAAATATTGATTGTGGTAGATTTGTTTCGGTCTTGCCGTGAAAGGCTCTCAAGTTTTGTTGGTGTCACTTAGCCGCTAGTTATTTCCAATGGCTTAGAATTCAAAATGTTTCACTGGTCAATAAGAAATTGCAGTATTATAGGCTTATTGGTAAGGATTGAGCTTTGCGGACCAGGCTTTGTCAGCAATCCCATGAGGCAGGAAATGACGATGATATGGTGGGAGATGCTGGATTTTATACTGGAGTCCATGCTACCAGACCCCACAGTGGTAGCCACAGTGTGTAGCTCTATGTATCATGCATTAATAGCACATGTGGTTGTTAATAATGTTTTAGTAATAGCGAAGACGTGGTCCTTAGGGATCAGCCTCATCTTCCTTTTAATTGACTTACCAAAAACCCCTACACCAATCTCTTTTGCTTATCATTTATGGTGTTTGATGTGTCTCCACAGCCTCTCAGTTCCCCACAAACAGAGTGAGAGCTTCTTCCTTTTTCCAGCTTGTACATCTTGGTATTTTCTATGCTGTGGCATGTTTACGTCTGTCATTCTAATTGATTGTGACATTTTCCAGCATTTTACTACAGATTGATTTGCAGAACACACAGTAATGAGGATTTACAGCCTGATAAACAAAAGTGCTTTGTGGTCACAGTGATTCTCCAAGTCATAGGCCCTTTAACCTCAAGACACAGGGCTCTAATGTACAAATGATTATTTGCTAAGTCAGACTTCTCTTTCTGACTTACACAGTTAGTCATTTGTGACCCTTTGCAAATCACAAAGTGGCGGGGCAACAAAAATGCTTCCTTTAATGCCGCCGAGTAACAATGGAATGTACCAATGTTTTCTGACTAAATGCAGGAACTTTAAAGAGCAGAAGTTGTGTTCAGAAAATAAATAGTATTTTCAGATTGTGAATGCACTGCTGGAGGTCTGCTGTCCCCTTGCAGGACTCCAGCCTCCATTTTTGCATACACAATCATTCTGCAAGCGCTAATCCTTCTGAATCCTCATTTTGTGTTAAAATTGATTTGTTAATCTGTTGCAGGAAAAAATATAGGATGGGTAACAAACTGAGGCCCAGATTTATACTAGCTTTACGCTGAATTAGCACCATTTTTTCACGCTAATTCAGCACAAACCTAACTCCATATTTATACTTTGGCGCTAGACCCACCAGGTTATGGAGTTAAAGTCATTTTTTGCTAGCAGGAAACTACCTTGCGTCAATGAAATGATCTAAGGCCCAGGCGCCTTATTTATCCTCCTGTGCAAAAATGGTGCATGGGAGGGAGGTGGGCCTAATGCCTGGGTCAGGGCAGGCATTAGGGGACCTGTTGGCCCATTTCCATGGTGGAACACCGTGTAATAAGTCCACAGGCGCCCTCCCCAGGCCCCAGGGACACCCCCACCCACTCCAGAGAGATAGCAGAAGATGGGGACCCCATCCCAGATAAGTATAGGTCAGTATTTAGCATTATTTTTTTAAATGCCATTGGGAGGCCTGAAATGCCCCCCCCTACATGGCACTGGGTGCACTGGCAATGCCCAGAGGACCCTTGTCCCCTCTGCTGGCCACTGGGGTGGTGGACATGACTCCTGTCTTTTATAAGACAGGAGTCATATGGTATGGTAGGTTTTGCGTCAAGAAATGACGATGGGCTAATTAGAGTCATAATTCTTTACTCTAACCAGCCTAGCATCATTCTTTGGTGCAAAAAACCCTTCTCCCATACCGCTGCACCCACCTGGCTAACGTCATTTTCCTTGACACTAGCCCATCCTTTGCGCCAGATTGCACCGTTTCATAAATAAGACGCCCGGCTGGCGTCTTGGAACGATGCTTGCCGGCGGTACACTTTTTCAAGCAAAACTGCGTTAGCGCAGTTTTGCACGAAAAAGTATAAATATGGGCCTGAGTGTGCAAAAACATTGACTGCTTTGCATTCTGTCCAATAATACATCAGCCCCTTTCATCAAGGGTTAGCTGAGTAACTGTTGAGTGACTGTCGTCACTGAATACCAATGTAAATCTAATCCTGAACTGGTCACCTCAGATTGTTTTACTCCCTCTTTCACTCATTTCAATACACATGTAGGAAAGTCCTCCTTGTTTCCCTGGTCTCCCTAAACGTTTTGGACAGATACTAGTGATTACTGACTCTTGGCTGTGCCCTGGGTACTGCTAACCAGTCCTAGGGTCAGTGCTCTGTGTAAAGTGGATATGCAAATTAGGCTAACTATAATCTGCAATATCAACCTACCTATAAGTCCCTAGTATATGGTAGGGCATGTAGGTTGATGGACCCCAGCATAGGTATTGCACCCATAGGTGCACTGCTGAGGTGAGCTTGTCCTATCATGTCTCATCGACAACTATGCAGAACGTCCGACGTGGCATCACAAGTCCCATTGAAGGGATCCTCAATGTTGATGCAACAGGACCTCGCACTGCAGCCTCACTGCATCTCGGAACCGACACATCGCCTCATTCGCGTGATGCATCATCAATGTAGATCCATGAGAAGCTCCTGTTAGAAATGGGGTCTTTGGTTGGCAGTCATGTTACCCCCTGTCCAAGCAAGGACCGTCACTCTAGTCAGGGTAAGGGAGAATCACCCTCAGTTAACCCCTGCTCACCCCCTTGGTAGCTTGGCCTGAGCAGGCAGACTTAACTTCAGAAGCAATGTGCAAAGTATTTGTGCCAACACACACAGTAACTCAGTGAAAACTCTACAAAATGACACAACACAGGTTTAGAAAAATAGGTTTATTAAAAATAGGCAATATTTATTTAAACAAAACAAGACCAAAACGACAAAAATCCAACATACACAAGTCAAGATATGAATTTTTAAAGTAATAAGAGTCCTAATCCCTAGAAACCAGTGAGAATGCTGTTACACAAAGTACCTGGTTAGCATAAAAAATAAAGCCGCATGGGTGAGCGTGCGTCAGAAAGGGTAACAATGCCATTCCTTACTTAAAAGTGAGGCCGTGCGTCGTTTCCTTCTCCGGTCGGGTCAGCAATATGTCGTTTTTCTTCCACAAGAGAGCGATGCATCGATTTCCGGATGGGGCACCTCAGATCCACACAGAGTCGGGTTGACTTTGACGCCCAGGGACGATAGAAAATCCGGTTGCACGATATCAAGAAACCGCACTGCGTGGGGTTTGTGTCATTATCAGCCTCCGTTAGCGGGTGTTGCACATCGTTTCTCCAGCCGCATTGCATCGATCTTCCAGCCACGATGCAGGTGGGGCGTTGATTTCAGCCGCGAAGCCGACGGCGTGTCATTTATCAACCGCGTCACTGAAGGTGCACCGAAAATTTCCCTGCACTGTGGTCTGATTGTGGATTTTTAGTTCTTGTCTGCCAACTTCACCTTTCAAGGGCCCAGGAACTGGATAGGGCACCACTTGGCAGGGCAAGAGTCTCAGCAGAGAGTCCAGGTGCTGGCAGGGGAAGTCTTAGATGGCCCTGAGCCTTCAACAACAGGAAGCAAGCTCAGTTCAAGCCCTTGGAGATTCTTCTCAAGCAGGAATGCAAAACACAGTCTAGTCTTTGTCCCCTTTCACAGGCAGAAGCAGCAACTGCAGGATAGCCCAACAAAGCACTTCTCCTTGGCAGAGATTCCTCTTTAACCCAGAAGTGATCTACTTTTCAGGGGGTTTGGGTGCCCTTCTTATAACCCATTCTGCCTTTGAAGTAATCCTACTTCAAAGAGAAGTCTCTGTTGTTTTCAAGATCCTGCCTTGCCCAGGCCAGGCCCCAGACACACACCAGGGGGTTGGAGACTTAATTGTGTGAGGGCAGGCACAGCCCTTTCAGGTGTAAGTGACCACTCCTCCCCTCCCTCCCAGCACAGATGGCTCATCAGGATATGCAGGCCACATCCCGGCACCCTTTGTGTTACTGTCTAGAGAGAGGTGCAAACAGCCCAACTATCAAACTGACCCAGACAGGGAATCCACAAACAAGCAGAGTCATGGAATGGTTTGAGCAAGAAAATGCCTACTTTCTAAAAGGGTCATTTTCAAAAACACAATATAAAAACAAACTTTACTAAAAGATGTATTTTTAAATTGTGAGTTCAGAGATCCTAAACTCCATATTACCATCTGCTCCCAAAGGGAATTTGAACTTTAATAATATTTAAAGGCAGCCCCCATGTTAAACTATAAGAGAGATAGGCCTTGCAACAGTGAAAACCAAATTTGGCAGTATTTTACTGTCGGGGCATGTAAAACACATAAGTACCCGTCCCACCTTTAATATACACTGCACCCGGCCTTCGTTAGGGGTGCCTTACATGTATAAAAAGGGAAGGCTTAGGCCTGGCAAGTGGGTACACTTGCCAAGTCGAATTGGCAGTGTAAAACTGCCCACACAGACACTGCAATGGCAGGTCTGAGCCATGTTTAAAGGGCTACTTATGTGGGTGGCACAACCAGTGCTGCAGGCCCACTAGTAGCATTTGATTTACAGGCCCTGTGCACCTCTAGTGCACTTTACTAGGGACTTACTAGTAAATTAAATATGCCAATCATGGAAAGTCAATTAAACATACATTTTACATAGGAGCACTTGCACTTTAGTACTGGTTAGCACTGGTAAAGTGCCCAGAGTAACAAAAGCAGCAACAACAGAGTCCAGCACACATCAACAACCTGGGAAACAGAGGCAAAAAGGTAGGGAAGACCACGCCAAGGATGCCATGTCTAGCAGCTCTGCAACCAGGATTTAAGGTGCTTTGTTCAGCGGGCCTAACTGGGTCCCTTTAGACAGCTGCACTCCATCGTGGTTGGCTTGAACTTGTGACTTTGTCCCTGTCTGGTGCAACAAGATATGCCTAATAGCAGTTTGTGCTTTTTGGTGCTATGTTTATCTAAAACCTCAAAATTCAATATCTCCAGTTCTACTAATTGGATTTTTGTCATTTGGGTCTTGTCTTATTTATTAAAACTTTCTCTGTTTTTCTAACTCTGACGTGGGCTCCTTTTATGATGTGTTTCACTGTTACTGTTTGAAATGTTGCACAAACTCTTTACACATTGCTTCTAAGTTAAGCCTCGCTGCTCTATAGCAAGCTACCCGACACTGAGCACATGTTATTTTTTGGGTTTCTTTGTGTCTTATCCTGACAGTGATTGTGGTTGCTGCTTAACCAGGGCTCACATTCCAGTCAACCAACAACCGAGTTTCTTACACCAGTCCAGAATAGATCCCTTTACAGTCTGGCATCCTAACGTTTTTCCTATGGAAATCCTTAGGGCAGAGGCCTTATGCTTATTAGTTCTGCAGAATTGGCAACAGCCTCACCACCTACCTCTTTTTATGGATTTGTTATTGCATCTAATGTAAAATGTAGGCTGCTTTGGCAGTCATGCACTATGAGTCCTGTGCCAGGAATCACTCGTCCCTTGCCATCTCCTTCAGTAATAACATGCTTCACCTCTTACATTCCTGGATTGGTCCATAGTGGATATTTCTTCAGTTGAGACGTACCTGATTATGGTCATGCAATAGATTTAAGGTCTGCAACTCATTGGTACAATGTTAGTGAGGGAATCATCATCATGATTTTGTGTAAGCAGATGTCTAGATGTTTGATTATACTTATAAGCAATTTCTTTTCCAATAACAATCATATTCTAGAACCAGATGTTTTCTATTTGGACCTGATTGCTTTTTGTTGCCTGTAAGAAAATGGGTTATTAAGTGAGGGGGTGAGTACCCATCTCAAGCGTTAACAGCAGTCCTTTTCAGGGTGAACAACTAAACCCAATAAATAAACCTGAGCTTAATCCCTTGGTAGCTAAGGCACAGAGGAGAGGACCTTAACTTAGCAACAATGTGTATTTGTAGAATACCAAAATAATAAAGCCAAATGCAAGACACTAAACATCCAAAAATGAACTTGGAAAAATAGACTAAAAATGTAATAAACAAAATGCAACTAAAATGATAAAAAATACAAACATGAAAACAAGTAATAGTAAATTCTAAAGTTTTAAATACAAATAGTGCCAATAAGTAAAAGTGTCAATGATAGTCAATGGTCGCAATAGAACAGGACCTACGCACAATTTGCTGCTGACTCAAATGGATCCTAGTTCAAATACACTAACCAGGTTCATTCTGGCCAATGATTTTACCTTCTGATTTTAGTTATTTATGTCACAAACATCTACAGGAGTACACTTCCGTAGCTCAGCAGGACCTCAGGGGTGACACCTCACTGACTAACAGACAGAGGCCAACAGTATGGTCCAGTCAAGATCTAGTAGCCACGGGTCAGCTAGGCAGTTGCAAGAAAGGCCTCTTATAGCTTGAGTGTCCCTGTGACTTTAACAGGAGGTCAGCCTTAGGACCCTTAGATCCACTTCTTTGTCCAGGTTACAACATGGAAAACAAGTCAAGTCTTCTTGGCTTTTCTCACTTCTCAGACTGCAGGTTCAGTCCTGTTCTGATCTTTCACAGGATCAAGAGTATTTGAGGTGGGTGCCTAGAGAAGCCACATCTATTCCTTGCACAAGATTGTGGGTGGGAATAACACCTGGATATGCACTAAACAATAATGCAATGTTCCCAGATACCTGGTTTCTTTGCCCACTCTAAACTTGTTCACTGATGGCTGTTGGGCAGGGAGTGTGGGGAGGGTACTATGGTAATCACAGTGTCCTCACACATCTCATGTTAAAATCCAGCTTTAGGCAGCCCCCAAGAAACTCGGGGACAGAAGTCTAGTAGAACAAAGTGGAAGGTTCAGCAACCAGATAGTGGATACACACAAAGTGTTTACCTCTTTTGATGTGTACTCTAAATGTCATATGAAAAACCCCGCTAGACATGTCAGCAATGACACTGAGATGTCAGTAAGAGCCCCCCTCTGATGGAGACTAGTCTGGCTGGGGATCAACAGAATGTTGCAGGTCTAGGTTATAGCTACATCTACTCATGACAGGGTAAGATTCTCTGAAGTGTATCTAAGTCTTGGGCCAAGCCCACAGGCCATCCTATCAAGCGCAGAGCAATACCTCCCTACACTCAAGGTTTTTTGTCTCTGCCCTGGAAGTACATTCACACCTCATTCAGACTCACTGAAATGCTATTTACAGGCTTTCGGAAGAAAGTAAAATGCAGATTTAGCTTCCAGGGGCTTAAGGCAGGGCAAAGGTGACTTTCTAAAAGTCAGCTTTCCAAAACAGGTATTCCAAATCTGACTACACCAGTGAATTGGGCCAGCAATCACATTTTGAAAAAGTCCAAAAATTAAATTTGCAGCTGTTTCTTAGGCGAAAGTAACACATAGTAAGCTTAATATTGTATCCCAATGCTTTCCCATGGAACATCCAACTCTGCTACAGTGACAATAGCTTTGAGGGCATTTTCATTGTGAGAACATGTATAACTTTATACTTTTACAAGTTTTACAAGCCCTACATTACATACCTTGCACATTGCCATATGAGCAATAAGGGATACATAAAAAGTTCCTATACATATATATAAAAGGAATATTTAGGTCTGTGAAAAAAGGCGTTATTTTGACAGGTCAACCTTGCAATTTAAAACTGCATGACCCGGCTACAATGGTAAGTCTGGAGAAATGCTTTACAGTGGCTTTGCAGTGGATAGCACCTTGAATGTTGCAGTCCACTGGTAGCATTTAATTTTGAACTGGCACTGAGTATCTTTGGTACCATATAGTAGGGACTAATAGGAAAATCAATTAAGGTGTATACCAGTTTCATTATGTTGAAGGGAGGAACACAGGCACTTTCCACTAGTTAGCAGGAGTAAAGTACACAGAGTTCTTTAGCCAGCAAAATTAGTGTTCAGCAAAAAGGCAGACAAGTTTGGGGTGACCCTGCAGAGAGGGCACATTTCTACCATTGCCCTTGGTGGACAGTTGTACTTCCCAATAATTCCTGGGATGGATCCCTGACACCAAATTGCCACACTTATATATTTGTGGTCTGAATTCAAATGTCAGGGCCCCTATGCCTCAAATTCAGTGTTGTAATACAGTCTTGAATTGAAAAGCATGTAAGAGGAAGCAGTATCATTTATAGAAATTGCCTCAGGAATCAGCACAAAATCAAGTTATCAATTGTCCTGGTATCTCGCCCTACCAATGCCTTTGAGCACATGCTGTAATGTGATTTCTCTGATGTGCTAATTATTGCTATGACCCCAGACTGTGAACAAAATTGGGTAATCATTTTATGAAAGATCATAAGCACCTAATTTTACAATAAATTCGACTCTTTCCTCTAGAAAAATGTGGCCCCTGCAGATTTTAATCAAGACAAATAAGTCTAAGGTGGAATTTTTTGTCTGTAAATACTTTTCCATGAGTGAAGTAGAGATGTGTGCTAGAACATTGGATCACAGCTGCACAGTTCCAGAACATACATTAAAGAACTCATAGACCTGCAGTTGAATCTGGACACTATGATCCTGATTTATAGGTTAGTGTAGGGGTTCCTCTGTCACAAACATAGAAGTTAACCTGGCCACCATATTACAAGTTCCACATGATATAATGCAATTGTAATAAAGTGGACGGAATATCACCCATGTTTGTGAAAGAGGAACTCATCGCCTAATTCTAACACAGGTCCAGAATTTCTGCCAACATTTCATTAAATGTACTATATCGAAAGTGAGGTTTTTAATTTGGGAGTGATGTACCTCTATGAATTCAATAAACCCACTCTCACCAAAATACTATTTTGATAGAATCTCTGCTGATGCTGAACTCATGTAACCATGCCGCAAGTGGCAGTCAAGCACCAGAGAAGTATGTACTAAGTTTAAACATTGCCTACAATTTCAAAGTAAAGAACAAAACATAGTAAAGTTCTCAAACTAATTTAGAACAATCCATAAAAACCTAATGAGGAATTAGACACCAAGGTCATATCAATGGGTTAAGGGGAACTGGAGTTATTAATTTTTAAAGTCTTATGGCAAAAACACAAAGAAAAAGTCAAGAACTATTAGTTTGAGATGGATCGGGATATAGGCACAATTTCAGGCTGGCTACAATGGAGCAGAGGTCAGATGCACCACTGTTGTTTTTCTGATCAAAGATCTTACCTTGAGGCTAAGGTCCTGATTCAGAATTTGGTGGACAAGTTCCTCCATCACAAACATGACTGATATTCTGTCCGCTTTCTTACAAGTGCTTTATGTCCCTAAGACTTGTAAAAATGTGGATGGGGTATCCGTCATGTTTATCACAGACTACCCATCTGCCACAATCTAAATAAGGCTCTGCTTTTGTGACAGGAACCTAACCACTTGGCTCTTGGAGAGCCATTTCACTCCCAGGGTGCAAGCAGGATTCATGCGTTCTTAAGTCCTTGTGTGAGCCCTTTTTGCCCAGCATGAGTCAGCACTCAGAAGGTAGGATTCTTCTTCCATCATGCCTTCTTCTTCAAATGTAGCATTTACAGGTCAATGAATGTTTCAAGGAGGTGACTGATTTATTCTGTGCACTAGCCAGTGATTGGAGAGAATCTACCACCTACATCTAACTAATTTCTTATAGTTCCTTACCTCCTTTTGTACCAACTCCTCTTTGCCTTATTGTAAAATTACCCAGAATCCCCTATTTCAACATGGCAGTACCCAGTTACCGCCAGGCAGATCAGCCTTCACTGTCTACTAGTCCCCTACCTATTACGGTTGATACTGAATTTCATTCCTACCGTGGCTGGATCTTAATTTCTAGGAGGATCCTAGGGATGAACAAGAAACTTCCTAACTGGCATCTCTGAGTCAAACTATGTAATGCTAAAGCCTCCTTTTGTTCTGCCATTGGCTCATGTCCACTCCCATATAGCTGATTCCTGGTATGTGGTCAGCAGTTAACACCCATCGGCCTTTCCTGGGCTGAAGACTGAGGTTGAAAATGCCATGATGCTAGGACAACAAGTACACAAACAAATATTTAATTTACACCATATAAATTACAATGAATCATCCAATAAATACATATCTTTGCTGGGATGAGTGGCTAAATGCTGCTATCCACAAACAATAATAAACAATTGTTGTGGCAAGAGAAAAGATAAATAGTAATTGTATGGAATCAAGCCAGCTCTGAAACACAAATAATAAAGGAAAACATTGGTCATGGTTTCAGTGAGGAATTCAATTAGATTTTACACAAAACAAATTCTTCTTAACATATTCTCCTTGCATAGTTACACATCCAGTACTCTACCACATGTGCTAGCACATCCTACAAAAAATGAATCCACTGATCTCAATCTTTTAATTAATATCTTTATTTCAGCCAAAGATGACCATGAGAGCACATGCAAATATGGGCAGACAGCATAATACATTTAAACGTCAGACTGACGAAATGGGAAACACAGTTTCCATCTGAGTGAACCCAGATGGAATTCGGTAAGGCATGATCTCTCTCAGGCATGGTTAACCCACTCCAAATATGGTTCAATCCCACGGCACATTTAAATTATCATGTAACTTATGATGTAAAAATTTGCTAAAATATGTACATAAATGTCCAAGTTGACAAGTTACGCACACTGGATCAGTCAAAATTAAAAATGTTCAATTTAGAATTTAGTAATTATATTAACAAAAGAAAGCCGAATCTCAACATTATATCAAAAGTCATTGTTAGTTTGAAAATTGCCAATTGTATCCATGACAATTGAATCAAGGAAAGATCCCACCTTGGCAGGTGTTAATGCAACCAAATTGGTGACAAGGAAAATCAAAGAGCTCTTGTGTTCCAAAGCCCTAGTTCTAGCCAAGGTGTCAGCATTCCGTGTAGTGCCAGATGTTAAAATGCCAAGAGCCACTTCATCCACAAAGGGAAGCTCATAGGAAGCTTCCTGTAGCAAACACACCCTCAACGCTCATGTCTGGTAATGAGCCCTCAGTGAGAGCATCAACAGACCATCACCCAGTGAAAGTTATCTCACGTAGCAAGGCACAATTGCAGTGCTCATTTGAAAAGGCACCAAAGGCAATGAATCAAGTGCTGCACACAATCCAGGACCGGTCTTAATGACAAAGACCAGTTGCACTTCAGTTCTTCAAGGAGTGGTGCCCCGAAAAACTGCATCATGTGCTGACAACACAGTTGTGCTAGTTGAAGCGCCATCAGTCCTCCTTGTTGAGATGGGACAGCCATTGCGCATAAAAAACAGCAACAGCAAAATGCCACCAATTAAGGCCAAAGTAATTGGGAATCCCCCAAAATTGCCCAAAAATATTAAGGGCCATATTTATACTTTTTGGCGCACAACTGCGCCAATGCAGTTGTGCGTCAAAAAATTTAACGCCGGCTAACGCCATTCCAAAGCGCCATGCGGGCGCCATATTTATGGAATGACGGTAGCCGGTGGAGCTGCCTGGTGTGCGTCAAAAAAAATGACTTACACCAGGCAGCGCTGGCGTAGGGGAAAATGGAGCTTGGGCGCCAAAAAATGGGGCAAGTCAGGCTGAAGCAAAATTTTCGCCTCAACCTGATTAGCGCCATTTTTTTTTACTCCCAACCCCCATTGAAATGACTCCTGTCTTAGCAAAGACAGGAGTCATGCCCCCTTGCCCAATGTCCATGCCCAGGGGACTTCTGTCCCCTGGGCATGGTCATTGGGCATAGTGGCATGTAGGGGGGCACAAATCAGGCCCCCCTATGCCACAAAAAAAATAAAAAAAAAATACTTACCTGAACTTACCTTATGTTCCCTGAGATGGGTCCCTCCATCCTTGGGTGTCCTCCTGGGGTGGGCAAGGGTGGCAGGGGGTGTCCCTGGGGGCATGGGAGGGCACCTCTGGGCTCCTTCCGAGCCCACAGGTCCCTTAACGCCTGCCCTGACCAGGCGTTAAAAAATGATGCTAAAACAGCTGGATGTCATTTTTTTTGACCCGCCCACTCCCGGGCGTCATTTTTGCCCGGGAGTGTAAATACGGCGCACATGCCTCGGAGTCATTTTTTAGACGGGAACGCCTACCTTGCATATCATTAATGCAAGGTAGGTGTCCACGCTAAAAAATGACGCAAACTCCAAGATCTTTGGCGCTAGATGGGTCTAACGCCAAGGTATAAATATGGAGTTAGTTTTGCGTCGGAATTGGGTTAAAAAAAAACGACACAATTTCGGCGCAAACAGAGTATAAATATGCCCCTTAGTGTTTGACTAAAGGTATTATACTAAATATAGACAAGAAGGTGCTGACAAACCCAGAACCAACAGCCTTGAAGAAATATACAATCCCGGCCATATTGGACACATTAAATACTCATCCCATGAGTTCACTGAAGTATCTCGGAAAGTTTGTATTTAAAAGGGACTGTATCTCAGCAGATGACCTCGCTACTTGGAGCGCATAGGTCTTGCGGGCAGATGCCAGCGCTACATGTTTCTGAAACAATAGAGCTTTTAGTCTGCTTAACTTGTCAAAATTTACATTAGATGTAACAATATGAGGCCAAATGTCTGCTACTTTTATGTGTTACGTGGGGAGAAAAAGGACATTCCCACAACAAGTTGCAATTTTGGGGACCGAAACTAGGTAGGCAATTCCGACTCGCATTCCACAACAACTCTCGCTATTTAGAAGTACATAACTTCCATTTGAGAGCACCTGGAATGTTGGTCGAACTAGGGGGACAGGAACTCTCTTCAAATAGCTTGCCAAATTTGCTGCAGAAGCATTACAAGCTCCGTGCAAGGACAGTTGTTTGCATACCATTGAATGGCTCACTAGGGTCTCACAGTCACTACTGCTAAGAAAGACCTCTTTCATGCCATTAAAACATTTGTACGAGAAGGGTAGCTCACACAACTCATGATTGTAGCTATCTCCTAGCCTTTCATATCTGCCTACTGCAATGTGTATTAAGCAAGATGTGAATTAACAAGACTGAAGACGGTATTTCTCTTTTACAGTAAAAGGCAACTTTTCTAACTTCTCGATTTTCAGTATAATATAAGTCGCTTCTTTCTTAGCCATTATTTGTTGTTGTCCTGTCAAATTAAATGCGGCAAACAGGTATTTTGCTCTGACATAATACCATGGAACGTGACATTTTTCAATGTCTGTAGTGTTCAACCTAACTGCATAATGAAACTAAGTTGACTCTGGTCATGTTATAAAGATGACATATTAGTTTGCATCATGTCAATTGCAGAAGAAATTATGTTGTTAAGACTGTATATGCTTTCAGACAAAGTGTTAACCCCATCATCTACAATGGCTAATGCTTTCTGTAAGTTTTCCTGATCTACTCTCCTTGACCGGGCCGCAGCTTCTTGTTGTGAAAGCTTGAAAAATGTTGTTGTAAATTGCATATAATAAGTGATTTTTACATTTTCTTCTGGGGCCTAACAGAACATCTTGTAAATCTGTATTATTTGACAGAAGACTGAGGTATTCTTTTACAGCGTTTAGTGAGGAACATTTTAACCATTGCTGGCATAATTTTCCTACATTGTATGCTGTCACAATACCAGAATGTTCGGATCACACATAGTGAGGGTCTGGTCTGTTCGCTCTTAAACACCTGTGGGGTTCACAAAATGTGCATGACACCCATTTGTGTCCACTGGCCACAATAGCCACCAGCCAAGACTTGAAAGTGCTGTGTTAAAAGTACCATTTTGGACCCACCCATTGAGCTGTTCTTCTGTCACATTAATGGATGTTTGCCTTTGGTAAAATTTTGGGGGAGTAGGGATCCTGGGTGCATTCAATTCTTTAATTTTTGCCAAGATTAGGCAACTCGTTTGCTGAAAGGTGTCATTTAAAAATATAGGTGGTCATTATGTTCATGGCGGTGTGGCCTGCCATGCCGGCAGTGGCGGAAAAACCTGCCAGCTGGCATGGCGGGCCACACCGCAACATAATGAACTCTATGAGGGCCGCCACTCACCGCCAGGCTGCCTCCGTCAGGTAGCCTGGCGGCGGTCGGAATCATTATCCTCGGATAATGATTCCTAAGCCTCCAACCTTTCCCTGGCGGGTTTTCCCGCCAGGGAAAGGCTGGCGGAAGGGGTGCACCGGGGCACCCCTGGGGGCCCCTGCACTGCCAATGCATTTAGCATGGGCAGTGCAGGGGCCCCTGTGCAGTGCCCCATCACGCAGGTCACTGCCTGATTTTCAGGCAGTGATCTGCGCGACGGGTGCAGCTGCACCCACTGCACAGAGGCATTGGCGGCAGCTCCATGTGGAGCCGCCGTCAATGTCCCAGCCAGGCATTCATGTGGGCCGGCGGGCGGAAACAATGTTTCTGCCCGCCGGCTGCAGGAATGTTCTTTATGGGGCCGGCGGGGATCCTGGGACGCTGGCAGTCAGTGTTTTGACTGCCAGCATGAACACGGCGGGTTCGACCGCCGTGTTCATTATGACCACCATAATTTGCAAAGGTATCAGGCATGCTCTAAATAAAAGCTTCCCATCCCTGTATTTGACAGTATTTAGTTCCCCAAACACTGTTTAAGTCAATCGACTTCATTCAAAATTCATAGCCTTCTGTAGCCAACTGGGAAACAAAGGAATCAGATTAAAACAATTTTGTGTTTGTTAACAGTACATTGTGCATTTCCTTTGGAAGCAATATAAAAAGACTCAGCATTTTTAACATTATGCCCAGAAAAATATGCAAACTTTTCCATGTGTGTTTTAGAACTCCCCACTGGTGGGGTAGGACAATGTTCCCATGTGTGTAATTAAAGACAATCTTTAGGGTGCTAGCTCTATGAATAAAAATGATGGCCATAATAATTATAATAGAACATAACTCCATAATTTTCTTTTGTTTGGTAAATATCTTCACTTTCAGATACAGTGAAATACTTTAGCGCATAGAATCAACTGCTTTTACATCCCAGTCATCAGAAAAAAGCCCATGTGTTATCACATAATTCACTGAAAGTTTGAAAACGGATGGAATTTGAAGAACCTATGTCAGACCAAAAATATAAATATATACTTTATCTCAAGCAATCTCATCAGGAATTGGTATAGCTGAAATGTTCACTAGGGACAAGTCCCGATGGACCTTATGTGAGGAAAAATGTGGTTTCAGAACCTCATCCACCACTTCAACTGCAGACCGTTCAGGAAAGTAATGACCATGTATTATTAAGAAAGAGATGATGACAAATTAAATCCAAAGAAGGAAGGAAACTACAGTTAGTAAGAGCCACAGATAGTTCCATGTAAAAATAAAATAGGAGTCAATTTATCAGCTTACGTGGTTTTGACAATGATGTCGCAGGAGAGGTGGATGTATCAGAAAAGGAGTCATTTCGATCTGCAAAATATCCAGAAGCAGTAAGTGCAAAAGCCGGAGCCATGTGAGGAAGTGGAGAACTAGCATGGTCGATAGTTTCTAGTAAACAATTTCATCAGTTTGAGTTGCATTTGAGTAGTATTGTGTATTATTTTGGTTGTTTCCTGTTGCAGATGAAGATAGTGGTACCCAAGAAATATCATTTTCCACCCTCTCCAAGCTGGGGGAAGTGTCAACATTGCTGCTCAAAACCTGTAGAGGAACTTCCTGGTCTGTAGTGAGAGGGATTCGGGAACTACCCAAGAGTCCTCTAGGTCTGCTGTGTAGGATCGGCCACATGGCGTAACCTGACATTGTCAATGGAGACAAAGCAGTTTTCTTTTGATACAGGCAGCAATGGTATAATAACAGTTCTGCTACCATGTATTCCCAGGACTTGTACCGGTGCACAATATGAAGGACCAAACTCTTTTTTCACAACATTCCTTTCTCGCACTAGATCCTCAACTTTCTGAATCCAGCCAGTAGATGTTATTGGTGTATCCTTCATTCCCAAAGACGCAGCACAGGCAGATGTTTTTTCATCACAGAACTATTGTAATTCCTGCAAGACAGTGACACGTTCATTTATGACAAAAGATGTGTCTGCCGCCTCCACACCAGAGCCATCAAAATCTGGAACATACAGTTGCATACTGAACAGCACCTCATATGGGACCCTCCCAGGGACCTTTTGAGCACATTAGTAAGTGCTCTCTGGATTCCATACAGATGATTAAGCGACCTGTGCCTAATACTCTCACTGTTAAGGATTGCTGCAAGTCTTGATTCTTCCACTCCACTACACTGTTACCCTCGGGATGGTAGGGGGCCGAGAAATGGAGTCGAACCCCTAACGAAGCCATAGTGTCCATGAATGCCCTTGAAGAAAAGGCAGGGCAGTGGTCGGAGTGGAAAGCTGCAACTGCATGTGTACCAATAAAGACTCACAAATCTTTAATTGTTCGAGCGTCAGTTGATCGTTGTGGCAATACCCATAGAAATCTGGAGCACGAGTCGACAACAACTAAAGTATATTTGTATGCACTACCTGATGTCAAAGGATCATAATGGTCCTGGTACACACATTGTAGTGGTTTGTTGGAAATAAGAAGGGGTGTCTGTGGTGGGCGTTTGATGGTGGACCCTTTTAATTGTTGACAGATGCCACAGCAAAGAACATATTGTTTTGTCTGTTTGTATAGACCTGGCCACCAATATCGTTTTGATAGTACAGAAATAGTAGCGGCCACACCTGCATGGGCAGAAGCAACTCCCTCATGTGCCGCTTTTGTCAACTCAGATCTTTGGTCTTGATTGGGGATCACACAATCACCCACCCCTTCTATTGTTTCTAAGGCAGTATTCAGGCTAGTTATAAGGTAGGAATATTTGGAAGTATCTGCCTTCGGTAATGGCTTGCCATCAGCCAAAGCTTTTACAGCAGTCAGTGTTTCATCATCCAGCCTCGTTCATAAACAAGTAATTGCAGCAACAGAAGCCTTAGCTACTGCTGACTTGGCCGATTTATCAGCCAAAGATTTGGCAGTAATGCCTATACCCTCACATTGATGTCTGATGTTTGGACTACATAGGCGTTTATTGCGTTTTTTTCAGATCCACTACTTTTCCCCACAGTAACTTGTGTTTGATGGTGTTGCCTTTTGAATCTCTGAACCTATTCTGACGTCAGTAATGCAGATATTCATTGAAGGACTGGACACAGTAGTACGAATCACAGACTATTAACGTTAGTTGTTCTGGATCCGTGTGTTCCTGTGCCATAACCAGAGCCTTGAGTTCTGCTAATTGTGCAGAACAGTCCCCTAAGGTCTGTGTGTAAGTATTTTGTGGATGGAATTCACCATATTTCATGTAGCCACTATTAGCCGCACAAGCGGTGGAGTATCAGTGTTTAATGCCTATGGCTAGTCGAGCTGAACCATGTGTGTAAATAATTCTTTGATATTGATCAATAGGCAAAGTATTTGCTGGTATTGGATATTCCAGTTCGTATTGAAGGAATTCTTGAGTTTGTAATTTTGGGTTGAAAATCGAATCAACATCTGTGGCTGTCAGAGACGTAGCCCATTGTATCCTGCATAGATGTTCCGACTCGCAAAATGTGAATGAGCATCGCGATGCGCATTTTGCATGGCGCAAACTGCGATTTTCGCAGTTTGCACCATGCAAAATGCTACCTACATCTGGCCCATAGTGTGAAGGATGTGAAAAGTTTCCTGTTCAAACAGGAACAAAATGGATATTTCAAAGTTGTGTAGTGGGTTGAAATGATGACTTTCCTTGGCACACCTAAACTGTCTCTAACTGAGAATAGGGAATAAGAATGCATCCTGAAATAACACATTGAGGACCAGTATCTGAACATATGTGCCCGCTGCTGGTTGCAGGAATACAATAGACATGTGGGATGTGGCCAAAACAGATCTGCCATTACCATCTTTATCTACCTCACACCTCCGATCCCCACAGAAGTATCCGGGAGAGAGAACCCAGAGGACCTCACCCAATGGCACCCACACAGATGATGCCCTTGGTTAGATCCACCATATTGTAGATGTGAAAGCGGTAATGAAAGGAAAAGTGGAGTATACATTTGGCAGGTAACCTTTGATAATGTTTTAGACACAGTCATTAGCCATCTAGATATCAGCATTATCATAGGCAAGGTTCTTCAGCATTTCTTAAGGTGAAGACATACGGGGACGGTAGAATATCTACTGCCTCGTGAACCTCTCTCCAACTAATGCCCATGGTTAGATCCATCACGCTCTAGGTGTGCATGTAATAGTGACGGTAAGAGTGGTGTCCACATTCTCTAGGTAACCTGTGGTAATGTTATGTAATTCATATCCCCACTGACCCTCTATAAGATGGTGCCTACATGAGTATCAGAAAGACTTGACCGCTATGGACTGGCCTCTCAGCGTCCCATGTGATCAGCAAGTAGACAGATGCCTTTGGAAGTAGTGAATAAAGGAAGGACTGGGAAGGAAGCTGGCACCTTCATGGTGCCGCGACTGACAAGGGTGAGCGGTGTCTTTCCTTTGAAGAAGTAAGCAGGGGGGCAGAGGGGCTGGAGAGTGGTGTGAGTCATGGGTTAATCCACAGAACCTCCACCTTTTTCAGTAGAATTCAATCCCTTGTGTTAAAAAAGCAAAAAGAGGATAGCGGAAGTGGGGCGGCAGGATAGACTAGGTATATGGGAGCTCAACAATGTACAAGCGCGAGTATGATGTCCCCGGTTGTGAGTGGGCTGGACCACTGATTATGTGCACTGATACCCTTAAAGCAAGAGGTGAAGTTGGGTCAGAGAAACAGTGAGGCAGAAACACAGAGTGGCTGGGTTCACAGGTGCCTAGTGCATGTGTTGGTTTGTTGGTGCCAATGACAGCATATGTTATGTGGATGTAAGGGCTGAATCAAATGGGGCTCCCTAAAGACTGCACATGAAAGAGGAGTTCAGACATAAGAGAGACTAAGAAGTCATAATTATTTGTGCTCATGTTGAGATGTTTTGATATGTTGCCCTTGATTTATAAACTAGTGTGTGACTACAGGGAGACGCTACCGTTCAAGCCCTAGTTATAGGGAGTCACACAGTAAAACATGGTAAGATGGAATTACTATTTTTTATACGTATTCCATGGGTTTTCACATTTGTTGTGGGTGACTTGCTTAAGCAGTTGTGGTTATTGTGTTTTTCCCCATGGTGAGGATATTTAGGGCCATATTTATACTTTTTGACGCAAAACTGCGCTAACGCAGTTTTGTGCCAAAAAAATTAGTGCCGGCTAACGCCATTCTGAAGCGCCATGCGGGCGCCGTATTTATTCAATGACGTTAGCCGGCGTTAGATGCCGGCGCTGTCTGGTGTGCGTTAAAAAAAACGACGTACACCAGGCAGCGCCGGCGTAGGGGGAAAATGGCGTATGGGCGTCCACAAATGGTGCAAGTCAGGCTGAGGCAAAAAAATCGCCTCAACCCGATTTGCGCCATTTTTTTACGACGCCCAACACCCATTGAAATGACTCCTGTCTTAGCAAAGACAGGAGTCATGCCCCCTTGCCCAATGGCCATGCCCAGGGGACTTCTGTCCCCTGGGCATGGTCATTGGGCATAGTGGCATGTAGGGGGGCACAAATCAGGCCCCCCATGCCACAAAAAAAAAAAAAATACTTACCTGGACTTACCTTAATGTCCCTGGGGTGGGTCCCTCCATCCTTGGGTGTCCTCCTGGGGTGGGCAAGGGTGGCAGGGGGTGTCCCTGGGGGCAGGGGAGGGCACCTCTGAGCCCACAGGTCCCTTAACGCCTGCCCTGACCCAGGCGCTAAAATCCGGCGCTAATGCGGGTTTTTTAGACCCGCCCACTCCCGGGCGTCATTTTTGCCCGGGAGTATAAATACGACGCATATGCATCGGAGTCATTTTTTAAGACGGGAACGCCTACCTTGCATATCATTAACGCAAGGAAGGTGTTCACGCAAAAAAATTACGCTAACTCCATGAACTTTGGCGCTAGACGCATCTAACGCCAAAGTATAATTATGGAGTTAGTTTTGCGTCGAATTTGCGTAAAAAAAAACGACGCAAATTCTGCGCAAACGGAGTTTAAATATGCCCCTTAGTGGTGGAAAGATCTTGTGCATCAGGAGTTCCCTTGATTGAGCACAGGTGGTTTCACACAAGAGTTTCAAAGGGTATTGTGATTGGGCTGCACTATTTAAGCTACAGAGAAACGTTATGATTTAAAGAAGGGACATTGATTTCAAATTATTTTTGCTATTTTTAGAATGACCAGAGTGTGGTTACAGATGGATGGCAAGTAAAGTCATCTTCTGGTGAATAAAGGTATCCCTGCCTCCCCCCAAAGTAGAACAACTTGTCTGAAGGTGACACAGAAGTGGCAATTCTAGGCGTGAGGAAGGCTGAGTGACCCGTAGGGGCAACCAGAGAAGGCCGGAATATGTCGACCAGAGAGCAGAGAATAGGGATGAAGCAGCATGAATACACCTAGATCACCATTGTTGGTGATTTTAATCCTATCCAAAGGGTTCAATATTAAAGAGAAAGGGAGACTCCCTTGAGATAGTTTGAGCAGTAATTGTTTTGTTCTGCAGAGTAGATCCCAATATATGTTTGTGCAGTGCCTTCCCTAATCCCTTTTTCTCCATCCCTGACGTTGGTCTGTGCGGGGTGTTGAAGCAGGCACAATGATGAAGCATGCCACTTTAGTGGGGGAGGGCACTTTTTAAAGAACTATGCATTCCTGTGCTAAGGCCCCCTGATTCAACAGGAGTTAGTATTATTTCTCCTTTTTCTGACATGTGTTTTGGACACAGAGAGTGCGGGAGGGCAAAAAGAAGAAGTACCTCTCTCCCCTCTGATTTGTGTTGTGCATTCACCATTGTTCCTACATCTCTGTATAGTAGATAAATTAAAACACAGCACGCTCAGAAACTGTACTAGACCCTTCTCCACCCCCACCCTCCACCCCCACCCCAGGTACCAGAGCTTGGATTTATTAATGCTATCAAATGTGCTAAACATATCCATAAAGGCAAGCTAGATTGAACCCTGCTTAAGCAATTTAAACTTGCTAATTATAAGGTGCAAGCTAAGAGATTGTTTGATGGTACCCAGTTCAGGACAAAAGCCATAGTAAACCCTCAACAGAACACTGTTACCATTAATCGAAAGCTTCAACCTGTCCAAAATTATGTGTGCCACTATCTTCACAGAAGAATCTAGGAAGGAAGTAGCATTGTAGTAGGCTGGGTCCTTCCTGTTCCCTTTTTTAATAAGTGGGACAATAGTCCCTCCAACGCTCTGTTAACCCTACTACACAAGAATAGTTCAAAAGGGTCATGAGCAGGGTGGCCCCAAAATTAATATTCTCCTTGTACGGGTCAACTGGAACATCAATGGCGCCAGGGTCTTTGTTGACTGGGTTATGCAGGACAGCCAATATAACTTCTCCCAGGGAGAAGGAGATTCCAATTTGAAAACTTGTTTGGCCAGAGTTGACCCTTTCTATGCTTGCTATCCTTCAGGTCATATATATGCCCAAAATGATTCACCCAATTATTCCCAAATTCCAAAAGAACCTACAGTCCTTATAAGCACAACCCTATCCCAGTGTTTGCGCCTCATCTCAGCTTTCCTCATAACCAGGGCCCGTGTGTACTCCTTCCTACAATTAACAATTTTCTCCCTGTCCTTTGGAGATTTCCTCAAAGCACAATGTAATTTACTTCACGTTGACCTGCAAGCTAACCAAAGGGATCAGCCCCCAGGTCACTGGCCTTAACCTTTTTCACAAGAATTGTTTCCATGGCAGATCCCAGGGGCACAAAGGAATCCACTACTACTTGTCTGTCACTTTCTAAGAAGAGGCAATTTAAGATGCTGATCTGATTCCCAGCCATGAGCTTTGCAAAGAATTGTGCAATATTATTGTTCCTCCAAAGCAATCCACCCAAATTATCCTTAACAACTACCAATGAGTTGCCTGCAAGGGTTTCCTTTGCACCTTTTGCAGGGTAGTTAATAAAAAGGTGGAGGGGTTGTGGGCAGTGAATACGGTTGAGATAACCCCGCCTTCTACAATTCTAGTAGACACATTTTGTGTAATGAAAACTTAGTATATGATTCAGTACTGACCTCTACCAATGTGGCTTCCTTGACAATGTCACAGTCTAAGGACTTAAGGGCATTACACAGGTTATTATTAGCAAGCATAGGAAGTAGTAAGCACCCCTAACATTTCAGTTCAGACAGGGATATTGACATTGTGGTGTTTCAAGGGGCTGGAACTCACAGAGGCTCAATGTATCCCCCAGTTTCACATTTAAATCTCCTGCAGCCAACAAATTATTTTCACATTTGCAAGGAGGGCTATTATACAGAGAGTCAATAAAGGAAAAGAGTGCAGTATAATTATTGTTATTCCTGACAGAAAATCATCATTATTAAAATTCACAATGAAGAGCCCATATTCTGATAACCATTTTAGGTGAAAAGCTTGAAAAGGTCTGCTTCCAGGATTGATAGATGTTATACAGCAGTCAAGGATGACCTTAAATCAGGCCAAAAGGCCTGAACTGGCCTGCCCTTATGCTGACGGCAGTGCATGTTGGGCAAAGCCTACAAAAGCGTCACAGAATACAAACTCTGTGGCTCATTTTTCAAGTGCTGGACCAGATCCTATGAAACCTGAGACCCCCCATCTTGGCATTGACAGCTAAGAACACTAAAGTTGGGGGTGCCAGCGTCAACTTTATCTTGGAGACTGGCACAATTGACTCAACCCGGCACAGGCGCTGTAACCAATTTATTAATTAAAGAGCCTCTCAGGGGGCCTTCTAGACCTTGAGGAATGGTCATAGAGAGGGGGGTATCTGACGTATTCACACTATGCACAGGTTTCTGGAGTCAGTCTACAGCAGCGAGGCTGGAAAGTGGGTCAAAGTGATTAGAAATGTGAATCCCCGGATATTGTTGCACATTTGTTAGGATAGCAAAATTTGGCATCTCGTGGGCCAAGCTGCTGTAAAAGAAAGAATGGGGCAAGAGCTTGATCATATAAGACTTGACCAACCCCTTTTTATCCAGGCAAATCAAAGCATCAACTATCTTAGTTTATCTAAAGTTGATGATGACACAGTCCCCATCAAAGCATTTAGGTCATGAACCTACCCACCCCACTCTATACACCATTAAAATGTCACCAGAAAAACACACAGCCAAATTAGTGTTAAAGCCTAGCGAATGAAATACCTTGTTTTTTAGTTTGACAGTAGATTCAACAGACTCTGGCACCAACGCAGGGACATTAGTCAAAACAGTTACAAAGGGATGTGACGCAGGCGGCAGGTGCAGTATGGGCCCCCCTCCTGAACATGTCACACCCTAGCCCTCGATTTCTGTGTCTGGGTGCTGCCTGGTAAAGCCGTATTCCTATCGCTACGAGGATTAATGGCTGTCCCAATCCCTTGAATTGCAATTTAAATATTTCTTTGTTTTCTGATTCTGAACTATCGCAAATAAACAAAATATAAAATAAAATATAAAATAAAACGTAGTTGCTATTACCACTAGATGATCATTAATATAGATACCCTTCTTAAGCATTTATTGGCATGTTAACATGGGTATTTTATGCAAGCCTTCGGCTACAGGTGACATCACTTTATACCACCCTGCTCATTGTTAAGTCTGTGTCACTGCTATAAATAACAATAACAATATTCTATTTGCTGCTTTATTAAACATAGTCTGAAGGAGATATATTTTAGGACTCAATAAGGCAAAAGGGGTACTAATGTATCCTGTCTTAGAAATGTTACATGTAACTTGTTAAAATAGGGATGCATTCTCTTAATTGTTTTTGTGAATACTAGCTCCGTTTTAGCATATTAAAATTTAGGAAAATATGTTAAGAATAAATTAACTTATTTGAGATCCTTACTGGTAGTATATTGTAAGCAATAACCTCACTAATAAACTATATATATAAAGAAAAAAGCAAAAAAGATTGTTAAACTTTTCAATAAAAAATACCACCCTTGATTTTCAGATAAACAAAAGTGTAACTGTATCTGGGAGAAACAACTTTGAACCATGTTAGGGATTCCGGGTGACATTGATACATTTGTTACATTCATAATCATAATGTAATAGTGTTCTGTGAGAAAATGGGCTGTTGTTTGGATGGGGTGTGAGCCCTGGTAAAGCACCAGCCACAATCCATTGTATGGTGAACCATAAAATGTCACTAAATTAACCTATGCTTATCTCTGGGTAGTTTGGCACAAAAAACAGTCAGACGTAACTTAGAGGGAATGTATATAGGCCCGTATTTATACTCCGTTTGCGCCGAATTAGCGTAGTTTTTTTCGACGCAAATTCGGCGCAAAACTAACGCCATATTTATACTTTGGCGTTAGACGCGTCTAGCGCCAAAGTATGGGCAAATAGCGTCATTTTTTTGCGTGAACGCCTTCCTTGCGTTAATGAGATGCAAGGAAGGCGTTCCCGTCTAAAAAAATGACGGCAACGCAAATGCGTCGTATTTATACTCCCGGGCAAAAATCACGCCCGGGAGTTGGCGGGTCAAAAAACCCTGCATTTGCGCCACTATTTAACGCCTGGGTCAGGGTAGGCGTTAAGTGGCCTGTGGGCTCAAAATGAGCCCACAGGTGCCCTCCCTTGCCCCCAGGGACCCCCCCTGCCACCCCTGCCCACCCCAGGAGGACACCCAAGGATGGAGGGACCCACCCCAGGGACATTCAGGTAAGTTCAGGTAAGTATAATTTTTTATATTTTTTAATTTTTTTTGGTGGCATAGGGGGGCCTTATTTGTGCCCCCCTACATGCCACTATGCCCAATGACCATGCCCAGGGGACATAAGTCCCCTGGGCATGGCCATTGGGCAAGGGGGCATGACTCCTGTCTTTACTAAGACAGGAGTCATTTAAATGGCGTCTGGGCGTCGAAAAAAATGGCGCAAATCGGGTTGAGGCAATTTTTTTGCCTCAACCTGACTTGCCCCATTTTAAGACGCCCTAACGCCATTTTCCCCCTACGCCGGCGCTGCCTGGTCTACGTGTTTTTTTTCCACGCACACCAGGCAGCGCCGGTCTTCTAGCGCCGGCTAACGCCATTCCATAAATACGGCGCCCGCATGGCGCTTCAGAATGGCGTTAGACGGCGCTAAATTTTTTGACGCTAAACTGCGTTAGCACCATAAAAACACCATAAAAAAACTCACACAATTTAGAAAAATAAAGTAAATCATAACAAATTATTTGACACCAAAACAAATCAAATCAGTTGAACTGGAGTTATACGTTTTTCGAGCTTTTAGTAAACTCTAGCTCCTAAGAGATCAACGCAACAACTGCAGACATCTAGTCCAGCAAAGCTGGGTAAAAGTTGAAAAATATGGCTGACCGTGATGGAGCATGGTCCAGACACAAGAAGTATATTGGGCCCAGTCAGCGCTTACTCTCGGACTTGGAAGAAATTTTGAGAAAAAGTATTATGAGAAGGTAAATTTCAGTGGGCCAAGGCTGCAAGAGGTGTGTAAAGAGGGAGCATTGTCATCTGGGTGCCTTGCATCACGGTGAAGAATTCTATATTTGGACTTAGTCATTTTTATGAAAGTCGAAGACCTCAAGTGGGACAAGGCAGAGGGCTGAAGCCGAAGACAGTTCCAGGAGATTGGATCCCCTATGGCATAGGACCGCTGAACATAATTTGCTGCTGCAGAGAAGAACATACCAGGAGAAGCTGCAACATCAATATGACGGTGATGCACCTCAGGTGGATAATCAAGCTGGTTGGTCCCAGTCTCCTCCTAGTCCTCACAGCAGATTTTGGCCAAAAACCTTTTAAGCCCTTATTTTGGGGATTTGACCATCTGGGTACCTTTAGCACCACAACCAAGGGTCCAGGACTGATGGGACACCAACTGGGGGTACAAGATTTACTTAGACTGAGTCCGGGTGCAGGTTCAAGATGAAGGAAGCCTGTTGTGTTCCTGCGCTCTGAACAGGAGGCCCACAAGCTATTCCTTGGAGTTGCATCTGGTAGTTCATGGTGCATTTGCAGATGCAGGGCTGGCCTCTGAGGGTTCAATGCAGGCTCCAGGCAGCAAAGCAGTCCTTCCAGGTATAGCAAAGCAGTCTTGCAGAGTCCAAGCAGGTCTCAGATGCAAGCAGCCCTCTGAGAGCCCATCCGCAGGTCCAGGAGTAAACTAAAGAGTGGGTCTGAGGGTTCTATTTCTATACCTTGTGCCCTTCCCCCTGGAAGATGGGAGAAGCGTCTATAAGGTTTATTTGAAGTGCATGGAATTTCCTTGCTCCCCTGCTCTGGCTCCCAGCTGACTGCAGTGACAAAGTGGAATTGATAGGTCCTTTGTTTGAAGAAAGAGCACAACCTATGCTTAGCTCTGCACCCTCACCCTGCCTGTAGATGGCTCATTCAGGGACAGGTAAGCCCTATATTGTGGCACTGTCTGGGAGGAATTCATAAAGTCTAAGTATCAGTTACACCAAGTCATGTGATCCAAGAGAGGCTTCAGGCACAAAAGGGCTAAGGGCAGTAAACTCTGTCTTTCCTATCAAAGAAGATTTTTTTAACAATTTCATAGATACAAAACATGAACTGGCTACCTGGTCCCAATCAAAAGTTAGCACTTATAATAAGGCAACCAAATGTTAGTAAGGCGTCACAGTAGTTAAAAACTAATTTAGGAGTTTTCCACTACCAGGACATTTAAAACTTAAACGTACATGTCCAAACTTTTAATTGCAATGCACCCTGCCCTATAGGCTGCCTAAGGCCTACTTTAAGGGTGACCTATATGCAATAAAAAAGGAGCTTAAGGCTTGGCAAAGAGCTTATATTGCCAAGTCAAATGACATTCTGGCTGCATTGGCAGGCCTGGTACATGTTTAAGGCACTGCTTAAGTGGGTAGCACCATAATTGCTGTAGGTCCAATAGTAGCATTTAATTTATAGGCTTTGGGTATATGGTATACCACACTATAAGGGACTTATGTGTAAATCAAATAAAAAGTGAATTAAATAAACCATTCAGTTGTTAGTCACTCAAACCATGTTTAAGGGAGTGAGCACAAGCAATTTAGCACTAGTTGGCAGTGGTAAAGTGCACTGAGTCGTAGGGCCAACGAAAACTAATTCAGCAAAAAAGTGGAGTATAAAGGCAAAACGTGTGCAGATTATGCTGCAGAGAGGGCTATGGCCCACAAGTTCTTAGCCTGAACACTAATTATTTAGTGTGTTGGCAAATTCTGTAGACCAACAGTATGCCCCATTATAATGGAGTGACTTGGACATTCTTAAACCTGGTCCAACATAATATTTGCATACCTCATTCTAAATTCTTCATCTCTGACCTGTCTATGTGTCCATGTGGTCTTAAAGGAATGTCACCTTTTTCATACGACTGATTTACTTCATAGAATGTATTTGTCATCTATCAATTGACATTAATGACATCAAATCTCTCTTTATCCATATATTCACATAACAAAGTAGTCAGGAGATAAGATTGCAAGTTTATTCTGAAACACAGATGAGCATTTTAAAGTCTGATATATCATGTACATACTAGAGATGTAAGAGAGATGGCACATGCAGTTATGCAGCAGTCAACAAGATGATTATGCTTTTGAATGAAAATATGAAAACTCATATATTATCTGCAGGGTATTCACACAGCTTGACAATTTTTTTTTTTTTAACTTCCTGATGCAACATCTGAAACCTTTGGTGTACTTCTTTTGTGGACTGTAAAAGTTTGGTAGCATGAAATTCTGATGTTTTGTCCTATATTAATAAACATCTGTTAGGAAACTCCACTGATTCTTTGTAAGATAGTGAATTATTAGTTGGAGTGGATGATAGTCCACAATAAGTAATAATGACACTATTCTTAATAGGTCCAGTAAAGGTTTCAGTAATTTCAACCAGAGTTCCAACCCTGATAGCTAAGTTTTAAATAAAAATAGCACCAAAAGCATTAAGTGCTAACTGTGGTCATTTGGTTGCGCATGAATAGGACGTCCAACCATTTAAGGCTGACCGTGATGGAAAGAGAGTTGATATAGAAAGCAGGTTCATCCCAGTCAGAGGTTTTACCTTCTGACTTAGTGTCTGAATTAGAAGTAAAAAATCATCAGTGATGGAAGGTGCCAGGCTATGGCCAAGATGGACTCCACAAGGTTGATAACCAATGAAGTCCCATAGAAGTTGCTAAAAGCTCAGAGTGGAAAAAAATCAAAATTCGCACCTAAGAAAAGTCCATTGCCGACAGAATACTTTTACCGCCTTCGCCCACTGAAGATTTCTTGGTAACTTGTTTGCAGCTCAGATTCTTCAAGTGGGGTAAGACTGCAAACTGTAGCCAAACAAGGCTTGACGAGTCTAGATATCTTCTCAATGATGTTCCTCTGAAATGGATTTGCATTTGTGGAAAAGCTTTGAGCGGGAGCAACAGCAATCTTTGGATAAGCAGTGATGAACCTTTGAATAACTGGCTAGGTTTGCCCTGGTCCTCCCAGGTCTTTGGAGCCAAAATGTTTCTAAATTCTAGGCTTCTTTATAGGAGGTGTACACCATGGCATAGCTGAGGGTCCCAGCACCTCAGGATCTGCTACGGGGGATCAAGAATCGCTGCAGCAGAAGCCACCAAAAGGATCGATGGCAGTTCCAGTTGCAGCTGATCATCTGGGATCTTCAGAAAAAAGGCTTCTAGAAGCTTGTTGAGTTAAATGGAGGTCAGCCAACTGACACTTGGTGTCCACTTTGTTTTGGGTACAAGTCAGAGCAGGTCCAGTCTGTCATGTCTCCTTTCAGGTCTCAACTGCAGGCGTAGTCCTTCTTCTCTCTTCTACAGATCCAATTGTGTTCTGAAGAGGATGCCCAGGGTGTCACATTTATGCCTGGCACTGGCTTATGGGTCGGGTGACTCCTGGCCCCTTCATAACCAATTGGAAAAAACCCTACCCACTTTGTCAGCAGTTCCTGTGTGCCCTACTTCAAACAATCCTGCAGTACCCTTCTCTACCTAAAACCAAGATGCCAGACCTTTCTTCCCCTGTGCAGAGCTTCTGTGTCCACCCCAGAGGTTGGGCTAGGGAAATGAGCAATCCATCCTTTATAGTCACTTCAAAGAATTTATCAGGTCAGCTCTGATCCCACTGCGGTTGGTGCCTGTATTACTTTGCCTGTGACATGGTAGGCATTTTTTAATATAATTAAGTTCCTGGGTACAGCCCAGTTGGTCATCCTGCCGCAAGAACAAAGCAAATCCTCTCATCCAGAGCCTTTGCTTCAGATCTTGGGGGGGGGGGGGGCAAGTAAATATCTCTTTACAGTGCTATTCTGCTCCTGAGTGACAGATGGAAGCACAAGCAAATGTGCTTCTGGTGGCTTTAGGCAAGGAAATGTTGACTTTCTAGAAGTCTGTTGTCTGAAAAATGTATTAGAAATATGACTTTACCTATAATTGGGCTTCTAATAAACATTTTAGAAAGCCCAGGAATTAACCCTTCGGCTCCTTCCTAGTTGTAGATAACATTATTACATTTTTTATTGTATTCCAATGCTTTTCTATGGACCAGCTTATCCTGCTACAATGAAAATAACTTTTGGGGCCCTGTCATTATAAGGGCATGTTTAACATTAGGTTTGTACATGTCCTACTTTAAAAATTCGATGTACTCTGCCTTGTAGGTAGTAAAACCTACTTAGGTGTGACATTATTATTTGAAAGGAGGGTTTCGCTCTGCTCAAGTGGCTATTTATGCATGCTGAATATGCAGTTTAGAACCACACAAGCAGACTACAGTGGTAGGCCTTCATCCATGTTTGCACTGTCATTGTAGTGGTTGGCACAGTGGTGTCGCAGTCCACTAGAGACATTCAACCTATAGGCCCTGCATACCCTTTATACTCTATGATAGGGACTTATAGTTAACCTTAGTATGCCAGTTAGGAGTATAGCCAATTTCGAAATTTTTTAGGATCGAAGCACAAGCTCTGCGACCTGGTTAGCAGAATCCCAGGGAAAATGAGAGTGATCATACAAAAAGAGGAATTTTCCTACATTCATTAATTCCTCTAGCACTTTTCATTTAAACAAGTCTCTTCATTGAAGGTAATATCAAGGGGTCCTTGTGAAACTATGTACATCAGCCTAGTAGAGTCCGATTTTGGCAATCGGCTAAAAGAAAAGGCTCAGTTTGTTCACCTTATATATAAGCAGAAAATAATTTAGTGAATTTGGGATACAGTCTAATGCTGTCTTTAGAAGATAGGTGCATATTTATGAGGGATTTGAGCCATGCTTGGACCACCCAACATGGTACAAGTGTGGCGCAAAACAATAAGTCATATTTTTGAAGCCACGTGAAGCCACTTTGTGTGACTTGGAATAGCTTGAAAAATATGAAGTAAGGCAATGCAGCACAAATCATTGCGTTGCCTCACTCTGCTCTAGGAGGGCATTTCATGAGCATTGTTCCCACTCAACTCTCATGGTTTTTGACGCATTCACAGATTTACCAACCTTGGGATGCCCCAAAATCCTATGCCTCCCGTGTGCAGGGGAAAAGGCCATGAATGTGCAATATTGGATAAATAGAGCACATTCCTTCCCACTGCCTGTGACGCAGGGCAGCGCAGCAAGTAGACTTGCTGTGCTGCCCTGTCACATAAAGCCAATAAATCTAAGCCATAGCTTCTAAAGGTTGGAGTACTTTTCAGTGGCACAGATTAATTCAAATAATCCACCAATGCATTTAGCCTCATCACTGTGAAGCTTAAGTTTGATGGGTGTGTCTAGACATAGTATCTACTCATGGTGCCACAGGACTTGAGCTGCATCATACTGATGAGGCCCAGGTTAGCCAAGACTGGTCTAGGGTTGCCTGAGTAATTACCAATAGCTGAGATTATTCAAAGCAATCTACCTATCAATTTCTTTGTTTTCTTCATTAAAATAACAAAAGTACATTCCCTGAAATAGTTTCCTCAAAGAGACAATGAAAGTTGCTGTCAGATTTATAGTATAAGGATTGATATAGTAATAGACCTTTGTAAAAAAGCATTCACAATTTCCACACTAGCATTTTGTGAATGGAATAGCATTTTGTGAGCTGACCCTTGAAATAATAGATTTCTTCACGAAATACTGAAAAACTGGGGGACGCAGGTTGACTTATCTAATTAATATTCATTAGGTAGGTCACAATTTTGCAACATCCAGTGATTGGCTGCAATCACAGGGATGGTGGCATGCTGCGGAAAGCAGGCCACCATCTTTATGTTTGCATTCCAAACAACATTGTCTTGCTTTTATTATTTTTTTTCATTTTTTAAAGCTTCAATGGGGTAAGCAGTGGTCCCTTAACAACTGTCTACTCCCTCCTAGGCTGTCAGCATGTTTCCCAAAGTGGGACACCCTTTCCCTTTGAAAATCAATTATCAACACAACTGGATAGTCAGTAACTCATAAATGGTTTGTGGTCACCATTGCACTCAAATACAATTTCTACATTCCTTTCCAAATTGAAAATAGAAAAGGGACACCGTTTTCATGAATTCCTCCATATTTGCTAGGTGGAAAGAATCCCAAAAGTCTTATTATGAGTTTGTGATTTTGTAAACACAAAAGGGTTTTATACCTCAGGCCCATAGTTTTTAATCTTTCTTTTATAGTTTTTTTTTCCCATTGACAAAAATCTCAATTGAAATAAGTCCCGGCTCTACTAGGATAAGATTCCTGTAAGAATTATTTTCAATGCCCTTAAAAAAGCAAATCAAGTGATAACTCATTCCTAGAATATCTCTTTACTTTTTTCCCCTAGTAGCCAGTCTGTCCCCCTGCGTATCTAATGGACACAAGCCACTTACATTTTAACAAAAATACGCTAACGGGGGATCAATGAATTTATATTAGCCATACAAAATGGTTACTTTTCAGATTAATAAAGTTGAGGTAAATTTACAATTGAAACAAACCATGAAACATTGGTGGGTATGCAACAGTAAATTAATTCAGGAGAGGTGGATTGACCTAAAGAGATGCATTTTTATTTTAAATTCAAATTGTGGTGTCTTGGAATATGGCGGTGTGCTAGGTGTGTTTCATTTTTTTAATTCAATGATCACCTCACGTAGGTAACAAATGCAAGAGCATCAAAAGACAGCATATCTCTTTCGTTTTTAATATCTGCAGAACCACAGATCAACACAAATCAGGAGTCCATTTCTTAGAAGATATGGCATTAGTTTTTTACAATGACAGCCATTGTCTCTTGGATAAATGCTGGTCTGAGCCACAGACTGCAATACTAAGCAGATTTGGAGAGGGGAGTTTATAACAAAATGTTTTCATCCTCAGTTCTACTTGTACCTCCTGGACATGTACAAATTCCCAAGGTCACCAATTCTGAAGCGAGTAGAGTTATTTATCATGGTGGGAAGATGCCACTTTTTTGAATAATATTACCTTTTCTGTGCTAATACTTATATCGTCTGCTCCATGTGTTGCTCAAATGAAAACGTAGCCCAAGCAAAAAGACTGCTAATAAGGGAAAGTGTGAAAGATGTGAAAGATTTCACGAAATGTGCAAACTGAAACTGTCTGCTGCGTTTTCAAGGTAGGATCTTCATTAAATTCTCACCAAGCTTTAACCTTGTGCAGATACGGGATAAAAGGGCTAATTAAGGCTTGGGCATTTATGACAAAAGAAACATGATTTTCTAGCAGCTACTTTAGGACACCAAGGAATGCAATCCTGTCGTAATTGTTTCAGTGACTACCATGATATTTGCATACATATATATATATACATATATATATATTCACATTCCTGATTTCTAGTGTAAGAATGATAAAATAGTTCACCGTTTAATACTGTCTAGCGGACTATTTTGGAAGAATTTGTTGCCCTCTTTTATGTGTTAATGCATTGTTATACTTTTTTATTGAGGCAGGTAGGATTGTACATAAAATTTAGATGATTACAAGTACGTATATCTTTTATCCAAGTACTGTACACGTTCTAAGCAGTGAATTCGGCATGTTTTGATTCCTCTGTCTCCTCTGACATTCAAATGATGGACATTTTTCCCCCGTAAATTTTTTATAGGTTGTGCTTCACAGTACTCTTTATGCGGTAGGACGGTTTGTGGCTAACATGGACGTTTGCTGTAAATAGAGTCTGTCATATTTCCGATTTCTCCTGGCTGGGTTCCATCAACTTCCATCTCGTCTCGTTGTGTCAGCCTATGATGTGATGAAATATTCATGTATTGTTGCATGTCATTGCAGGGGTTGCATGTGACACAATCGGAAGAAAATATTGGGATTCATGACAAATGTTTGGAATCAGACCAGAGTGAAACAGAAGAAAATAAATAGAGGTGATAGAAAATATTCAGCTCAGCAAGTGAAGTGAGGAACCCCCTTGATTATTCACATTATTATACTTAGCAAAAGAGTACTAAATATTCAGGGAAGACTACTCTAGTAACCAATGAGATACAGCCTTTGCTTTAGTCAATAAAGAAAGACAGGGCCGGCTTTAGGACTGGTGGAGCCCTGTGCGACAGTTTATTGTGGCGCCCCCTATCCCATGACCTCCTCGGTTTCACTCACTATAACCCGGTAAATGTGGCCCTCATTTCTCCATCGCTCCCCTTTCACATACATTCTTGTGTTTTAAAGCACTGGTAAAGGCTGGCTTTACTAATCCACTCAGCTAGCCACAGAAAATATACGGGCATATCTAAGAGCCCCTAGTGCCATTCTAATGCCACATTAGCGCCATTTTTTTTAATGCTAATGTGGCGTTAGAGGGCCAAAAATGCTGTGCCATATTCACAAAGTGGCCCAATGAATGCATTGCGCCACTTTGTATTCCTTTGCACTACATTATGCCTGGGCCAGGCCTTGTTAGGGTGGCCAAAAAAATGTCACAAGAAATCTGACAGATTTCTTTGCATCATTTTTTTCTGGCACTTTTAATGCCTGCTCAGAGCAGGTGTTAAAAGGAGGCTTCTGTTGGTTACAATGGGCCTCTGGGTGCTTTGCAGGATTAGCATCAAAAATGTTTATGCTAATCCTGCAAAGCGCCGGACTAGCGTCCAAAATTCTGACACTAGTCCCCTAACTACAGCCATGTTGCACCGTATTTTAAATACAGCGCACACATGGTGGTGTTGGAGGAGCACTAAGGGGCGCAAGAAAAGTGGTGCAGCACTGTGTGCAGTGCCACTTTTTTCAAATATGGCCCACAGGGCAGTGCTTAACTTATAAATAGAAAGGTGCCAGTGCCCAAAGCCCTCCTCTTAAACATGCGGCGGCTGCAATTAAATGTGTGAACACATAATACAGAGGCAGCGTAATCCTGAAGCCATCTCGGGCCTCTTCAATCCATTTACAGGCACTCCCTGACCCTTCAGCTCACTCTTGTGGACTTCTGCTTTTTCCTATTGTGACGCTTTTTCGTTTTTCTCTTCCTCTGTCTTTCCCATATATGTCTTTTTCTCGCAGTAAATGCTTGAGGCAGAAAAATAAGTGCCGGCCCTCAAAAATAAGTGCCAGTGCTCTGCACCGGAAACAAAAAGCACAAAATAAGCACTGCCATAGGGGCATATTTAAGAGCCCCTAGTGCCATTCTAACGCCACTTTAGTGTCATTTTTTTACACTAATGTGGCGTTAGATGGCCAAAAAACGGTGCGCCATGTTTACAAAGAGGCGCGATTGTGCCACTGTGTAACCCTTTGCGCTACATAATGCCTGCGCCAGGCATAATGTTTGCAAAGGGGGCATCCCCCCATTAGGGGGGGGGGGGGCAAAAAATGACAAAAAGAAATCTGTCAGATTTCTTTATGTCATTTTTTGTGGGCACTTTTGACGCCTGCTCAGAGCAAGCATTAAAAGGAGGCTTCCTTTGGTTACAATGGGCCTCTGGGTACTTTGCAAGATTAGCTTCATAATCTTACAAAGCGCCGGACTAGCGTAAAAAATTCTGACGCTAGTCCCCTAACTACCGCCACGGTCCGCCGTATTTTAAATATGTCGCACACATGGTGACGTTAGGGGGCACTAAGGAACGCACAAAAAGTGGTGTAAATCTGCCCCCAAGAATCTAACTTTGCTCATAGTAAAGTTAAACTTTTGGTCTAAGTTTAGACTAAAAGTTTAACTTTACTATTAGTAAATCTGGCCCATTATATTTAACTATTTATTCTGGTTGCTCAAATAATTATTTAGTAAACACAGGCCCATGGTGCTGCACATTTCTGCTTCAGCAGTGAATGGAGTGCATGATTAACTTTTATTGTGCATAGAAAATGGATCACTGTCTAGTAAGCGGTAAGAGCACATTCTGCACTAACATTTTGGACCCAATAATTCCGGGCCCTAACCACACAGCACACAGCTGTTGGCAGTGCACAGTAGATGGTTGGCAGACAATGACGGGTTGAGCGGCAGGGCCCAGCTGTAGGTCAACACTAAGTCAGTACTAAAAGTTTAGGTTACCTTAAAAATACCTAGAAATTCACTGAAAAAAACAAAGGTTAAAATGATGTTATAGTTAGATCTTGTGACAATATAAAAACTAAATTCTGCTGAGATTCACCAGATATAATTTAATTAGCTTATGCCCCTTCCTCACATGGCTTATTACCTCACATATTACATCACTCATGACATGTTTAATATCACTAATGACATCTCATATGACATCACTGATGTAATCACTGATTACACCGTTGTAATACACAGAATAGAGTTACTGAGTGTAGGTTTATAGCATGTAAACAGCATAAGCCCTGGAAGCAAGCATGGTAGTGAATGGTCCAAATATGTGGTGCAATGTTTAGGAATTATTTAAATTTGTATTGCAAGTGTTCCTCCCTGAGGAAAAAGAAAAAGACTCAGCGCCCCTAATGTTGGTTGCAGAAGTATGCTTAAAAACAGACTGAGGCTTAATGCCAAAGCCTTTTCCCAAAAATCTGTGAGAGCTGCAAAATTTTCTATTGTCAATAGATTAAATATTTGTAATGCAGTGCTAGAGGTAAATTCCATGTAGCTAGGATGTTTATTAAGTGTGGATGTGTACTTCCTTCACTGAAGTTTTTGAGGCATTGGTAATTGTTGAATAATGTATAATATGGGTATGTCCCACTTTGGTGTCATTTATCTCTCACAGCTCTAAGGGCCCCACTTATATGGTGACAGTATGTACGCTCCATCGCAACAGCAATGGAATATATACACCACAAACATGAAGGTACACCCACCTGATTTAAATGCAGGCAGACTTTATGGTTGGTTTGCGGCAATGACTACTCCGTCACTGCAATAGCCAAACCTCTGTGACAGCCCAACAGAGTTAGGGCTGTCAGAGAAATGATTAGATGTCCGCCCACCCAATCCAGATGGAGGATATGTATCCATTTTTTTACTGTCCGGCACTGCTAGGCAAACCCTGGTGGTAAGAGAAAATAAAAAACAAATAAAGTTCCCCCCGGCATGGGATATGACTCTACGGACAAGGGAAGCATTTTTTTTTGTTTTAGAAAAGAAAATCCCATTTCTGGATTTTCTTTTTTAAATAAAATAGGATGCAGCCTTGCACCAAACAGTAGATTGTGTTGACAGAAACTGCTGTGATGATGGTTCCTGCAAATGCTTTAAAAATGACCGCCAGCTCAGCATTCATTTAGAGGTTTAGTGGTCAGGATCTACACTAGGGCAACAAAGATATTTAGGCCCATATTTATACTTTTTGACGCAAAACTGAGCTAACGCAGTTTTGCGCCAAAAAAATTTGCTGCCTGGTGTGCGTGAAAAAAAACCACGTACACCAGGCAGCGCCGGCGTAGGGAAAAATGGTGTTTGGGCGTCCAAAAATGGGGCAAGTCAGGCTGAGGCAAAAAAATCGTCTTAACCCGATTTGCGCCATTTATTTTGGGCGCCCAGACGCCATTAACATGACTCCTGTCTTAGCAAAGACAGGAGTCATGCCCCCTTGCCCAATGGCCATGCCCAGGGGACTTCTGTCCCCTGGGCATGGTCATTGGGCATAGTGGCATGTAGGGGGGCACAAATCAGGCCCCCCTATGCCAAAAAAAAAATTTAAAAAAATACTTACCACAACTTACCTTTTCTTCCCTGGGATGGGTCCCTCCATCCTTGGGTGTCCTCCTGGGGTGGGCAAGGGTGGCAGGGGGTGTCCCTGGGGGCTTGGGAGGGCACCTCGGGGCTCATTCTGAGCCCACAGGTCCCTTAACGCCTGCCCTGACCCAGGCGCTAAAATCCGGCGCAAATGCGGGTTTTTTAGTCCCGCCCACTCCCGGGCGTCATTTTTGCCCGGGAGTATAAATACGACGCATATGCATCGCAGTCATTTTTTAAGACGGGAACGCCTACCTTGCATATCATTAACGCAAGGAAGGCGTTCACGCAAAGAAATGACGCTAACTCCATGAACTTTGGCGCTAGACGCGTCTAACGCCAAAGTATAAATATGGAGTTAGTTTTGCGTCGAATTTGCGTCGAAAAAAACGACGCAAATTCGGCGCAAACGGAGTATAAATATGCCCCTTACTCTTTTGCCCTGGCAGAACAACGCCCAACCACCAAAATATAATAGTGCAGTCCATAGGGCTTGGAAGAAAGTGCACTTACAGTGGCAAATGTATACCTATTAACCTCTTGATTTCAAATTGTGGGTCATGTTAAGTATTTAAGTGGGTAATCCCATGAAGATGAATAGAAAATTGTATTTGTAGCGTATTGAATTACTTGAATGCCAGAAAACCAATAGGATAGTGTTATAATGATTGTGTGATATCATCTGTGACCTCATTTAACATGTCATAAGTGATGTAATGTGATGTGAGGTATTAAACAGTGCATAGAGAGGTCGCAAGTTCTAGTTAACTCAGTAAACTATAACTGGTGAAGTTCAGTTTTTTTTTACTGTTAGTTGTTGAATTATTCAAAGGCATAGCTACATTGTCACTTTAACCTTTGTTTTTTTTGTCAGCGAATTTTCAGACGTTTTTCATGTTACGTAAACTCTTATTACCTTACCTAACTATTGCTCCACTTAACCTTGGTTACTTTCAGTGTATTTCTGAGTTTTTTTTAAATGTAAATTATTACCATACACATCTATATCTACACTTTAACCTTTGTTTTTTCAGTTATCTATCTATCTATCTATCTATCTATCTATCTATCTATCTATCTATCTATCTATCTATCTATCTATTGGCTGTTGTTAGAAAGGTGGTCTGTAGTTGACAGAGGTATGTACCCTGTCCAAGTAGGGACCACAATCCTAGTCAGGATAAGTCGGTTACACACCATAAATTACCCTGCACTCAACCTCTGGTAGTTTGGCACAGAGCAGGCGGGCTCAGCTTAGGTGCCAATGTGTAAATTATTTGTGCAACACTTAAAATACTGCAGCAGTGCAAGCACCACACAAAAATAATCCACACCAAGTTAGAAAAATAAATCTTAATTTAATGAAAAAAAACAAAACAATAAAAATCCAATAAATAGAATTTCAAATATGAGTTTTTAAAGAACATCTGTAAATATAGGTCTTAGAAACTCAAAGCGCTAAGCGGAGCTATCTGGTCAAGCTAGACCGAGGTAAATCCATATTTTCAGGCTGACCAGAATGGAGCCTGGACCGGCTAGAGGGAACAACTTTGTCTGGCTAAAACCGTACTTTGTATGGAGGGTTGCATCAATGTTGAGGATCTGATGCAAGGAGCAGAGGGGGCAATGCAAAGGCGATGTGTCAGTTCCTATTCACACAGTCAGGGATGTGTCCTCATTGACTTACACAGTTGTTGATGGGATGTCCTTGAGTTGTGGTGTCGAACCCCTTACGATGAAGGTGATACATCATTGTCAAGCCGTGCAGGCAGTGCGGCAAAGGTGATGCGTTGGAGCTGAGGGCGATGCACTGGTTTTGAGCTGCACAGTGGGTGCTGCATTGTCTTTGTCCTCAGCGACAGTGGTGTTGCATCGTGTCGAGCGGAGAGATACAATGGTTCAGAATGGCGAAGTGATGGCAATGCATTAATTTCTATAGGAAACAGCTACAGAACCCATGACCAAGGGGCCCAGTACTAGATTGACACTACTTGGCAGTCCAGAAGCTGTAGCACAGGTGAGTGAAGTATTTGATGTCCCTGAGACTTCAGAACAGGAGACAAGCCAGCAAGGCCTTGGAGTCACTTTGGTTTTGGGGATGTAGAGATGCAGGTCTAGTCCTTCTCACTCCCAGGCCAGGAGGCAGCAGGGCAGGCGCAGCAAAGAGGAGTCCAGCAAAGTCTAGCAGGGTTCCAGAAGAGTGAGAGTCCCTTTAACAGCAGAGCAGTCCTTCTTCCTGGCAGAATGTCCTCAGGGCCAGAGGCTCAGTACTTATACCCAGTTGTGCCTTTGAAGTTGGAGTGACTTCAAAGAAGGGTCTTTGAAGTGCACAGAGGTTGCTTCTTCATGTCCTGGCTCTAGACTCATTACAGGGGGTTAAGCATTCCTTTCTGTGGTAGCAGAACACTGCATATTCAGGTGTAAGTGTCAATTTACAAATGGTCACTCAGTCATGCCTACCCTTCCTTTGTGAGACCTGTCTAGAGGAAATGCAGGAAACCAGCTTTCACCCCACCCCAAACGTCTATTGGAGAATTACAGCTTATTAAAAATAATAGGGGCTCCCCAATGTTCACCTATGAGAAAGGTAGGCTTCACGGTAGTGAAAAATGACTTTGGGAGTTTTTCACTACCAGGAACTGTCCTACCTTTTAGTTACATTGCACCCTGCCATATGGGCTACCTAGTGCCTACTTTAGAGGTGACTTGAATGTAGTAAAATGGAAGTTTAATGCTTGACAAGAGGTTTTAAATGCCAAGTCGACATGGCAGTGTAAACCGCACATAAAGGCTCTGCAGTGGCAGGCCAGAGACATGTTTAAGGACTACTTGAGTTACAGTCCCACTGGTAGCATTTAATTTACAGGCCCTGAGTACATGTAGTGCACTTTATTAGGGACTTATAAATAAATTAAATATATCAATTAGGTATATAGCAATCAAACCATGTTTTACGGAGAGAGGGCACATGCACTTTATTACCAGTTAGCAGTGGTAAAGTTCTCAAAGTTCCAAGGCCTACGAAAACGAATTAAGCAAAAATATGAAGCATACAGAGAAAAAGTTTGGGGGTGATTGTTGAGAAGTCCATTTCCAACAGTTGTCAATGTTTTTCTTTTTTTTCTGCTATATTAATGCAGCACATGTCTATAGTATGGGCTCTGTATACTCCCAGGATCTTCAACAAGGGATAGTAGCTGTAGCACTAATGAACAGACTTCCCCAAATGATGTGGGTGTCCACAAGTGTGAAGTATGTAAATTTATATCTAATTTGTTTTCCCGCTGATGCACATGACAAGGCTTGGTGTGTGAATGAAAACAGTTTCCATTAGTATACAAGTGGAAATTTAATTATAATTCCTGTTCAGGAAGCTTCAGTTAGGGTTTCATTGACCTCACTCATAGTTACCTTGTTAATGTTGAGGTATTGCCATCGCGTTGACACAAGTATTTAGGGCCGTATTTATAATTTTTGGCGCACAACTGCGCCAACGCAGTTGTGCGTCAAACAATTTAACGCCGGCTAACGCCATTCCAAAGCGCCATGCGGGAGCCTTATTTATGGAATGACGTTAGCCGGCGGAGCTGCCTGGTGTGCGTCAAAAAAATGACTTACACCAGGCAGCGCCGACGTGAGGGAAAATGGAGCTTGGGCGCCAAAAAATGGGGCAAGTCAGGCTGAGGCAAAATTTTCGCCTCAACCCGATTTGCGCCATTTTTTTGACTCCCAACCCCCATTGAAATGACTCCTGTCTTAGCAAAGACAGGAGTCATGCTCCCTTGCCCAATGGCCATGCCCAGGGGACTTATGTCCCCTGGGCATGGTCATTGGGCATAGTGGCATGTAGCGGGGCACAAATCAGGCCCCCCTATGCCAACCAAAAAAAATAAAATAATAATACTTACCTGAACTTACCTTAAGTTCCCGGGGATGGGTCCCTCCATCCTTGGGCGTCCTCCTGGGGTGGGCAAGGGTGGCAGGGGGTGTCCCTGGGGGCATGGGAGGGCACCTCTGGGCTCCTTCTGAGCCCACAGGTCCCTTAACGCCTGCCCTGACCAGGCGTTAAAAAATGACGCTAAAGCGGCTGGACGTCATTTTTTTTGACCCGCCCACTCCCGGGCGTCATTTTTGCCCGGGAGTGTAAATACGGCGCACATGCCTCAGAGTCATTTTTTAGACGGGAACGCCTACCTTGCATATCATTAACGCAAGGAAGGTGTCCACGCTAAAAAATGACGCAAACTCCAAGATCTTTGGCGCTAGACGGGTCTAACGCCAAAGTATAAATATGGAGTTAGTTTTGCGTCGGATTTGCGTAAAAAAAAAGACGCAAATCCGGCGCAAACAGAGTATAAATATGCCCCTAAGTATTTTTACTTTTTGTTTTGTCCATTTCACTGGAGGAAACAAGAGGGGCTAACAGACATCCACTGACATGAGGGACTGCACACTCCTCAGCCTTACGTGGTTGAGTAAAAGAAGACATGTTATTCAAGCTTTTTCTTGGCCACGCAATGGAGCAGGAGACGGTGAAACTGATATCAGGGTTTGCATTGTTTTCAAATGCTTAGTTTACAAAAATTACATGGTCTCATTGCAGTGCTTCGCTATCACATTTTACCATCACATCTATCATAAGTCAGAAATGCCACAATCAATAATGATAACTCAAAAAATATTAACGTTATATCACTTGTATGTTTATATTTAACATCAAGTGAGTGATGTTGAAACCAAATAATCTCAAACAATCACAAATGCAGATGTTTAGTGAAGTAATTTCACAAATAGGAAAATTGGGAGACAGTGGACTTAATGTTTCTTGTATTGCAAAACAATACATTAAGCAAGCATTAAAACATATGTAAAATGTGTGCTTGTCCAAACGTTTCACCAGTGCTGTGGCACAGGTAAACAGTTATCTGTAAGTATTTTGCCGAGAGGAATGGCTAGTTTGCGCTGGTCCTGCCAGTCTCTAAGGCCCATATTTATACTTTTTGACGCTAAACTGCGCTAACGCAGTTTAGCGTCAAAAAAATTTGCGCCGTCTAACGCCATTCTGAAGCGCCATGCGGGCGCCGTATTTATGGAATGGCGTTAGACGGCGCAATCAGACCGGCGCTGCCTGGTGTGCGTGGAAAAAAACCACGTAGACCAGGCAGCTCCGGCGTTGGGAAAAAACGACGTTAGGGCGTCTTAAAATGGCGCAAGTCAGGTTGACGCTAAAAAATCGTCGTAACCCGACTTGCGCCATTTTTTTTCGACGCCCATCCCCCATCAACATGACTCCTATCATTGTAAAGATAGGAGTCATGCCCCCTTGCCCAATGGCCATGCCCAGGGGACTTATGTCCCCTGGGCATGGTCATTGGGCATAGTGGCATGTAGGGGGGCACAAATCAGGCCCCCCTATGCCACAAAAAATAAATAAAAAAATACTTACCTGAACTTACCTTAATGTCTCTGGGATGGGTCCCTCCATCCTTGGGTGTCCTCCTGGGGTGGGCAAGGGTGGCAGGGGGGGTCCCTGGGGGCAGGGGAGGGCACTCTGGGCTCATTTTGAGCCCACTTGTCCCTTAACGCCATCCCTGACCCAGGCGTTAAAAAGCGGCGCAAATGCGCCGTTTTTGGCCACGCCCACTCCCGGGCGTCATTTTTGCCCGGGAGTATAAATTCCACGTAAAGGCCTGGGAGTCATTTTTTAAGACGGGAACGCCTCCCTTGCATATCATTAACGCAAGGAAGGGGTTCACGCTAAAAAATGACGCACACTCCGGGCACTTTGGCGCCCGAAGCGTCTAACGCCATAGTATAAATATGGCGTTAGTTGGCGTTAGTTTAGCGTCGAATTTGCGTCGAAAAAAACTATGCAAATTCGGCGCAACCAGAGTATAAATACGGCCCTAAGTCTGTAAGGTTCGAACAATCGAGGAGCTGATGAATAAGTCGTTGACCCAGATAGTAAAAGAGCATTAAACATCCCACAAAGTAATCTGTCGTTGCCCTATGATAGCAACAAGCATCAAAGGGCCAGAAATGACATGCGTCATTGGGCCCAGACAGTATGTGCTTTAGTGGTCGTATGTAGTATGGGCTTCAATTGTCTTAAGTATTACATGTCACAGTGGCCCCAGGAAGTATATGCATCATTGGTTCCAGACATGCAGTGAATGTGCCTCAATGGCATTAATGTTTTTAATGATCCTATTCTCGAAAGTGAGTTATTGGCCCTACACATGAAGAAGGATAAATTGCCCCACATTAATGTCTCCACACAGGAGTTAGAATTAATGACATCACACCTGAATGAGCATTCATGAAGGTTTAATGGCCTAATGTTGTTTGCCACACACATTTATGAGCATTGGTGGCCCAAAAAAGTGAAAAGCATTAGTGACGTCATACCGTAAAAATCATTAATAACCCCACATAGTAAATAACCTTCAAAGCTCCACTTTCTGAGGAGAATTAATTACCCAACACAATAACCAGCTTTTACGTGACCACATTGTAACTGACGATATACTATTATGTGATCACAGCAATCAGGAATACATAGTAGTTTTTACTGTGCAATGCCATATTGCTGGTGCGCTTCACTACGGAACTTTGAATTGAAAAATAATTGCTTAATTCATTCTCTTAAACAATGTATCCAATTAGGCTTGTTAGAATTCATGATGTTCAGTCAGGGTTAAACTAAAGTAGTTACACCTGTGACCTTGGTAATTAGAAAACTGCAGACGTCAAGCACAATTATAACTAAAATTACATTTTTTATCTAAACCAGTGGTTCTCAAAATGTGGTCCGGGGACCCTTAGGGGTCCATGACTGCTTCGAAAAGTAAACAATATTAACAGATGAGGTCCCGTCTTTAAGTAATGACTCAGTGGGGAGGTCCCTGGATTCCAAAATGCTTTAGTGGGGGTCCTGGGTTCCAGTAATGATAAATTAGGGGTCCACAGAAGTCAAAAGGTTGGGAGCCACTGGTCTAAACCATGGATCTTAATGCATGCCAGTTAGTTATCTTGCAAGTCTTCCATTTTGCAAATTCATGTTGCATTTCTTCGTAAACATTTGTTTCTTAAATCATATCAATGCCTACTTCATACATAGTACGTTACAAATTATATTTAAATATTTCACTCAAAATCCGAATTAAACAAAACATACATACACTCACAGATGTAGCCTTTGAACTCAATATATTTGGGGCTAAAACCATGCAGGAGGAAACTACAAATTGTTGTTCCTATGTGTGAGTGAATGTTTCCCTGACCTACAGCAGGGATATATCACTCTACATGCTAGTAGTAGCAGAAAACAAAACTCCATAATCACGACTTAACTTATTCTGCCCTCAATAGGGCATCATTTCTTGAAGTCAACAGAGCGGAAAAGTAGGTTTTTATCTTTCTTAGGATCACAGTTCCCAGGAGTAAGGCACACTCCCTCAGGGCCATGCTGCCAGTAAACCAGGGCAACACTGTCACAGTTCCAGAAGTGTGTGGGGAGGCACCTGGCACTACCTTCATCACCTGCTTACACTGACTGGGCGAGGAGGTAACACAGATCCCCGCCATCTCTGGCCAAAAATGGTAGCAGTTCTTTTCACTCAACCCTTAAGACTGCCTGTAAATTGCTTGCAATCAATGGTAAGCCATCCTTTCAGCTGTTGGCTTAATGGGCAAAGAGGCAGCAGTTTCCATGCTCTGAAGAGATTATTATTATGTTGAACAAATTGAGTGTGTTATTTATATGCACAGGCATTTATTTGTGTGAAAAGGGTATTTTATGTTTTATAGAAACCTGTTTCTACCCAAACATAAATATTTTGATCTCTACACAGGCACTGGTTCTGAGAGGAAATGCACTCAAGGTGTTGCCACTGTTGTGAGCTCACTGCAAACCCACACACCAAGGATGGAGCATCATGCAGCTGGAAGCAGTGATCAAAGATGTTAGAAAGTAGTGTGTCACGGGCTTGCCCCCATTGTGTGGTGGTTAGATGGAAGGAGGATAGGCAGATGCATGTGTGTGCTCTTTGGAGGCTATGTAGAGTGTCGTATTGGTCTTCTTAGCGTGTTCATGGGGTCTGGAGGAAGAGCAGGGATAGGTCAATGTCACTGCTGGGTGCTCTCTGGGGAGGGGGCAAACAAAGAGGCAGGTAGGTCTTAGTCTGCCAGTGGGAGTTCTCTCTGGTCCCAAGAGGGATTTGAATCATGGAGGTTTAGAAGATTCTTTTCGAGGATCTGTGTGTGATGTGTGGGCATATTTGTACATGCCAACTGTCATTCTCAGGTGGTATGGATGGAATGGAGATTCTTCTTCAGTACATGGCTGAGCTTCGGTTATTGTCACAAGATTAGTAGATGGATTCTTTTGTTTCCTCTATTCTGCGTTACTGACAAAGAAATTTCCTTTTCCTATCCATGGCAATGATTGATTGTTCTTCCTGGTAAGGACCTGAATAAGCTATGTGACTTGCAGGGTTCATTGTAGGGAAATCAACTTGATAATGATAACCATAATGGTGCTTTATTTACAGTCAAACTTAGAAATAGAGTGCTCTCTAGGAGCCACCTTATCTTAGCACTCCATCTGTATGTTTAGATGTTCTTGAGTACTTGTAGCTAGAGAAAGAATGGCCCCACCTAACAAGAACTGATCTTCCATTTTAGATAAAGCAGTTGTTTGTCTTGTTAAAACTGATTGGTCTTGACTTTTGGCTATAATGAAAGTGTTATGCTGTTTCAACACCTGAAGGGTTAACATAATTTTGTGTTTGTTTTGGGCAAGGTCACTAAAATTTACAGATATCATATTTTTTGGATCTATCCAGCTGAGGGAGGCATGAATCATAGGCACACTCACATTTCAGTTTTTCTCCAGTGGTCTTTTTATTGACACCGTTATCTCATTGTGGTAGATTTTAAAGATTTCCAATGGTTGGACATGCTTGAGAAAGGGCTATTTTTTATGCAGTGCCTCTGATGTTATTCAAAAATGGTGAAATGGAAAAGGTAGTGATGTTTTTCTCCCTGGCATATCTATCAGTTAGTCTGCAAATGTAGGGATTCACAGGGAGATCATCAGCATCTTGTTGCCAGTCATTACATTGTTGGAGCTTCTTGAGCTCTTTGTGGCATAAGTTTGAGAATCCAATGAAAAACTTTGCGATGTCATCACATGATTCATCTTTGATGTATCAATGACACTGGTTCTGCTGAGTACATTTTTCTGTGCACAGAGTAGGAGCTGGTGGGTGGGGTTGTGAAATTTGTGAAAAAACATGAAATATGCACAATATGTACATATGTCTGAAACTACAAATTATTATTATGTCCTAATCAGATGTTGGAAAATGCCAAGCTATTATTGGATTAATTTTGGAAATAGCAAACCTGGCTAATATGAGAAAAGAAAATGTGCAAATATTACACATTTATAGAAAGTCTAACAGACGTCCGTGTTGCTTTCTGTAGTTGTACCAGACATTCACATTGCCTCACAAACCTCTCCGTGGTTGTTTGATGTGGATACAACACTCCTATTTGTATAGAATCCAAGTCCATAGGCTGAGAAATGTAATGCCTGTCCTTCAAAATATTCTCCATTGGTGTGATATTTCTCATATACTCCTGGTAGGCATTTGTACTGCAAAAACACATGAATGGGCAGTGATTGTTTCAAAGATGTTCTTTGGAAAAAACCCTGAGTATTTGCAGTCGCCTTAGGCACAATATTAGCAATAAGAAATCTAGTCCCCAGAATGACGGATACATACTGATGGAGCGCTGGGCCCTTCTCTCACAAATTTTGGGTCGCCCGAAGGACTTTTCTTGTCGAGTCAAGAGGCGAAGGGAGTTAGCATTAGTCAAAACTAATTTCCAATTAACAGTGTAACACGTTAGGCTACACAATGAGAACTAGGAATCAAGAATAAAGTTAAGGAGTCTTATTCCAAGTTAACAGTCAGTTTACTATAAATCAGTCTTAAAAACATGATGTAGCGATAGAAGATTATAACAGGATTATCAAATCTCTGGAAGAAGTTTAGGCGAATCAGCATAAGACAAACCTGAAGTTCAGTTACAGCAATACAGAACAGTAGTAATAAATTCTGACGCTCAGAGAAAAGTCTTCGACCTTTTCTCATTAACATAGGTAATGTCTAAAGTCATCTAGTTCAGGACATAAATAAATCAAAATAAGTAAATTACAAAAATCTCAAATAACCTGGAAAAATGTCAAGAAAGAAGAAAAATAATACATGCTTGAATATCCGGAAAGTTGTGAGATTTTCAGAGCTCATTCAAGAGTCTTCTAGAGAAAAATTAAGTATTAAATTAGGGGGGAAAAAAAGAGGAAGCATAGAGGTCTGCACTGCTCAAAGTCGAAAGGAATAGTCTCTCACAGCAACTTTCAAGTGCACTGGTTAATACTGATAGAGCGTTCCGTCCTAATAAATTACCTGTATCTGGATGCTCTTGGGTCGATGAATCTTTTGACCAAGTGGGGCTCTCTTCACCCGAGAGTAATCAATTTAATCAAATCAATAATCAATAACGAACATAAGCAATGCCCTGATCAACATAACACTTCACAATTAATCCAGAAAACATTTCAGCGAACCATGACCTTTCGGCCATGAATAACCACACCAGTTTATTCAAAGTTAATGAATTTATTTCCCTATATTAACAAAGCTAGCACGATATAAATGTGTCTCAACACCAAATGATATATGTAAATGAACATTAATAGCTGTCCATAATGGCGAAAAAGATGCAATCTATGCAGCATTTGAATAACAATGCATTCGATAATAGCAACGCAAACCACTAAAACTATAATCTGTAATGGGCTAATTGCATACATTAGTCAGCATAACAAGGTCTCAAATTGCATCGTGCAACAAATGAATCCTCATCTAACCTCAAATTAGCATCTGCATGTGGGATTTCATGCAAAAACAATTTAGCAACATTGATTTGGAAAACTCCTAACTAGGGCTCTTATCAAAAATCAGCAGTTGGTTACCTAAAAAGAAACACAATGCAATTGTACATTTTCCTTTCATATTTACCAAATTCAATCAGCATTCAAGGAAGTCTTCGTCTCACAGGTACCGGTTTCGATCAGCATGGGACGGGGGCAAAGGGGCAGGGTGGACGGGGCAATTGCCTCACAGCGGCAAGATAAAAGGACAAAACTACTACTTTATGCAAAGGGGCAAATCAAAGTTAAAGTCTCTAGGGCGAGAATTACTTAAAGTCTCTTTCTCTCGATTAGAGAAAGCATCAAAGTCTCATTCAAAATGGCGTCGAACATCAATTGGCATCGTAGAAGATGGCAAAATGACGAGGTCGGCAAGATGGGCCATAATGGCTGCAATGGGTAATGGCCGCAATGTCCTGCAAATGGCGGGTAATGGCTAATGGCTAATGGCTAATGGCTAATGGCTGCTTTCTTCTTGTGCACCAGGTTTAAATAATCAACAGTTCAAATCCAGTAGGGTCTTCCATTGGAGGGTTCATAGGTTGGCTTCAAATTGTCCAATCAAAAACAACAATTCACAAGCTTCTACCTAGGCATACATTATCCTTGGAGTCGGGAACGTAAGTTGCAACATATTTTACCAATTAACTCACTTTCAGAGCTTCCATTGTCTGCACCTGCAGATTGACCTTGGAGCAAAGAAGAAGATGCCAGGCTGGCACGAAACCTTAAAGATAAACATGTGAACCGATCTCACTGGAAAAGTACAGCTTCAAGCAAGAATACACGTTTTATTAGCACATTAGAAAAAACACGAGCATCTAAACCGTGAGACAAGGCAACTAGGCCGAAGCCTCCACTAAAGTTATGCTAAGTTAAAACATTTCAAACAAGCAAATCATGGCACACGTTTACGGTTATGTCAGATTAGTACAATTCTAATACATCACGTTATATAAAGCACGCTTATAAATGTTGGCGAACTACTCTGAGGGCACATTTGTCCCCGTACAATCTTTATTAGTTCGGTTAAAGTCACACTTGATTATTGCAGCACTACGTTTATGCGCTAATAAATGTAAAACCTTCGTTTCTGCGTCATCAATCCCTCCTCTGATGACTATTTGTCATCACACAAAACTATTCCCACAAATTTTATTCCATTAAAATTCTGTCAGTTCTCTTTGCCTTTTAGTTCCCCTTGTTCTTGCCTTGTATTCTTCTGCCATTCTTTTCATCATTTTCTCTTCCTTCCTCCTCTTAATTCTTGCCATGATCATTAGTATTCCCCTCTTTATTCCCCAAATCCCAAAGATGCAAATTAGTACTATTAGTATTCCCTGTATTATTTTTAGTAATATTCCATTCCAAATGCCACCAAGCCAATTTCCCACTGAAGCAACTCCCTTTCCAACCTTCTCTCTCATCTAATTCTAGTCTTTTCAATGCGGTTAGTTCAGTGACAGTAACAGGAGCAGAAGTAGAAGCATCAATTTTCTCATTCTCACCCTTACCACGCGTTGCAAGCACTATTGCCATTATTATTAGTACACATGCAGTTATCAAGCCTATACACGCATATTTACAATATTTCACTCTACTGTTTTGTGTAGCGTACTTAGTCATGATCTGTATAGAATCAGAGAGCTAGAAGCACTTATAAAGAAACGATTTAGCAATTAGTTACAAAGCTGAACGAGCGCAATGTTCACACAGTTTTCTTCAGGAGCCCAGTCACTTATCGGTTAGCAGCATTTGTCTCAATTCGGCAATAACTCAGTCTTTTATCAGTTAGCAACGTTGTCTCAAATCGGGTTTAAGAGTGAATCAGGTTATCAAAGTCTTATCAAGTTAGCAAATGTCTCATCCGGTTTAGCAATGTCTCAGCTGGTTGTATCACGTTAGATTATAGCAAGCAATGTCATTTATCAGTTTTTCAATCAATAGTGTCCATAAAACTTTTCTTTTCTATTGGTATCTCTTCTTCTTGGTTCTCGAGGCTAAGAGATACAAATTCGTCGGTCCAATCGTCATTGACTACATATGCCCATTCTGGACCGGAATATCTCCTGTTTGGTATCCTTTTCCTTTTCAATTTTGCATCTCTCCTTGATTCTGCCTCAATGGTACTTTCCTCTTTGGCCAAGTCTTTTTCTTCACTTGACGTTGGTACCACGACAGACACTTCCTTTCTTTTCTCTTTCACTCTTGGCCCTTCACTGTCGTTCAACGTTTCTCTAGTTCTTAGTTTTACTGGTGATATACTTGGTCTTCTCTTTGCACTGTGTCCACTTGATGGACCTGCGATCTCTTCTGAAGAAGTTTGAACAGTTTCGTTCTGTTCTGCCTTGTCCCCTCCTTCTGGGGAGTCAATCAGGTTTTCCTTTTCTTTTTCTGTACCGTCTGCTTCTGGGAAAGCCCTCCTCTGATCAGGCTCTCCTGCTTCTTCACCTCTTTCGAGCCCTTTGTCACCGTTACTTTCTTCAGGCTCTTTGTCACTTTCAGCTGCTTCAGGCTCTTTGTTACCTTCAGCTGCTTCGTCGCTGTCTGAGGTTTCTCCTTGGTCTTCCCCAAGTGAATCGGTTGTTTCGTCCTCAGAGAATATTTCTCTCTCCTCTATTTCTGCCTGTTCGCTTCTAGTTCTGTTTTGCTCTGTCTCAGCGCTCGGCACTTTGTTATCAGGTACTGGCAGTTTCAGCGCTTCAACTTCCTCATCTGTGGGACACAACACTTTCTTTGTATGACTGGCGTGAATCCAGTTGGGAACTCCCGCACACTTCACAGCGGTAGTGGTCGTCAGGATCACTTGGAAAGGGCCTTTCCAACGGGGTTCCAGACACGACTTCCTCACGTGCTTCTTTATCACGACCCAGTCACCTGCTTTCAGTGTGTGTCCTGGACCTTGGATCGGTGGCAAGGTGGTTGCTTCCACCTGGTGAGAGAAAGAGCGAACCACGTCAGCCAGACCCTTGCAATAGTCTAACACCATATCATCTGTAATATTCAAAAGCGCGTTTGCGGGAACTGCAGGAAGTCTCATGGCCCTGCCCATGAGAATTTCGTGCGGGGACAATCCAGTCTTTCTGTCAGGGGTGTTTCTCATTGACATTAACACCAAAGGCAATGCGTCAGGCCATTTCAAATTTGTCGATGCACATATTTTCGCCATTCTTGATTTCAGTGTACCATTCATTTGTTCCACCAGTCCTGAGGCTTCAGGGCGACAGCTACAATGCAGTTTTTGCTCAATGTTCAGCGCTGCGCAAAGTAACTTTATCACCTCGTTATTGAAGTGACTTCCTCTATCTGATTCTAAAGAGATCGGGAATCCGAAACGTGGTATCAACTCCCTCAACAATAGTTTTGCAACTGTAAGGCTGTCATTTCTACGTGTGGGGTATGCTTCAATCCAGTGACTAAAAATGCACACAATCACCAACACATACTTCAGACCTCCATGCACAGGCATCTCAATAAAGTCCATCTGTATTCTGCTGAACGGGCCGCTCGCCCTGCCAATGTGGCTCATGTTCACAACCGTTCCCTTTCCTGGGTTCATCGTCTGACAAATGACACAACGATGGCAAACTGCTTCTGCAACTTGACGGAATCTGGGGTTAAACCAATCAGTTTTGAACAATCTTATCATGGCATCTCTCCCTAGGTGAGCCTGCCCATGATAGAACCGCGCTAGCTGCGATAAGAGACTATTTGGTAAAACAAATTTTCCTTCATTTGAAACCCATAACTCATCTGGTCTCCTTGTACATTGTGACTTAATCCAGGAAGCTCTTTCATCCTCCCTGACGCTATTCTGTAATGCTTTTAGTTCATCCATTGTATCCACGACCTTCAAGGCAAATGCTTCAGCTGGTTCGAGCTCTGGCTCACTTATCAAATTCCATTCATCCCTGAGCAATATACAGTTCAAGGCACAAAATCTTGCGACTTGATCCGCATATGCATTTCCCAGGAAAACATAGTCCTGTCCTTTTGTATGAGCACTACACTTTACCACTGCAATTTCGGCTGGCATCTGAATGGCGTGTAACAATTCCCTTATTCTCTCCCCGTTTTTCACTGGGGACCCTGAAGAGGTCAGGAAACCTCTCTGTGACCATAATTGCCCAAAGTCGTGCACAATTCCATACCCGTACTGACTGTCAGTGTAAATGGTAACCTTCATCAATGTAGACAGTTGGCATGCTCTTGTAAGGGCTACAAGCTCTGCTACTTGTGCGGAATAGACTCCTTGAAGCCAGGGCGCTTCCAAGACACCTGTTACAGTACATACAGCATATCCTGCTTTCAATATTCCCAATGCATCTCTTAAACATGACCCATCAACAAAAACAATTTGGTCATTTTCATCAAGCTTAGTATCCTTAATGTCAGGTCGGGGTTTTGTGCAGAATTCAGTCACCTGAAGGCAGTCGTGCTCGACTTCTTCAGCGTTCTCAATTTCAGCATTTTCACTGGGAAGCAAGGTTGCTGGATTCAACGTAGTGCACCTTTTCAGCTGCACATTCGGTGAGCCCAGAATTATTGTTTCATACCTTGTGAGTCTTGCTCCAGTCATGTGTTGTGTTCGGGAGCGGGTCAAAAGTATCTCAACTGAGTGAGGGACCATGACTGTTAATGGGTGTCCCATCACTATTCCTTCACTCTGAGTGAGGCTGATACCAACTGCTGCTACGGCGCGCAAACACCCTGGCAGTGCTGCTGCGACCGGATCCAAAGTAGCTGAAAAATACGCTACTGGTCTGTTTATGCCACCATGGGCTTGGGTCAAGACAGACAAAGAACATGCATCACGTTCATGACAAAACAATGTGAAAGGCTTTGTGTAATCAGGCATACCTAAAGCTGGAGCCCTGCACATGCATTCTTTCAATTCAATAAAAGCATCCATCTCATCTCCTTTCAGCTCAATTTCATCCAAGGCATCCTTCTGGGTCAGTTTCAGTAAAGGCTTTGCTAGAGTTGAGAAGTTGGGAATCCACTGGCGACAGTAGCTCACCATCCCCAAAAACTTCCTCACCTCCCTCCTTGTCTTTGGTGGACTCATTTGAAGTACACTTGTTATTCTTTCCTTCATTATTCTCCGTGACCCTTTCTCTATTTGATGACCCAAGTATTTCACTTTCTTCTGACAGAACTGCAACTTTGAAGGAGACACCTTGTGTCCATTCCTTCCCAAATGGTTCAGTAGAGCAATGGTGTCGGCTGTGCAGCCACTTTCTGTCTTAATTGCAATCAGTAAGTCATCAATGTACTGTACTAGGGTTGACTCGAATGGCAATTCTAACGCTTCCAAGTCTTTCTTTAGAATCTGATTGAAAATTGACGGTGACTCAGAAAACCCTTGAGGAATTCGACACCAACTGTAAACTCTGTCTAAGAATTTGAAACAAAAGAGAAATTGGCTGTCCACATGAAGAGGCACCGAAAAGAATGCTTGTGACAAGTCGATGACTGAGAACCACTCGGCATCGCAAGGGACTTGAAACATTATCACAGCTGGATTCGGTACTACAGGGCAGCATTTAATTATGATGTCATTTATTTTCCTCAAGTCCTGCACGATTCGGACCTTTCCACTCGGCTTTATTAGTCCCATGATTGGTGAATTACATGGACTGCTTAACACTTCTTTCAGTACTCCCTGTTTTACAAACTCGTCAATGAGTTGGGCGACTTTCATGAGGGTGTCTTGTGCCATGTGGTATTGTGGGGTCTGGGGAAAGGTTACATTGGGTTTTACGGTCACTTTCACTGGTTCCACTCCTTTCACCAATCCCACCTCTTTTCCTGTCATATCCCACACTTCCTTTCCGACTGTTTCCCGTAATTCAGCTGGAATATCTTCTTCAGTTATCATCGGAAAAAGGTTAATCAGAGGATATTCTTCATTGACAGTTTCCATCTCATCCCCTTCTACACTGTCCTCTTCTTCCCCATCACTGCTCGTCTGAATTCTAATTCCATCGTTCAAACACATAATCGAACATCCCAATTTGCACAATAGGTCTCTCCCTAACAGTGCTATCGGGCTTGAGTCACATACCACAAATTTATGTGACCCTTGATAGTTACCAATTCTGACTTGTACTGGATCTGTGATTGGGTTCGTCAGGTGCCTGTTTGCTACTCCCACTACTTGAACTGTTCTCCCTGAGAGTGGCAAATTTGGTACTTCAATGCTCCTGACAGTTGAACGTGTGGCTCCTGTGTCAACCAAGAATGAAACACGATGACCCATAACTCTTCCCTCCACATATGGACCCTTTTGATCAACTTCCAAGGATGCTGCAAGCACACAATTTCCCTCCTCATCTGAACTTTCACTCTCCCATACATTGTTTATTCCATTCTCACTGTGTAATGGGAACTGTTGTACTGTGCCATTTGTATTCATCACCTGACCCGAGACCTGTGGAGGAACCATCACTTGCTGCTGACTCACTGGTGCCAAAGGTATTTGCATTTGCTGATTAGGTACCATGGGAAACTGCTGTTGCATTGGCTGCATTTGCGTCATCTGCATACGGGGCATCTGCATCTGCTGCGGCTGCATGGGCTGTAATCCCTGCAGCTGATTTATGGTCTGAAAATTTGGGTTTGGACCTCTCATTTTCGGTCCCCTCATTGTCTGGAATGCATTGACATCATTGTTTTGCTGACCAACACCTGCACCTTCCTGCATCACCATCGGGCACTCGCGTTTCCAATGCCCGACGATTCCGCACACGTGACACGGCATCACCCTTTTCATTGCCTGCACACCATTCGGAATCGCAACAGTGTTCAAATCCGGACCATTACTCCCAAAGCCTCCTCTGCCTCTGCCTCTGCCTCTCGCCTGTGGCTGAAACACCATATTTCCCTGCGGCTGCGGCTGTGGTATCTGCTGTTGGAACCCTTGCAACCCTTGCAAACCTGTCTGAGCTGCTTTAAGTTGCATCACCATCACTTTCTCTTTCAACCTTTTCTGTCTCACTTCAATTTCGTCGCTACAGTATTTCGCATAATTCAACACCTCATCAATAGGTTTCGACTGCCAACAAATCAAATGCGTCTTTATCATCTGACTTATCTCTGGTCTCAGCCCTTCCACAAATCAAAACACAAAATGAAGCATGTCCTTCGCCTCTATTGTTTCCGTGCCACTGTAGTTCTTGAACGCCTTCAACAACCTCTCATAGTAACCATGAATCGACTCTTTAGCCTCTTGGGCAGTTTGATCAATCTTCTGCCAATCCACATTTTTCGCGGCAACCTTCGTCTTCAAATGCTCAATCACCTTATAGTACAAGCTCATTACCATAGGTGATGGTGCACCCGTATCCCTGTCTCTCTCTGGTTCACTTGTCGGCCAACCTACAGCCCTTTTGCAGTCTTCCCACAAATCTGCCGGAACCACAATCTCAAAGAGGGTGTTCAGGTCTTCCCAAAGACATTTTGCAAGCTTCACAAACCTATCAGTCTGTTGATACCATTCAATCGGTTTCTCTCTCAGTTTGGGAAAATCATCCGTAAAAGACTGAGGCCCTCATCCTGACCTTGGCGGGCGGCGGAGGCCGCCCGCCAAAGTCCCGCCGTCAGGTTACCGTTCCGCGGTCGAAAGACCGCGGCGGTAATTCTGACATTCCCGCTGGGCTGGCGGGCGGCCGCCTTCAGGCCGCCCGCCAGCCCAGCGGGAAAGAGGCTTCCACGATGAAGCCGGCTCGGAATCGAGCCGGCGGAGTGGAAGCTGTGCGACGGGTGCAGTTGCACCCGTCGCGTATTTCACTGTCTGCGCAGCAGACAGTGAAATACATTTAGGGGCCCTCTTACGGGGGCCCCTGCAGTGCCCATGCCAGTGGCATGGGCACTGCAGGGGCCCCCAGGGGCCCCGCGACCCCCCCTACCGCCATCCGGTTCCCGGCGGGCGGACCGCCGGGAACTGGACGGCGGTAGGGGGGGTCGGAATCCCCTCGGCGGTGCAGCAAGCTGCGCCGCCTTGGAGGATTCCAAGGGGCAGCGGAAAACCGGCGGGAGACCACCGGTTTTCCTGCACTGACCGCGGCCAAAGCGCCGCGGTCAGAATGCCCTGCGGGGCACCGCCGGTCTGTCGCCGGTGCTCCCGCCGACCCTGGCCCCGGCGGTCTAAGACCGCCGGGGTTAGAATCACCCCCTGAATGTCGCTTCTGTGCCACGGTACATGTATTAATTTTCCCCCTGCTGTCTCCCTCATTGGTAACATGGTTATTGCATCACTACTCTGTGGTCTTTTCTCGTTGTGCTCTGGGACACTGTCTTTCCTCTTTTCCTTTTTCTTTGCCCATCTGCTCTCCCATTTGTCTAAGCACCTCCACACTTGTGCACTCTGCAGCAATTCTCTAAGGTGCATTTTCATGCCTGCTGACCTCATGTGTTCAAAGTCTGTGGTCCCGAAATCCAATCTATAGCTCCTGCTCAAGTGTTTTGTCTTGTCTATCTCAACCCCTTTTTTGTCAGCTATTTCTTGCAACCTTCTATGTACCTTGTTCACTTCTCTCGTAATCCTGGGACATAGATACCTCAGCTCTTCTTCCGAGTAGGACTCTAACCTATTCAAACCCATAGTCCCTTCCACCAATTCTTCTGCTTCCATGTTCAACCTTACCCTATTCAGATAGTCTTCTCCCTTCCCACTGGCTGAGCTTTGTGTGGAATTCAGACTGTTGAACCACTGTGTCAGCTGTTGCGCATTCAACCCCATCAGTGTAGCATTCACATCGACTGCCATTGATGGTTGCGGCAACTTTTCAGTGTTCGATGATAGCGGTATCATCAGTGGGGGACTCGACCTCACCACTGTTGACTGAGCACATATGGGACTAAACTCCATCAAGGACCCAGATCCAGTTGGCAGAGCCGCTATCGGAGTTGTCTCTGGAGTGTTTTCTATGCACCTCCTTTCCGTCCCACTCTGCACCACTGATCCTTGACCGCTCATACCTGAGTTAGGCTGAATGTACAAAGGTACCGGTGGACCTACAGTAATGGGTAGGGATATCGCATCTGGGTTCTGTCCATTCCCCAGGTTCTGAGGCATGTTCATTCCCACACTATGGGTCATCATTGCCGGCATGCCCGTCTGACTCCCCGTAATCTGAGCATGTGCGGTTCCCCCCTGCATCTGCTTTTGAGGCATCAAAAACTGGGTTGATTCAGCTTGTGCCAATGTTGGGTTGCGACCATTCTGTACTCCCATTACGGTTGGATCTAGAATCATTCCCGTACTGTTGTCACTGCTGTAGTACCTTGGGACCTGCGGCTGATAATTTTCTACTGTTTTCAATATAGGCACATCTGGATATATTCTCCTAACCTGCGGTATCTGCGGGGTGAACAGTAAACTCGGGTCCTTAGATCCCGATGGCGTTTCTGAATTCGGAGTTTCATTATTCTGTACCGGTGCCGGAGGGGCAGAACTGGTACTTGAACCTTGTTCACTCTCTACATAAGGTGGTGGACGGTCGTTCAGTAATTGCATGATGAACTCCTCATCCTCTGACTCGTCTTCTCCCCTTAACTTTTTCTCGTCCTCTCTATCTTTGGAACACCTCCTGTTTGTCTTACAGGTAACTTTCTTGCCTGTCGCCTCTTCTTCCTTAGCAATTGCGGGAAACAATTTTATCCCCTGCAATATATCTGACCTCCACACCTTCTGTGCATTATCCCACCTAGCGTCCGCTAGAGTCTTTTCTACCTTTCTTATCCTGGCCTCGAACTTCTTTTGCTGTTGCTGTCTAGCCATTAGTTCCCAAACCGCTAGAGCCTCAAACTGTGCTGGCCTTGGAGGTACCTTCATGTCGTACATCGCAAATCTCAAATTCTCTAGGATCCTTATATTGAATGTCCCATGGATCGGGAACGCTACGCTCCCATGTCTCTCTGTCAGCTTGTGCCATTGCTTTAGCCAAAGGCACGGAGCTACCCCCCTTTCCTCCATTACAATGTAAGCTGGTGTACCTTCGGGTGGCGTCTCCTCTCCTACGCTCGCTTTAATGTAAGACTCCCCCTTCATCGCACTCTTTAATGCTTTCAAAAATTTCATTTTCTCGTCTTTTATTTCACAAAGTTTGTAATCAATAAGTGACTTTAATTCCCGGAATACTCTTCGCTTGCCTTTCCCCTTCCAATCGAGCCCCATGGACTGCGTCCAATCCGTGCGCGACCCTTCTCTGCAACCAACCTATCCCAGCGCGGCTCCTAGTGACGTCACACTCACACACTCTGCGGCTGACAAAGCCTCGCGGCTTGTCCTCCTTCACTCAGCTCCTCTCGTAACAACTTCTGGCATGTATCGCGAGCAACCAAATAATAATAGAACAGATCTGTCGGTTTACTACAGGAAGGGTAACACAATCGCTTCAGGACCTTAGGGATTTTTCACTAGCCTCGGCAGTTATTCCATCTTTCTCGGTCCCCACTTTCGCAAGCAAATTCTGACCCGCAGACTCTGCTCTCAACTTGTCAATGATCTATTCTAGTGCACTTAGAATTTGTCAAAGCCCGAAGTCGAAGTTTTCTTTCACTCCCTTAACACACGTACCGACTCGTTGACCACGCCCGGTCAACCTATTAAACCGACCAGACCACAACATAAAACAAGTGTCTCATACACTTTTCAACATACTCCGGAGTCTCTTGACCTCGCAGGGCCCGTCTCAACAACAACAACCACGTGGACCTTTTTCTGCACAAAGCGCCACATGCACATGAAGTTCGACGACTTCCCTACTCTCACACTCGGAGTCGCACCTCCGCTATTCTCTAAAATCCTCGCAACCTTTTCAAACAATCTGCGGCAATAAGCTGTGCAAGCGCAAAATCCTAACTTCACTCATACCGTCACTAGTACCGCCAACGCCGATTTCACACCTCCATTCTCTCCATTCGCAAGCTCCGAGATCCCGGGAAAGTCGCGGGGGACTTAGGGCATCATCATTCTCTCAATCTGTTTTACCCAAGAAAAATCTAATTCAACACCATATACTTCTCGAGTGGGGTCTCAAAGGGCGTAACCGTTACCTCTCGAGTGGGGTCCCAAAGGGCGAAACCGTTACCTCTCGGGTGGGGTCCCAAAGGGCGAAACCGTCCTCTGCTACCATCTACTGATAGAGCGTTCCGTCCTAATAAATTACCTGTATCTGGACGCTCTTGGGTCGATGAATCTTTTGACCAAGTGGGGCTCTCTTCACCCGAGAGTAATCAATTTAATCAAATCAATAATCAATAACGAACATAAGCAATGCCCTGATCAACATAACACTTCACAATTAATCCAGAAAACATTTTGGCGAACCATGACCTTTCGGCCATGAATAACCACACCAGTTTATTCAAAATTAATGAATTTATTTCCCTATATTAACAAAGCTAGCACGATATAAATGTGTCTCAACACCAAATGATATATGTAAATGAACATTAATAGCTGTCCATAACGGCGAAAAAGATGCAATCTATGCAGCATTTGACTAACAATGCATTCGATAATGGCAACGTAAACCACTAAAACTATAATCTGTAATGGGCTAATTGCATACATTAGTCAGCATAACAAGGTCTCAAATTGCATCGTGCAACAAATGAATCCTCATCTAACCTCAAATTAGCATCTGGATGTGGGATTTCATGCAAAAACAATTTAGCAACATTGATTTGGAAAACTCCTAACTAGGGCTCTTATCAAAAATCAGCAGTTGGTTACCTAAAAAGAAACACAATGCAATTGTACATTTTCCTTTCATATTTACCAAATTCAATCAGCATTCAAGGAAGTCTTCGTCTCACAGGTACCGGTTTCGATCAGCATGGGACGGGGGCAAAGGGGCAGGGTGGACGGGGCAATTGCCTCACAGCGGCAAGATAAAAGGACAAAACTACTACTTTATGCAAAGGGGCAAATCAAAGTTAAAGTCTCTAGGGCGAGAATTACGTAAAGTCTCTTTCTCTCGATTAGAGAAAGCATCAAAGTCTCATTCACAATGGCGTCGAACATCAATTGGCATCGTAGAAGATGGCAAAATGACGAGGTCGGCAAGATGGGCCATAATGGCTGCAATGGGTAATGGCCGCAATGTCCTGCAAATGGCGGGTAATGGCTAATGGCTAATGGCTAATGGCTGCTTTCTTCTTGTGCACCAGGTTTAAATAATCAACAGTTCAAATCCAGTAGGGTCTTCCATTGGAGGGTTCATAGGTTGGCTTCAAATTGTCCAATCAAAAACAACAATTCACAAGCTTCTACCTAGGCATACATTATCCTTGGAGTCGGGAACGTAAGTTGCAACATATTTTACCAATTAACTCACTTTCAGAGCTTCCATTGTCTGCACCTGCAGATTGACCTTGGAGCAAAGAAGAAGATGCCAGGCTGGCACGAAACCTTAAAGATAAGCATGTGAACCGATCTCACTGGAAAAGTACAGCTTCAAGCAAGAATACACGTTTTATTAGCACATTAGAAAAAACACGAGCATCTAAACCGTGAGACAAGGCAACTAGGCCGAAGCCTCCACTAAAGTTATGCTAAGTTAAAACATTTCAAACAAGCAAATCATGGCACACGTTTACGGTTATGTCAGATTAGTACAATTCTAATACATCACGTTATATAAAGCACGCTTATAAATGTTGGCGAACTACTCTGAGGGCACATTTGTCCCCGTACAATCTTTATTAGTTCGGTTAAAGTCACACTTGATTATTGCAGCACTACGTTTATGCGCTAATAAATGTAAAACCTTCGTTTCTGCGTCATCAATACCACACACATCTTCTAAGCAACCGCTCTCGTTCATGGCATCAGGGATTCTATTGTCCTCTGCATTCTCATGATGTGAACTGCAACATTTGGGATTCTCCCAGACCAGTCCTGAGAATGATGTTGGCCTTGGTCATCTGTGACTTTTTACTCTTACTTGGCCATCTGTGACATTACTGAATAGAGTCTGGCAGTTAACACTCCGCTTCTCCATGTTCCCCACCAAGGTCTCGTCCTCAGGCTCTCTATCACCAATACAGCATAACATCTAATCTCGAGCTAACAATTCATGTGATCCATCCTTCAAAGAAAAAAACATACAGTAGAAATGGATAATAACATTTTATGTCAAAAGAAATTCAGGCCTAGTCATGTCACGTTTAAACATATAATTCAATGGTGCACATTTAATATGTGTCCGTTGTGCACATATAGCTACAAGCATATATGAATGCCAGAACATTAATTCAAATTAAACTCACACTACAGATTTTGATAAAAATAGTGCAAATTGGAATTCACCAGCATAAATGCAACTGGGAATTACATTTTAAACGCGAATGTGAAACTATTAGTGCACATGTTTACATGAACTATTCTCCTTTCTAACGTATGTACATTACATTAATGTGAGATGGTTTCTGTCTCGTATTAAAATTACTACATTTAATTTTGTAAGGTTAAGGCACATAGGGCCAGATGTAGCAAGCAGTTTTGCCCATTCTGTGTCTATGGGAAAATGTGTTCGTACATATGGCCCTTAGAGTATATAATTTTCTGGTTTTACAGCGAATGCAGTCTAGTATTGAGTTAAAGTGCAACACCTTACGTTAATAATGTTAGAACACACAAAGGCCCTCATTCTGACCTTGGCGGTCTTTTCGCAAGACCGCCGAGTTACCGCCGCGGTGAAGACCGCCGACCGCGGCGGTATGCCGCTGTGCGCATTCTGACCGCTGGGAGCGTTCCGCTGGAAAACCGCCAGCAGCCACACTGGCGGTCGGCGGGAAAGTGGAGACTGGTCAACCTCCACCGCCACGCCAGCAGAACACCGCCCACAGAATTACGACCCACATTTCTGTGTGGCGGTCTTCTGTTGGCGGTCTTCTGTTGGCGGTCACCTCCCCATGGCTCCTGTCACCTCCCGGAGGACCAACGTACAAGGTAAGTTGATCGTCCGTGAGGGGAGGGGGTGGGGGGGTGTTGTGTGATGTGTGCGTGCATGGGGGTGTGCGTGGGAGTGTGTAGAGGGGGTGTGTGAGTGCGTGCATGCGGGCGGGGAGTGCTGCTGTGCCTATGGGCAATGTGTGTAGTTCGGCGGGTGCGCATGTCGGCATGTATGTGTGCGGGTATGTGTCCCCGTTGTGTATGTGTGTGTGTAGGGGGTGTGTATATGTGCATGTAGGGGGTGTGTGCATGTCGGGGTGCGTGTATGTGCATGTCGGGGTGGGGGTGGGGAGGGGGTTCGTACCACCTCTGGGGGGTGGCAGGGGGGTGGAGGGTGTGGGGGGAGGACTCGGGGGGGCAGTGGGGGGTGGGGGAGACCCCTATCAGTGCCAGGGAAGGAATTCCCTGGCCCCGATAGTGCCTACCGCCATGGTTCGCATGGCGGTTCCCGACCGCCAGAAACCGCGGCGGTAAGCAGGGTCATGATACCGTTGGCGGTCTTGGGTCGACCGCCGGACCGGAGTGCGCAGACTCCAGCCCGTCGGTCATGACCGCCGTGGCTGTCGGAGTGGGGAAGTGGCGGTCGGTCGCGGCGGTGACCGCCGCGGTCAGAATGCCATTTTTAATACCGCCGGTCTGTTCGCGGTCCGACCGCCGTCTCTCCGCCGACCGCCAAGGTCAGAATGAGGGCCAAAGTATGTAGTGCTCAGTGCACATATATGTTGCGTATATTGTGACATTTAAGGGTGGAGTCAAAATTATGCTGCTCCAATACCTAGGCTAAACATAAAATTCAATTACAAAACATAAAGACTGCAAGCATAATAAAAGCATCATAAACCTGCGAAAACTCAATAAGCCTGAAACCTTTCAAAGCATGGATGCCAGTGACACTATATTAGGAATATTAAGAATATGCAAGGAATATTGCAACATTCTGTAACAGTAAAACACTGTCCAAATGAAAAAAGTGTATTTTCCTCAGATCCCGTGATTTATGTAGTGAAGCATACAGTATGCACTCAAAGGCACATTTTCATCACTTTCTGAAAAACAATCAGTGTTTCCTCAAAACTGCATTTAATGGGAACATTCTGGGCTGTGGCACACAAAGAGCCATAGGGAAGGAGCACAGGTTTGAGCAAATTTGTGTGCCCTCAGCACCCTTCAGTATTACATAAAGAGCCACAGAAGCTTGTGCGGCCCCTTCTGTATTAGGGATCACAACAGTATGATAGTAAGAGGATGTTGACATATGCATGGGTGCATATCCCAATGCACAAGAGTGAATGCCTTTTGCCTTGCACTTGCACACACTTAGCACCCCCCAGGTGACTTGAGAGAGTTCATGAGCTCACCAGGGAATGCCTTGCTTTCAAACTGTGTCACCATCTTTCACTAATGCACAGATGTAAAATGTCAGAGTTGGCATCTGTGCTCTGGAAAACACATTTTACCTGTAATCGGTTGTATTGTCCTGGTCTAAAAAGGGTGCATCCAGTTTGGAGTGTGCAGTGTGAAAAACTGCACAGTCTACTCACCTGCTGCTACAGCCCTTGCTGAGTAACTTGCAACGTTCACCAATGATCCTGAATGGAAACCCGTTGTTGCCATTTTTTAGGTAAGGGACATCATGGAACTATGGGCCATATTTAATAGAAAATGAAATTTGGCAGCGTCGCGCACCGTCATTTTCAAAATGCAGGAATAAGCTGTATTTAGTAGAATATGGTGCACCCCTGTGTTTCCTCCTATGCCGGCGCTAAATTTGCTGCTGTGCGCCAACGCAGCCACCTTGCACCATAGTGAAAGGATGGCTGCATTGAGGGGGAGACTGTTTTTGTGCAGAAAGGAACACCTTCCGGCACAAAAACAATCTTAAATGGCGATTTGCTCTTTCTATGTGTACTGCAGAATGCAGCATTCATAGAAAGAGCAAAAAACAAGGAGAAATGAAAGCATTTCTCCTCATTGCGCCTTGCTAACGCCACCCTTGTCGTGGCGTTAGATTTTGGCTTTGCCTTAGGTTTATGAAAACTCATAAATCTGAGGCAGTGTCAAAATGCAATGGGTGTTGCTGTGGCACACCCATCGCATGCCTATTCTACGCAAAGTGCTGCGTGTGAAGGGGACATATTTACAAGGTGGCATTCAGCCACAAAAAGTGGCTTAACGCTACCTTGTAGATACAGCACAGAACATTGCGCCACAGGGGCGTCACGAAAAGTGATGCTCCGGTGGTGCTAGGGGATCTTAAATATGCCCCTATATATATGTAAAATAGAATCCTTTACCGTACTAGACTAAGCTTATCCATATTAGGAAATCAACAGGGAACCAGACTCATAGACATCTTTAGTCACCAAACAAAATGTCCAGTGTGCTTTTAGAAAGATTCTGAAGGAATGTTCCTCTGAGGTGCCATTCAATATTGCACTATCTTGCTGAATGTATATTTGTGCTTTAGGCACAAACAATTCCATTCAAAATACTAATCGAAATATAGTTTGAAAAAAGCAAGTCATTTACACTGTTAGCACTACATATCTGAACCAATTGATATCTTGCACAGAAACATATGTACAAAATACAGAAGAGGACATATACAGACGAACACTCACGCACATAGACAAGGATTGAAACACAGGCATTCATAAACACAAGCTGGATCACTATCCACCCTTCTTGGCATGGTTCATTAATGACATATTATGTCTACATAAAAGTGGCTTTGGGGACTAAAATGTGTTATCTCCGTAAGTGAAGCCTTAAGGAATGCAACGATATAGCTCTAAAGAGGCTCAGAAATACTGTGGGCAACATTATCACAATGTGATGATCCATCTGAACTTTGCTGCACCGAGAGTTCCTGGAAAACTATTTGGCAGGCGGCTGCTGTAGGCTTACAGTGACAGTTTACTGCCGTATGTCTAACTACACTCGACAGCTGAAGTGAATGTTGAGCATGTGTCCGTTCTTGTATAGCAGAAGCTAAGCAAGATCTAGAAGTGAGCTCAAGCTTTTCAGTGAAATACATGAAAACATGAGCACTACTGTGACTAATGCTGCCTTTTTACACTACACGAGTTAAGTACGAAACAGCTGTCCTATTGTAATAAACAAGCAATCTAACAATACACTATGGCTAAATGCTATTCTCGTGCCTTTCATCAATCCAAATGTGTTGTCTGCATTAATTTCTCTGCATGTTCCTAAATCTGTTATATTTTCGACCCGGCAGCCAAATATTGTGCAATTCCTTCAGCAATCCAGTGGCCCCCTTAGTCTGAAATACATGAATTTGTGAGCACTTCGACACAAACTTGGCACCACTTCTATGGTTAAATAAGGCTGCTGCCATGCCTAACCGTGAGCTAAAGATTCGAGCTGGGTTAGGGAAAGCTTGAGGATGTTGCTTGAAACGCAGAGAGCAGCCAAGAAACAGGGAAGGGCAACTAGTGCTCGATGTTTTGGAACTATGCTGGCTGTAGGTCGTGCACTCACTGGGAGATTCTGAGTTAAATGTATTTACTTTAGACAGTGCAATGTCTTAAAAATAGGTAATCAGCTATTCTCTGCACCAGCTCACGTGGTCCTGACATGGCCACTGAATGTTTGTGTTGATTATTTTTTAATTAAAATCTGGGACTTTTGCTCTTTTCTAGAGGCAAACAAATCTTATTTTTGATAATACCTGTTGGATCGACTTCAGTCTGATTAGTGTGAGTCACTACAAAACGCTGAATCGGCACTCATCGAGGACTCCTTTGAATTAATAAAAATTTAATTATTTTTGCAATTCACAACTCACAAACATTTTCAGTAGTAAACCACCAACCATCACAGATTCCCAAGTGTACTGTTAGGAATGTTACATGACATTTTTGGACATTAGCATTCTCACAATGCGGAATTTTAATCACAGTATACTCAGCATTGGGACAAGCCAGTGAAAGTTTCCTTTTGTCCATTTTTTTTCTTTTTTTCCATGGCAGAACCTGTTCCCCTGCACCCTCATAAAGGACCTGATTTAGATCGTGGTGGCAGGGATAACTCTGTCATAAATGTAACGGATATCCCATCTGCCGTATTACAATCGCATTATAGCCTATGGGGATCCTAATACGGCAGACGAGATATCTGAGACGTCTGTGACAGAGTAACCCTGCTGCCAGGATCTAAATAAGGCCCAAAATTTTGGGCTGCTCCATTCCCTTTCTAACTCTGGAAAGCGGATTTACTCCAGCCCTTCCCAGAAGCATATTTTCGAATATTCCTAGACTGAGAGGGAGTCCGAGTGAAATTTACGAGTGCTAACTAAGTTGTGGGTGTTCACCACCTCACAAGGCAAACTGTTCCTTGATCTGCTCACTCCCTACACCTTATGTGGATTTATTCCTGTTCAGTTGTATTTAGTCGTGGAATTCACTTGTATGGGGAAATGTATTTATGTCTTTTGTGGACGCAGGCGTAAATGCTGCAATTATGGTTTTAATTGTTCTGAAGGGGCAAAATGTTTCACTTCTATGCATAACTGTTTCTTGTCAAGTTCTAGGCTGGTCTAGCACCTCACCCTATTAGATCATAGGGACTAATTCTCTTTTTGGTGAGAAATATTGAGAATGAAACCTTGATTTACTACCTGTCTTGTGAAGAGAGCAGCTGTTGTTTGCTTTCCTAATACAATGTGCTAATGATGCAAGACTATGGCCCATATTTAACTGAAAATGATGGAGCGCGACTGTGCCAAAATTGGCAGCGCCGCGCTACGTCATTTTCACAATGCAGGGATGCGCTGTATTTAATTGAATACGATGCACCCCTGTGTTGTCCCCTGCGCAGGCACTAAATTGAGCTGCCTAGCTCCAATGCAGGCATCCTTGCACCATCGTTGAGGGGTTTGATTGTTTATGTGTGGTAAGGTGTCTCTTCCTGCACATAAACAATCACCAATGGCGATTTGTCACTTTTGTGTGTGCTGCATAGTGCAGCACACACAGAGGTGCCTAAGGGTAATTTTGAAATGATTGTTTATGTGCAGAAAGGGACACAATCATGTCCTGCATTTTGCTCTTTCTATGGGTGCTGCAGAATGCAGCACACATAGAAAAAACAAAAAACGAGGATGAATAAAAGTATTTCTCCTCGTTGCGCCTTGCTAACGCCACCTCTGGGGTGGTGTTAGATTTAGTTGCTGCCTCAGATTTACGAAAAATCGTAAATCTGAGGCAGCATCAAAACGCAATGGGTGTTGCTGTGGCATGCCCACAGCAACACCCATTGCATGCCTCTTCCACGCAAAGGGCTGCGTGTCAAGGGGCATGTTTACAAGGTGGCGTTAAGCCACAAAAAGTGGCTTAACCTGACTGTCAACCAAAGACCCCATTTCTATCACTAGAGCATTGTAAGAGCTGGAACAAGAGGCAAGGGAGTTCGAAGTCCCATTGGTTGAATGGAGTTCATGCCTGATGTGCTTTTCTTGTGACTTTTTCTTGGTCTTGGAGGAGGTCTGTAAAAAAGCAAGTCTAATAACCCAGTCTTTATGACTTGCATGAACCATACATGGTTTTGTTTAGATCTTAATGATGCTGCCTTGGACCCTGGGAACCAAAGTCATTAATAGAACAGGTGGGTGGATGATGGTGAGCACTTCTAGGCTGGGGTGTACTTTTTAGACATATTCTGCAAGTGCTTGGGTCTTTTGGCCCAGCATGTCATGTGGACAGTCCAAGGGACCTTGAATTTGTTTCTGGCTATTACTGGAAACCAGTGCAGAGCTTTGGAAACTGGCCACATTGGGGTTACATTGTTGGGAACTTGGGAACAGCCTAGCTTCATGATTCTGCAGTGTTGATATACTTGTGACACATGAGTGCATAATCCTAACTTTGGTCTTGTCCTGAGTGAATGTGGGTTTCCATTGTTATATGGGGACAGAGATGTGTTGTATTGAAACTTGAATTGGAATCATTGTTTTACTGAGAGAGTCTGCCTTCGCACAATAAAAATAGTCAAACTTGGCTCTTCGAAATCTTCTATTAATCTTTGCATGATGTTATTAGTAAATGCAAAAGGGATCTGTACTGAACATTCACTTACATTGTTAAAAGATTTCATATGCAAAAGTATTTCCCTATTCTTCTGCTGACAATTTACTGACTCCACTCAAACCCACTTGGATGAGAGCTGCATCCAACATCCATTTCTAAATCAGACTTGCCCATTCACTCCATAAATTCTAGCTGAGTGGCCAGCGGATTGTATACAGGAGTAAATCCATTACACTGACAGATGTTTCTGCTAATCCTGATCTACAGATTTTATTGTCTTAAACCTGATTCCAGAAGCAAGATCCATAAAGGATTCTGCACAAGAATTGCATTTCCTCCTGATAATTTGAGCTTTGTGGATTGTCTGTAGGAGTAAATCTCCAAACAGTAGACAGAAATGGGGCATTCCGTGGCTTTTTCTCAGTAGAGAGATGTTGAATACCTACATCTCTATTAGCTTGGCAATATTCACAAATCTATTGATTGCCTCCCCAGCCTGGAAAGCCATTCCTGTGAACAACTGAAGTAACTATGAGGAAAGGAATTGACACACTCCTTGGGTCATGGAGGAAGAGGATCCTTCACGTCAAAAATTATTTTCTCTATGGAGAAAAAGAGTAAAAAAATGTCTCACGTGCACTCCCTCCATCACGCAGACAATCCATTGAATAGTTTACCATAAGTATGACGGGAAATCGTTTATTTATGCATTTTAGTGGCATACTTATTGGAATGTCATTAATCCCTTAACATTCATAAATATGTGCAAATTATAGTCACAAATCTATGGTGCATAGATTCATGTTTTTTCTATGAGTCAGGCCTTTGATTCTCTGCTTCCTATGTGTGATTTAAGGAGTATTAGAATGACTGATTAAATTGATTCCCACTAGAATCATGATTTTCCTACGTATGCTTCTCTCCATCCTCTGTCACCACCTGCAGCCAAGTCACCCAAGATGTACATCACACTTCACACATACCAGAAAGTATCTCATCAGAGCTACACGAGATAGCCCTTCTACAATGTTTGGGAGCTTATAGAATAATAGTAATTATGTATTTTGTATTAAATAATACAATACGTTATGCCCAAAATTGAAGAAACATGCTTAAAATAACAACGTTTCCATATTATAGTAGTTCGTAGTTCTAAGGAACAATCTTTCAATTCCAACAATTCTTTCACTTCCTGTGGTGTCTGTATTCCAACAGAACAACCAGGTGGATCATTTCTGATATACGTTTGTTTGGATTCATTGTGCTGCTCCATTTATTCATAATAATAATTGAGTCAATGACTACCTTGTTTGTTTAGGCTGCTGGAGGTGATGAGAGCAATTTATAAATTGTCAATTTCTTCTGATCTCTGCTTCTCATTGCTAAAAGTAGTTAATGTTTCACTAGACAAACGGAGTATCTTGTAGCCTAGTCCTTTCGGACAATAGATGTAAAATTCCTGATAGTGGCCCACATAAAACCCTAACTCTTTTAGTAATTGGTTCCAAATTACTAAACCTTTATTGTTAGCACTCGGTACTGTTCTACATCTTTGGTGAGCACCTGATGGATTTGATGCAAAAAATTATTTTAAAAAACACTAGACTGATGGAGATACAGAATGATCAAACACTGGATTGGTAAAGGCTGATTATATGTCATCAAAAACATATATTGCAATTTTTGTGTTCATATTTCCCCAACATAAAGGATACCGCCAAACTCGACTAGCCCTGACCCCAGGCATTTTTGGAGTCCCATCTTGATTTCAATGAGTTGCCTAGAGTTAACGTTCCCTTTAAAAAAAAAAAAAATAGCCTTGTATACTCGACCTGAAGGTGTGGATGATAATATATATAAATCAGCCATATGCCCTTCTACCTGAAACTTATCTAGACAGATATACTTTCACACGCAAGCAAATAAATTGTAAAGTGTCAACACATATTTTATTATGGTAAATATTTGAATTCTCGTTACATCTCGAAAGACTCCAAAATAAATGTGGTCGTTTAGCAAATGTTCTTTCACTTTGTTGACATGGTTTGATGCACTGGTATGTTCATCTGTATATCTGTACCAGGCCATAGTGCTCACCTCACACTGATGAGAGAAGAAACAGCTTTGCTCTTACTGGTGAAGTATCCTCTTCCTTTTGTAAAGTCAGATCAGACTCTGAAGTTAGCAGGGCCCATGGGCTAAATGTCATTTGCTCAAGACCCACCCCATGCAGACCTATCTAATGGTGTTCTGTCCACTTGCATAGACTCCATTGGTGTGAGCTTTGACAGTCACCACAGACCTAGCTTTAATGGAGTGGTATCTCCCAGCACCGTGGTGCAGCCTTTTTCCACTGATCAGACACCATCCTGTCTGCAATGAGGACCAACGGGGCTTTGGCATGATAAGTTCTCATTTCACTCCCTTCCTAACCAGTCGTGGCTCACGGGGTGCTGTAGGGGTGGGGCGGGGTGGCGTGGGGAGGGGGGAATAAACATGTTTTTTTTTTAAACCACTTACCTGAACGCCACTGGTCTGCTCTGCCATTTCCACTGCTTCGTCGTTGCAGGCACAGGTTCCCAGCCTGCCCTGCGGCCAATCCTGATGGTCCTCAGAGCAGAGTCAGGACTGGCTGGGAGCGCCCAGGCAGGGTCTCTCCAGACTGGCAACTGTGTTGCTATGCTAGAGAGAGCATACTACCCATGTATTTTTGGCTGGCCCGAGACGGTCGGCCAAACACATATGCGATCTGAGTGGGAGTGCTGTGCACTCCCCCTCACTGCTCATCACCCCCTGGCCCTGCCCCTTTACAATAAAACATTAATAATCACAGTTTATTATCGTTTTCTTGTAAAGGTTTTGCAGCTGCCGCTGCTGGTGGGGGAGTGACTCTCCTCCACTCTAATGGAGGATCTGCCCTGTTCCTAATCCTGCATCTCCAGAGAAGGACTGGGAGCTAAAAACCGGCCAGTAAAATGATTTAATGTCACATCTATATTGCACATGGGCACACATAGAGAGAAATTCCAACCTTACTGGTTTGCGGACAGGTACACCACCAACATTTCTTTATCAGAAATAAGGTTAAATATATAATCATAAAAAATAGTTTGCCACATATTTCTGCTGAAAATCCATAGGTTTTACTTTCGGCTTAGAAGAGAAACTCGCGAAATATGTGAATTCAGAGTCTTGCATGCAACTCAGCAACTTTAGTTCTCGACAGCAGTAAATCATGCAAGTGGCAATAGGAAACAAGCTTTTGCAATGCAATGTGTCTCACTTTTGCTCAGGTTAGAGCTATTAGCGTTGTAAACTGCTAACCGGACTTTTCTTGCCACATAAACTGAAAATTAAAAGTAAAACAGTTTCACATAAGCGAGCCGACAGTTGCCATGAGAACGAAGTAAACACATAAAGGAAACAGAAGTTCGCTTGCAGTGAAACGTATTGGCAAAACTGCAATTATCCATTCAACCAGCAAAAATTAAAGTATCCCTTTACCTGGCAAAAGTGCAATTATCCGTGCAACAGGGTCGATGTCATGCAAAGCGCACAACTACTGCCCAGCGAGAACGCACTTCCTAAGAATACAAAAGTAGTCCAGAAACCATACGGAAAACATGGATCCTCATATGTTTTCAGTAGTTGGCCGGTGCGCTCGAGGAGAGCTAAACACCGGAAAAGGCATGACGTATGCATGCCTTTTACTAATGAAATCAACCAAATTTTAAAAGGAAACCCCACAAACCAACCATGGATGTTGTGAAAAGCCTACATAGAGATTACAACAGGGACAGAGCGCTTGAGCTCTCGACCCTAAAAAAGAGGTGGCAGAGCTGCTGGTGATCGCTTACACTGTACATTTCTGGAAGCACCCCCATTGTCATGGCCCAGATGGAGGTTTATTCAGTGTTATGTCCAACCAGTCTGATACTGTACAAACCCTGCTGTTTTCACTGCCCCCTCTCCTAACTCATCAACCTGCACCAAATCCTTCCTCTCTGCTAGGTCCCTTCCGTTTCATAGAGTAGCTGCAAAGCTGCTGACACTGGAAGGACATGAGCCATTGCATTATCCATTAATATGGGAGACTCAAAGGGCTGGACAATCCATGCACACCAGTAAATATTGGCATTTGATACCTCATTTATACATACATATTAAAACCACATAGTTCCATACTTTTGTGTTTTGCTGAAGGTTCTAAGGTAGCATAATATCTAAGGTATTCCTGGTTATATATATATATATATATATATATATATATATATATATATATCATTTTTTTCTGCTGCAGTGTTTTGTAAAAAAAATGAAGTATAATGGATTCTCTAACAAACGGGGTCAGAAAAGGTGAACCACCCCGCTGCTTTCATCTTCGTTTTAATAATGCCTACTGTCTTCCCACCTATTAACATCCTTTGTATTTTTCTCTGTGCATCCTGTGTCTATAAAACAGGCCTGGGTTGGCACTTTTAATGCAATCTGTTCTTCTTTGATAAGCTGAACTACTGGAAATCATATTGGAGCCCTCATGCTTTAGACACTTCGTGATAACAGCCTCTTTTTTTCTTTCAGAGAGCTGACATTGGCATTTCGGCTTTAACCATCACACCGGACCGTGAGAACGTGGTCGATTTCACCACGCGATATTTGGATTACTCAGTGGGCGTGCTTCTCAAGAGGGCGGAGAAGACTGTGGACATGTTTGCCTGCTTGGCACCGTTTGATCTCTCCCTTTGGGCCTGCATAGCAGGGACTGTGCTGCTAGTCGGACTGCTAGTCTACCTCCTCAACTGGTTCAACCCACCTCGTCTGCCAATGGGTTCCATGACATCCACAACCTTGTACAACTCCATGTGGTTTGTGTACGGATCGTTCGTGCAGCAAGGTAAAGATATCGAGGTTTCTAAACTACTAAACTGCTGACATACCCACACCAAAGGTACAGAACAAGCATTCTGCTTGCACTCTTCACAGACAAACGCAGGTGACCCTTTTCACAAAACTAGCTAGAAATAACATCAAGCCTTGACAAAATCAGACTTCTTCTTAACATAGCACTCACATTAGAAACTCGCCCTACAGTTACATAATGTACATATTTGTAGAATGTAACTATGGGCTGTGAAAGCTAGAAACAAAAGGGGGAAACAGAAGACAGGACATGGACAAGCAAGGCAAATGTAATGTGGTTCACACTCACAATCTTAAAAAGTGTTGGCACTTTCCTGAACTTTTTTTACTGTGTAGGTTTTTCTGTTTTCAGTGTTAATTCTTTAGTAAAATCAAATGGTTTTTCCATTTTTTGGGCAGCTCCTCAAAATGTATTATCAACAGCGGTGGCCACCGCATATCTCAAGGGGAGGGGCGGGCGAAAGAAAATAATAATTTTTAAAAAACTTACCTGTGCCGCCGCATCCGTCCACCTCACTGCTTTTCCATCCCGATGGTGTTGGTGTACCAGCAGTCCCTGGGACACCAGCTAAGGCTCCCCACACCATCCAGGCACTGATCTCATGCTACACCTAGCATGAGAGCAGCATCAGGGATTAGTCTGAGTGGCTTGGTCTGCTGCTCAGACAGTGCACCGGAGTCTGTGCAGTTTCTCCAACCCGGATGTGCAGCACATGTGGATGTGGAGAAACCTAAGTGCGTGTGTCAGTTTGGCTGGCCTAGACCAGCCGGCCAAACTGACATGCACACTTAGTGGACTCCACTCCTACCCCCTCCCATGGCCCAACCCCACCCCTTCCTGCAATATTGTTTTATTTTTCAGCTGCTGGCTCTTAGCCAGTGGAGCGACACTCCTTTGCCATTTGAAAGGAGCTGCCTCTGATTACTGATTATCGGTATTTGTACATTTCAGCACAACAAATATTTTACAGAGATTGTGCTTTTTCCATTGCATAAATAATTCAGAAAGCATCACAGATAACATTTATAATGTAGCCAGACAATCCTCAACATATGGTGAAGTACATTAAAGTGTTGACTTGTTTGTTTTTTGATTGAGCACCTTAAGGTTTATACTCAATGACACAACTTATTTTATGTTTCGATTCGAGGAAGAGGAGAGAAATAATCCACAGTCCCCAGTTCTCCACCTCTTCTGTTTTTGGAAGGATAGAAAGAAGTAGAGGGGGACAGCGGAACAAAAGTTCTTGGATCCAGCCATATATCAGTTCATGTCTCCCACGTGTTTGGTGCCAAATTGGCCATTTATCCCATCAGGCATTTCTCTTGAGGACTGAAGCTGTTGAAGCCCAATGTCTAAGTAGATGGATGCTGTCTGTCCCCAGTTCCCCGGGATTTATGACACAGAAGGTCAGGGATGGAGCGATTGAATGTCTTTTCATGTCTGTTTTAGGGTCCCAGCCAGGCCCTGCGTGTGTCCATCTTTAGCAAGAAAACCTAATTGAGCACGTAAGGTCTACCTTAATGAACCTGATATGAGTAGTGCCAAATGGGGAACATTTACACAATGGTCAATCTAGTATTTTCAGATTGAGTGTAAGAAAGGATGTGATGCTTTAAAAACATCTAAAGTGAATGGTGAAACTGTAGACAGAGCACCCGATACCTATGTGTCATTTCACAAATACGCTAATGTATAATTTTATGCATTGCAATCATCATGCACTTAAATTTACCCTCAAAAGCCCCCATTCCATGTTCATAGGATATATATATTGCGCAGATATTAAAACATTTTCCCTTTTCCTTATCGATTGAAATACTGCGAGCTTAGATTTTCTCATGTGTGCATTGCGAAAAGTGTCAGCACAGTATTCCCTGCAGTGTGGCTCATACATTACTAATTCAAAGCGGAAGTAATTTGGAGGAGCTGACATTGCAGCTACTGCTTACTCTCATATTTTACATACAAATATGATTTGCGTGCTTGCTGTTAATTAACAGATCTACCACATATTTTGTGACCACCACTGTTAATGCATGAAATTACACATTACCCAAGATCTAATTTTGTATGCGTTTTTCAGTATTTTTTTACCAAATTAAATTGTAATTAACAGCAGAAAAAGTGCATGTCTTTTAGACCTGGCATCCTTGGCAGTGGGCAGTGTTCAGGGAGTAGACATTTGTCCAGGGAACTACTGCATGCTCCCTCCAATGTCATTCACAGAATGTGAATGTAAAGAAATGGCTCCCTGTTGCAATTACCCCCCACTTTTTGCCTGATACTGATGCTGACTTGACTGAGAAGAGTGCTGGGACCCTGCTAACCAGGCCCCCGCACCAGGGTTTCTTCGCCTAAAATGTACCATTGTATCCACAATTGGCACACCCTGGCATTCAGATAAGTCCCTTGTAACTGGTACTTCTAGTACCAAGGGCCCTGATGCCAAGGAAGGTCTCTAAGGGCTGCAGCATGTCTTATGCCACCCTAGAGACCCCTCACTCAGCACAGACACACTGCTTACAAGCCTGTGTGTGCTAGTGAGAACAAAATGAGTAAGTCGACATGGCACTCCCCTCAGGGTGCCATGCCAGCCTCTCACTGCCTATGCAGTATAGGTAAGACACCCCTCTAGCAGGCCTTACAGCCCTAAGGCAGGGTGCACTATACCATAGGTGAGGGTACCAGTGCATGAGCATGGTACCCCTACAGTGTCTAAACAAAACCTTAGACATTGTAAGTGCAGGGTAGCCATAAGAGTATATGGTCTGGAAGTCTGTCAAACACGAACTCCACAGCACCATAATGGCTGCACTGAAAACTGGGAAGTTTGGTATCAAACTTCTCAGCACAATAAATGCACACTGATGCCAGTGTACATTTTATTGTAAAATACACCACAGAGGGCACCTTAGAGGTGCCCCCTGAAACTTAACCGACTGTCTGTGTAGGCTGACTAGTTCCAGCAGCCTGCCACACTAGAGACATGTTGCTGGCCCCATGGGGAGAGTGCCTTTGTCACTCTGAGGCCAGTAACAAAGCCTGCACTGGGTGGAGATGCTAACACCTCCCCCAGGCAGGAGCTGTGACACCTGGCGGTGAGCCTCAAAGGCTCACCCCTTTGTCACAGCCCAGCAGGGCACTCCAGCTTAGTGGAGTTGCCCGCCCCCTCCGGCCACGGCCCCCACTTTTGGCGGCAAGGCTGGAGGGAACAAAGAAAACAACAAGGAGGAGTCACTGGCCAGTCAGGACAGCCCCTAAGGTGTCCTGAGCTGAAGTGACTCTAACTTTTAGAAATCCTCCATCTTGCAGATGGAGGATCCCCCCAATAGGGTTAGGATTGTGACCCCCTCCCCTTGGGAGGAGGCACAAAGAGGGTGTACCCACCCTCAGGGCTAGTAGCCATTGGCTACTAACCCCCCAGACCTAAACACGCCCTTAAATTTAGTATTTAAGGGCTACCCTGAACCCTAGAAAATTAGATTCCTGCAACTACAAGAAGAAGGACTGCCTAGCTGAAAACCCCTGCAGAGGAAGACCAGAAGACGACAACTGCCTTGGCTCCAGAAACTCACCGGCCTGTCTCCTGCCTTCCAAAGATCCTGCTCCAGCGACGCCTTCCAAAGGGACCAGCGACCTCGACATCCTCTGAGGACTGCCCCTGCTTCGAAAAGACAAGAAACTCCCGAGGACAGCGGACCTGCTCCAAGAAAGGCTGCAACTTTGTTTCCAGCAGCTTTGAAAGAACCCTGCAAGCTCCCCGCAAGAAGCGTGAGACTTGCAACACTGCACCCGGCGACCCCGACTCGGCTGGTGGAGATCCAACACCTCAGGAGGGACCCCAGGACTACTCTGATACTGTGAGTACCAAAACCTGTCCCCCCTGAGCCCCCACAGCGCCGCCTGCAGAGGGAATCCCGAGGCTTCCCCTGACCGCGACTCTTTGAATCCAAAGTCCCGACGCCTGGGAGAGACCCTGCACCCGCAGCCCCGAGGACCTGAAGGACCGGACTTTCACTGGAGAAGTGACCCCCAGGAGTCCCTCTCCCTTGCCCAAGTGGAGGTTTCCCCGAGGAATCCCCCCCTTGCCTGCCTGCAGCGCTGAAGAGATCCCGAGATCTCTCATAGACTAACATTGCGAACCCGACGCCTGTTTCTACACTGCACCCGGCCGCCCCCGCGCTGCTGAGGGTGAAATTTCTGTGTGGGCTTGTGTCCCCCCCGGTGCCCTACAAAACCCCCCTGGTCTGCCCTCCGAAGACGCGGGTACTTACCTGCAAGCAGACCGGAACCGGGGCACCCCCTTCTCTCCATTCTAGCCTATGTGTTTTGGGCACCACTTTGAACTCTGCACCTGACCGGCCCTGAGCTGCTGGTGTGGTGACTTTGGGGTTGCTCTGAACCCCCAACGGTGGGCTACCTTGGACCAAGAACTGAACCCTGTAAGTGCCTTACTTACCTGGTAAAACTAACAAAAACTTACCTCCCCCAGGAACTGTGAAAATTGCACTGTGTCCACTTTTAAAACAGCTATTTGTCAATAACTTGAAAAGTATACATGCAATTTTTATGATTTAAAGTTCCCAAAGTACTTACCTGCAATACCTTTCGAATGAGATATTACATGTAGAATTTGAACCTGTGGTTCTTAAAATAAACTAAGAAAAGATATTTTTCTATACAAAAACCTATTGGCTGGATTTGTCTCTGAGTGTGTGTACCTCATTTATTGTCTATGTGTATGTACAACAAATGCTTAACACTACTCCTTGGATAAGCCTACTGCTCGACCACACTACCACAAAATAGAGCATTAGTATTATCTCTTTTTACCACTATTTTACCTCTAAGGGGAACCCTTGCACTCTGTGCATGCTATTCCTTACTTTGAAATAGCACATACAGAGCCAACTTCCTACATTGGTGGATCAGCGGTGGGGTACAAGACTTTGCATTTGCTGGACTACTCAGCCAATACCTGATCACACGACAAATTCCAAAATTGTCATTAGAAATTGATTTTTGCAATTTGAAAAGTTTTCTAAATTCTTAAAAGACCTGCTAGGGCCTTGTGTTAGATCCTGTTTAGCATTTCTTTTAGAGTTTAAAAGTTTGTAAAAGTTTGAATTAGATTCTAGAACCAGTTGTAGATTCTTAAAAAGTATTCCAACTTTTAGAAGCAAAATGTCTAGCACAGATGTGACTGTGGTGGAACTCGACACCACACCTTACCTCCATCTTAAGATGAGGGAGCTAAGGTCACTCTGTAAAATAAAGAAAATAACAATGGGCCCCAAACCTACCAAAATACAGCTCCAGGAGCTTTTGGCAGAGTTTGAAAAGGCCAACCCCTCTGAGGGTGGCAACTCAGAGGAAGAGGATAGTGACTTGGAGGAAAATTCCCCCCTACCAGTCCTATCTAGGGAGAACAGGGTCCCTCAAACCCTGACTCCAAAAATAATAGTCAGAGATGCTGGTTCCCTCACAGGAGAGACCAACACCTCTGAAATCACTGAGGATAACTCCAGTGAAGATGACCCCCTGTTAGCCAGGATGGTCAAAAGATTGGCTTTGGAAAAGCAGCTCCTAGCCATAGAAAGGGAAAGAAAAGAGATGGGCCTAGGTCCCATCGATGGTGGCAGCAACTTAAATAGGGTCAGAGATTCTCCTGACATCCTAAAAATCCCCAAAGGGATTGTAACAAAATATGAAGATGGTGATGACATCACCAAATGGTTCACAGCTTTTGAGAGGGCTTGTGTAACCAGAAAAATAAACAGATCTCACTGGGGTGCTCTCCTTTGGGAAATGTTCACTGGAAAGTGTAGGGATAGACTCCTCACACTCTCTGGAAAAGATGCAGAATCTTATGACCTCATGAAGGGTACCCTGATTGAGGGCTTTGGATTCTCCACTGAGGAGTATAGAATTAGATTCAGGGGGGCTCAAAAATCCTCGAGCCAGACCTGGGTTGATTTTGTAGACTACTCAGTAAAAACACTAGATGGTTGGTTAACTGGAAATGAAGTGTGTGACTATGTTGGGCTTTATAATTTGTTTATGAAAGAACACATTTTAAGTAACTGCTTCAATGAAAAGTTGCATCAGTATCTGGTAGACCTAGGTCCAATTTCTCCCCAAGAATTGGGAAAGAAGGCAGACCACTGGGTCAAGACTAGGGTAACCAAAACTTCCACTGGGGGTGACCAAAAGAAAGGGGTTACAAAAACTCCCCAGGAGAAAGTGGGTGACACTAGATACAAAGAAAAAGAGTCCTCTGTAGGCCCCCAAAAACCAGAACAGGTGGGTGGGCCCCAAGACACAACCCAAAACAAAGGTGGGTACCAGGGTAAGAACTGGGATGCCACTAAGGCATGGTGCCACAACTGTAAACAGTCTGGGCACCACACCAAGGACACTTCTTGTCCCAAAAACAAACCCCAGAACAAAATTCCAGGGGTAACCAGTGTAGCCATGGGAGATGACTCCTCAGATGAGGAGGTCTTCATAGCCTTCAACTGGAAACAGGGCCCAACAGGTGAGTTGGAGATTCCAGAGGGAAGTAGACACTTCCACCACCTACTGGTGAATGGAATCCCAACCACTGCCCTGAGAGACACTTGTGACAGTCACACTATTGTGCATGACAGGCTGGTACTCTCAAACCAGTACATCCCAGGTGAGACTGCCAGGGTAAGAGTTAGCCTAGACAGGGTCACTAAGAGGCCTGTGGCTTTAGTACCCATAGAAGTGGGTGGCACTCTTAGCTGGAGAAGGGTAGTAGTCAGTACAGACCTCCCCCTTGATTGTCTCCTTGGAAATGACTACCCAGAGGTTAGTCAGAGCCCAAGAGAGGAACTGGTCCAGTGCCAGTCCTCTCCCAAGGATTCTGGAAGTCCTGCCTCTGCAGTAAATGCAAGCAGGCCCCAGAAGAAGAAGAAAAGAAAACAGAGTAGGAAGGGTGGACAACCTTTAGCCAAGGTTACAGCAAGCCAAGGAGATTCTGCTCCAGTAGGGGAGAACTCCAAAAATGGCCCTGATAAAGTCCAACCTGACCCACAAGAAGTCCTGGCTAGTCAGGCAACTGTTAAACCTGAGTGGGTGGCTCCTCAGCTAACAGAAGAAAGAGTGGAAGAAGGGTGTTTACTACAAGATGTGGTAACCCCCCACTCTAATACAGCAGACAGGCAACCTGAACCCAAAGAGGCCTGTAACTTAGCCCCTTCCCTTTTAGGTGAAGAGCTAAAGGTGTGGTTCTGGGCACTGACAGCTGTCAGTGGCCTCTGCTGGGTGTTAGCCTTTATGGCTGCACTATCCTTAGCATGGTGGTCTGACCCCATGCCAAATAGCAAGTTAGGCCCCCTGACCCTATTGGTCATGGTGGGGTTACTCCAGCTCTGGGTAACCTCTCTGGGTAAGCTAGGGGTAACCCTGGCCAAGATAAGGTTAGCAGAGGTGGATACCTCTAAGACCAAAATAGAAAGAATGGGTGGAGACATTGAAGAGGCAGACAAGAGGCAATTCAGACTAGGTCCTATCACTGTGGAAGTAGGTCAGTTCCCCAAAGGGAATGACCTGAACAGAAGGATGTAAGGCAGAGTAGGCCCTGCAACTAACCAGCCTATTTCTCCTACTCTTCCTCGCCTGACAGACTAGGAAGACTCTCCCAGCTTGGGCTGAGTCTCCTGGCCTGTGGGCTGGGGGGGGCTTGTGTAAAGAAATGGCTCCCTGTTGCAGTTACCCCCCACTTTTTGCCTGATACTGATGCTGACTTGACTGAGAAGAGTGCTGGGACCCTGCTAACCAGGCCCCAGCACCAGGGTTTCTTCGCCTAAAATGTACCATTGTATCCACAATTGGCACACCCTGGCATTCAGATAAGTCCCTTGTAACTGGTACTTCTAGTACCAAGGGCCCTGATGCCAAGGAAGGTCTCTAAGGGCTGCAGCATGTCTTATGCCACCCTAGAGACCCCTCACTCAGCACAGACACACTGCTTACAAGCCTGTGTGTGCTAGTGAGAACAAAATGAGTAAGTCGACATGGCACTCCCCTCAGGGTGCCATGCCAGCCTCTCACTGCCTATGCAGTATAGGTAAGACACCCCTCTAGCAGGCCTTACAGCCCTAAGGCAGGGTGCACTATACCATAGGTGAGGGTACCAGTGCATGAGCATGGTACCCCTACAGTGTCTAAACAAAACCTTAGACATTGTAAGTGCAGGGTAGCCATAAGAGTATATGGTCTGGAAGTCTGTCAAACACGAACTCCACAGCACCATAATGGCTACACTGAAAACTGGGAAGTTTGGTATCAAACTTCTCAGCACAATAAATGCACACTGATGCCAGTGTACATTTTATTGTAAAATACACCACAGAGGGCACCTTAGAGGTGCCCCCTGAAACTTAACCGACTGTCTGTGTAGGCTGACTAGTTCCAGCAGCCTGCCACACTAGAGACATGTTGCTGGCCCCATGGGGAGAGTGCCTTTGTCACTCTGAGGCCAGTAACAAAGCCTGCACTGGGTGGAGATGCTAACACCTCCCCCAGGCAGGAGCTGTGACACCTGGCGGTGAGCCTCAAAGGCTCACCCCTTTGTCACAGCCCAGCAGGGCACTCCAGCTTAGTGGAGTTGCCCGCCCCCTCCGGCCACGGCCCCCACTTTTGGCGGCAAGGCTGGAGGGAACAAAGAAAACAACAAGGAGGAGTCACTGGCCAGTCAGGACAGCCCCTAAGGTGTCCTGAGCTGAAGTGACTCTAACTTTTAGAAATCCTCCATCTTGCAGATGGAGGATCCCCCCAATAGGGTTAGGATTGTGACCCCCTCCCCTTGGGAGGAGGCACAAAGAGGGTGTACCCACCCTCAGGGCTAGTAGCCATTGGCTACTAACCCCCCAGACCTAAACACGCCCTTAAATTTAGTATTTAAGGGCTACCCTGAACCCTAGAAAATTAGATTCCTGCAACTACAAGAAGAAGGACTGCCTAGCTGAAAACCCCTGCAGAGGAAGACCAGAAGACGACAACTGCCTTGGCTCCAGAAACTCACCGGCCTGTCTCCTGCCTTCCAAAGATCCTGCTCCAGCGACGCCTTCCAAAGGGACCAGCGACCTCGACATCCTCTGAGGACTGCCCCTGCTTCGAAAAGACAAGAAACTCCCGAGGACAGCGGACCTGCTCCAAGAAAGGCTGCAACTTTGTTTCCAGCAGCTTTGAAAGAACCCTGCAAGCTCCCCGCAAGAAGCGTGAGACTTGCAACACTGCACCCGGCGACCCCGACTCGGCTGGTGGAGATCCAACACCTCAGGAGGGACCCCAGGACTACTCTGATACTGTGAGTACCAAAACCTGTCCCCCCTGAGTCCCCACAGCGCCGCCTGCAGAGGGAATCCCGAGGCTTCCCCTGACCGCGACTCTTTGAATCCAAAGTCCCGACGCCTGGGAGAGACCCTGCACCCGCAGCCCCCAGGACCTGAAGGACCGGACTTTCACTGGAGAAGTGACCCCCAGGAGTCCCTCTCCCTTGCCCAAGTGGAGGTTTCCCCGAGGAATCCCCCCCTTGCCTGCCTGCAGCGCTGAAGAGATCCCGAGATCTCTCATAGACTAACATTGCGAACCCGACGCCAGTTTCTACACTGCACCCGGCCGCCCCCGCGCTGCTGAGGGTGAAATTTCTGTGTGGGCTTGTGTCCCCCCCGGTGCCCTACAAAACCCCCCTGGTCTGCCCTCCGAAGACGCGGGTACTTACCTGCAAGCAGACCGGAACCGGGGCACCCCCTTCTCTCCATTCTAGCCTATGTGTTTTGGGCACCACTTTGAACTCTGCACCTGACCGGCCCTGAGCTGCTGGTGTGGTGACTTTGGGGTTGCTCTGAACCCCCAACGGTGGGCTACCTTGGACCAAGAACTGAACCCTGTAAGTGCCTTACTTACCTGGTAAAACTAACAAAAACTTACCTCCCCCAGGAACTGTGAAAATTGCACTGTGTCCACTTTTAAAACAGCTATTTGTCAATAACTTGAAAAGTATACATGCAATTTTTATGATTTAAAGTTCCTAAAGTACTTACCTGCAATACCTTTCGAATGAGATATTACATGTAGAATTTGAAGCTGTGGTTCTTAAAATAAACTAAGAAAAGATATTTTTCTATACAAAAACCTATTGGCTGGATTTGTCTCTGAGTGTGTGTACCTCATTTATTGTCTATGTGTATGTACAACAAATGCTTAACACTACTCCTTGGATAAGCCTACTGCTCGACCACACTACCACAAAATAGAGCATTAGTATTATCTCTTTTTACCACTATTTTACCTCTAAGGGGAACCCTTGGACTCTGTGCATGCTATTCCTTACTTTGAAATAGCACATACAGAGCCATCTTCCTACAGTGAACATTCATTTTCCACTGACTTTTTGCCTTCTGTGTTTGTGAATTCATTTTTGCTAATGATTTGCAACCCCAAATGCAGTCATAAACCTTTAAGCAGATGCTACTCCCAACTTGTAGTGGTATCAGATATGCAAAGTGGAAGCTGTCTTAGATGGACAGTGTCCCCTTGAGAATAGGAGCAGGCAGTGTTGAGGGAGTTGACATTTGTCCACGGACACACTGCATGCTTCCTCCAATGTCATTAACAGAATGTGAACATTCTTTTTGCCCTGACTTTTTGCCTTTTGACCTTCTCTTTTTCTGACTTCACTTTCGCTGGCTTTAGGAAAGACATTTGTCCAGGGAACTGCTGCATGCTTCCTCCCATGTCATTTACAGAATGTGAATATTTTTTTCCCCTGACTTTTTGCCTTGTGACCTCCTGTTTTTCTGACTTCATTTTTGATGGCTTTAAAATTTCTGTGCAGTTTACCACTGGTAACCAGGGCTAAAGTGTCGGTGCTCTGTACTTTAAAATTTGGTGATATTGGCTTATTCACAACTGGCATAATTAATTTACCTGTAAGTCCCTAGTAAAGTGTACTATATGTTCCCAGAGCCTGTAAATTAAATGCTACTAGTATTTTTATACTCTTTAGGACATTGTAAAAACCTTTAAAATAATGTTATCCTTATATCTTTATAATTGTTAATTGATGTGCCCTCTGACCATGTAAATGTTTTGTATCTTTTACTTTTATGGCTTGCAGCCGAAATAAAGTTATATAAAGTAAAGTAAATGATACTAGTGGGTCTGCAGCACTGATTATGACACCCACTAGAGTAGCCCTTGTATTAGGCCTGCTTCTGCAGAGCCTGTGTCTTCAGTTTTAAACTGCCATTTGGACCTGGCAACCCAACCCTTCCTTTTTATTATAAACAAGTCACCACTAAGGTAGGCCCTATTTAGTCTCAAGTATAGGATGCATTGTATTTAAAAGGTTGGACATGTACTTTTAATTTTAACATGCCCTGTGACTGAAAAACTATTACATTTGTTTGCAAGGCCTTTCTCTCACAGAGGTTAACATTTGGGTTACCTTGATGCAGCCTTTAAGTGTAACTTGCAATTGGGAAAATATAGCAATTTGGAGTTTGCTTTCTTTAGACTCACAATTTAAAATCACAAGTTATGGTGAAGTCGGATTTTAAAAAATTGTAAGTCTGAAAATGTCACTATTAGAAAGTTAGCAATTTCTTACTTTAACCATTCTGTGCCGCTGCCTGTCTCTGAATACCTGTTTAGGGTGGGTGACAGCTGGGCTTTGTGCATTCGTTTAGACAGTCGCACACAACGTTTTCTGGGGTGTGACTTTTACATACTGATGGCCCATCACCAGGCCGATGGGCCTTCCTTGGCTAGATGGGAGGGCATAGCTGACACTTACACCTGAATAGGGCTGTGCCTGTCCCGACACAAAGAGCTGGATAACCCCCTGTAGAGTGTCTGGAGCCAGGGAAGGAAGGACCGGGCCGTGTGCACTTCAAAGGCCTCTCTTTGAATTCTCCCCCACTTCAAAGGCTCAACTGGTATAAGTGCCCAAACCCTACCAAATCAGTACATTTCTGGATCTGAGAACATTCTGCCAGGAAGAAGGACTGCTGTGCTGTCAGGGGGGACTGCCACTCTGCTGAACTGTGTTACTGTGCTAGCCTGCTGCCTCTTGCCTGGGAGTGAGACAGACTGGACTTAACTCTCTACATCCTCACAAGAACTAAGTGACTCCAAGGGCTTTCTGGCTTACCTCCTGTTCTGAGGTCTTAGGGCCATCAAAGACTTCTTCCAACTCTGCTGTGGTTGCTGGACAACTGTGACTCCTGTCCTGCCAAGAGGTGCCGATCTAGTCCTGTGCCTTGAAAGGGGACTCTACAGTTGTTTCCCTGCAAAAACCAATGCATCAACACCGTAGCACGATCAGAACTGCTGCATACTCCCTCTGTGCTGATGTATCGCCACTGCGGTTGAGGACTCCACATCACTGACTGCGTGGCTCAGGATCAACGCATCTCCACCAGCAGAGGGTTTGACGTCGCACTTAGAGGACACTGGTTCAATGATTGCGCAGCTCGACGACAATGCATTCCCAGGTTGCGCGGATCAGTACCGACACATTGCCTTTGCATCGCCTCATCAATGTTGACGCAGCCCTCAAGCCAAGGTACTTTTCAGTGTGCTTGAGCTTTGGATTTACCCCAATCTAGCATGACCTCAAGTAACCTTCTAGCGCTATTGATTTCTAAGCACTGTATTGGAGTTTGTGCTTAAAAAAATCATATCATGAGTTCTACTTATTGGATTTTTGTCTTTTGTCATTTTGGTCTTGTTTTACTCAGATAAATATTCTCTATTTTTCTAATTTGTCATGGAGTCTTTTTGTATAGTTTTCACTGTGTTACTGTAATTGAAGTGTAATTGAAGTGTTGCACAAATACTTTACACATTGCCTGTTAAGTTAAGCCTGACTGCTCTGTGCCAAGCTACCAGAGGGTGAGCACAGGTTACTTTAGGTTGTGTATCTGACTTACTCTGACTAGGACTGTGGTCCCTACTTGGATAGGGTGCATACTTCTGCCACCTAGAGACCCAATGTCTAACAATGTCTCCCTTAAATTTTCTAATTTCTGAAAGAAGAATTAAATGAGGTGGAGAATCCAGCAGTCGAATTTCTTTAACTATTTGTCTTCATAAAGTGGAGGAAATTCCACTGACGGATTGTCCTCTGGATTTTGCACCTCTTCCAGTTATTAGAGGATTTTGCATCGCTATCGAGCTCTCAATCTGGTCCTTAAACACCTCAACATCTCGACACAGCTAACAGGCTGTTGCTCAAAACAGAATTAATTGTGACTTGTTTTAAACCATTTTCATACCATCATTGAAAGGAGGAGCTCTTACTTCACCTAGATACAAAATTAGTGGAGCCAATGTGTGAGCTGATTTTGCGGTCACAAATATGTGGTTTGCAAAATAACATGCTTTGGGGTCAGAAAATTGGGGATCTCAATGCACTAAAGGAATATTATGAGTCAGACATGTGGTTTCAACTCGTAAAAAAATGCCTTTAACAATTCATTCTCAGTGGCAAAAAAAGAGGGGAAGTTGAATTTTGGACTATGATGTATTAATGATATGCAACCCCAATTGCAGTCATAAACCTTTAAGCAAATGCCACCCCCGACTTGTAGTGGTATCAGATATGCAAAGTGGAAGTTGTTTTAGAGGGACAGCTTCCCCTTGAGAATGGCAGTGTAGAGGGAGAAGACATTTGTCCAGGGAACCTCTGCATGCTTCTTCCAATGTCATTCACAGAATGTGAAGTTTCATTTTCCAACCAGCACCGGTCCCATTATGCCACAGTATGAGAAAGTGGCCTTTTAAAAAAAAAAAAAATGTTTTACCTGCAGGGAAGGTGAACGCAGGAATTAGGCTCAGCTGCCCCAAACAGCATTTGCATGCATTCATAGCCAGTCACAGGAGTCACAAAGTGCCTTCAGCCTCATGAATATTAATGAGAAAGGTTTTACATGTGAACTCCTATAAATACGCATTTTGTGATGTGACCAATTGACACATAAGCAGTATCGCACAAGGAAGGCCAGGGTGCAAACTAATTACTCTGCAACAAACACGCCAACTAGCATGTGATCTGTGCTTAGTACATCGGGCCCTAAGTTACTTTGGGCCTGAATTAGACTTTAGCGGATGGGTTACTTCATCATACACGGATAACCTGTCCACCGTTTTACAAGTATCATAGGATATAATGTACTTGTAAACCGGCAGACAGGATTCCCGTCCCAGGGGCTTAGCTAGGGAGGGTGTGAGCTTCAGATTTTTCAACAATCACGCTGGCATATATGTTAAACTACACTATACCACAAGCAGGGTTCATGAGAGGGTCTTAAAGGTCAATGGAAAGGGATAGGAATGCGGATTGGTAGGGGTACTATGTAAGTGAAAACTCAATGGCCCATACTTATACTTTTTTGCGTCCAATTTGCGCAGCTTTTTGACGTAAAAACGTCTCAAACTTACAAAATACAATTGTAATTCGCAAGTTTGTGCCACTTTTGCATAAAAAAATGACGCAAATGCAGCGCTAAAAAAGTATAAATATGGGCCAATATTTGTGAAATAACCAACAGTTTTGAAGACTTTCATACAGAGATGGACAGAGTGTGTGTCTGTTTTTTTTGTGTGTATATGTCAAAAACCCTGGTGAAATCCGACAGGCACCTCACCATAACCGAATGAAAGCACTTGTACCCAACTATTTATCAGTAAATACTTTTATTAGGGGAGCCTATGCCCCTGTATCTGTCACATCTGGAATGGAGTATCCCATTCACCAAACTCTGAATCAAGCCCTTTATTTTTGCATCTTCCTAAGTGTCTGCAGATCGGATGTTTGTCTCTCCTTAGGGAAAAAAAAAACTCAAGAAGGCAGCTATTAATTCAGCAACTGAGTGAAGCATTTAATAGTTGAGATTCAGAAATTCATGACGTGTGCAGGCTATCTAATCAGTGAGACCCTGAGGATTTCTGAATTCTGATGCAGTGGAGCAAGCGATTAATTTCTAATGTCATCTAATATTTCATATTCAATTTAAATGCAACAAAAACTGTATTAGCTGACGGCCTATTGTTTACTGACCCCAGTGAATTGGTGAAAGTGAGAATAATTCCCAATGACAGATTAACTGCAAGGTGGAAACTGCGTTTGAATCCGCTCGCCAGCTTTGCACTTGGCTGTGGGATCTGTATTTTCCCCTCTGAAGAACAGCTGATCTGCTGCTATTATAATGATTGACACTGCTAAACAGAGGAGCAGGAGACATTTTAAATACTGTCAGATCTGCTTAAGAAATATCTCTGCAGCTGATTCAGGACATGACAGGGCACTTATTTTTTTTTTTTGCAGGAATGGATTCTGAGAGATATGATCCTTATATGGTATAAGAAATGCATCAGGAGTTCCCATTGATCTATTTTAAAAGCGTAATTTAAATATTTTTGTGCCCTGCTCAGAATCTAAAAGCAGGAAATTCTATAATTATGTAGAAAGCACATGGCTAAGGAGGGTGAAGAATGTATTATGAAGGTGCATCATATAGTTGCTTTGATATGCTGTACGTTAATAACAAGGCTGGTGATTGCGTTTTTTCAAGATTTTTTTTTGCCAAAGGGCCTAAATGCCCCTTTGAGGACAGTTCATGTGCCACTTGATCACAGTAGACCCTCTCCACCACATTTTAGGCACTTGGGCCCGTATTTATACTTTTTTTGCGCCGCATTTGCGCCGTTTTTTGACGCAAAAACGGCGCAAACTTGCAAAATACCATTGTATTTTGTAGGTTTGCGCCGTTTTGCGTCAAAAAGCGGCGCAAATGCGGCGCTAAAAAAAGTATAAATACGGGCCTTGATGTTTTTAAAGATCCCTGAAGGAGGTTGTTTAGCTCAAAGTGTTTCTAACTATGGATGCGCTTTTCACAAAACTGATAGTCAGATGTGTAGTGTCTTGCTAGACACAAGTGCACTTCTCCATGTAGCAGTTCGCTAGCCCCTCCCTGAGGGCTGAACGTTACACCCACCCACACCCATCCAACACAGGCGTTGCCAGTCAGGTGACCCTGCTAATAAATGAGCCCAACGCACGTGCTCGTTGCCAGTTCCAGTAGCCATCACTCTAGTGTCTGTATCTACACAGGGTTAGGGAAGCTGCTGTGGCCTGTAAGCAACTCGACTGCGGTAGCCCAGACCAGGATGAGTGCTGAGCACCCTTGGTGAATGTCTGTTACCACTGCAGCGGGAAAGGAGACTGTTTGCCTCCCACTGCAACATTGCCACACAGGGCTTAGGAGAGCAGGCACCAGCTGAAGGTTTGACCGCAATGCCCCGAAACATACCAAGAGACTACACCCACCACAAGCAGCCCTGCCACCCTGGCACATAGCCAGCTCTGCCTCTGCACTGAGCACTCCCAAGTCTGAAACCCTGGAACAGAGTGATGCACGGTGAAATACAGCGGCTGAGCATGAAGCACCCCAGACTCTATGATGGAGTGAGAAAAAGTGCTGGAGTTTAACCTGAGGCCGCTGCCTGCCTTGAATGTCTGGCACCCACCTCTGTAGCACCTGTTGAAGATAAAACTGCGCATATCGGGCAGCGGGTCCCGGGGAAAAGAAAGGGACACACCAGAAGCATATGGCCCATGCTACACCTGCAACTTGAGCCCCCGTGAGTGCTGCAGCCTCAGGGAAGACTGCTGCGGCTTCCCAGGGTAAAGCTGCAGTGACAACTAGCGGTTGCCCATGTGCACCACATCCCTATAAGTTAACAGAGTGAAAAAACGTGTCTTCTGTCCCACTGCCTGGCTACTCTGAAGGGCTGGCAAAAATGACTACCAGTTTCTGTGTAGCAACTGGACGGAGAGACACTGTGCTTCCACCCCCACCAGACCTAGGAAACTGCAGTTCTGAGAGCACCTTCTCACAGTGTGAGAGAAGTCTGTAGCGTGCAAAAGGAGTCGAGTGCCCCAGTGAGAGTTGATCATCAAGGCAATTAGGAGAAAAGCACTGCACCATACCAGAGCCCTCATGGCTGCCACGGTGGAACTGCCAACAGCGGGAGCAAGCGCAGAGCTCTTTTCACACATGAGGCTGCCTGGGAGGTAAGGGAAGCCAGTGAAAGCAGCTCGTCGCTGCCACCCAACCCTGAAGTCAACAGCCTGTAAGACAAGCATGGCCACAGCACTGAGAAATACATTGCACTGGTATTTTCTGCCCCTGCACCTGAATGATAAAAACAGTTTGCAATTAAATGGGCCCCCCCAAACTGATTAGACACTCAGGCCACGGAGAAGCCACTCCTGAGCTGTGCAAAGTCCTGAGCCCTGAAAGGCCATGCCAATAAGCAGGAAAGCTCACCAAAAGGACAAGAGCAAGGAACACGAGGAGCATCAGCAGGACAGAAGGTGAGCCCAGTGTAGCAACAGCAATGCGCACCCCCTAGCGGCTGTCTGCCACTATCGTGCTCATGAAGATAGCACCATTCACACTGGGTGGTGAACACTCACGACTGCCAGAGCAGGGACAATGCCAAGAGAGGTATACAGACAGTGCATTGCTGCATGAAAGGGACGGCATCAGCTGGCCATCTCAGCACCGAATGACCACAAAGGAGAATGCCACAAGGAGTGGCCAACCTTGCCAAGAACCAACCCTACCAAGCACACCTGAGCTCAAGCAGGACCTGGAGCTGCCACGACACAGCCTGCAGTGACTCACAATAGGCAGAGGAGAATTGCACACCCCAAGTGAAGAAGCCTAGTCCTTGGACATGACCGGATTTGTGAAGGGTCTGCACAAAAAGAAGATATTTGGTCGGACGCCACATCACAGCAAATGAGAAGAGAGTCTGGCACAGCGCTACGCTGTTGAGGAGCAAGAAAAGAGAGAGGAGAGAAGATTTTGTGACAACACAAGTCACAATGGATGACCTGGTGATGCATAAGAGCCCAGAGTGAAGAGATGGAGGACTTGTGCCACTACCCGAGAGTGCACATACAGACAAGCCAGCCACGTGGGTGACACAATGTCATTGGATACAGCTCAGCAGGAGTACCGAACGTAAGCCACCTCCATGTGCAAACTGCGTACTTGCCCCACGCTTCAGAGTGCGACTGTACAGACACCTGTCACTGGCTGCTTGAAGCAGATAGCATCACTGCTAGTCAACTGCACATGCCGTAGGAGAAGAACTGCCCAACTAGGTGATGAATCACATGGCTGCAAAGTCTCTCCAATCACCCTCACTCTAGCAACATCAACATTTGTTGCCCAGGTCACTTAACGGCTAACACCATCATTGCAATTTGCATCACCTGATTCAATAAAGGAGTATCTCAACATCAAAGTGTAATCGTACCTTCACAAAACATCGCGAGTCTGACAAGGCACATAAGTCACCAACAAGGCAAACCCTGGTTATCCCCAAGGGCAGGGTGCAGTGTATTTAAAAAGTTGGACTTGTACTTTTTAGTTTTACATGTCCAGGTATTGAAAAACTCTTAAATTCACTTTAACTGCTTCAAGGCCTGTCTCTTTTCAGAGGTTAACAGGGGTCTTGCCTTAAAACATCTTTTAAGTGTAATTTCCAGGTGGGAAGAATTAGAAATGTGGAGTTTGGTGTCCCTGGAATCACAATTTACCTCAAAGGCCTTTTTTGTCATTTTGGTCATTTGAAACTCAGATAAATATTATTTATTTTGACAAACTGTTGTGGGGTATTTTTCTGGTGCCTTTCACTGTGTTACTTTAATTAAGTGGTGCACAAATACTTTTCACATTGCCTCTTAAGTTAAGGCTGACTGCTTTGTGCCAAGCTACCGGAGGATGAGCACAGATCAATTTAGAGTGCGCATTCAACTTACCCTGACTAAGATTGTGGGTCCTACACGGACAGGGTGCATACCTCTGCCAACTAGAGACCCAATTTCTAACAGTGCTCTTTTAAAAATCAGGTGTAAGCACGTTGCGTGAGAAAAGGAAAGGAATGTGCCTTATTAAATGAAGGTGTAAATAAAGGGGTTTCTGCACAGCAAACATATTTTCCTTTTGGGCAAATTAGCCAATTGCTATATGGTAGTTGCTATTAGGACTGTTTTCCACTCATATGGTTTCAGGAGTAAACCTCTTATTGACAATAAAGTGAGCAGAATGCACTTCCTGAGGGGGCATTCAGGGGGGTCCCTCCAAGAAATTATTGCAAAAGGGACATATAAAGCACTTTACAGAACGTTTTTCGCCTGCACTTGCCAGAAAGCCCTAGTGTCCAAGAGGGCACTCTTAAAATATTTCAGTACATTCACGGCGTTCCAGGCATGTCTGACCCTTTTCCTATATTTTGCAGGTCTGTCCCTTTTACAATAAGTTTGAGGAAAAATTGACACAACGGAACATATTTCAGAGCAAATTTCATAAAAAAAATGTCTACAAAGCCCTGTTTTTACAGGCAATCTAGAAAATTGAATCACGTGACATATTCACCCATTACAATAAAATATTTATGTTTCTACATTTTACCTCCCTTCATATATTCGTTCTTTTCCTTACAAATCATTTTTCATAGTTCGTGATGGGGAACGTTCTTGAAAGGAGCAGTGTGAAAAAGGAATCAAAAATAAATATAGTGATTGCCACTCAGATACATTCTTCAAATGTGTGTTTCAAAATGCAAATAATTTTGTCACAAAACATCAGCTTGTCGGTTGGTGAAACATTGCACAATATAGTGTCAACTACATCCATTTTTATAAAACTAAAGTCATTTTCCAAAATAAAAGTTTATCATACTAAGATTTATGAAATACAATTTGTTTCCAACAGCAGTTTATCAATTTTACCAGCACTATTGTGCAAGTGCCAATGAGGTTATACGTGGGCACCTTCATTTCATGGATGCCTTCAATATGCCTAGAATTACAGAATTATCACAAATATATGCCAGAGGCAGCATTGTGTGAAGGGTGGGCACGATTATGTCATGGAAATCCTCGTATGCCATGAATTACTACCGATGTGCCATGAACCCATTGCCAAATTATAGTCTCATGTCAATAATGAAGTGGATTGCTTCCTGGACGCTCATCCTCAAAAACGTGTATGTCTTCACCACAGGCATACCCAATATTTTAAAAACATGAATGAAAATAATCTGGTTGTTATAATAAGGCTCTGATTCTGGATGGGTACATCCAGCGAGAGGTAGTGTATGTTTTAGTCTAGCCGTCATCCAGTCCGCTCCAGATCAAAGATCTCCTCTTCTCTAATTACCTAGCAGATGACCTTGAATAAATACAGTGCTCAGCGTTTACGGTTTTATAATGTGTCCCAGTGTAATCCATATTCGACAGCATAGCAAGGTAGGTCAGGAAGTGTCAGGAAGGTAAGGAGAGAAGAGAGTCATGCTAGGGTACGAGACAGCTTCCTGTGCGATATCCAGGAGAAAGAAGCAGCGGGAGATATTGTTTGGACTACGTGATTGATATTTTCCGTCATCTGTTGTTGATGACAGAGAATGCTTATTATCTATACACCATTTTAAATAAGTATTTAAATAAATGTTTACATTTTCCAGTGGGTGAAATGGTGAGTTGCCAAAAATCTTCTGAAAAATCTGCAATTAACTCAGTTGAGCCTGCATTTATGCCATTCATGAAAAACATTCATGGAAACTCAGTTGACAAATCATCCATGTTCATCAAACCTGTATCATATTCTGTAAACATGGAATCGCATTCAAATATTTCAACTCAGCTCAAAAAGTTGTAAGTAATCCTTGTTTGGACCTTGAACCAAATCTAGTTATGGAGTTTGAGACTGAAGGAACGAAATGCCATTAGAACAGCATGGCTACCATCTTGTGGACTCATGGGAATTTCCTTTCAACTTAATGCATATAATTCTGGTCCTGTGCACTCCCTGTGTTATGTAAGATATCCCTATGCTGTTTACGTATCCGATTTTTAGTAAAATCTCCGGTTTTTCCCACTACTCCCCTTCTTGCTATTCAGCCACCATTTTCCAGTTTTCCTTGCGGACTTAAACTGTTCAGTGACTGGAATTTACAATCATAGACATTTATATTACTTTTATTGTACGTTCTTGCTGTGGTCCTGCTTAGCTACCCAAACACCTTAACTGCTGCTTTAAGTCTGCCTACTGTTGCATATGAACTTGGAAGCTAAGAATGCATTCCTGAACTGCAAATAAAAGTGCTCTGCACAGTTGGGAAGATATATCTCTGCTTAATAATACCATCATGATGACATTATTTTATTTATCCAATGGATCCAATAAAAATATATAGTAATACCTTGGGACCATTTGTATTAGTCCACATTACGAAGTCTCAAGTGAAATTGTTTAAAGTTTTTAAAGTACAGGGAGACGTTTTACTTTTTTTTATAACTAAGTTGTCACTTGTTTCGGAAAGATAAACTGAACTAATACTGCGCTTACAAGTAGTAAAGAAGCAATTTAGATAATTCAGATTAGCACACTATTTTAATATTTACTCCTTTCAAAAAGCCGATAAACATATTGTTGATTTATGACGTTGGGAAATATTTGGGAATTTGGTAAGGCCTTGTTTTCATGAGCAATTGATAATTAGGGGGTGGACATGTTAACTTTAGTGATTTCAGCACCCCAAGATAAAGTAGGAAACCAATAAATTATCTATAGGTAGAAGGTTACCATGTGTATAAGGATTACTAACTAAATAGAAACAAAATATAAGAAAATGAATGTTACTTGTTTAATTTGACTACTGGGGTCACTGGTCAATTAAATAAAAATATAGGTAGTTTCTTAACGTGAGTTCGTTTTTCTCAAAGTTACCTTGAAATCGATCATCAATTTCGCTTGAAAAAATATGAATGGAGACATAATGTTTCCTAGTTGGATGTTTCACGTTTTACAACCATAAATATTCAAAAATTATCTTGCATGTTTTATTGCATAGATTGAAACATCTACTGAAAATGTTTGACTAAACATGCGTGTATAATAAATATCGTTTAGCATCTGATACTGATTTTCTTAAGGAGTCTTGATAAAGGTTTCATTTTATAGTCAGACAAGTCTCTTGAACCACAACCGCTGTAAGTTTTAGAAGTGATCAGCACCTCTGTCCAGGTTTCTTCCCGTCACTCAGGTAAACCAACTACCTCTCACCCCAAGTCACATCAAACAGGGAGGAGGGACATGCACAAGGAAGGTGTAAGGGGTGAGTCCCATCCTGGGTCTCCCCCCCATTTCCCCGTGGCCCAGAGCAGCTGCCTGTGAGCACGCAGTGCTGCCACAACTACACTGGGCAGTCCCCAGTACCCAGAGTCCGGTCGGTAATCCACGTTGCTTGGTCACTCCCGGAGTAGGGGGTTGTTAGCAGGCCTCGGGTGTGAGGGCTGCAGGAGCAATCGTGTGAGGTCTCTGAGGCACGCGGCAGAGGCAGGAGTCCCTTGCACTGCGGGACACACCTTCCCATTACTAGGGCAACACCCTTCCGAGCTGGATGCGCTGGTGCCGCAAGAAGCACAGAAGGGATTGGCAGGGACTTACTCAGTGTAAAAAGAGAATCGCTAGTCGTTGTATCCAAATGAGGGTTCTGTGGGGCAGTACTCTCCTCACAAGGTTGCAGCCAGACAGGGAGAGCATATGCTGCTTCTGCCCAGGGAACACAGGGCTCTTAACTCACTGGGTGCAAAGACACACTTGAGCCACTGAGCGCAAAGCACTGGGTCACACAGTAAACCCCTGGAGGAACACTAGAGGAAAACACAGGGCAGGTAGCAGTAGGCAGGTAGACCAGCACAACCAGACAGCAATCCTAATGGGGATCTCACCTGGCTGCCTAGTAGTGCCTAGTGAAACCAAAGTCAAGGGGAGGCAGCTGGCAGCCGGGCAACAAACAGGAAACCAATCCAGTGAGTCCTTTGAGCCACCTAACAAGTAGCAGGCCTTCCGTCGAAGGTTCAGTCCCAGCTCCAAAAGTGCTCACCATACTTATACTCACAAATGTCTTTGATGTAAGGGATGATTTCAAATGAACCCTTCCAGTTGTAATGCAAACCCCTTTCAACCCAGTCTTGCTCCAGACATCAGTAGGGGGTAAATCAGCCCTTTGTGTAAGGGTTGGACACAACCTATTGACATGTAAGATGTGAACAACCTCTCCCTCTCCCGGCCCAGGAAAACTATCAGTATGCAGATGAATGCAGATGTATTTCCTGTCACACCCAACCATTCCCTTGTTGTGGATGTCTGGAAATGTTGCACAAAGTGTAACAGTCACTCAGCCCCAAACATGGATTGAAGTCTGGCTGCAAAGCACGTGGAGTTTCAAGCACAGAAAGTGACCACTTCTAAAAGTGGTATTTCAAACATAGTAATGTAAACTACAACTACACCAGTAAGCAGGATTACTCACTACAATTCCAAACATACCAAACATGGTAATGCTACCCCTTTCAGATCCGAAGTTATCACTTAAAAGTATATGAGGGAATTCCCAATACTAACTTGTGAGAGGAGCAGCCCTCACAGTAGAGAAAAACAAAATAGTCTGTTTGTCACTACTAGGACATGCAAAACATAAGAGTACATGTCCTTCCTTTTACATACACAGCACCTTGCCCAAAAGGCTACCTAAGGCCTACCTTAGAGGTGAATTAGGTATAATAAAAGGGGAGTTTGGGACAATCAAGCAAGATTTATATAGTGTGACTAATCATTTGCTAGGGTATCCAGGCACTGGGGTACAGGCTGCTCAGGACATCAGTTGATTAGCCAGGTATTGAATCGATGTCTGAATTCCTGGAGAAAGGGTGTGGTCTGGAGATGGAGGGGGAGACTGTCCCAGGACTTTGCGGAAAGGTAGGCGAAGGAGAGTCCTCCACTGTTGCTTTGGTGAATGTTGGGGGTGTGAGCGAGGGGGAGGGAGGAGCATTGAAGGAGCCTGGAGGGCTGGTGGAAGCTGTGGTTGATGTATGCTGGTCCTTTGTTGTGCAGGACTTTGTAGGAGTAAGTCAGAATATTGAATTGGCATCTCTAAAGGATGGGGAACCAGGGAAGTTTCTTCCTTTGTTGTGGACCCATCTGGGAAGGTTGAGGATGAGTCTGGCTGCTGTGTTCTGAAAGTTCTGCATTGTCTTAAGGAGGTGCATGGTGATTCCTGCGTAGAGTGTGCTGCCGTAGTCGAGGCAGTTGGTGAAGAGGGCTTGATTGGCAGTGCGTCTGGTGGAGACTGGGAAACATTTGAAGATCTTTCGGGGTATGCACAGAGTGAAGAAGCAGGAGGAGGAAAATGCATTAATCTGGTTCTTCATGATGAGTTTGTTGTCCAAGGTGATGTTGAGGTTCCAGGCATGGTTTGGGAGGGTGGGAGTGGGTCCTGGTGCAAAAGGCCACCAAGAGTCACCCCATGGGAAGGTGTTGTTCCCAAAGATCAGAACTTCATTCTTCTCTGTGTTGAGCCTGAGGTAGTTGCTCGGCATCCAGTCGGCAATGCTGGTCAAGCACAGATGGAAGTTGGCCCTTGTGGTGGATGGGTCTTTGGATAGAGAAAAAATGAGCTGGGTGTCATCTGCATAGGCGATGATGTCTAGTTCATGGTTTCTGTCGATGTTGGCCGAGGACCATGCAGATATTGAACAAAGTAGGGCTGAGGGATGAGCTTTGCAGGATGCCACAGATGATGTTCTTGGGTTCTGACTTGAAAGATGGAAGGTGTATTTACTGTGTTCTTCTAGTAAAGAAGGATGCGATCCATTTGAGGGCTCAGTCTTGGATTCTGACCTGAGGAAGTCTCTTGATCAGGATGTGGTGGGACACAGTGTCGAAAGCTGCTGGAATGTCGAGGAGGCAGTTGCTTCTTCTCTGTCGAGGAAGTTTCTGATGTTGTCTTTGGCTGCATTCAGGGCGGTTTCACTGCTGTGGTACATGTGGAATATGGATTGGGATGCGCCAAGAGGACTGTTGTTCTTGAGGTATTCCAAGAGTTGGAGGTTAATGGCCTTTTCGAGGACTTTGGCAGGAAAGGAGAGCCAGGAGATGGGCCAGACTTTTTTTAGCTTGTTGGGGGCAGTGGATGGTTTCTTAAGACTTCAGCATGTTTCCACTCATCATGGGAGTTGGCCTAGGTGATAGTTGTGTTGCAGATGGCTGTGAATTTGTTGCTAATGGTCTTGCTACTGAGGTTGCACATAAGGTTGGGGTAGGTGTCCGTGGGTGATCCTGAGTGGATGGAGTGCATGATTTCAGTGGTCTGCGTGGTGAGTTGGTCCCAGGTGGTGATCCGGGATTCGGAAGTTGCAACTGAGGGGTCAGGGAGGTTGAGGATGTCACCGGGGTCAGGCTGGGGCTCAATGTTTTTATAGATGGTGGTGGTCTTGTCATGGAAGAGGTCCGCCAGGGTGTCACAGCGTTATTGGGATGGGGTGATTACGTTTTCCGTTGCTAAGGGTTTAGAGAACTCCCTGATGATGTTGAAGAGTTCTTTGCAGTGGTTGTCACTGGCATAAATGTGGTCGGCTAAGGCTTTCCTTCTTGTCTCTTCTCGTCTCTTTCAGGAGTCAGCGCCATTTCCTTTCCAGTTGCTTGCAGATGGGTTTTGTGGTTCTCAGTTTTGGGGTGTGCCAGGTGGTGTATTTGGTGGATCTCTTGATTTTGGAGGATTTGATGGGGGTGGCTTTGTCGCTGCAGTTGGAGATCCAGGTGGTGACAGCCCGTGCAAGGTGTGTGGAGGTGTTGGGGTGGATGGTGTTGAGAGTGTTGGTCCATTGACTTTTGGATACTATGCTCCAGCTGAGATGTGAGGTGCTAATGGGCCGCTGTGATAGTGAAGTGGACGATTGCGCGGTCTGTCCCAGTGAGCTTGGTGGTATGGCTATACGTGGCTTTGTTGCTGGCTGTGAAGATGGAGCACAGCATGTTTCCTGTGATGTGTGTGGGATCGGTAACTAGGTGGCTGAAGCCAATGTTGTTCATGCTTTCGAGGAGATTGGTTGTGCTGGTGTCATTGGTGTTGTTGAGGTGGAAGTTGAGGTCTCCAAGGAAGATGTAGTGTTTGGTGTCAATGACTAGGGGTGCAATTAATTCAGGGATGGCATCATAGAAGCCGGGGCATAGTCCTGGGGGGGTGTAGGCAAGGGTACTTCTGATGGTACTTTTGCCATCTGTTATCATTTGGAAGTTCCACTATCGAGGTGGTGTCATCCACAGTGGTGATTCAGTGGATGGAATATTTCTGGATGATGGCGACCCATCCCTCTGTATTTTTTTATGCACTCCTGGTGTGCTATCTTGTAGTCATGGGGAGTGGCTGTGATGTCGGTGTGGATGAGGGGGTTGATCCAGGTCTCGGTGAGGAAAACAACATTAGGAGAAGGGAGGTGATGGTGTCCCAGATCTCTGTGTTGTGTTTGCAGAGCAATCAGCTATGGAGCAGGAGGCAGCAGAGTTGTTCGGACGCAGTTGTGGTTGGTGTGGAGGCAGCAGTAGCGTGCGTTTTATGATCAATTGTGACAGGAGAAGAGGCGGTGGCGGCAAGTGAAAGGTCCCAGTGTTAAGCATGGAGCGGTGCAGCAGCAGGTCATGTTGTGGCATCTGAGGTTCAGGGCTTGGAGCTCTTTGGTGAGTATCTCAAGGTGGTAGGAGGACCAGGGCTCCTGGCACTGGGTGTGGTCCAGGTGCAGATGGGTGCAGCTGACCTGGGTTTTGGCACACCTTTGGCGTACCTCCATTAAGTAGGTCCTCCATTAAGTAGGTCCTGGGACACAATTGCAGAGATGGCAAAACAGTGAGAACAGGTGAAAAGACTGGCTAACTCACCAGGGCACAGTACAATACTGGCACACAATGTAGCAGCAAAAGCCGTGGCATAGTCCAAGGAGACCTGCAGGCCCCTGGGAGCAAAGCAGGGATCTGCTTAATGAGGTCACATTGCAGCTTCCATTAAGTGGGTCCTAGGAGGTGGTGGGGCACTGGGTTGTGGGAGATGTAGGACAGGTGGAAAGCAGCGGGTGCGTGGTACAATAAAGAGAAAGTTAGACAGCACAAATAAGGCTAACTGACTAAGGACACAATAGCAGAGATGGTAAAGGAGTTAGAATGAGTGAAAAGACTGTCTGACTCACTGGGGCACAGTATAATATTTTCAGCCTGATGTTAATAGCAGACATGCTGACAGAGTCAAGGAGACCAACAGGTCATGGGGAATGGATCAGGGATCTGCTTAATGGGGTCACGCTGCACCCTCAATTAAGTAGGTCGTAGGATGGGGTGTGGTGCTGGGTGTTGGGAGCAGCGGGGTGGGCGGGAAAGGAGATGGTGGCACAGTACAGTATAGAGAAGGTTAGACAGCACAGAGAAGGCTGACTATGGACACAATGGCAGAGATGGAAAACCAGTTAGAATGGGTGAAAAAATAGGCTAACTTTCTGGGTCACAGTGCAATACCGGTGGCATGATGTGAGCTGCAGAAGTGCTCTGGCAGAGTCCAAGGAGACCTGCAGGTGCTGGGGAGCGGATTGGGGATCTGCTTAATAGGTTCGCGCTGCGGACTCCATTAGCTAGGTCATGGGAGGAGGGCGGGGGGCAGGGTCGAGGGAGTTGTGAGATGGGTGGGAAAGGAGCAGGCAGTGTGGTACAGTAGGGAGAAAGTTAGAGAGCACAAATAAGACTAACTGACTAAGGGCACAATTGCAGATAAGGCAAAACAGTCAGAATGAGTGAAAAGACTGGCTAACTCAATTGGGAACAGTACAATGCTGGTGGCACATTGCTAGCAGCAGAAGCATTGGCAGAGTCCAAGGAGATCTGCAGGCACTGAGGAGTAGATGTGGGCAAAGTCTAAGTAGAAATCTCATGATCTTAGTTCATAGAATAGAGTGCTTGTATTTTGCTTTGATGTATTGTGTACAAAATTATACCTGCCTTTTGTGTTCCTTATGGTTTCAATTTAGCCTCTAAATATTTGCCCTCAGTTGTCCTGCTGGAAAGACTTCAGGCACTCTTTAGTTTCCCTAAAACATTGCTTGTCTTCATACCAACCCTGTGTATCTAATTTTACCATAGGAAGCTGGGCTGACCTTGTGCCTGCCCATCAGGCAGATAGTGGGAGGTGTCTCATATTAATAATTGCCACATTATACATTTTTTCAGTAGTGTGCAGGAGCTCTGCTTTATTTTTATAGGAATCTATTATAAGGTCCATTGTTGATTTTTTACATGCTTCAGCTCTATTATCTTCTTGATCTTGTAATAACTGGTGGTGGCATCTATCAATTACATCATTTAGAGTTGGAAGGTAATGTGAAACCTACAGTAAATCAGCAGATGTCCTGTTCCTCCTACGTCACATTTCCTCTGCCACATTTAGAGTTGAGGGAAGTGCTGAGGCTCTGCATTCTCTGCTGTCGGAAGATCCTTACAACAGGGGTTGTGGCTACACAGCTACTATATTCTACAGACACATGGAGAAAATACCCAGCAGAGCATCTGCAAGGCCATGGTCTAGCACTTATTGACACTTTTGCTAAGAATACTTCTGCCATATTGGCAAGACCTCGTTCATGGATGGATTCCCACCAAACTATCAGAAATATTTTAACATGAGAGGCGTATTGCTGTGCGGCTGATGGAAGCAGAGTTGCAGAGGGCTCTGATGCCCCAGCAGCTTGGCAGCTTGCCCTCCTCATATGCATAACCATCTAAGTCATTTCTTAAAAGTTTAAATCATGATACTATATTTGCATTATGATGTTTATTTATGATCAACTCTACAAGGAACGTTTCTCGGAGGAAGAGTCTTGCAGTCAATTAGTCAGTTTTACATACCTAAAGGAACACTTAGAAGGAGGAGTGGCTATGGACTCTGAGAAAGAGGCTCAGATGGAAAAGCAACCATGAGAGAGACCAGGAGAGATGACCCTAGGCTTGGATATCAATGCCAGACTCAGCGTGGTGCCTGTCTTGAATTGCTGTGCCAGTGTACATAATCAGAGTAGAAAACAGAAGGAAAACTGGAGAATGTCATACTTCCTTAGAGGGTGGGACTTGTGCTGTTTATTGTGAGTTCCACGTTCTTCAAGCTACCAGCCTCCTCATTTTTCAGGATGGATCACAAGCAATGAATTTTTCACTCTTCTGCTCATCAAGGATCTACGCATGAGTATACAAGACCAGGCTCTTCAACTTCATTTCCATGATTTTTAGCACTCCTATTGGTACTCAAAAATCCAAATGATACACCAGTTTGATCCTTCCTTTAAAATCCTAGCAAGGAGAGTCTGGGTAAATGTGAGCACTCAGACTAATGTATTATGTGGGATAACATACCCCATTCACACATGAAAACGTTGCAAGCCATTGCAAGTTTGCTGGAAATGGCCTTTTTTGCGGGGTCATCCCCAGACTTTCTGCCTTTCCCCTACACTTTCTGTTGAATTTGTTTCTGTTGGGTTTACGACTCTGGGCACTTTACCACTGCTAACCAGTGCTAAAGTGCATGTACTCTATGCTTAAAACATGGTAACATTGGCTTAAACACAATTGGCATACCTAATTTACTTGTAGGTCCTTAGCAAAGTGCACTACATGTGCACAGGGCCTGTAAACTGAATGCTACTAGTGGGCCTGCAGAATTGATTGTGCCATCCACTACTGTAGCACTTTAAATATGACTCAGGCCTGCTACTGCGGGGCCATATTGTGCAGTTTTAATCTTTCATTTTGACCTGGCAGGTTCACCCATTTGCTAGGCCCAAACCTTCCTTTTTAGTACTTGTACGTCATCCTTAAGGTAGGTCCTAGTTAGCCCCAAGGGCAGAGTGCACTATAGTTAAAAAAAGGGATATGTACTTTTAAGTTTAACATATCCAGGTAGTGAAAACTGCTAATTTTTTGTTCACTACTGCAGGGCTGATCTATCCTATAGCATAACATTGGGATTACCTTAAAACAACATTGTCACGCCCAATTGGGAAAAGATAGAAATGTGGACTTTGATGTCCCTGGACTCACAACTGAAAATCACAATTTATGGTAAAGTCAGATTTTAAATTGTAAATTTGAAAATGCCACTTTTAAGTTGCCATTTTCTTACTTTAACCTTTCTGTGCCTCTGCCAGACACTGAATACATGTCTCGTTTGGGTGTCAATTGGGCTTTGTGCATTCTCTCTAGACAGCCCCACACAATGGGAGTTTAGGTGTGACTTGATGGGCCTTGATGGGCCATTAAATGGCTTGATCGGGCGGAGCTTAACACTGCCTCACTTACACCTGAATAAACTTGTCTTGTCCACCCAGAATAGGGCTTAATGACCCTGTATTGTCACTCCAACCAGCTTGGAGCCAGGAGAGGGGAGCCAATGCATCTGTACATTTCAAAGGCCTGCCTCTGGAAGCTTCTCCCACCTTCCAAAACCAGGGCACCAGAGTATAAATATTGGACCCCAACCCCACCAAATCATATTCTACTGGAACCAAGTACACTCTTCCAGGACCGCTGCACCTCCAGGAGTGATTGCCACTCTGAAACTGCAGTGCTGTGTTGGCCTACTGCTGCTGTTGTAGGAAGGAACACCACTTTGCTACTTTCTCTGCTGTGTTGGTCTAAAGCTGCTGCTGTAGAAGGGACTGACACTTTGCTGTTTGCTCTGCTGTTTTGGCCTGTTGCCTGCTGCTTCTGTCCTGTGGTGAGAGGGACTGGACTTGCTCTCTCCATACTTGAACCCAAGAATCTCCAAGTGCTTGCTGGCTTGCCCCCTGTCCTTCTGCAGTCACAGGGACATCAAAGACTGCTGCAGCTAACCTGCTACAGCACCTGGACTCTGTCATCTGTGAGTCTATCCTGCCAAGTGGTGCCACCCCAGTCCTGGACCCTTTGAGCTGAGCCTAAAGTGCTCTGCCTTCTGTGGTTTTCATCATAACCTCTGTGAAGCAACGCAAAGCCCCGCAAAGACTCACCAGCTGCTAGCTCATTGGAAACGTTGCACAGAGATATCAAGTCCTGCAAAGCCTTACCACACAACTCCCCGGGATTGACACAAAGTGATGCCAAGCCCCACAAAGCTTCGCCACTCAGCTTCGAGGGATCAACTCAAAGTGACGCCAAGCCCTGCAAAGCCTCACTGCTCAGTTTCTTGGAACCGACGCTGGGCAACATGAAGCCTTGTAAAGCAATGACATGCAGACCGCGAACCAGGATTTAAGGTGCTGTGTTCGTGGGCCCAAGTGGCCCTGCAGCCGACAAGTGCTCCATCGCGGTCAGCCTGAACTTGTGACTTGGTCCTGCTTCAGCACAACCAGATACCTCCGTTTGGCGCTTTGCACATCTATGCGCTATTTTCACCTAAATCTTTAAAATTGCATATCTCAAGCTCTACTTATTGGATCTTTGTTGCTTTGGTCTTGTTTCATTCAGATAAACATTCTCTGTTTTTCCATACCTGGTGTTGGGTCCTTTTTGTGGTGTGTTTGACTGTGTTACTGTAATTAAGTGTTGCATAAATGCTTAACAGAGTGCCTCTGCAAACCTGTGCACACCCTCTGTGCCAAGCTACCAGAGTGTGAGCACAGGTTAATTTAGGTTTCATATCTGACATACTCTGACTTGGACTGTGGTCCCTACTTGGACAGGGTGCATATGTCTGCCAACTGGAGACCCAGTTTCTAAGAATATTCAGTTCCTATCTTGCTATATGGGCATTTTGGTATAAGCACTGTGCCTTCGTTGTCCTGCCCTTCTATGTTTCTCAAGTTATAGGATTATTCTATTTTAACATTTTATAGGGGCTCCGTTATCTCACAGATAATCTGAATCTACATATCCTCTCTCTGCCTACAACATATTAGAACCCACAACCAATTCTCCAGTCTGCGGAGAAATCCTCTAAACCTACTGAAATGAACAGCCCTGCAAAGCACTTAGAAAGGCAAAATGTACACCATTTAAATAAGTATAACAGGCTGCGGCATGATATTTCATTTACAGTTTGCTTTTAGAAATGGCAGCCATCCACGTTTTTCAACATTCTCATATTTAGCACAATGCGTACTGCATTGCTGCCAAAGCGCGGCTTTTCCGAATGGCGCTCAAAGAGCCAACGATTATGCTGGATCTTACAGCCCTGCGAATTTCACTAATGTGTTTTTTGCTGCACAACAATGATCCCAAACCTTCTAACTGGAAAGCCAGTGAGATTACAGAATTAATTTCAAAGACAGATTTTCTGGTTTCACATGGCTAAGGGAAGGGAACGCTCAATCCCCCGCTGCTTACGGGATGTCATCGAGTACAATCCAGGAAGTCATTGATCAGCTGTTCCACTGTTCTGAGCAGGGAACCATTAATTAGCTGGTTCTGAACTTGTTGTTTTCATGGCTTCACCTTCAAGTGACTCCCTAATCCCCAACCTTGTCGCTTCAGCCCCTTTGCCTAACAACATTTTGCTGTGGAGTGAATTCTAAGATAGATATAAAGCACTGTGCTAACATTATTTTAATCAAGCAATTATTAAAGGGCTGTTTGGCCTGTGAGGACATTGATTTAATGGGAATTAGTGTAATGATTGAACTCTGTTTGTGTAACATTATCATTGGAAGCCATGCAGAAAATTGGAATCTCTGCTCTGCGGAAGAGAGGTGAGGCTTTCCATTATCGCGCCGGATGCTAGTGCTTATGGATGCAGCTATTAGACTTCTAGTTTATGATATCAATATATATTTAAATGCTTTGGTTTTATCTAAAAGTCACAGAGTGGAGAAAGTGGGCATCAGGCACAGTATTTACTGCCAGGCTGTTCCTTTTTTAATCAAATCCCCAGACTTGTGAAAGTTTACTGGGTTTTTCGAGTTTGATTTGCACTCAGCTTGCCTTCTGACATGGCTGGACTACGACCACGGTAAACGGAAAGCATATTTTCGAAACTCCCCAAAAAAGTCCTAATTTTAGGTGTTGAATCCCATTGAAGCTCCATAAACATCAAACCTCTTGTTTTTACTCTTGCTAAAGGATCCCAAAATAAACATAAGACTTCGTCGGATAACTATAGGCAATTTTTAATTGGATTCCCACCCTTAAAACGGTCAAGTACTCCGTTACTTAAAGCTCTGGGTAACGCAAGTACGTTGGTAAGGACCCAATGATGAACCTTGCAACTAATAAGCTTAGTGGGTGAGGGTCATTTTAAACAAATAGGGATGACCCCTGAATTCTTATGAAAATTTGTGAGTTCTCTCTGTTTTGTTAAAAGATATTTAGAAACAGGAAGCGTTGCGAAAACAGAAAAAAAATCTTTCCCCCTCCTCTTTTGGAGATTAGTTATAATTTTACCAAAGACAAAAATGCACATTGGATTAAACTGTTCCAATTCACGTCAATAACAAATCTAAAGGAAGAGAATGGAAATAATTTAATGCCCATTCTGCAATGTGGTATTTACGAGCAATAAAACTCGGAGCAACAATTGAAACAGTGAAATGTGCTAAAAAAGACTCGATCATGAGGGAAATACCACTCGCCCCAATCCCGAGTCCCTGGGCGTCCCTACACCCAGAAATACCGGGTGCGGTGAAATCACGGCTGAGCTCAACCTACCAAAAGAAGGTGCAACATGGCCTGGTAATGGAGGACAACAGGTCAAAAAGGCGCGGTAAGTCAACACCTGCATGTTAGTCCTTATTATAGCAACATTATCCAATAACGACTGGAAAGTACCAAAAGGTAATGGTAACTGCAGGTGCAGATTTATCTCCTCGAAAATACTGTGACTGGCCAGAAAGTGTCATGAAACTTGTTAAGGGCCTGATCAACATTCCGTGTAAAAAGTAAATTCATCTGATGTCTGAAGGTAGTGCTAAATCTGGAGAACTAGGCAAAGGAATTTTCATCACCACGTAGATAATATTGTAGAAGAAATGTTCCCATACGATCCTCCTTTGAATTTGTCACTTCTTCCTTTTACCAATTTTCAATTCTAAATCAAGCCTTAAGCCCTCTTTCTTCCTTCCAATGAATGACATTTGATCTACAAGAAGTACAGTGAACCTGCAGAAAAAGAGCAAAATGCCTTCCACCCAAGGCATTCATGAGGAGTTGATACTTTCCACCACAAACGTTCCTTGGCACCTCTGTGTACTGCCTTGCAATCTATGTGTTTTTACTAATCAGATACCGGTCTTTTAAAAGTAAACACATACTCATCCTATTCACGTATACAATACGGAATAATACGAATTTGCAAACAAGCCAACCACTCTTGCGTCTTCAGACTACTTTATCCCTCCCTCTTCTATGAATTTTCGACTGAAACTCACCTGCATGTTAAATAATAGGCAATGGCAACCTTCAAATGTCCAGTTATACTATAATACATATTTCAAACCAGCCCATTCGCAACTGTAGGGAAGGGTATCAACCATAAATTGGTAGTTCATCTGCCCAGGCAAACCTGCCCAGTAATAAAAAAAAATGCATGGCACACAAGGGGAAATAAAATCACTCTGACTTACAGGGAGAAAACGTCCCTCACTTAAGGTCCATTGTTTTTGTTGTTTTGCTTTTAAAAAACATACTCCTAGTTTCGCTGTTTTGATATTGGAATGCTTCCTACATGGTAAGGAGTCATATACTGCTGCCCTGAGTGACCCAACTGCATGTGAAGCATAGAATGCCTAATCTACTATGTACACTGAGACCTAAGCCTATCGAGAGAAATTGGAAAGCTAAAAAAAACATGTTCTGTGACCTAGCAGGGAACACCAAGCGTGCCTTCTTTTCTGACATAGGCGATTGTCTAAATCCTGGTTTGTTGACATGAAGCGGTAGTGGCAGCACACAGTTTTTTATGAAATAATTATCCAGAACAGATCTTCTCTCTGTTTGAGGAGAAGTGTGGCCTACTGGTTTTACTTGTGTAAAGTTCTGCTTTGGTATGACACCTAAAACCATGCACTGAAGTTCTGTGTGCCTGTCTACTTTGGTTAGCCCCTGGTTAGACATGGCACAAGATGGAGGACAGGATACATCTTTCCCAGGCAGTGGAAGTGGATTGCATGCATTCTTGGAGAGCGACGCACTGAGGTTATGGAGGACAGACATAGAGCTATCTCTAGGAATTCTAAGAGGTCTTTTAAGAAGGGACACCCATTTGGTGGATGGTGGGAAAGAGGGGTTATTTGGCAGTTCTATGTTTAAGGTGAGGAAGTTTCTAGCAAGGCCTGACCTTTTGTCTTTTCCTGATTGCTGCTTCAAGAAGGCTGCTGCCTGGTGCATAGCATTCCTACTTCATTGCAACCATCTTTTGGGAAAACTCACATCATCACTTCCTGTTGTGAGAGCCATCACTGTGCACAAAGGCTGTATCTGCAATGCATCCAGAAATATACATTTGAATAGGAACCCCTCTAAACCAGTTTCAGGACTTCAGGCTGTGAATCAACATCCCGAATCTGGAAAATGAGTATAAAGGTGGAATCCAAATCCTCTCACTTTGTTCCAGTTTCAAGGAAAGGAGTGCTAGGCAGAATGATTAAATAGCTGCAGTAATTTGCATCTGGAATCTGAATGACAATCAGTCTCCCAGAGATGAAGGGGCATCACCTGACACCTGCTCAGCTTGTTGGAGAAGCTGTGGGTCTGATGCCTAGAAAGGTTGCCAGCCTGCTCAGAAAGGATAAGAGAGTGTACTGCAAGAGGAAAAGCTTTACAGAAGGGGAAGCCTAGGCATATCTCAAGCACGTTGAATTCCAAGGAGAAGCCCAATGTGTTTGAGTGAGTGACTAGTGTCAACCTGAGCTGAGAGGCAGAGTCACTGAATTTTCTTCAGTGTCAACATCTGAAAAGTGAGTCCACTGCTGCAACACTTCTCTAACTGAAACAAGCACCACCAAGTGATTACAAAGGGTGCATCACAACCACCACAGTGCAGAGAGTTGTTTGTAAAGACAGTAAAACATGAGGCTATGTTAACAGACTCTGGTTTGCATCAGAACTTCATGTTGAACGAACTAACAAGTGCCAATACAAACGTTATGCAAAATATGAACTGAAATGACCTAAGGGTCCCAGTACCCACATAAATCAAGCAGTAAACTTAATGAAGAGCCAATTCTTGCTCTAGGGTTCCTGTTCTATTAGGTATTTGTTAAACTTGACAGCCTTGGTGTGGTCTTCCCCTAAACATTTTGGCTTTAGTCCTCCTGCTTTCTGAAATCAGTTTGTGCTGGCTTTAGGATTATGTTCACTTCACCACTGCTAACCACTACCAATGTGAATGTGCTTTTTCATTTAGCTTGGTAAGATTGGTTTACACCCAATTTCCATACTTAATTTACTTGTAAGTCCCTATTAAGGTGGTACTACATGCACCCAAGGCTTGTATATAAAATGCTATTAAAGGACCTGCAGCACTCCTTATACCGCCAACTAAAATAGCCTTTTGAAACATGTCTCAAGACTGCCATTGCAGCTTGTAGAGCAGTTATAGAGAGACAATCCGACATTACAAAATTAATCTTTTTCCACGCCTAAACCTTCCTTTGTCAGACATATATGTCACCCGTAGGGTAGGTCCAAGGGCATGCCATACTGCATTTAAAAACTAGGACATGTGTTTTTAAGTTTTACATGTCCTGGTAGTGTAAAACTCCTAAATTTCATTTTTCACTACTGTATGGCTTACCTCTTGTATGGAATAACATTAGGTTACCTTATTACATTTAATAGGTGCTAACTTTTGATTGGGAGCAGGTAGAAATGTAATGTTTGGACTCAAAAGAATGGTAATTGGAAATCCTCTTTAATAGTAAAGTTGGATTTTAAGTCAAAAATCAGAAAATGCATTTTCTTGCCCTGACCATTTGGTACCTGCTGATAGTGTCCTGTGTCACATGTCCCTGCTATTACGCGAAGGTTTATTCCTCCCAGACAGCAACACAAAAGAGCATAGGTTAGGGCAGGATGGGCCATCCTAATTGGATAGGTGGGGTGGGAGCTGTTCCCTTTCCCACTTGGACTTAATTAGGGGCTGCCTCCAACACACACACAAAGAAACCCAACAGTAGTATTTTGTCAGGCTAGACTTCTTGGAGCCTTAACAATGGAAGGATGAAAATTCCCACAACCAAATGTGGGGATAGCCTAGATGTTTCTTCCACTTTAAAGGTTGGCACCTGGTATAAATATTTGACCCTCACAGCAACTTTTCGGTATATACTTGGACCTGTGGAAGACTTTGGAGGGATTGCCTTGTTGCTACTATGAGACTGTGCTGCTGCTTGACGCCTGCCTTGTTCACCAGAGGTGTTTCCTGTTGCTTGAGGAATGTCTTGCTGCTTGGACCCAGGAATACCTGAGTGTCTCCAGGGGCTAGTATGTTGGCCTATGTGTGAACTAAAGTGATATAACAAGCTCCAGATACCTTGACCCTGCTCCTGGCATCTGCTGAAGTAAGTCCTAACCCCTCCCCTAAGTGATGCCAACCAACATATGAATGCTTGCAAGTGGCGTTAAAGGTAATGCAGGTTTACGCTAAAAGTTAGGACTTGGAAAACATGTCACTAAAAAGTATTCAAAGAACTGAAAAGAGACTGTGACCTACCTGCAAGCGGATCTGCCCAAGGTGTATCACGGGGCAGCTTGACTTCACGTTAGACTCCTGCTACATTCTTCTCTGCAGCAGCAAATACTGTTCAGTTACACCTCTGGCCGATGGTATCCAGCCTAGTTGAGCCTTCTTCTTCTACAGCTTGCAGTTTTTTCCCAATGGAGATTTTCAACTTCCAAAATGTTGTCTAAGTCCAAAAGTAAAAATCTTTGCTGGGCTCGACAATGATGGCCTTCTCAGCCTTGCGATCTGGCTTCTCCAACTCTGAGATTTCTTCTGCCATTGTCATAGGCTTCACAGAGACTTCATCCAGCGCTCTTCAGCAACTACAGCTCCTCCTCAGAGACAGCCTGCTACATTGTCCCACTGTGCCTTCTCCTGGACTTTTCTTCAAGAAATTTCCCAAGTCAGAAGATAAGCCGAGACTGGGAAGAATCCACATCCTATATCCCACCCACACTCCATCGCAATCAGCCTTAATTTTTTACTTTCTCTCGGTCTTGTGATACCAGATAGCCAGGGTCAGTGCTTTGAGCTTTAAACTACTAGATTTCACTACAAACTTTCACAATTTATAAGTCTGGGTCTCCACATTGATTTTAATTAATGCTTGTGCCTTTTTATTTATTCATTTCTACTCTATTTTTTCCAATTGGTGAGGGTTCTTTTCTTGGGTTGTGTTTTCACTCCATTACTGTTTGTGTGCTGCATAAATATTTTACAATGCATTTAAGTTAAGCCTCACTTCTTTTGTACCAAGCCAACATAAGGCTAAGCACAGGTTAATTTAGTGACTTTTTGTGGTTCACCCTTACAAGGATTCTGGTTGTTGCTTGAATAGGGTTTCCACCCCCATAACCAATAACTCAATTTCTTACAGTAATTATAGAGCATTGGAAGCTGTCACCTCTGTGTTAAACCAAAGTAGTGGGGCAGGATCTGCCACCATTGAACTAGGATATTGTAGTGAGTGTGGAAACTATAAGAATTGGTTTTAACCCATGGTGTTATAAAACCCTGGAGGTGAATCCCATTATGGTGTGCAGTTTTTCACATTGCTGAGCTATAGTCAAACTTTCTTTTTTTCTAAAATAAGCACTGGGCTGCACAGTAATTTAATGTGTCTATTGTTTGGCTATTGAGTTCTGAGTATTAGCCCTCACACAACGTCCTGAAAAAGTATTTGACTGTTTGCCCTCAATACCATGAGATTCAAGTGCAGAAAGAGTTTACTTGGCCCAATTAGCAGAGCTGTTGTAGGACTAGCCCTCAGGACACCAGAGAAAAACAACCCTACGCACCACAGGTGTGGACTGTCCTTGCCTCCCCTTTGACCCCACTCCACTTTAGCCCCCCCACATGGGGTTTGACAGTTTCTTTTTGAAAAATAAAACAATGTGCAGATAGTAGCCATAACAACATGGCTTCAACTCAATAAAGTACTCTGCCTTCATCGTACACCTGCACCAGTAGTCATGGAGGCAATGAAATCCCCGAAAGGCAGACAGGGATCTCAAAATAAGGTGTTTGGCCCTTCACTAGGAGAGGCGAGGTCAGAGTCTCCGTGGAACTTATGAGTTGATTACTTTGTCAAATTACCCATTATGTCTACTTATTGAGTTTTACTTTGCTGCCTATTTCTTAGCTCATCCCATCAGATATCAAATGTAGTGGAATTTTTCCCCATCCATCTTCTAATCAGTTTGTAACAAATATTATTGCTTAATAGTCAAAGTAAGTCATGGAGACTTAAACTGCTACCCCAGTCTCCTATACACATTAAATATTGTCAGCAAATTCTAAATTAGGTCCTATGTCCTATTTGCTATTGCATTGAAAGTGTTAGGAGGCAAACTGACTATTTCCTTAGTGCACATGAATGTCCATAAAGGAAGCCAAAGGCTTTGGGTTTGTTCCTCAACTAATTAAAGGATGTGGTGGTGTAACTATATCATGGCTTAAATGTCAACCTAAAGAAGATATTGGATCCAAAATATTGACTACCACTATATTATAAAGGTATTTAGAAGTGTAGTTAAGAATTAAAAATCTGTTCTTCATTGTATATATTAATCTGGTTAATATTGTGGCAGTTGAAATCGAGGATGCAATATTTTTGTAGGTCAATATTTTGACCACTATACAGTGACTTACAGTTGAAATGGGGCCTCCATGTCTTTTTCAGAAGATGAAAACAGATCTTGTTCAATTGGCAATAGTAGCACGTCACAGAAAATATAGGTGTCTGGCAACCAATAGCTACCATCCTTCAGATTGCTAGAATTCTAAATGGTTCCCACAACAATCATCATGAAGAGGTGCGCTTCAAAAGAAATATGTTGATTATTATTTCAAAGTGATTCATTTTGTTGCACGCTTGCATATGACAGCTGATACTTTTGTCCTTCCTAAATAGAATGCAGGAATGACTTAGCCTCGGTTTCCCCCTTTAAGGTTTATGTTAATTAAGCTCATACCTTTCTTGGCCTGATACCACTTGCTGTTGTTGCTGTCTGGATTCTCAGAACTCTTAAAAAGCAGTATTTATGTAACAAGAGAATCAGAGTTTAAGCATGTTCTCATAGCTTTTGAGTACCACAATGCAAAAGCTGTCTGTCAGCTGGATAGATGCTCATTGCTAAGACCCGGTCTTATGAGATGTTGCTTAAGTTGACATCCGAATACCTTCTTCTTTTTATGCTCAGTTAATTATTGATAAACTTGATGTGGTTCTAAAATCTGCAAAAAAAGATATGTACTGTCCTAATTGCATAGCATTATCAATTAATCTCGGAGCAAGAGGTCCAGGGGGAGATTCAGGATGCCCATTGGCAAACAGCAGTACATTGCATAGCATTTAGTTATGAAGTTTTGACAGAATGTAGGCCATATTATATATTTCTGAATTTAAATAAATTGCAGTTGAACCTACAATTCTAGTTACTCAGAAGAATACTATGAATAAGGTACGTTTGATTAGAAGGTTCTTAAAACTTATTTTCTCTAGCTTTACTACTTGAAGGTGACATGAATGTGTCTGAGCCAGGGTTGGAATGGCCATACAGAGCAGACAAATGTCCTGACATTATGTTAGAGATCAGTGTGAATATTTCAGTGGAATAGTCACCTTATCATATTTGAATGTATCTCTGAGGTAGTAACACAAAATGTCCTTATGGGAGAAGAAATGATTTGCCTCCTAGGTGATATGCCAGCCTCAAAGTATTTAAATGTTTCATTGATTTGCCCTTTGAACTACCTGTAGAACAGTGGGCGTTTTGGCAATATTCATTGACAATTAGCTTTATCCTATTTTAAAGAACGATTTCTTGAGATGATAATCACCAAACTTGTTGGCTTCTTTGTTAAGTAAGTTAATCTTTAGTGTACAGTTATTAAAACCTTGAAATACCATATCTGGGACAACGAGAAAATATCCACTGCAAACATGTTATATTTATAACTAAGTTAAAATTAAATTAAATTATTACTAGACAGTTGAAAAATAGCAAGGAATTATGTAGGGAAACCTTACAAGTAGTGAGAGAACCAGAACTCTGCTGTTGAGGAATCAATGCCGTAGCCGCTGTGATATTTTAAAAATCTGGTGTGCCTGTTAAGTGTGTTTTAAGTGCCCTTGTGCAAATGTAAATCATGTACAAATGCAACAGGCTTAACGTAATAACTTATCAGGTGTCATAGTTCACGAAGAAATTAAACTTGAAGCAAACACAAATTATTCAGTAAAGTGTTGAATAACTTATGAAAAAGTGTGCAAAAACGATCTGAAAATGTTCAAGAACATAGCCAGAAAGCTATGCATACTAAACAATGTCGAGATAACACCGTCATTCCACTACTAGCTGATAATATTTTAAGGCACATTAAAATAGAGAAATTAGTATTGCTAAGTAATGGTAAATGTAAGTTAAAAGACAAACTTTTTCTTGGGTTAAGGTAAGTGGATACTACTGGATTAAATTATCTATAAGAGATTCAGCAGGGCTCGTGTGTTTTATGAACTTAGCGACCAATTGAGGGGGGTCTCCTATCAGGCAGAAAATAACAGAATTGAAAGAATAGCTTATTTTTGGCTGTTTCAAAGGGGCTATAAACCATTTCCTGTGTTCTTTGATTAACCCAGAAATGGCAAATGGCATGTCTCAAGGTTTCAGATTTATATTTACACACTGCTTTTCTGTTGCTCCAAGACCTAATCCAGCTAGGGAGAAAGTGGGGAGCTGGGGTGAGGCCAAAAGTAGCCGTATTAGTTTTAATATACATTATGCTGGATAAACGTCAATATTTTTGTGGACCAGACAGTTTGTAGCTTTTAATAACTAGCCAGACGTGACTTCTCACATCAGGGAAAAAGAGATGGGTCCTTTTTTATTTATTGTCCTTTTGAATGTAGAGAATAGCAGTATAGCACAGCTTGCGTACCTGTAGAGCTACTGGGGCAGAACTTAAATAGGTGTGCTGTGACTTTTTGTAGTGTAAGAACTCAAAATTAATTTCTGCTCAAATATAAGATTAAATAATATTTTAGTTTTAAACAGTAGCTCTAGAATGCCAATTGCAATGTCAAGCGTTTGGGACTAAGAATTCTGCAGAAGTGTTGAGTTAACTTAGCTTTTACAACTCCAACGATGGGAGGTAATGTGGGATTTTTTGTTGAATTCAATAAACTATTGAAAGCAACACAGAGAGGAAGCATTGCATTTTAATCATTTCAAAGGTTGTTGGTAGTCCCGTCTTTGACTTGCGTATCATTCTACTGAAGATTGTGTTGATTAATTCCTGAAAAAATGTGCACACCAGACAAATATTTCTTTCATCTCTCTGCTGTCTGAGTGGTGACAAAATAGGAAGAAATTATTCTGCTCTGCTCATCTGTGTTATAGGACTAGTTAAATGTTGCGTGTGCTCCTGGAACAGTCTAATTAAAAAAATAACTATTGGAAATGTCTGTTTTTGAGGCTTGTACATATGTTTCCCCTTACCAGAGAAAAATAACGAAAAAAAGGGAATAACATTGTATAGACGTGCATGAAATTCTGCTGGGACGCCAGAAGACTCCGCTGTGTCCTCGGGCTGCGAGCATCAACTATTGATGACTGGAGATGCCTCCGTGTTGATTAATTGAAATCTCCTTCCCAGGCAGCTCTGCGCGCCACGCGCGGTTCCCGCCGAATTGCACGTTGAGAAGTGTTTATGGCCCCGTCAATAATATGTTTCACGAAAATGAAGAGCGTGTCACTAAAAGAGAAAGTCGTTGAGCTGGCAAGTGGCAAGCCATTTACCCCCAGAGGTGTTGTTGGGGCGGGCTTTAGCTCAGAAATAGGTCTACGGCATGGAAGCTTGTTTTACAAAGGGTAGGCGGTTCTAGAAGAACACTTATACCACATTTGCTCTTCATTCACATTCAATTAAATATTTTGATCGCTGTTGTACATTAAAGTCGGTCGCAAATTTTGAATGCTTTGCAAGAATGTTATCGAACGATTTAATCTCATTCAATTTACTTCAGTGCGACATAAGTTATTTATATACATTTCGTTTGTATGATAGAGAATGGCAGGGTGTTAGCCGACTAACGACTCTAAAATGTGTTTTAAAAGCGTGTGTCTCAGTGGTTCACAATCATGTAGTGACCTAGATAGGCCCCGGGCATTTGAGCAGAGTGTGAAAAGCATTGTTTGAAGGTTGTTGAAACACTAAGCTCTTGACTTTTAATGTAAGCTTACAAAGCAGTGACTGAGGGTAAGCAGCGACCGGCTGTCATTCTTTTTCAGACTACATAGTGTTAATGGTCTCTGAAGGTCATTTCTCTGCTAATACTTAAAACTACTCACTCCCAAGCAACAGGGGTGGCTCCTCCATTAGGGCGGAGGAGCGTCACCCCCCTGCCAGCCGGCAGTTGCAAAACCTGTCAAAGAAAAGGATAATAAACTTTGTTTATTATCCTTTTCTTTGAAAGGGGCGGGGCCACGGGGTTGACGAGTGAGCACTCCCCCTCAGAGTGCAGGTGTATTTGGCTGGCCGTAACGGGCCGGCCAAACACACATGCACAGTAGCTCTCTGCATTGCCGGGCTTGAGAGAGCTTGCACAGGCTCCCAGTTTGCCTCAGAGAGCTCTGGCTGGGCGCTCTCAGCCAATCCTGATGCTGCTTTGAGCAGCGTCAGGATTGGCTGCAAGGCAGGCTGGGAGCACCGACGAGGGACAGAGGAGCAGGGTGTGGCAGAGGAGGGAAGTGTTTTCTTTTTCTTTAATTTTTATTTACACTCACCCGCGCGCGCGCCACCCTGCCCCTTCTCATTGTCGCAAACCGCGACTACCAAGCAAGTAGGGGGTTCCTGCCTGATCATGATTCCGGCAGCATTTTCTGAGGGGAATCATGCTGAATTTGTCATGGTATCGTTTTCCGACACCAGGACATGGTTCAGCAGCGTCTGCACATAGTCTGCGTTCAGTTGGGAGCGACAACCTCTAAGCAGCAAGGGGGCTTTCTTATTTTCACTTCCTGCCAGGGCATAACAAGGGGCTTATTTAAAGGGCCATTAGACATTCTATTGACCAAGTATCACCCTGGCTAGGAACCTATTATCTGGATGCCAAAGCAATGGAAGAAAACAAAGGCATATAGCTTATCACTTAACAAGTACTTTAGAGAAATTTACTTGGAGGCAAGGTTTTGACTTTGTTTACCCCCTTATGTAAGAGTTGTACATGCACAGTATGAATGCAAGATTTATCTGTGTGAATGAGTAATTACACAAATAACTATTTAAGTGGCATTTACTATATTTTTATTTATTTAATACTTTTACAGCCCTACTCATCTGAGTGTATGGTGTGAAAGCGCTTTATATCACACAAAGAGGCACTGTAAATCATGCAAGTGTGTAAGTCGATATATAGGAAATATTACATAAGTCATTGAGGGTTACAAGGGGTAGGAATCACATATTGTCCTTACTTGATCAAATTATATGTTAAGAGCGAAAAGTCAGAAGAAACACAAAGTCAGAATATAAAACATAGTGCAGTGATTGAGGATGTCTGTATTAACAAGACTTTTTTACTTCCCAGAGGAAACTTGTTTTTGAAATCTTAGAATAACAACAGACTGAGAGTAAAAAACAATTTCAGTTTGCATGCAGCTCTTTGATGCCAGTAAAAAGGTCACTGTGATATTTTAAAAGGATTGCTATTTATTAACTGAAAGTAACAAAATAAGTGTCAGAAGCAGTAGCCCATTTATCTAGCTACATAAAATACACATCTGTGATCTGCATGTTGCAGGATGTGCTTTAAAGCAGACACATTAACCCTCTACGCTACTTTTTGTGTCAAAAATGTGACTGAACAAAACACAGTTGTTGGACCTGGCTTTTTGACAGGGACATCCCCAAACTTTTTGCCTCCTTCCTCCTATTGTTTCTGACCTGTTGTTGTTGGCTTTTGACCTCTGGGCACTTTACCGCTGCTAACCAGTGCTAAAGTGCATATGCTCTCTGTATAAATTGTACTACTGATTGGTTTATCCATGATTGACTATTTAATTTACTTGTAAGTCCCTGGTAGAGTGCACTACATGTGCCTAGGGCAGGTAGATTAAATGCTACTAGTGGGCCTGCAGCACTGGTTGTGCCACCCACCACAGTAGCCCCTTAACCCTGGCTCAGGCCTGCCATTGCAAAGCCTGTGTGTGCAGTTTCACTGCCACTTCGACTTGGCATTTAAAAGTACTTGCCAAGCCTAGAACTCCCCTTTTTCTACATATAAGTCATCCCTAATGTGTGCCCTAGGTAACCCCTAGAGCAGGGTGCTGTGTAGGTAAAAGGCAGGACATGTACCTGTGTAGTTATATGTCCTGGTAGTGTAAAACTCCTAAATTCGTTTTTACACTACTGTGAGGCCTGCTCCCTTGATAGGCTAACATTGGGGCTGCCCTCATACACTGTTGAAGTGGCAGCTGCTGATCTGAAAGGAGCAGGAAGGTCATATTTAGTATGGCAATATAAAGTCCTGCTGACTGGTGAAGTCGGATTTAATATTACTATTCTAGAAATGCCACTTTTAGAAAGTGAGCATTTCTTTGCACTAAAATCTTGTTGTGCCCTTCAATCCACGTCTGGCTAGGTTTAGTTGACAGCTCCTTGTGCATTCACTCAGACACACCCCAAACACAGGGTACTCAGCCTCACTTGCATACATCTGCATTTTGAATGGGTCTTCCTGGGCTGGGAGGGTGGAGGGCCTACCCTCACACTAAGGACTGCCACACCCCCTACTGGGACTCTGGCAGACAGGATTGATCTGAAAGGGGGCTTGGTGCATTTCTTAGACACTCTTTGAAGTCACCTCCACTTCAAAGGCACAACTTAGTATAAAACAGGGCCTCTGCCCTACCTCATCAGACACTTGTTGGAGAAGAAACCTGAACCAGAAACTACATCCTGCCAAGAAGAACTGCCTGGCTGCTCAAAGGACTCACCTGTCTGCTTTTCTACAAAGGACTGCTGCCTTGCTGTTGGCCTGCTGCCTTGCTGAACTCTTGCCTGGCTGTAAAAGTGCTCTCCAAGGGCTTGCCTCCTGTTCCCTGAAGTCTCAGGACCAAAAAGACTTCTCTCTTCCTCTTGGACGCTCCGTGCGCCGAACTTTTCGACGCACAGCTTGTTCAGCGGCAAGAAAAACGCCGCACACCGACGCTGATCAACGCGACGCCTTCGGGACGACCGAAACTTTGACGCACGGCCTCGCAAGGACAACGCCGCCCGACTTCCCGGGAGAAATCGCCGTGACGCCTGCCGTGAGATCGAAACTTTGATGCACGGCCTCGCAAGGACAACGCCGCCCGACTTCCCAGGAGAAATCGACGCGACGCCTGCCGTGAGATCAAAACTTTGACGCACGGTCTCGCAAGGACAACGCCGCCCGACTCCGCAGGAAAAATCGACGCGACACCTGCCGTGAGATCAAAACTTTGACGCACGGCCTCGCAAGGACAACGCCACCCGACTCCGCAGGAGAAATCGACGCGACGCCTGCCGTGAGATCGAAACTTCGACGCGCAGCCCCGCAGAACGACGCGCAGCCGGAAAACAAGCAGGAAAATCCACGCACAGACCCGGGACATCTGGTAATCCCTGCGACCCACAGAAAGAGACTGTCCGCGCGCCGGAAAACGACGCACGACTTCCCCGCGTGGAAAATAACAACGCAAGTCCGTGTGTGCTGGGGAGAAATCGACGCACACACCCTTTTTCCATGCACCTCTTCCTTTGTGGCCCTCTGAGGAGATTTTCCACCAGAAACCAGGTACTTTGTGTTTGAAAGAGACTTTGTTTACTTTCTAAAGACTTAAGACACTTTGGCCCTCATTCTGACCCTGGCGGTCTTTGACCGCCAGGGCGGAGGACCGCGGGAGCACCGCCGACAAGCCGGCGGTGCTTCAATGGGGATTCCGACCGCGGCGGTAAAGCCGCGGTCGGACCGGCACCACTGGCGGGGTCCCGCCAGTGTACCGCGGCCCCATTGAATCCTCCGCGGCGGCGCAGCTTGCTGCACCGCCGCGGGGATTCTGACCCCCCCTACCGCCATCCAGATCCCGGCGGTCGGACCGCCGAGATCCGGATGGCGGTAGGGGGGGTCGCGGGGCCCCTGGGGGCCCCTGCAGTGCCCATGCCACTGGCATGGGCATTGCAGGGGCCCCCGTAAGAGGGCCCCTACATGTATTTCACTGTCTGCTGCGCAGACAGTGAAATACGCGACGGGTGCAACTGCACCCGTCGCACAGCTTCCACTCCGCCGGCTCGATTCCGAGCCGGCTTCATCGTGGAAGCCTCTTTCCCGCTGGGCTGGCTGGCGGTCTGAAGGCGACCGCCAGCCAGCCCAGCGGGAAAGTCAGAATTACCGCCGCGGTCTTTCGACCGCGGAACGGTAACTTGACGGCGGAACTTTGGCGGTCGGCCTCCGCCGCCCGCCAAGGTCAGAATGAGGGCCTTTATATCTCTTTTCAGTGATATCTTTACAAATTCATATTGCAACTTTGATAGTTTTGACCTGAAGATACCCAGATAAATATTATATATTTTTCTAAACACTGTGTGGTGTATTTTTGTGGTGTTATGCTATGGTGTTGTATGAATTATTGCACAAATGCTTTACACATTGCCTTCTAAGTTAAGCCTGACTGCTCGTGCCAAGCTACCGGAGGGTGAGCACAGGCTGATTTTGGATTGTGTGTAACTTACCCTGACTAGAGTGAGGGTTCTTGCTTGGACAGAGGGCAACCTGACTGCCAACCAAAAACCCCATTTCTAACAACAGTACTCTTCCAGAATTACATTAACTACTAGAGTTATCTTACTGTTATTAGAATCCCCTCAAAATTGTTGGACACACACACATTTCAGCAGCAGTTGTCTTAACCCTGTAAGGTAATTTAAAATGCAACGTTTTGTGGCTAATTCAGTAAGCTAGAGCTGATTTACTGTCACATATATCCCTGCTGTCAATTTCTTTGCAGCAACTCTTTTAAAAAAAACATGTATACATTGGCTGCAGACTGTGCTTTTCAAGCTCCACCCTCTTGACGAGACCCCTTTTTCCACTGCCACACCTTGACCATCAGCGTATGGGTTCCTGGAGTGAATGTTTTCCAATTCCAGCACTGCTCCCAAGCATTTATGGTGTTTTGGCTTAATTTTAAGAATAACTGTACATTTTTACAGTGGCTCTTATACGCTTGTTCCAGATGATATTCAAATTCAGCTGATCTTGCAAATCTGCCAGGGGTTCATGTCATTGGTATTGCTGGTCAAAAGTATCACCACCAGTATGACATTGTGGGCTTGGTAATCACAAAAACTGGCAAAAGAAAAATAGCTAGAATTTACAGCTGTTCCACATAGTGGCACTCCCCCTCCCCTCAAAGAGTTCCTTTTTAACCCTCGCAGTGAACAAGTATCCCAGGACTTCAAAGTAACAAAAGTGGAAATCTATGGAAACTATGGGTAGGTCTGATGTCATGATCTATGCAAAAACATTGTTCACATAACAAAAACTTTAAAACTTTGCACACTATTAGAAAAAGCACTGTGCTTGTCATTGTCATTATGTACTGTAGACCATACATAAAAACTTAGGGCCTGAGTTAGAGTTTAGCGGATGGGTTGTCAGTGACAAACGTGACGGATATCCCATCCACCATATTACGATTCCCATAGAATATAATGGGATCATAATAAGGCGGACTTTAGATCCGTCACTTTTGTGACAGAGTAACCACATCTGCCAAATTCTAAATCAGGCCCTCAGGCATAGCATGTGCTACAATTGTGTTTCAGTGATATAATTTTCCTGGCCTCAAATGAAAGAACTGACAACTCCCAAATCACTACTGTTCATGATTCAATAAATTCATCTTTTTGTTTAAGCCACATTCTTATAGTTTTTCTTGAGTTTGATAAACAATTGTTTCCTCTCTGTTCTTCAGCTTTCTCTAGTCCAGACAGTGCATTCAACCAATGATATCCACTGAAATAAACACGTCAGGTCTTAGAATGCTGGTCTTGGAATTACAACGACCCTAGCAATTCTTTCCTGTTCATTCTAAGCCATGCTTCATGTTGAGCATCTTCCTCCTGACTAATCTCCACTTTATACCCTGTGAGAGCATTAATCATTGTTGTTGTCCCACATGCTACTTTTTATGTCTGCTTACTGCTGTGCTAGTGATGTATTGAAAAGTACAGAACATATTGTATTGCTGTAGGTGGGGATGAATTAAGGCCTGGCTTCATCGCACAAATGCCTTCCCTCACACGACTTGTCATTCTACTGTAAATACATTTCAGAATTGTGTTTGCCTTCTTTGTTGTCTTTGCGTGTGTGTTCTCCCCCGCTGCAGACACTCTGTAGAACCAAGCTATGGATCTTTTCCGCATGGTTGACAGCTTGGTGCTTGTAAACTGGAGCAGAGTCATTTCAGGATTCCTCTCAGAATTGAACACTGTTTTGTGGGGAACAATAATTGGATTTTAACCAGACCCTTTATGAAATTTATAAAATTCTGCAGTGTTAAAATGGCAGCCACTTATCTGCATCACACATCTGTGTTTTGCAAACACAGAGTCTGATTTCAAGTGGCCTATCAAAGCGCAGTCCCTGCACAAACACCTGTTTGTTCAGGGATCTTAATCACCAGTGGTGCAATGCAATGGTGAAATGTTTGTTGCACCCGGTATTTACTAGGTGTGAAAAAAAAGCACCCTTTCAGTGCCAGATTACCAAATAGGCAAAATAGGCAGCAGTCTATGGGCCCCATTCCTTTTAGGGGCTCCGTGACAACGGATCAAAATAATATTGATTTGATCTTGAAAGAAAATTACAATCATCCTTTCTTAAAGTTTTTCCACAAGATAGAAAAATATGAATCAACACAAGGAACGAAAACTTTATAATAAAATCTCTATAGACAAAATACTGTATTCTAATGTATCATTAACAACTTAGGGGCAGATGTAAGAAAAGTGGCACTACACACAATGCAGCGCCACTTTCCTTGCACCCCTTAGCGCCCCACTACTGCCACCAGGTCTGCGCCGAATTTAAAATACGGTGCAACATGGCGCAGGTAGGGGGCAATAGCGTCAGAATTTTTTACACTAATAATGTACTGTTCAGGGTTAGCACCAAGATTTTTGGCACTAACCCTGAACAGTATAAATAATGGTATGCCCCTTTTAACACCTGCTCTGAGCACCTGTTAAAAATCAAAAAAAAAAATGACGCAAAGAATTCTTTCAGATTTCTTTGCACCATTTTTCTCCAACCTAACAGGGGAACACCCCCTTTCATACATTATACCTGGTGCAGGCATAATGTGGCACAAAGGGTTGCACAGTGTCGCAAATCATGCATTGGGCCACTTTATAAACCTGGTACATAATATCGCAACAATAGCGTAAAAAAAATTATGCTAATGTGGCAAGATTATGGCGCAAGGGGCTCTTAAATCTGCCCCTTAATACCTACGGTGCCTTGGACGAGCTGGTCTCGCCCTTGGCCACTGTTCCTGTGTGCCGGGGATAAGACCAGCTCGTCCTGCACTGGGCCCACGGGGGAGCACTAGTGCACCCACCCACACTCCTCTTCAGGGATGGAAGTGGAATTGCTTCCCCTTCCACCCAGCCCCCCCCCATCACCCCACAGTGACGTCTGATGATGTCAGAGGTCACCTCCAATCGTTCTGGGAGGGGGCAGGCAGAGACATCGAAAGAAAGGAAAGGTGTTAGACCTCACAGCCTTAGGGTGGTCACCCCTAACCTTTTGCCTGCCTCCCTCCACTTTTTAGATACTGTTTTTGCTGGTTTTAAGACTCTGCACACTTTACCACTGCTAACCAGTGCTAAAGTACATATGCTTTCTCCCTTTAAACATGGCAACATTGGATCATACCCAATTGGACTGTTTAATTTACTTATGAGTCCCTAGTAAAGTGCACTATATGTGCCGGGGGCCTGTAGATTAAATGCTACTAGTGGGCCTGCAGCACTGCTTGTGCCACCCACTTCAGTAGCCCCTTAACCTTCTCTCAGGCCTGCCATTGCAAGGCCAGTGTGTGCAGTTTCACTGCCAATTAGACTTGGCATTTAAAAGTACTTGCCAAGCCTAAAACTCCCCTTTTCTTTTTCTACATATAAGTCACCCCTAAGGTGTGCCCTAGGTAACCCATAGGGCAGGGTTCTGTGTAGGCAAAAGGCAGGACATGTACCTATGTAGTTTACATGTCCTCGTCGTGTAACACTCCTAAATTTGTTTTTACACTGCTGTGAGGCCTGCTCCCTTCATCGGCTAACATTGGGGCTGCCCTCATTCATTGTTTGAGTCGTAGCTGCTGATCTGAAAGGAGTAGGAAGGTCATATGTAGTATGGCCAGAATGGTGATATAAAGTCCTGCTGACTGGTGAAGTTGGATTTAATATTACTATTTTAGAAATGCCACTTTTAGACAGTGACCATTTCTCTGCACTTAAATCTTTCTGTGCCTTACAATCCACGTCTGGTTGGGTTTAGTTGACAGCTCCTTGTGCATTAACTCAGACACACCCCAAACACAGGGTACTCAGCCTAACTTGCATACATCTACATTTTGAATGGGTCTTCCTGGGCTGGGTGGGTGGAGGGCCTGCCTTCACACAAAGGACTGCCACACCCCCTACTGGGTCCCTGGCAGACAGGATTGAACTGAAAGGGTACCTGGTGCACTTCTAAGCCACTCTTTGAAGTCTCACCCACTTCAAAGGCACATTTGGGTATATAAACAGGGCCTGTGCCCCTACCAACTCAGACACTTGCTGGAGAAGAAACTTTTTAACCAGAACCTGCATCCTGCCCAGAAGAACTGCCTGGCTGCCCAAAGGACTCACCTAACTGCTTTCTGTGAAGGACTGCCGCCTTGGCAAGGGTCGCTCTCCAGGGGGCAATTATTTTATTAGGCCTATTCTGCCCCCCCTTATTTGTTTACATTGATAAGGGGAGCGATCCCTTAGGCAAGGGACGCTCCCCTGGGGGTGGGGGAGATTGGTTTTAGGCCATTTCTGGCCCCCTTGGGGTCAGATTGGCCTATTTTTATTAGGCCAATATGCCCCAAGGGGGGCAGTAACCAGTAGACACCAGGGACTTCTTTTTTGCGCTAATTTCACGCAAGGGGAACGACCCCTTAGGCAAGGGTCGCTCCCCAGGGGGGGAATTTATTTTAGGCCATTTCTGTCCCCTTGGGGGCTGATCTGCCTATTTTTATAGGGCTTATTTGCCCCCCAAGGGGCCGAAACCCCACCAGACACCAGGGAAGAATTGTTTTAAAAAAAAGAGGGTGGGGGTATGGCCTTACCCCCACCCCACATAAATGAGGATAAAGTTGTTCTGCCCACCGGTGGGCAGAAAGCCTACTAGATGCCAGGGAATTTTAAAAAAAAATAGTCGGCTGGTGGCTACCAGCCAGTATGGGCATGGTTATGCTCCCACCCCAATTGAAGAGGGTAACAGTCTTTCAGCTCTCCCCTGCACACTAAAACATGTTATCCCATGGCAAGCAAGAGGACATTTGATTATTTTGGGTCTTGGTTTTACATTTGAGCCATGAGAGCTTGGCTAACTCTCAAAATCGTCCCACTTGGCATGGTGAGGGCTGCACTTTTTGGACTCTGGGACGCTGCCATGTAGAAAAATCCACAAGACCTAGACACATCCGAAAACTAAACATCTGGGTGAGTACAGGGTGGTGTGCTCCACATGTACCCTGCACCATTTTCTTACCCACAATGCCCTGTAAACCTCCAATTTTGCTGGAAATCACACATTTTCCCACATTTTTGTGATTGAAACTCCCGCAATCTGTAGGAATCCACAAAATTCCTACCACCCAGCATTGTCGCATCTATACCGAAAAAAAATTCTGCCGCACTTGTCAGCATAAAAATATATTTTTTCAAACTGCCCTTTTAGATTCGCTTTGGTTCCCCCTCAATTTTGACATGTTTTTGGCACTTCTATGTCACAGGCACTTTGCCCACCTATTCAAGTGAGGTATCATTTTATCGGGAGACAGAGGGGAACGTTGGGTGGTAGGAAATTTGTCCCGGTGCGGGGACCCCACTCAGAAATGTGGGAAAAATGTTGATTTATTTTGCTAACTTTGAGCTTTGCTGAGGATTCTGGGTGATAAAACACTGGGGGATCCACGTAAGTCACAACTCCCTGGACTCTCTCGGGTAGTTTTCAGAAATGTTTGTGTTTGGTAGGTTTCCCTATTTGGCTGCTGAGCCCAGGACCAAACATGCAGGTGCCCCCCCAACCCCAGCAAAAAGAGGTAGTTTTGTATTTGATAATTTTGATGTGTCCAGATAGTGTTTTGGGGCATTTCCTTTTGCGGGCACTAGGCCTATCCACACATTTGAGGTACTTTGAGGAACACTGGGTAGAAGGGAATTTGTGGATCCTCTCAGATTACTGAACTGTCTGTCACCGAAATGTGAGGAAAAAGCATTTGTTTGGCCAAATTTTGAGGTTTGTAAAGGATTCTGGGTAACAGAACCTGGTGAAAGCCCCACAAATCACCCCATCTTGGATTCCCCTAGGTGTCCAGTTTTAAAAAATGCACAGGTTTGGTAGTTTTCCCAAGGTGAGCTAGTGGCCAAATCCACAGCTAGGCACCTTGCAAAAAACACGTCATTTTTTCAAGTAAAAATGTGATGTGTCCATGTTGCGTTTCCTGTCGCGGGCATTAGGCCTACCCACGCAAGTGAGGTACCATTTGTATTGGGAGACTTGGGGGAACACAGAATAACAAAACAAGTGTTACTGCCCCTTGTCTTTCTCAACATGTTTCCTTCCAAATGTAAGACAGTGTGTAAAAAAGACATCTATTTGAGAAATGCCCTGTAATTCACATGCTAGTATGGGCACCCTGGAATTCAGGTATGTGCAAATAACCACTGCTTCTCAAGACCTTACCTTATGCCCATTTTGGAAATACAAAGGTATCCTTGATACCTATTTTTCACTCTTTATATTTCAGCAAATTAATTGCTGTATACCCGGTATTGAATGAAAACCCATTGCAAAGTGCAGCTCATTTACTGGCTCTGGGGACCTAGGGTTCTTGATGAACCTATAAGCCCTATATATCCCCGCAACCAGAAGCGTCCAGTAGATGTAACAGTATATTGCTTTAAAAAATCTGACATCGCAGGAAAAAGTTACAGAGTAAAACGTGGAGAAAAGTGGCTTTTTTTCACCTCAATTTCAATTTTTATTTTATTTTAGCTGTTATTTTCTGTAGGAAAACCTTTTAGAATACATACAACTGACCCCTTCCTGAATTCGGAATTTTGTCTACTTCTCAGAAATGTTTTGCTTTCCAGCATTGGTTTCACACCCATTTCTGTTACTAACTGGAAGGAGGCTAAAAGCACAAAATATAGTAAAAATGGGGCATGTCCGAGTAAAATGCCAAAATTGTGTTGAACAATGTGGTTTTCTGATTCACGTCTGCCTGTTCCTGAAAGCTGGGAAGATGATGATTTTAGCACCGTAAACGCTTTGTTGATGCCGTTTTCAGGGAAAAAAACACAAGCGTTCTTCTGCAGCCCTTTTTCCCCATGTCTTAAAACACAACAACATTTTCACTGTATTTTGGCTAATTTATTGGTCTCCTTCAGGGGAACCCACAAACTCTGGGTCCCTATAGAATCTCTAGGATGCTAGAAAAAAAAGATGCACATTTGGCGTGGGTAGCTTATGTGGACAACAAGTTATGAGGTCCTAAGCGCAAACTGCCCCAAATAGCCAAAAAAAGGGCTGCCACCGGATGGGGAAAAGGCCTGGCAGCGAAGGGGTTAAGGTTCATAAACCATAGACATCAGATTTACATAACAGTTTGTCTCTTAAAAGGTCATCTTCTGTCAGCTGTCAGTTTGTATAAAAAATCGTTGCAAACTAAGTACGTGTAATGTTTAGCTTTGTGTAATAAAATTGGCCTATTAAAATTGTTGGTTGGTAAAATTAAAAAACGTATTAGGAGATAATTTGCGAGGGGGATCGAAATTTTGACGGCCGAGGGGCCTCCACAGGGTTTAATCTGGCACTGCACCCTTTGTTAAAATTCAGCTGGCTAAACCTGCCTAAGTTTAACTAGGGGAAAAGGCCTGGTATTTACTGAAATATGTGGATTGTGGTGCAGTAAACTTAAAACATCTGGATGTTAATTCCCCAAAACACTGACTATGCACTAACTATCATAACTGGTACAATATTTATCCCATGTGATAATTAATGCATCCAACAGGGCCTACTCATAACCAGGCCCTGAGAGACCATCACCATGTATTAGCTATGATATGTTATGTAGAAAATGGTATGAAGCTGATAGTAATTGTATCTTTACTGAAAGTATGTATTGAAGATGTTGTCTGAGGAATAGGAAAGGGCTCACAAATGTTTTTTAGGACTTCATGATCCTTCCTCCAACAAGCAACATGTATAACACATAAAAATAACTACAACATAGATGTTTATCTCTAAAAAGTTACTACATTATTATATGTCTGGTCCAAAAAAACTAATTTATGTGAGATGCCTTGCATACGACTGGCAGGTATCACCTGCTAACTTGTGTGCCTTAATAGCACCATTCATGAAATTGCAGGAAGCCTTTACCATCTTCCTACTCTCCCTGATGTGGTTCCGAGGTGAATATGATCAACCCACCTGCCCCTATACGGTTCTGTCCAACTGCCTGGTCATCACCCTCTCCTGCAGTTTACAGGGATATTGCAAAGCCACTTAATCTCCTTCATTAAATGACTGGGTGTTTTATCATCATTGCACAATGCTACTGCATCACCTGTGTTCAGGGCTTTAAGTGGATGAAAAAAGTGGGGCACCCCTGAAAGGGACAGGGGCTATATAACTAAGTGCATGGCTTAAGCTTGTACACTTAAATTCCTGTAGAGAGGCACTCTGCCCACAAGTATGCACAGAATCATAACTGCAGCTGGGACATGTGACCTTGCTCTGTGCGCTTTGCAAGGAGGCTGAGGATTGGATGACAACATATTCTGAGCACCTTCTTGTCCCTGACACTCACTTGGTGAAACTCGCACTGCCTTCAACCACAACTGAATTGTGGCCCATCTTAAATACCAGGATGCAACTCAATTCAAATTATGCACTAGACAAGAGTAATATGCTGCTTGAAAAATAAACACAACATCTTAGAAAAAGCAAACAGTCCTGGGGATTGCAAGATTAAGTAAAGCACATGAAATATAAGCAAGAAGAACATGGAACATCTTAACATATTTTTCACCCATTCTTGAAAAAAACATTGAGTGTTTTTGCATGAAAATTTAAGAACATAAATATAGGATCTGAAAGGGACCTATTTTAATGTACGTTTTAAATTACTACCTGATGTGAGACCTGGAGGGACCCGGCCTACTTAAAGCACTGGCTGTATTCAATTTGTCACCTTTTGCCTACTTGACAGTGATTTGAGTTGACATTGAGCCTTACACATCCTATGCAGAAGAGATAATAAATTAATTATCTTGTGTAGCAACGGAAGCTACCTGAAGAGTGCATGCTTGAATCTGGGCTAATCACTCAACCTACACCCAACTGTTCAGAAAAAAATGTTTATTGTTGGGAACAAAGCTGAACCTGCAAAGCCGCTTGTTGCTTGATCCAAACTCTAGAGCTTTAGGTAATGCATAATATTTGAACATTAGAAAATGCTAACTATGTAGGGTGCAATCAATCCATATACTATCAACACTGTGCTTTACCCACTCAGATGTCTATATGATGTCAAAACCTTTATTTGATAACTTTATGAAATGCCACCCATGCTGAGCCCCTAAGTAGCTGTTTCAGATAACTGAATGCAGCAAATTGATGAATAAAGTGATACCCATGTGCACCTGGGAAATTCAAAATCAACTCCCGATACTTGGTTCTGTTTTGCTACAGCTCAGCAGAACATGGGTTGCTATTTGGTGTGACAGCCAGCATTTTGAAGTCACAACTCAAAAGTGGCAACCTATTACTGTACTTATATTGATTTTACTTCAGATGGGATTTTTTTCTAATTAAACTTCAGCAAAAATAATTGTATTTTAAATGCAATGTTTTCAAAATAATATATTTTTTTAAATTTAAAATTAAGTTAATAATGCTTTAACTTTTTAAATTATTCTATATGTGAAATAATTAACATTAATATTTTACACAAAGATATTGTTAGAAATTGGGTCTGTAGTCATCAGAGGTATGAACCCTGTCTAAGAAGGGACCACAATCCTAGTCAGGGTAAGTCACAACATATTCTAAATTATCCTGTGCTCACCCTCACTAGCTTGGCACAGAGCAGGCAGGATTAATTTAGAAGACAATATGTAAAGTATTTGTGCAATAACTCATACAGTGACCCAATGAAAACACCACAAAAAGACTCCACACCAGGTTAGAACAATAGATTATGATCTTAAATGCAACAAGACCAAAATGACAAAAATCCAATATGCACATCATAAGATATGCAATTTTAAAGATTTAGGTAAAGATAGTGGCAATTGTGGTTATCTGGTCACGCTGGACCAGGACAAATTCTCAAGTTCAGGCCAACCACGATGGAGTGTGGACCAGCTACAGGGACTCACTCGGGCCTGCTGAACACAGGACCTTAAATCCTGGTCCATGGTCTGTGCACCATTGCTTTGCGAGGCTTTGTAAAATCCGATTCTGAGAAGCTGTGCATAAAGGCTTTGCGGGGCTTGGCGTTGCTTTGTGTTGATCCTTGGGAGTGGTGCATCAAGGCTTTGTGGGGCTTGGCATTACTTTGTGTCAGTTCTAATGGGCTGGCAGCTGTGCAGCCAATCTCTATGAGGTTTTGCACCTCCTGATGCTGATTCTGGTGAGGTTAGCAGCTGCACGGTGAGTCTTCGTGTTGTTTTGTGGCAGTTCCGATGAATACCTCAGAAGGTAGGGCACCTTAGGCCCACTTCCAAGGCAGGGCAGACTCACAGATTGTAGAGTCCTGGTGCAGATGGTTCAAGTCATTGATGTCCCTGAGACTTTTGAACAGGAGGCAAGCTAACAAGCTCTTGGAGCTCACTTGTGGTGGAACGGCAGAGTCCTTCCACTAGAGTCAGGGAGCAGCAGGGCAACAAGCAGAAAAGCAGTCCAGTTGAGTCCTTTGAGCAGCACCACCGTCTTTCTCACAGAGTCCAGTTGTAGGTCCAAAAGTGTCTGATTTGAGGGTGTCGGAGCCCCAGTACTTATACTCAAATGTGCCTTGGAAGTGGGGGAGACTTCAAAGAGTGGTTTTAAAGGCACCAGTTCCACTTTCAGCCCAGTCCTGTCTGCCAGGTGATCTGTCGGGGGTTATCAGTTCTTCATGTGGGGTCATGCCACTACCCTTTGAAGTGTAAGTGAGAGCCCCTGCGCCCTTTTCAGCCCATGAAGACCCATCAGTGTGCAGATGAATGCAGCTGAGGGTTGTGTATTTATGGCTGTCTGAGTGGAATACACCAGAGCGGCCTGGCACCGGCACGTAGGTACTCTCCTCGGTAACCCCTTTGGAGTGAGTGTGACTACAAGGGAATACCCCTCCCCGGCACAAGCCAGACCAGAGGCCATCCACCCCGACCCCGGGCCATTACAGACCTACCACACCATGAACCACCTGTTCAGGTAGGCCCTTCAATATTCACTTTGAGCACTTCACTTATTGTTAGTGCTCCGGGATCCTAGACCCTGACGAATGCCCCTGACCCACCAGCACTTTGAGAGGGCAGAAACATGTTGGTCATACGTATTCCTTTTTAGACTCTAAGAGACATTATTCTCTAATGAGCCTCCCCCCGTTCTTAACCTTACCAACATGCACCGCATTAAAATGTAACTAGTACTAATTGGTGACATGTATGGTAATTTTATCTCCACCTCACCTGGATCCCTGTAATTTATCCAGTCAGTTTAATTTCAGCACTCCCTCTGGTTCTTATAACCAAGAGGTTGAGTCCGCTCAAGTAGTATCATCTTACTTGGGTGGGGCTAGGTGGTCAAATGATGAAGCAAGACACTATTATGTGTCTGAGACCACCTAGTCCGTAAGGGAACTCCCCCCCCCTCCTTCCCCCCGTAGAACAACACAGCCTTCCCCCCCCAGGGACACTCTCCACCCACACCTTTTCTATTCCGTATCACAAGGCGACCCAAGAGATACCGCCTTTTGAGGGAACACTGACTCGGTTCCACCCTCAACCCCTACTACCCCACACCCTTAGTGGTTATATGAATACACAAGGGGAGCTGTCCCCCGGCACAGACCAGACATGGATTGGAGACAGACTGTAAGGCACAAAGAGCAGTAAGAGCAGAGAAATGCCTACTTTCTAAAAGTGGCATTTCCAAAATAGTAAGGTTAAATGCAACTTTATCAGTAAGCACGAATTCTCACCACCATTCCAAACGTTCCAAACATGACAACATCACTTGTTTCAGATCAGAAATTGCCACTTTAAAAGTATATAAGGGAATTCTCAATGCTGATCAATGAGAGGAGCAGGCTTTACAATAGTGAAAAACAACTTTGGGAGTTTTTTCACTGCTAGGACAGGTAAAACGTACAAGTACATGTCCTGTCTTTTACTTACATAACTCCCTGCCCTGTGGGCTAGCTATGGTCTACCTTAGGGGAGACTTATATGTAATAAAAGGGGAGTTTAAGGCTTGGCACATAGTTTTAAATGCCAAGTCAAAGTGGCTTTGAAACTGCACACACAAGCTCTGCAATGGCAGGGCTGAGACATGGTTAAGGGGTTACTTATGTGGGGCTGAAGACCCACTAGTAGCATTTCATTTACAGTCCTTGGGCACATGTAATGCACTTTACTAGGGACTTACCTTAAACTAAATATGCCAATTGAGTAGGAGCTGATGTTACCATGTTTAGGGGAGAGAACACAAGCACTTTAGCACTGGTCAGCAGTGGTAAAGTGTGCAGCGTCCTAAAACCAGCAAAAACAAGATCAGAAAAATGGAGGTAGGCAGGCAAAAAGTTGGGAGAGGACCACACTATGGCTCTCAGGTCTAACAGATATTTTTTTAAATTTTATTAAACTCAATAAACTTTAACATGTTCCCCTGTACTTTAGCACAGGGAGATCTCCATCCCTGTGGCAGAAACCTCTGCCTATGTGTGAGATGTTACAAGGAGAAACTTTACATTTCTAAAGTAGACTCCACCCCCTGGATTCAGGAGGTGCTATACCCCCTAAATTCAGGGAGTAGGGACATGTAAACCACACGTTTAAGTGTGAATAGCCCAAAAGTTGTAAAGTGAATTAAAAAGTTAAGAATAAACTTACCAATGTATATTTACTCATATGTAAGTTTACAGTTGTGAATATGAGCCATTGTCTATTTGTGTGGATTTTCTATCTCCAAAGATGTTTGTGTAAATGATATTTCAAACACAATATTTCTGCCCAATGGTATTTTGGTTATGGTACTCTTGATCCTTCATCTTGAGTCCAAAGCTGAAAGATGGCTTCCTCCAGCAATGCACCATCTGTTGCCTGCCTTAGTCTACACTGCCTACTCTTGTTGTCCGTTGTCAAAAGGGCTAATTTATCAGGAAACATAGTCAGCTGGTGCATTGTAAAGTCTGTATTTGAAGACAGTGTGGTTAAAAACTGCACCGTCCACAGATGAGGTTACACAAGGAAATGAAGTGGAAGTCCCTTGCCCATGTAACCTCCATAGTCCGTGAAACTTCCTACTCAAAGAGGAAGGAAGCTCCTAAGAATGGGTGATGGCAAGACACTAGGCAAGGCTGTGACTACTCTTTTGTACTAATTATTGCATTAAAGTAGAGACATACTGCATTGTGGGGATGATTGCTTTTTTGCAGGAAGGGACACCTTCCTGCACAAAAAACAAACACAAAAGGTGTTTCCCCTCTTTCTATGTGCGCTGCAGAATGCAGCACACATACAGTAAAAAACAGGGAGAAATAAAGATATTTCTCCCTGCTGCATCACTCTTAAAATGTAAACTTCGCACTTGTATAGCGCACTACTCACCAGTTAGGGTCTCAAGGTGCTGTACGCATACCACTGTGAAACCCCTCCTGGCTTTTCCCTGTGAGGTGCTTACTCCTGGGCAACCCTCAGTGTAAAGCCAGGCATCCAAGAGCTGTCAGGGCCATTGTGGAGATTAAGCAAGCTGTTGCCCAGAGTTACACCCATTAATTAGATTAGGCACTGAGGCAAGACTTATCTGGTCCAAGGGAATTGAGCCCAAGGCCCACCAAGGAAGGAATTGAACCCTGGTCCCAGGCCAGATCTTTGCATCAGGATCTGCCACTCTAACCATTGTGCCACACTTCTCCACCTCTGAGGTGTAAATCCTGTAAATCTTGTATATCTGGGAATGCGTCAGATTCTTTCAGGTTCCATGGGTATTGCAAGGAAGACCCAAGCAACACCCATAGAATGCCCCTTTCACTCAGTGTAATGCGTGAAAGGGGTCAATATTTACAAGGCCATGAATAGTCACGCAAGGTGGCCTCGAGTGGCCTGCTAAATATGGGCCGGCACACCACGTCACTGGAGAGTAAAAAAAAAATGACACTGTGGTAGCGGGCACAGTGTGCCACTAGGGCCTCATGAATGAGGCCCTTAATGTATTGTTTTTAGACTAGGGGCAGAGTTAGAGAAGGAGATCTATTTACCATGTGCTGCATGCCCTTAAAGTTTCCACCAATATTAGCAAGCATAAAATTTGGTGATCAGTTTCATATTTATGAACCTACTACTTCAATATTTATTAAGTTGTTTCCTAAAGAACTTAAAAACGATTTCCTAAGGGCCTCGAAGAAAGATAGACAATTTGATAAATAAACTCAGAATTTAAACTCAACAAATGTAAAGCCAACGCTTAGTGATTATACAGAAATTAGGACCAATACAATATTCAGACACTGTAGCTAGGAGTTTTGAATATTGCTGTTTAAATCCTGGTCCATTGGCACCGACTTAAACCAGTCTATACAGTGCACACTGACATATTTGTTTGGTAATCCAGTCAGAAGCCTGGATTTCATATTTTCAAAACAAAAACTTTCCATTGCTTTGCGGATGTCTTAGTCAAACTGTTGCAGCATGTTGCAGCTGTAACTGTTTGCATTCCCTTGATCTTTACTCATTGTCCATCACCAATATGGTGAAATCAGTAAAACTGTGTTAAGTTAGCATCTTAACCAGTTTTGAATGGTGCTATATTTATGTTCTAAGCTATTTAGTCATGTGAAATAACACATTATGAAGCGTAAGACTGCAGTGGAGCAAGTGAAAGAAGAAGAAAACTGAGTGCTATGTATTGATTACTTTATGTTTCAGTTAAAAGAATGTAAATTTAAAAATTGAAGGTTTGAAAGAGAGAATTTCCTCAGTTTTGTCATGTATTCTCATTGCTTTGGTTTGCATCCACTTTTTAATCATGTTGTACTGTACTGTGTGTATCCTTTTGAGACACAAAGGAAAAGCAGTGTTCAACCAGACAGCCTTAGGGTGGTCTTCCCCCAAACATTTTGCCTTCTTGCCTCACTTTTTGCTCATCTGAAGTTGTAGGCTTTAGGCCTCTGGGCACTTTAACACTGCTCACCAGTGCTAACGTGCATGTGCTCACTCCTCTAAAATATGGTAACATTGGTGTATCCACAACTGTCATATTTAATTTACTTAAACGTCCTTAGTAAACTGCACTATATCTGCCTAGAGCCTATAAATTAAATGCTACTAGTGGGCCTGAAGCACTGATTATGCCACTCACTTAAGTAGGCCTTTAAACATGTCTCAGGCCTGCCACTGCAGAGCTTGTATGAAGTTTCACTGTCATGTCAACTTGGCTTTAAAACCCCTTGCCAATCCTTAAACTCCCCTTTTATTACACATAAGACATCCCTACAATAGCCCCATGGGAACCCATGGGGCAGTATGAGGTGTAAGTAAAAGACAGGACATATACTTTTTAGTTTTACATATCCTGGTAGTGAAAACACTCCCAAATACGTTTTTCACTACTGTGAGGCCTACCCCTCACATAGGATAACACTAGGGATTGCTTAATACATTTATTAAGTGAACTTCCTGATTGAGAAGGGGTAGGACTATTGTGTTTAGTACCTATGGACTTGTAATAATAAATCATCTTTAATGGTAAAGTTGGATTTATGATTCCAACATTAAAAATGCCAGTATTATAAAGTTGGCATTTTTCTGCTCTTAAGCCCTGGGTGCCTGCTGCCTGCCTCCAATACACGTCTGGGTTGGGTGACAGCTCGTCTTGGTGCATTCCCTCTAGAAGGTCACACACAAAAGGATCATTCACCTTAACTAGATGGCAGGGAGAAACAGAACAGGGCTGTGCATGTCCCCACACAAAGAGCTGCCCCCTGTGGTATGACTGGAGCCAGGGCAGGAAAGTCCCTCTCTATAGTCACCCCCACTTCAAAGGTACCGCTGGGTATAAGAACTGGACTACTGACCCCACCAAATCATTACACGTCTGGACCTGAGGATACTCTGCTAGGAAGAAGGACTGCTGTGCTGCTGAAAGGTCTGCCACTCTGCTGGAACTCTACTGGACTTTGCTGGACTCCTGCTTTGCTGTGTCTGCCCTGTTGCCTGCTGCCCTCCTATCCTGGGACTGAAAAGGACTGGTCATGCATCTCTTTATCCCTAGACCCAGAGCCTCCTGTTCTGCAGGCTCAGGGACATCAAAGATTGCCTGCTTCTCTCCTACAGAAACTGAACTATGGAACCTGTGAGTCCTGCCCTGCCAAGTGGTGCCAACACAGTCCTGGGCTGTTGGAAGTGCTTTTTTCTGCGCTGCAACCCTCAGCCTTGACGTATCACCAACGTTGTGATGATCGGAACTGCCACATCCCTCTTGCAGCTGAGAATGAGGACTTTGTCTCGCTGACTGTGCGGTTTAGGATCTACGCTTCACCATCAACCACGGTGCATCACCTCCACATCACCTAGGCTCGACAGCAACACATCACTGTCATAGCAAAGGGTTCAATGCTACACCTCAATGATATCGCATCAACAACTGAGTGGCTCAACAGCGACACAAGCCCTGACAGCTCGGATCGGAACCAGTGCATCGCCTTTACATCGCCTCCTCTGCTTTTTGCATCAAATCTTCGACGTTGATGCAACTCTCGATCCAAGGTACTGTTTTAGTGGAACAAGGTTGGTCCCTGTAGCAAATCCACACTCCATAATGGTCAGCCTGAACTTTGGATTTACCCCAGTGTAGGGCGACCAGTTAGCCCCGGTTGGAACTTTAAGGTTTTAAGCACTACAATTGCAAATATTCGTTAAAAAATAATATCTAGACTTATTGGATTTTTGTCATTTTGGTCTTGTTTTGTTCATTTAATTAAGATCTGTTTTTCTAACTTGGTGTGGATTCTTGCTGTGTAGTGTTTTCACTGCTTTACTGTTTTAAGTGCTGCACAAACACTTAACACATTGCCTCCAAAGTTAAGCCTGCCTGCTTTGTGCCAAGCCACAAGAGGGTGAGCACAGGCTAATTTAAGGTGTGTATCTGACTTACCCACACTAGGATTGTGGTCCCTACTGGGACAGGGTGCATACCCCTGCTAACTTTCTAACAGTCAGGAAAAAAAGAAAGAAGACAACATATCTAGTAACATAGCACATGTTCTCCCCCCCAGTGATTCCAGCCAATTCTGGAGAAGTGTAAAGCACTGCTTAGCGCCACCTCTGTGTAAAAGAAAATGGCACAACTGTGGCACAAAGGCCTTGTAAATGAGGCCCTCAGTGTGTTGACAATAATAATGCTGGATGCAGGCTTCTGAACAGAGATTTGGACACTGACAATTATTCTCTTACAAGTTAGGCACTTGTAACAGGATAAAGAAATGAGCGAGCCAGCCTGTGTGCCTGACCATGGTTTTGAGTATTTGTCTTTTCTTCAGAAGTGAAATAGGAGCCAGTGCTTTTTGATGTTTTCCTTTGGATTTATTGTATGCAAGAGGATGTGTTTCTGTCTATGAGCACCTCTACAGAATTTGGGATCAAACGTCTGTTATTATAGATTAACCACATGTGCACTGGTGAGCATCCAACGGCATGGTTATTAAAAAATCATAGAACATGTTTCTATCACCAAAAGCCTTCTTTATAATTTTGACTAACATGTCTTCCTTCTTAAAACGTAAATAACATTTTATACTGATTCCTACTTTGTCACAATCAAAACTGTATTCCAAATACTGCAACTACCAAGTCCAGATTTATTTGGAAGGGCTGAACTATGTTTTAAACACTTAGGGGCCTATTTAAGAAAAGTGGCACTGCACACAGTGCAGTGCCTCTTTTTTTGCTCCTTTTAGCACCCCCTCACGCCACCATGTGTGCGCCGTATTTAAAATACAGTGCACCATGGCATAAGTTAGGGGACTAGCATCTGAAATTTATACACTAGTCCGGTGCTTTGCAGGATTGGTGTAAAAAATTCAGATGCTTATCCTGCAAAGCACCCAGACACCCATTGTAAGCAGTGGACGCCTCCTTTTTTAAAAAATGTTGCAAGGAAATCTCTTAGGTTTCCTTGCACCATTTTTTGGCACGCCTAATAGTGGAACTCCCCCATTGCATACATTTTGCCTGGCACAGGCATAATGTAGTGCAAAGGGTAGCAAATTGACGCAATGCATGCATTGCACCACTTTGTAAATCTGGGTGGCGTTTTTGGCCTTATAAGACCACATTAGCGTAAAGAAATGGACCTAATGTGGCATTCGAATGGCGCTAGCGTCTCTTAAATATGCCCCTTAAAACTTTTTTTAAATCATTAAAAATGGAGAGAAATAGTTGTCACACAATTTTGTGGTAGGGAGATCTCTTGGCACCGTGTGAATGGCTGGTGAAGCCCTAACAATGTTCTGCATGCTGACTTCCAAAATTGCTGCTTCCTTTATTAGGAAGCCCGTTTTCATATGAGGTCCTCCTACTATGCATATTTGTTCCCAACCAATCATGTCCTGTGAATGAAACCCACATTTTTAAGCATTTCCACAGCAAATAATGGTATTGTGCTGTAGCTTAAGTGGTGCCCCTCCTCCCATGGCACAAGGCTTGAGTCTCTTAGCAGGTGCATTGCCATGGTCCACATCATGCACTACTGACATGACTAATCCAGGTACCTCTTTTCCTTCAATAACTTCTTAGGGATGGGTGGCTGGGTCAGCTTGTCATAGTGCATATGCATAGTTCATATTTCCTGTGTAGTTAGGGTCGGACTTACCTATAGGGCAATAAGGCAGTGTCTGACGGGAAGGTCAGTGTGGAGGTTTTCCTGCTGATTATGCTGATAGTAAATCAAACAGTGCCTGTGGCAAGGTCAAACCCATGTAGTCTTCCATACCTTGTAGAACACTTATACAGCATGTCTCTACAAGTTCAAAACATGAGCCACTTTTTTAGCTATCTAATTCACTAACGGGTGGACCTTTTTTCCTGTTCCATTCGGACTCCATGTGTGGTACATGGTTGTGTACACAGTGGCGTAACATTAGCCTCCTCAGCCCCCGTAGTGCGGAGGGGGGCTGAGATACAAAGGCTACAGTACAGTGTGCAAGGCGGTGGTTCCCTGGTCTGAGAGCTCCTGACTGGGCTTGGAGGGGGCCCCTCCATGCACTTAGGTTGGGGGCCCTCTTAAGTTCTGTTGCGCAACTGAGCGGACATGAAGAATAAAAGTGGAATCTGTATTGCAAAATTAAACACAGTAAATAGAAGTTAATGGTCTGTTACAAAAGCTTCTTCAATCCTTTTGATGTAATTTAACTTAAAAATGTTGTTGTTTAGAATGTATAGAAAATTCAGAGAGATGTTATCTTTCCTGTAATGGCCCACAGCACAATAAATAAACATGTTTCCTAAACATCTCCTTCCTGGTTATCTATACTGATTTGAGAAAACATTTAGTATTTTCATTGTTTAAATTGCAGCTTTAATTAAGCCATATGATCTGTTTTTCAGCTTGGCTGCTGATTGTAGTTATCATGATGTCACAACTCAACTTTAATAATTTATTGCAGTTGAGCAGCAACATCATTATCGTTTTAGAGATGATTAAACACATCACAACTCAACTGTAAAAATTGTGTTAGAGACCACCTTCTATGCAGGAATTGCAGGCTCTTGTGCACTTTTTGGGCTAAAGTACCACCTGCCGTACATTATAAGGACACTGCAAGTCACCAAGTAGTTCCATGACCCTGTAGAAGAAATAGGCCGAAGGAAGATCCCCTTTATAAGATTGTGGAACTAGGTGACTAATAGACTTTTAATGCACATTTTATAAAAATATAAATTGCACATATTAATGCACATCAGAGATCACACATGGTCACAACATATCTCTTCCCTTTCACTGCTTAATTCCTTAGGGACAAATTTACAAGCCCCTAGCACCACTGGAGCATCACACATAGAAAGAACAAATCGCATTGAGGATTGTTTTTGTGCAGGAAGGTGTTATTTCCTGCACAAAACAAATCTCCCCTGCAACACAGCCATCCTTGCACCATGGCGCAGCACACATAGAAAAAGCCAATCGCACTGAAGATTGTTTTTGTGCAGGAAAAATCTCCCCTGCAACCCAGCCATCCTTGCACCATGGTGCGAAGGTGGCTGCGTTGGTGCCAGATAGCTAATTTAGCGGCGGCGCAGGGAGAAACACAGGGACGTGACATATTTTTGTAAATATGGCATATCCCTCAGTTTCAGACCTGACACAGTGAGGCTCTGCCAATTTTGTCACAGCACTGTGCTGCGCCAGTTCTTTGTAAATATGCCACTGAGGCCCATATTTATACTTTTTTAGCACCGCCTTTGCGAAATCTTTTTGACGCAAAATCGGCGCAAACTTACAAAATACAATTTTATTTTGTAAGTTTGCGCCGATTTTGCATAAAAAAACTACGCAAATGTGGCGCTAAAAATGTATAAATATGGACCTTAGTGTGTTAATCTTTCATGTTCATTGCAGGCAAGAAGAACACAAGCAGAATCTGTACTGAGCAATTAAACATACCACAAAACAGTGAGTAATTTTTGCACACATTTGTGGTCCACATTGTTTAGAAACATGCAAAAATGTATTTTTCTTCAAATATCAATAGGGTGGCAAAATAAAAATGTTGCCATACATATCTCTTTTCTGCAGATGCTTTATTTTTGTAATAAAATATATCAGAAAAGGGAGTAGCCAGTTCCTGTTTTTCCTGTATAAAATGCAGCTGTAATTATGCTCTATGAACTCAGCAGCCATTGCAATGTCCAAACACAACTCTACTAACTTGTTGTTGAGCAGCTACGTCATTTCTTTATTGCAGGCCAGTAAAGAAGTCACAAGTTCGAAAGAATTGCAGGCTCTAATGTATTATTATTATTACAAAAATTATTGTATGTCAGTAGTATGAATTCAAACATCTTGCTCATTTGTTGAGGGCTCAGCTATGAAAACTAGTGAAGGATAAATAATTTCCACAGTTCTCTAGAAAGTTCATCAACACCTTGAGAAGAGGATGTGGAGGGCCACAGCTGCTGACTTTGGAGAAAGGGAAGCAGGTTTCAGTCTCCACTTCCGCTCAACATCTTTTGATTCTTGGCAAATCACTTAATTTCTCCATGTCTAAAAAAAATGAATGTCGCCTTGTGCAATGTAACTGGTGCTCATGTAAAGTGCTCTAATATCCCGGGGTCGAGTTTGTGGTATATAAAACTGCAAAAGAATTGAGATGAGGGTCTCTGAATCAAGCTAACCTTTCCAGCAAACTGGGTATGGCATGTCACACATATATATAAAATGTTTATTGTTGAAATTCCAATTAGGACAAATCAATTCTTCAAGTCTGTCTCGTGCACATGTGGGAGTTGTTTAAATGTTGTATAATATGTGTAACCAGATGACTGCATCTCATTCAAGTCTCGTGCTAGTTGTATCTGACTGCCTCACAGCCATACTCACATAGAGCGCCCAGGTGTGGCTCACTGTACATATTCTTTTCTGCATAACTATTTGTAAGTTTAAAGAAAGATCCCCACATTGTATCTAACAGGAGTGTCTCCCAAAGTCTGAGGATTTTAGCATGTTTTTAAAGTTCAATTTTAAATCAATCTCTCACCTTCTCTTATTTTTCCTTGCATTTCTTTTATTACACTTCATTGTTTCACATAAACGTGATGTAGACATGTATTTCTTTATTACATGGCAGTTAAGTTGGACTTTTACATGTCACCTTGCATAGTTTCCATGGGATCGCCTTGTTGCTCTGACCCTGATACCAAGTATGAGCTAAGAAACCTTTAACGAATGCAGTTTGCCTCTTATCATGGGACTGACAAATACAACCCAACAGGCAAATTCCTTAAAGTGGCAAGCATCTTCGATTTTGTTACTAGTCATAGTGGCAATCACTGCCTTTTCTCTTGACAGCTGCCTTGCAGTACTCCACTTTTAGATGTTAGTATGCTCTTTGTCTCTTCAGTAACAGAGGTGTGCTATAAGGTGCTTTGTGAAAGAAAATACTGGAAGAATACCACATACGTATCAAAAACAGCATTATGAATGTTACTTGGATGACTGTCTGCTGCTCATTCGACAAGCCTGATATGGCACTCAAATAAATTAAGAAACTTAAAGCAGGGTAAATATCATTACAATTAATTGTTTTTATTTTTCGTCATTCTGCTATAACCCATACCTTTGTACATCTGCCCCACCTAGTACATTCTCCGTGAACGGCTGTTTTTAACAAATAGCATTGACTAAAGAATATACATGTTTTGGATACTATACATCTTCTTATGGCAGAAAGATGGCACTATAGCCCAGCGAGTTACACACCCGCCATTTGTGCTCTGTACACCAAAAGTAAGAATCCTGGTCAACTTTTCATCTTTCTGAAGGTGGTATATTGACTACTCTCAAAATGACGAGAAATAACCCTGGTTATTTACAGTGTACATAAATATAAGAAGCACGCTTTGAAAATATATTAAAAAATAGGCTTTTCATTTTTTGTAACTTGTGATAACTCCTAATTCCTAATTCCCCCTTCATGATATATTTGCCAAATTGTTATAGTTAATGCATTTTTGTTGCTGGATTATTTCTCATAAATATAATATGTATATTAAAGATTCAACATAGGCATTTTTTCACAAACCTAAAAATTACATGATTGAAAATGTTATTAAATGTACAGAAAAGTCATGTTGGTTCATCCACAAGTATCGCCAAGGTAAAAGCTCTACAAAAAACCTACTGTGTCAAGAAGCAAAAAATGAATTAATGCTAGCTGTTATTTATGTTTTCTGAAGATGGACTTTCAGTCCTCCCCATATATGTACATGTTGTTACTGAAGACACATTTTGTTCCTTATGTTTTTACGATTTCTGGTCATATTAGTAAAGAAACCATGTGGCCTGCAACAAACGTTTAAAGCCTCACTCATACGGTGGGATAAACATGGAATACATTAATCACACCTCTTTGCATACATTGTACATAGTTTCAGTTTTCTAGATAATAGACATCTAGGTTATGCATATATAGCCATTTTCATCTCTGCAATACTTAGGGAAGATATGGGGCCGGGTGAACTGTTGGGTTGCTAAGAATAAATCTTAAATTTCTGGAGGTAGTGCTCCATGCATAGAAAAAATCTATCTGAGAAATTTCATTTACACCAACTTAATATGGTGGAGAGATTGAGGAATATTCTCTTCTGGATTTAGTAGGTTGGTTCGCCAAAATTGAAGGATCTGCTGTTTTGAACCAAAACTAGGGCAGCACCATGGTTGTGTATCAGACTATCATACACAGGAATATCTGTGACATAAATATTGTGTCAGATGATAACTTGTTTCTCTCTGATCTTCATTTTACAATGCGTCTCTGAGCTAGGATTTCTAAGGCCATTCCCTAGCAGATGCGTACATACACCTCCGTTCTGCATCACCTACTGATGGCACAAGTGACTTCTGTTCCTTTTTGCCTACCACAAAATATCTTCTTACCACCTCTCTAATAATGACCTCCAAATGAATGCATTTCAACCCACCGTTTCTCTCTCCACATTTACTCTCTCAAACTTCTACTATCTTCCTTCACTCGAAACATATCCATCAAGTACATTCCCAAGTCTCCCCTCAATCCCCATTAAACTCCACTTCTCTCAAAACCCTGTTTTAGATTTGACTAGAATACTTTTAACTGATGCATAAACTAAATCATCTAATTCACACTGTAGTATCCTGCTCCTCGGACAAAAGGAAGATCCATCTTCTGCCTTCACAGTTGAGTCCCTCTCAGCCTTATTAACCTCTGCTTCTCCTTCAAATTGCAAACTTGCCCTGTTGGACATCAATCTTATTTTTATTCCATTACAAAACTGACAATTAAGCTGGCACGAGGACCCAACTCTCTCTCTCTGTGCTAATCTTAATTTGGCTTTATACTTCCCCGGTCAGACAACCACCTCTCACTCAACTAATCACCAGGCCATGCTCACTATGCTTACAGACAACCTGGAGCCTCACTGTTAACAAACAATCCCCTACTACTCTACAGAGGATCTACTTAACCTTCTTGAAGTTTACAGTTGTCTCTTCTCCTTCCTCAGTAACCTCTGACATCGACTCCACTGATGAGTCCCCTGCATTCTACTATTCAAACACAGAGTACATGTCTGCAAAGGGGAGTCTACCATAGAAATCTCATCAGATTCCAATAGGTCCAATGATGACAGTGATCAGCAAAATGAAAACCTATTCTCTCTACTGCCTATTTTATAAAGCAGACCTGCCACAAATTTAATGACACTTTCATCAACCAAACATGAGATGTTATGGAGACTTGGCTCAAGGTCTCATAATGTCATGGACCTGTTTCCCAATGACTTCTTTATTCATTGTGACTAAGAAAGCAGGCTAGATGGAGGAGTAATTTTAAGAATTAAAGCCTTACGTAGGGCCATTACCACAGACTCATTTGCATTGTTTGAAAGGTTGATGGTTGATACTAAATAGCTTCAAATCCAACTGTTTAGGCCCAGTTTAATTTATCATCCTCCAGGTGACAACTCTAATTTTACTGAACAGTGTATTTAGCACATTACTATTCAAGTTATCCTCTGTGACTCTGATGTACGTTTAGGGGATTTCAATCTCCATTGAGGGGACTCAAATAACAGTGCAGCAAATATGTTCTCCTCGTCTCCTCTTTCATACCTGCTAATCACTTCATTCAGAGCTGCATCAAGCCCACCTTTACCCCAGGTTCAACGTTTATTTTTTTACTCTCAGATTAAATAATACGTGAAGATCCAGTTCTCTGAGACTAGGCAGACCATTTCCTAATCCCATTTTCACTAGTTTCAACTCACGTCAAAACCTATAGTCCGATGAGAGAAGGCTGAAATTGATATACATGTTCCTAAAAAACGTAATTTGAAGAACCTCATGATGCTCTGTTCCTTTAGCCTTCCCCCATCAGTCCCCATGATGACATAAACACCTTTAACTCTAGGCTCAACAAATCCAAGTGTGAACCTCTGGATGAACATCTCTGCTTTACAGCAAAAGAAAAAGACTCAAAGCTTCTGCTACATGATTAGCCAAAGACTTCTTAATGGAAAATACATCACTCAGAGCTTTGGAAACTCAGTGGAGGCAAACATTCTTTCCTTCTTCCAGGGCATCCTCAGGATTGCTGGAAAAATATTTTCCTCCCACATGTTATAGAGCCAGAAGAAATGTCATCAACACAGGTGTGATCTAACATAATTTCTAGCATTTCACATTGCACTTTTGACACAAAATGCCTCAAATTGCACCATTAGGTTATACGACATAACTGACACTTCGTTCAGCTAAAAATCCTATCGTGGGAGCATGGGAAGAATGAGAACGAACTGAATGCAGGTCGTTGTTGGTTGTACCACTTCTGATTTTGAATGATTTTTTTGTGCAAAATGCACCTTCGCAACAGAGATGGGTGCAAAGGCACATTTCCCAATAAGAAAATTTGCAAAATTCAGATGCCAGCTTTTCACTGAACAACTCATACATTTTTGGGCATTTTGAGTAATTTCCATTAATGAAAGTAAGCACATTTTGCCCAAGTCTATTCTCTTATCAAGAATTGCCCAAGACAATCATTTGAAGTAGTGAGAATGGCAGTCCAGTTTGTTCCCTTAAATTTAATGACCTGGCTGCCAAATTTGAAGAGCTTGTCTCATTCTTTGAAAGGAAAGTCCAATTTGTTGAACAATTATTGTCCTATCTTTGAGATTCTCTGAAGCACATAGTTGCCAAATGTAAATCCAAAGTCAGCTGCTTTGCGTTTGATCACGTCTTCGAAGAGGATCATAGAGAAACTATCACCAAGGTTAAACCTTTCAAAGACTTCATTGACCCAGGGCCAGGGAGCATTTCCAAAGAACTGACATAGCAGCTTTTATCTCAGTGGACAGAGAAAATGAACCTTTCTCTTCAGCGATGTATGTTCCTGGATCGTTTGACAATTGGCTAATGTATCAAAAATAATGGTTCACTCCTGGGAGAAGAAGAGGGAATAATGTTACAGAGAAACAAATAGTTGCCGATATAATTTGTAGAAGGCAAGCCCCCAATTAAAAAACAGACACCTGGACATATTATTTGCAATAGTAGTATATTATTGTTAATCAAGAAATAAAATATTGTGACTACTCAGCGCTACAACTGTGATGGTGCAGTGCTATTTGTGACGAATGTGGTGCAAATAATAATTTTATATAGAAAAAGGGAAATCTTAAAGATGAACAATAGGATGCGTTTATCAAACATTATTTCATATTATTATTCAGTGTGTGCTGCGAAGGAGCTAGGAATATAAGCAGTATTAGAGAATAATGCAGTCTATATTGTAAAAATAAATTGTTGACGTTTCGCCCCCAACTAGTTTATTTAACTGGAGCCGTCTTCAGGCCATGGTCAGAAGACAATCAAAAGAAACCAACCCCAAGAGAAATCCATAATTGTGAGGCGATTGGCACTGCATCAAGCCTGTCTGGATGACATGCAAGACGTCCAAGCCCAGAAGCACGAGGAAGGGTTTGTGTGGGAATAAATTAATAAAGCAGTAATCAGACCAGCCTAGCAGCGATATCTGTATCAGGCTAGAGTATAAAGTACAGTACCAGGTAAGGCATAAATTAAAGCACAATCCTGGGCTAGGCAGGCAGGAAATATTTGAAATAATCAAGGCTAAACAACAAGAGAAAGAAAGTAAATACTGCCAATCAAAGGTGGAATAAAAGAGGTGGTCAAAACAAACCGGCAAGAGGAGTTCAGCTTACATTGCTAGTGAAGGACAGTGAATTAGAGCAATCTCAATCTGCAGAGGAACAGAAAGAGTTTCTGGGGTAGAAAGGGGGTGATTAAAGGGGAATTAGTATGCCAGGCAAGGGCCTTCCAGCCAGTATCTGGCAGTAGAAAACAAGCTGGGGATGTCAGCAATAGAACGAAGTTGAAAACTGGGTCTACATGGTGGAAACACCGCACACAGACAAAAATAGGAGAGCTATTTATGGCCAGAGCCGGCAAGCAAAAGACAGACTCTCTGTTGCACTATGGTGCATAGAAGTCCTCATGGAAAAGGGAAGGGCAAAGCTCTTACCATCAAATGTGAATTAGTATGCTAAACAGAGCAGTTCTACACAAACAAGATCCAAGACCCACTACACCATTGATACTTTCAGGTGTGAGCTGAATATCTCCTCTTTCAAATATATCTAATGGGCACTCCCACTTCAATTTGTTGTGCTTCCTGTTCACCTCATGTTCTTTCTTTTTCACTTGGGTAGACCAACTCTGCTGGTCTATATTCTTCTGCTTATCACAACAGTTTGGCTTCTCTAAATAATTTCCTGGAATCTTAACATGATTTAGGACATTTTCTCCTTCCATCTTCCTTTAGTCTTTTACTGTACACTTACTTGTATAGTTTCTGATTGCTTTTGATGATTATGACAATATTCTCTACTGTATCAATGTTCTTAATTTTACTGACATTCGTTTTTAGTTGTACTACATCCTCTACAATACATTCTAATGCATGGGGCCCACGTTTGAATTATATGAAACTGCATGAACAAATAAATAAATAACGTCCTAAATATTGTTTACAATAATATTAACATATTGGGAGTAGCTTTTCAATTATAACCTTCACTGATGCACTATCACTGTAAACAATATATAGAACACAATATTTGTGCAAGGAACTATTCAGATGATATTCTGGTACCATAGCAGACAACTAATATGTGCCACAGTAGCAGACACCTTTCCTATAGTGTTGATTAATCTGGTTATTAAAGTGGGCTTAAATATCCAATGGGGAAACCCCCTGCTCTTGTTGAACCTTGAATGAATATCATTCCATCGCTGGCTGCAATGCTCTAATGGTTTTTTCCTTTCCAATAGGTGGAGATGTTCCGTACACTACCCTCGCAACAAGAATGATGATGGGAGCATGGTGGCTCTTTGCCTTAATAGTAATTTCATCCTACACAGCAAACCTTGCAGCTTTTCTCACGATCAGCCGCATTGAGAACTCTATCCAGTAAGTAGACTAAGATCATTAAATATATTACTGATGTAAGTGTTCATGGTATAACCTTGTAGCCCGCAGTAGTGTACTATACAGATCATAAAAAGCCTGCTCTAGCATTATAAACCTGAGTTGAAGATGAGGGCCAATAACAAAGGAGGGCTAAATCCACAGCCACTGGGATTGTACGATTTTGCAGCTGCGTTGTTTTCCGCATAATTATGGATCTACTGCATTTGTCACATAATCCACCATCTGCAGAATAATCTGCCAATTTCAGCAAAAAAAAGGTTTCTTGCTCAAATTGATGAAAAGTTACTAAAAATGGAGCAATATGTTTTGTTGCACAGTGGAATGCCCTTCGCAAAGGTTGAATGGTCACATTTCTTTCGCCAATTTCTGCATTTGAGTTTCAAAGTGGAACAAATGAAGTGGAACCTTTGGCCAGAAACCATAACATGTGTAAAAAGCCAAAACAAATAAGGTAATACTAAAACAAAATGTGCTGCATTTCACTGCATGATTTACATGTTCTTGCTGCATAATTTAGTCAGCACTGCTGCATACTTTGTCAATCACCTGCTGCATAATCTAGTGGCCCTGAATATAAAGCTATAAGAACATTCCACCCCATGAGCGTGGAATGTCCTAATTTACAATGAAAGCATTCAAAGAGGGCTTTGAACCCTCCCAGAGCTTGCTTCGAATGTTTAACAATTGCAGCTGTATGCAGGGGCATAGCTGTAAGCAGTTGAAAATACACAGCAACAGCTGTGAAATAAGTCTGAAGTCAGCCCTTGATTCTCCTTGGTCTCCCTGATTCTCCATGAGCTCACTTCCCCTTTTGAGCTGAGCCGAGGAGACCCAGGAACTAAGCAGAACCCCTCTCCCCCATTCTGAGGTTCCAGTGAAACTGTGCGCCACAGGAGGGGGAGGCTCTTGTGTGCTCTGGTCCACAGCTTCTTTGAACCCCCTGCCCAATTCATATATCTTAGGGAGGCAGGGGAAAGAGAATGGCAAAGGCTGTTAATTAAAACATTGTAATATCGAAAGCAGCAGACTTATACCAGTGTTTACAGGCCGCTGCTGCTTGAGTTCATTGGAGTTTTCAACATTCCAATGCTTTAATATACAATTACCCATTGCTCTGACACTCATAGCAGTGAAAGAGAAAACTGGTTTTCCTCTCCTGAGACATTTGAATATTCCTGACAAAACATGCTAGCAATGGGTTCCACTGTAATCTACTATCACAAACACTGGATTCAATCATAGTTATTTACTTTCATGAAGACAGATCAGTGAAATAATGAACTTTGTCTTTTCTCCACTCTCTTGTTACAGAAATATAGATTTTGTCAAGATGTTTTTAGTATTTGGCTGGGGGGCTGAGCCCAGTCAGCCTTACGACTGTCTTCTACCAAACATTTTGCCTTCACCCCCCTTTATTTTTACTGAATTCGTTTTTGTTGGCCTCAGTGCACTTTACCACAGCTAACCAGTGCTAAAGTGCTTGTGTTTACTCCCTAAAACATGGTAAAATTGGCTAATTTAATTTACTTATAAGTCCCTATTAAAATGGTATACCATTTAGCCAGGGCTGCTAAAATAAATGCTACTAGTGGGCTTGTAGTATTCATTGTGCCAACCACCAATGAAGCCCCCTAAAACATGTCCCATGGTCTGCCATTGCCATGGCTAGGTAGCTGGTCTCCTGCTGAGAGCCTCAGGACAGAAAAGGCTCCAACCATCTTGAACCTGCACTTGGACCCTTCCAGAGTGAGCCATGCCCCTCTGAGTGGTGCCTCTCCAGTCCTGGATCGTTGGTAGTGGTGCTAAAAGTGCCCAGATAGCACATATCCAAAACTTGGAACTTAGGACATTTTTTGGTTAAAAAGTGTTCTGAGAACTGGCAGGAGCCTAGGTCCAACTTGCTCTTCTATCCGTCCCCAAGATGCATCACTGGTTGGCCAAACTTTAAGGCAGCTTCCACTACATATTCTCTGCATCAGCAAATCCTGTTCAGCGGCTCCCCTCAGAAGGGGTACATACCCTCATGGACCCCTCAACAGCTACAGTCTGCAGCTTTATCCTACTGGAGATTTTCAGCTTCTAAAAAAGGAGACAAAGGGCCTGATTTATATTTCGGAGGATGAGTTACTTCATCACAACAGAGATGGATATCTCATCTGCCAAAATATAAATTCCATTATATCATATAGGATTTATATTTCTGCAGACGGGATATCCTGTTGTGATTAATTAACCTGTCTGCCGAATTATAAATCAGGCCATAAGTCTGGACTAAGTATTCTTCACTGCGACTTCAGCCAGCATCTCCCCGATAACAACATCTCCTTCTTGCACAATGCCAGCTGGGAAGCCCTTCTCAATTTTACCTTCTCAGACCAGGCACAATCCACTTTGTGTAGCCGAACAACACTACATTGCGGTCAACAAGAACTTTCAACTTTGCCCCAGCTCTTGCAAGTTGATTGGTGCAGTTGGTGGTTTGATCTTTTAGACATGAGTTAATTAGACAGTCCATAACTCCGGTTCTCCTGATTGCATTTTTGTCATTATAAAGTCAAACCATTTATTAAAGTGTACTACATATTTCTAAAGTGATGTTGGATTTTTCTTGTGTGTTTTTTTATGTTATTACTGTTGGTGTGCTGCATAAATAGTTTACACTTTGTTTGTAAGTTAAGACTGACTGCTTTTCTGCCACGCTACTGGAGGGTTAAGCACAGGTTAACCCCTTCGCTGCCAGGCCTTTTCCCCCTCAGGTGCTACAAACGTCAAATTTGCGTCCTTTTTTTCCAACATCCTCGGGATTCTAGGGGTACCCAGAGTTTGTGAGTTCCCCTGGAGGACACTGAGAAATTAGCCAAAATACAGTAAAAAAAATGTTTTGTTTTTTTAATAAATGGGAAAAAAGGACTGCAGAAAAAGGCTTGTGGTTTTTTTCCCTAAAATAGCATCAACTAAAGGTTTGTAATGCCAAAATCACCATCTTCCCAGCTTTTAGGAACAGGCAGACTTGAATCAGAAAACCACATTGTTCAACACAATTTTGGTATTTTACTGGGACATACCCCATTTTTACTATTTTTTGTGTTTTTAGCCTCCTTCCAGTTAGTGACAGAAATGGGTGTGAAACCAATGCTGGATCCTGGACCGCTAAACATTTCTAAAAAGTAGCCAAAATTCTGAATTCAGCAAGGGGTCATTTGTGTAGATCCTACAAGGGTTTCCTACAGAAAATAACAGCTGAAATTGTAAAAAAAACAGCCAGGTTTTTTAAAGCAATATACCGTTATGTCTGCTGGACTCTTCTGGTTGTGGGGACATATAGGGCTTGTAGGTTCATCAAGAACTCTAGGTACCCACAGCCAATAAAGAGCTGCACCTTGCAATGGGTTTTTATTGTGTACCGGTATACAGCAATTCATTTGGTGAAATATAAAGAGTGAAAAATAGGTATCAAGGAAACCTTTGTATTTCCAAAATGGGCACAAGATACGGTGTTGAGAAGCAATGGTTATTTGCACATCTCTGAATTCCAGGGTCCCCATACCAGCATGTGAATTAAAAGCATTTCTCAAATAAACGTCTTTTTTACACACTGTCTTACATTTGGAAGGAAAAAGTTTAGAGAAAGACAAGGGGCCATAACACTTGTTCTGCTATTCTTTGTTCCCCTAAGTCTCCCGATATATATGGTACCTCACTTGTGTGGGTAGGCCTAATGCCCGTGACAGGAAACGCAACATGGACACATCACATTTTTACATTGAAATCTGACATGTTTTTTGGAAAGGGCCTAGCTGTGGATTTTGGCCTCTAGCTCAGCCGCCACCTTGGGAAACCTACCAATCCTGTGCATTTTTTAAAAGTAGACACCTAGGGGAATCCAGGATGGGGTGACGTGTTGGGCTCTCACCAGGTTCTGTTACCCAGAATCCTTTGCAAACCTCAAAATTTGGCAAAACAAATACTTTTTCCTCACATTTCGGTGATAGAAAGTTCTGGAATCTGAGAGGAGCCACAAATTTCCTGCCACCCAGCATTCCCCTAAGTCTCCCGATCAAAATGATACCTCACCTATGTGGGTAGGCCTAGTGCCTGCGCTAGGAAATGCCCCAATACACAACATGGACACATCATGTTTTCCCAAATAAAACAGACCTATTTTTTGCAAATTGCCTAGCTGTGGATTATGGCCTCTAGCTCAGAGGGGACCTAGGGAAACGTACCAAACCTGTGCATTTGTGAAAACTAGACACCTAGCGGAATCCAAGATGGGGTGTCTTGTGGGGCTCTCACCATGTTCTGTTACCCAGAATCCTTTGCAAACCTCAAAATTTGGCAAAAAACACCTTTTCCTCACATTTCGGTGCTGCAAAGTTCTGGAATCTGAAAACCTCAAATTTAGCTAAAAAATCACATTTTTCCCACATTTCTGTGTGGGATCACTGCACCGGCACAAATTTCCTACTAACCAATGTTCCCCTCAGTCTTTCACTCGCTTGTGTAGGTGGGCCAAGTGCTTGTGACAGGGAAGAGACAAAAACATGTCGGAAATGAGGGGGAACCAAAGCGGGTCCAAAAGGGCAGTTTGAAAAAAAACGGCTGACAAGTGGGGCTGAATTTTTAGCGGTATAGATGTGACAATGCTGAGTAGTGGAAGGGATTTTGTGGATTCCTGCAGATTCCGGAAGGTTCCATCACAAAAATGTGGGAAAAATGTGTGATTTCAAGCAAAGTTGGAAGTTTGCAGGGCATTGTGGGTAAGAAAATGGTGCGGGTGCATGTGAAGCACACCATCGTGGACTCACCAAGATGTTTAGTTTTCAGATGTGCCTAGGTCTCGCAGAGTTTTCTACATGGCAGCATCCCAAAGTCCAAAAAGTGCAGCCCTCACCATTCCAAGTGGGACGATTTTGAGAGTTAGACAAGCTCTCATGGCCCAAATGTAAAACCAAAACCCAAAATAATCAAATGTCCTCCTGCTTGCCAGGGGATAAGATGTTTTAGTGTGTGGGGGAGAGCTGAAAGATTATTACCCCCTTCAGTTGGGGTGGGGGCATAACTATGACCATACTGGTTGGTAGCCACCACCCCACTATTTTGTTTACCTGGCATCTAGTAGGCTTTCTGTCCCCCCGGGGAGTGGATCGGGGGTAACTGCCCAATCTGCCCACTGGTGGACAGAACAACTTTGTCCCCATTTATTTGGGGTGGGAGTATGGCCATACTACCAGTCTTTAAAAAAAAAAAAAAATCTTCCCTGGTCTCTGGTGGGCTTTCTACCCCTTTTGGGGGCAGATGGGACTTACAAAAATAGGCCGATCTGCCCCCAAGGTGGGCAGCAATGGCCAACAGTAATGTGCCTCCGTGGGGAGCGACCCTTGCTCAAGGGGCTGCCCCCCAGACAAAACACACACACACCAATCCCTGGTGCCTAAGTGGTTTCTGCCCCACCTCTCCCCCCAGGGGCAGATGGGCCTAATAGAAATAGGCCAATCTGAAATGGACTAAAAAAGAATTTGCCACCCAGGGGAGCGACCCTTGCCTAAGGGGTCGCTCCCCATCCATAAAAAAAATGGTTTTTGAATCCCTGGTGCCTAGTGGTTTCTGCCCTCCTTTGGGCCAGATCGGCCTAATTAAAATAGGCTGATCTGCCCCAAGGGGGGCAGAAAAGGCCTACAAATCAATTGCCCCCCTGGCGATCGGCCCTGGCCAAATGGGGCCTCTCCACCTATGTAATAAACACTCACAAATACAACATAAAAACATAAATCCCTGGTGTCTAGTGGGCATCTCTGCAGCCCGATCGCTTCACGATCAGGCTGCAGAAATGGTCAGAGAGACATCAAAGGGAAGGAAAGGCCTTTCCTTTCCTTTGATGCCTCTCCCGCCCTCAGCCTGTGATCGGAAGAGAAATGCTTTTGCATTTATCTTCCGATCCGTGCGGGAAGCTGAGCTTCCAGCGCAGTGGGGCGGCCTCTGATGAGGTCAGTGTGCGATTGCGCAATGACATCATCAAACGTCACTGCAGGTGTTGAGGTAGGCGGGGGTGGAAGAGGAAGCAATTCCCCTTCCACCCGTGCCCATGGGAAGGGGGTGCTTGGCCATCGAGGGGAGCACTAGCGCTTACCCTTAGGGCCATAGCAGGACGTAACGGTAACATCCTTAGCACCCAAGCAGTGCAAACAAGGATGTAACCGTTACGTCCTGGGCACCCAAAGGGTTAAATTACTGTCTTTAGTGGTTCACTCTGACAGGGATTGTGGCTGTTGCTTGAAGATGGCTGATGCCCCCCTCCACCAACCACCCAAATTCTCATAGGGATTAACAAAGGGTGGTGGGGTGCATGGCAGGAAACCATGTATTTTAAAATGTAAAAGTGAAGCATACAGTGAGAAAATCGAAGGATAAGGCCATGTTGTGCATGCCATGTCATTAGTTCAGTAGTGGAATACTACTCATCTAAGGAGGGGATGATGAATTATAGGCCAATTACAGCAGGAAATTGTAGATGGTTAGTATAAGGAATTACATCATTTTTTGTAGTTCCCCATTTTTTCCTATCTGATTTTGCTGGCTTTAGTAATCTGTGTGGTTTATCTCTTGCAAATAGTGGGAACATGACTAGTGAATGAGTCTCACTAATCAGGTACTAGTCATTGGAAATCACTGTTTGGCCCAGTTTAACTTCCCTATGCATGTATTGTTAATGGTTCCTGAAATCTACCTCTCTGTACTGATTTTCACAAGGCAGAACTTTGGCCGGCGAGGCTTGATGGACAAAAAATGATGGACTGGAATGCAACCCAGACAATTGCCATTTAATGAGATTACTTAAAGTATTCCATCCATCACGCTGTTGTTTTTACAGCAGACACCCTAAGTGTGACAGGTATGCCCTGTCATGTCTTGTGCTCATTGTGTGAAAGGACTCAAGGTGCATCTGCCTGATGAGCCCTGATTAGGGTGAAACCAGTCTGTGGTTGCTTGTGATCCCTTCTGGAGGGGCTGTTCCCAGAAGGAACAGGGTTGCCTGCATAAAATGGGCCTTTGTCCAGAGTGGCATGATGGGAGATTGCTTATTGTCCACACTAATTCAGGCTTTCCACCAATCATCTTGGAATTATAGCAGTTGATACCCCTTGGGTATGCTCAAGCATGGGTCCCATGCTCACTGTGCCATAGGATTCAAGGTACACTGTACTGATGAGCCTCATGTAGGGTGAAATGTGTCTGTGGTTGGTTGCGTGCCCTTCTGGATGAAACCTCGTCAGGAAGTTCGAGATGGACTGTTCCCACAAGCAGCAGGGTTGGCAGTGATATGCTTAAGGCGGACTTTTGACTACAGTGGCATTGTGAGTGAAAATTACAGATTTCAATACAGCACAGAGTGATTGATAGTAGTTGAGAATAATTCAGGCATTCTATCCATCACCTTGTTGTTGTTGCAGTTGAGGTCCTAAGTGTGAAGGGTATTACAGATGTGGGCACCATGCTCACTGTGCTATAGGACCCAAGCTACACCCACTGAGTTGCCCCAAGTACAGCAAAACAAGTCAGGGTTTGCTTACGTTCCCTTCTGGATGGGGCCTCACCTGGCAGTTTAGGATGGGCTCTTTCCATGAGGAGCAAAGTAGGTACTAATTTGCATAATCTAGAGTGGCATGATGTGTGAAAACCCAAGGAATGAAATGAAGCACTGAGCCATTGCCAGTGACTGAGATTAATTCATGATTTCCATTGGTCACCTTGTTGTTGCCAAGGCAAAAAGCTCTGTCAGACCTGGTCTACTTAGATAACGGTATCTACTCCTTTATATAGCATTTACTTTGTATTCATCAGAGTGCCCTCTTATCACTCGAGCGTCAACACAGATTGCGCTCTGTTCATGTGCTTCGTTATTGTGCAACTTGAAAACTGGACGTCATGACCAGTAGCCTTTTACCGTCTTCTGTCGAGTAAATGAGAAATCATTTCATTGACAAGAAAGCGTCTCAGGAAAAGTGATCAGACAAACTCAATTGGCACGCTGCAAATACATTTCTGCTGCTGGAAATAACATCCCTTTGTGAGGCGGAGAGCTCAACTTGGTCAGGTTTTCATCCTTGAAATGTGGAATTGCAATGTACCATTAGTTCATAGAGAAACTTACCTGTTGCAAAGGATGATGCGTAAGGTACTTTCAGTCGGAGAATCTCCAAATTATCGATTTGGGTGCAAATGCGAGCGTGCCCCGAAAGCGTTATTGTGAGATGTGCAGTATTGCCACTCAGAGGACTAGATAAAATCTTGCAGAAAATAACTCCAGTAATGTATGGGGAAAATCATTACAGAAACACTGAATAATATGAATTCGAACTGTAAACTCCGGTACCCATCTTTTAAAATGCGCTGCACTGCTATATAGCTGTCGTAATTCGCAGGATATGCACAAAGCACGTGTTCACAAGTATTCAAGTGTGCAGGTTAAGCAAGAAAAGCTGTAGTTCGACTTAGCCTGGCCTCTGCACACAGGTTCTACTGTGACAGATAGGACCCAGAGTGAATTGGTTCTGGTTTGCTAAGACATATCTCAAGTAGGAATTTAAAAAGAATTGTTCACTTTCGATTTTTCTGAAGTGCAACATCTGTTGTGTTTAAACTGTTTATTAAACTTTGGATAAACTATATTTAAACCATAAGTTGTATTGGCACAGCATGAGAAAGACATTGACATGGTATGAATTTCAGGGTCTCTAACAAATATCAAGCTTTACTTCTACCCTAAATGAGTCTGTTATGTTCTTTTTAAATTGGACATATTTCCCGGAGCCCGCCTTTTTGGAATTCCTGCTTTGAGCTACTGTGCTGGGCCCAGGTAATTGCTTTGCTAGTCCGCTTGCTGTTCAAAACTCCCCCTGGAACGGCAGACCTGCTCTGGGAGATTAGACTTCTCATAGGAGAGGAAAGGAGTGGGAAGAATTCTCTCTGAGGTAATGAGCTTCCTATCTCTGTTAAGCAGTGGCAGGGTGGGAGGACTCCTGACTTGTATTTATTTAACTGTTGGAAGCCTCTGTCTCCGAAGCTTATAGCACTATGTCTCAGCCTCCTTTTCAGGTCAAGTAAACGATGGAATTGCATCAACCCTGAATCCGTTCGGATGTTTGTGGATTTGTCCTGGTTGTGGATACCATAGGGTTAGGTACCCAACATACTACTGGGGACAAAGGCATCTTGAAGGTAGATGAAGGTGTATATTGCATAGGGAGTGCAGGAAGAGAGTGGTGTGCCTAGAAGACAGTGGTGTGCTGCTGCCATTAGTCCCAGGGTCAGGCCACTACTGAGATATGGACAGGAAGGCAGGCCCAGACTTTTACAGTCTGATACTATTTAAAGAAAAAAACAGCAGCACTGAGGGGCCACGTTAACTTTTTTAGGCCAGGAACACTCAAACCAGCAAGAGCAAAATAAACCAATAGTCCCCTGCAGAAATGAGAAACAGCACTGTAAGTGCCCTGAGGCTTGGGGCACCTGTTTCATCATCAGATCCCAAGCCAGATCCACCAAACACCTCAGGAACCTCCTGTGCTGTAGGTCCTCTGGACCACTTGATAAACATTTCCCCCTTAGATGTATAGTAAGTGCCATAAAGATACTCACAGGTCTTGGGAGTTCCCTGGCCTTTGCATCTTGGCCTAATGAGGAGACGAAACAGGGACACAGCAAATACCTTTGTACTCGTTTCCCTACTCCAACACCCAAAGTGCAGGAAGAAAGAAGACAAGAATTTAGAGGTCTTTCTTTGCCCTGCTGCTAGTGAAATGTGCTGGTGAGTGACAGAAGTGGGCTGCAGGACAACACAGCTTAAAGATTACCACACGGTCTAGGTGAAGAGGTGCGGAGGCCGGCAAACCTGCAGTCCACTTCTCTACCTAGCTGGATCTTAAATACTCTCTCTCCTTTTTTCCAAGATTTATTAACCTGGCAATCATGATCCAACAAGACCGATAGAAACCTCCAGACATTGCAAATCCCACAGCCAATTCCGTATTGCTATCAGGAGACTTGCATTAGGCCTGGGGAAGTGGGAATGGGATGAGAGAGCGAAACAGAGACAGTGGATATTGTCACACAGCTGGTTGAACAGCTGGTCTTAGTCCGCACAACAGCAGGTTTAATATCTGAAAAGTAAAGAAGATCTTTGCCATAACTATAATTTGGACATTGGACTTTTTGGTTTAGATATTGTTTGACATACAGCATGTGACTCTCTCTGTATATTCTCCCTTCATTATACATTGAATATTGATCTTTCTTCTGAGCTGTAATTAGGGGTTGTTTGTGTAAGACAGCCACCTTCTATATTAGGAAATAACTGGGATTAGGTTTAGAGTGATAAATGGATAACTGTAACCTGAAAGGCATTCATTAGCACTGCATGTTCAGTTTCTATGCCTCATTGGTATACTGTATATTTGCAAACAAACCCATAAGGTGAACTCCTTGGGGAATATCAAATGCAATAGAGTTTAAAGTCCCAACAGGTGATTCTTTATGAAGAAACAGGTGCAAAAAGTTGGTGATTTTAATGGATGACTCCCTGTATAAACACACAAGTGCTATAATGTTTGCAACTCTAAAGGATGATTTCTTGTGAAAACCACAAAATACAAGTCGATATCCTTGGGAATTACTTCTCTGGTTCCAAAATGTATTTTGTCAATTTCACAAAAGAACAGATGACAGCATTCAAACAATAAATCCTGGCTAAAGCGACTATGTATCACGATTGTCTAGCAAGGATGCTATGGACTTTGAGGAACCTATTCTTTATGCTTTAAAAATTACTGCCATTATTGGCAAGTCTTGTAAGAGTCCTGCAGGCTCATGTTGCACATAGTATTTCTTGTCTTTACTCAGATAAATGTCCTTCTGAGCAAGGTTGAGCAGAATTTTTAATTCCACCGGCAGTATTAGGGAAATATTGTAGTTCTGTGTTACTCTTCCATTTCTCATATTTGTGCTTGTGAAATGAAATGTATCACAGAAGCTGGTCTGCACATGCTAGTTGTAGGGGTGTTGTCCCAAATTACCTCCCCTGAGCCATATGGGACCTAGCTGACAGCATTGTGTGGCTGATGACTCGAGGCAAGACGTGACTAAAATCTTCAGAGTGATTGAATCTGTGGGAATGAATGCCCACAATGAGCATGGCCCCTCCTCTGCCCCCACCCCTTGCATCTAGAAGTGAACTTCATCATGAAACAAGACCTGCAATCAGCTTTGTCCTCCCACCATGGTAAGTGCCCTGCTCATCCACCCAACCTACACATTCTTCTGCACCCAGATTCCTGAGAAGGGAAGTAGCATGTTGCCCCTCAGCCCTCGGGCCATCCAGCCATCCCTCTGTGTGTGGGGGAGGGTTCTCAACCATGCGCTGCCCTTTGGTTCTTTGGTTGACAGTCAGGTTACCCCCTGTTCAAGCAAGGACCCTCACTCTAGTCAGGGTAAAAGAGAATCACTCTCAGCTAACCCCTGCTTACCCCCTTGGTAGCTTGGCAGAGCAGTAGGCTTAACTTCAGAGTGCTAGGTGTAAAGTGTTTGTACCAACACACAAAGTGACTTAATGAGAACACTACAAAATGACACAACACCGGTTTAAAAAATAGAAAATATTTATCTAAACAAAACAAGACCAAAATGAGAAAAATCCACAATACATAAATTGAGTTATCAATTGAAAAGCAAAAAGAGTCTTTATGTAGTTTAAAACACACACTAACACTGTTAGGGAGAAAATGTACCTTGGGTGTGTCAAAAATAACCCAACAAGGGTGAGTGTGCATCAAAAAGGGCTTGCGATGCATCTATTCCATTCACAAGTGGGACCTTGCAATGTTTCTCCTTTCGTCGGGGTGGGGTGCGTCGTTTCTTCTCTCTGCAGGAGAGCGATGTGTCGATCCGGTCAGCACTCTTGGGTCTGGGCAGGCCTTGCGTTGTTTTTACACACCCAGCGGTACTTGCATTGGAAATCCAGCCGCACAATGATTCAAAAACCACACAGCGTGGGTTTCGATCTCCAAGTTCCCGTCATCGATGTTGCGCATCGTTTCTCCAGCTTTGTGCGTCGATTCTTCGGTCGCGTTTCCGGGGAGTGCCAATTTTTAGCTGCAGAGCCGGCGGCGTGTTGTTTCGTCAGCCGCAGATCGGAGTTGCGTTGATTTTTTTCCCCGCACGGCGTTCTGTGCGTGGATTTCCTCCTCTTAGGCTGCCAGCTTCTCCTTTCAGGGTCCCAGGAACTGGATGGGCACCACAGGGCAGAGTAGGAGTCTCTCCAGAGACTCCAGGTGCTGGCAGAGAGAAGTCTTTGCTGTCCTTGAGATTTCAAACAACAGGAGGCAAGCTCTAAATCAAGCCCTAGGAGATCTTCACAAGAAGGAAGGCAACACAAAGTCCAGTCTTTGTCCTCTTAGCACAGGCAGAAGCAGCAAATGCAGGATAGCTCCACAAAGCACAGTCACAGGCAGGGCAGCTCTTCTTCCTCAGCTCTTCTCCAGGCAGAGGTTCCTCTTGGTTCCAGAAGTGTTTCTAAAGTCTGTGATTTTGGGTGCCCTTCTTATACCCAACTTCTCCTTTGAGGTAGGCCTACTTCAAAGTAAAGTCTCTTTTGAATGTGAAATCCTGCCTTGCCCAGGCCAGGCCCCAGACACTCACCAGGGGGTTGGTGACGGCATTGTGTGAGGGCAGGCACAGCCCTTTCAGGTGTGAGTGACCACTCCTCCCTTCCCTCCTAGCACAGATGGCTCATCAGGATATGCAGGCTACACCCCAGCTCCCTTTGTGTCACTGTCTAGTGTGAGGTGCAACCAGCCCAACTGTCAAACTGACCCAGACAGGGAATCCACAAACAGGTAGAGTCACAGAAATGGTATAAGCAAAGAAATGCTCACTTTATAAAAGTGGCATTTTCAAACACACAATCTTAAAATCAACTTTACTAAAAGATGTATTTTTAAATTGTGAGCTCAGAGACCCCAAACTCCACATGTCCATCCGCTCCCAAAGGGAATCTAGACTTCAATCAGATTTAAAGGTAGCCCTCATGTTAACCTATGAGAGGGACAGGCCTTGCAACAGTTAAAAACGAATTTAGCAATATTTCACTGTCAGGACATGTAAAACACATTACTATATGTCCTACCTTAACCATAGGCTGCACCCTGCCCTTGGGGCTACCTAGGGCCTACCTTAGGGGTGTCTGATATGTAAGAAAAGGGAAGGTTTAGGCCTGGCAAGTGGGTACACTTACCAAGTCGAATTTACAGTTAAAACGGCACACACAGACACTGCAATTGCAGGTCTGAGGCATGATTAAAGAGCTACTTATGTGGGTGGCACAACCAGTGCTGCAGGCCCACCAGTTACATTTTACAGGCCCTGGCACCTCTAGTGCACTTTACTAGGGACTTACTATTGAATCAAATATGCCAATCATGGATAAGCCAATTACATACACATTGTGTAAAGGAGAACTTGCACTTTAGCAGTGGTAAAGTGCCCAGAGTAACAAAAACAGTAATATCAGAGTCCAGCACACATCAAAAACCTGGGGAACGGAGGCAAAAAGTTAAGGGAGACCACGCCAAGGATTAAAAGTCTAACATGCCCCATAGCTACTTTATGAGGTGGCAGAGTGACAAGAGTTTCCAAAGAATGTTCCACCTCGGGTGCTTGGCTCAGCAGCCCAGAAAGCTGCAAGCACACTCACACATACCAAAATCATCAGGGACACAATCCACCCCAGCGAGTGAAGTCACTGATTAAAAATCACCCAGGAGCAGCCTCATGTACAGGCAGTTTTCATTCCGCCGGTATCAGTGCTATCTGGAAAGGTAACCTCCCCTCCTGGAATAAAAGGGCCTTGAATTTGCTCTTAATTTATTTTGTTTTCAAATGTGAGGAGAAGGATCCCCTGTGACTTCAGAGTGCACTGAGCACTTGACATTCACCGGATAAAACTGCTTGTGTTTCTTTCTCAGGTTGTCTAACAGAATAAAGTGTATGAACTACAGCTACCGGTGGCATGTGGCTGAGTGTAGACTGATGCATTGAGTGGCAAATCAGACCTCAACACTTAAAACCAGTAGCCTATGAATGACTGTTGGCAGAGCAGCACTCCCGCAAGGAGTAGGATGCTGATAGATGGTGGGAGGAGGAATGGGAGCTGTGCTAGAGACAGTGGCAGCCATGGTGGTTGTGTACCAGGAGGGGATACAGAGGTTCCCAAAGTGGCACCACCTACTAGGTGCACAGATGCGACCTACTTACTGTAGGTAGCGCAGTCATGTTGCAGTCCACACTGAAAGGTGTGGTCAAAGCTTAACTTACCATAGACTTGAGCCCCCTGCAACCTCCCCATCTCTTTGTCATCCTGGTGGAACTTAGGAACTGTGGTAGGGATTTAAAGGAAATCTTTATATAATAGCCCTCAACATTCTCATTAAGTATTTAAACTTTCCAACAGATCATTTTACTAGTATTCTCAAGGGGTGGGTGGAAATTTGTGGAATCTCACAGAGTTTTTATGTGAAACTCTGTGAGTTCCACCCACCCCTACTTCCGAGATGAAAAACATCTGCCCAAGCAACCTCCACACTCTGGGCACCCTTCAGTCCAGATGTGCACTATCAGGTAGAGCATTGTATGGAACCAGCACCCTACAGCAAGCGCTTCCCATGCCACATCTTGAAACTTTTTAAAGGAGAGCTAAGTTTGAACTGCCACATCAAAGAATTTACAAGGAAAAGCCCTAGGTGTGAAAGGATGCTCGATACAGCTTGGGTATAATTTAAATTTCCAAATGTTTTGGTGTCTCAAAGGCACTCCACATTGTTGGATTGTGTGGAGGGACAACCAACAGCAGTGATGAAGTGGTGGGCATTGCCATAAATCCTGGTCTTCTTCTTTAAAAAAAAATTGTTACCCTGTGTCTCTCAGGAGGCAGATTTAGGTGATGTGGGATAGCCGGGAATCTCTTTAAAACACTTGTGGAGCTGACCTTTAAATGCACCTTACTGGTGGAACTTATAAATGTCAACTGTTCAGGAAGAAAAACAACTCTATGAGTGCTGAGCGTAAAATTAGAGATGCACTGCAACCTTTTGTTCCAGGAACGTAGTCGTGCTCCCAAGCTGCTGCGGCTGTTAAGATTCCTCTGTGGGTGTTACAATATATGGAAGTATTGTACTTTTAGGGGTTAGAGTCTGCTAGAACTCAAACCGTTGAAGGTGCATAAGAGTTAAGCGTTTGTTTGCATTCTTTGACCCTTCTTTAGTGTGTCCTTGCTATAGTTTGTGAGGCCTTTTGCAAGATTGCATAGGATTTCCACCTGACATTTTGTTTATATTTGTAATTTCCTGCATAGTGTTTAGTTTTGTGTGCATTAAAATATATGTCCTTTTTTAAATTAAGAAACACTGGCTTCTCCTTAGCCTATTGAGTGTTATTGATCATGCCGCTAAATTCTAGCACCTAGAACCCGGTTGAGTAAACCTTGTATCCTGGGATTCAAGTGTAATAAGAGGTATTTGGTACCGAATTTGAAGGACCGCAGTAAAGGAGTTCCAGAACTCAAGAAATGAAAGACCCTTGTTGTTACCATTAAGGACCTATAAGTTCTGATTGCTCTCGGACCCCAAAATCAGTTTGCAAACACCATGTGTGACCGCTTGCAAACTGTATAAATAACATGTAAAGAAAATGTATGAAAGTACTTCATTGGAGAAGAACTATTCTGCAAAGTCCATTTCTTCAAGAAAAATCCTCTCACAAAAACTATTTCATGCAAGTTAGGTTTGCCCCCGGGCTGGTTTTAACCAGGTATTCAAATGTCTCAGCTTCATGAAATTAAAGAGTTTTTCACTTTAGAAAAAAAAAACTCCCATCTCGTATCTGTACATGTAATCCACGCAGTCATACATCCATGAGATGTTTTCATTTGTTGTACCAGACAGGCCTCTGTCAGTAGGCAGATTCCTGCTCATAGCCATTAAGAAACTGGTCTGGGTGTGCACAATGTGGTGCCAGCATGAAACATCAGGCACTAAATAAAAGCAGACTTTTTATAAACGAAAACACCTTTGTGACTGGGCATATTTAATGGATCTGATGCATGGTTCATAATATTTTTATCAATGCCATTAACTCAGCATAATTTGATTCGCCAGTTTACAAGGTATGCGTGAAAACTAAAATTAAATCATTTATGGAGAGAGGGCATAGCCATGCATATTTTGTTAAACTACCTGGATCAAAAAAAACACATTGGTACTGAAAAGGTGTGATTGATTTGAAATCTCACTCTTTTCATCTCCATTGTGACTAAATCAGTGTTTAATTTGTGCCAGTTATTGCAGGTGGTGGGCACCAGCACTCATTCATAGGGACTGGGACTTATATTCCACTATCCGAATGTGATCCAGAGCAGAAGAGAGAGAAAGGCAAAATAAGCATAAGCAAAGAGGAAGAAAAGTAGAAAAGCAGAGGTAAAAGAAGGAATAAAATATAATGTGCAAAACAGAATTATAAAAACAGGAGGTGCCGGGCAGGAGAAGAAAAGAACTAGGCAACGCTGGCATTTGACAGCATTGGTGGAGGGCTTCTAAGAAAAAGTTTAAACCTCTGCATTCATTTTATTTTACTTTATTTTATTTTATGAATTTGTTTTCTTTTTTTTTCACTACAAATTGAGCAGTGGAATGCCTGTGCATCTCGAGCTTGGAGGTTTGGGATTACATGGTGTGCTAACTTAAAAAACATGGGGGCAGATGTGCAAAGCATTTTTTCCGGTTGCAAACCGGACGTTTTCAAATGTACAAAAAGCAAAATGTGATTCAGTAACTTGTTACTGAATCGCAATTTGCATTTGGGATTCAGTATTTGGAAGTGGTGTGTTTTAGCGTCCCTTCTAAATACTGAATCGATATGGTATGCTTTACTGTTTTGAGACTGAATTCTAGTCGCAAAACAGTAACACTGTACCACCATTTTAAAAGTGTTGGTAACCAATTCACAAATGGGAAAAGGTCCCATTGGTACCACATTCACTTTGAGGGTGTTCGAAAATAGGGACCACTTCCTTCTCTTAAAAAATGAAACTTCAAAGTTTGTTTTTTTTCTTTTTAAAAGCATCCTGTTTTCCTTCTAGAAAAACAGGGTGTATATAAAAAAATCACTTTATTAAAAAGCAATCAGGGACATGAAGGTCTGCTGACCTCAGCAGGCGACCATTGCCAAGATAGCTGCAGTGCCGTAACAAAGGCCCCCACAGCCCCTGTGGTGCGGGGGCAGCTTCAGGAGAACCCCTCAACAAAGTACACTGTGCATGGGCGGCAGACCTCTGACTGGGTCTGGGGGGAGGGGGAGGGGGCCCCCTCAAGGTACTTTGCAGGGGGGCCCCCTCAAATTACGTTATGCCAGTGGATAGCTGAAATTTCTAATGGGGCTCAAATTGCAACGTATTTCGTTATTATTAATGAGGTAGGTTGATTTGCGATCAATTAGAGATGCTATTGGGGAATAAAACACTTCATACATTAGAAATAGCAATTATAATCGCAATTACAAAATCGCTATTCCTAATATTTGTACATCTGGCCTACAGTGACAAGTAAGGTTAAGCTCAAATTCTGTGGGTACTTTCAAAACTGCACTTTGTTTCCACTTCTGTCTGTAACAAGTTCTTCAGATGAGAACTTAAAAGCTTGTCCAAACCTAGCAGCACTCTCCTTCTAATGAACAGCACAAAACACTGTGATTACTGTTAATATGATTTATGAGGCACGTTCTGTGCAAATGTTTCATTCAGCTGGAAACGCACAGGCTGCAGATCTCCTAAAATGAAAGCACAGGAACATTTTTCCTCACTGTTTGCAGTTCTAAATTAGAGTAATTAGTGGAATTAGAATTCAGAAGGGAATACAATTATAACTATCAGGGTTTGACTTACACACTGTTCAAAAAAGCGAAAAGGATAACCTGGCAAACTAATGACAGAAGGACTGCTAACAATGAGTTATTGCAGAGCACAGCCGCGAATAAGTCAAAGGGAAACACATTTGTTTATTTTCTTGTGACTAAATTGCATCCTTGGGGAGACTGTGATGCCAGCGGAAGGTACAATTATACCTAAATAAAAGTATTTATTTTACCCACTGGCCAAACTTTCCTTCTTTTTAGAAAACAAATAGTTAGTTGCTTTAACGAGGAGTGATTTCACCCCTCTTTCCCTAATGCTTGGGGCATGATAACACTACAGTCCATGAGCCACATCAAGTTATCTATCTGTCAAACATTGTCTCATATGCCTCTGCAGATAATCCTCTGCTTTGAGCATGCCAATTATATTAGGAAAGCTGTGGGTGCTATACGAGGAATGTATGCATATGTAGGTTGTGACATATACCCTCCACAACTTGCCTTCTGTAAACCAACATTTTGGAGATTTCCACTGACTAGTTCACACAATGGCAAAAGGAAAAGGTGCTGTGGTTTAGCACGAGATCCACATAACCTGCTGTCTTTGCCTCCCTACAACAGATGATATCTGGGATTGGAAGACTTAACAAACTACTTTTTTAAAGTAGGTTATTAAATGTTTTATAATTAAATGATGAATATCTACTATATATATATATATATATATATATATATATATATATATATATATATATACATATATATATATATATATATATATACACATATAAATATAAAATCATTGTTTACTTATTTGTATTTTTTACTATTTTAAATATTTGTCTTTTTTTTTCCCTATGGGATTTCTTTTAAGTCTCTACCTCCATTGTTTTCAATGGGAGAGTGTTGCAGTACCAGTGGTTGTTGATGTGTAGTGTTGGAGAAACTACAAAAGTGTAAATTACAAGATAGTCGATTACTACAAAAGTGCAGTTTGTGGGTACTAAAAAGTAATAAACTTTCTCAAAAGTGTAAACTTATTCAAAACTGCATTTTGTGAATTAGGCCTCTAAATGCTGGACAGTACAATTAAAAAGAACACAATTGCATTCTTAGGGACATTCACCCTACTTTTAAGTATGCAGGTTCAAATGTGTGCATGTAAGTAGTCCTAGCATGCGCCATTGTGTTGATACTCTAGAGGAATACTTTAGTGAGGGGACATTGGTCCATAAACTCACTCACACATCCCAATCCCATAATTCACTATTTCAGAATTTGAACTGCAGATGTAAACTTTACTCACCTCTATGACTATTAGATGCACACATTCCTTGGCAAATCCCAATAAATAGAAAAGCTGTTCACTTTGCAGTTAGAAAATAAAGATCACTCTAGAAACACCCACATATTTTATAAAGTAATCAGTCTAATGCTTTTGATGACTTGGATGTTTCATAATTTTTCCCATAATACTTTTCACTCAACGTTCTGAAAGTTTTAATATTTCATAATAAAATGTCTTGATATTTTACTAAACTAGCATGATTACCCTAAGCAAAGCTTAAATCCTCTTGGAGAATATTTTGACAAAGGAACATACTTTAAAATGGAGAGCCCTGAACAGAGGTTCTCCTGGTGCTCCACTCGCTGATAAAGCTTTTGCCACTGAATCTCAAAACATGGGTAGTTTCAAGAAAGGAAACCCAGTTCTCCTTTCGAGAGTGAGAAAAATATGTTTGTAGTTATACGTTCAGAAGTAACAGTGCAAGAAAATGAGTGCCAAAGGATAGCATTACTGGACAACTACGGGAAACAAAACCTTGTAAAGACATGCCATGCAGTGCATATTTATTGTAGGTAGTAAACAAGACGCATGTTATGACCAATTGGATATATTTTGTAGTTCACAATGGCCCCAAGTGGATATTTTCTAAGACACATTACACCTCCATTTGAGGCCTGCTTAATTTTGTCAAACAAAAGTCTGTAATGCAAATAATTGCTTGTGGTCCTGTATTACCATCCATAGAAAAAAAGTAAACCAAAAACATGAAGTACACAAAGTACAAGGTACGTCCGTTCACCTTGCATCATAGTCCATGCTCCAGTGGAAACTTAAAGGGGAGCAGCCTAGGAATATTGAGGCTTTACATAGGGCTCTGCCACTATTGGCTGAAAAAGCTGTGTTTTGAACTTGTTTTCCACAAATCCTGCTATAATGCTTCCCAATGGGAAGAAGACAAAAGACTGCATGTGAAAATTTAGCAAAGTTAGTGATAGAAAGTTAAGGAATCAATGTACTTATATTAAAAATTAAGTCTATAAAGGATAATTTGCTGCTTTTTCATGAAATGTCTATATTAACAGGGGTGGCTCCTCCATATGGGCGGAGGAGCATCGCAACCCCTCCCCCCTGCCAGCAGCAACCGCTGCAAATCCTTTCGCAAGGAAGGGATAATAAACTGTTTATTATCCCTTTTTTGTGAAAGGGGCGGGGCCACGGGGTGACGAGCAGAGGGCAGTGCACTGTGCACTCCCCTCATTGTGCATATATGTTTGGCTGGCCGTCTACAGCCGGCCAAACATACATGCGCAGTAGGCTGTCTCTGGAGAGAGCCTGCACAGGCTTCCAGTCTGCCTGGGAACTCCCATCCAGGGTGCTCCCAGCCAATCCTGAGGCTGCTTTGAGCAGCGTCAGGATTGGCCACAGGGCAGGCTGGGAGCCTGTGCCTGCAGCCTTCAGAGGAGCAGCGCGGCGCGGAAGCCGAGGTAAGTTTTTTTTAATTTTATTTTTAGTTATTATGCAACCCCGTCCTCCCCCCCATACTACCCCTCCTCCCAAATCCGCGCGTAGCCTCGCCCTCAGGAATCTCTGCAAGCTGTGACTGTATAATAACCTCAAAAGTATGCAGAAGCAGGCTTTGGTGAAGTGAAACGGTCTGTGTTTCACCATCAGCATACTAAAGGATGGCCAGGGTCCCCACCTTCCGCTGAATGCAATACTAATGTTTTCCTGTCCACTATTCAGGGTTTATAGTATTATTTTAATTAAAAGTCTTACCATCACTCATCAGTTGTATGCTTTGTAGTTTTCTGCTCTGCGGGTCAGCAGAGTACAAATTACTTTCAATGTGTTTTGAGCCGATTGTTCGAGACATGCTTGGCAAGAAACATTTTCAGACTGCAGCTATCTTGGCATGATTCATCTCACTCTGGGACACGCTGACAAATACTGCAAATTAGGCCTGTGGTTCAGTTCTAGACATTCAGCTCCAACTGCTGCCTGAGCGCTTTTAATTCTGAATTTTGAATCATGAAGATGTATATATGTTTGCGCCGCTGAATACAGATGCCAGGAAGTTTAAAAAAGTGTTTCAAAATCCCATTTAGCAAACACGCATCCTTGTTCATAGATCATTGTCAAACCCTGGCGGAACACCACATTTAAGATGGGATTATATAAATCTATTTAAATATTTCTTATTCATTTTTTTCTAAGTTAAGGGTGATGATAATAGAGTCTTCCCGCTGAGCTCGTAAATGCCTGCAATTTGGAATTGTTGTGGAACCTACAAGTATTTGTGTTCCTTTAGATAACTCTTAGAGGCCCCAGTCCAAAGGGTCTCCCTTCTCCTCGCCTTGAATGTTTTATCCATGTGGCACCTTCCGCTGACTTACACCCATTGCTGCTGGCAGGCTGGGTCTCATGTATTTTCTTTATTTTTTATCACTCCTCGTGGTTACAGGTCCCTCCAGGATCTCTCGAGACAGACCGAAATCCCCTACGGCACAGTCTTCGACTCGGCGGTCTACGAGCACGTGCGGGTTAAGGGGCTGAATCCGTTCGAAAGGGACAACATGTATTCCCAAATGTGGCGGATGATTAACCGAAGTAATGGATCGGAGAACAATGTGCAGGAATCCCCGGAAGGCATTCGCAAGGTACTGTACAGGGCAGTGTTATTACCGCTCCGAGAGACATTCTGCGAGGGCTGTATTGAGTGAAACAAATGCCGCGCACCTGTTTTACTAACATGGCTGCGCATGCGTTTCAATTATGGAAATGTTGCTGCACGTGAACCGCAAATGTACATTTCGGTGTGAACAATTACTCCGATTCATGCACAGGTTTTCATTTCATGAAGTATGCAAATCGCTTTAGTGACAGAAAAAGCGAATCACCTCGCCACCTCTTTGACTTAATATTTACGCTATATCTTACAACAGTTGTTCCCAACCTTTTGACTTCCTTGGACCCTCACTTTATCAATATTGGAACCTGGGGACCCCCACTGAGTCGTTATTGGAATCCACCCCCCCCCCCAGTTAGTCATTACTGAAAACTGGGGACCTAATATGTTAATATTATTTAATTATCCAAGCATTCGCGGACCCCCTGAGGAGGCTTCGTGGACCCCCGGGGTCCACGGACCACAGGTTGGGAACCACTGGCTTACAATACACCAAGCATAAAGACGTGATGTCAGCAGCAAAGGCCAACATGTCGTGTTCGCTCATTGATTAAATATAAGAAGATATGCATGCTTGCAGGCTTTCTATAAGAATTTGATGTACAAGACTACTTGTAATGTTTGAAATGTATATTCTCAACCCTGGTTTGGAATAGCAAAAAAATAGACAGAAATGTAATGGAGGCCAACTGTGGAAAGGAGTGTTTACCACAGATCCGCGGAGAGCTTGCGGTTAGCTACTTCACTGATTCTTATGAACAGTAAGGAGCATATTTACAAAGTGGTGCACTGCATGCATTGCACCACAATGTAACGCTTTGTGCTACATTATGCCTGTGCCAGGCATGGTGTATGCACAGGGGGCGTTCATCTGTTGGGGGGGCAAACAAATGGTGCAAGGAAATCGGAGCTCTCAGCAGGCATTAAAAGGAGGCTTCCATTGCTTACAATGGGCCTCTGGGTGCTTTGCAGGATTAACATCAGAATTTTTTATGCTAATCCTGCAAAGTGCTGCGCTAGCGTAAAAAATTCAGACGCTAGTCCCCTAACTAGCGCCATGGTGCTCTGTATTTTAAATATGGCGCACACATGGTGGCGTTAGGGGGCGCTAAGAGATGCAAGAAAAGTGGCACTGCACCATGTGCAGCGACACTTTTCTTAATATACCCCTAAAGGTGTTAGTCATCACACATTACAATAGGATGGCAATGTTCCTGCTGCCTTCATACTTGGGTTTTAAGGCTGATGATGTGTTGCTGCTGTATAGCTCATGGCCTGTGGTTGTTGACATCACAGGGGGCTAACCTATCTTGCTTTGCCTTGACTGAGTGCTTTTGTTATTAAAGTAAACGTACAGTTTTCCAACAATACTTCACCAGTCATGATGGTTTCACTTTCTAAAGTGATTTAATACTATTTCCATTCAGCTTTCGGAGAATTTGAAGCACGTGACCTGGAAGTTGACGCATGTGTTTTTTATACTGAATTCCAGGAAGTGTAATTCTCGGAAGGGTGAGCCAGATGATATAAATATATGCCATTCCTTCTTTCTGCATCAAGCAGACTCTGTGCAACATAGTTCAATGTGACCTTGACATTTCTAGTTTCCTCTAGACAACCATTGGCTTACAAATGTCCCTATCACATATCCCAGCTGTCTCACCAGCATGGGCCTCAGGTACTTAAGGTTTATAAATAATGTGGATTGTCTTTGACATTTTCCTAATGGTTATTATGCTGGCCGTTTTATCTTTACCTTCTGGCTCATCAACAGAGCAGCTGGTGGCCAATGTTTCCCAGAGTAATAATATATGATTTAATTGGGCTATTGTAACGCGTGGCCCTTTTCCTTTCTCAAGCTCTTTGCCAAAAAAAATCTTACCTCTCTCTTCCGCACTTTCATCACAACATTTTATCATTTGTAGTAACAGGCTCTCGAAATAGCCCTCTTATAAAGAATAATTTTTATGTTAATTCAAGACTTAAAAACATAATGTCTATGTATATAATAAATATATGTGCATTACAAACGAAGAAAGAAACTAGGACAACCAGATAAATACACGTAGAATCCAGGACACAACAATTCTACTTTGATAACTTCTTATCCTTAAAAGAAGAAGAAATGTATACTGAATGAAATGCCTAATACTTCTCCATTACTATCGCCCTTTTCTCATTCAAGAAAAGGGCCTTATTCGAGAGCAAAGTCAAAAGCTTAGCATTTTCTCTTCCTTCTATGTCAAATGATAGAAATATCAACATCCCACCAGTCATTTTCTTCAACAAAGCTCAATTCTACTATCAGTGGAGAATTGATTTGACTAATTTCTCAACAAAGGCACAAAAACCCATAACAGCTGTCTATGAAGTTCTGAGAATATGTCTTATTGACACTGCATATAAGATATTGTTATAACTAGACTTACAAGTACTTTAAATTATAAAGATGAAATTTGGTTAGGTGAAATTCACAACATTTCGCAAAATTTCACTCAGTAATTTTCTTTATTTTTCACGCAAGGAAAGTTGGGTCACACAAAAATGTATCAGCAAGAAACATTATCTACTTGAACTTATCTCCTATTGGGACATTGCATGATTTTTTCACTCGACGAGTGTCCTTCTGTGAAACGGTCACACAAGATACAGGTCAACCACATTTGGCAATAAAAAAAACTATTTCATAAAATTTCACAAAATGTATTCTAAAAAAATATGTACATTTACACACCTGTTATTTGTACCTGGTGGTTAACAACGATGATTGGCACAAGAGTATCAAACTCAAAATATTATCTCACATAAATATCTAGCCCTTATTGTTATTTTCAAAAAGATTGCCTCACGGTAGGTAATATTAGAAAGTCTACACCCAAATGGAACTATATTTGTGAAAAGGATATTTAGAGCACAATATTGATGTCAGAAGATATCTTTGAATACAGTATTCTGAAATACAGCTCCACGCAGATATCTTTGTATACAATATTCTGCCATACTGCTCCAAACAGGGCTTTGGTGAAACTAACATAAGATGATTTATTTTACAGGAGCATAATATCTGCTTCCAAACCACCAGCTGTTAACTGTGAACACGAAACATTTGTAAATCACGGACGGGAAGCAATTGATTAGCAATAGAAGTAGGGATGATGGATGAGAAGTAAGAATGATGTATGATAGATGAGAAGTAGGGATGATGTATGATGGATGAGCAGTAGGGATGATGGAAGAAAAGCATGGATAACTGATGAGAAGTAGGGATGATGTATGATGGATGAGAAGTAGGGATGGTGGATGAGAAGCAGGGATGAGACGTAGGTATAAGGAGTGAGGAATGAGGATGTCCTAAAAGGGATGCTGTACACCTCAGCCTACCCTACTCCTGAGGTTAATAAACTGAGCAACTACAAAATAGAAAATAGAAGGGCCTGTGTTTACAATGCTTAAAAACAGCAGATGTGTCATATAAAAACAAATGTTTATTTAAATGCTGTGTTAGTTCTAAAGGAGTGGCATTCTGATTTTGTTTACCTGGGAGTTTTGAATTGGGTCTGTAGGGTAACTGTACATTTTAAATGAATTTCTGAATGTTGTTGGAAATGCCTTCTAAGCAGGAGTGTGAGGTCAGTCAATTGAATTTCAGTCACAGTCTACTGAACAAACAGCTTCCTAGCAAATCCAGGCCTATATTTACAATGAGCCTTGCGCCGCAGCAGGTAATGTTTTTTACTCTGTGGTGGCACAATCAGTGCTCTGCACTGCTCCATATTTACAAACTGATGCCTTGCTCCCAAAGCGTCAGTTTGTAGAGCCCTGCGTCACATTGTGCCTGCAATAGGTATAATGTATGCAGGGCATGCATTTTCATGTTAAACCCCACGTAGTACTGAAGCAGTGAAATTTACAACTTTTCACTGCATCACTCTATAATTTTACTCTGTCAACATCCCTACACCTTCTCGAACCAGGGATAAGGATTGATGCAGGAATTTTAACATGGCAGTTGCCTCTGTGTTCTGACGTTTTGGTGAAGTTGCGTCAGTCTTAGGACCAACTCCAGCAATGCGTCACTTTAGCGACAGATGCATCAGAATTTCTGACAGATCTGTGATTCCTTGCGCCATGAAGGCCTGTATTGTAAATGCAGTACATCCATGGCATCGTTATAGCATTTGTGGCAGGTGCAAAAAATCTTTCGCATTGATGCCCATGGATCAGTTCTTGGAAGTATGCACCCCACTGTCCTTTGAGCTGCGATAACAGCCAAGAGTCAAGAGCTAAAAGCATGACATTTTCATAGCCCACACTGGCCAAAGCCATGTTGTGCAGATGCCAGGCTGCAGCAGAGTTAAAAATCCAGAGGCCAAAGTTGAAAAAGTGCAAATGTAGAAAGGATTTCTAACACAAGATATGCTATTACGTAGTCTTATATCTACCTGTGTTAATCTCTTACTCCACATCTAAATCCAAATTGGTACATCAGACTATTTAAGTTTTTCAACATAAAGATATTTTTTGTCAGAGATAACTATTTCACTAAACCCAAATAGAATTAATTTGCACAACCCCTTTTCTGTTTAGGTGTGCAAATTGACAGTAAAAAAAACTGAGTGTTGTGAATAGTCACAAAGATGCAACTTCCCAGGTTTTAGTTATCTACAAAATAGCCATCCACTATTGCCATCGTCCACCAGAGCACCTCTCAACTAATCAAAACACTGTGGTGTACTGTGAGGTGGAAAGTTGCACAGATCGTTTCTAGGAAAGAGAGACCACAGTCTTGATTTACAATATGACTCAGCTCCAACAAGGCCAATAAAAAACTGCCCAAAGTAAGGCAAGCTACAAAGTTTGCCCTTGATAGCTTGGCTCAAAACGCAGAGCATTCCTAAGAGAAATTTATGTTTTAGAAGTACAACTGAACAGTTAATAAAAAACATAAACGTTTTAAACAATTCTCAGTTCTAAAATCATGAGATGACCATGTATAGAAGCTCTAGCCAAGAAAGGTAGATGTGTCCGTTTATTAGTCCCGCTGTTGCCTAGACTTCTGAACTTCACAACAGAAAGCTTAGAGGGGGAAAACTACCACAACCATGAAGGTAATTTCTTTGTTCTGTAGGCATGGCAGCTTGTCACAGTCTTCTAGATATGACTATTTTCTAGACCACAGGTCTTACCAAAAGCCCAATAATTTTTGTTTCTACTGTAAAAAGTCTCCCAATTTTCAAAACGGGTTACTGAGATACATGCCCCTGGGTTCAAAAAAGAAGGGCTCTTCACAAATTAAATTTGGTTGAACAGCAAAATGCCTGTCCCGATTGCCTGTGGAATTTTCTGCAGCATCATCAGCTTCCTTCTGCTACATGTTCTTCTAAATTCCCCAGACAGGGGATACACCTCACATTCCACTTGTAAGTGGGGTCACTCTTTAACTTCCAAGAGGTCACAGCTCACTCCTGTCCTAGTAATTAGGACACTCTCAAGCCACAATAGAAAAGACCCAAAGGGGTAAGCAAGCTTGTAGGAAAGTCCTTTTTTTTGCCTGGTCACCCCCACTCTTTCTGGATAGGTACTGGTGGTTACTGACTCTTGGCTGTGCCCTGGGTACTGCTTACCAGTCCCAGGGCCAGTGCTCTGTGTAAAATGGATATGCAAATTAGGCTAATTATAATTGGCTAAGTTAACCTACCTATAAGTCCCTAGTATATGGTAGGGCATGTAGGTTTAGGGACCACAGCATAGGTGGTGCACACCTAGGTGCATTGCTGAGGTGCCCAGTGTCATTTTAAAAGCAAGCCTGCCTTGCTGGCTGCTTTTAAATTAAAGTTATATGCAAATTCGACTTTGGAATTAAAGGTACTTCCAAAGTTTTAAACTACCTTATTTTTACATATAAGTCACCCCTAAGGTGTGCCCTATGTGCCCCTAGGGCTGGGTGCCATGTAACTATAAGCAGGGACTTTATAAAAATAGATTTATAAGCCCTGGTGAGGTAAAAACAGCCAAATTCGTTTTTCCCTCATTGAAGTCAATGGCCTTCATAGGCTAGAATGGGCAGACTTTATTTAAAATTTTAAAGTCTCCTTAAATGTTACATACCAAGAATTTGGTATCAAATTGATTGTTATAATAAATCCCACAACTTCCAGTTGTTGGATTTAATATAACTAGTGCAGGTAAAAAGTTTAGACTTTACCTAAAAAGTTGCCAATTTCAGCTCTGCATTGTTTTTGCTGCTGTGCTCTGATTGGCCAGCCTGCAGCAGCTTCTGCCAGGCCACTTTTATGAGGTGTGAAGTGGCCTGGCTTTACACAAAGGAATGTGCTTGGGGGAGAGAATCTCCCCTCAGCAGATGGGGAAGCAGGAAGGGGGAGGGCTGCCAAACTGGTCTTCAAAGGCAGAGAAGGACATCTGGAGCACCCAGCAACACCCCCACATCCTGCAACCCCAGACAGCTAGGTGCCCTCTTGATTAGATTAGGAGAGGGCAGGAGAGGGGTGTGTTTATGATTTTTAGCCACACCAGTGGGTGGGCTCAGCCAGATCTCTCCTCTAAAAATCAGATTCATCCATTTTGGATTTTTAGAGACTATTGCCTTCTGGGATGGATTTTTGCCACACTTCCCAGGAAGTGGTCATCACAGGGGGACGACCCTGTCCCTGATTGGAGGACCAGGGCCCCCCTGCTTTTCACCCAGGAGCAAGGATAAAACTGGCAGACCTGCACCCACGCCTCAGATCCCCACCAAATTTCAAGAAGAAAGAACTACAAGGAGAAGAAGGACTGCCCTGCTGGACCCCTGGCCTGCACCTGGACCCTGCACTCAGAAAGACTGCACCAGCTGCACACTTGGGCTTCACCACAAGAAGGACTTTGCCTGGCTTCCACTGGTTCAAGGAGGGACTCCCTGTTTGCTACAGGTGAAAAATTGCTAACCAGAGTCCCCTGCACCAACTCCTGAAAAAGTGACCAGCTGACCACTGTCCAGTGGCCAAAAAGGAGTTTGCGCCAGGTGCACTCTGGGAGTTGAAGTCCGCACTTCCCAAGGACCATCACAGAACTTCTGGACCCTTGGGGTGAGCTGTGGACCCCAAAAGAACCTTAAAAGAACATCTGGGTGAAGCCCCAGAAGTTTGGAAAAGATTGGAGAAATTTTAGAAAAAAAGCTCCATAAAGTGACCGACTCGACGCGGAAATTCTAGCCGGCTTGCCTCAACCGCGACCCGGCCTGACTTCGTGGTTCGTCCCGGTCAAGAAAAACATCCGAAAAAAAGACTAAGTCCGAACGTAAAAAGTTGACCGGGACCTTCCAGCCATCGTATCCGAGAAGGGCTCCACGGACGTCGGATCAAGATCCAGGTTTACCCCGGTCGAAGGATTTTCATCTCGAAAAAACGACTAAGTCCGAAGGTAAAAATCACCACCGAGGAAACCGACTTCGCGTATCCGGACAAGGGCTCCAGGAGGTCGGATCCAACTGGCAGGTTCGTCCCGGGGAAGAAAAACATCGAAAAAGAGACTAAGTCAGAAGGTAACTTTTTAACCGAGGCCTCCCGCGACTTGTAGCCGAGCAGGGCTCCATCGCGGTCGGCCTGAAAGTTTGACTTGGCCCCGGTCCTGGTGCAACCAGATGACCCGATTGGCGCTTTTCGTTTCTGAGCGCTAGAAAATAATAATACTTTAAAAATTCATATCTCCGGTTCCCCTGAACCGATTTTAATCGTTTTTGTGTCATTTTAAAGATAAAAATATAAGCTATTTTTATAAATTGGTTTTGGATTTTTAAACTGTTTCCTGTGTTTTATTTAATTACTGTTTTGTGATATTTGAATGCTTTACACTTTGTCTCCTAAGTTAAGCCTTGACGCTCGATGCTAAGCTACCAAGGGTAGAGCTGGGATTAATTTACTGAGACCTAACTGTACTTTTGTGGAGGTTTGTGGCTTGTTGCTAGGTGTAGGTACCTACCTGCCCTACCAATAACCCATTTTCCAACATAATTGGTGGCAGCGGCGGGATCCTGTACTTGTGTTCAATATCACGTTACAGTTTTAGATAAAACAAATTAAAAATCCTTTAAATTGTCCTAGTGCAAAAATTGTTTTTAATTTTTAATTTTAATTTTTTTTTAAATTAATTTGGATTAATTTCAATTATTGAATTTTTGTAATTTTTCTAAATTCTTGTTTCCAATTTTTGCAAAAAGTTTTTGTTGACACAAAACTAGGGAACCATGGAGCTTGATCTGGCTAGCCTACCCACACTGACAGTAGTCCAGCTTAGGGGGTTGTGTATTGAGAGGGGGTTGCCTGCAACCACTAATCTCAGGAAAGAAATCCTGATTAAATCCCTGACAGCATGGGCTGAGGCCCAAGAGGTAGAGACAGAGGAAGCTCCAGAGGAGGAACCAAAAGAAGATGATGCTAACTCTAACCATTCAGGGGAGGAAAGGCATCAGACCCCAAGTGAGGAAGAGGAGGAACGGTCCTCACTGGACACAGTCACTAGGGGTAGACCCAAAGCTAGTGGTAGGAAGAGGGTCCTTTCAGGAGGAGAGAACCCATCCATCAGGGAGAGAGAGCTGGAAGCCCAGCTAGCCTACATAGCTTTGGAGGCAGATAAGCTTGCCCTAGAAAAAAAGAAGTGGGCAAGCAAAGAAAAAAAAGATGGAAGCAGCGAGAAAGAAACTGAGGTGTCCCTGGGTGGGGGTTTTGCCCCCAGATTACCCAAAGGGGTGGTTCCTGCCTATGTAGAGGGGGATGACATCGATAAGTGGCTGGGGGCCTTTGAGAGGGCCCTCCAGATGAGGAAAGTCAAGCCTCAGTACTGGGGTTCACTCCTTTGGGAGTTAGTTCCCAACTCTGGGAGGGATAGGCTCCTAACCATGAGTGGGGAGGATGCAGACTCATACCCCAGTATGAAGAGTTGCTTGACTAAGAAGTTTGGTCTAACCCCAGAGCAGTATAGGCTTAAGTTTAGGGACACCCAAAAGACAAGCACCCAGTCCTGGGTGGACTTTGTGGACATTTCAGTGAAAGCACTGGAGGGCTGGATACAGGGCAACAGGGTAAGTACCTTTGAGGGGCTGTACAATTTGATTATGAGGGAGCACCTTCTAACTAATTGTGTCCAAGAGAGGCTCCGCCAGTATCTAGTAGACTCTAGGTTGACCAACCCCAGAGAGCTGGGGGAGGCAGCAGATGACTGGTTAAGAACTAGAGTTAACCAGAGACCCCCAGGGGGTGATCAGAAAAAGGGAGGACATGGTTCTTCTCAGGGGAAGAACCAGGGGAAAGATGACAAAAAAACCAAAGAGTCCTCACAAGAGTCCCCAAAAACTTCTCAGGGAGGGGGAGCCCCGAGCCAATTCACTTCTAAAGGGAAAGGGTATCAGGGAAAGAATTTTGATCCTGCTAAAGCAGGAAGGTTTCAGGAGCTTGCTAAGGCCGGCAAGTGTTTTGACTGTTATCAGCCAGGACATAAAAGAGGAGATGCTATCTGCACCAAGAAGCCCCCCACTGGTGGGCAATCCCAGGGGATTGCTAGTGTAGGGTTGGGGGTGGAAGTTGGCCCAGGGGTGGAATCAGGGTACACTGAAGTCACCTTAGTATCCGTGGGTGGGGTGGACATTGCAACTATGGCCACCTTACCTCCCATCATGCAGAGGTATAGGCAGAGGCCTAAAGTCAATGGGACTGAAGTGGAAGCTCTGAGAGATACAGGAGCCAGTGTGACAATGGTCACAGAAAAGCTGGTTTCTCCAGAGCAGGTCTTACCTGGTGTCTTCCACCAGGTGACTTATGCAGATAGCAGAACCAAACTCCATCCCATGGCTATGGTGAGTCTGGAATGGGGAGGTGTGACTGGCCCTAAAAAAGTAGCTGTAGCTCCTGCCCTCCCAGTAGAGTGTCTACTGGGAAATGATCTTGAAGCATCTGAATGGTCAGAAGTGGAGAGAAGGGTCCATGCAAAGATGCTGGATCTCCCTGAATGGGTGTGTGCTGTGACCAGGTCACAGGCAGCACAACAGGGAAATGCTGGACACTTGGACCCTGGAACAATGGGCCAAGCCTCCAAGAAAAAGAGAAAGAGCACTGGGTCTGGCTTGCCAGCCCCAACAAGTACAGAGGGTCAGGAAGAATCCAACCCTGAGGGGGAGGATCTGAACTCTGAGGGAGGGACACCTTCCCTGCAAACTCTGCCTGACTTGGCAGAACTGCAAGGGGCAGGTGGGCCCACCAGAGAAGATTTGTGCCAGGGACAAAGAGAGTGTCCCACTCTTGAGGGCCTGAGGCAGACTGCTGCCAGGCAAGAACAAGGGGATACCAGTGGTACCCACAAGGTTTACTGGGAGGATGGAGTTCTCTACACTGAGGCTAGGACCCTCAAAGAAGGGGCTACTAGGAGAGTAGTGGTCCCCCAAAGGTATAGAGAATTCCTCCTTACCTTAAGCCATGATATCCCCTTAGCTGGTCATTTGGGACAGACCAAGACCTGGAACAGGCTGGTCAACCATTTTTTTTGGCCAGAAATGTCCGAAAAAGTCAAGGAGTTTTGCAGCTCCTGTGTCACCTGTCAAGCCAGTGGCAAGACAGGGGGCAAGTCAAAGGCTCCCTTAATTCCACTGCCAGTGGTTGGGACTCCCTTTGAGAGGGTGGGGATTGACATTGTTGGTCCCCTAGACCCACCAACTGCTTCAGGTAACAGGTACATTGTGGTGGTAGTGGACCATGCCACCAGGTACCCTGAGGCAATACCCCTCCGGACAATCACTGCACCCACAGTGGCTAGGGCCCTACTTGGTGTGTTCACCAGAGTGGGATTCCCAAAGGAGGTGGTCTCAGATAGGGGCACAAACTTTATGTCAGCCTATCTGAAAGCCATGTGGGAGGAGTGTGGTGTTACTTATAAGTTCAGCACACCCTACCATCCACAGACCAATGGTCTAGTGGAAAGATTCAATAAGACCCTGAAGGGCATGATCATGGGTTTGTCTGACAAACTCAGGAGGAGATGGGATGTCCTCCTCCCATGCCTGCTGTTTGCCTACAGGGAGGTGCCACAGAAGGGGGTTGGATTCAGCCCCTTTGAGTTACTGTTTGGGCACCCTGTAAGAGGCCCATTGTGCTTGGTGAGAGAGTCTTGGGAAAAGCCTCTCAAGGAAGCCAAGGAGAATGTGCTGGATTATGTACTAGGCCTGCGGTCTCGCATGGCTGAGTATATGAAGAAGGCAAGCAGGAACCTGGAGGCCAGTCAGGAGCTCATGAAGCTCTGGCATGATCAAAAGGCTACCATGCCTGAGTATCACCCAGGACAGTTGGTGTGGGTTTTGGAGCCCATGGCTCCTAGGGCACTACAGGCCAAATGGACTGGGCCCTATCCAATCCTAGAAAAAAAAGGTGAGGTCACCTACTTGGTGGACCTTGGCACCCCCAGGAATCCTCACAGGATCCTGCATGTTAATAGGATGAAACCCCACCAGGACAGGGCAGACATGACCATGCTGATGGTCACTGATGAAGGGAAGGAGGAGGAGGGTGAACCTCTGCCAGACCTCCTGTCCTCAAAGGAAAAAGATGGGTCAGTGGAGGGAGTGGTACTCTCTCCCAAACTGACAGATCAGCAACAACAAGACTGTAAGCAAGTCTTGGGACAGTTTGCTAGTCTGTTCTCCCTGACCCCTGGACTCACCAATTGGTGTGTCCATGATGTTGACACTGGTGACAGCTTGCCTGTCAAGAACAAGCTGTACAGGCTGTCTGACCAGGTCAAGGCCAACATCAAAGCTGAAGTGGCTAAGATGTTGGATCTGAAGGTAATTGAGCACTCTGATAGTCCTTGGTCCAGTCCAGTGGTACTGGTGCCCAAAGCTAGTCCCCAAGGTGGGAAGAAAGAATTAAGATTCTGTGTGGACTACAGAGGTCTAAATGCAGTCACTAGGACTGATGCTCACCCCATACCTAGAGCTGATGAGCTCATTGACAGGTTGGGGGCTGCCAAATTCCTGAGCACATTTGATCTGACCTCAGGATATTGGCAGATTGCCTTAAGTCCAAGAGCCAAGGAGAGGTCAGCATTTTCCACACCAGAGGGCCACTTTCAGTTCAAGGTGATGCCCTTTGGGATGAAAAATGCTCCTGCCACCTTCCAACGGTTGGTGAATAGAGTCCTATCTGGGTTGGAATCTTTTAGTGCAGCTTATCTAGATGATATAGCTGTATTTAGTTCCACCTGGAGGGACCACCTGGTCCACCTGAAGGAAGTGCTTCAGGCCCTGCTTCAAGCAGGCCTGACTATCAAGGCAAGCAAGTGCCAGATAGGGCAAAGTTCTGTTGTGTACCTGGGCCACCTTGTTGGTGGAGGCCATGTACAACCTCTCCAGCCCAAGATCCAGACTATCCTGGATTGGGAGGCTCCAAAAACCCAGACTCAGGTCAGGGCCTTTCTTGGCCTGACTGGGTATTACAGGAGGTTTGTTCAGAATTTTGGGACCATAGTGGCCCCTCTGACTGAGCTTACCTCCAAGAAACAACCCAAGAAGGTCATTTGGACCCCAGAGTGTCAAAAAGCTTTTGACACCCTAAAACAGGCTATGTGTTCAGCACCAGTGTTACTGGCCCCTGACTATAGCAAGGAGTTTGTAGTGCAAACAGATGCTTCAGAGGAAGGGATTGGGGCAGTGTTAGCACAAGTTAATGAAGAGGGCCATGATCACCCAGTTGCCTTCATCAGCAGGCGACTACTCCCCAGAGAGAAGAAATGGAGTGCCATTGAGAGGGAGGCCTTTGCTGTGGTTTGGTCCCTGAAGAAGTTGAGGCCTTACTTGTTTGGCACTCACTTCCGTGTACAAACTGACCACAGACCTCTCAGATGGTTGATGCAGATGAGGGGGGAGAACCCAAAACTGTTAAGGTGGTCCATTTCCCTACAGGGGATGGACTTCACAGTGGAGCACAGACCTGGGACTGCTCATGCCAATGCAGATGGCCTTTCCAGGTTTTTCCACTTAGCTGATGAGGACTACCAGGGTGTAGGTTAGTACCCATCACCTTTCATCTGGGGGGGGGCAGTGTAGGAAAGTCCTTTTTTTTGCCTGGTCACCCCCACTCTTTCTGGATAGGTACTGGTGGTTACTGACTCTTGGCTGTGCCCTGGGTACTGCTTACCAGTCCCAGGGCCAGTGCTCTGTGTAAAATGGATATGCAAATTAGGCTAATTATAATTGGCTAAGTTAACCTACCTATAAGTCCCTAGTATATGGTAGGGCATGTAGGTTTAGGGACCACAGCATAGGTGGTGCACACCTAGGTGCATTGCTGAGGTGCCCAGTGTCATTTTAAAAGCAAGCCTGCCTTGCTGGCTGCTTTTAAATTAAAGTTATATGCAAATTCGACTTTGGAATTAAAGGTACTTCCAAAGTTTTAAACTACCTTATTTTTACATATAAGTCACCCCTAAGGTGTGCCCTATGTGCCCCTAGGGCTGGGTGCCATGTAACTATAAGCAGGGACTTTATAAAAATAGATTTATAAGCCCTGGTGAGGTAAAAACAGCCAAATTTGTTTTTCCTTCATTGAAGTCAATGGCCTTCATAGGCTAGAATGGGCAGACTTTATTTACAATTTTAAAGTCTCCTTAAATGTTACATACCAAGAATTTGGTATCAAATTGATTGTTATAATAAATCCCACAACTTCCAGTTGTTGGATTTAATATAACTAGTGCAGGTAAAAAGTTTAGACTTTACCTAAAAAGTTGCCAATTTCAGCTCTGCATTGTTTTTGCTGCTGTGCTCTGATTGGCCAGCCTGCAGCAGCTTCTGCCAGGCCACTTTTATGAGGTGTGAAGTGGCCTGGCTTTACACAAAGGAATGTGCTTGGGGGAGAGAATCTCCCCTCAGCAGATGGGGAAGCAGGAAGGGGGAGGGCTGCCAAACTGGTCTTCAAAGGCAGAGAAGGACATCTGGAGCACCCAGCAACACCCCCACATCCTGCAACCCCAGACAGCTAGGTGCCCCCTTGATTAGATTAGGAGAGGGCAGGAGAGGGGTGTGTTTATGATTTTTAGCCACACCAGTGGGTGGGCTCAGCCAGATCTCTCCTCTAAAAATCAGATTCATCCATTTTGGATTTTTAGAGACTATTGCCTTCTGGGATGGATTTTTGCCACACTTCCCAGGAAGTGGTCATCACAGGGGGACGACCCTGTCCCTGATTGGAGGACCAGGGCCCCCCTGCTTTTCACCCAGGAGCAAGGATAAAACTGGCAGACCTGCACCCACGCCTCAGATCCCCACCAAATTTCAAGAAGAAAGAACTACAAGGAGAAGAAGGACTGCCCTGCTGGACCCCTGGCCTGCACCTGGACCCTGCACTCAGAAAGACTGCACCAGCTGCACACTTGGGCTTCACCACAAGAAGGACTTTGCCTGGCTTCCACTGGTTCAAGGAGGGACTCCCTGTTTGCTACAGGTGAAAAATTGCTAACCAGAGTCCCCTGCACCAACTCCTGAAAAAGTGACCAGCTGACCACTGTCCAGTGGCCAAAAAGGAGTTTGCGCCAGGTGCACTCTGGGAGTTGAAGTCCGCACTTCCCAAGGACCATCACAGAACTTCTGGACCCTTGGGGTGAGCTGTGGACCCCAAAAGAACCTTAAAAGAACATCTGGGTGAAGCCCCAGAAGTTTGGAAAAGATTGGAGAAATTTTAGAAAAAAAGCTCCATAAAGTGACCGACTCGACGCGGAAATTCTAGCCGGCTTGCCTCAACCGCGACCCGGCCTGACTTCGTGGTTCGTCCCGGTCAAGAAAAACATCCGAAAAAAAGACTAAGTCCGAACGTAAAAAGTTGACCGGGACCTTCCAGCCATCGTATCCGAGAAGGGCTCCACGGACGTCGGATCAAGATCCAGGTTTACCCCGGTCGAAGGATTTTCATCTCGAAAAAACGACTAAGTCCGAAGGTAAAAATCACCACCGAGGAAACCGACTTCGCGTATCCGGACAAGGGCTCCAGGAGGTCGGATCCAACTGGCAGGTTCGTCCCGGGGAAGAAAAACATCGAAAAAGAGACTAAGTCAGAAGGTAACTTTTTAACCGAGGCCTCCCGCGACTTGTAGCCGAGCAGGGCTCCATCGCGGTCGGCCTGAAAGTTTGACTTGGCCCCGGTCCTGGTGCAACCAGATGACCCGATTGGCGCTTTTCGTTTCTGAGCGCTAGAAAATAATAATACTTTAAAAATTCATATCTCCGGTTCCCCTGAACCGATTTTAATCGCTTTTGTGTCATTTTAAAGATAAAAATATAAGCTATTTTTATAAATTGGTTTTGGATTTTTAAACTGTTTCCTGTGTTTTATTTAATTACTGTTTTGTGATATTTGAATGCTTTACACTTTGTCTCCTAAGTTAAGCCTTGACGCTCGATGCTAAGCTACCAAGGGTAGAGCTGGGATTAATTTACTGAGACCTAACTGTACTTTTGTGGAGGTTTGTGGCTTGTTGCTAGGTGTAGGTACCTACCTGCCCTACCAATAACCCATTTTCCAACAAAGCTCAACGCAAGCAATACTGGTGAGACCTGCACCCCTTTACTCTTGGGTGTTAGCAAGAGGCTACTGTCACTAGAAGTTTGAGAAACCTTCTCTTTACATAAATTCATGGCACATATTGCAAATTCTTTCTCCACCCTCCTGTCAGGCACTCCGAAATCAAACAGGGAAGCTTTCATAACCTCTTCTGTTTCAATTAGTTATCCACTGGGAGTTAGTTAAGCTTGACATTTTGGTTAATAAAACCAGTCAAGGATTGATTATTTTAGAAAACAGGATTACACTCTTTTGACTCCACCTCCCATGCGCTATGATTCAATGTAAAATCTGTCCTATCGATCTTTTCAACACATAAATCCAAAATGGTAGATTTATTTTTCTCTTGTGCTTAACATTTTTAATCTATATTTGCACCTTAGAATTTCTCAGTTACTCCCACTAAGCATTAAAGGACATCTTTGCCTCCAAACATCCATGAGCTCTCACCCCCATTAATTTTTTGCCTCTTAGAGTGTGTGCCACTTCACTCAACTGACAAATGACAGTGCTACGGGATGTACTCCCAGGCAGATATGATCTGGGAAGCCTGAATCGATTTTCTACTCTATTGCTGGACCTCTTGTGTGCATTGTCTTTAAATTTGCAACTGCTAGCTCTCAAGCCCCATTTGAGAAAATTAGGTGTGAATGACAGAAGGACTGTCAGGATTATTATTGTAAATGGCCCTTTTGGCAGGGTCATCCCCAGATGCTTTACCTTACTCCCCCTCATTTTATGACCTTGACTTTGCTGGCTTTAGGACTCTGTGCACGTTTTTACTGCTGACCAGTGCTGAAGTGCATGTGCTCTATGCGTAAAGCATGGTACCATTGGCTTCTCCATAATTGGCATATTTGAGTTACTTGTAAGTCCCTAGTAAAGTGCACTATGTGTGCCCAGGGTCTGCAAGTCAAATGCTACTAGACGGAAAATAAATGGCACATTGGATCCTTCATCTTCGTTACTAGCTTTAGAGGGTGCCCGAATGGACTACAATGTAGATGATTTAATATTCTTTCAATGCAGTGTTGGCAGGCAGAGGGAGCTAGCGGAGTCTTTATGCATTAGTGTTACCATATTATATTGCTAATTTGCTTTTTGAATGAGTTGGGTCACTGCATATTGCTTTTCATACAGGAGTAAGTAGGTTTCAGGGATACTGGTCAGTCATTTCTGGGTTCGGACTAATGTCTAGACAACCAACTTCTTCAGGTAGGACGAATGGCAGTCTGCAGGGCAAGGCCAGCAAGATATAGCGGTGCTTGTCTGATGATTTATGTTGGTCCAAGAGATGAGGGTTCTAGCAATTATGTACCAAGAGGATTTTGTACTGTGGAGATGCAGTGATGTGAAGCTTCCAGATTCATCTCAAGAGCACATTCTAGTCTTATAGTTCCTGATTGGTGCTAAAAGTGGGTACAAATTATGTTTGTAGGACTCAACCTGAGTTTTGCATTGGGCATAAGAGACTGGCCGTGGATAGGCAGTATTTCATCTAGTTGATGTTGAGGCTGGCTCAGATGTGCTGGCTCAGATGTGCTGGCTCAGATGAGCATTCAGAGCTTTGTGGTGTCTGGAAACAATACAGGCCTAATATCAAAGTAAGTGGAAGTCTAAATCACTCATTAAAAAGCGTATTTTAGCCGTGGCACCCGACAGGGATGCCCTCTATCCCCTCTGCTCTTTGCCTTAATGATTGAACCACTGGCGATATTGTTACGCAGGGATCCCCTGATTGAGGGTTGGTCCTGGCCCACATGCACAGAGGATCGAGTGGCACTTTACGCGGACGACGTCTTGTTATACATCTCCAACCCAGCCACAAGTGGCCCCTGCGTTCTATACATACTGAACCTCTTCGCGGAGGCCTTCGGACTGATCCTAAATCATAGTAAATCATTGCTGGTTCCTCTTCACCGCTCTCGAGACTATGTGGATTGGCAACATACTATCCCAGTGAAAAGAAATAGCTTTAAATACCTAGGAATACATATCTTGCTACTCCCTGAATTAACCTGGGAACTCAACATAACACCCTCAGTCAGGAGAATTAAGACTGACCTCCAACGTTGGAAAGCGCTTCCCCTTAACCTTCTAGGCAAAATAGCGTTATTTAAGATGATGGTCCTTCCCAGACTTCTTTACCTATTACAGAACTTCCCACACCCCATCCCAAAGAGATGGTTTAAGGAACTGGACACACTAGCACGCCAGTTTATATGGAATGGTGTGCGTCCACGACTGGCGCTGGTCACCTGTCAGAGGGACGTCCAAGATGGGGGTCTGGGCATGTCCAACATTTACCAATACCACCTCGCAATGCAACTACATGTAATTAACGATTGTATGAGGGGCGGATGGTCGGACCCGGCATACCGCCTAGAACTTCACACACTGTCTTACCCAAGGATCTTTGATGCCCTATATGGGGGCCCGATCTCACAAAATACCCCAGACATAACCAAGGTGGTCCTAATGGGATGGCGGGCGGCTCAAAAGGTGACGGGATGGTGGGGACGTCTCACCCAACAGACCCCGCTGTGGCACGGGAAACAGCTGGAAGAAGTCACGGGCCTAAAGGGATTCCAAGGATGGGACATCATTGGCATATCCACATTAGGCGACATTTGGAATGGGACACATATGCGGTCCTTTGAGGAGCTTCAGAATTTATTTTCACTAAACAGGACACAGTTCCATAAATATCTCCAACTCCGTCATGCTTTACATTCACACGTACAGACAGGGACCACACTACCAGAATACAGCCCGATGGAGGCAAAGGCACTAATGGGGAGTCTGGGCAAAGGGGGCGTCTCCCAGATATACCGCGCCCTGGTGTCCAACACAGCGCTTTCCCTGGAAGGGCTCCGCCGGAAATGGGAGGGATGGGTGGGCCCCATAGAGGAGGTGGATTGGGGCGAAGCACTGATGGCACCCCGCTCCCTTACGATGGCCTCCCGTTTTCGGCAATTACAGACATATTACCTCCACGTAGCATACCTAACACCTACTAAACTACATAGAGCGGGCCTCCAAGCTACACCTGATTGCCTGCGATGCCTAGACCCCTCTGCCGACTTCTTTCATATGGTTTGGTCATGTCCAGTCATAGCCATTTATTGGAGGGCGGTGTTAAACGAGGTCTCTGGGGTCCTGCAGGTAGACATAGAGAAATCACCGTTGTCCGTGCTACTGGGAATCATGGGAGACGCTGGGTTGAGAAGACCAGATAGGACCCTCTTGGGGGTGGCATGCTTGGTGGCCAAGAGGGATATAATGGCGAACTGGAAAGCCAAAGGGGCTCCGGCCCTGACTAAGTGGAGGCGGGGAATGGATTGGTGTGCTAGCCGGGAAAAATTGGTATATGAGGCTTGAGGTTGTCCGAATAAATACTACAGGATATGGGGAAGGTGGGAGGCCGCTACGAGTGCCTGCCCTACGTCACCAAGGCTGCCTCCCCCCTGAGGGTCGATTCAGCTCCCCCTCTGGCGCAACCCTCATAGATCACCTCAAAACTCACCAGGGCCTGTCTAATGGATTTGCGTACAAATATCCTCTCTGTCTTTTGTAAGCTGAGAACATGTCGCTGGAACAAGGGATCTGACCTATGTTGTGTGCCCAGTTGGCACCATATGTAAATGTTGTATCATCTTGTTTGTTTGAGTTCAGAAAAAACAATAAAAATACTTTATCCAAAAAAAAAAGCATATTTTAATAGCTTTCCTAAACCGGTCTAGATTGGATTCTACTTGAAGGTTAGCTGGAAGAGAATTCTATAGTCCTGCTACTGCAACAGAGAAGTATTATCTCCATAGGTAATCATCTTCACTAGAAGCACAGATAACAGGACCAGGCTGGAAAAGTGCAAAGACCTGTTTGGTCGACAATGTGAATTTTTTGCTGTCCAGAATGAATGGCTGTGTTGGAGTATGATTTTATGTACAATGGGGAAGGCTTTAATGGAGACTCAAACTAGGAGGCAGCCAGGGCAGAGATCTCAGAATAGGCACTATACCATTGTTTTTTTAAATGCCTGATATTGAAAGGGTAGCAGAGTTTTGAAAAAGTTGAAGTGAATACTCCAGCTTTTCAGGAGTTAAATAGATGGCATTTGGATACTCCAGCTTGGACTGGATTAAGGTGTTTACTACTGTAATTTACCAGCAGAGTTTCTTAAGGAGTTCGACTTGGCAGAAACATAAACTGGAAAACGTAGTCACTTCTGACTGGATTGCAGCCAACCTTTGTGAAGGAGGCTGGGTGTTAAAAGGCAGGGCTGCATGGGTTCAGGTCAGCATGTTGTGAGCCAGGAGGAAGGAGCTTTATGTGTGAATAGCACCTGTTTTATGGTCTTAACTTGAGGAACTTTCCCTCATCCATGCCTGAAAGTGCTTTAGCTAAACAACATACACCAGTTTGTGCATGAAATATCAAGACTCACAACATTTTTAATTAGGTGACCCACTGAGATGAAATAATTTCTTTAAAATAAAAATAACTGTCAGTGGCTGCAAACAGAACGCACACTTGAGGCCTCATTCTGAACCCTTGATATTTTGGGTGTTGCTAATGCTCCCTGAAAATACCAGTACTGCAGGATGAAGCATTTGTTGGGTGTAGTATTATGCACCCATTCCAACTTCAGTTTGGAACGAGATACAACATTCAACATCGTTGTTTTGCTGGAAGGGAACAGATCATGGGTAGTACATGGGTGTTGTAACGCAACCAGTCATGGTTTTTGAGTCAAAACCCTACCTACTAACATTTGCACACAGGGGCCCATATTTATACTTTATGACGCAAAACTGCGCCAACGCAGTTTTGCGTCAAAAAAATTAGCGCCGGCTAACGCCATTCTGAAGCGCCATGCGGGCGCCGTATTTATTCAATGACGTTAGCCGGCGTTAGCCGCCGGCGCTGTCTGGTGTGCGTTAAAAAAAACGACGTACACCAGGCAGCGCCGGCGTAGGGGGAAAATGGCGTATGGGCGTCCACAAATGGTGCAAGTCAGGCTGAGGCAAAAAAATCGCCACAACCCGATTTGCGCCATTTTTTTTCCGACGCCCATCCCCCATTGAAATGACTCCTGTCTTAGCAAAGACAGGAGTCATGCCCCCTTGCCCAATGGCCATGCCCAGGGGACTTCTGTCCCCTGGGCATGGTCATTGGGCATAGTGGCATGTAGGGGGGCACAAATCAGGCCCCCCTATGCCACAAAAAAAAAGAAAATATATATACTTACCTGGACTTACCTTAATGTCCCTGGCCTGGGTCCCTCCATCGTTGGGTGTCCTCCTGGGGTGGGCAAGGGTGGCAGGGGGTGTCCCTGGGGGCAGGGGAGGGCACCTCTGGGCTCATTCTGAGCCCACAGGTCCCTTAACGCCTGCCCTGACCCAGGCGCTAAAATCCGGCGCAAATGCGGGTTTTTTAGACCCGCCCACTCCCGGGCGTCATTTTTGCCCGGGAGTATAAATACGACGCATATGCATTGCAGTTTTAAGACGGGAACGCCTACCTTGCATATCATTAACGCAAGGAAGGTGTTCACGCAAAAAAATGACGCTAACTCCATGAACTTTGGCGCTAGACGCGTCTAACGCCAAAGTATAAATATGGAGTTAGTTTTGCGTCGAATTTGCGTCGAAAAAAACGACGCAAATTCGGCACAAACGGAGTATAAATATGCCCCAGGGATTTGCACCAAAACATTGCCTCTTTGAGGCTGGTGTTAAAAAGGAGCAATGTTTTACTATATCCATAATCTTCTGATTTTGCATGTGTACATCACATATCCAAAGTGGGAACAATTTTAAAGTTTGTGTAACCATAATTTTTTTGTAATGGAATGGTGCCCTTCCAGTGCAAAATGCATGCTAGGCATCACTCAGGCACCTTTGCATTATGTGGCAACAGCATGTGTGTGGTACTAGTTCATCTGATTTTGCTCCAGTGGAAGGGAAGAGAACAGGAGCACAACACCTTAACAGATATGGCGTCGTCCTTTTCTCTCCCTCTCATGCAAAGGAGCACAGCAACATTGGTTGCTGCACTATGTTGTGTGACAACTACAAAACTCTAGAAGTCTCAAAATTATGATCTCTTCAGGTTATTGTTAGGTACTTGCAGTCCATATTATTGCAGAGCATTACAATTACATTTAAAAGTTCACAAAAGGTGAATGGGAGATGCTTTTATAGATTATTAGCTATGTAAAGTATTACAGTATGCTAAAAATAAACGTGTTAACTACATAGACTGGATGCCTCCCACTCGCACAATTGTCATAAAATATACATCAAGCATTGTCTATGTAGGAGGAGCCTAAAGTTTATGTATGTTTGTAACAAGTGTATAAAAAAGCAAAAACACAATTCAATGTGCTGATGCTTGACGAACAACAAGTGAACAGGTTTCTTTGCATGCCTGGTGAATGTAATATTAGTGTTTTGTGGATTATCACATTCCCCTCTGATGCTGATAGAGAATATAATTTATAGCAACAATGATAAAGAATACTAGCAATATTACCCACGTATATTCAGTTTTGAAAGTTCCAATATAAGAGGCTGCATGTAATAACCAGATATGTGCAACTATTTTCCCTCCTCATCTAGAAGTACCTTAGTGGACACCTTCTGACCTTATAATATATGTAAACACTCCTGCATGGACCATTGTACTAGAACATCAAATACACAGTAAAAGGCTGAGGCATGATGCTGGAGTAAACCTAACTCTACATAAGATTGTTCTTGTTACAACCCTGCAAATAGTTAGCATTCAAAGAACTCTTCTGCTGCGGCAGAAGGCTTCATAAATGAGGGTCCTTGACAACCCAAGAATAACATAATTATCTCAATCAGATAAAATAAGTTGAAAGACTCCTTTATCATTTTATGATTGCAGTTCAAATAACAAAACTTCACTACACAAAACGTTAAACTTAAAGGAAAATGCAGCAGTAAATGCGAGCATGAAAGTATAGACAAAACTTGCAAAGAAGGCAAATTAAAGGAAATGTTTATGTTTATTCTTTTATGTTTTATTATGTGTATTTATTTAAAGCAGTATACAATTACTCACATGGAGGCTCATGGGGCCACCTAGGGACAATCTGGTACAACTCTGCTGATCGGCCTATTGAGTAACTGTTCCAATTATGTATTTTGGGAAAATGGCCAGGTTTTCAGCTTCTTCCGAAACCAGAGAACACTCTCTATGCGAATCTCAGCCGAAAGGTTCCACTGCTCAGCAGCATGAAGGCTAAAGGCTCCACCAACCTATCTATTCATTCTGATTTTCTCGATGGCAAAGAGACATTGTTTTTGATACCTTAGGGTTTGCACCAGTGGTTATATTATGAATTCCTTTGTCAAAATAGATGGGCCCAAATAATTGTAGATCCTATATACACATACGCTAATAAATATAATCCGTGTATGAAATGAAAGCCAAAAAAGTTGGTCCAGACAGGAAGATATGCCCTTCTACGTTCGCAAGTTGGCAATACTTATTAACGCTGCGTTTCGAATCTATTCTACTTGATTATATGCTCGTCTTGGAAAGACATAGAGAAACTGAATTACAATCTTCTAACCGGGACTGAATGAAAACACAATCTTTTGGGAGAAAAAAAAAGGAAAGGGAAGATTAGTTTAGGTGTGTGAGGGATGAAAAGGAAATCCCTAGACACTGAAGCAATACACTGTTTGAAGTCTAAGGGGCAGATTTATGGAAAGTGGAGCTGCACCGAGTGCAGCACCACTTTCCCTGCGCCACTTAGCACCCTTACTGTCACCATGTGTGCGCCGCATTTAAAATACACCGCACCATGGTGCAGGGTAGGGGGGCAATAGTGTAATCTTTCATGATGCTATTGATATACTCTGCAGAGTACATAGGGCCCCATTATAAAGAATGGAAGGCCCCTTTTAACGCCTGCTCTGGAGCAGGCGTTAAAAGTGCTGTAAAAAAATGGTGTAAGGAAATCTCATACGCCATTTTTCCGGCTTCCCTAATGGGGGAATGCCCCCTTTGCATACATTATGCCTGGTGCAGGCATAACGTGGTGCAAAGGGTTACAGAGTGGCGCAATGCATGCATTGCGCCACTCTGTAAATACGGCGCGAGGATTTTAGCCTTGTTGGGCCACATTAACGTCAAAATAAATGATGTTAATGTGGTGCAAGGTGGCGCTAGGGGCTGATAAATATGCCCCCAAATATACATCAATCAAGATTCCTAGGTTTTTTGTAATTAGGACTGGCGTGGGACCATTACCTAGAGAAGAAGAGCAGATTAGGAAGCCAGTGAGCAGGTTTCTAGAGGCTACCCCTTGATGTCCCAAGTAGATTCTCTGATTTAGAGGATTCAGTTTCCAGAAATTGCTTTCCATCCATCCCTTAACTGACGCCAAAGGCCAGGATAAATCAGAACTTGCAGCTCGCCTGGGTGGGATAGGATAACGGTTGACCACTCACTGTGCATTATGTGCATCCAAATATGTAGTAATCTGAAAAACGTGGCACATAACTGCCAAAGGTCTCAGGTAAAGTATAATAAGGAAGATCTTTGTGGCACTCTCCACTTCAACTCTTTCAGTTTTGACTCAAAAGTCTGAGTTGTATTATCTGTGAACTAGATGTAAGCAAAGTCTGGAGTCAATCTTGGGCAGGTGACTTACTTCTTTCCCTTATAGCTTGTGGGCCGTGGTAACAGAAGGTGACTGACAGACCTAATAAAATTAACCCTACCCCAAATCACCATCAAGCTTCATCATGATTTAATCTGCCACTGTGATTACCTCTGCTTTTGAGGTGAGATAGGGGAGGAAGCCAGTCTGAGCCTCATATAATATGTTATTGTATTTCACACACTTGTGTAGTTAGGGGGTGGCCTCTCTCTTCCATAACTTAGCTAAGAAGGGTAGCAAATAAATGGGTCTGATATGCACTACCTGTGTGCTGCTGACTTTACTGTGTTTGGCTATAAACTGTCAAAGGGTATATAGGGATTTCATTGACATAGCAGAGTCAAATACTTCATATTGACCATCAACATTACTCCTCATCATTAAAGGGAATAACAAAATTGAGTTGTGGTGAAAATGCCTGGCAAAATAAAGGTGAAACATGAATCTATTAGCCAAAGAGAAGCATCATTAGACAATAGAAACCCCATGAATGGAAAGTAGTCATTTTTAGGTCTGGCATAATTTACTTGTTCATCAACCTTATGTTGTCCAAACAATTCACAATGAATGCATAGGTACATACGTCTATAAATATCTGCTAGGGCTTTAGACCAGTCCTTTCCATCCATTGATATGTTAAAGTGTCATTCACAATTTGTTTTCATCCACCACAGCACGTTCACATTTGTTGGTTGAGCCGCTTCATTCAGCTGCTGAATTGCTGGTGAATATTGACATTTCGCCAGATCACATGTGCAGAGCTGCCTGAAAAGGAGCACACTTTAGTGCTAGGGCTTGCATGACTGGGCCATTGGGCAACTGCATAAATTTGATATTTTTATATACTTGACATTTACTTTGCATATTTGTTGCACTTAAATCAATAAAACAACATTGCACATTTGACAAAGCACACTTAGGGGGTCATTATGACCCTTGCGGTCAGTGTAAATGTGGCATTAGTACCGCCAACAGGCTGGCGGTACATACCGCCACATTATGACATTGGCTAGTTAGCTGAAGCCAACTCACCAATGTACCACACCAACCACCATGGCGGTAGTAGCCGCAGGGCTGGAGATAAAAATCTTCAACTCGATGGCCGCTACTGTCCCGGCAGTGGCATTATGACCCTGCCTACCACCATGGAACACCATGAAAACAATGGCAGTAGGCCCTACTAGTGACAGGGAATTCCTTCCTTGTCACTGGTAGGAGGCCCACCCACCCCCCAACACTCCCCAGACAACCCCCACCCCCCTCCATCCACGCTCCTCCACTTCAATCCCCCGACACATGCACACTCGCAGGCACACACCACGCATTCACACACGCACTCGCACACATTCATACATGCATGCATCCATTCATTCACACACACATCCGTACACACATCCAAACTTACATGCAGACACGCATTCACATTTGCATTCATACACGCATTCTCACACATGCGGACACACACAAGCAACATCACACACTCGTTCGCATGCACGCACACACTCACACATTCATGCACACACCCCCCCCCACACACACAACACCGCCCACCCCACTCCCCTGTTGGAAATCTGACTTACCTAAATCCAGGGGCTCTTCCGGCAGGGGACGGGACGGGGCAGTGATACTGCCAGCAGCTCCTGCCAGCAGAACACCACCAGGCCGTATTATTTGTCATAATACGGCTCGCGGCAGTCTACAGGTGTGGCGCTGCTGGTGGTAGCAGCGCCACCTTAACACCGTTCGCCAGCATGGCCACAGCTGGATTTCTGCCCTTCTTGTGGTGGAAATCCAGCTGTGGTCATATAATGGCGGGCGGATGTTAGCCGCTGCAACAGTCTTTTGGTGGGAGTCGCCGCAGCGGTAGACGGTACTTACCGCTACATTGGGCCTTAGTGGCTTTAACAATGATTGGTTTCTTTGATGTTCCTTGGCTAAATACACACCAGTGCTTTTCAGCATTGCATAATTCATTGTGACTTGTGTTCACAATGTCTGTATGCACTAGTGAAATACACGTCTTCAAAGCTAAAAATGTAGGTTTTTCCTTAAGAGATTTTATTAATGGGTTATAACATATCACTTGTGGCCAATATTGCGCATTGCCAGGACAATCCCTTTATAATCACCTTTATGTAATTCTCAACCAGTGCTTCACTTATTTTTCTTCCTTGAAGCAGTCACTCTGCCAGCCGTTCCTTTCAGCTCTTTATGTGGAAGAAAGATGATGTTCCTCAGACTGCTACATCTTAACTTTCTAGACAGTATCTGTGTACTTTCTATTGCCGCCATTATTCTAGAAAATTATATGATCATCATCACAACTACATAGTTCATTGTTCTCTTCATTTGTAACATTCCTTTATAGGCAGAAAACACTTATCTCCATTTCTGTAATTTTTATACAAACTGGGGCCGTATTACAGAAAGCTGCCCAGCGATTCAACAGGCATGTGTGCATCCCAGGGCACTTTTGTATTACTAATGGGGCTGTTAATGCTTTTACGGCCTCTTCCGTAATACTGATAGCTATGTCACACATGTAGTGCCAGTGCTATTGTGAGAATGTCATGGGAAAAACTTTACCTTTGCGCCTGCGCCGAATTATGGGGACTTAGGCACAGATGCAAACATTAGAAGGCGCACTGACAGACAACCAGAAAAAAAATGGTTCTCTGTTAGTAGGCACCCTAAGGGCAGCCCTCTGGATAGGGTGAAATGGGGTCCAATGTACCACGCCAGACATCCTCCTACATGTGGATGCACTCACTCACTGCACCCAACTGCATGGGGATCTTTGTGCCCTCTTTAAAGTGCACAGAGAAACAGAGAGCTGCTAAAAAGCAGTCCCTCCATGTGTCACTGCCTCTAGGACTACACGATTTTGCTGCTGCCCTGGGAGCAGCACTATTGTAAATATTAGAATGCACTCCTGTAATTGATTAAAAGGAGTGTTTATTGACAAACTCATTGACAGCCACTCACCCACATTAGCTGCTGATGACATCACTTCAGACAAAGTCAACTGTCACAGCCAACGGTTAATAGATAGTTGTCCAACTATAAGGACAATGGGGAGTGATGGGGGAGGAAGGAATAGTACACTCAATGCATCAATATAAAGAGACAGATATAACATACCATAAACAAAATCAGAAAATGTGAAAACTTGAATAATGCTAATACGTTCGCCAATTCTAATGTGCACAAATTACAACATGCACACTCATTGTAATAGGTCCCACTATACTGGTCTGTGCCAGGTGCACCTTTGGAGAGGTGTGCCGTGGTGCAAACAGGGACAGTGCACCCTATGTTTAAGAGGGGCCCTGAAGCTCAAAACCACATATATAGGGAAAAGTATTCTTATCCAGATAATCAATGTATACTTTAAATTATAAGGGAGACTCAGTCAGTAAAAAATTAAACACTTGTTTCTATTGGTATAGAGTGGCACCAATTGCAGAGCCAGTAGTTGTAATTATTACAGCCTGCAGAAGGAAGGAAGCTCTGATCTCAACGTCCATGAATATCTCAAGAATATTTGCCTTTTCAGAATTATCTATTTGAAAAGTTAGTTCATGGGAAGACCATGGAGTAAAACAGTTTGCGTTAAAGATAGCATCAGGATTGTTAGATATGTATTTAATGGTGTTAAGGTTTTGCATGATTGGACTGCCAGCGCAATCATATTACTTCTTTTAAAAATGTGTGGCATACCCCAAACCAGAGTGCAGTGAGTTTGGTGGTGTAAAGGGCGACCAATGAGTGACCAAGGACAGGCAGTGCCAATGGAGAGGACACCAACTATTAACTGATAACTCATAAAACCGAAGCACCTGCATGCTTTTCCAAATAGTATAATACTATGATAATGTATCCTGGTTAAAGATGAAGATTCTAATGGGGATTAGTTTATTAGTTCCTCATAAACGATAATCACTATCCAATAGAAACAAACACTGTCAAGGCCAATCATTTTGACTTATGTAGTATGGTTTTGTTTAAACTAAGTTCACTAGAACAAAGATGTACATTTATTCCTTTGTGATGTATCAGGAAACAAGTCCCCTGATCCAATGAAACACACTAGGTAAGTAGTTTGAAAGCCAATACAATTTTCATGGTTGTAAGAAAACAGCCGACACGTGTTTCGTCACCATTGACTTTTTCAAGGCTTTTAAGATATAGAAGTTATAGATGTATTAACAGACTCTAATTCTCAAGGATGTAGGAAAATATACAAATTGTAGCATGAAAGATATGAAAGTCCAGAGACCATGGTAAGTCTGTAACCGGTCTGTCGTCTAAACAGTCTGTGAGTGGCATCGCATCTGATGGAGTCTTACCTAGTGTGTTTCACTGGATCAGGGGCCTTGTTTCCTGATACATCACAAAGGAATAAATGGATTTCACTACAATCCTGCGATATGCCGTGGTTTTTCTTCATTTCATACATGGACTGTGACTTTTCCTACGTGACAGCTTACACACCCTGTGGCTGGGTGTTTAACCACTCGAGCACTCCCTTCTTCAAACAAGACTTTCTCATCATGAACTTTGTGCATTGATGGTAGCAGAAATTTTGGAAGTGCGCACCACTCATACACAGCCACAATTGTCGATGACACTGTTGTATAGAACAAAGATGTAACAAGGGCTTGGACAATGCTAGCCTTAACAGTACAATGTATGAGGGGTGGTAGGCATCAGCAGCAGTGCAAGGTTCCCCGCCTTCCTAAAACAGGTACAAAACGTGTAACACGTAGTGCACTCTTCCTTTCGCACACAACTGGTGCACAATGTGAAACAGTAGGGTAGTGATCCCTCACATATACAGGTTTAATGGCATGGACAGCTGCTGCAATGCTTGCTTCTTTACGTACATAAAAAATGTATACCATGTTAAGGAGCATATGAGGTTGCCTTTGGCAGCTGCCTTCATCTAAGGGGTGGTGGCTGACAGGTGTACGTGGGAGTGACAAGCTGTAAGAGACAGACACTTACCAGTGTGTGCTCGTCTCTTATGCATAGTGCCACTATGCTGCTACGCTTGAGATGGAGAGAACAAGAGGGGGAGAACAAGAAGCTGAGGGCCCAGCTGCCCTTCTGATGGTTGCAGGCCTGGCTACTCTGGAGGAAAAGAGGTGGGCCAGGAGGTGTGGCCAACCCCTCTTCCTCAAACTTGCTTTTGCAGTGCTGTATGGGTTGTGACAAAAGTGCATGGACTGTCCTAAACCAGGGCGCTCTGTTGGAATAGTCACCATAAGGGTAGGGCAGAAGGGGTAGCTGGCAAGCACCAAGAGGTTAAGTGGGATGAATAGGAAACGTGGTAAAAGTATGTAGAAATCAGGCAGTGGTTGTGCACCACACATAAGAACTGGACACAAGATGACAAAGGAAAGAGGCGTGTTAGAAAGAATCATGAATAAGGACCATTGGGTTGAACTGGACAAAAGTGGACAGAAAGGGACATATACTAGGCATTTGTGGACCACAATAAGACCCAGGTGGGAGAATAAAATACACTTTCCAAACAGGTTTTGATAACTTGTATGTGGGTGTCATATTTCAGAGCATCGCTTGGAACTCTAGAGCTAAATACAAAATAGGTTCTACTTTGAGAACTATCCTCACGCACATTACTTGTGTTTGAGATGATAGTCTAGCTTTAGCTGCAAGAACATGAACTAGTCATTTGCTTGAAGGCAATCAATGCACTAAATGGCAAAGAAAGGATATGTGATGAATGTAGCATTGACATGAGAAGCTCAACTTTTGCATTAAATCGTCACTGTGTTGAAGTGGGATAGGCATTTGGAATGCAATAGGTCTCTCATATTTCGAACAATTGTCATCTTTTGACAACAGCGCTCACAAACAAAAACAAAAGATAGCATGAGTAGAAACTGAGAAAAGACGACTTAACAAAATAAAAGAAAGTGAGCTTTAAAAAATAAAACTTTGCAATTTTGTTTGTCCTGCTGGGCACGTTTTTGCCAGTCACAAGCCTTCTGTTTACAGGGAAATGGAAGTTGAAATGAACAAAATAGTATCTCCATCATGTGGAGAGCAGCGGACTGGCCCTAATTAAGTTAAAAATAATTAGTGCTTGATCCCTGCTCCACACAGAGGAATGGAAATGATGCCAGGCATGCCTTGATGAATTATGGGGCTTCAAAGAAGAATGTCACGCAAACCAACAAATTGTGAGCGACAGGCAGGGTCCAAGTCCTTTACTGAAGACACTAGTGTCTCGCAGGCTCGACCGTAAAAATGCACATAAGTGTTTAGACAAATGTGGCTTTTCTCTTCACTATTGGCAATTTGACCATTTTCCTTGGTCACAGCACGTGCCAAGCAATACAGTAAAAAATCTCTAGGTTTACAATGAATCACATATTCTTTTAAGCATAACTTCTGCCATGAGCAATTTGAGCAATCTGTGAAGTAAAGCTGTGCAAATGAGTAAAAATGCATGATGTTTTTGTTATCGCAGATGAGGTGTGTGCATTGCTTAATGCAAGCACGTATCTTTGGACCATTGTGAACACGCCCCACTGATTCTGGAATACCTATCAGGAAGTTTTGAAAATATATATTTTCCCTAATACTGTTAAAAGAAAAATGCATCAGCAGTGAGGTACTCCGTTCCTATATCGAACATTCTAACAGACAGCAAAAACTATTTGGGAAAGAAGTGTAGATTTGATTATCTCCTAACAATCTCTAGCTATTACCAGTTTACTGATAGTAAAGAGCTATTTTGCAAAATAATCCTTGAAACGTAAACCTTTATCCCAGTGATCTAGCCAATTACTCCCCCAAAACCAAACATGCATGTTCTAACCAAACAATGGCAGTAATTGCCACAATCCAACTCATGCATCATCTTTCAATCCTCCGGATATAGGAAGTTTGGTTTGCCCTCTTAGAGTAGCTCTGAGGCCGTGCTACAAGAAATCAAAGAGTAATGCCTATCAGATGGAATGCTGCCAAAGATTAGGTTAATTCCCGATCATGTTGCATCGCTCAATGTGATCTTCTCTCTCGCCTCAGAGCTCGCAAGAACATTCCCACATAGTTTATCTCAAAACGAATCACAACATATTATTGGCCTTATTTAGAGCTTGGCGAATGAGTACTCTGCCAGAAACGTGGCTAACATCCCATCCACCTTATTTCAATATATTGCGATGCATTTGTCATAAGGTGGGTGGGAAGCCATCCACATTTGAGTCGGAGTTCCTGTCTGCCAAATTCCAAATCAGGCCCTCGACCTCTTAACCAAGTCACTCTGGATCCCCACACTGCTAATGAATCTCCAACCACTAATGGAGTTCTGCTGAGCTCAGATTTTTTTCCTTGTCCTTTTCAACATTTATGTTACACTCTTTTGTGGTAATATGCATGGATGAGCCCAAAGGGTCCGAGACAGAAAGCGCTTTGGGACCCGACTATTTTTGCTCATCATATGTTTAGCTAGAAGGTACTTTTTCTGTTGGCAACAATGAGCTGTGAAATTTAAATTTTAATGGGAGATGTAGGCAAATAGAAGGGTGAGCATTTCCTCAACTTATCAGTAATCATAGGAAGGTTAACAGTAAAAGCACTGCTTTGACTTTTCATTTTCATGTAATAGATTCCTTCCTTCCTTCTGTCACTTACTCTAATTCATAAACCGGTTAAAAAATGGGGTTAATTCAGAAAGGTGAGCCCAAAAAATATTGAATTGTTGTGTTTGCTGGACAGAAACTAATTTTAAGAGAAAATTAGTTTGACACAAAGGAGTGCATCATTGCTTAGCGTTGCAAGTTACTGATTGACTTAGTGTACATGTGAACTTTATGATTATGAGATTTCTACATGACTGGATTTTACTCTTGCTTAGTTTGCTGTTGCTGAGATCTCTACTTTTAGCTACCTAGCTACCTAGAAGAATCTTCAGAGCACTCTGAAAACATATAGGAGTACGAGCAGCTTAAAAGTACATTTAGAGCAATCCAGTGACAGATGACAGGGAAGGGGAGTGTTCAAAGATAACTGCCATGAACTGTGACTCCTGAATAATGTTAAAGCATTATAAGGCATAAATGAGACCCCAGTTTCTAAATTTAGTTAGATTATTAGTTTTTTTTATTGTTAATTTTGTTGACAGTTTCATCCATGGTGGTGTTAGGTGTTTTATGTATGATCTTGACCATCACCTGCTGAGTATCCCAATGATCTTGGCCCACCCCATTCAACACTTACATGACTCCCTTGGTCACTGTCGTAAGAAACCACTGACTTAAGATCACCTCACATGCAGATGACAGGAAGCTCATCCTCTAGCTATCAGAAGACCACTCCAATTCTAAGATCAACTTTCAGCTCTGCATGAGCAGAATAGCCGACCGATAAGGGAGAACTGATTCAAACTTAACACAGATAAAACTGAAGTCCTGATACTCATAAACTCCACCACACCTTGGGACCAGTCCTAGTGGCTTTGGGACTTAACCCCTCTCCCTACCCAGAGAGAACACGCCCGCAAATTAAGGACCATCATTGGCAACAAACTAAGCATGAAAAACCAGGTCAATACAGTCTCCTACGCTTGCTTCCGCACCCTCCGCCTCCTACGCAAGATCTTCAAGTGGCTCCCCACGACACGAAGCACACCGTCACTCAAGCCCTCATCATGAGCCATCTGGCCTATGGTCACTCTCTTTATGCTGGACTCACAACACACCTCACGAAGAAACTACAAATCATTCAGAACGCAGCAGCGAGGCTCATACTTGACCTCTCAAGACATACACACATATCCCCACACCTCAGAAGCCTCCACTGGCTCCTGTACACCAACAATGCCAACTCGAGCTACTGAACCTCACTTGCAAAGCCCTTCACAACCTAGGAACTGCTTGCCTCAATCACTGCCTGAACTTTCACCACCCCACCAAACACCTTTGGTCTGCCGCCTTCTACCTCACCCGCACTCCACGCATCCGCAGGAACAACTACAGTGGATTCATCTTCTCCTGCCTAGCAGGAAAAGCATGGAATGATCTCCCCCTTCACCTCAGGTCCTTCTCCATCCTAAAGTTCAGAATGGTCCAAGACCTGGCTATTCGTCTGAGTCCTTATTGATTGTGGCAGTGTCTGCCAGTCACCATATAAAATACAAATTGTTTATCTTGAGTTCAATGTAGAGCCTGGCACCCTATGTTTTCAGAAGCACGGATTACAAAGGCCTTGCAAACCCATTATTACAGCAGTGCCACATGTGCAAAATCCCCATAGACTGCAGTGCGCTTGGAGTGGTAGTTTTGGTGTAGCTTACTTGTTTTGCCTGTGACAGCACACATGTGCTGTCACCAATATCTGTTTTGTTCCAAAAAAAGTTAAAAACAGGCTTAGAGCTTGCTTATTACTTGCCATTACTTACGCCACCCACTTATATCTTTGCTTCTGTTTGATCAGCACCTCCTGCTCCATCCTGCGTCCTGCAGGAGCTTCTGGTGTTGGTCCCAGCCATTGATCATGGATCTAGTGTAGCTTCCTGTCTGCGGCCAGTGCCCTTTCACTGGTTGCAGGCTACCGCAGGTGATTCTGGTTTTCTTTTTGACATGCACTCTTGAAAAGTGTGTGTGTGCAGTCTATCTCCATCCCCCCATGTGTTGCTTGTCCCTTCCTGCCCTCCTCTCACTGTCCCTTATGTTGCTGCTTCTACCCTCCTTTCTCGCACCGCCTTAATGTTGCTTAAACTAAAATTTGAAAAGCCCTATGACGTGACCACAATGGACCCGCTGGTGTACACAATGTATGTTTGACATCACAGGAGGCTTCTTATTTTCTCCTCTGATGACTACAGCAGTGCACCAGCACAGTGATATTGTTAATATGCAATTAGGTACTTAGCCCACAAATAGCTGATATGGCTGATCTAAATATGATGATGGCGGTGAGCAGTATTGATAATGTGCACTTAAAAACAAGTATCATCAAAGATACAGCCTATGACTAATGCACTATAATCCACAGAGTCCAGGAAAATGAATGGAGCATTTAGAAAAGAATGGGTCAGGCAGAGTTACGGGTAAGGCAGTCCAGCAGTTCTGTAGTACTACTACCCGTACATCAAGGCTCTTTCCCAACACCTCACAAGCAACTGTTGTGCCCCAAACACATAGGCATTTACAAAGATAGAAATACCAGATTGTGGAGGTGAGGCCAATAATATCAGCTGGGTAGAAGTGATCTTCTGCTGAGCTTCCTTGTTGGAATACCCCTTATCCCCCCACCTTTATCTCCATTTCTGTTCATGTGCTGCACCATAAAGCTCCTTGAGGTGGTTCTAAAGTGTCCCATTGCTCGTGGTGGTCTGCCTCCTGAAGCTAAAACCAGAAAGCAAAATGGGAAAAAAGCACAAGGTGAAACCATCTCAAATGTCCTCTTCACACTAACCCCTTATTATGCATAGTCGGAGATAGACACAAATAAAAGCTGAAGTGTGTGCCTCCACAGACATTCTCAGCATCTTTCCTGACATGCTGTCAGTATCTATATCCACTGCATCCCACCCAAGAGAGGGTTCATGCATACCCATGCACACTCAAGGAGCAGCAGATTTACCCTTTGTCCCATGAATGTCTCTCACTGAGCACATGCACTGTAGACTGAGAAATGTTTATCTATAAAAAGGATAGCTTGCCCTGGTGTATGTATAGGCCACTTCTTTCTGATGATACCGTTGTAAAACATCATGAGGCAGTTCATATAAATAACACTTTGGGCATCTTCACAGAATTTTACAGGATTCTGTTAGCAGATAAGATGCACACAATGAGAAATGTTATCGACTTGTGGCACATGTTTATAATGTATTCAGCTTGGTCCTATTTGCAAAGGTAAATTCAGTTTTAACCCTATGTTTATAAAGCAATATGCCTTTATGCACCTGCCAGGAATTCCCACAGAGATTCCTGGCTAGTGTAAACCCATTTGCAGGTGTGGAGAGCTCTGCCAATAATTTGGAGATCTCGGCAGTCATTAATCTCACTCAAAAGGATGTGAAGTGGAGGTTCCACACGGCTTCCCTACGCAGTTTAGGAATGATCACATACATGTCCCTTTGTGGGAATTTCTAAACTCCAATCTAACCCCTTTCCCAAAATTGAAATGGTTGGAAATGTACTACAGTACAAGGCTGAAGCAACTCCCCTATTACTGTGGAAACGGGAATTAGTCAGCTCCAGATTTTGCAGGTGGGTAGGGAAAGGGCTTTTCCTATTTGAAAAAATGTTTCTCTTTAGACAACAAAGTGTGTTTGCACAGTTGCACCTATTTTCCCTGTTTATATTTCTCCACTATGAAGAACACAGGAGGCTCCTGGTAAGGTGAACTGACCATCTCATGAGTATGCCTGGAAACATGCACCTGTTGCTTCTTTTAAGGTGCACTCCTGGGAATGTCACTGAATTGCAAACAGACAGAAGGTGCTTTTAGACCGAGGCCGTACTTTTCTGACTTTTTCATGATTATTGTTGCTTTCTGTCTGAATGTCCTGGTGAATATCGACTCCTAGAATTTCATCACATAAGAATATTGAGGGACAATATATCAAAAAGTAAGTGTAAATGCAAGTATAGTTTACAATTCCTAACTCTACATATGCATACCTTGAAGGTATAGGCACTCTTGTTGGTACATATATGTGGAGTTAGTTATAGAAACTATAGATGCACTTGCATGTGGATATTATTTTCAATGTTCTGTCCTCGCTATTCAGGGATCAAAAATCAGGGTGAACAGCTTTCTGTCTGACTTCCAGAGGCAAGGGATTCACTGTGGTGCGTGTGCCACATTGATTCTAAACTGTAAATAGTGTGAACAAGGGACCGAAATTTTTGTATAGATAGTTCCTGTTAGAGATTGGGTCTCTAGTTGGCAGGGGTATACCCTATCTGAGTAGGGACCACAATCATAGTCAGGGTAAGTCACAACACAACCTAAATTATCCCATGCTCAACCTCTAGTAGTTTGGCACAGAGCAGGCAGGCTTAACTTAGAAAGCAATGTGTAAAGTATTTGAGCAATAACTCATACAGTAACACAGTCAAAACACCACAAAAAGTCCTCCCCACCAGTTTAGAAAAATAGATAGAAAGTAAGAACAAAGCTACAAAAATCCAATATGCACAAGTCAAGATATCACTTTTTAGATGTTTAAATGAGTCTTAGTCCACAAGAATCAGTGGTTGTATCCTGTTAACACACAATACCTGGGATGTGTCAAAAATAATGACACAGAGGGCCGCAGAGGAGATGTGTTGGAAAGTAGAGTGATGTGTTGGTTGTCTGGTGCGGCAAAGGTGATGCCATTGTTCCTTTCCACGTGGCAAGGTGATGCGTCAGGTTCCTGGAGCACAGCCTTGGTTCCTCACTGCGATGTGGAGATATTTTGATGCCCAGGGATGATCCTTGGAATATCCAGGATGCGTTTTGAAGAGACAACAGGTTCTGTGTCGATCCGGCAGGCGATGCAGTGATCCTTAAGCCACGAGACAGGCGCTACATCGATCTGGCATGCATCGCGTCAAGTTTTGCAGGCGTTGCATCGATTTTCCAATGCACTGGATTTTCTTCTCTTTGGTGAAGTCTTTCATGTCCCTGAGACTTCAGAACAGGAGGCAAGCTCAGACCAAGCCCTTGGAGAGCACTTGTGGGGGATGGCAGAGTCCTTCCAGCAGAGTTAGGGGACAGCATGCAGCAGGGCAACAAGCAGGAGTGCAGTCCTTCCAGAAAAGCTGTCCAGATGGGTCTTTTGGGCAACATGGCAGTCCCTCTGACAGAGTCCAGTTGTAGGTCGATATGTGTTTGAGTTGGTGGGGTCACAGACGCAGTATATATATGCCCAAAAGTTCATTTGAAGTGGTTGAAACTGCAAAGAGTGGTTTTGAAGTGCACAGATTCCCCTTTCAACCCAGCCCTGTCTACCAGGATCCCTGACGGGGGTTATCAGTCCTTTGTATGAAGGGCAGGCCACTGGCCTTTGAAGTGCAAGTGAGAGCCCCTCCACCCTTCCTTTATGAGAGGAGCAGGCTGCACAGTAGTGAAAAACGGCTTTGGGAATTTCTCACTACCGGGACATATAAAACTTATAAGTACATGTCCTGCCTTTTACTAACATAGCACCCTTCCCTATGGGTTACCTAGGGCCTACCTCAGGGGTGACCTATATGTAATAAAAGGAGAATTTAAAAGCTTGGCAAGTAGTTCTAAATGCCAAATCGAATTGGCAATGAAACTGTACACACAGGCCTTGCAACGGCAGACCTAAGGCGTGGTTAAGGGGCTACTCATGTGGTTGACACAATCAGTGTTGCAGGGCCTATAGTAGCATTTAATTTACAGTCCCTGGGGACATCTAGTGCACTTTGCTAGGGAGTTATAGGTACATTAAATATGCCTATTAGGTATGAGCCAATATTACCATGTTCTTGGGAGATAGCACAAGCACTTTAGCATTGATCAGCAGTGGTAAAGTTTGCAGAGTCCAAAAACCAGCAAAAATGAGATCCCAAAAAATGGAGGGAGGCAGGCAAAAAGTTGGGGCAAGACCACCCTAAGGCTGTTAGGTCTAAGTTTCCCAATGCAATAGGGACGAATGTATTTCTCTTGTAAGCTAAATCCTTTTATTACAAGTATTTAAGTACATTTGTTCTTAGAACAATAACTGATGGTTTTATTACTGCCTTGCCTACCCTGTCTAAACAATGTTACTCAATTTATTTTTAAATAACAGGAAAAGGCGCCCTCCTCTATTTAGGGCTTGCGCCATCTCTCATCCATGAAGATGTCAGGTTGACTAAAAGCTTTGAACTTCAGTGAGTACGATCAACAATACCCCTGCTCACCTGATACGATTTTCCTCGACCAAGATTGATGGCAGACAAGAGAAAGCACAAATATGACAGAAAAGTTCATAGACTGCATGAAATATTGTAAAGAGGCTGTCAAACAACGGTTTCTGTCCTTGACCGGCATTTCTGCAGAAATGCAAAAAGAAGAATCACAAAAATTGATCGTGAGAAGTAAAAATAGTCCGTTTCCGAAAATTTTATAACTGCTGTGTCTGTGAAACGCTCGCACTCTTTGGAATTGCCTGTTATGAACCAATCTGTCTTACTTACCCAGCACGTACAGTGCGTCGGGCATAGGTAGAAAATCTCACCACAGAACACATGACATAATTATGCTCAAAGTAACACCGTTCACCAGAGGGAGCAACACAGTGTCTTACAGGGGCAGGTAACTCCCCTTAGCGTATTTAGACCCTCCCTTTTCAAATCCAACTGCTCTCCCTCTCCTAGCGGTTCCAGCACAGCTGTGGTTCCTTAGTTTCTCATAAAGTCGCTTTCAGGAGCTCGAATTTGCGGCTCGTGTAATTTCTGAATGTGCAAATCTGGCCTCCCTTCCATCGCCGCCTCCATTGCTTATCAAAGTGGGCCTAGTCTCATTTCTGTGACTCCGGAGCAGCTGAGGTGATCCTTCTTGGTGACAGAGAGAGTGCTGCGCCGCGCGACAGTGATAAATAGGGGAATCAGGCTGAATTCTCACTGGGCTGTTTATGATGAAATACCTCTAAACAAGTGCTGTGAGTGCCGCCTCAGATATCCTTTTTTTATTATATGTCATACTCCTCTACCCCGGGAGAACCTCTGACTACGTCCAATTTCTTTACTCTCATATTTTTGCTTTGCTAGTAAGTTTTTACGCTGCACCTTGTTGCACGTACATAGACTTTACATTTAGCCATATGTTTACATATAAAAAATACAGACAACTGGCATCAAACTAATTTTTCCACTCTGCTGAGGTGCCAGTCCAGACATTCCTTAGCAAGGCACCACTGCTGAGATACATTTTTTGAAATCACAGTAAACATATAGCATCTGATTCACAACATAAAAACGTACTCGTAAATGCAGAGAAAGTATAAACAACCTGGACATTAATTTACATTTAGTTTGAATAAATTACACAAATGTATTACCCTAATCGCACACATTATATAGTAATTTGCGAGGAAAGCACAACCATTTTCTTGATAAGTTTTTTCTAGCATCCACTTCTCTTTTGTGGTCTTTAACCTAATCTTTCACCTCACATTTAAGCTCTGCACCGTTTTCTGCTAAGAAGCATCACCGCATATAATTTACTCCAGCGTCTTTAATCCCACTCCAGGGCATCTTTCTGCCCCACCCCCCATGTCTATGATTTCTCTTCCACCTTTCATTATTGCACTTTTTTGTTGGACTGTTCAACTCCCGAGGGTCTTCTTCTGAATACAATTCTCAATTCTTACTCGGTAGCCTCAATCTATCTCCTTCAGATTTATCCGACTCTTTTATCCGTCTCTAAGGAAACTTTACTTATATGTCCCCACCACCAGCCTCTTAATGAATGTCCATGAAGATATTTATCCAAAAACATGCTCAATTTTCCACTGACTAATCTTCGCTCTTTCTAGTGACCCCATATCTTACACAGACCTTAGTGGAAGAGCCTCCCCTGTCCCACTGACCATCAATTCTTCCTCACCCCGCCCTCTGGCACACAATTCAATTTATACTTAACATATTACAGAGTCTCCTCCCTTGTACTGCTCTTAAGCCCCTCCCATCACTGCCTGAACTCAAAGTCGACCTTCTTAAGGCAGTAAATTTGGGTTTTCAAATTAAAAGACGCATTTCTACTCCTATCACCAAATCTGCCCAACAGATTTTAGTAAAGCATACTTCTGAAAGACTGCAGGAAGCATTTACACAGTCAGAAATTGCCTATTTGTTCTGAATGAAGGTCTAAGTTTTTGCAATACAATAAGTTATGTACTGCTGCCTGTGTATGGAGCCCATTTTTAGTTTACCAGTTTAGCATCATGGCTGCACGCACCCATGTTAGAACAATAAAGTAAAAAAAGTAAAGCAAAATGAGCATGAGATTGCAAATAAGGTAGTATGTGGCTTGGCTACAATTTGCAGCTACGCAAGCAAAAATGATGGGAGGCATACGTGAAGTCTGTCTAACCGCTGGCATGGTGAGTAAAATAATGATGGGTTGGAATGCCACCCTAAGTGGTTGACAGTGATTATACAAATTTCAAGCATCCCTCCTGTCTCCTTTTATTTATTTGGCAGTTTGCAGATACCAGTCCCTAGTAAAAAATGAAAAAGAAAGAAATTGATAAAGAGCCGTGTGGAATGGAATGAGGAAGATCAGGAAAAGGCAACAGGAAAGGGCTTGAAAAGAGAGCATATGGATTGGGGAACACAGGAAGAATCTGAGGATAAAGCAAGGAAAACCATGCACTCCAATGGAGTGCTGAATCCTAAATAAAAAATTACTTTGATCTAGTCAGCAGTGGAAGGATCCAACTTAGTGAGACCAAAATGCTCCTGGACAAGACAAATACAAGAAAAGGGAGGAAAGCCACTAATTCAAAAGCAGCTACTGGAGATAGATAAGAAGTCCATCCAGTATTGGGCCAGGGCCTAACTCACAGCCTACTTTAAGTGTCATATTTACAAGCCTCTAGCGCCTTCTTATGCCAACCTAGGGTCATTTTTTGGATGCTAAGGCAGCGTCAAGGAGGCCTTTTCCCTGCAGCTCATTTACTAAGTGGCGTAGTGCAAGCATTGGGCCACATTATGCCCACCTGAGGCATGATTTATGCAAGAGGGACGTTCCCCTGTTAGGAGGCCCAGAAAAATGGGGCAGCTAAATTCACAAGATTTCACTGCACCATTTTTTCAGTCATTTTTAAGGCCTGTCCAAGGCAGGCGTTAAAGTGACTATCCCATTGTTTCCAATGGGCCTCCCCATGCATTGCTGGACTAGAGCCATAATTTGTGGCGCTAGTTGACCAATGCGCCACTATAGTGTCAAAAATGTTGACGCTGTTGTGCTATCGTATGCCGTGGTGCACCGTATTCTAAATACGGCAGTACCATGGAGAGGTTATAGGGGTGCAGGGAGGGGGGCAGAATTAGTGGAGCATCATAGCTGATGCACCACATTCTTGTAAATATGCCCTAAGTATGTTATGTATTGGAAACGGTTGGTCGCCCATCAAAACCCTTAAGCTTTCTGTAGTTGAAACCGAAAGAAAACTTTGGAGGACACTTTGGTGCATACATACATGAACGACATCGCTGAAAATTGTGTAAGGACAGTTTCATTTTGCCTTAGTTATTACTATTCGTTTGCTTTTATGTTTATTTCTGAATGAAAAGTTTTTGGGTGGAAGTATTTTGCACAATAATGCAATTAAATTACAACCTCAGCGACATTTTCGAGATGACTCATGGACCAGTGCCGCACTCATTAACAGTTGGGCCTGAAACACCAAAAAAGAAAAATAATATACAGATATTCAAAGTCCAAAAACTGGCGCTTTGTAAGTGCAGCTGTGATAACCATAGGACAGCAATCATGTGCATTGTGATAATACACTAGCAGGGTAATACAATGAGTGAACTGCATAAAGAGAGACAAAACGTTCATCTTGAAGCCCAATTCATTTCTAAAGATTGTTTACATTCTTTAGCTACTTTCGCAGATGCATTTTATTAAAGTATGCCATTGTGAGAATTTAAGTATTTTTGTTATCTGGTGGAAAGGTCATTCACTATGTGATGGTTGACATTCGCACACAATGCTGTGAGCATTATTGGGGCCATTTAGAGATTATGTAATTGCTGGACTTGTAGCTGTGATATTATGGCGAATCTATCTAGATTTAAATTGGGAATAACATGCAGACACTGTTTTAGTAGTGTTCTCCTGCTTTTAAAATGCAACTTGTTATGATGAAGGTTTTACCGTGAATAGTAGCACAAATCAGCATGTGGGTAAAGATGGATTGTTAGGCAGTGAAATGCAAATCATCAGTTACATGTAAGTCATGGCAGTGATTATAGCACAATCAGGGCCAGTAATGTTAAAAGTGAGAAGTGTCTGCAGGAGCAATAGCAGGGCCACTAGAATTATGAGATTGTGCAGCCACAGGGACTTTCGCATAATCAGAGATCTGCCTCATTTGCCACATAATCCATTATCTGTTGCATAATCAGCAGATTTTTACAAAAAAAAAATTGTTCCAGCTCAAACGGTTCAAAAGTTACTAAATATGTAGTGACGTGTTGTTGCGTGGTAGAAGACCCATCGCAAAGCTGGACTGGTCATTTTTCTGTTAATTTTGGGGCTTTAAATTGGTGCTAATGAGGTGCAACCAAGGGCCAGGGAGTGTTAGCCAGTTTTAAGATGACTAGATAATGCTTCCATTTTCTTACGATAATGGCATTACTCCTAGTCCTACTCCCTCGCCTTCCTTTTAACCAATGAGGCCTCCTGCCTCCCCCCTAGACCCTCCCTTCCCCTTTCAAAACCCCCCCCCCACCCTTATCCCCTCCTGTACAAAAACCAAGCCCAAGCCGCAACTCGGACAGTCCGTACCGGGAGGGTGGGAGGGAACGGAAAAGGAAGGCGAGGGAGTAGGACTAGGAGTAATGCCATTATCGTAAGAAAATGGAAGCATTACCTCCCGTCCCTCCCTCGCCTTCCTTTTAACCAATGAGACATAGCAAGAAAAACACACAGGAGACGGACATCGAGTTGCAAGACCCTTAGTTAATATCCTGCACCAAGAACATCCCAAACATTATCTCATAGAGGATAAGACCCGGTGACCAAACACCGACTCCAAACCATCCAAGTCCGACAGCCTATAATGACGCACAAACGCCGAAGGAGAAGCCCAAGCGGCGGCCCTGCAAATCTCCACCACTGAAGTCCCCTGAAGCTCTGCCACCGTCGCCGCCATGCCTCTGGAAGACCTCCCCTGAATCCCTAGAGAGGAACCACCTCTTTCAAGGAATAGGCCAACAGAATCAAAGATCGAACCCACCGACTCAAGGAAGCCGTGGAAGGTTTCTCACCTTAGCGCGCCGGACCAAAAGTAACAAACAGTGAATCCCCTGTACGAAAAGGAGCCACCGCCCGCAGATACTCCAACAAAACCCTACGTACATCCAACGAATGCAAACGGACCTCCTCCCCTGATGAGGGATCCGGACAAATTGAAGGAAGGATGACCGCCTGCCTGGAATGGAACGAAGAATTGACTTTTGGAATAAAGGAAGGCACCGGAACCAGAACCACCCTATCGGGAAAAATCTTACAAAAAAGGAAAGGAACATGCCAATGCCCCCAATTCCCCCAACCGACGAGCCGAAGTCATGGCGACCAAAAAGAACGTCTTCAAAGATAGACGTCGCAAATCACAGTCCCCCAATGGGTCAAAAGGGGCCCCCGTCAACACATCCAAAACCAAGGACAGATCCCATGAGGGAAAAGAACGTACCGGGCGAGGAAATAAATTAATAAGCCCCTGAAAAAATCCAGGCATCAATCGCCCTTCAACTTGAAGATTACGCCATGGTCCCTAAATGCCTGAATAGCCGCCCACTGTACCCGAAGAGAAGCCACTGACAACCCTAAACGAGCACCGTCCTGCAGGAACTGCATCACCTCAAAGAGAGAAGCACAGGAAGGATCCAACTCACGACTTAAGCACCAAGACGAAAACACCTTCCACTGTCTACCATAAGAAAGCAAAGTTGAACGTCTCCATGAAGCCAGCAAGGTAGAACTCAAAGCCACTGGCACCTAACAGAAACGCCCTGAATAGTTGAAACGGAGGGAATGCATATAAAAGGCCCTGCGGCCAAGGACATGACATCCCGTCCACCTCCCATGCTTGGGGACACCGAAACCGGGAGCAGAAGCACTCCACTATCGCATTCTCTACTGACGCAAACACATCCAGCACTGGAAGACCCCAAAGCCGAACCAGATGCCGAAACAGAGACCTCCGGAGAGAGAAAAGTTGAGAGGAAGGAATCACGCTGCTCAGTAGATCCGCCCGAACATTTACCAATCTCGCCGAATGACATAAGCCTCAGCCACTAAGTCGTCTGTGCGAACCAGAACCGCCAACCCCCTCAGGGAATCCTGGAAATGGACCAGAGCCAGGAATATAGCCCGCAATTCTCGCCAATTAGATGACCGACTCGCCTCCCGAGGGGACCAAAACCCCCGAATCTGAGCTGACCCCATCCATGCCCCCCAACCGGAGAGGCTGGCATCCGTCGTCACCACCACGGGTCTCAGAGGTGACAAAGACACCCCTACCCTCAGGTGGTCTGCATCCAACCACCATTGCAACTCTCTGTGAATCAATCCGGACCTTGGAACCCCGTCCTTCAGAGAACCGGACCCTGGATCCCACCTACTCAAGAACCACGTCATCAAGCACAGGGGATGGAAACATGCCCAAGAACCCAAAATATCACTGACGCCAAATGTGCAGTCGCAACCATAGAAGAGCTCGGGGAGCAGACAGTAACCATACCTTCTTTACCAAAGCCTGGAGAGCATCCAACCTTTTTTCAGACACAGTCACCAACCCTAGAATAGGCTGAAACCGAGCCCCTAGAAAAACCAGATCCTGGGACGGCACAAAGTCCGATTACACCCAATTGATCAAAAACCCGTGTTATTGCAGGACCCCCAGAACTTGGGCCACCTGCCTCTGCAAAAGGTCTCGTGAATGGGCATGAATCAAAATGTCGACTAGAAAAGGGTGCAGAAACACCCCTTCTGAATGAAGCAAAGCCACTAGAGGAGCCAGCATATTCGTGAAAATTCGGGGAGAAGATTTCAGACCGAAAGGCAGAACGCAAAACTGGAAACGATCCTGCCCCACAGCAAACCTCAGGAACTTTTGAGAGGACCATGCCCCCGGTACGTGTGGGTAAGCATCCGGCAGATCCAGTGACACCAGAAAATCCCCATGCCTGACCAATGGAAAAATAGTCCGAATGGACAGCATGCGGAAATGCCCTGTCCTGATCCAGGTATTCACCTCCTTCAGATTGAGCACCGGTTGAAAATCCCCCTGAAACTTTCCGCACAAGAAACAAGACCGCATAAGTGCCCTGACCTCGGTCGTCTAGCGGAACATGGGAAATGGCCCCCATGACCAGTAAGTCCCGCACTCCGTCCAATAATGCTCCACTCCAAGACCCCTCTGAAGGCAGAGGTGTGGGATGCACCCCGGAATCTGGAGGAACCGCCACAAAATCTATGACATAACCATTGGTCATCATGTCTAGTACCCAATGATCGGTTACACTGTCCTCCCAAGCTGAAAGAAAGTGACACAGTCATCCCCCAACCGGCCCTCTGCCAGGCCCACAGCGAATGCCAGGACCCCTTCTTGAAACCACCCTGGGTCTCAGGAGTAGACTTCTTAGGTGAAAAACGCGGATGAAAACGCCGTCTCCTAAACGAAAAGGATTTAGCAACCCTAGTAGGAGAAGATCTGGAATGCTTCTTCCACCCTTTACCCGAAGAAGAAACCCCTTTATAAGGTAAGGCATGCTTCCGCTCCTTAAACGCCTTGGAAAGTATGGATGGTAATAGTTCTCCAAACAAGTTACAACCCTCAAACGGCAGTCTCAACAAGGCCGCCGTTTCCCCTGGATCAGCCTTCCATGAACGCAACCAGAGGGACCTACGAGCCCCAATCAAAGACCCAGATGCCAGAGCCGAAGTACGGACTATATCTGAAGACACATCCGCCAATAATCTGGCCAGCTGTTCCATACCAGCCAGGAGCTCCGAACACTCCGCCCCTTCCTGTACAGCCACCGCCAGTTTATCAAAGCCTTGAACCAATGATTGTGACGCATAAGCAGAATAAATCCCTGCCTCAGCGCCAGATTCTCCGCCGCAAAAGCCCTCTTAAGAACTGAATCCACTTTACGGTCTGTGGCATACGTAGGCACACAATCCTCCGGATTGACTGCCGTTTTGCCAATTAGAGTAGCCAGAATAGAGTCCAGGCGTATTGAAGGAGGAAAAACCCCCTCACCCTCAAGTAAGTAAAGTTACTGAAGGAATCGTGGAACCTGAGCCTTCTCCACATCCTTCCACTCACGAAACACCATATCCTTCACAGGTCCCTGGAAAGGCATGGCAAACATAAAAGGCGTCTGATATTTGAGGAAATAAATGAGACTCTGAGTTTGTAGGTTGAAACACAGGGAAACCTAAACTGTCCCGAACATGTGTCATCACTTCCCACATTACCTCTTCTGGAAACCTATTTCCCCCCAGATGACGTTGATGGGGCCTCATCCTCACTCTCCGATGAGGATTTCCTTGCCGCTACCGATGAGTGCGCACGCTTAGACTGATCAGTCCTGGCCACGCCAGCTTGCAGTGCCCTGGTGACAGCCATTTCACCCATATCCTGCACTTCCTCACTAGACATGAGGGGAGTACCCCTGCCAGGTACCTGTGGGTTCTCAGGAAGAGCAATGCTACCCTCCCCTCCCACCTCCGAGGAGGAAGAAGAGACAACCACGTCCCTTTGCTGGAGCTTTAGGCATGGTAACCAAAATAACACTGCCTTTCATTCCAAAACACTACCCTACATATAGGACCCTGGTCCTCCCTAACAGGGCTCCACCAAACCCTAAAAAGGTCACAATCCTTGTAAAAATCCAAAAAACCACGGGCAGAACGCCCGTCCTACCTGACCAGCATCCAAAAATTGAAGTTCCTCGGTCCTCGCGGCTCCGCGGCGCGGAAACCCGGAAACTAACGCCCCAGCCACAGAGGGCCGGCTGACCCCGTCAGCCGGCCCCCAGTACACGCCTCTCGAGCAGCCATGCCGTTCGCTCAAGACGTGACCCAGCCGTAGCACTCCTCGCGGAGCACCGCGTCCCGAGGAGTGCCTCCATCGACGACCTCCAGGCCCCGCCGTGCAGGTAAGAAAGGGAAAGAAAACCGTCTAGCGTGGGCTAGACAAAAGAACAGGAGGGGATAAGGGTGGGGGGGGGGTTTGAAAGGGGAAGGGAGGGTCTAGGGGGGAGGCAGGAGGCCTCATTGGTTAAAAGGAAGGCGAGGGAGGGACGGGAGGTAATGAATAATACTATACCCAAACGTGACACATTATGCCGCATAATTTGGCTTTTCTTGCTGCATAATTTACTGAACTCTGCTGTATAATCTGATCCTCTTCTGCCGCTTAATTCCAGTGGCCTGAGCAATAGTGTAGCAGATGCAGTGAAACCAGGGCCCAAGGGTCTGAATTTTCCACTTGACCCCATGTCATTTTAGACCAAATCAGTGATTTGCAGGGGCCCAATTTGCACGCGTGGAATAGGGCGTGATGGGCGCAGGGGACTGAAGTGTGGTTGACTTGGTTATTTATACGAACTTATTGCGGTGATCAGAGCAGTGACACGGCCTTATTTGAGAAGCGGGAAAACACGGCCGTGTTGGACGTCTCAGCAGGAACATTATCTTAACTAAGAGTTGGTGTCGGGGACTAGGGATACCTAACTGATGTCAAATCATTCATTATTTAAAGAATAGAGGGGGCTGCGACTGATGAAGTGAGGGAGTTTGTGCATGATGGGAGTGAGAGACTACGAATGGAATGAGAAACTGGACAGTCTTCATTTTAATTGCATACAATTAACTAAGTCTGTAACCTTCAACTTTCATGGATATATCTGCAGTGCTCTTTCAAATACAGGTATCATTTCATTTTTCTTTAACCTTTTTGCAAGACTACCATTAATCAAGCTAGACATTGGTGAATTAATGCCAAAATTACTATTGCTTCACATATTCGTTATTTAATTGGTGTTTAGTACTCATTTTAAGGTGTAAATATTGCCTTTCCCCGTCTATTAAAATTGAGTCATTACTTTGCAGCGTTTCTATAACATATACAAATATAAAGGTGTGTTTTTAATTTAAATGTTTTCTATGCAGATTGGTATTTAAGACCTCTGAAACACGCAAATGTAAAATCGGAAACAATGAGAAACAAAATTACTTAAACATCCTTTCCGTGTAACATCACATTTTCCTTCCACAAGCAGAACAACTCTTAGACTTGGTTTAAATTTAAGCATTGATTATTTTGAAGGATTAAAATCAACCATATATTTAACACCTGAACCACAGTTCTCACATACTCTTCCACATATTCTAATTTTCTCTTTCTCCTTTGACTTCCACTTTCACATTCACTCCTCCCTCTTAGTCTCTTGTTCCATCATTACTTTATACATCCCTTTGCCAATGTCCCGACTTCCCGCTTCTTACCCCTACACCTACACACTCTCTGGAGAATGCATAACTGATGTCCAGTCTCTCAGAAGCTGCAGTCTCCAGCTCATTGCTTGCACTGGGTTTCCTTCTAAAGGCCCTAATAGTCTCTTACATCAAGGCCCTGATTTAGGAAAAGTGGTACTTCATGTTATGAAGTGCCACTTTTCTTGTGGCCCATTGCGCTCCCCTAATGCCACCATCTGTGTACTGTATTTAACATAGAGCGCACCATGGCACAGGTCAGGGACAATAGCTATTGCTGTTCTTTGCAGGATTAGCGCTAAAATGTTGGCAGTAATCCTGCAAAGTACACAGAGGCCCATTAAAAATAATGGTGTGTCTGCTTTTAATGCCCTTAAAAATGCTGCTAAAAACGGCGCAGTGGAATCTAAGAGATTCCACTGCGCCATGTTTATGGGCCCCCTAACGGGGAACACCACCTTGCATACATTATGCCTGGGGCAGGCATAATATGTCACAAGGGTTTACCAAGTAGCGCAATACGTGCATTGCACCATTTTGTAAATATGGCATGATGTTTTTGCCACATTAGCATAAAACAAATATGCTAATGTGACAATAGTTGGTGCTAGGCTCTTCTTAAAAATGGGTGTAAACTTTTAAATGAGAAGCCAACTTCATATTCATGACTTAGGCAAATACAGAATTATATTAATGGGCTCTTCCCATACAGATTTTCTGAAAAAGCAGCCTTCTTACAGTTGAAAGAGTTCATCCAAAAATAGCAAACTGCTTGCTGACACAAGAATATGGCTTTGTCCATCTAGCAGGTCATTGCCATCTCTTAGACCATCTAAGAGAGCGTCAAAATGCAAGTGGAACGAAATGGTGCCACTGTGGTAATTAGGCTGGACATGTCAGTAATCCTTGATTCTTCATCATTCTATTTCCCCTCACTGTCTCACAATGGTGTACAGAATTGGAAGGAGATTTGGCTAAATCTTCTTGTTTCCGTTGTAGTAAGGACTGGAAACCAAATTCAGCACTGGCAAAGCTGTACAAAGCAGCAACACACTGCAGGATGCTACAACCAAATGGGGGTATACATGAGTCATGCAGTCAGTTCTGATTTCAAAACTATTCCTACCCTACAGTTCACTGGAAGAATACCACAGAGGCATAATGGCCTTTACAGACCAACAAGTCATCTCTGCCTCCTGAGCCACTCCCACAACCCTTTTATGTTTTCAAAGATCTAGCACAGTCCCTCTCTTACTCAATATACTTTATAGTGTCCAACAGACACTGGCAGACTATGACTCATGAAATCAAGTACAGATAGTCAAAGCCACTGACCATCAGACTTATAATGAATAGTCCAATCAATGTGTAAACAGGGGGATTTATATATTTCCCAAACCTAATGTTAAGTTTAAGCAGAATAGGAAATGGCAGCGTACTTGACATTTGAAAAGGGAGAATGATCAAATAGTTTGTACAGTATTATTGGGCTATTATATTATCATTATTTATGTTATATTGTGTTTTTCTATTGAAAAACATCATTAAGATAAATATGCTGGGTGCTTAAACTAAGAAGAACATTCCTTGAACGTGGGGACCCTATACAGGATAACGTCATTGAAAACATACCAAAGAATGAATCCACCTCTGCCACTTGGCCATGCTGCTGGTTGTGTAGGAGCTTATACTAAGCTATATGAATCGCATAGCTGTGAAGCTCAATCATACAGCATTTGTTTTGATAAATGAAACAAATGTATGAGTTATTGAAGTGTGCATTACTTTCTGGGAAGTTCATCCTTTCTTTTCACTTATTGCTGATGCAGACTGTGTGAATTATATCCTCTCACACGGCACCACTCAGCATTTAGCTTTTAATGAATAGGAGTAAAGCCAGAAGTTCAAGTGAAGCTTCTTAAATCTGTATTATTTAGCATATTCTGACCATGTGCCAACCAAAGGCATATAAGGACAAGCATTTTCCAGTTAGTGCAGCTTGAACTGTTATGTGTATCACAGAGGTTGCAACATTGATCCAAAGTTTCTCATAAAGAAGCAACAGCTGTATATATTAAATGTAAATCATTTTCCATGGTAGAAAATGGTAAGCTGTACGTTGGGGGTAATTACTGGGAGTTTCAACAGTGATGGTCTTACTGGTGAAGGGTCTTCCTGAAACGGAACAAATCCTTCTAAGTATGTTCTTGGTATCAGTCAGTAGACCTGATTCTCAAAGGTCATTTATTGCCGTAAACCTCTCTCTATGCCTCACAGATACCCACACTTGTACACCTGAGAGTCACAAATGGTTTTACTACTGCATAATTCTCCATCACAAAAGTGTAGAATTGTTCGCTAGTAATTCCCACACAAGTGTATGACTGGAAGAGAAAAGGCGTGGTTTGTCTTTTAAGTTGGTGTAAATCCACACACGTGCAAGATTGTTGGCCTTCACAAACACCTGTCCAATTGTTTTTCACCCTCAATACGGTTTGAGTTTTACTCCAGCGAAGGGCCAGAGTAATTCTCTTCTCAGATTATGAAGGGCAAAGGAGCGCCACCAAACTTGATGCAAATGAAGGGGAAGGAGCAACCTCCATGAGGGCAAATGTTCTGCCTGTGTGGGAAAAATAACAAAAAAAATGTGTATTTGCAGATTGGGCTACCTTTTAACCGTGCACAATTGTACATTATGTAAAATGATGCATCTTTAAGGCAAGACCAACCTTTACAAAAATGTCATAGTTTACTCCGTGATAAACCTCTGAAGCTACACCTGATGCAGCTTGTCAGCCCAGCATTGCTATTGCTTACATTTGTGATTGCAGGAAATTTGTAAATCTAGGCCCATGAGGAATGGAACTTCTACAGAGTGCAGATTTACTGTTGTATTCGTGATTGACTCGCAGTATATGTTACAGGCTTGTTTGCGGCTTTCGTGTCAGATTGCTGCTCACAGTAAAACTAATGTCCATATTAGCTAGAAACCTCACAGCAAGAGACGCTGATGCTGTCATTTCAGGTACAGTGCAAATCATACAAGACTGAGTGGGCTAGAGAACTCCCCTTCACACTAAATTGGCACCTTCGGAGCGTTTAGAGATAGGTGTTCTAACAGTAGCAGTTTGACACATATGTGTCGAGCAAATAACTTATTTTTACAAAATTGTACACAGACGAGCAGGGTTTTGTTGAGCAAAAATATCAAGTCCCCATTGAAATATCAAAGTAAACTGTAATGTAATGATGGATATAGACAACACAGAGCAGAACATGTTAATTGCCCCAGATACAAACAGCACAGGGCTCGCTTCTGTAATCTTGCACCCCGAAATACAGACACCGACACCACAGTTATCAGTTCTTCCTGGAAGTGGAAATACACACCCATTCTGAATTAACCTCTGAAAATGAGGAATAACAGCAGGAATCTATGATTCACAAGAAACAACTAAGGTAATTTCTTAACACTGAACTGGTCCAAGAGGCTGTAGGTAGGCACTTCTTTGATTCACCGCAGAGCTTAGTGACAGTTTTTTATGCATTTGCAATCACTAAACTGCATACATTTAACTCAGAATTTCTCAGTGTATCTGCATGCCCTTGGTCTCCCAGTAAATAAAACTAATGGTGTCTAGAGGCTGCAGCTGGAGCGGCTCCTTCATAATGGCAAAGGAGCATCATCCCCCCGGCTAAGAGCCCGAAGCAGTAAAATAAAACAACATTTAATTATTGTTTTATTTTACATCTGCTGGCTCAGCCAGCAGTAAGTGCAGGGAGGGGTAGGTAGGGCTGGGTCACGGGAGTGGGCAGAGGGGTGGGGGAGTTGATTCTGTGCACTTTAAGTGCGCATGTGTGTTTGGCGGGCTGTCTTAGGCTGGCCAAACACACATGTGCACTTAGGTTTCTCCAACCCGACTGCGTATACAGCCGGTCTGGAGAAACTGCAGAGACTCCCATGCAGTGTATGAGCAGCAGGGCAAGCCACTCAGACCAATCCTGACCCTGCTCTCATGCTAGGTTTAATATGAGAGCAGTGCCAGGATTGCAGGGGAGCCTGTGCTGGTCTCCCAGTGACACCCAGTTCAGATTTAGCAACCCAGATGCTGAGGTACAATTTTGAAGCAGTCCCTCCCCTGAGTTCACAGTGAAGCACAGCGTGGAAACCGGGCTTGAATAAAAAAAAAAAAATGCCAAGCTACTATGCACCAGAGAAACCATTACAAATACTAACAAGAGGTCAGTGGCCTACTGGAAACTCACCTACATTTCACGTTCAGCGCAATGAGTTAACAACTGTCTTTGCTTTACACGCACTGTCTCTTTGAAGATGGCTACGTTTCACCAAAGGAGCATCTTTTTCTGAGACACCCCACAGCACCCTTCGGTGTCTTCATGTTTGTGGCAGCCTGATGCATATGTAAGTTCGCATGGCAACTCAGGATGTCTGTCTGCCATGATGAAAGGTATTCTTGGACAATGTGAGGCTGTTTCTCTGGCACATAAAGAAGTTGTTAATGAGCAGTATCAGTTTTGCTTCAGATATTAGTGCATTTTATTAGATATTTAAGTACTCATTTAGTACATCTTGCTCAGCAGCGTTAGCTATTTAAATACACCTAGCCCAATAGTATGCATCTAGATCAGTGGTTCCCAACCTTTTGACTTCTGTGGACCCCCATTTTATCAATACTGGAGCCCGGGGACCCCCACGGAATCATTATTGGAATCCGGGGACCCCCACTGAGTCATTACTGATAGTTGGAACCTAATATTATTACATTTTCTAAGCAGTCGCGGACCCCCTGAGGAGGATTCGCAGACCCCCAGGGGTCCCCGGCCCACAGGTTGGGAACCACTGATCTAGACCCTTAGAGCCATGCGGAGCAAAATTTCTCGATGGTTTCATTCTTCGATTCTGTCCAATCCAATTACAAAGTTTTCGACGTGAATTATACACATATGAAATTCTACCCTGTTTGATCATGTGGAATCTGTGGGAATCTACCATATGGCAAGTACAGATGAAAGAAATCAAAATCATTTATCTACTAATACAAGAGGCAGGAAAACTACACAGACATAAGGAAAGACCACATGTAAATTCCACCTGCTCAGAACAAGTAGTAACCAGTGGGAAAATACTCTACACCAAGTACAACTCACTCAGAGCAACTATGTTTCAATTGAATGAAAATAAATATTTTGTGTAATATTATACAAAATGTTTTCATTAACATATTAAAATAACTTAGCACCATTAAAGATATGTATTGTCCTCACACAAGACAAATGTGGATTATAACCACCTGACTTCATATGCTCTTTTCTAAAATCATGAACATCATTCAAAATTCACTCACTCCTATATTTATGTGTGCTCTTGTGAATAAATTTAGATGGCAAGGAAGGTTTAGATCGTGCAAATGCACTTGGCTGGTGATGTTTGAAATTTTCACATAACAAAATGAAAAATAATTTTTTGTTTAAAAAAATCCACACTAATGTAAGTGTTGGAAAGACGTTAATCTAGTGAACCCTACTTCTAAGTCCCCCTGTCAATTTCACAAATCCACCCATTTGTGGCCAAAATAATACTGTTGATAAATGAAATTATCCAACAACCTGCTGTTGGAACCAACTTTCCACCTACTCAGAAACGTTTCCCAATCCCTGAAAAATACTTCCTACCTCTTAATGAGTTTATTTAGTCTAGAAGTATGTATGTGACCTACAAACCTAAAGCCCAAGCAATATTTTCTCTGCACTCTCACTGATATTATATACAGTTAGGGACATGCACATGACTAATGCCCTGTGGAGCACTCTTCTTGCCAGCGGTCTGTCCTGCCCATTGAGATAGGCAGAAAGGACAGACTTTTTGGAAGGGTGATTGGAGAAGCTTGCTGGGTGGATGTGAATGAGCTGCAAGGGCCAGGGAGGAGGATGGGTGTTGCCACTGCTTGCTGGTGCAGCCATGTGTGCGGTAGGAGATTGTCATACTATTCCCTGCAGTACAACCTCCATTGGAGCCAATATATCATCTAGTGTTTGCACAACCTGGCTGGTAAAGTTGTGTATTTCAGTTGCCATACAATGTAAAGCCTTCCAATTTGCTCCATAATCAGCCATTTCCACCATACATTGCTGATAAGACAGTGTGAGGTGTCTGGATAGCTGATTGTGGTACTTCATAGACGGCCTACGTTCCTATTGTTGCAGATGCACCCGTTTAACTAAGTTGGCACTTACTGTACACAAAAGTTCACCAGCAACTACAACAGACTTTGTATTTGCTAATCAATTTTCTAGGAAGGTAGAACTATGCTTCTTCATCTGAAATTTGTCTTGTGATGTGCTTTATTGCTATCATTGCTACCCTACATCAATCAGCTCCATGACCATCAGGTGTTTGTGGGTGTTACAATATGACTGTATTAAAAATGTGACTAAAATCAACTGAAGATGCACCTGAAGTAAGATACATGAACTGCCTATTGCTTTTTGTGAAGGAATTTGGATTTTATTTATGCTCCCTATGCAGCTTATTTCTCACAAAAATACTACATTGTTACACCACTTCACATTATTAATAAGAATTAATAATTTTAACAAAAACGTTTGGTATCTTCCCTTTACCCGTCATTGTTTTTCTACTTGACGACCTACCTTTAAATTATACATACATTATTTAATTTCAATCCTTAAACATTTAGTACAGCTCTTTCTTTGACTAATCCAAACTAAACTTTTTTGATAAACTTGTTTCTTCCCTGAATGAACATTGTCCTTGTTACATTGCCATTGCCCAGGTTCAAGGATTACCTCAAATGTTGAGAATCAGTAGACATCTGCCATCATGTTCTTCCTCTGCAATGATCCACAGAGGATGAAATATATATTCCACTGTTGCAATCTAGCCAGCACAGTACTAGTTTGGTTGTAGACAAGGCGTGTTGCAGGGGGCCTAGAAAAGATAGATACATTACAGGATCCTCGGGCTGCAGTAGGAGGATATGTTTACCTGGATTCTCTAATGTTAAGGAGACAGACCAGAGTCCATGATTACTCTACAGTTCTTTACCTTACTGGCAGTGGAGTGAGGAGCTCTAATTTTGCACCCCCATTGAATGCATGGTTTTATGATAGACAATTTTCCACATCAAAGTATTTCCATTTTTGATGGGCTGCATTTAAGGTGGTTATAGGACATCCATTTGTCTACTCTTACTAGGTAAGGAACCAGGATGCATCCATCTTAAAGCTATAGTTTTTCTTCCAATTTGAAGATGATCTGGGTATCTTCAACATTATTGTAGGAGGTGAAGTTGAAAGTCTTCATGGTGTCTAGCAGAGCGTTCAAGGAGACATTGAAAGGTACAGGTGCAGTAGCGAAGCCCTGATGGATGCTTGCTTTGATGTTGAATGGCCATGAATTGTAAGGTAGCAGGATTATTTTCTGCAGTGTTCAGAGAGATCCAGCCCAGTGTATGCGTGTCTGTGCAGCAAGTGATTTCAGCACGATTGCCTATGTCATCTATACTTATTGTATTACACAAAACGCACCCGAAGTAGAATTGTTATTTATTTTGCATACCTATGCTGTTTGTTGAAAGCTGCAAGGGTGTTTATTTTTGCAGATGACCTTTGCTCACTTGCGTGTGAAGTTTGCACATCTGTTACCTGTGTGCATATATTCTTCCTACCTATTCCATTCTGGTGTTTATTCATCTGCACAACTGTAATAGATAACAAGTTAAAATAATGTCTCTTAATAACTTTACTTTGATGTAGAGGCTAAGTCTATATATGGGAAGGAAGAACAAAGCTAATGTATAAAAAAAATAACGGGAACAGCCATATGTTTGGCTGCTTCGCTTTCTCAGATGATCAGTGGAAAATGTATCTTTGATTTTAGGCAATCTGACAACTTGGAAATGTTTTTTCAAAGGAATATGAGTACCTCAGAACTTTAAAACTACCCACATCTTAAAACAGATAAAATATGTGAATACAAACTAACTGAAGCAGAGAGCCAGAACAATTCAATAGTGTTTTCCGTTGTTCCCACAATAAGCCCAAGGTAACAGCACTGAGTTAGCTGTATGATGTTTCGTGGACCACCTGTGCACTTCTTTAATATCCTTTTAATGTTCCAAATGTTCTGAAGTCGGCGTCAGACAACATGAGCACTATGCGTGAACAAAAAAATAGAACAGTAAATGAGTCCAACTTTTGACAATTACAGTAGGAATTGATTGATGGTGTTGTTGACATGTTGCGGCCTACCTTTGGAGATCTGCTCCTGTAACCTGAGTTCGTGAGGCAACATATTTGACAAGTTTGTTTTCAGGTATAAAGGACCTTGCTCATAAAAGGCTCTGTGTACCAAACAAAGGCATTTAAACCTTAAGTGCTACCTAACCAGGTGCTAGTGCAGATTGGTAAGGTTTTGAGTGTCCTTCCTGTTTAGGACCATATTCTGAACAGCCTACAATCTATTGATTGAATAGGTGGGAAGACCAATGTAAAGTGAGATCCTGGTGTCAAGACAAGAGGTAACAACTGCCTCAACCAGTGCCTTACAGCAATCTACCAACGCGAGGGAAAGATTTTTCTCAAGATTTCAAGGACCATAAAGAAGTTGCTCTGCAAATGTATTTGTCTGAGGAGCAAGTGATAATTTTGAATCTCGCATAATGCCAATATATCTAATCCTAAGCGATGAGACAGGGACAAGTCCTAAGTTGCTTGGCCACCGCAAGTTGGACCAAGTATCAGAGGGCACCGCAAAAACCATCACCAGCAATTTGTAACATTTTGGAAAAGAGAAGAGTGAACAAGAACAGTAACAATAGAAAAAAGATATGTTTACGAGCAAGTTGAATAATTTACTAAAATGAGTTTGTGCTGCAGAGAAAGCTCTCCCCAGTAAAGGAATTAATTATAATAAATGTAACAACATCAGAAATGTGTGGATGGAAATTGCAGGTAAAAAGCTTCCCTTACATCCAGGCACATTGGATTTTGAATATTTGAATATTTCCAGGTAACACAAAGAAACAGTGTTGTTCTACCAGTTACAAAAAAATAAATAAAATAAAAAAGAACACAGCATTAAACACTAATAGCAATTTAAAGATTCACCTGAAGCCATTTTGATTTTTCACCAGAACATTTCAGCGTGCCAACAACAAGCAGCCAGTACAAGGTACAACAAATTATCACTTTCTCACAATAAGTGGGTAAACATGTAAAGATAATGCTTACAGAGATTTGAAGCGGCAAGTAGACAGAACTGGAAGTGAAAGGGTGGGGAAAAGGATGACAGAAAGAACAAGTAATAGGTGGGCCAGCATATGTGGTTAAACAGTGTCAACATTTCCCTAAAAGATATGGGTTTTCAGCTCTTCAATAAAAGAAGGAACACAGTGAATCTCAGAACCAATTTGAAGTATAGTCTAGAAAACAGAAAACCTTACTTATCCTGCATAAAATTACAATGAAGAAGCCTGCAAGACCTTAGTGCTCAGGTTTTTGACAGTGGATTCGTGGATAGTCAGATATACTAGGGTTTGCACTATGGTGCTCCATATAGGTGCTGTACTACCAGTTGTGTAAGGTATTGTTAGACCTAACAGCCTTAGGGTGGTCCCCCCCAACTTTTTGCCTGCCTCTCTCCACTTTTTGACACAGTTTTTGCTGGTTTTAGGACTCTGCACACTTTGCCCCTGCTAACTAGTGCTAAAGTGCATATGCTCTCTCCCTTAAATCATGGTAACATTGGTTCATACCCAATTGGCAAATTTGATCTACTGGTGAGTCCCTAGTAAGGTCCACTACATGTGCCCAGGGCCTGTAGATTGAATGCTACTAGTGGGCCTGCAGCACTGGTCATGCCAACTACATCAGTAGCCCCTTAACCATGTCTCAGGCCTGTCCTTGCAAGGCCTGTGTGTGCAGTTTCACCGCCACCTCGACTTGGCATTTAAAAGTACATGCCAAGCATTAAACTCCCCTTTTCTACATATAAGTCACCCTAAGGTAGGTTTTAGATTAATCCAGAGGACAGGGTGCTGTGTGGGTAAAAGGCAGGACATATATCTGTGTGTTTTAAAAGTCCTGGTAGTTGAAAACTTATGAATTCATTTTCCACTGCTGTGAGGCCTGCTCCTTTCATAGGCTAACATTAGGGCTACCCTCATAAACTGTTTGATTGGTAGAGTCTGACTAGAAAGGAGTAAACAGGTAATATTTAGGGGCATATTTATACTCTGCTTGCGCCGAATGTGCGTAAATAAATTTGACACACATTCTGCGCAAACACTGCCCCATATTTATACTTTGACGCCTGACCCAGCGGACGTCAATATCCCACCATGTGCGTCATTTTTCGGAAGGGGGAACCTGCCTTGCGTTAATGATATGCAAGGTAGGCGTTCCCTTCCAAAAAATGACTTTAAGGCCTGTGCGCCTTATTTATACTCTGGTGTCATTTTGACGCACAGGAGGGGGTGGGCCTTAAAAAATGGCACACAGCCTGATGGGTGCCGTTTTTTAACGCCTAGGTCAGGGCAGGCGTTAAGGGACCTGTGGGCTCGGAAGGAGCCCAAAGGTGCCCTCCCCTGCCCCCAGGGACACCCCCTGCCACCCTTGCCCACCCCAGGAGGACACCCAAGGATGGAGGGACCCATCCCAGGGAAGTTGAGGTAAGTTGGGGTAAGTATTTTTTTTTGTTTTTTTTAAGTGGCATAGGGGGGCCAGATTTGGGCCCCCCTACATGCCACTGTGCCCAGTGACCAAGCCGAGGGGATATAAGTCCCCTGGGCATGGCCATTGGGCAAGGGGGAATGACTCCTGTCTTTGCTAAGACAGTAGTCATGTCAATGGAGGTTGGGCGTAAAAACAAAATGGCGCAAGTCCGGTTTGAGGCCTGATTTTTCCCTCAGACCTGACGTGCACCATTTTTGACGCACAACCCCCAATTTCCCATACACCGGCACTGCCTGGTGTGAGTCATTTTTTTTTTAAGCAGCCAGTCCGCAGCGCCGGCTAACGTCATTCCATAAATAAGGCGCCCACATGGCGCAATGGAATGGCTTTAACTGGCGGTAAACATTTTGACGCACAACTGCGTTGGCGGAGTTGTGCGTCAAAAAGTATAAACATGGCCCCTAGTATGGCCAGAATGGTAATACAAAATCCTGCTGACTGGTGAAGTTAGATTTTATATTACTATTTTAGAAATGCCACTTTTAGAAAGTGAGCATTTCTCTGCACTTAAATCCTTCTGTGTCTTACAATCCACGTTTGGGCTGGCCTGGTTGACATCTCCCTTGTGCATTTAACCCAGACAACCACAAACACAGGATGCTCAGTCACACCTGCACACATCTGCATACTGAATGGGTCTTCCTGGGCTGGAAGGCTGGAGGGCTTGACACTTACATTTCAAAGGACAGTGGCCTGTCCTCACAAAAGGGCCTGACAAACCCCCTACTGGGACCCTGGCAGACAGGGTTGTACTGAAAGGGGACCTTGTGCATTTCAAAACCACTCTTTGAAGTCTCCCCCACTTCAAAGGCACTTTTGGGTATATAAACTGGGTCCCTGACCCTACCAATTCAGACACTTCCTGGGAAAGAAACTCTGAACCAGAACCAGCAACATGCCAAGAAAAGCTGCCTAGCTGCTCAAAGGACTCACCTTGACTGCTTTGCTGTAAAGGCCTGCTGCCTTGCTGTTGCCCTTTTGCCTGGCTGTGCTGAGAAGTGCTCTCTAAGGGCATTGGTTGAGCTTGCCTCCTGTTTTCTAAGTCTCAGGGCCAAAAAGACTTAATCTCTGCAAAGAACTCTTTGTGCGGTGAAAAATCGACGCACAGCCTGCCGGAAACTTCACAATGCCTGCCTAGCGGGGAAAGAATCCTTACATCACTGACCCAGATCGACACAGCCCTGCTCCCCGAATGGAGATCGACGCAGCACCAGTGTTTGTGACCGGAACTTCCACATACAGCCCACCGGATTGACACAACTCCAAACTGGAATGATGCAGCCTGACTTCCTGCATGAGGAATCAATGCAGCGCCTGCCGTGCAACAGAAACTCCAATGCATCACCCACCGGACCAACGCAGACCTTGTGACTTCATCCTGCATGCCCAGGATTTCTACGCATCATCCCTGGGTGTCAAAAGACCCCGCATCGCAAAGAGGATTCAAGCCTGCGCACCGGAATGCGACACAAAGCCCTTGCTGTGTGGAAAAGACTTGACGCATCGCCTGTGTGAGCCCGGAAATCCCACGCACACCTACCTTTTTCAACATATCTCCTCCTCTACGGTCTTCGTGCATGTAATTTTGACACAAATCAGGTACTTTGTGCTTGCAAGAGACAATTGTTGCTTTTAAGAATTTAAAACTCATCTTAGCATTACAAAAGTGATATTTCAACTTGTATTTATCGAATCTTGATAACGTTTTACCTTAATCTACTCAGCTAAATATTCTATATTTGTCTAAACCTGTGTGGTGTATTTTTGTGGTGTTTTCACTGTGTTATTGCATGCTTTACTGCACAAATACTTTACACATTGCCTTCTAAGTAACGCCTGACTGCTCAGCGCCAAGCTACCAGAGGGTCGGCACAGGATAATTTGGATTGTGTCTGTGACTTACCCTGACTAGAGTGAGGGTCCTTGCTTGAACAGGGGGTAACCTGACTGCCAACTAAAGACCCCATTTCTAACAGGAATCAATAAAATAACTAACACATTTTGAAAGAATGAATAAAGCACATGGTTCTATGTTCCTTATTACTCCTTGCTACCTAATGAGTGCTTGTTGGATCAGGCCCTTTCTTCAGGGCCACCCCAGATTTCTGCTTTTTTTCTGAACCCGTTTTTGTGGCTTTTCGGACTCTGTGCCCTTTACTCCAACTAATCAGTGGTAAACCACTTGTGCTCTCCCTTGAAAACATGTTATACATTGATAAACATCTGATTGCTTCACTTAATTTACTTATAGGACCAAAATATATCATACTACACATACCTAACGGGTGCAAATTAAATGCTAAAATGGATAGCAGCACTCATTGTGCCACCCACTAAAGTAGCACTGTAAAACATGTTTCATGCCTACAACAGCAGCCTGCTGTGCAGTTTTAAAATGCCCCTTCATTTCAACATGGGAAAATAAACCTTTTGCCCGGCATATTTAATACCTTTTGACAGGACTAAACCTTCTGTAAGAAATTGGGTAATTGGTTGAGGTGAGTCGAAGCCCCACTCAGGCAACAACCACTATCCTTGTCAGGGTGAACCACAAAAGTCACTAAGTTAACCTGTAATTAATCCTCGGGCAGTTTAGGACAAGTCGTAAAATGAAAACACAGCACAAGAAAAATTACAAAGCCATTAGAAAAAGAGTACATTTTAATAAATAAATTGCTACCAGAAAAACAAAAATTCACTTAGTAGAACTAGAGATATGCAGTTTCAAAGATATTTTGTGAAAATAGCTCCTCAAAGCACAAAGCACCACTTTTAATCATCTGGTTGCACTAGACCATAGGAAAGTCACAAGTACAGGTCGGTCACAAAGGAGTGCCGCTTGGTTACAGGGATCAGGTTAGTCCAGCTGAATAGTTACCTTCTGAGTTTGGTGCAAAGAGTTGCGTTCCTGGCGGAGAGGCCACAAGAAGCAGGGAAGCATTATGGATGTTCATTACTGTAGCGTGAAGAACAGGCTGTGGGCAGGAAGAGCAGGTTGGGTGTAGCGGACAGTCATTGTTGTAGCTTTGAGTTGGACGTTACCAGAGGCTGTCCTTGCTGTAGGCAGAGTGCAGATATTGCATTGCTGGTCATTGCTAATGGTCGCTGTAGCACAAAGAACAGGTCCCACCAGAGCTTCGCATTTGCAGTCGTCACTGGTGGCAGAGTCTCAGCACAAATGGGCCTACTTTTGGTCACAAAGAGCCCAAGCTTTAGGATTTCACCTCCTCTTCTTTGAAGGACTGATGCCAGCCAAGAGTCCAGGACCCAGGGAGGCAGACATCTTTGGAATCAGGAACTCACTCCAGAAGAGGCCAGCAGGATGTAGGTAGGTCCAGTTGCAGGTCCAAACAGGACAGTGCAGCAGATCAGTTGTGTAGCTTAATGGATGCCTCTGGAGCTTATTATGCCCATGTAGTTCACACAGAAGGCCATCCAACTGACAATTGGAGTCACTCTGGTCAGCCTGAGATGAAGGTAAGCAGGCCCAGTTTTCCTTCTCAGACAGGACGGCAGTCCGCAGCAGCAGAGCAGTTCTCTGATAGCAGGGATTCCTTCTTCTGTAATGTCCACAGGTCAAGGAGTGTTCGCATGAGTGGCTCTGGAGGTCCAATATTTACATCTAGTGGCAGCTTTTGTGTGTGTGAACTCCCTGTCCTACCCCCCTTCAGGTTCTGGAAAGTTCTCCACCCTCCCTATCATGGCTCCAAAGTGTCTGGGGATGACAAAGGTAGGGCAAGCCTGGTGCCATCTTACTTTGTGTGTGCAGGAGGCAATACCCTTTGAAGTGTGTATAGCCCCTCCCCAGTCATTCTGCCAGCATGGCCCATCCTGTACCCATCTAAGCCTTCCTTATGTTACTGTCTGAAATCTATACACAAGCCTCAATGGCAGACGCATTCATAGTGACATGACTTAGGACACTGGCAGGAGGCACAAATGCTTCGGACAAGAAAATGGCAACTTTCTAAAAGTGTCATGTTCAGAAATGTAACTTAAAATCCTTAAAGAGGATTTTAAATTGCAATTCATTTCAGTATAAACAGTATATCTCTATCCGCTCTAAAGGTTCCAAGGATATAACTTATTAAATGTATTAAAGTGACCCAGTGTTAGTCAATAGGAGGGATATCCCTTGCAGCTGTGAAAAATTACTTTTGGGTTTTTTCACTACCAGGACCTGTAAATATAAGTACAAATTGCTTTTTAAATACAATGCACAATGCCTTATGAACCTTAAGGGTCTGCCTTAGGGGTGACATATCTGTATTAAAAATGAAGGTTTAGGACTGGCAAAATGCCTATGTTTCCATGAAATGGCAGTTAAGGAAGCTGCCTGCATACTTCAGTTGCAAGCACTAGACATGTTTTAAAAGGCTACTTTAGTGGGTGGCACAATGCATGCTGCTGCCCACTAGTAGCATTGAATTCCCAGGCCCTGTGTACATGTAGTACCGTTTACTAGGGACATGCTAGTCAAAGTAATCCAATCAGGATGGTAATCTTAACATATTTAAAAGAAAGCACACAAGCACTTTGCCACTGGTTAGCAGGAAAAAGTTGATAGAGTCCTAATGGAAACAGAAACAGGTTCAGCAACAGAAGGCTAAAGTATGGGGGAGACTCTGCAAAAAGGGCCAGGTCTAACACTTTCCTTTTTAATACTTATACGCCACCCTTAAGGTAGACTCTAACAACTCACAGGGCAGGGTTCACGGCATTTAAAGTATAGGACATGAGTACTTAAGTTTTAGATGTTCTGGCAGTGAAAACCTCCTAAAGTTGTTTTTTACCGTAGCAAGGACATCTCTTCCATAGACTAACACTGGTTACCTTGTTACACTTAATAAGTTATAACTTACATTTCAGAGCAGATATAAAAATACTTCTTCCACTTTTTTGAATTGTAGTAAAAACTTCACTTTAATGGTAAATCCGGATTTCCGATTACCTTTCTGAAAATGACAGTTTTAGTTCGTTGCTTTAAAAACACCAAGGGAAACCCAAGGATAATTAGGGCCCAACAATAATAGTATGTGATGAGGAACAGCGGTCCATAAGCAAAAGATGGTAAGTATCAAATGCACCGGGGAAACAAATCTAACCCAGGAAACGTTAAGTCAACTATATAAAAGCAGCCATTAATTTGTACAAGCAAATAAACACAAGGGTAGTACCCTTACAAAGGAGTATTTATACAGCTACATAACATACACAGGAAGAAGAAAAGTGACAAAACCATAAAATTCATAGTCACAATTTCCTTTTAAGAACATAGCACTACTGTGCTGATCATTAGATTACATATATTTAAAGAAGGGGTTCAGAGTGCTAAAGTGACGAAGTTTCTACCACATACAATGTGAGGATCATCATCAGGATGATTCAATATATGCCTGACACCACATAACTAGATACAAATAATTAGCTATGTGGGTATCTGTATGGAGAAAACAAAGAAAAGAAGAAGGAAAGAAGGTAGAGACAAAAAGAAAATAATATATTAAAAATCTCAGAGAAATTCTTCTGCAATGATCGCGAACAATATTACATTATTGACATTTTCTCAGATTTAGGATACCTTTACAAGAAAGATAATCTGGCCAAACACATGCAATGCGGCAATTAACATTTCCATATGATGTATATAGTCCATCACTGATCCTTGTGGCCCCAGCACCAGCAGGCATTGAATGTCCTCATAGGTTCATGCTTCTCAGCAAACATGTTTTACTTTGAAATGTTACCTGACATATATGTATTTATTTGGTGTCAAGTGGACACATAGGAGAAGGTGTACCATTTTCATGTTATGTCTTTATGATAGATGTAGTGTGTCACTCTGCACAGTTTATCGACCTCCCATGCACCAGCAATGACAGGCATGTTACCACCACAGAAATAAATAAAAGAGCTGTGGCTCATTGGTAGAGTCTCTGAAACTTAGAAAGATGTGTGAAGTGTGTTCATCACTACCGTGGTCTGGGGCCCCACACTGGGGATGGGATGCATCAGTCATTTGTGGGTGCCCCATCCTGAAACACCATCTCAGCGTGAACCATGGCAATGACAGCCAAGCACAACCAGTCTCATTAGGTCCCACAGTCAAGCGGCCAGATAAAGTACAGCAAAGTTTCCTGCATCACCAGCCTATCCAGTGACAACTACTGGCACATGCCAAGTTGAGAACTGTTTTGTTCTCTGGTTGAGCAGCACAAGACCATCTAGGCATTCTGGCACTACCAACTAATATGCTACTGCCACTACATTCGAAACTCCAATGAAAAGGCTTTATATTCACAGGCATCTACTGTATACAATCAGAGCAAGCCCTCAGCATAAAGATCAAGGGTAACTCTGTGTCTGTTAGGCCAATATAAAGATTCTGAATCCAGTGCCCTACTTATAAACAAAACAAATGTCATGCCGACTAGTGTCCAACACCAGCACCTCATGCAATCCTGGCAGTGGGCCACCCATACTATCATGTCATTCACAATAAATGGCACAGATCGACCATTGTTGTGTCTCAGCAAGACATGCCAGCTCTGAATTCAGCACCAGCCCAGGCACATCTCATAACTGCTGGGCAACATGCCATATATGTGGGCCCCTTATCTTGTACCTTCCCTCTGTTTTTAGTCAAATTTGGCCCCTGCAATGGCAGCTCTCTGCTGGTCCATCTGGCTGGGGTGACTGAATAAATATTTTGTGTCTTCCACTAATTTGGAGCCCATGGTCAAGTGATCACTACTGCTCCACTGTACAGTAGAATGAATATACAAACTATTCCAAAACTTGCCAAAACAAGCACTGACGAGGACTACAAAGGTGCTGTCCTTGCCCTGGAAGCACCTTGAAATCCCTAGCAAAGTCCTGACAATTAATGGTTTGTACTACAACAAAGAAACCAAATGAAGGAAGAAGTCATAGATAGATTCATAGATGCCTTCTACACACGTCTGAGGAAGCTTTCCAGTTCATGTAGTGAATATGATGCAGACAAAGACATACTTTCCCAACCGATAAAAAGACAATGCTCCACAGAGCTTAGACAACCCATCTTCGCTCTTAACAACATTGTCACTTCAGGCCAATTCCATGACCTGTCAAGTCCCTGTGTTGCCACGATGGAATCAGTGCTTGCGTGAGCAATGTTGAAGAAGAAGGCAAGCAAACGCAATATGATTGAAGAAATCTGAATCAAACAGTGTTGGACTTGAAATCCTCAGTTTGGCTTTCCTCCAACATTTTCGCTTGAATACTCCTGTTTTTGCTGACTTTGTTTTTGCTGGCCTTACAACTTTACACACTTTACCACCACTAACTAGTGCTTAAATGCTTGTGCTGTTTCCCTAAAACATGGCAACACTAACTTCCACCTAATTGGCACATTTCATTTACTTGCGAGTCCCAAGTATCCAGGGCCTGTAAATTAAATACTACTAGTGGGCCTGCAGCACTGATTGTGCCACCCTTAAAGGAGCCCTTTAAATTTAAACATGTCTTATGCCTGCTATTGCAGCCTTTATGGGCAGTTTTAAATTGGCAAAATAAACAGGCCTGGCCTAAATCATGCGTAAACCTTCCTTTTTAATACATATAAACAGGGCAGGCCCTACACAGCTCAGAGGACAGAGTGCTGTGTATTTAAAAAGTTGAACATGTACTTTTAAGTTTTACACATCCTGGCAGTGCAAAACTCTTAAATGTGGTTTTCACTACTGCAAGGCCACCTCTCTCATAGGATATCATTGGGATACCTTATTACATTTAACAAGTGGTAGCTTTCAACTGGGAACAAGTAGGAATGTTGAATTTGGTCTCAAAGGAACTGCCATTTTGAATCATCTTTAATAGTAAAGTTAAATTTGATGTCACCATTTTGAAAATGCCACTTTTAGAAAGTTTAAAAACAAAAGATGATGGATGGAATGCAGAACACCCCAAGTCACAGATCTGGGTTTAATCCATCAGTGTTTTTGCCCTCCATACCATTCCAGTGTTGACCCGGCCTTATGCAAATCAGTTATGACCCTGCGCCCCAGGGGAACAGTCCAGACCGAACTGTCAAGCTAGGTCCCTACTGGACCAGAAACAAGCATCCTAAGATCGGTTTCGGGGTATCACCCCTCATCAGCCAAACTAGCTTGAATCTGTTGACATATCGAGCACGGGACCCATGCCTGGGCATGCCCTTCCCACGTTTAAAAAGTTGCCATTTTCTTGTCCTAGCCACTTGGTGCCTGCAGCCTGTATCCTGGGTCACATGACTAGAGGTAACTGGCAGTTGGTCTTTCTGTATTGCTCCCAGATAGTGAGAAAAAGAATAGGTGTTGACAGGATTGGCAATCTCTGACTTGATAAGGGAGAGGAGCTGATATCTGCCACAATTGCACATCACAGAGCATCTGGCTCAGCACACTCACAAATGGTTTTATGTCAGTATAATGTGCCCCCTACAGCCAAAATGAGGCCAGTATAGGGAGGCAGGAAATTCTAAGCACCACTGGGCTTGGAACCCTCTAGAAACTTCTCCGACTACAAAGCTGGCGCTAGGTATAAATAGTAGACACTCAGACCCATCTCTTCAGTACACATCTGGATTGGTGGAAGACTCAAAAGAAAGCCTGCTGTGCCACTGTGCTGCTCTGCTGCAAGAAGGCTTGTAACTCTGCTTCAGTGCTGTCCTATAGCCCGTCTGAGGATTGGGTCTGCCTCTTGAGCCCAGGACCACTGGGGTGAATCCAAGGGCTAGTTGGCTGGCCTCCTGATCACAGCCTCAGGGAGAGAAAAGGTTCCAACCACCATGAACTCTGCACCTGAATTCTACCTGCTGTGGGTTCTACCCCCTCAAGGTGTGTTGCCACAATACTAGACCCTTGGAAGTGGGCCCGAAGGTGCTCTGCCAGCCCAACTGTGGTGCTAGCAGAACTGACGCAGCACAACACATCTCCTCCCAACCTTGCATCAGAACCTCTGCTGCACAACCCATCGACAGAGAATCCCCAGCGCAGGACCCCATAGCTCCTTAGAACTGCTGTTTTTCAATGCATCCTCAAAGCAGGACCTCTCATTGCAGCCCCGCAGCTCCTTGGAATTGCTGCTGCTTGATGCCTCCTCAATGCAGGACCTCACACTGCAGCAGCGTGGCTCCACAGAACCACTGCTGGCCGATGCATCCTTGACACAGGACCTCGCTTTGCAGGGTCTGCAGCTCCTCGGAACCGCCACTTCATGGCCTACCCTCACTGTGGGACACTACATTTCACTACAACCAAGATTTAAGATACTTTGTTCAGTGGGCCCAACCCTATTGTGGTCCTACTGAACTTGTGACTTTCTCCTGATCAGGTACAACCAGATATTCACGGTTGGCCCTTTGTACTTTTAAGTACAATTTTTTCTAAATCTTTAAGATTGTATATCTCCGGTACTACCGGCTGGAGTTAGTTTCAAATAAATTATTACATTTTGCTCTACTTTTCTAAATTGGTGTGGGTTTTTTCTTCTGTTGTGTTGCATAAATACTTTACACATTGCTTCTAAGTAAAGCCTGACTATTTTATGCCATGCTACCAGAGGGTTAAGCAGAGGTTAATTTGGGGTTTGCTTGTGGTTTACCCTGACAAGAATTGTGGTTGCAGCTTGAGTAGGGTTCCCTCCTCAACCAGTAACCCAAATTCCTACAAACATTATACCTTCATAAGGTGAGAGAGCCCAAATGATTGACTCACATGTGGATACTCCAGAGATGACAGACATCCCATTAAAAAATACCTTACACAGGGCAGGACATGCTCTACTTGTGGACACCAAAATGACTTGACCAGAGTATGCTGCAGAGGCCGAAGAATCCACTATTCTCAGGAGCAACACACCCTCAGCTATCAGCTACGTCAGGAATTATATAATCAATGAACCTCGATTAAGCACAGGAAACACAATCTGATGGACAGGGCACTTCAATGCACAGATTAAATTTGGAAGAATTTGACGAAGACGTATTCCTAATATTGTTAGTCAGTTGCGACTCGAAAGGCAAGTTTACACCTATAAAAGTAAAATACTGATGTAAGGGCTCAAAAACACCTCACTAATAGACTCAGAGGCAACCTTCAATGTAATGGACATTCACCAATTCATGGAACTGAGGCCCACCTCCACACTTTTGAATACAAATGCCTGCATCTGTGCATACAGAGGGCTAGCTCCACTACCACTAGCTGGGACATTCAAGTTGACGATGTTACATCGAGACAAATCAATCAGCAGCAAGTTCTTTGACACAGAAAGTAGCTTCAGCACCCTAATAGGCTGCATTATGGCCAGAGACCTGGGTTTAATCTCATTCCCCTGCAGCATCTTTAACCTAGAAGTAAACAAACTACGTGATGAATATCAAGTACTTTTCTCCTGACTGGGCTGTTTGAAAGCCAAGTCTATCAAACTGCACTCTGATCCATAATACAAAAAGTTGATGTTCAGCACAGGAGGGCCCATTCCACTTGAAACCATAAGTCAAAGCTGAACTCAGTTGCCTCAAGCAAATGGGATTCATTGAGAAAGCAATGAGTTCCACACTGTGGGTCACCAGTGTTTATGGTATGGAAACCAACACAGCAAAGTACAGTCCATATGTACATCAATTTGAGGCTTCTCAATATAACAATAAGGAGGTCACAGCACATTACTCTACCTGTTGATGGCATCCTGTCAGATATCAATGGGACTAAGGGCCAGATTTAAAAAAAGTGGTTCTGCATCCACTCCTGTGCCACTTTTCTTGCACCCCTTAGCGGCCCCCTAATGCCATCATGTCTGCACCATATCTAAGATACAGCACACCATGGTGGTAATTAGGGAACAAGGGGGTGATTCTTACCTTGGCGGGCGGCGGAGGCCGCCCGCCAAAATACCCCCGCCAGAAGACTGCACCGCGGTCGTCAGACCGCTGCGGTGATTCTGGGTTTTCCACTGGGCTGGCGGGCGACCGCCAAAAGGCCGCCCGCCAGCCCAGTGGAAAACAACCTTCCCACGAGGACGCCGGCTCTGAATGGAGCCGGCGGAGTGGCAAGGTGCGACGGGTGCAGTTGCACCCGTCGCGAATTTCACTGTCTGCAATGCAGACAGTGAAATTCAAAGTGGGGCCCTCTTACGGGGGCCCCTGCAGTGCCCATGCCATTGGCATGGGCACTGCAGGGGCCCCCAGGGGCCCCACGACACACCATACCGCCATCCTGTTCCTGGCGGCAGAGCTGCGCCGCCATGGAGGATTCTTGTGGGCAGCGGAAAACCGGCGGGAGACCGCCGGTTTTCCACTTCTGACCGCGGCCAAACCGCCGCGGTCAGAATGCCCTGCGGGGCACCGCCAGCCTGTTGGCGGTGCTCCCGCCAACCCTGGCCCCGGCGGTCCATGACCGCCGGGGTCAGAATGACCCCCCTAGTGTCATAATTTTTGTTGCTAGTTCTGAGCTTTGCAGGATTAGTTTTAAAAATGTTGATGCTAATCCTGCAAAGCCCATTGAGGCCCATTATGAATAATGGTGTGCCTCCTTTTAAGGCTTGCTCTGAACAGATGTTAAAAGTGGCAAAAAAAAGACGCAAAGAAATCTCTCAGATTTCTTTGTGCCATTTATTTCACCCCCCCTAATGGGGGAATGCCCTGTTTGCATACATTATGCAAGGCGCCTGCATGATGTATCACAAAGGGTTACAAATTGGTGCAAAGCATGCATTGTGGCACTTTGCAAATCTGGTGCAGCATTTTTTCCCATCTAACACCACATTAGCATAAAAAAAGACGCTAATATGTCATTAGATGGCACCAGGGGCTCTTAAATCTAGCCCCTAAGTGTTTTTAAAAAATGGACACCAATGGCAGATATCACTATCTGATGCTCAATGAGGCTTGCGGATATATGAAAATATCCTTCACCATGTGGGACTACTTAGATGAAGAACAATGAGCTTCAGAGTGTCTTTATCCACTGAAGTTTTTCAGAAGAGGATCAAAGAAACACTGGCTGAGCTCAAAGGAGTCATCAGTATAAACAATGACATCCTCATCCTTGCTTCGATCCCAGTGCAACACAAAGACTTGATGAATCTGGGCTGAATCACTTTCTTCAGACACATTTTCTCCAAACAGGTCCTCAATATCAACCTGAAAAACTTTTCTAATTTCCAAAATGCCTCACAACTCAGGAACATAATGAAGGTTTGCAGATTCTTGGGGATTGTGAAATATGGGGCAACTAAAGACCACCCAAGCACTACATGATTCTCAAAGATGTTATGATACACTACGTCAATACTACTGTGCCGATGTGTATGAGCTTTCATTTAGTTTTTGTGGAATAGAGAGAGTGTGAGCCTGCTATCTCTGTGTATGTATCTATGTGATGGAGAGATAGAGTGTATAAATGCTTGCTGTCTGTGTACCCAGGTGTAGAGTGAGGGGTTGTTATACAGACAAAAGGTGCTCCTGTCCCACAGCATTAAATGTATCTGCCTCATAGGCAGCCCATACAGCCCCCCAAAAATATATATATATTGTAAGGAAAACAACGAGGGTGGGTATAGGAGCAATGTCTTAAGGCGAAAAAAGTAACATCTTATTGCTTCTCTTTTAGAGGATATTGAAGTGTAGGGTCAATTTGTCTACGCATCCTTCCAATCCCACAGCTGAAATGAAACTCTAAAATATTAGTGTATAATTGTCATATAAATTAAAGCTGCATGTTGCTGCCTGGAGAGTAAAGAAGCAACGTCATTTTCTCATTTAGAAACACTGCCTGATGTAGTTTCTCCACATTGCCTAAAGGCCATGAGCAAGAATGTTATGCTGAAAAATTCCTTTTTTCACAATGCCTCTTAGTCACTCACATATGTCTGTAACCTACCACCAGATCATCTTCATACTATGTTTATACCAGTATATATCTTCAGTTTACTTCTAGGCAATTGTCTTCCTCTGTATCCCCACATAATAAACCACCTAAAATGGTTGTAGCCCAGAGCACAATTGAAAGAAAAGTTTAATCTTACCTCCCTCTCAGTAATGTAATCTCAGTAAATTAATATAGTCACATCTAGAAAACGTCATCATCATACTGACATGCCACCCAGTTGCCAATGAGCTCTAGTCTATGCTCTCCTTTAGTCTGCATGGCTTACTTAGTCCATTCATCTGACTCCCACTGAGTCCAAAGAGCAGCTCACACCAGTGAACCTTACCTACAAAGTTTTCAATGACGATACACTGATTAACTCTGATGCAAAAGTCATTCATCTCTAACACAGATACACTTTCTCAATGTGAAAAACTCATTGTGTTCTATCCCTCTGTTGTTGCCCTATAAGTATCAGTAGTAGTCTAAATCCATTCGATAGAATGTTGCCAGGAAAATGGTTTGAAGATTCCTAGGGTATCAGCTGTACCAAGAACTTAGTGGATGAGGTGTCAAATGTCAGCAACTACTTACCCAAAGCTTTCGTATCGTATATAGTGGAGTCACAAAACTGTTGGGATTCCACACTCCTCATGACCATGCTCTTCAAATATGAAGAGGTAAGAGCTCATGGGCTCAGAAAAAGGGTATTGCTGTCCCACAAACAAGAATTCAAATTATTGGGCCCACCACCTTAACAATCTCAATAAAACAAATTATACCTATCACTGCACCCTTTTGATGATCATCCCCTTGTTAATCCTCTGTCCTCTAGCAAACTAAAGAAAGCCCCTAAATATTTTGGCCCCTGTATATAGAATCCACATTATCCAGAGGACACAATATCGAGGAGAGAATATTGAAAATAAAACATAGACAGGTAAGTCTAGAAGCCCTATACATAACTCTAAATATATGAACCTATGCTGTATATATATCTTCAAGGTACATAGATGTGGAGTTAGGGATAGTAAATCTGCACTTGGTCTATGCACTTACCTTTCGATATTCTGTTCCTCAATATTCTTGTACCACAATATTGTTGCTGTTATATTCAGAAGCAAAATCTCATATTAAATACATCATTACAGTTCTGTAGGGGTGTGTGTACTTAAAAAAACAACTGTTCAAATCAAGCTGGTATTTCAAGAAATAGAAATTAATCATACGGCAATAATAGAAAGAACATTATTCCGACATCAACTTGTTGATTTACTGCTGATGATAGCTAATGACTAACTCACATAACGGACATATCTCAAGTTTGTGATATTATTCATCTAGCACCCCAACTGTGTGTGGACGGTGAGCCACATTTTTCACCCTTGTCAGATTCTTATCATCTGACACCTGTTGTTTACAGTGCATCAATGCAGTACAATATTGGCATTACAGAGACTGTAAATAAAAGATGTTTTTTCTTTATTAAACCCGATTGTTCTGTCAGTTTTGAATTGCCTCTCATTTCAACCTCATTCTGGAAAAACTACGGGGCATATTTATACTCTGTTTGTGCTGAATTAGCATAATTTTTTGGAAGCTAGTTCAGCGCAAACCCAATGCCATATTTATATTTTGACGCTAGACGCGCCTAAAGTCAAAATATTGGTGTTACCGTCATTCTTTTGACGAGTGAAACCTCCTTGTGTCAATGAGAGGCAAGGTTAACGTTCCCATCCAAAAAATGACTCAAACACCCTTGCACCGTATTTACCACCTGGGCAAAAATGACGCACGGATGGGAGGCAGACCCAAAAAATGACATTAACTTCGATTTGCGTCAAAATTGAACACCTGTGTCACGGCACGTGTTAAAATGAGGCAAACACACCACTACTTAAGGAGAACATACAGAAGCAACATTACAACCCACAGGGGAAGATGGAGGAGATACTGATACAGCTTGCTAGACAACACAGAGGACAGCAACAACTCCTGCACTCACCACCATGACAACGCGGCCCACAAAGCCAATACAGAAGGCAGGAGAAGATCTTCAGAACCAGGACAACCCTCATTGGCCTCAGGGACCTGAACATAATTAGGACCTACAGACTCAACCGGCAAGCCATAAAACACCTGCTGCACCACATTGTGCCATAAATTGCAGCCAGCCTTCAGACCCCACACAACATGCCACTTATGACAAAGCTGTTCACTGTCCTGCACATGCTGGCAAGTGGTTCCTTCCAAACAACGGATGGACTGGTTGCTGGTGTCTCACAGCTGTCGTTCTCTGCATTCCTGCCAAAGGTGTTAGACGCAATCATCGCCCTGACACCCCACCACATCAGTTTCCCCAACACCCAGCAAAAGCAGCAGGAGCACAAACAGGGGTTCTAACTTATCCATGGCTTTCCGCATGTGCTTGGTGCAATTGACTGCACCCATGTTCGGCTCGTGCCACCTGTAGCAACAGAGCACTTATATCGGAATCGCAAGCACACGCATTCCATTAATGTGCAGGGCATAGTGTACCACCGCAGAATATTCATAAACAGTTTGGCCAAGTATCCTGGGAGTGTCCATGATGCCTACATATTCCGGCACAGCAGGATCAATGAACAATTCCAGGATGGACAATTTGGAAATGGCCTACTTGTGGGTAAGTCAACAAATCTAGCAATGTACACACAACACACCTACCATGTCAGACACACAAGACATACACCACTACAGTAACATATGGCCAAGGTTACACACGTGCAGTTGATAACACAACAACTTGACAGGCACACCATGTGAAAGACAGGTGCAGACATGTACCCGTTGATAACAGCAGAACTACACAGACCACTACAAGTGCCCACAGGCTGCCCTCTACGTACACATCACACATACTACACCAAACAAAGAATATCACAAACATGTCAAAGGCATACACCATACCCATGTCATGTAACTTCCAAATAGGCACAGATGCCTCAAGTCATGCCATGCAAATCACTGCCAGAACAAATATTAAACACCACACAACTTGCGCCTGTATCAACTGCATCTCATCAACACATACGTAACTTACCTGTACTGTGCAGAAACATCTGCCTGACACATTGGCTCACACACATAGGAACACAAGATCAATGCCCATCACATACCATGTGCAAGATGTGTGAGACATGGTACCACACCTACTGTAGTGCAACCTCACATTCAACACTCATTGACTCACAACACCATCATGTCTGTACCAGATACAATAAATGGCCTAACAAGGGGCAGAGACACAGTCAGACAGTGCAGATCATGGATGGCATAGTGGGACCCAGTAGGAGAAAACAGGACATCACTGACCTCGCATGCACTGTGCCATGGGACACATTTGCTAAGTAGCTGAGCTCCATCCCATAACCTGCACTGTGCATGTGTTGACAGTATAAATGCACATTAATGTTTTTGAAGATAGGAGAGATACTGGTAGTTATGTTGATCGTCCTGTGACAATGGATACACAACCTTGGCACCTCATGGCTGACACAAACATTAGTCATGACCTGCAATGTATGTCCATCTTTGCAGATGACCATTTCATTATGAGATTGAAGCCACATTGTAAATTGGCCACCCTCCCATGCAGTATGTAGCATGGAAGGGGTGTGCAATGTTTCTCACGGCAGGTCTGTCACCACAAGATACATAACATGACAATACAGACTCATATGTAGCTTTCTCCTAAAACCTGAGGAAGTGCCAACAACAAATACCACCCCAGACGTGCTGTATCCACGTTGCAAAAAGGAGGTAGACTTTGCTATGAACTCAGATGCACACTGCTGCACACACAGAAAGAGCAAATTGGCCACCAAAAAAGCATATGTACACAGCCGTATACCATCCTGCACAGATACATCCACCTCCACAAGGCAGCTAACCAAGTTCCCTGGTGCAGGGTAGGTAGTGTTGGTGCCGGGCTGCGCATGAGCAACTGGCGCAGGGGACAACAAAGGGTTGCTGAGTGACATGTCACACATGGGGCATTCCTGCATAGTTGAAATGTTGCAGGACAGAGCAGCCCGTTTTGGAGACATGGAGTGCATTCTCACTAACCAATTTCAACGGCCCTAAGTGTCCCACCTCATCTGCAATGATACATGTTAAAAGGGATGGGATGTCCAGGCTCTGTAGTGCTACCATGTTGCCACCACATCTGACCCCATTGTGCTGTGAGGATGTGTCATGTCCCCTCTAGTGATAGCACACTGCTACAAAGGCTCACTACACAACGCATGGTACATACATAATGACCATCAGTGAGGAATCAATATCATATGTTCAGGTCCTTGAGCCAAACACAAGATTGTCATGTCCAACAGTCTAGTGCTGGGGAAGACTACACAAGGATAGGAACTCACACTAAATCACAAATAAATATGAGCCACAACCAGCTCTTAATATCAACTGCCATGCTACATGACATACCAGTTGCAAGCCCTAACAACAAATTACTTCTATAATCTCTTGCGGCAAATCAGGGTTATGACATACAGCCATGGATATTGACCCCATTTCCCAACCCAAGCACAGCAGCCGAGTGTGCATATAATGAGGGACATCGAAGGACACAGACTATTGTGGAAAGGACATTTGGCACCCTGAAGTCCAGATTCAGATGCCTGGACATTACAGGAGGCAGCCTCCTATATGCCCCACACATCATCTGCAATGTAATCTTGAAATGTGCCATCATGCACAACATATGTATGCGGATGAAGGTCCCCTTATATGAGCAGGTAGATGACCTGCCTGAGGAAAAGGAAGAGGATGGTGGAGAAGAAAATGAGGGGGAACAGCACAACACAGCTGCTGGGATACGCAGCAGACTGCACATTGTTGAAAACATCTTTATTCAATAATCACGTAACTCATCTATTGAACATATACGTTAGGATTATGAGTCTAACCTCAGGGAGCATGTCACAAACACTAATCTGAAGAGTACTGTAACAACATCACATGTGAGGTGTAAGAGTGAACTGCTACCATCACACACATCACAATTAGCCTCATCACTTGAATGTGACAACTGAAGGACACAGTCTATGGACCACAACATAATAATTACATCCATGTTGCCAACTTGTACCACATTAGATCATCACAAACAACAACAACATGTCCAAATAGGAGGTAAGCAAGGGGCCCACACGAGGTAGTGGATGTCAAAATGTGGTGAGACTGTAATGTTTGAACAGACTGCTAACACAACTCAGTGTGAGAGTTGAAATGGCTGCACAGAGCATTCATGATAAGGGGGGACATCATTGGTGACAATGCTCAACATGATTAGCCTAGGTATGACAAGCAATAGGAGAAATGGAGCCTGCACAGTACATCCGTGGAAATCACTCCTGCCACTGCCATGGGGCCCAATCCTTTCACAGGGTACACATGACCTCACACTTTGGAAGGACACGTCTGTGGAATGCACATCAGAATGGATGAGAACATATGCAGCTAGGGCTGCAGGTCCACCACAAATTAATTTGTATTACAATACAAAATGTTATGATTTTCAACTGTCTATTGTGTTCAATACATGATATGGTTGGAATGTAGGCAGAGTGTGTCAATCACAGTATGTACCAAATGTGTACACATGTCAGACATATGTGTAGTCCACACACAAGTCATCCATATACTCAAGATCAACATATGGAGACATTTGTCGGGTAACATTTGCCAGATTGCATTCATCAGCCATCATCAACAATGCCTGAGTTGTGTATGTCGTTTGAAATGTGATGCTCTGTAAGACAACTACACACAGCACATAAGTGAACACAATTCACAGTCACATACCATGACTCTTGCATAGTACTGACTTTCATACATATGTGGATACACTGTTGTCACACATACATACATATGCATGACGCGTATACATTTGCATGCTATTTTTTCTGTGACACACACATTGGTTTAACATACCAATCACACACAAATCACATTGTTAAAGGGACTACCACATGTGGCCATACACAAAATGCCATATGGCAGCCCAGCCCATTCAATTTTTATGTTGATACAGGATGCATCCATTAACAATTGACAAAATCATGCAGTCAGGGATAGAATAAAATAAATTACCCAAATGTGTTGAAAACCTCCGCAAACGCAAAGAACTTGGGCCTTTAGTGTGATTTCCACCTTCGCACTCATTGCAATGCTGATTTATTGTTAAATCGATACATAAAGGTAATGCTTCAATATAAAAAGATGTCCGTAAGTAATGCATTAGAAATACTAACGCAAATATCAGATGTGTCAAAAAAATACACGCATTACAGAAAACGTGACACAAGGGCACAGGAGGTGATGGAATAGGATATCCTGTTTACAGGCATGGTACAGTGGGTGTACTTTCACTTTCTCTTTACAGTCTGTGCCTCTTTTGACTGTGTGGTTCTGTGTTGGAGTTGGTGGTGTCTTATTGCTCTTTTTGTATCTTGTGGTGTCCCTCCTGTTGTGTTTTCTTTTGTATTTGATTGCTATTTGTCCCAGTGTCTGTGAATTTGTGTGTAATCTGTATTTTACCTTGTACCTGTGCTGTGTCTGTCTGGGTTAGTTGTATAGGTGGGTTAGTTGGGATAGTTATTTTTTGGGTGTTAAGTTTCCTTTCTTTACTTCTGTTTATTACTACTTTATTTCTCATTTTCAACCTGTCCCCAATGCAATGTCTGGAAGGGGAGGCATACCAGAATCGGGGAGGAGGAGCAGGGAAGCTTCGTGTGGCTGGTAGCCCACTACCTCCCATTAATGTTGAAGATTGGTGTCCGTGTGATACGGGGCTACCGGACGGAGATGAGGTGCCTGTGGTACTCCACCACCTGAAGAGGGTGTACCACAGCAGTTGCAATGACTACCAGCTCAAGCATCGCTGGGCTGATCTGGTGGCCAGGGAGCAGGATATTCTGGACCATCTTGGTGTGGTGATTGGTGGCCCTGTTGGTGAGTCTCCCATTGGCAAACTAATTATTGTTCACCGCACTTGAATGACAGTAGCAGATGTGTTGGCGTGCTGCATGCAATCCTTGTGGGCAGGTTGCATGTAACCAGAATTAAGTCTCACTGTGCTGGTATAGACATAGGGTTCACATATCCTACCATTTTGCCAATACAAGTCGGATATTAGGTGAGCCATGCACAACCATCACTAAGTCACACATTTCAGAGGCCATGGCAACATCTGTTCCCCAGCATTGTGTCATGTATGATAAGCCAAGACATCGCCAGCATACAATATGTAAGTGGATTGTGATAACAAAGTAGGCCAATCCATGTGTGGCACAACATTGTCAGATTTTCACATACATCATCCGTACCATTATGTTTATAAAGGGGGCATACCCGCCTTAGGGGGCACTGGCAATGGGGCATTTGATGATTTCAGCCAACTGTGACACATCAGTCAGGATTACTCAATGCATGAAAATTGCAAACTAAAAATATAGCCGCTTGCCCTCCACAAAGTGCCTCTATGTGCCTTGCAGGACAAGCGAGAATACCGGAGTCAGTTGTCTTGCAGAGCACAAGGGTAGTGTCATGTATCTGTCACCCAACTCCCCCTCATTCCATGGAGTTCTATCTTTTACAGATTGGCCCACATATGGTTGTTGCAGGGTGTAGCACTACATGAGTCTCAGGCCCAGTGTAAGAGTGCAGATGTGTGCCTCTCTCTCACCTGAGTGTCAGTCTCATTGTGAGTTTGCAGTGGTGTCTGTTGCACTGTCCACAACCTGGATAATTACCTCACTCCTCTGAAATAGTACACACTGCAATATGTTGTCCACTAGTAGTAACAGTCTTATGATACTAACCATGGTTTTCCATCAATATATTTCAGATGGACCTGCCCCCTACACCACAGGTGAAGTGGCAAGATTTGAGGACCCAGATGTATCCAGTAAGTGTGATTTTGTCTGTCCTGCGTCGTGTTTAAATGTTTTGTGTGAGTGAGTCATGAGTGTTGCACCCAATGCTAGAAGTGATGAGCTGTAAAATGATCAAAGTAGGCTTGATGGTGACACGGTGTCACATTTAAGTGGTTCCGCATGCATGTGCAGAGAGTCATATCTTGTGAGGCTTGTGGCGCTCAATGGGCAGCATTATGTAAACAAGGTGATGACAAGCCACATGTAGGCCCATATGTGACTTAGATGTGCACCGTTGTGAAAATAATGGCACTGGAACACACCGTCATTCACACAACACAGTGATGCACCATTTTGTAAACCAATTGGTGCATCCCTGTATTGTAATGTACATTTAGGACTGGATGGGCAATTGTCCCCAAGCATGGTGCCCCTAATTTTGTACTCCACTTACGGGACACTTATATGGAATGTAATAGGCGTGCATGCAGAATCAAGTACAATTGTGTTCTGGCATGGTTATGGGTGTGTGAGGAATGGTATTGGCTGATCAGGTATGGATGGGTATCTACACCTGGACACATGAATGTAGATGTGATAGACCTACGGATACTAGCTTCAAATTTGTCATCACCTAACATATGGTCCAGTCCCTGACTCCATGTTTGAGTGGGCATACCTTGGTGGATGACCTGGACAGTTGACATGATGATCTGCATGGCCATACCCCCTGAGGCAAAGGGGTGGGAACAACACATTTGTAGGTAGATGTGATGCTCACAGTGTTGGTGACAGTCATTTTGATTAGGCTTGCTTGTGTACCTATCAACACTGAACCCTTATGGTTACCAACTGCATCCCGTAATCCCAAAAACATATACAAGTTTCTGGTGATATATGTTTGAACGTTTGACAGATGATGAGGGATAGTGGCCCTGATCAGTGTGAAGTTGACATTGCCTTTGCATTGTCACACATGGTACAAAATCTATGCAGATCTAATTTAGTTTGTTTCATAATCTTGTTGTGGGTGGATATGGTGTCAGGAAAATGGTGCTAACCCACCGTTATCATTTCATCTATCAGGGCCATTGTATTATCCGGAATGTGAGTAGGACTGCATGTGCAAATTGATGTAGATAGTAAGATAATTTTCTGTACATACTCTACACAATGCTGACACTGATGGTCGCCTGTCTCATTTTAACAGCTGCCAACATTAATAACGACCAACTCTGTGCCTTTCAGAAGAGGGCAGTGCGCTATCAGCACATATTGGCAGTGGAATCTGGGTTCAGGAGGATGGCATGCCGCTAATCCTCAGAACGATCCACTCGTGAGTGGCAGGCATTCAACCAAAGGGGACCCCACTGCCCACACAGGGTGGACTAAGTACCACAGCTGTGCAGGGACCCACAGCTTCCAACATCATTATTCCTCCAGCTGCTGCACCCTCTACTTCTATCCCACAGCCAACCACACCTGCTGCCATGGACATGAGTGCCATCAGAGACGTACAGAGGGATGTGACACAGGTCCTCAAAAAGTTGGACTCTATAGAAAAGGAGGTGGCTAAGAACACAAAGACCCTCAAGTACATTAAGAGGAAACTCAAAAGGGCCAACCTCTGAATGGCATGATGTCAATCTTCCCAAGTTCAGTCCCGTCCCTCCTCATTTTTCTAGGTTTTTAGTGGGAATTAGGGGGTTAGTTGTAGGTTAGAATAGATTAGTGGGTTAGTTAGGATAAGTAGGTTTGGGGGGTGGGTTTTCTACTTTTTATATTTTACTATGTGGGTGGGTGGTGGGTGATGTTGAGGCTTTTATGTGTTTATGAAAAAAAAAATCAAAAATCAAAAATACCCCAAAAAATATACTTGTTTAGTAATAGATAGAAAGGGCCATATTTATACTTAAATTTTACCGCCGGCTAACGCCATTTCGATGCGTTGTGCGGGCGTCAAATTTATACTTTGACGCACGGCGGCGCAATCAACAGGTAGGAGTCTTTTTTTTTTACGCACATCGCGGCATCAAGTCGTAAAGGAAAACAACGTTAATGCGACGTAAATGACTGTGGGTCGATTTACGACACCGCAACCCGGATATGCGCCATTTTTTTTGACGCAATAGCGTCAAAAATACCCGCATACACTGCCCTTTCAGCAGAGGAGAGCCAAAATGGATCCCAGATGCCACTACAGACCCCAGGAAGATGACAGCAGACCAGGAACCAGCCAGGATGATCCATACAAGAACCAGGACATATATAGAAAAAAAAGAAAGTGTTGCTTCAGTGCAGAGGAGCAGGAAATCCTGGTTAAAGAGGTGACGGAACACCAGCACCAACTGTTCATCACCTCTAAGTTGCCAATCAGTAGGAGAGAGGCCATATGGCAACAAATTGTTGACAAGATCAACAGTGTGGCTGAAGTACGCAGGACAGTCACTGAGTGTAAGAAACGCTGGCATGACTGCAAACATAGGACAAAGGAAAAAATGTCCAGGAACAGGAAGGCAGCACTGCAGACTGGAGGGAGGAGTCCAGCACACCAGGAGGCCCTGGACCACATGGAGGAGATGGTCGCAGCCGTCATCCCTGAGGAGATCGTCACAGGGATTCAAGGACAGGACAGTGCAGACTACCACGAGACAACGCACATGCAGGGTAAGTCGCATGGGGAATTATAATGCAATAATGTTGACTGTAAGCAGGGGGGGGAAATACCTACTCCACATTGCATGTAAGTCAGCATATACATGGAGTGGCATGGGTAAAGGGGCACTGCAGGGGGGCATGCCCTGCACATACAGAAGCTGGGGCACAACATAACACAACACCAACAACAGTCACATGGGGGCATCCTGTCATGACAACAATGGAGCTAAGGGAAAGCCTCGACAGGAGGGAAGGCCACTACGTCAAACTTACATCCTGGCACTCTTCAGCCAAAATATCTCCTACATTAACTAGGGCCCTATCAGCAATCCACTAGCCAAAACAACAACTGCAATGTAACTGCAACAACAGTTGACACTGCCACTTCTGATCTCTGTGCAGCTATAGTAGCCAATGGCAGTAACCTCCCCATGGAACATACATACCTAAATTAGGGGGTGAGGATGACATCTGCAACAATCTCCTGAAACAAGACAAAGGCCCCAGTACACTCAAATGTCAATGCCCATAGTTGTCACATACATCAGCCAAAGTAAACAGCAATAGGAGCGACACAGCACTAAGGACACACCCATGCTGCATATGTCAGGGTCCTTCACGTGCCTGGCTAACCAGGCAACATCACAAATGTCATACTGCTCAGACAACAGCATTGAGGAGGGGACACATGCAACTGGTCACTGAAATACACCTGCACAGTCAGAGGACCAAATAGGACATTGATACGATAAACAGGGCAATCCAATTAAACACACATTACCCAACATCAGCAGGACACATTACCAATGTCTACATCCATATCACATCATAAAAATGCCAGGCATAGGATATGCCACATGTCAATTACAATTAAGTCAATGTGAACAATCAGGGAGTGAAAGGTCTCACCATAAGAATAGATATACACGGAGGGTTGAGTAGGACAAAAAGATGGCTATTCCCTATTTGGTACAAAGCAACACCTAGAGGCGATTAGGCAGACAAGTCTGATAACTCAATATCATACATGTGACACACAGGTGGGCCATAGGCCTATAACAATGCCCATATGAAGGACAGCAGATACCAATACCAAACAAGATCACAAAGTAAATTCATCAAAAGGCTGGCATGTTACGTAAAAATTGTCACAACACAGACACACTAATTGTACCCTGTTTCATTACAGAGGGACATGGATCTACTGCCTATATGCCTGTCCCTGATTTCCCTGATGACATGGATGACGAGCCCATAAACATTCCCCAGGAGACCATCCAAAAGGTCCTTGAAACCCTCCAGACCCCACCTTCAGTCACAAGGAGGAGCACATAACAAGCAGCCACCACAGAAGAACCACCCACCACCCCAATTGCAAGACCTGCCAGCTCCTACACAGCTGAGGACTCTGACGACACTGGCACCAGCTTTGAAAGAACTGTAGTTGGAGTACAGAGGGAGCTGGCCAAGGAGGTGCGGGTGGGGATGCAAAATATGGCAGCCAGCCTTGGGCAGCAGCTATGCAAGCCCTAACATCCATACTGCAAGGACTACAAGAAACTATAAAGGAATTTACCACTGCAGTAAGGGAGTTGCCACAACACCTCGCACCCCAAACTTTCCACTGCATGCACAAATGCAATCATGACTCCCTCAGGGCCGACCTGGCTGCCTACCATTGTGATGTAGCTGCTATTCTCAAAAACCAGCAGGGCCTCCTTGCCACAGTAAGACCATCACAGGGAGCAGCCACCGGGATGTCTGAATCCACGTCTTCTAACACCGAGGTGTGTGTTGCCCCTTCACAACCAACAACAACAAGGACAAAGCAGGCAACACACACATCAGAAGAAGAAGACATGGAACAGATCACATTCACATGGAAGAGTACCCGGAAGCACTAGTCCCTGCACCATGGCCTACTTTGACCAAGGTCCTACGTTTTGTCAAATGCCAGTCTCACTACAACTATACTCAATGACTGTTCTGGTAACCACTGTATGACTTGTCAGCATTGCCAGTGAATGTCTCTCTCCTACTAATCGGCAAATCCTGTCCCTCTGCACTGTCTGTAACATCACCCCAGCATGTCAGGAGCATCATCCACACCCCTTCTGTACGATCACCATGTAAGAATGCACTAGAACGGACTCAGCAAACATGGACAATGTAAATTTTGCACTACAGCACCTATCAATAAATAGCACTTGCACACCTAATATGTCTCTGTGTAATTTGACACATCAACTGTGCAGTAGATAACTCAAAAGTGCCTGTTTGACAACCATGTAGCTTGTCAATACAACTGTCCTGACATCATGTAGTCTGATACATCTGTTCAGTGGCCAGGATTGCATCATAGCCTGACCATCCTGAGGAGAATAACTGATGAAGGGAGAAACCACACACAATCATGCTGTGTCGGACAGAATATTGCTCCATCAATAGCAATCAAAGTCAACTAATGGTGGCTGATAAATGTGCGCACCATGCAATACTAAAACATTAAATTATGCAGTCTAATCTAAGCAAACACAACTAAACACAGCATCAATCACCCTTTCTGCGTATACTTCCAAGAAGGGAAGTCATGCAGAATTGTTGCACACATGATCTATGTCAGTAATGAAGACAAGAAGACAAGAGGGTTAACAACACCTCATCTACAAAGATGTCCCTGAACATCACACTGCAGTCCGACCTAATAAATTCCCCACAATACCAAGTCTGGAAGCACACTTTGTGATGTAGAAAACATACTCATCAACACAAATCCTTTGTGATCCATGTAAACTCCAAATGGTGGTTCTATCAAATGGTGGATCTTACCAAGTTAGCACAGGGGTAGCTGCCATTTTAAACCTCTTTTTTCTTCGGTGTGTAGCATAGGACACAAATGTCATAGAACAACAATCACCTACACTGATGGCAAGGCCATGATCAAGTAGCAGTTAACACATAATGCAAAGGGTTAACTATATATTTATTCATAAGTATTCACACCAGAGGCAACTAAGGGAAAAGTCATACCTACACTAATCTAATCTGACTACTCCTAACCCACAACTGTCCCTAACTAACCTAAGCTAAACTTACTCTACACATATAACGAATCGATCTAAACATCAACCCCCCACCCACCATTATGAGACAGGACACATGCAGGACAACACATACTAACCTACACACATACTATACTATCCTAAACAATAATATATTTTTTTGTATTTTTTTAATACATTTTTTTTTTTTTTCTAAACAGACAGGAATCCCAACATTGATACACACCCACCCACCCACACACTCAAAAATGAAAAATAGAAAGAATAAGGACCCCCCACCCTCCTCCCTAACACTAACTAAGCTAACAACCTATACTAACCTAACACTAATCCCCAAAACCCACCTATCATGATAAAAAGGAAAGAGGAGAGAGGGGAGGGATAAATTAAAATAGACCATATAAGTCCTAGAGGTTGGCCCTCCGTAGGGTCCGCCTGATGGACCTGACCCGCTTCTTTATGTACGCTACATCCTGGCTCAGCTTGTCCACCTTCCGAATGAACTTGTCCATTTTGCGTTCTAAAGCCTGGAATGCCGCAGGGTCAATTGGAGGTGCTGCTGCTGTCTGTGTGCTGGCAGAGGTGCTCTGTGTGGGAGTTGTTTGTAGCCCACTGGACTGTCCTGCAGCTCTGATATTGCTGGGTCCAGGTCGTGCTGCAGAGGCAGGGACAACTGTCCCCGCCGTTGCTGGGGCCACTTGGGGAGACATGGTGGTTGTGGTGGTGGTGGCTGTAGTGGGCAACGTTGGGCCACCCTGTGGTGAGGCCCACCATGCTCCGGAGGCCCGATCCGCCTGGTATTTTCGGGCCATCCGTCGGAACCCCGACTGCACCTGCAGGATGTGCCGATATCTCATGGCCCGCCTCTCAAAATCATGCCTCTGTGCGGCACTTATGTTTGCAGCTGTGAAGAGAAAGGGCAACTATTTACCATAGGAAATGCATTGGGTGGAATAGCACAATGGGTCAATTTGAAATTACTTTTACTGTAGTTGTAACAGCTCATATCACCACATAGATCATTGAAAGTCTCAGAGGAAGTACATGGGAAGCCTGCATACAAAGGGCATCTCACACCTAGCATATACATATACATGATGGGTGACATCAGCCTAAACTTCTCATCAAAATAATCAGTAATACAGCTGACATTATGGCTGCACCTCCTCCGCCTATTGACTTGACTACATATGTCAGTGAATGTGATAACAATCACAACCCTCAATATCTGCGATTTGTAATTGGATTTGCTAGTATAGAACTCATGTGCCATAACCGAGTGTGTACACTAGGTTCAAGACAAAGTTTCAAATGGTCACAAGTTTGTGTAACATACTGGTTGCTACAGTCCTAGGTACCCTATTCCCAAACACATGGCAGTCTTTGAGGTGGGGGTGGGAAGAACATCCAACAATCCCATAATCAATGCTCACCCAGGAGTGTATAGAAAGCTCAACAAGTTTCTGCCTCCACACACACAACACCAGTGAAGGGCTAGCAACAAATCGGAGTCAGCTAAACCTTGTCCTATCCAAGGTCCACACATGTCAAAATGTACTGACTTAGGCCAACATCACATACTACCAGTGAGGCATATTTTTCTACAGACACAGAGGAGCAAGAACACCCATGATCATGAGTAGAATGTACACCTAGGCCATTGCACTCTAGTCCCACACACTTCTAGTACAACTTGTGGAAGTACATGTTCCCGGAAGATCCAACCTACAGTGTATTCAGTCCATCGTTAACTAGGGAACCAGCAGATTTCAGACAAGCCATTTGCAGAAGCTATCTGGGAGAATGTCAGTCTGAAATGTAGACTCAGTCCGAGACAAGTCCCAGAGCAACTCTTACATTAACCAGTGTATTCCACATGACTCACCCCATTCCCCATAGCGGGCCCTACTGGAATGGCCTACAGACCCAAAATCTGAGAAATGGATAAGCATAGGTCAACTCAAAATGAAGTGATAACTGAAAACCCACTAATGGAACAATACTAATGAATGGCAGTGCATCAAACCTTGAATTCTGTTGAACACACAGTAGTCCATCATGCATCACCAGCAAACATTAAAAATAGCACACATGCAACACTCACTGTAGGTGTCGGGGTCCTCAAAATGAGCCACCTCTCCCACTGTGTACGGTGCAGGTCCACCTGTAAAGCATGGAAGGAAGAATATACTCAGAATCCGTGGACTGACATGCAATTACAAAGACAATGTGAGAATATGACATGAGTAATGAAACCCTTTCACACATGCTCATACTGCATGGAATTATTTATGAGCAACACTTACATTGGATGAGTCTCCTGCTACAGTTACACACCCTACTACACACATGCAGTGGCCTGAACAGTCATGTGGTTGCAAAGATGCACCTCCATTAGTATGCACCAACAATATAGGGGTGCATTCATCTCATCATGTGCATCCAAGAGAGACATCCAAAAGCTGATTACTTGAGGACTGCATGACCTCTTAAACTCAAACAGCCTATGTGGTCAGTTTCCATACACACCAACCAGACACACATGTGACATATGTGTGGACAACATTGCTAACTTCAATTGACGTGAAGGCAGCACTCATTTATAGCATCATGTAGGGTTTACAAATGTCAGTCTAGCTATGGCGTCTACATATGTAGGTATGATGTTTCAACATCCATTTTTCACTGGCTATTGTGACCTGTAGAGTTCTAATTGCGTCATTAATGTGTCGCTTGTCTGACACAAAGGCAGCACTACATTACATACTGCTACAGGCAACTGGTATGTGTAGAAAACATGAGCTACCTGACTGCTAGCATTTGTCTTCCTTCACATTGTGCATCAATTACCCAGTAGGTTTCCCTAGCATTACACACAGTCAGCTACTTATCTGGCAGATTGGGTAACAATCATCACATGTTGCCACACAGCTTTAAATTGTGCACATGTAATTGATCTGTACTCACCAACATGGCCACCAATCCTGATTCCCAGGTGGTCCAGCAGATCTTGCTCCCTTGATATCAGATCAGCCCAGCGGTGCTTCAGTTGATGGTCATTCCTTAGGCTACCATATACACGGACCAACTGATGGCGCACCTTCCCCCACCGGACTTTACGGGCCTCCGTGTGATACCCCTGTATCACCCTACCCCCAGCCTCCAGCATGAGTGGGAGGAAATGGCAAACAAGCCATATAAATCCCCCCAATTCCTCCTCACCCATCCTGGAAAGCCGTGGCCTACCAGACATGTCAGCACTGACAAAGGGGAAAAAGTTGTACAAAAAGGAAAAGGGGGAAATGGGGAAAGGTAGAGTGGTGAAATACAAAGAAAACTTAAGAAGAAGAGCCCAACTAACCCCTATATTACAGTACCCACAACAGAGTCCCACAGACAATAAATAAAACACTGGACTTGACAAAATAATACAACACAGACTCAGACAGTATTCAACAACAAGACAATGATGACTAAAGCACAATTGAGATGGTACACTGGACACAAAAGCACTAATACACAGGACAATACTTTCCACACAGCCACACAGTCTAGAATAATCTGAGACTGCAAAGTGAAAGTGAAAGTACACCCACTGTACAGATTCTGTAAACAGGATATCCTATTACATCACATCCTGCATAAAATGGCCGCCGTTTTTCCCCCCGCTATGCGTCATTTTTTCACGCATACAGCTTGTGCATCATATTTTTTGATGCATAGGAGTGCAAATAATGCAGAGTCAAAAAAAAATTCTTCATTGGTCTATTATATTTGTTTGAGGCTTATTTTACAGTTCTAGAGTTGAAAATTAAGCCGCAGGAAAATATGATATCTAAATATGAAAAATATTTTTGACTCTGCATTATCTGCACTCCTGTGTGTCAAAAATTATGACGCACAAGCTGTATGCGTGGAAATATGACGCATTATGGAAAAAAATGGAGGCCATGTTATGCAGGATATTATATCTATTTTTTAAAATATTTTTAGACTCTGCATTATCTGCACTCCTGTGCGTCAAAAATTATGACGCACAAGCTGTATGCGTGGAAATATGACGCATTATGACAAATATGTCTTTCATTTGTCAAATTGGGAAATGAATTTTGTCATGACCAAACGGTGCTAAGTGATACACATTTGGGGTTAGCTATGGCAAATGTCCCTTATAGGATGTATAGAAGGTATTCACAGTGCAATAGTAATGATTGGTCAGAATGGATATTACTCATAATTGTACACATATGTGGGTAATTGCTGATGGCTATTTTCAAAATATGAATGGGATACCAGGATGTATTCCATAGCAAAAATGTGTCCACATTTATCACGGTAATCAAAATTATATAAAGGCCAAATAGGTAGTGCAATTGTCGCTTAAACTTTTTAAGGGGGCAACCATGTCCTAATTACGAGTTAATGTATCTTAAATGTGTTTTACTTTTGACATGTAGGGCACACATGCGCCTTATGCATGTGTGTGCTTCACATGTGCATAAATAATGTATATTTGGGGGGCATTAGAGGTGGACTTAGGCCCCCAGCACCCTAGGGTTTGCTCTTCCAGACTTGCAAATTTATCCAAGGGTTTCCCAAATTCAGTGATGCTAAACCTTCAGCAGCAGGCTCATGGAAGCAAATAGGGTATGATTCACTGTTTGCCATTCTGTAATCCCATTTGCCCATTTTACGTTTGCCCTATTGATTCTTTGGAGAAATCTGACATACCATTTTGCATTGATATATTTTGCAAAATCTCAACGTTCCTCATGTCATGATAGCAAATAGGTTGTTGATGTATGTGGCCCTTTATGCATTACCTGGTTTAGTGGCATGTTTCATTCTTCCTGCTAGGTTACAACTGGGACACTACTGTGATCGGCTGCTTGCAAATATTTTGTTGATTGGATGGTACATGTACATGTGTGTGGTCCAATATTGATCCAGTATCAACTGTCAGGGTGTATGTTGTCACTGTAACTTCCAGGTCTCCTCATGAGTTAGTGGCAGCTAATCTTGTTTCTATTGGGTATTGTTTGTAGCAAAATTTGAGAGAAGCCATTGAGGACATGGTCACCTACACATGGATGGTCCCACCCTGTCACTGAAAACGTGTAATGAGACTTTCAACTGGGCAACCTTGGTGTGCTGAGTGAGAGAATGTCTCAGGTGTCTGGATCCGGCATGTGTCATTGCAACATTTGTACTCCAGTTGGCCTCTGTGGATGGTAATGTATCAGGAAACATCATAGCCTCTGTGCAGAAGTAAATGGCTGGTATTCAACACACACGACTCATCTTTATCATTTGAACAATGTTACTCAGCGTTTGAACAGTAAGGGTCCTCATATGTGTTGACTTTTCATGGCCATTATCTGAGGTTGCTGGTTTTGATGGAGGCCATTTACACCATCATACACTATGGTCCTGGTCCACTGTCACACTTTGTAGTTTAGGCATTAATGAGGGCCAGACAACGGAAGGGCCAAGATTTGGCTATTCAAGGGCACTGTCACAAATCGGATGCAAATAACAGTCAGATGATGCAATACTATGTATTTGAGTATACATTGATGAGGCTAATGACAAATTAGTGTCTGAGGTACAAGAGGTTTTGGACAGCACGTGTGGTCCATAGGTGGACCCCAGGTATCTGTAGAGTGACCCACGGACAGGTGCCAGTCAGGCTGACAGGATGCTGGGTCAATCAGGAGCAAGGTCTTTCAGTAATTACATGATCAAGTGTTCTGACTAGGACTGGTCAGAGGGAGCAGTAGACATTTGAGATGTCACACTGTGTATGTCCTGTGTTGTTTTGAAGGTGACACATGAACCCTGATAAAGTTTTCTACGGCAACATTAGTGTCAAAGCTTAGTGATGTCATAGCTGAAATTCAAACATGTATGCAGTAGGAGGCATCAGCAGGGACGGGGCATGTACATTTGGGTGGTGTGCATGGAGGGGATCACTGGTGTGGCCTCCATCAGTGGCTCACTAGTCCTGTAAGATGGGATTTGATGATAAATAGCCTACAGTACCTTTCACAGAAGAATCAATCTACAGGTGATACCAGGCCTTATAAACTCTAAGCCAGTGTATTATATGAGCTGAGTTCCATGCAGTGAGATGGTACTATGACAATGGTAGGCATAGGAAAGGGTGTGGCACACTGGATGACTCTTGTGAGTGTGTGTGTGTAGATGAGGGAATCTCAGTGTACACAATTCGGCATTCCAGGGACCTCTTCAGACAGGTGGGGTGTGAGCAGCTGCAAGTGTGTGTAATGTATTTAGAAAAGGGCTGACATGTAGATGGGATGTGATGTGCTGGATGCTTGTCATAGGTGTAGCACTTGTGCTGTGTATGTTCTGCATATGTGTAACTCTAGTGACAGATAGTGATTGCAATGATAGTAAGTAGTTGGAATTACTGTTGGCAAGAGTCTAGTACTACATTCCTGTTCCTGAAGCATTAGCATGTGAACTGCCTGATGTATGAGGCCTGTTTTCCCCTAGTTGAATGATGGTGTTTTAGTTGTGTGCCATCTGCTGCGATGATCCATGTTTACTAGATGTATGTGAGTCATATTTGTGGTCCTCAGCTATTGCCCTTCAAAGGTGAACTGTACAGGATGTCTGTCATTTACATTGTGTGTGTATTTGACCATTGTATGGTGGCCATTACATTTGTGGTGTATTTTTTTGTGTCATGATTGTTATATCATTATTGCTCAATGAGACGACATTCTTCTTCAAATATTTCAAGCTAAAGATGGGCAGAAATGAATAGGCCAAACCATGATGTGGTGTTTATTATCAGTGTTTATTTACAATAGTGCATTAAGTGGTGATGGTGATAATTATGAAAAGAAATTATTTACAATGTGTTGGCGCCTACGCACTCCAGCAGCCGTGTTTGGTTGTTCCCCCTCCTGTTGCAGGCCAGCATCCTCCTCTTCTTCGTCTTCAGGCATGTATGGGTCTGGTTCGAGGAGGGGAATGTTCCTTTTTACACAAATGTTGTGCAATATTACACATGTGAGTATGATCCTACAGACCATCTCGGGGGAATATAGTAGGCTACCGCCAGTGATGTCAAGGCAGCGGAACCTTGACTTGAGGATCCGAAAGGTCCGCTCAACAATGCTGCGTGTCCTCTTATGGGCATCGTTGTATGCCCGCTCTGCAGCAGTACTCGGGTTCCCAAATGGTGTCATTAGCCATGGCTGGATGCCATACCCCTGATCAGCTGAAAGAAAAACACAGAATGGGATCATGTAGATGTAGCTGGCACTATTGAAAAGACCTTTAATGGCAGTAGTTGTCTTGTGTTGTCTGTGACTCTTTTGTGTACTAATGTGACATCCTATACTTGTAGGCTATACCATCTGCATTGTGTTGTTTCCTTGGCTGAGCAAGTGTTTGTCTGCTAACCGTTTGTCAGCAGTATGTTTTGGGATTTTCAGTACAGTGTGCCTTCCCTAGCATTGTGACTTGTAATACAGGTGTCCGTGTGTCTTCACTGAGGGTGAGATGATAGTTCCATGCACATTTAAATTTGGAAGTGTTGTTAACACGTTCATATCAAAGTACCCTGTACATCCCATACCTTGAAACTTATGCAATGTATTAATGTAAAGGTCATTGTGACACTTACAATTTGCAAGGTGACATTTAGGCAACCACACTCATTAATGTCTTCACATTAGGCTGTACAGTAAATTCCAATGTGTGACAGGTTCAATGGTGAGTTAAGAAACATGGCTAGTGATGTCAGGACCTCAGTGTGTTCCTGTCTAGATGTTGCTGTTGTGGTGTATGTGTTGTGTGTCCTAGAGGGTTGCTGTGCAGTGTGTATATAAGTAGGTTTCTGTACTTACCAACAAGTAGTCCATTGCCATACCGTCCATCCTGGAAGTGTTGGTTGATGGTGCTGTGACGGAAGATAAACGAGTCATGGACACTCCCAGGATATTTTGCCACGATGTTGGTGATCAATCCCTGGTGATCGACTATGGCCTGCACGTTGATTGAATGTGTGTGCTTCCTGTTGCGGTAGAGGTGTTCTGTTGCAGCAGGTGGCACAAGGCGTACATGTGTGCAGTCGAATGCACCGAGGACGTGTGGGAAGCCACTGATTGCGTAGAATCCCTGTTTAGTTTCCTGCTGCTTCTGCAGTGTGTTAGGGAAGCAGATGTGGAGGGGTGTCAGGCGAATGATGGCATCCAGTACTTTTGGCAGAAATGCGGAGAATGATGGTTGTGATATTCCGCCAACCAGGGCACCAGTTGTTTGAAATGAGCCACTTGCCAGCAGGTGAAGTACGGCAAGCAGCTTTGTTTCTGTTGGGATGGTGCGGGGTGTCATTAAAGTGGGGGCCAACTGCGGTTCAATGTTGCGCAGCAGCTGCTGAATGGCCTGCCAGTTCAACCGGTACCTCTGTATGATGTCCTGTTCCCTGAGGCCATGCAGGGTTGTTCTTGGGCGGAATATCCTCTCCTGCCTTCTGCGCTGCCTTTGGGGTCCCTGCCGGTGTTGTTGTAGCTGCTGTTGTTGCTGCTGGGCTCTGCATCTACGTGCACGCTGGATAAAAATCACCTCCATGTCTCCCTGTTGCTGCTCTGCTGCTCTGCTGTTTGTTCTGTGTGTTCTGATTAAATACAGGTGTGTTTGCCCCATTTTAACGCCTTCCCTGACCCAGGCGTTAAATTTTGACGCACATCCGGCTGTGCGTCATTTTTTTGCTCCGTCTCCCAGGCGAGAGTCATTTTTGCCCGGAAGCATAAATACGACGCACAGCCGTTTGCGTCGTTTTTTGGACGGGAACGCCTAACCTGTATATCATTAACGCAGGGCGGGTTGCCGCATCCAAGAAATGACGCACACAGTGGAATTTTGTCATCAGCGGGCTCGGGCGTCAGAGTTTAAATATGGGGCAACGTTTGCGCTGATTGTGCGCACAATCGGCGCAAACAGAGTATAAATATGCCCCTAAATGTGTAGTTTAGTTTATGTTGCCCTGCATGTGTCTTGTGATAAAGGGGGGGGAGATAGGGCGAATGTTTATAGTGTGTCATTGAATGTGTTAGGTAAGTGTAGCATAGGGTAGTTAGGGTCTGTGGTGGGTTATGTGTAGTTAGGATAGGTTAGGTTAGGATAGGTGTTCATAATTATTTTTAGTTTTTTTTATTAACAAAATAAATGTTTTTGGGTACTTCCTTACTTCATGTGTCATATACTTGGGTCTTAGGGTCTTCCCATGGGTTTACAGTGAAAATTGTGTGTTGTCCTATGGACTCCGTCCTGCATCCATGTCCCTCTCTTGATATGTTCATCACCTTCTTATGTATGAGCTGTCACATTGGCAGCTACAACACATCTACTTATCTTTGTATCTGCCATCCAGTGTACCCACCACTCAAGGTGACTATGTTAACCAGGTAGGTGTGGTAATTCAGCTATCATTTTATTGGTTTTGTTTCAGAATGTTGGGCACTGTGGGACATTTGACAACAGCCTACATTTCATTTCTAGCCTGCTAAACTAACCAGTGGCAATTATAGATGAGGTTGAGTCCCTGTGTTTCACACCAATGTGTTCTACTGGTACTCCCAGCTGACGATATTGCCCTAGAACTGTTTCACAGCCATTCCTGCCATATGTAGTGGATGTAGCATACATGTGTTTAACATGTTTCACATACTCAGTGAATTACTTGTAGGGGATGAGACCAGCATTGACTTACATCATGTAGGTACCTTGTGCACAGATATCTGCCTGCATATTCATGAACTCTTGTACTGACTGACACTCTCTGACTTGAGACATGTTACACACATCACAAATCCTAGGCATAGTAAATATGTCACAACACACAAAAACATGCTAGTTCTGTAGGTGGTGTTTAATAACAAGTTTAATAGTGCAATATTTACAATGTCCAGGTTTGTGACCTCATTGGTGGAATCATCCAATAGTGACACAACACAAGTCCTGGGTTGAGGGACATGTCATGGGACATGTTTTGGTAAATTGTCTTTCAGTGCAGGGGAACATACATTTCCAAATGAAAAATTTAAAACACTTGCATTTCATAGCAGAAAGGTCAACAGTGTGTTGAAGAAGAGTGCATATCTGCAACAGTGCTAACACTGGCATGCTGTCATGCACAGGACAAAGGAAAACGCTGCCCATGTGGCATGGGATGTTGCTACCGGGAACTCCTACAGGTGAAGATGATCTGTTCTACATCTTTATCCTCTGATGTGTGTGGTGCCTCCTCTACCCTTGATGGTGGTAGTGGGGAAGTAGAGGGGGCCACACACACTTCAGTGGTTGGAGATGTGGACCCCCAATTCCCAGCAGATGCCATCTGTGGCACTACATATGGCATCACTGCAGCACAGAGGAGCTGCTGATTTATATAGCTGCAACATCCCTGTGGTTAACAGCCATGTCTGCCCTAAGGGAGACCATTACCCAGTGCATGGAGTCCATTTTGGCCTCAAGCATGCTGATGCCAGTTTGGGAGGAGAGTTGCTGTGACCTCTCCCTCATGGCAGCAGCTATGTCCCTCAGACACTCCTGGACTCCAAGCATTGAGAGTGTGTGTGTCGGTTGCCTGCTGTCTGTTCTGTTGCTGGCTGCCATAGTTTGCATCCCCACCCAAACCTCCTTGGCCATCTCCTGCTGGACTACTACCACTGTCCTCTCAAAGCTGGTGCCTGGGTCCTCGGAGTCCTCTTCTGTGTCGGTCCTGTCGTACTATTGGGGTGTCTGCTACATCAATACTCCTCCTTGCGACTGGAGTACTTCTTGGAGGGTCTCTTGGCTGATAGTTGCCAGCTGGTTATCCAGGTCATCAGGGTACTCCAGGACAGGCAGATCCTCAAGAGAGACATCATCCTCTGCAATGAGATGGTATAAAATCAGTCTATCTGTGTTGTGGCAGTTGACAAGTCACGTCACTCACTTGATATTTGAGGCTCATTGTCATATTAGAGCCATATTTATGTAAAAGTGGTGCAGCACGGTGCTGTGCAAAAATAGTCAGTGCCACGCTGCATCACTTTGGTAACACAAGGATGCACCAAGGATGCACCTTATGTAAGTGAATACGGGGCACCCCTGTGTTGTCCCCGCACTGGAGCAAGATTCAGCTGCCAGTGTCAACGCAGACATCCTTACACCATTGTGCAAGGATGTATGCGTTGAGGGGTGTGACTGTTTATGTGCGCAAGGGTGTCCCTTCCTGCACATTAAAAATCACTAATGGCACTTTGGCACTTCTGTGTGAGCTGTAGAATGCAGTACACCCAGAAGCGCCAAAGCATAATTACATATGATTTTTTATGTGCAGGAAAGAACACCTTCACGCACATTAACAATAATTTCTGCCATTTTGCTCTTCCAATGCCTGCTGCAGAATGCAGCACACTTTGGAAAAGCAGAAAAGGAGGAGGTATAAATGTATTCCTCCTCATTGCACCCTGCTAATGCTAATGCCACCCTTGGGGCTGGGCATCAGGGTTTTGGCCCTGCCTCAAGTTGACAACATTCCATTTATCTGAGGCAGCATCAAAATGTAATGGGTGTTACTGTGGCACGCCCACAGCAACACCCATTGAACTACCTTCCAGCAACAGTGATGATCAGGAGGGTTCGTATTTACAAGGTGACATTAAGCCACAAAACGTGGCTTAACGCCACCTTGTCAATACGGCGCAGTGCTTAGCGCCACAGGAGTGTCACTGAAAGTTAGGGGCCTATGATGTGACCTATGATGCGCCCCTTAGTTCCAAAGGATTGTTCCAGTATATCATAGCTGTAGTCTACAGCCCTATACCCCACCTGCATGTCACATGAATGGAAGCCCAGTTGGCACAATTGGCTGCATCATATCTTCTAAGTGTGTTGTCTATCCTTTTTGTGGCTTGACGACGTCTTTTCATGTTCAACCTTCCCTTTGCATCCATTTGCATGGTGAGGCCTTGCAATGGGCGTTGCTGTGCTCATGCCACAGCACCAAACATGGCAATTGTCACCTATCACAGTCTTACATGTTTCACATCCACCCATGCTGTGCTGAGGCCTTGCACCACCCAAGGGATGGCATTGCTGGGACACTGTGCTCTTGTTGCCATTGATAGCTCCTCATGTTGTTGTCTTTGTGTGCTATATTGCATGGCACTCATGGACCTGGCAGAGTTCAGTTTCAGCTCCTGTCTGTGTAGGGTTGTTTGCCTTACAAAACCCCTATGTCCTCCCCCTCAATGCAGCCCTCCTTGCACTATGATACATGAGTACAGCATGGTGACAGTACAGCTCATTTGACACAAGCACACGGTTGAACCCAGGGATGGGCAGTATGGGCATGAAATTTCTGCCGTGTACATCATTCTGTATGTGACAGTGCCTGCTGGTAAATGTGTCTATGGACATAGCCATTTAACAGGAGTTGTACATAGGTCAGGGCCTAAAGCAAGTTCTCATTTCCTGTGCATCAGTCCAAGGGGTACCTGACTGTCATTGTGTATTTGACCACCCCCAACAGCACAGGTGGTAGTGGCAACTGTTGTCAATGTGGAATGCCCCATGGGCTAATGGCCTGGACATGGCAGATTACCAGCAGCTTACACACTGGCTAGGGCATCTGTCCTGTGACACCAGACCAGTGATACATTCAACACTACCCTTCAGGTCTGTTTCCTCATTTCCACCAGCCTTTGCATGGCGGTATAACCCCCATGAAATGGTTGTTGGTGATGTAGTGTGGTGTGGCCCTGGATGCTCCTGCACAGCCAATGCACTTGGCATGGGCAGTGCAGAGGGTCCCATAACCTGGCCCTTTGCCCTTTCCACTGCCTGATTTGCAGGGCTGAGTGCAGCGTGTCCTGTTACACCCAATGCAGGGCAAAACTGGCACTGACTCTATGTGATCCATCAAAAATGTTTATTAAGTGCCCCACAGAGCTACCATGAGCAGACATATTTCCAGCCGCCATCCCAGCGTGTGACTCATACTGCCAAGTGCAAAGGGTACACTGCACTGGCAGTCTTACCAACACTTGGCTTGCCCATGCACCATCCCCTGCCTGTTGATGTGGAATTATCCGCCATTTTGTTCACAGTCATAACCCATGTGTTGTATGTGTGTGTTTATTTACCCCTTCCCATGTGTCTGACCTGGTTGTGTCAGAGTAGTTGCGGGCTCAGCCTGTAACTGTTGTGACCTATAGTTTGCTATCTGTGGTAAATATTTCCTGTAGTGGCACATTTCAGTTCAGCATCAATATGTGTGGTTCAACACAACTTCAGTTTAGTTGGTCTGGGTAGTGGTATGTTACCAGTGATACAGGTCCGGTCTGCTATTTCTCTAGCGCCTGTTCAGTTCATTGTTCCATGCACCCAGGGGACACCCTGACTGCATGATGTGGAGATGGCTGCCTCATGTGAATGTGTTGTCCATGTGCGGTGGTGCTACCGGCACATGCCTGTGTACTGTTGAGACAGTTGCAATGAGTTGTGTGCTGTGAGATGCAGCACACATGCGTTTGGGCAATGAGGCAAGGCAGTTGCAAGGTGTTACTGCAAAGGACACCACCATGACGTAACCCCAAGAATGGTGTTGACTGACTATCCCGTCTCTGAGGTCTTGGTCATGTTGGTGGTGTTGATGTGACTACACGCAAGGGATATTGTGATGTTACAACCAGTGGCACAGTGATCATACATGCCATCCAGCCCATGTGCTACCTTTGTACATGTAGGTATTTAGGCGTGGTGTTCTAAATATGTCCAGGTTCTGAATGTGTCAATGGTGCAAGGCACAACCAAGGCATAGGTACATGTGTAGCTTACGTTGGCATGGTGCAACTTGCTTAATGTGTATTGTGTCCCTCTGCGCTCCATTGACATGCACTGTGTGAGTCCTATGTGCCTCCCCCTTCTTGCACTTGACATTTAAGCATATATTTACCTCATGCAACTTACCCTGCATTTGTGGTGTTTCCTGGTATTCTGCACTGTCCTGTACTTGTATTCCTGTGATGATTTCCTCCGGGATGACCGCTGCAACCATCTCCTCCATCTTGTCCAAGTCCTCTTGCAGTGCTGTACCCCCACCTCCAGTTTGCAGTGCTGCCTTCCTGTTCCGTCCATTTTTTCCTTTTTCCTTCTCTTGCAGTCATGCGTTTCTTGCACTCAGTCACAGTTCTCCCGACCTCTGCTACACTGTTGATTTTATCCATAAGCTGCTGCCAGATTGCCTCTCTCCTTCCAATTGGCAATATTGAGGTTGCGAAGAGTTGATTTTGATGCTCTGTCACCTCTCTAACCAGTATTTCATGCTCCTCTGCGCTGAAACAAAACTTCTTCTTTTTCTTCTCCTTCCCCTGGGTCTTGTCTGTGTCCTCCTGGCTGGTTCCTGATTGAATGGGGTCTCCCTGGGGTCTCTCCTGGCTTCCGCGATCCATTTTGGGGCTGCTTTGCACTGTTTTCTCCATTAACATCTGTTTTTGATGCTGTTGCGGGCAAAAATTATGCATTTTTGCTTTGGGATGTGTTTACATGTCGTAAACCGGACTAGAGTCATTTTTCCTACATTAACGTCATTTTGCCTTACGACAAGGTGCAATGGTTAACGTCGTAAAAAATTACTTTAAGCAATTTTTTGCGCCACCCAGCGTCATAGTATAAATATGACGCCCGAGTGGAGTTACAAAATGGTGCTAGTCAGCGCTGATCTTTTTGATGCAAAACTGCGTAAGTGCAGTTTTGTTTCAAAAAGTATAAATCAGGGCCTTCATATCTTCACAGTATTTCCACCTATACAAGAGGGAAGGCCTTGCAAAAGCATTGCTATCAAATTGACACACAGGACAAAAGCCTCCTAATTAATTTCCTCCTGTTAGTATTTATTCACAGTTCCGATTTACACATGCTGGAACAAGGGGTATGGAACTAGGGGTATTTTCTGTGCGTTGCACTGAAGATCTAGTACTGGCTACCTGAAAATGACTGACAGTGCAGTTCAAAGTAAGAGCCGTCAAAAATCAACTGCTTCCTTCGTTCCCGTTCCCCTCCAGGAGGAAGCAAATCCCCTCAGAAAACATTCACACAGAGAAAGAAAACTGAAAACAATGCATTGACATTGTCTGCAATGGAAGCAGAAAATGCTGTTGCGCACAAGACAGGTCAGGCGTGCTAATTATAGGATAGGGAAAAATGACGAGCAGGCTGAGAAGAGAAAGGGCTCTGACAGTATTACACATCACAGTGATTAATGGGCTAGGTTAGGCCGAAGTTCGGCTTCGGGTCAACCAGCCTTGCCTCCATGCTTTTGATTATGTTCCTGTGTTTTGAGGAGTCAGGGCGGAGGTCGGTAAGTTTAGCCCTGGAACTCTGACAGTGCCTTTGCAGATCTGTTGAGCATGCTTTACTGACAAATTGCAGATAGCTGAAGGACTCAGATTTTCAAAGACATTTTCATTTGCAGTGAACTTCTAATACTTAAAGTTTTTTAATTATTTTCTCGTTTTTTTGCGGCTAAGAATGCAGCTGAGTCAGTGTTACTGACTGTTTTTTAAAGTTGTTAAGTGTCTTCTTTAGCAAGATCCATACTGACGGTGCAACAGTATTGCACTGTTGTAAAAACACACAATCTTTCCGGTCTGGCATAGAGACAGCTATAAAGGCTTGCCAGCCTCATTCAACCTACACACACATTGATAAAAAAATATACAAATTTTTGGGGACAATTCTCTTCATCCATTGGTCTGGTCAACTGTCATTCGAATTTTGCTACCGCCCACCATAGCATACATCTTCAACCATGGGGTCTTCTCCACTGTGAATGCCAGCATTGTTTCTGATTACAAGTACGCAACCACCTAAAAAGGAGTGTACCTCAGTGCCAGTGCCCTAGGCTGATAGGCCAATTCTTTCCAATTATTTTTTCCTTTGAATTTTCATCTATTTTATTTTTTGTCTTCCCTTTTCTGTATAAACTATGGGGCAGAATTAGCATTATTGCATGCAGTGCATCAAGCCACTTTACTGCACTGCACTGAATGGAAGAGAAAGGGCAGGAATGCTGCTGCTCAATGTGCTACCTTATTTCCAACGCATGCACCCTTTTACCTGTGCAAGTGTGCCTGCAATGCAGGCATGATTGGTCTTGTGCTGGAAGGTGCACCTTCCTGTACAAAAACAATCCTCAGAGACATGTTTGTCTTTCTAAGTATGCAGAAAGAGGAAACAATGAGGACAAATAAAGACATTTCTCCTCGTTGCGCCTCCACTGGGAAGGCGTAGCATTTTGACGAATTCCCAGGTTTATTAGTGTTGGTAAATCTGGAAACATGCCAAAATCCATGGGTGGATGCGTGAGAACACAGAGGCTTCACTCACGGAATGCCGCCAGGGGGCAGAGTAACGCAAGGCAGCAATTTGAGCTGCTTTGCATTACTTGAGATCAAGCCACTCAAGGCCACGCAGTTGACCTTGCGTGGCTGATAAATCTGACTTCACAACGAGGTGCAATGGTGACGCACAACCTTGTTAACTCTATGTCTTTATGTTCATATAGAAATTAAAAAGGCTTTCTATACTAAGAACCAGCCATAGATTTCTATTAAAAAAGAGAAAATATAATGGTTATTTTTTTTACTTATATATTTTTTTGCAATCAAATGGTTGCCTTGTTCAGGCAACAGCATGTTTTCTTTTTTTCTGTTTTATTTTTGTGCCATATGCTTGCATTAATATGTAAATGTATCTTTAACTTTATTGTTTCACCCACTTGCCCAGGCCGGGTCTATTAGCTTTGTTAATGCGTCTTAACAGTTAGAAATGCATAATATTTCTATTATGGAAAAGCCAACTGTATTACACTACTAGTTGTTATCCTCTATTGTAATTGCACAAATCTCCATAGCCTTTATGGTTTGGTGCCACACTAAACACTTTGACTAAACGTTGAATCTTAAATACACTGAATATAATTTTTGTAGGCAGAAAATGCTGAGTGATGAATACTCACATTGGGCACTCCCCGCACTCTGCAACTCTCTCTATGTCATAATTTTGCATGCTGCATTTTTCTCATCCATGAATAATTAGCTGCAAAGCATCAATGTTCTCACATGAAAACAGAAAAGATGGCTTGTTCAATAAATAAAGGCCCTCATTATGACCCCGGCGGTTGGCGGTATTATGGAGAAAAGTACTGCCAAAAGGCTTGCAGTACTTTTCCCCATAATATGACATTGGCGGTTTGGCTCAAGCCAAACCGCCAATGTACCACTCCACCCGCCATGGCGGTAACAGCCGCTGGGCTGGAGACTTCAGTCTCCAGCCAAGCAGCGGTCACTAGCCCGCCCGCGGGATTGTGACCCCGCCTACCGCCTATCATGGCTTCCTTACTGCCTTGAAAACCATGGCAGTAGGCACTATCAGTGACAGGGAATTTCTTCTCTGTCACTGATAGGGGTCTTCCCCGCCCCCCTCTCCCTCCCTGGGTTTCCCCCCAGGTCCCCTCCCTCTCCAGACCCGCCCCCCCCAACATACACGCACCTTCACGCACCATCACGCACACTCGTACACACACTGATACCCACACGCACCCATGCATGCATTCATCCATTCGCACACACACACATCCAAACACACTGACATACAAACAGGCACACACGCATTCACACGACACAGCATACATGCACTCACACATCCACACATGTACACACATACCACACGCAACGCACACCCGCATTCACGAACACACAGACATACACACACACCCCCCACACACACAACACCCCCCACCCCCTTCCCTGTTGGGGCACCCAACTTACCTGATTTCAGGTGGTCCTCCAGCAGGAGATGGGATGGGGCGCTGCTGCCACAGCAGTTTCCGCCAACAGAACACCCCCAGACCGTATCATGGGTCATGATACGGTCTGCGGCGGTCTACTGGTGTGGCGCTGCTGCTGGTAGCAGAGCCACCTTACCGCCGTCCGCAGCCATGACTGTATCCGGAATTCCGCCATCCTTCTGGTGGTATTCTGGCTACGGTCATAAAGTGGCGGTCAGCTGGTAGCCACGGCGATGGTCTTTTGGCACCCACTGCCGTGGCGGTAGGCGGTTTTTACCACCAATGTCTTAATGAGGGCCAAAGTGTTTTAAGATATGGCTATGCAACAGTGATATAGGTAGGTGCCCAGGGTAGCAAACCATTGACAATATGGAATCAGCACCTGCTTTGTCACAGTCAGTGACAAAAATACAGTGGGGGCTCATAACAAGGTCCTGGGATTTAGTGGTGGCAAATCCACTCTCCTGGGAAATACCAACAACAGGAGTAGCAGTAATTTTAGGGGTGCACAATTACAGTCGATTATATACAGAACTCTAAGATTTCTCTTAGAAATTAGGATTTACTGGGGTAATTGGTAATTGTTAGTCTCATTCACCAGTAATTCTCCCTTCACCTATATAGATTTGTACAGATTCCTCCACAGATATCTTCAGCATTCAGCAGATGAAATCCCCATTGGAATATTGTTAGAAATGTAGTCGTTAGTTGGCAATAGTTTGCACTCTGTCCAATAATGGACCTTCACTCTAGTCAGGGTAAGGGAGTCTCACAGCTAAGATAACCTCTGCTCACCCCCTTGGTAGCTTGGCTCAATCAGTCAGCTTATCTCAGAGGTAATGTGTAAAGTATTTGTGTACACACACACACACACAGTAACACAGTGAAAACACCACAAAAGTTCTCCACACTTCTTTAGAAAACATAGTCAATATTTATCAAGTAAAAAAAGGCCAAAACAACAAAAGTCTAACCTACACAAGCAAAGATACACATTTTTAAAGGTTAAATCTCAGAATAAGCTTAGAAACACAATAGCTGCAACTGAGGCTATCACATTGTCTTGGTGGAGTCGTACCCACAGACTGATGCTACTGGCAAGGGAGTGTGGGCCGGTCACTGAGTCACATGGACGACAGGTGCTTTTCCTTTGGACAACAAGGAAACAAAGACTCTGCACGGAGTCGGGGAGGTGAAGCAGTGCTAGAGCTGGTGCAGTGTCAGTTCCTTACTACTACTAGGGATGTAAGGCATCGGTACCTTACTGCTAGGCAGGGGAGGTGAGGCGTTATTTCTTTATGGTTACAGAGGAGGTGATGCAGCATCAGTGGTGAGGCTTCGGATCCTTACAATCTGGTGGGATCAAAGAATCCCATAGGTCAAGAGGTGATGTGTCGACTTTGTGGTGTCGCAATCACACCATGGGGGCCACAGGTGCCCTATATATGTGCAAGTGTCAGCCCCTCCCACCATTCTAGCCCAGAAAGACCCATTAGGATATAAGGACACACCTCAGCTCCCTTTGTGTGATTGTCTAGAGTGAACATACAAACAGCCCAACTGTCATCCGGACCCATACGTGTATTGCACAGACAGGCAGAGGCACAGAATGGTTAAGCAAGAAAATGCCCACTTTCTAAAAGTGATATTTTCAAACTTACAATATAAAAACCAACTTCACTAAAAGATGTATTTTTCAATTCTGAGTTCAGAGACCCCAAACTCCACATCCCAATCTGCTCCCAATGGGAAATTAAACTTAAAAGTTATTGCAAGGCGATCCCCATGTTACTCTATGGGAGAGACTGTCCTTGGAATATTGAAAAACAAATGTAACAGTATTTAATTATCAGAACATGTAAACCGAACCAGTACATGTCCTACCTTTTAAATAAATTGCAACCTGCTAATGGGGCTCTCTTGGGCCTACCTAAGGGGCAACTTACATGTGGTAAAATGGAAAGTTTGGGACTCGCAAGTGGGTGCACACACAGACCCTTCGGTGGCAGGTCTGAGCCATGTTTACAGGACTACTTATGTGGGTGGCTCAATCAGTGCTGCAGGCCCACTAGTGACATTTGATTTACAGGCCCTGGGCATACATAGGACACTTTACTAGGGACTTACTGGTAAATCAAATATGGCAATCATTGGTAAACCAATTACCAATATAATTTAGACAGAGAGCACTTGCACTTTAGCACTGGTCAGCAGTGGTAAATTGCCCAGAGTCCTAAAGCCAGCAAAAACTAAATTCAGCACAGGATAAAAAGCAGGAGGTCAGACGCCAAATGTTTGGGGATAGCCCTGCAAAAAGGGCCATTTCCAACAAATATTACTGGATCTACATTGCTGATGCAGCACTAACAATAGCGCTGTCAATATTGGTGCTTGGCACAGGCATGTGAGGAGAATTTGCACACAATTATAGATGGCTTTCACTCCAAAAGAAGGGGAACCATTTTCCTTTCTCGCATTAGGCCCCATGTCACTGTTGCTTTACCATTGCAAATTAAGTATGTATGTCTTGTTACAAAAAAGTTAAATTCATGGTGTAAGAAAATACATGAGTAAAGAATCATGCATACCGAAAGTTAAAATGTACATGGAAATGGCCATATGACAAGCAAAATGGCTACTACTTACATGCTGTCATCAATGTCCATATTCTCTTCTTTAACTCTCAAACCATTACTTTTATCCACTTCAGCAGAAGCAATGTAAATAACGCAGACATACATTTAAAAAAAATAAAAGATCAGCACCTAAAGTTTTTTGGTGCACTGAGGAATGATTCTCTCTCCTCCATGTGTAATATTGCACTGCAAACAAAAGATGGGTACCAATTTTACGATCTTACCAGACTGAAATATGTTGTAATAATAATAGATATTATACATAAACAGTAGCCTCACTTTAAAATACTAAAGCTCTCATTTTATAATAACCCTCAATTACAAGGGCAGAATGGCCATAGTAGGAGATTGGAGTACAGGAAGGATGTTACCATAGTAGTGCAAATACTATAATGCTGGTGTCACTATTCCACCTGGTGATCCTCAAGGGCTGTTTGAAGGAACTCATACTTTGTGGACATTCCCTAGCCACGAAGGCTGTCCTGCGCTGCTGTGCATGCAAGATAGCATGTTGGAAATTACTGGAGTTGTCCACGGCCTAGGGGAGAAAAGATATGAAGGTAATCCTCTGGATTACCATTAAGTCATGAATAACAGCAGTGATAGAAGCTCTCAGGTTTTGGATTATTCCATGGGTTTCTCTGAGCCTAAGGAGGAGAGTGACAGGGACTACCACTTCTTCTTAGCTGGTGGGCTTTATAACAAATGATATGTGTCTTCCCTGAGAGTATGACTACCTGATACGTAAGTAGCGAGAGTGCAATGAGCACTGGAGCGTTTAGGCAGGAACGTGGAGATCAATAGTTGATTGGTAGCATTTCAAACACGTCAGCTTCCATTTAAGTGGAGGCAAGGAGGCATAAAGCAGAACATTGGGAACGTTAAGATATTATCTTCCACTATCAAGTTTCAAAGAGGGATCTACATATTTATGTGCATAGAGTCTAATTATTCTAACTGATTGTTTCACTGGAAGATAGTACTTGAAACTGTGGATGGAAAATATCCCTACTCCATTATCCCAGTCATCTCAGACCATGTATGATAAGGAATAATATATACCCTGCAGTAAATTAAAAGAATATTGCAAGTCACCTTTGAGTTCCATGACTTTATAAAGGAGCTCATTCTTCAGCCTTGTTACTTTATATGGTTATGAAATGTCATGGAGACTTGACACATATCTATCTATCTATCTATCTATCTATCTATCTATCTATCTATCTATCTATCTATCTATCTATCATCTATCTATTTGTCTGTCTTTCTATATATGTCTATCTGATAATTTGGCAATAGATAGGTAGACAGACAGGGACAGACAGACATAGATAGATTAATAGATAGAGAGATAGATAGATAGATAGATAGATAGATAGATAGATAGATAGATAGATAGATAGATAGATAGATAGATAGATAGATAGATAGATGCATTTATATTCAATGTATTGGGATTATGACATTACAGTTAAACGTTATATCATTACAGTTAGTCATTGGTTGTGGTAAAGAAAAATGCAAATATAGCTATGTATGTGAATGTGCATTGAATTCTGTGTTAAATTGACTTGAGCTAAGGCCTGAAATGTTTTTCAACTCTTAACCTTCAACGTGGAGTTTTGCTTTTGTTGCATTTTCTTTACTTGCAGGTGCGTCTGCACAAGTCTGCAATTAATGAAAGCCCTGTTGTGAGTTTGACATTAAGGTGTAAGGGAGTGTATGTTGCCAAAGATGAGGAACGCTAACTAAAGGATGAGAGAGAAGAAATCCCCTCCGAATTCCCGGACACGGGAGGTACCCGAGGTGGTCCAACTGTTTGGGTTATGGGATGAAAGTCTGATGGGAATTGCAAATTTAAAACTGTGTGCAGAACATGGAAAACTACTGGTGATGATGACGTGAACTTACAAAGGTCCTGCAAGGTTTAAAGTGGTTTCAGTTAGTTAAGTGAGTCAGACACTTTTTACCCTTTGATTAGAGTGGATCTCAGAGACTTAGGGCCAGATGTAGCAAAAAGCAAAATTGCGACTTGCAATTTGCGAGTCCATCCGACTCGCAAATTGCAAGTCGCAATTTGCTATGCAGTACGGTGTCTCAGACACCGACTGCGACTCGCAATGGGGTCGCAATGACCCACCTCATGAATATTCATGAGGTGGGTCGCAAATTGCGGCCCCATTGCGAGTATAGGCACTCGCTAACATGGAGGCCTGCTGACGTCAGCAGACCTCCATGTTCGCGACCTGCTTTTAAATAAAGCATTTTTTTTTTTTTAAGTGTAGCCCGTTTTCCTGACAGGAAAACGAGCTGCACTGCAAAAAAAACGAAACCTTTTGTTTCTGTATTTTTTCAGGGCAGGGAGTGGTCCCTTGGACCACTCCCTGCCCTGAAAAAATATTTTGGGGTCCAGTCACAAACTGGAAGGGGTCCCATGGGGACCCCTTCCAATTTGCGAGTGGGTTACCATCCACTTGAAGTGGATGGTAACTGCGATGCCATTTGCGACCGCGTACGCGGTCGCAAATGGTATTGCATCCCACAGCGACTCGCAAATAGGAAGGGAACACCCCTTCCTATTTGCGAGTCGCAAATGCATATTGCGAGTCGGTAACGACTCGCAATATGCATTTCTGCATGCCAAACCCACGTTTGCGTCTCGCAAACGGCGAATTTCGCCGTTTGCGACTCGCTAACGGGTTGCTACATGTGGCCCTTAGAGAGGTAAAGAGCTCTCTACTTTACTTTGGCTGAAGTGGTTTTATGATATGCACCTCTCTCTTGCAGAGCTTCTACCAAGGTTTCTGTTATGCTGACACTTTTGACTATTTTCCTATTTCCTACTTTTCCTGGGAAACCTTTAGGCTTCCCTCAGCTTAATTAGAATAATTAGATGCATTTAGTTTTCAAATTATTTGACAGGAATATCACAATTTGGATTTTAACATCAAGTGTTATATCTTAAACATTAGTATTGCTGCCACTGAAATATTGGTATGCCTTTTGCTTGTACGATTTGATCTGATTAGATGATTTAATTCACCTTTTCTGATTCTATGCTTATACAATATGTTTCTGAGGCTCATTTACACAAGTCTGCCCCTAAATTTGGTGCTACCCATTCTACTGTGAGAACAGTAGAAGTCCCAATCCTTCCCCTCTCAGAAAAGTGGTCCAAGTTGTAGGAGTAGAAAATAAACAGATGACAACTCAAGAGACCACAGAAATACAGGTGAAAATAGAGTCGTTTGGAGAAAATCACTGGTTTGTGGTGTGTCATTCCAGCCCAGTGAGTCTTATGGGAAGGGGCATTCTGTGTAAGTTGAACTGCATCATCTATTATACACCGATGAGTATAGCAATGCAGACTCACGATGAGGATGCTGCCTTACCACTGGTGAATGATGGGTTTTACTGTACATTGTTTCCTCTGTTACCATTGATGATTTACCACCAGATCCTAAGGACACAGTTAAACCTGAAGCGTGGGATTTCTCGGGAAAACACTTTGGACTGATTAAAGGTGTTGAGCCTGTCCTAAATACAGTTAAGCCAAATGCTGAGTACCCGAGAATGCCCAAATACAGTTTGACACCTCAAACAATTGCTGGGATAACCCCAGTGATCGAGTCCATGATTCAAGAGGGATTCCTAAAGAAGATTATGGAAAGTCATTGCAATTCACCCAATATGGACTTACATAAGCTGAATGGGAAATACAGGATTGTACAGGACTTGCAAAGGATGAACATTGTTGTTCCTTGTTGTCCAGCCATACTGAATCCAGCTGTGATAGTGTTTCAGATTCCATGTGAGGCTTAGTGGTTCACTGTCATTGATTTGTGCCATGCCTTTTTCTCAATACCGTTGCATGAGGACAGCCAGTTCCTTTTTGCATTTTGGTTTGGAAATCATATTTTGTTAAGGTGCAACGTTCTACAGGGTATACAGAGAGCTCTCCATTTTCAACCAGATTTGTAAGAAAAATCTGGAGTCCCTGATCGTGCCTTGTAACTCAGTCCTGATACAAAACATTGACAACGTATTGGTTGCATCGAACACTCAAGCAGCTTGTAAAAGAGATACTATTGAACTGCTGAGACTCCTGGCTGGGAATGAACATAAATTATCCCCAGGAAAGTTGCAGTGCTGTCAGAAAGAAGTTCACCTGCACATCACATTGAGAAGGTAACAAGAAAGGTGTTGCAAGAGAGAATTTTAGCCTTTGTGAATATGAATCCACCAACTATGCAGAGAGAAGTCAGGATGTTTTGGGAATAGTGGATTACTGTCGCCAGCATATACCCAACCTTTCCCAAGTGCCAAGGCTTTATGGAGGCTGGCACACAAAGATGTGCCTGATCCAGTACCCTGGGACAACAATTGCTTAATTGCCTTCCTAGAGCACCAAGAAAGTCTCTGTCACGCCCCAGCACTGGGAATGACTGATTACAATAAGTTGTTTGCACTTTTCTGCAGTGAAAGGGAGGGCTGCACTCTCTCCGTGCTTACACAAGCACATAGAAAAACCAGAAAGCCTTTATCTTACCTTTCTGCTACATTACACCCTGTAGCTTCTGCGCTGCTTGGTTACTTTAGAGTGGTGGCAGCCGTTACTATCAGCATAGTGAGGTGTGAGGATATTCCTATGGGTCATCCACTAACTGTGTACATTCCATATTCAGTGGAGTTGCTGTTGACAATGACTATAACCCTGCACCTGACATGTTGCCGATCTGACCAAGCATGAACAAATCATTCTTGCGTGGGAAAATATGACCTGTCAAGCGCTGTAGAGTTCTGCAACACTCCACCTTGTTACCTGTACCTGATCATGAAAATAATGATGAATGTGAAGTGGACCATGCTTGTCTCAATGTTACTGAATTTTGCACCAAACTGAGACTAAACAAATGAGATGAGCCATAACTTAAATCTAATTTTGTGGTCTACGTTGATGACTCATGTTTACGAAACAGTGGAGGAAGTATGAGAGCTGCTTATGCCTTCTGCACAATTCCAAAAGTTGTTGGAGGTTCATGGCTTATAGGAATATTCTCTACACAAGTGGCTGAATTAATTACTCCTACTACGGCATAATGTGTATCTGAGCATCTAAAACTGACAATTTATACCAATAGTCAGTACGGCTTTGGTGTCCTTCACGACTTTAGATAATTACGGACCCAGATAGAGTTTATGACATCTTCTCGATGCCGAATCCAGAATGGCGATCAAGTGCGAAACCTCCCTGAAACGATATAGTTACCTGAACAGGTTGCAGTGGTCAAGTGCCCTTCACCTCATACTGGGACTGACCATGTTATATTAGGTAACAATTATACAGAAGTGCTTACAATGTTTGTACTTTTAACAAAGAATATACGAATGAGGGAATGGATAAGACCAATTATAACCATTTGTTGACAACTGTAGATACTTGGGAAGAGGTAAAGAGGCTTCAGGGAGAAGTGTCAGAGGAAGAACAGAAGAGTTGGATTAGAGCAGGTTGTGACAAAAGAGACAATGAGATTTGGGTTTCAATGGATGGAAGGCCAGTGTTGCTGAACACTTTGTTACCCCCATTGACTAGGTATTTTCACAGTCTAACTCATGTTGGAAGGGATGCCATGGTGAGGTTGTTTAGGCAGGCATGCTTTAATCCCAACTTCGGATTGATGGCTGAAGTGTTGTGTCACGGATGTGTGTCAATAGAACAATGTTAGAAAGAGTACTGCAGTAACACTAAGGGGGTCATTATGACCCCGGTGGTCGGCGTTAATATGGCGGTAAGTACTGCCAATAGGCTGGTGGTACTTACCGCCATATTATGACATGTAACAGCTGCCAGGCTGGAGATATCCATCTGCAGCCCGGCGGCCATCACTGTTCCACCCGCGGGATTATGACCCGGCCTACCTCCATGGTTTTCGTGGCTTCCTTAACACCATGAAAACCATGTCACTGATATGGGTCTCCCCCTCCCTCTCCAGTTAGCCCCACAACCCCCCTACCTCTCCAAAGCCCCTCCATTGCCCCCACATTCATGCCCCCTTCACACACACACACGCGCATACACACACCCATTCCCACATGCATCCACGCATGCATACATTCATTCACACACACTTTCCTACGTACACGCTGACACGCATTCACACAACACAACATACACGCACTCACACCTCCATACATGCACACACGCATTCAACATGCAACACACACCTGCATCCACGCACCCACAAACATTCACCCCCCCCCCACACAACACCACCCACCCCAGTCCCCTGTGTTCAGGGGGTCCTCTGGCAGAACAAGGGATGGGGCGCTGGTGCCACCAGCAGCGCCCACCAGCAGAACACCGCCAGGCTGTATTATGGGTCATAATACGGCTGGCAGTGGACTACTGCCGTGGCCTGCTGGTGGCAGCAACACCACCTTACTGCCAATCGCCTGCATGGCCACAGCTGGATTTCCACCATTCTTCTGGCGGAAAGCCAGCTGTGGCCATAATAAGGCGGACGGCTGGTAGCTGCGTCAATGGTCTTTTGGCAGCCGTTGCCGGGCGGTGGGCGGTTTTTACTGCCAGTCTCAAAATGAGGGCCTCAGTTACATAGGGAGATCAGGAGGACCCTTTAACAGAATGTAGTTTGACTTCATCAAGATACCTATGTGTAACGGACTGAGATATGTTCTGGTGAATGTGTGCATCTTCTTGCTTTGTGTTGAAGCCTACTGGACCAGGAGAATTGACATCCTCACTGTAGCAAATTTGCTGTTGAGGGAGCTTATACCTAGGTGCGGCTTCCGAACCTCTCTAGAATCAGATCGTGGGACTTATTTCAATAATGAAGTCCTAAGATTGTTGTGTGCAGCATTACAAGTGGAACAGAGAGTACATTGCAGCCATAGACCTGAGCTTTCGGGTCTTGTTGAACTAGTGAATGGGACGCTAAAATCCAGATTGGCAAAGGTGTGTGCTATGACATCTCTGAAATGGCCTGATGCTTTGCTTCTTGTGTTGATGAGTCTTTGCAGTATACCTGATCGGAAGACAGAACTGTCTTCCCACAGGATCATCATGGGAAGGGCAATGAGATTGCCAGCATTCCTGCAAATGAGCTTGTGAACATTACAGATGATATGGTCCTTGACTACTGTAAAGGGCTAGCTGACGTGGTACATTCTGTGTCTCATCAGACTGGAACAACTACAGCGCCTCTGCATCGGGAGCAATGTCATGACCCTACAACTGGTGAATGGAATTTGGTAATAAAACATATGCAAAAGATATCTTTGGAACCTCTTTGGTGTGGGCCATGTCACGTCATCTCGGTCACAATGACTGCTATAAAGAGTGAAGGTCTTCCCAACTGGATTCACACTTCTCAAGCTGGCAAAGTTGAATGTCCCCTTGATGCGACAGCACCTGTCCCAGGCGTGTCTTGTGACAGAGAGACAACAGGAGCAGGTTAGTCAAGATGTTGCGGTCAAACAGAACCTGAAACAGCACATGATTGATCTGAGGGGGTTGTTGAGCAAACCACAGTTGAAGCTGAAGCAACTGAATCCCATTCTGTGATGGTGAACAAGTCAAACTCAGATTCCGGCCTTGACGAAAACCAAGTGCTGGGAGAAGACTAGTGAAAGCTGGAGACCGATGGCCCAGAAGGCAAGAAAGAGAGAACTCTGATCTAAGTGAAATTGACACTGTGGGAGTGGCACTAAGGAGATTAAAGAGAACAAGAGTGCCTTGTCAGAGGTACTCATAACATGAATGGACATATTTATCTGTAAATGATGGAGGATGGGCTTTGGGAGTTTTGGGAACCCACTAAGGATACAGATGAACCTCCTTGAACTGAGTGTTCTGTTTGAATTCTATTTTGAGGTTCCTGTGCAGTTGGATAGACAGAGACATTGTATTCTGACTGTGATTATCAGTGCCTTTGAACTGTGCATATTTTAACAACTTTAGATAAAGTTTGAAGAAGACTACCTAGGCCCGGGTACAGAAGAAAAAGAGGGTTGCCTGTGGAAGAACATAGAGTAGCACTAAGGAAGTCTCACAAAGAATATGTTTGTATGTACATATACCTGTTATTCATCATTTGGACTTTGTTTTGCCACATTGCACAGGTGGAATTGATGAAGAGCATTCTGTTGCTGCTGCATTTCACTCTAAAGATCTGACTTTAGAGAAATCATGTTAGCTAATCAGAAAGGTAGACAGTGGTACATAATAGGTGCAGTATTGCTTATTTCCCTTCTAGCATTAGTAGGCTGTTTATAGGGACATTTTCCCTTACTCCTTCATAGAGAATGAGTTTCTCTCTAATGTTCTCCTGCAAACATTGAGTCCTAGAGAGAGTAACCTTTATAGACTAGATAAAAAGGCTTTAAATATTGATGATTCTAGAGGAAATTATTCTGCAAATGTATATTGTAGACTTCTTTATGGGTACATTGACAAGATGGATGCAAGGGATTGCTACGTGTGCACGCAATTATCTGCCTTCATTTTTAAGAGTATCACTTACTGTCACATTTCTTTGACTTATGGAGTTCCTTATTGTCTTATATTGAGAATATTTTATAATGAGGGACATTTCCAATATTATTTTTCGAATTATGATTTAGTACGTTCAGACATTCCTTTATCTAAACATTTGAACAAGAATCCTTATTTTAAGGGCACAGAAATAGCAGGGAAATATTTTGTATCACTAAAGCCTTTAGACACTGCCAACTGCAAACAGACATAATTTGACTTGTTCAATGGCAGATGTAGAGAAGAAATTCCTAAATTTAGTGTAAGACAGAAGAAGGGATTTAGAGTCTTAATCTCAAACAAACATTTTAAAGCACAACACAGGTGGAAAAAAAGATGCGATTGAACATCAAGTGAAGGGACATTTACCAGCATTAGCTTTAGATCATCAACACAAAAGGAAGCTGTGCATACACACTGACCAAAGTAATATAGACCCATTGTTTATAGGAAAGAGAGAATGTAAGCATGTTTTTGATGTTAGAGGAAAGAGTGAGTGTTCTCTAGATGGGAACAGTCCTGTGATTCCCAGAGTGTATTTTATTTGTGGACAGTAGGCCTATTTCAAAATTTCCAAGGGATGACATGGTACATGATACCTTTGTTTAGTGTTCCTTAAGATTTATCATGTGGAGCATTTTGAGAATCCTGTGTGGAATATGAAACCTAGAAATAGAAGAGGTGTTATTGCTGCAGAGACATATTTGTTGCATTGATTCCATCTATTGGGGTGATTTTGAATGACATGGAGATTAGAAAGTTGTCTTCAATAGTAGATAAGCTACCTTCTAGCAAATTAAATTCCTTATTGGCTGTAAACACAGAGATGGTAGTGACAAGATCTATGGTTTTGAAGAATAGACTAGTTTTAGACCTTTTGCTCTCAAAAAGGGTGAATTCTGTCAGATCCTGAAAGTTCAGCAATGCTGTACGTACATCCCAGATAAAAGTAACAGCTTGTAAAAGCATATCTGGAACATTTCTGGGTTGACAAAGGATTTGAAGGAATTAGAAGCAACAGATGTTTGGGAAGCAGATGGTGTGGAAACTTGGAAAGTAGAGTTGTTGGTTTTGTTTTGTGGTCTTTGTTGATTATTGCTGTTTGTGCAATAGTTCTGATGATGGGATTTTAAACAATTGAATGAAAGTTGAATAGGCAAGGAAGAGAAAGAGTGCGGATGTTGAGCTGGAAGATAGTCAGTGTAAATATTATGACTATATGAAATGTCTGAAGAATCCAGATGAAAGCTGGAGAAAACAACAAGGTTTTAGTCAGTCTCATTTGAGAAAGGAGTACGTTTGTGATCACTTAATACATCATCAGTGGGGGGGTTGAGAGAGCATAACATGGCTGTGTCATCATGCGTTCCAGAAGTGACATGAAAATGTAATCAACAACATAAATAACATGTGCACTAATGTATTAACGTTAAAGTGATGCATCGAGAGTTAAATTAATCACGTTGCACTCACAAGTAGAAATGTAGAAGGTTTATATGAATGTTTCTGTTATGACATTTATTAACTGAAAAATAATTGTTGCACACATTTATATTCATTATATTGGGATTACAACATTACAGTTAAATGTTATATCATTACAGTTATTCATCATTTATTGCACTTGTGAGGAGAAATACATGTACCGCCATGTATTGGAATGTGCATTGAATTTTGTGTTAAATTGACATGAGCAAGGTCTGAAATGTTTTTCTATGCTTAACCTTCACTGTGGAGTTTTGTTTGTGTTGCATTTTCTTTATGTGCAGGTTTGTCTGCACAGGTCTACAGTTAATGAAAGGCCTGTTGTGAATTTGAGAAAAAGGAGTATAGGAGGGTATGTTGGCAAGGACGAGGAGCGCTAACTAAAGGATGAGAAAGAAGACCTTCCTTCTAAGCACCTGGACATGGGAGGTACCCGAGGTCGTCCTGATGTTTGGTTTGTGGGATGAAAGTCTGATGGGAGTTGCAAATTCCAAACTGCACAAAAGATGGAAAACTACTGGCAATGATGATGTGGACTCTTAAAGGTTTTGCAGGGTCTGTTCAGTTAGTTAGGTGAGGCTGACCCTTTTCACCCTTTGACTAGAGCCTATCTCATAGACGGAGAAGGGTAAAGATCTCTCTACTTTACTTTGACTACAGTGGCTTCATGCTACACACATCTCTCTTGCAGAACTTCTGCTGACGTTTCTGTTCTGCTGACACTTTTGACTATTTTCCTGTTTCCTACATTTTCAGAGAAATCTTTAGGTTTCCCTTAGCTTAATTATATTAATATAATTAGACTTATTTAGTTTGCAAATGGTTAGACAGGAAGATCACAATTTGGATTCTGAACATCAAGTGGTACTTCTTATAATTGTATTGCTGCAACTGAAATATTGGTATGCTGTATGATTATATGATTTAATCCAATTAGATGATTTAATTTGCCTTTGGTGATCGTGTACTAATATAGTATGTTTCTGAGACTCATTTACATAGTTCTGGCCTTAAATTTGTAACAAACTTCTGCCTCCAAGAGTTAGTGTGTGACCAAATGGGTTACACTGAAAATGTATTGAAAGGTGTTGGTTTCTTTCTCCTCACTTCTCAGAACTCCTAAACAGATTCATTGGAACCAGAGAAAGTTGAAAATGCGCCAGATGCATTCAGAATAGATAGACATTCAAAACGCAAGCTTCTTGACACAGTCTTTGGCAACATGAAAGGCATAAATTGAGTCATGCTGAACTCGAAAATCTAATGACTATCTGACTTTATAGGGTATAAATTGCTTTGCTGACACCTGAAATAGAATAACCTTGGATTCGAAGGTTTCCATTAAGAGAGAAAGTCTTATGTTCACGGACTCATAATATTGTTCGAGTAGAAAAACTGAGAAAAACAATAAGTGCTGCAATGTCACATTCATGAATTTGTCCTCCACAGTGTGTAATCTATATTCTGGGTACATTTAAAATTATTCAATTTGAGCACATTTAATGCAGGAGAAACCTTGAAAAATAAACTGTTTAAGATAGTAAGGGAATGCACAATTACGGTCTGACACAAACATTTCACTGAGATATGGGCTTTATAAAACTCATCACTTAAATGTTTATGTAAGTACTCAGGAAATAAAAAAATACTGGTGTCATTGACTTCTTACCAGGTACTTGCCAGCACTAAAAGGCCTTATTACCTAAGTCATCTGAGGTGGTCAGGAAATGCTATATCGTAATATTTTTACAGGACACCAAGAATCTCCTCTCGATAACCACAACAGAAGAAATAAAGAGTGGGTGAACTATTTGTAAGTTGTGCTGCCTTGATAGAGCGCCCAGGTATTGCAAATGTTGCCACCCACAGTGAAAGAATGTGGGAGAATGAAGATATGGTTAAAATGTGCTGTGCAAGTACAACACAATGGGGGCATTTCACAAAAATGTACATCTGCACCCATAGAAGCGTCCCGTGAAGGAGGGCAGATTTGCTACTTTTTGCAATTCACTAACATTCGCAGTAGTCCACTTGGAAAGCTATGCCAGGCTGTGGTTTCAAGGAATACTGCTAGGAATGTGACATATTAACGGGCCCTAATTTTCCTAATGAGTAATTCTACGTAGCTGTTGATTGCAAATTGGAAGCAAACAATCATAGAAGAACGGATCCTCAGACGTGACCCCGAGAGAGCACACGCACATCAAAGGAAAGTGGCATTTCCACACAGAAAAAGGCAACGTCAGCAAAGCCAAAAGCTTTGCCTTATAATTGAAAGTGTCCCTTCAGTGACTGGTGAGCGTTAGCAGTCAGTCATTCTGCATGCATGTCACTGATATCTCCATAGCCACTCCGTGACTTGCATACACTCACTTATCCATCCATACTATGACACACACACCACAAACTCACTAAGCAATGAAGGTGACTTTACATTTATGAGCCAGACCTATTGGCTTTGCCAATACTTCTATCGGTGGATACCTGGGTGCAAGAAGATAAATGTAATTTTACTTTTAAGGAACGTTATCTTATTTAGAGTGTTCACATCCGAAATTAAATTATTTAATACCCCTTTTATTTAACTGTAACAAGCAAAATTTCCTCTGAAGTTAGCCTTATGTTTGACTCACTGATAAAATTTTGAACCTTCGTTAGTTTTAATGGCCCATACCCCAATATGCTGAAGGTAACAGACAGATTCCTCGCGGGAACAGCAATAGCAGAAGTTACTTTTTTGAACGTTACTAACATATTCTTTCCAGGATGCACTTCAACTGGAAGTCGATAATTATAGTCACCTTAGTTTATTTATATTTCTAAAATATTTAGGAAAAGAGTCATTTTGGAATGTGTGCAGTTAAGCAGGCAGGATGAGAGGAACTGTATATCCCTTTCGACGAAAGGAGCCAAAATTCAGTACTCTCATTCCGTTTTTAACTTCAAGATCGCATACTGATTCCAATTCGCAAACTGTTGCTTCACCTCATCAGCTGCCAGCCTGCCAAGGCCCCCTTAACACTAGCAGTACTTCTACTCTCTCCGCACTTCACCTCGATTCTGAAGCATTAAAAACCAATGCAACATACCCTACAATTCCTTGCTCTAATCGCTTTTCTCCTTTGGCCCCCCCAAGATCTGGAAAATCCTCGACCAACTTCCATGACCTCGCTACGCACGGAGAGTGCTCCCCTGCAAAATGACTTGTTAGCACTAGTATCTAGCCTTAAGAGCGAAGTAGGTGAGCTGAGATCTTTACTGCTTGAAATCACCACTCTTCTCAAAAGCAAACATCTTCTCCCTACTTGTGAGCCCAAGCCAAATCCTGCGACAACCAAACATTCACTCGCAAAAGGCGTTTTGTCAACTGGGCCCCTGCCACTGCCAGCAAGTGCAGCAGGCCTTATGGAAGAGCAGTGTCCCCATAGCCGGCATATGTCTCCTCTCGAAAGTAATATTCCTCTTACTTCTAATGTTCTTTTGAAATGGGACACTACTAAAGCCTCCAGCCAAAATTCTAATCTAACTAATCATAACTATATACACATGTGTAATGTTCAATTTTTGCCTCCAAACGCGAGAAGATAAAGCCTCACTAGTCAACAAGGTCTCGCACTGGCTGAGACACGTCAGAGGCTGTGGTTCAGTCATTCATGATGACATTTTATCTGCCGAACGAGCAAATGGTCCTCCTGGTTGCCGGGACTTCATAAAACTCAATTTTAAAAATCCCCATTTGGTAACAGGTCTCCTAGATATGGAAGCACGCAACACAAATAGGAAGTCTTTTGCTATTTTTCTCAGCATTAGCCCCCCCACTGCCGGTCACATGCAGCCGAATCCTTCCTTCAGAACAGCCAACTTGGTCTCGAGCCGTTCTGCAAACTACCAAGATCTTAGGCCATCAGGCCACCAGGTCGGTAAAGGTTTACCATCTGATCTAGCTCCTATGATCAGCTCCGGTCTTGTCTCTAGTGGCCAAACAGTACGTGATCTTGATTTCCAGGGGGCTACTTCTGACATTGATTGACTATGTTTCACTAATCCTTGCATTTCCATTTTTAGCCCAGATTCACCGGTTATAGATTCTTCACCTAATTTACCTAGTCCAGGTGTCGTCCCTTCTCCGGATTTACAATCTGATACCACTAACAATTTTACAAATTCATTCATGGTGAAACTTATCGACAGCCATCCTCCAGACGACATTCTCATGAAATCAAGCTGCTCCACTGCCCAGAAAACAGCAAAACTTCTGTCCTGGAACGTGGCTGGCATTAATGGCAAACTCACTGACACTGAGTGGGGGGCATTTATCGAAAATATTAATGTCTGTATGTTTCAGGAAACTTGGGCAAAACACTGCACGTACAGACAGGGGTTTAGCTCCTTTTTTAAACCAGCCAAGCCATCTTTAGCAGGTAGGGCGGTAGGGGGCTTAACTACCTGGGTAAAATCGACAGAGGTGGGAGGAATAAAGGAGATATATGTGGATTCCTATGATATTTTGGCTGTTGCCATCCAACCAATCTCAGGCTCCCCTGTTCTCTGTATAAATATCTACAGTAGGCCGGGACCCTCTAACCATCGCTCAACTACTATCGAGCTATTGAACACCTTAATCCTGGACCTCCGTCTCAAATATCATATTATAATAGCAGGGGATTTTAATGTCCAACTCGAATTTAATTCAGACCTCATAGAGGTTATGCAGCCTGAAGATAGTGTATGGAACATTCCTCCCTATTCCATTCAACAAAATTCATATAAACCTTGTGTTAGGGCTACGCAGATAATAGACCTTATGATATCTCATGGTCTTGACTTGGTAACGGCCGCTTTCTAGCTGACACTCCCGCCAGACCAATTTTCTTCAAGGGTCTATATAGCAATATACTGGATTACATTTTCTTTGATTTAAGAGCTTGGCACCACATATTAGACGTGGAAGTGGGTAATCCACATACTAGTGATCATGCCCCTCTCCAGATCACGTATAAGAGATCTCTTTTAGCAGGAGCTGTATTTCCTCCTGCTTCTTCTGTTGTTATTGAGTTGTCTAGCAATAGGCGCACGGTAAGATGGGACTCCTTTGAGAGATCGAACAAGCTTCGAGAAAAACTGTGTGCTTTAATTTCTTCCCACCAGTTATTTGATGATAGCCTTATTTTTGCTCCAACCGAAGTTACGTCTCTTCATTTGGACCTCTTTGTTACTTTGAAAGAGTTGTTTTCCAAATGTGCTAGGCCATCGACTAACTCTTGTGCCCAACCCCGCTCTAAATGGTTTAACAAGAGGTGTAGAGAGGCTAAAAATACCTTGGTCAATGTGTTAAGGACAAAGGACAGACTAGGTATTATCAATGCTAGACGTCATTATACTTCTACATGCAATAAAAGCAAACATGAGTACGAAGAGGGGCTTTGGAGTGATCTATTTGAGGCAGCTAGGGCCCATGACTCCAAACGGTTCTGGTTTCTGGTCTCTCCTAGCGACCAGAACCGAGCACCCTATCTGGAGTCCCATATTACCCCTGATGCCTGGCTTTCCCATTTCAAGGAACTATATGGCCCCCCAACTGGCCTGTGATGCACCAAGCTTGGGAGAGCTGACAACTTTGGGAGAGCCCACGTCCTCCTTGCCTCCCTTCACATTGAATGAAACTGTGTTGGCCATCACTGCTCAAAAAGCAGCGAAGGCCCCAGGGTCGGATGGGATCCCCTCTGATATGTTTAAAGCGGACAAGAATACCTGGAGTCCGTACATTAACAGGCTTTCTAACGCCATTTTGATTACCAGATCTTACCCTGATTCATGGAAAGAGGCAATTATTGTGCCCATCTATAAGAAAGGAGAGAGGAATTCCCTGGAAAAATTATAGACCTATCAGCTTTCTCGACAATCTTCAAAAAATATTTTACCATCAACTGTTGAGCAGGCTGAGCAAATGGATAGTGGAAAACCAAATCCTAAACCACCTCCAAGCGGGCTTTAGAGAAAAAATCAGTACAATAGATCAGATATTCCGCTTCATTTCCATCAAATGGAAAGTTGTCGATGTGGACTTAGGTCATCTATTTGTAGCATTTGTTGACCTAAAATCAGCTTTCGATTTAGTACCCTGCTACAAATTGTGGGAGGTCTTGTCTAAAATGGGAGTCCCTTGCTCTATTCTAAATATTATCAGAGATCTTTATACTGGTAATTATGGCAGAATTAGATGGGGTCGGCAAGGTGAATTAACTGAAAAATTCCCTACTGCTCGTGGCGTAAGACAAGGCTGTGTACTCGCCCCTACCTTATTTCTTCTTTTCATAAATGCATGCATTCCTTATCTCATGGAGTGTTCCAACGATGCCCCCAAATTAGGAGGGCAGAAGATCCCCTGCCTCCTATTTGCTGATGACACCTTGTTGATATCCCAAACAGCCACAGGTCTTTCAACCCTGCTTTCGAGGTTCATGGACTTCTGTAATGACCATGGCCTGGAAATTAATCGACTAAAAACTAAGTGTATGGTGTTTGGGGATAAAAAAGGCAGGATGCGGCGACCCATTTACTTAGAGGGCACCACGTTGGAAAGAGTTGGCAATTTCGATTACCTAGGCCTGAAACTAGAAGACTCGCACAAGTGGTATTGTCATCTTCAGAAAGCTAACGTCCGCTTGAAACAACGGGCGAGTGGTATTGTAAGATTCGCAGCTAGATCTCCTAGCTTTGCCATGACGCCCGCTATTGAAATTTATAAATCACAAGCAAGGGGGGGGCCCTTTATGGAGCCGAACTGTGGGGCCACTGCAATTTAGACGATCTGACAAAGGTGGAAAACTCTTTTTTAAGGTCGTTGTTAAGAGTTCCTTCTAGCACTCCAATGCTCCCTATTCAAATGGATTTAAATCTGCCTCCCATTAGCCAGATCGCTGCTCTCAGGCCTTTGTTGTTTTGGATTCGCCTATGGTCACTAGACTCTCTTATTCCCTATAGATGCGGGCTAGTCAATTTGATGGCCAATAACACTAGTTAAAAAATCAAGTGGTGTGTGTATGTAGAACGGACCTTCTCACTACTTGGTTTGGGGTCTTATTGGAAGGATCCGCCATCTGTTCCAAAAAATGCAATACAGACATTGAAGAATGCATTTTGGCTCTATGTCCAACTTTCACAATTGTCTGCTGTTTCATCATCTTCCATGACGGGCAGTTTTCTACAAATTAAATGCCACTCTGAATCTGCACAATACGTGGACATAGTACTCTCTCCACGCGCACGCGCATTGTATATTAGATTTAGGATAGGCTCTCTTCCTCTGCGCATCCTAACACATAAATGGACTAACACTAGTTGCACTTCTAAGATGTGCCCGATGAGCTGTGCCAGGGAAGAATCCATAACCCATGTCCTCTTCCAATGTCCTGCATACCATAAACAGAGAGTTCGTTGGATTATTGCTTTATGTAGGAAAATGGGTTTTAAGAACTGCTCACTGGCTTTGAGAATTCTTAAATCAGATTTATCTGTTTTAGTGGCTTGTTGCCTGGCAAAATATTTAGATTTTATTTGCCATTGTAGTCTGAATACGCTTAAAAAAATAGAGGAAAACTTAACAATAGACGTGGGGAGTGGCCATTGATGAACCCATTCCTGAATTTTAATGTATGCACTTATCACTTTTTATTGTCTAATGTATTTTTTTATGTTTAGATACTTTTATATTTTTAAATAGAAATGTTTTATTTTATGTGATATGTCTGGTTAGGTTTGTATTTGACTTTTTTGATACCTATCATGCAAAATCCTGCATTTTTATACGATTCTATAATACGGTATGAATTTTCAGAGGGAAAATGCTCACGCTTAACATTTTTTATGTAGCTTAACTTTTTATGTCTGAAATCTTTTTTACATAGCTTGTTGTCTTGTAAAACTATGAAACTGTGATTTGTGATGTGCTTTTATGGTATTTATTTTTACCGAAATAAAGCTAACGAATGAACGAACGTATATCCCTTTCAGTTGTCTTCTCTAGTAATCACAACTTTTATCCATGTATTCCCAACTTTTGGTATCCAGATGGTTGTAATGGTTGCATTTAGAAGCTAGACTTTGTGGCCCAGATTTATGAAAAGTGGTGCTGCACTTTTCTTGCACCCCTTCTAACCCCCTAATACCACCATGTCGTGCACTATGGCAGTAGTCAGGGGGACTAGTGTCATAATTTTTACTCTAGTCCAGCACTTTGCAGGACTAGCGTCAAAAATGTTGAGGCTAATCCTGCAAAACACCCACAGGCCCATTGAACACGAGGAGAGCCTCTTTTTAACACCTGCACTTAGCTGGTGTTAAAAAAATGCAGATAAAATGGCACAAAGGAATCTCATAGATTTCTTTGTGCCATTTCTTAGGTTCTTCTAGCACCAGAACTCCCCCTGCATACATTATGCCTGGCACAACGTTTTTGCCCTTCTAAGTCCACATCCACAAAAAACAATGCTAATGTGGTGTTGGAATGGCACTAGGCCACCATAAACCTCGGCCTGTGTGTCTCCTCAAAGCCTCTCTGGGAGCCGCAGGGCTGCTGAAAGGAGGCACTGTGATGGCTATGATGTCTGAGCGAGATAGCTCCCTGTAGCCACACCTGAGGAGCCAGGAGAAACTTAGTGGCTCGGATTGATAGAGGCAATTTAGAAAAAGTAAAAAATTCATTAAATAAATCTATCTATCTGGGAACCATCCTTTTTGGCCATTTATAATCATCTTGTACCCTTGTTGGAGAGCTTGCAGAAGATTCCCTCTGTGATTTCAACTATGTTGGCATTCTGATCAACCTCCTGGGCGGCTTCTCATGTTATGCAATAGCGAGCCATGTAATTGAACATGCTTCGTTCTATGCAAGCTAAATTTGGGCTTAGTCACAAGAGAGACTATTAAATGACTTTGTTATTGTCACTTCACATGTAGCCATGTTTTCTTTACTCTGACGTAGGACCAGTGAGGCAGGATTCTTCTCTAGTATGTTCATATTTGTAGCCTGCCACAGAAGTGCATTGATGTAGGTTTGAGTGCTATATAGGTTGGATGAAACCCACTTGCAAAGCACCAACAATGCATGTGTACAACGTTTTTAAATATGTACAAGTTGTTGTTCCCTGTATTGTTGAATTTGGTATTATCAAATGCTTTCATTAGGGGACACTCCAATTGACCTCATCTTGGACAAATCTCCCATTACTTCCTGTCTGCATTTGAGGGATTTTCACCAAGAAAGTGGCATATTTGCTGTCAAAATAATATATCTTTGCAGGAGGAGAATATTGCTCAGTGAATGAGTATCCAGCTATCCTGGCAACTAGACGGTGATACTAGGTATGCCCTCAACTTTTGTACCAGAGGTCCTAAGGTCTTTTGCTGCCCTTAAAGTGGCATGTTCTTCGTCAGAGCTTGATCTTTCCAATAAAAACTTCAAAAGACTTGCAAAAATTCCAGTAGTACTCCTGGGAAACTGTGACAGTCAGCAAGAGTGGGAATTCTCTCTCTCTCCAGCCCTGGGGCAGAGTTACTCCAACATAGAATTACAAGACAATGGGTCAATATAAGTAATTTTAAAGGTGTAAATTGATGATAGGTGAGAACTGTAAGACCTGGCCTGTTTTGTGGATTCATCCCCAGACTTTTGCCTCCTTCCCCCTATTTTTCTGACCTCTTGCTGTTGGCTCTAGGACTCTGAACACGTTATCACTGCTGATCAGTGCTAAAGTGTAGGTGCTCTCCCTCCTAAAGTTGGTATGATTAGCTTATACCTAATTGGCATATTTCATTTACCTGTAAGTCCCTTGTACAGAGATACCCATATACCCAGGACCTGTAAATTAAATGCTAATAGTGGGCCTGCAGCGCTGCTTGCGCCACCCACAGAAGTAGCCTTTCAAACTGTCTCCAGCCTGCAGCGAAGGGCATGTGTGCGCAGTTTACTGCCACAAGGACCTGGCATCTAAATTTACTTGGCAGGCCCATAACTCCCCTTTTACTACATGTAAGTCATCCCTAAGGTAGGTTCTAGTTAGCTCTATGGGCAGGGTACTATGTATGTAGAAGGCAGGACATGTGCCTGGCTGTGTGGCCTGTCCTGGTAGTGACAAACAGCCTATTTGGTTTCTCACTGCTGTGACTGCCGCCTCCTCATAGGATTGCATTGGAAATGCCCTCCCTTATGTCCAGGGAGTATTGTCTGATGTATGAGCGGTAGCGTAGGCATGTTTGGTATGATAGTATTGGTAGTGAGAAATGCTGCTACTGGTGTAGGTGGATTTTAATTATCATTACAGAAATGCCACGTCTAGAAAGTGAGCATTTCTCTATGCTTATGTCTCTGGTGTTTTGCAGCTTGACTCCAATCCACGTTGGAGTAAAGTGACAGTTGGGCTTCATGCATATTTTTCAGACAGCCTGTACACAGGGAGGGTGGAGGTGTCACAGAGGTGCATCTGCATTTTGAAAGGTATTCCTTGACTGAGAGAAGAGGTAGGTGGGGCACACCTGCATTTGTAAAGGCTGTGCCCTGGCTTCACACAAAGGGCTTGTTTACCCCCAACTGATGTCTGGAGCCTGTGCTGGAGGAGAGAGGGGACACTCCTAGAACCAATTGCAACTGGTTGCAATCTCTTCTCCCCCTCTTTCTTAACATTGTGCAAAACTGAGTTTATGTACAGGGGAATTTCCCCATGCAACAGTACTCCTGATGCCATTTAGAGATGATCGCTGTCTATTATTAACACAATTGGTGGTAGACATACCGCACCCCACTCATCTCATTCAAATTATACAGTCATGGAACTATCAGGCAAGGGGATGTAGATGAATATGGGATCATGATCAGATTGTGAAACTTCAGAAACTCGTTGGTCTTCAGGTATCAACACATTTCACCAAATGACAAATGCTGTCACCTTCATTCTGGCAGCTCACATCTCTGCTATTTTGAAATACGAACGCATTTAATATCCAGAAGGATGGGCTGAAGTGTGGCAACAGTTGGGTATGCATAGTTTTCCCCACCTGTCAGCAGGACAACCCAATGGTAGCTGTATTACTTCAGTAACCACATCTATGTTGGCTCTGGGAATCCTAAAACTCAACATTTGAATTAAACCAATAAGGCTTTCTGCATACTCTGCTTGCATAGAAAGTGCATTATTTATCATTTCTACCTTTTCTGCTACTATTGAACCCCCCTTCTGCATTTGGGCTTGACAAAGGCAATGATTTACAGATTGTTAACAAACACTCTCAATAGAAAATAAATGTTGTAAATGGTGCCCGTGGGCATAGCTTCGAATGGGTGTTTGGGGTGTTACTTCCTCCTGTTAGAAATGGGTTATTTGGTTGACAGTCAGGAAACCCCCTGCTCAAGCAAGGACCCCCACTCTAGGGTAAAAGAGAATCACCCTCAGCTAAACCCTGTTTACCCTCTTGCTAACTTGGCAGAGCAGTAGGCTTAACTTCAGAGTGCTAGGTGTAAAGTATTTGTACCAACACACACAGTAACTTAATGAAAACACTACAAAATAACACAACACCAGTTTAGAAAAATAGGAAATATTTATCTAAACAAAACAAGACCAAAACTACAAAAATCCGACATACACAAGTCAAGTTATGAATTTTTAAAAATTAATCTGAAAAATAGCACTTAGAAACACAAAATGCTTCGATGCGGTGTCAACACGGCGTCGTGACGGAGTCATTCCCAACAAGCCGACACCAGCGGCGCCGGACACGGAGTCACGTAGACCCCCAAGTACAGTACCTTTGGTGAAGAGAGAAAACAAGTCAATGTGCGAAGTCGGGGATCGCGGCGTCTGTGCGAAACATTGAATCCGCGCACTTCGAGCGGCGTCGGTCATGACGTGGTGTGGCGACTTACACGGAGTCGCGGACTTCAGCGGGGCTGCAGCAGCGTCGGGCCTGCGAAGATCGTCACGTTCCAGCGAAGGTCACGGCATTGGGTGCAGGCGGCGTCACCGGATTTAGCATCAGCGTCAGTCCGAAGTCGTCCGAAGTCGATTTACTTGGATTTCCACCACCTTTCCTTTCAAGGGCCCCGGGACTGGGTAGGGCACCACTTGTCAGAGCAGGAATCTCTCCAGAGACTCCAGGTGCTAGCAGAGAGAAGTCTTTGCTGTCCCTGAGAATTCAAACAACAGGAGGCAAGCTCTAAATCAAGCCCTTGGAGATTTCTTCACAAGATGGAAGGCACACAAAGTCGAGTCTTTGCCCTCTTACTTTGGCTGAAGCAGCAACTGCAGGATAGCTCCACAAAGCACAGTCACAGGCAGGGCAGCCCTTCTCCTCAGCTCTTCAGCTCTTCTCCAGGCAGAGGTTCCCCTTTTTTTCCAGAAGTGTTCTAAAGTCTGTGGTTTTGGGTGCCCTTCTTATACCCAATTTCTCCTTTGAAGTAGGCCTACTTCAAAGTAAAGTCTCTTTTGAATGTGAAATCCTGCCCTTCCCAGGCCAGGCCCCAGACACTCGCCAGGGGGTCGGAGACGGCATTGTGTGAGGTCAGGCACAGCCCTTTCATATCAACTTTACTAAAAGATGTATTTTTAAATTGTGAGCTCAAAGTCCCCAAACTCCACATGTCCATCCGCTCCCAAAGGGAATCTACACTTTAATCAATTTTATATGTCCTACCTTAACCATACACTGCACCCTGCCCTTGGGGCTACCTAGGGCCTACCTTAGGGGTGTCTTACATGTAAGAAAAGGGAAGGTTTAGGCCTGGCAAGTGGGTACACTTGCCATGTCGAATTTACAGTTAAAACTGCACACACATACACTGCAATGGCAGGTCTGAGACATGATTACAGAGTTACTTATGTGGGTGGCACAACCAGTGCTGCAGGCCCACTAGTAGCATTTGATGTACAGGCTCTGGCACCTCTGGTGCACTTTACTAGGGACTCACCAGTAAACCAAATATGCCAATCATGGATAAACCAATTACATACAATTTACACAGAGAGCATATGCACTTTAGCACTGGTTAGCAGTGGTAAAGTGCTCAGAGTTCAAAAGCCAACAGCAGCAGGTCAGAAAAAATAGGAGGCAGGAGGCAAAAAGACTGGGGATGACCCTGCAAAAAGGGCCATTTCCAACACCCCCCTACCAAATGTAATAAATAGTTGGGTGCAGGGGCTTTCAGTCAGGTATTGTGAGGTGTCTGTCGGATTTCACTTGGGATTTTTAAATACGGAGAATAAAAAAAACACACACATGTGCGTTTGCACATACAGACACAGTCATAACTCTGTCTTTGTTTTGAAGCTCTTATAACATGGTTATTTTTCTAAATTCTGTGGGCCTCATTTACAACAAACTGGTGCATTGATCACGATGCGCTTGTTTGCTTGTGCTGGAACGCTTCCTTGCATAATTTAAACCTGATGCAGGTATAATGCGGCGCAAGGGTTTACAAATTGGTGCAATGGTACCATTGTGCCAGTTTGAAAATATTGCATGGGGTGGGGGACTGCTCTACTATAGCGTAAAGGCGCAAGGAGTTTGTAAATGAGCCCCTGTGTTTAAAGAACATCTCACAATCCCCCTCCCCAGTCTTTCCGACCAACCTACGCCCCTGATGGTGCCTGGAGGGTGCACTCTTAAAGTTATCACGAAGTGCCTTGTAAAGGTTTCAGATTTTATTTTAAATGTGCAAAATAGCAACTGACATTATTTTACATTTCCAGGGGCGTTCTCTCTTCCTGTTCGGCTCAAACACAACCCACCATATTTTAAACTTTCGTCCACACCGCTCAGCCGATAGCAGATCTGCCTGGCCTCCGGGCTGAGTGGAAGTGCTGGGAGGCTCTTGTCAGCAATGCCATGGATAGTCAGAGCCCTTGCAGCGTGTGCTATCAGCTCTTGGCGACAATAGCGTAGCAAAGTGTATTATGCATGGGCATTACTCCACAGTAGGCACCGGGTAAGTATAAAATCGAAAGTTTTAAAAGGACTTTCAAAATCATAGGAAAGGAACATAAGCATGGAAAAAGTCGTTCATGCAAGAGCTCTGTGAATTAGGCTATAAGTATAAAGTGAGAATTCTTTCCAACTTCCAGCAAACAGAAACTATCATGTCAAGGAAGCCAGCGGTGTTTATTTACATGGTGGGGCCCTTGATGAAACAGTATTTTTATTAATATAAGGTTTTAGTAAGCTCAGCAAATGGACCACGTTTATTTCTATTTTTCTTGTCGGCGATAACATTTCCAGCAGAAATGACATACAGAAGAAAAATAAGGGTTTATTGCATAATAATTGTAGTGTATTGCTTTGACTTTGAGGGGCATATTTATGAGCTCCTTGTGCCATCATTGCATCACTTTTTGTTATTCAGCAGCGCAGCAAACCTTGAAACCACATCTATGAGGCCACCCAAAGCCACTTTGCGTGGCTTTGAATGGCCTCATAGACATGGAGTAAGGCAAGGCAGCGCAAATCACCATGCTGCCTTACTCTGCACCCGGGAGGCGTTCCATGGGTGTTGAGGTGGGTTTTCCCATGCAACACTCATGGATTTTGATGCATCCTTAGAGTTACAAGACTTTGTTAAACTGGGTATGCGCCAAAACCTTATGCCTCTCCAGGGAGACGCAACGAGGATAAACATCTTCATTTCTCCATGTTTTTCCTCTTTCTATTTGTGTTGCAGAATGCAGCACACATAGAAAGAGGAAAAAGCTTCCCAGTAGTGCCCCTTCCTGCACTAAAACAATGCTGCAGGCAACAATGCTACTTGGATCTAGGCAGCCAATTGTGTGCCTGCGCAAGGGCAGAGGACAGGAATGCGACGTATGCTAAAGATACAGTGCATTCCTGCCCTTTTGCTGGGGCAGTGCCAAGTCCCCAAAGATATGCCCTGGTTGTCTGATGTGGGATAAGATATTTACTGCATCTGATAACCAGTCAAAGTAGGGTTCAAAATTTATCGGGTGCAATTAATGGCACGTATTCTAAGTTTTATCCAAAACAAAAAACATAACCTGAAAGTTGGTTCTTAGCGTGCCAAATTTTGTATGTTCCACTATATGCACTGGGGTTTTTTCCCCTCATAAGTTCCACAGGTTTAACATGAAATGTATCTGGGGTGGTGAACTTAGCAGCACCCTGTAAACACCAGATGCTGTTAACCTCACACAATTAGTAATTGGGTAAAAATCCTGAGTCATGTTTGAAACAGAAATTGAGGTCTTGTTACATCTCCAAAGACCCAAAGTCTTTCTAGATTACTATATGGTCCCCACCACTGCAACCCACAGCCACATGATATCAATGCTTGGCCTTAGTGCCATCTCCGGAGATCAGGAGGCAAAGTGTAACTAATGATCCTCACTAAGCCAAAATTGTAAATATATGTACTTTTACGTTTGTTTTCTTATATAACATAGCAAAGGATCTGGATTATTGTTTGTATTAACTGTTTACTGTACAACAGCTCATTTACATTACCCCAACCACTCCCACTTTGGCTTATGCTAACCACTTTTGAGCCCACCACATTTTAATATCCTATGCAGATTATGAAAATGCAGATGGAAGAAGTGAGCTGCTCATCTTTTTGATTGTTATAAGAAGAAAGAGAATATGCCTTTTTTAATTGCACACACAAATGAAAAAATGAAGTTAGCTTTACTTAATTATAAAATATTTAATAGCTTTAATGCATATTTTATAATTAAATAATAAATGTGCATTATTTTATATATTTTTATCATTAGTTTATATTTATTTATATTTTAACTGTTTTAAATCATTTAATTCATTGTGACATTATTTCTTATAGGTTTTTTTTTATTAAGTCCATACCTTCATTATTTTCTGTGGGAGGTTGTTGCAGTCCTGGTGGTTGCCTAAATGTAACACTGGACTTAATACAAAAATGTAAGTTACTACAAAAGTGCAGTTTATGAATTCAGAAAATTAGTAAACTTACTCAAAAGTGTAAACTTACTCATAAGAGTGTTTGTGAATCAGGCCCAATGCTTTTACATTAGTAATCCCCAAAATCAGACAGGAGACTGTTCAGGATGTAAAGTGGTACAAAGATCAAGTCATTAATGTTGAGTCATGAAAAAACCTATGTAGTAGAAGCCACGTCACACACCATGTCACATCGCTGAATTAGTCTTTGTTCCCTAGGGCCTGTGCATCGCAGAGCATAATTGTAATTGTTGCCATTGCCTTAGGGTACAGAGCCCTCCTCAGAAAAAGTAGGATCATAGGCATACCCTTGAAGGTGTTCCACATATATGTAGGCAGCTGAAAGGACTCATAGGAAAGGAGGAGATAGGGTTTACCACTAGGTTTGAACTAGCTAACTTCCTTCCCATTTTTCCTCTCCACAATGCCGCACGGAACCCAGGCAATGAGTACTGGCACTCAATTTCTACATCGAAGGTGTTTGCCAGGCTTCTGCTGTGGCCTGCGTGAGAGCGAGAACCTTGATATTGGAACGGTTCTGCCTCCCGCTTCCAAGGCTTATGTAGGCTGTTAATGTTCTTTTAACTTTTTTACACTTTGCAATGCTTATGTTTGATTATCAAGGATAAACACCTATGCCTCATGCACCCTATTGTCTTTATTTAGACCAGTCCAGCTTTGATAGCACCACTCCCATCTGGAGGGGGGGGGGGGGTTGCCTGTGTTCTAACTCTCCACATGGACTGCTTTTGAAAAAAGGAGCAATGATCAGTAGAACTCTTACACCAAAGCAAAAACGTCCACTGTATTTGATATTAATAACATTTACAATAGAAAAAAGAAAGTGCAAAGGGTCGCCGACTGCAAGCCAGATGTAATAATTGCTACTGCTGGTTACTCCCAATTGTCTTTCATGGTTGGCAAGTAGGGTGCACTGCCCCGTTGTTGATCAAACTATATTCACGTGACATTACATTAATGCCAACCGTATTCTGAGGCTCTGTTTGCTTATATCAAACTGAACCTTTAACTTGATGGGTATTTTCCATGGCTTTCACTGAGGATGCGCAGTCTATCAGGTGTCACATTTAATATACTATGGTCACTATTCTCAGTCAGGCAGAGTGGGAGTATTGTATGGAATTTTGCTCTCTGACTCACATTGGGCAGGTTGTTCCACACCCATTTTTCAGAGTCGGAAAGGACCCTAACTGATTTATGCACCGAGACATCCTAGTTGCAACAATTGAAGGAAGCTTTGGCTGCAACAGCAACCAAGTCTCATTTCCCAAGTATGTTTTAAACAGAAAAAAATCCCTTTCCTTCTCCAACTCCCCTCACCCCCTCCTGCACCTCCTACCCACAGGTTCCTGCATACTTTTACCACCTGCTTAATTTGGTGGTAAATGTATGCTTTATAACTCAATTGAATTAGAACTTTCATGTGGTTTTATTACCGGTAAAATTGGTCCCATACAGTAATACCCCATACCAGATCTTTATATTTGTATATGCATGGTACTGGTGTGGATTTACCACACAGTAACAGTAAAATGGCATGCAATGTTACTATTACCCGAGAGCAGTGCAATTTGTAATCAGGCTTCTAGTGGTGCACCTAGTGTGTTTGCTTTATACAGTACACTTGATTCAATTAATCACGTTTTCAATTGTCCTAACACTGTTATAGCAAGGACACCTCCACTCATTCAGGCCAGGATGAGCAATATATTGGCTTGTATATTTACCTGTTTACACACACTGTGGTGTGTAAGGAGATCACCGAGAGATTAAGAATGTATTTAGAAAAGGTGTTGCCTCTCGCACCTAGCCACAAGGGAACAATCCCCTTTAGGGGCCAACATTACATTTGAGGTCTTGGCGTCGCATTAATTTCTGACAAACCCGACAGGGGAAGAAGACAGATTTCTGAGAAAAATCAACAAGGGGCCAATGAGTTTAAGGCACACCTCCCTCATGGACAATTTTAAGAAGTGACTAATAAGTATTGGTTTATTTATATTGAGCACTTGCCAAAATGTGAACCTCGTAAGGCAAGCATCCATAGATGGAGCAGTTGCATGGTGTGGGGATAGCCCATTGACAGTGTACCAAATCGTGTCTTCAACAAAAATACGGATTAAAAAGTTGTGGAATAATGACAGCTGATGATCAAAGTCATAATTTCACAAGCTAGTTCATTGGTTTGTATTTTACATAATATTATTCACTTTAAAAATAGATAGCTGGTGCACAAGGCTTGTCTTTGTCATTAACCGCTGAGAGATGGCAACTGTTCCCCTTTCCTTGTGTAGCTGTCACTTTTTCAAAATTACCATCCGTAACTGAAACGACTAATGCCATCTTCACAGGGCTGAATGAGGAACCAAAGCAGATCTTGCAAAAGTGCTCAAACTGGCTTCAGTCCGTCCCTTCCTATCCTACGTCTAGCTCTCTTTTCTTCCATCCATTCTCTCTTTCCTTTTCTCCTCACGCTCTTCTCCATCACCGAGCTCTCGCTCTCCCCATCCCTCGCCTTCTCTTTTGTAGCCCTCTGTGCTTGTTACAAATCATCTCGAGGATCTGGGGAAAGTGACAGAGGCCCCAGCAGCTCCCTGGGCTTCTAAAAACCGGCGTCCAATGTCTCGAACCCACAGAGGAAATGCCTTGTGGAATAAAAGCCCGTCCGGGCCCGCAACTTCATTATTTACAAGACTAACACACCTGGGGCCAGATGTAGCAAGCAGTTTTGCCCATTTTGTGTCTATGGGAAAATGTGTTCGTACATATGGCCCCTGCTAACTAATATATATATTAGTAGGGCAGCCATGTTTTATTTTCAAGCCGATTATATTATTCTTGTAGTATGCTTAACTATCCTACAATGCACTTAAGCATTTATGCCACCTATTACTGAGCATAGGTGAGGAATGCAAAGTATCACGTGATCTCTGGAGGTGAAATCTGCAGGAGGAGCTAAGCATTATTCATCTGGCTTTAGGGTAAGATCATGAGAGGAGGAATATGGAGAAAATGTTTAATGCAAAAACTGCTTCTAATTGAAATTATAGGTATAGAGCTCTGAAACTGCCTGTTCTTAGGGATGAAAATACCTTTGCCAGGCTCTTTGGAGTGCCCACCTCAGGCATGGAACGAATAAGCAAAGCTTTCTCCTGGCTTACTAACCCCATTGCCCACCCTTGCCATGTAGAGGTGGCCTTCAGTCTTAGTAATCATATCACACCACTCGCGTGGTAATAGCAAAACCTTTTCCATAAAAAAAACAGCTGGTATGAAGAAGAACATAGCTGTTTTCAAAATGGCTCATTGGTTCTTTTGTATAGCCAATGCTTGAAAAAGATGACAGCTAATACAAAATGGCCACGTCAGATCATCGCTGATAGTTATATCGAAGACCACAGATATGCTTCGACCTTGCTGGGCATCCATGGTGAGGTGACAGGGCGAGCTTAGGATCCATATCTACAAATATATGTGCTATTTAGGATGACTCAATAAAGAGATCGTCAACACTTAATGAATCAACATAAACTGTTGGTAATTATACGCCTTGTTACGCAGCTTGACAACATGCTTCACGAATGAAAATGAACCAGTCACATTTGCATTCATAATAGGAGACTGAGCCTCACTTAAGCTTTAAATACTTTCAGTCTTCAGAGCAATTAGCAAGGGTAATATTCAGGTTTGCTTGGGGTTATGCCACGACCGTCACCATCAATAGGAAATTATGTATTTTACTTCAATTAATACAATTATTTTAGCGGCTGTGTTTCGCAGAATAATGCTAGACAGTGACGCAGAATACAAACATACTGGATTTTTCATCAGTATAACCAGGAGGAGGATCGAACCCCCTTTCCTCACCAATGGTCCTTTATATTCCTGTTGAGAAATAGGTTTCACATTTTGAAGATTCATCTTGCTAAATCATGGCAGCACTTACTGCTCAGAAGTATTTGATAGCTGCAGAGTTATTTTTCATTAAAAACTAATTACAACACAGCCTCGGTAGAATATTTTTGTAAACGTGATGTTTCATTTTTGTATTTGTTACGGAAATATGGCTTCAAAAATATTTGATCCCTTTACAGAGAGCAGTAATACATTTACGCTTGAATTACGAGAGAATAATTATTTGTTACTGCACGAGCAAATAACCTGACTCGCCTTTTAAGGCATGGGCAAAGTGGGCAATTACCCAGGGCACCTACCTACTTTGAAAGGCCTGTCCTGTAAATGTTCAAAAGCAGTGCTATAATTCTCACTCTTGCATCAGTTCCTGCTGTGATGTAGGATTTATTTGTTATTGTGAATATCCAGCAAATAAAACTCCAACTTCAAGCGCTATGTGCATATTTTAGTCTAATACTAAGAACTAGTTCCGTAAAAATCCACCCAGTTGCACTTACTGTGTATTTTCTCCAGTGAACTATTATGGCACTTTAATCCTCCTTTTTTCAGTGAATTTCTGTTTTTTTTTTAACATAAACCAAGATATTATTATCAAACCTAACTACAATGTCACTTTATCCTTCGTTTATTCCAGTGAATTTCTGTTTTTTTATCATATTTAAAGTTGAGCATATGCCTAACCCTCTATGCCAAGCTGTGGCCAATCCCGCCTTTGGCTGTGCATAGCAGGGGGTTGGGCACAGGACTTAGCCTCCCGCTAGGCCTGGCACCCATCCCTTTGTGGACGTCCAACACTCTACTGTGCACCGCCACAGGCTGTGTTCATCAAGGTTTTGAGCATGGGCCTTAACTTTAACAATAGTCAGAGTTACCTCCCCTCCACCAAAGGAAAAAAGTAGCTGATTAGATGAGAAGGATGTGGGTCCTTCTCAAGTAATAAGTCTGCAACTTTCTGTCTACTGGAAACCTATTACTCGGGGGGCTGTTAAACTAGCCCTCAGGCGAGTAAAAGGAAGACATCCTATAATCATTTTCCAACCACTGTTTTTGCTTATAAAAAGGAAAACTACTTTATCACACACATTAATCAAAACTGTTCATTTATATACAACTACATACAAGCAGTCAAGTATAAATAGATATGGTGACACCCTCATAAGCATCCTTACCCCTATCGAGCTCTGAACTTTAAGACCATTATAGCCCCCCACCACATATGCACAACATAAAGGGGTTTTGTTATCAAAGAGAAGGGCTACGGGTTTTGTCAGGATGTCAACCCTTTCATAAAAGCAGAAATATATCATAAACAGACCAATGCAACACCATTACAGCTTCTAGGAATGGTACCACCTTGCAATGACATGTAACGAGTCACTTAATATTGTGATAATGATGCACTTCTATGGGTTTTACTAATACATAAAATAGGGTCAAAAAAGCATTAAGATTTCAAACAAATAGAAGTAAACATATTTTCTTTAATTTCAACATGCTGTAATCATAGGCATCAAATCTACTAATTGAAGTCACCCATGCAAATGCAAAATTCTAGGAGTAATTAAAATGGTGTGAAAACTCTCCTTTTAATCCCATATGAAACTTGAGGGTGCCTAAAAGAACAACTTTAGAAGACTGTTCTGTGGGGTCTGTCTTACTCCTGGCAGCCCCACAAACATTTATAGTTTCATTGGTGGACTAATAACCTCTGTGAGGCACCACAAGCAGAATAGGCACATTTTAAAATTCCCTTAAAGGTCATATAGGGCACACTACTTAATACTAAGCAATTAAGCAAGTGAAAATACCTGTGGCGACACCATTCTACTAGTCCATCTCCATAGTGAGCCCTTAACCTGAAGGCCATGATGCCCACCATATATACTGGACACATTTTTAGATTTTTAAAGGGGTGCAGGTATGTAAAGACATGCCTATAGGCTTTGACAGTGTATCACAATATTTGTAAAAACAAAAATAGATCTTAACTGATCAAGGCAACATCATTATACCTACTAGGAATGGCACCACCTTACAGTGACATTGTATACATACATACATACAGATATTCACTTTTAAATTGGTGATAATAAAAAACATTAAAACATTCTTATGACTTCCATCAAAAGATATAAAGTATTATCGTCTTTAGCTCATATTTTATAACATGGCAAGCACGGCTTTTGGACCCGCCAAGTAAGTAAGAGCCTCTGAGCATAGCTAAATATATATATCTATATATATATATATATATATATATATATATATATATATATATATATATATAGATATATATATTTATTTTCAATGAAAAAAGCAAAAGTTAAGCCTTTATATAGTTAGGAAATTTATATTTATTCTTCCTGTACAAACCAAACTTGAAATACACAAACGTTAGAAATTCGACAGTTATCGTGTTACAGTTACATCTTAAATTTATAATTCACACATCACCTTTAAATTAATCGAACTTTATTCTTTAGCTACATATGAAAGTTAAACTACAGAAAATGTACATTTCTAACCTTATACTTCTACCTTAAATTTATCATTTAAACAACACCTTCAAATTATTGCAAATCATGCAACTCCTTACAGTGCATTCAACTCTGTACAAACACTACATTAAGTATAGCTCACACCTTCTTCATGCACTGCATATAACGTTTTATATGATCTCCCTTATGCCATGTAAAATAATAGTATTTACAAGAACAGTTAGGACACTACAAATCAAATATTTTTGTGAGAACTAGAGTGATGGGATTTCTCTACAATGCTTACAACAGTTTGGGTGAATTAAACCCTCAATGATTGTAAACACCTCCATCCTTTAAGATAATATCCACCGAGTGGTCTCTGTTACCAACGATCATAGGAATGCATTTATTTGGTGTGCAAATAGGTGTGACTCTTGGATGCAACTTCTTTTCCCCCAAACTGTATAACTACTGCTACCAGCCGAGACCTATTGTAAAAGAGTAAAGAAGGTCTCCTTCCTGCAACTGTAGAATTTATTGGCCAATTTATTATCACTCTTGTTTCTGGGTACACCCAGGGTGTTCTTAGAAAACATTAAAATTGATTTTTGATTGTTCTTTTTGGATTAGAGGCTTCTGAAACTGAGGTCCAATGGAAAAAAATACAGAAGAAGGTCAGAGATAAGGAATGGTGGGATGGGTAGGTGGTGTAATACATTTTTAACTTTCATTCTCACTTCAAACATCATATGATGAAACATCCGGTGATGTAGCAGGGCAATGGTAACTTCACCTACTTACATGGTGATGATGATTTTCTGCCACAACTAATGAGAATATGGAAATTTATAGGGAACACATTGGACATGATGGTGATGCTGGTATACTGCAGCGATGCCCCACCAATGACACATTTAAATATTTAGAAATTTGTTGTTAAGTATTCTTCTGTTTTCTCTCTACAGGTGAAATTTGGAAACTATGCCTTTGTCTGGGATGCAGCAGTACTGGAGTACGTGGCCCTGAATGACCCTGACTGCTCCTTTTACACCATTGGGAATACCATAGCAGACAGGGGATATGGGATTGCGTTGCAGCATGGTAGCCCATACAGAGACATTTTCTCACAAAGGTAAGAAGGAGGACAGATGTGTATGTTGAAAAAGTATCCTAATATAAGTCTGGCTTTGTATTACATATCAATTTGATTTCAATCTCCATATTTTCTGGGTAATTTGAGACACTACATTAGATTTGAACAATAAAAATACTAATGCGATAAATGTGTGCTACTTCCTTTTAAATATGAAACTTCACAGATAAGCAGTAAATCTCATTCTGGATGTAGTTAATGAGGGTGTTTCACTGACCAGACCACAACATAAATGCTTAATTTAGAGCTCACATACTTTAATTCAGGAATGCAAACTCATTTTTGGTTTTCACAAAATGTGAATTTTTACAAACACATATATGATCACCTAACATTGACCTTTTATAATCTCCTTTTATCTGTGAATAAATATGTTCACAGGATTGGGTTGTGCATACCTACCTAACTACCATACCTGGGTGCATACCTACCTAACTAAGTGGAATTAATATCAGACACACCTGAGCCCCATTTAGATCCATTATTTTATTGCCCACTGTACCTCAACAGATATTCATATCAGACGTCATTCTGCTCAAATGGCAAAAGTCCAACCCAAGACCCCAGGAACTCAAGCATCCCTACAATGATCTCAGTCTGTTTGGAACTCATCACTGAGGTGTTGCTTGAATCAATTGCGTAGTGAACATATCTTTTCCTCCCAGTGTGCCACTTCAGACAATGACCAAATACACATGATCCTGCTCCAATTGGAACAGTGCGGAAGGAACCCCCACAGTGCATCTCAAAATGACCAGACAAGATACCTTCTAGATAAGAATGCAAACAATACAAGGCAGGTCCTGTCATATTTCACCTTATCATTAAGGGGCTTCTTCAGTCCAGAGTCACAACCAGCACGGGAAACCGGGCTTGGCTCATCTGCCACTCTTAGGTGATCTCATTTTGAAAAGCAGAACAATCATAGGTGGAAATTTGAATTAATCTCAGCTACTGGTAATTACTAGTGAATGCATTCTAGTCCATAATTTGTAGCCCATTATGTTACTCCAGACAGAGAACAGCAATAAGCAAATTTGACTTGCTCGTGCTTCAATAGGAACAGTCTAACTTGAAGCACCAGGCCAGTGCCCCTCTTGTTCAGAGGACAAAAAAACCCTATTCTATTTGGGTCTCTTGAATGAAGTGCTACTTGTGTCCAATTACACAGTGAGCACATGATGAATGACTTGCCTTTTCAATCACAGTCACTGTCTCTTGCTTAAATACCAAAAGTGATATCCGGATTTGCTTGGATTGCTTTTAGCCACTGATAATTACTAGGAACAACAATTCAGTCCATAGTGTTTTGCTGGTGCTGCCACCCTTTGATGGAGACCAGCCAAATGCAAATCAGATTTGGTCTTGCTCCATTAGGTGCAGTCCAGCCCAAACCCTCACAGTCCAGCCGTAAACAATTGACCATGTTTGCTTCAGACAAACATTATGAATCTAAGAGTACACTGTTCCTATCTAGATAGTTTATTAGAGTGAACAAAAATCTACAGGAGCAAGAACCCTCATGCATCGCAATGGATGACTGGCTTCATCATTGGGACAGCTCCTCGTTAGGCTAGTACTGCAATGCCTAACGGGCTCCCCCCATGGGGGAGCTCTTAACCGGGGTGCTCAAAATAGTCGCACATCCAAAAGCATTTGTTTAGACTGGGTGCCCAATTCGAAGAACCCAAATGTAAATGGAGTGAATAGAACAAATTAAAATTGGTTCATCATCAACAAATATCACTCATAATTTAATCAGTTTTATGTGATGAAGACCAAGATTAAAAACAAGGCAGAGAGTCGAGGGTGATGAATGATGTTCACCCACTCTCAAAAAAACGAGGATAGACACTATACGGTATCACTCTATAGCAGGTCTACATGTTTCGCGTCGGAGTGGTCCAGCCGGATCCTATGACGCTTCTTCAGGACCAAAAGGAAATCTACTCCAAAATGCCAGAACTAATATTCAACAATGTCTAAGAATAAGTAGTCACTTACTTAGTTCTACTCGTACGAAAAAGTCACCCTAAGTAGATAAAACATAACCCATGATCAGATTGTGTCATTCAAAATGCAAGGTTAGTGCATATGTGAAGTTAGTATAGATTACAGTGTCTCACACTAGTGAAAAAATCTAAAAAAGGCAGCTTACCATCCCCAATTTCAGGATAGTGCTTAAAGGATCAAGGTCAGGAAAAGGAACTAATATTCTGTTGATGCATAATCAAGAGAGGTTAGAATAACAAGGAGTTCACAAACATCCTTGGCTCACAGATCGCCAAATCAAGTCACTGCTAAGCATGGAAACCGTTATCATTATTAATATGGCATTAATGTCAGCAAAGAGAACCATAATTCATAGAAGAATGTCATGAGTGAGTGTTGATGGAGGAATCAGTAATCATCTCAAAACTTCAGTCATAATTTTATGGTTAAAAGGATTTGTCGTAAGTGATTGCTTTTGAAACCTCTTGCCATCGATCTGGTATCGGTCAATAGTACCAAGGTTAGAGCCAATGTAGGACTGAAGATTATCTAGTCTTACATATAATCAACGTTCAGAGAGAGTGGATAAATGTTATGACACTCATACGAGTCAACTATGTGATTTATAAAGGGAAATTGAACATTCATAAGTGAATGCTCGTAGTATGTCGCTGGTTAACTGAGTCAATACGCATTGTTGCAAAGTGAAAAAAATCGGCAAAAGAAAAACGGAAAAAAGGTGGGGATAGACGAGAAAGAGGCACAGGAAAAGACTTACTTCTCATTCCTTGGCAGTAGGCTGATTAACCTACCCTCGAGACCCGTGTCCTTATCGAACAGAGGTCCAACGTTCTGCCGAGGTTTTTGACGAGGAAACCCGATATGCGAACCCGGAAATAGTTGCTGGTTCGCATCTAGTAAAAAGGGAAAACGGACTACAGCCCGTAGTTTTAAGGAGGATAATGGCCTGAATAAGGGACTACAGATACGGAGTCGTTTTATTGAGCCTGGAGTTGAAAATGTACAATACAGAAGATCGAAAATATCCTATTAGGTGAAAAAAGTGGGCGTACATAAAACTGGAAAAGCACACGATATATATAACGCAATTATACATGTGTGTGTATAAGGATGTTATTAACAGGACTAGCAAGACATGGTAAATGTAAAAACCCCCACGGAGACATACAGGTATTTGCCTAATACAGGGAAAACGCAAAAAATAAAAATAGAGAAAAAAATAAAAAGAATTACTGTCAGCTAATGATTGTTATCGATACTAGATCAGAATCATACGAGGTTATATGAGGAATACTCGATGTATTATTCATTAAACAAAGGGGGGAGAAAGAGTTATGATCAGAGGGCAGTCCAAGGTATATCATCATTTAATCCCTGTGACGCTGTCCCTAATTTAAAAATCCATCGCTGTTCTATTCTAAAAAGTGAGTTAGAACCGTTAGGGAGATTTTTAGGGGCTTCAAGGACCACCCATCGAAGTTCATCTGGCGTATGGGGAACATCCAAAAAATGGGCACATAGTTTTGTAGTTACTCTCTGGCATCTAATGTTACTTCTGTGCTCATTTATCTGTATTTTCACTGGTCGAGTTGTCATTCCTACATAACGTAAGCCACAAGGGCATGTGACCATATAGATACAGTTCTTGGAGTTACAGTTGGTGTGTCTTTTTAGAGACCATTTGCCAATAGGGTCAAGGTCAAGTGATGTCATTTTACTTGTTAGCGAGCACACGTTACAATTGCCACAAGGGAAGTGACCCTCAACAGGTGGAAGGTCCCATAGTGTTTTTTGTAACGGGACATCATGTTTTTGTGGACGTGTGTGGATCACTATATCTTTAATATTCGAAGTGCGCTTAAAGGCGAAGATGGGTTTTGGTATAACAGAACCTCCACTCTCTAAAATAGACCACCGTTTGTTGAGCACTTTTTTAATGGTATTAGACAGTGGAGTGAATGTGGTGACACAGGTTATACGTGTCTGCGGAGTCCTTATATTTTTTTCAAGTAGACTTTCCCTGTGATTATTTCTCGCTCTCTTGCGGGCGGCGTTTACGTCTTAGCTGGATAGTGTCGAGCATAAAGTTTAGTTTGAAGAATGTCAGCCTGTCTATCATATTCATGAGTAGAACTGCAATTGCGCCTTAGTCGTAAGAATTGACCCACTGGTAAATTTTCTCTTAGAGCTTTAGGGTGATGGCTTTCATATAGAAGAAGACTGTTTCGATCTGTTGGTTTGTGGTAGGTCCTAGTACTCAGAAAACCATTGTCAATAGTAATCATCAAATCCAAAAAAGGTAGTTGGGTAGTGGATACTGAAGCAGTAAACTTTAGAAATGGATCAAGGGAATTAATCCAAGTTATAAATTCCTCAGTTAATGTTAACGGGCCTTGCCAGATGATTAAAATATCATCTATGTAGCGTTTCCAAAGATTTATGTGATTATCAAAGGGATTTGTTGATGTTAAAATGTATTTTCTTTCGAAATCATACATATATAAACATGCTAAACTAGGGGCAAAAGTGCTTCCCATCGAAGTCCCTGTAATCTGGTGAAAAAACTGTTGTTCGAACTCAAAAAAGTTCTCCGTCAGAGCTAAGGTGGCAAGTTGCATTATAAAAGGTATCGGTGTTGAAAAATCAGTAGAGTCATCCAAAAGTGCTGTCTCAACCACCCTCAGAGTGTCTTCTTGGGGAATGTTAGTGTAAAGTGCTTCCACGTCTAGGGTAATGATCCCCTTTACTTCTCCAGTCAATTTATGGAGTCAATTAAGTTTAGGACATCCTTTGTGTCTTGTAGATAGGTGGAGGAAGATCTCACAAGTGGCTGTAAAAAATGATCGCAGAAGATAGACAGTGGTTCTAGGACTGATCCAATACCCGATACAATGGGTCGTCCTGGAGGTGGTTGAATTCCCTTGTGGATTTTGGGTAAGCAGTAAAAGTAAGGTGTTCTCGGGTGTTCTGTATCAAGGAATTCTGCTTCTTTTGAAGTGATCCATGAATTGCTCATAGCTTCTTCCAAAAGATTTCTAATCTGTTTTTGGAGTCTCTCAGTAGGATCTTGAGTTATCTTTGTGTAATATGTGTTGTCGCTCAAGAGGCGTAAACACTCACGTCTATAATCCACTGAATCCATTATTACAATTGCTCCACCTTTATCTGCTTGTTTAATCACTATGTCAGAGTTAGTAGCTAGCTGTTGTAGTGCCTGTTTTTCTCGTTGAGGAATATTCACATACGAGTTTTTTGGACATAAACAAGAGACATCTGCTAGTACTGCCTTTTCAAATGTGAGTACTTCAGTTGGCATCATCGTTGTGGGAGGTAGAAAAGTGGAAGGTTTTTTAAGGCCCGAATCACCCCTTGGTTCAACTGGTTTATCTTTAAAGAACACATGGAGGCGAATCTTTCGAAAAAATTGAGCTAGTTCAATGTGAAGTCGGAAAAAATCCTCATTGGGAGTGGGTACAAAGCCAAGTCCCCTATTCAAGACATTAGTCTCATCAACTGAGAGGATTTTGTGTGACAAGTTAACCACTAAGTTCTGGGTGTGGGATTCCTTGTGTGGCTCCTTGTCACCATCTGTGGTTCTTCCTTGGACCATTGAACAGATCTGCCTCTTCCTCTTCTTCTGCCTCTGCCCCGGCCGCGGCCTAAAAAAGGCTCGAACTGCATCATGGGACGGGGTTGGAAGAATGGATAAGGTGGTTGCCAAGGTATTGGTTGATTAATAGGGTAAGGAGGATAATTATAGAATGGTTGTGGTCTGCTCTCATCGGTACTCCACCCATCTGACGATGAACCGCTGCTATACTGGCGTGGTTTTCTATATGGGGTGGTTGATTCATCGGAAGAGCGTGACTGATTATCAACGTCATAATCCTCCTTAATATAAGGATAAGCCTTCTCCCTGCTGAACTTTACTATGTCTTTCTGGAGTTTTGTTATCTTCTGCTGAGTTAGAAACTCTTTTGTCTCGTTTAGTTCAGCATTGATTTCTGTAAGATGACATTTAAAGGCTGTCAAAGTAATAGTCGTTTTTATAGTATTTTCCATGGCGGCTATTTGAATGTTGATGGAATCGGCTAAGCGTTTGGAAGTGTTGATGATAAGTATCAGCCAATCTCTGGTGCACTTCCATGCAATTTGTGCCCAGTCTTTTCTAAATGCCAGATCTTGTAGGAAAATTCTAGGTATATTGGCCACTAGTAAACCGTTAGGTGCTATATTTGCTCGTAAGTATTCGGTCATGATGGTGCCATGCATGACTGTCTTGATTAATTTGCGTTTTAGAGTGGAAAGTTTGTTCCATTCTTCCTTAAGGCTTCCTGATGGACTTGATCCTTCGTTACCAAGAATAGAAGGTGCTTGTAATATAGCTGATACCATTTCATCATCATAACTTAAGCCCTGGAAGTCTTCCATGATTATGAAGTACGACTGGGTCAACACGTAAGAATTACGTTTCAGTATAGATAGCTAAAAGGTCCCACAGTATAGCTACTGTACATACAACGGATAAATAGAAGAGGGACCGGGAGATTACAGGTCCAGTGTACAGCCTCCCAATGTAAACGTTATGAATCTAAGAGTACACTGTTCCTATCTAGATAGTTTATTAGAGTGAACAAAAATCTACAGGAGCAGATTGTCTGCTTCAGACAAACAACCAGTTTCAGCCTTGCTTGATCTCATCAGTTAGGTACAGTTGGAGCCAATGGCACAGTAAGCATGGACCCATGTCTGCACGTACCTAATGCTCACTTAGAAGACAAAAATGGGTGGTGAAATGATGGAATTAATCTCTGTCATTGATAATTTGTTGGCGATGCATTCCAGTCCCTGACTTTTTGCTTACTATGCCACCCAAGAGAGACTAGCTGTATGCAAATCAGCATTGATCATCCTCTAGCAAGAACAGCCCTGCTCAAACTGCCAGGTCAGATCCCCTCTAAGTAGGAACACAAGCAAACCCAGACCTATGTCAGCCTATTTGGGCCTCATCGATGAGGTATAGCTTGAGTCCAGTGACACTGTGAATACCCCCAGTCTTGATAAACTGTAGATATTTACTTGAAGTGAGAAAACACACATATGTTGCTTCTAAATACAACTAGACACACTCATAAATGTTTCCCTGACAAAGCCTTTTCTCCTTTCTAATTGTTAGTGCCCAATTGCAACGGTGATTTTAAGATCTTCATCATTATTGCAGGAATTGATTCATTTAATTATAAAACATTGCTGCAATTACACATAATATCAATAGCAATGAATGACCCAATTAGCAACTGTAAATTAATCTCATCTTGTGAGGCCCAGTACAAATGTGATTACATCCTTGCATTAAAACTTCTCCACTTGTTAATTCAAATTCAAAGAGTGTAGAGTTTCAGTGGCTAAGAGAAATATTATTCTTTATAATCTCTAATCTGATATTACTGATTAAGGTAAAAAGTGGAAGAGAACCTATACTGTAGCAGATTTACAAATTCCTATGGTTTCCAGTTCTTGTTGGATTTTGTGGGATATCTACTTCCACTTGATCATAGGCAGAAACATAATTCAGTTTGTGTAGCAGGCTGAGAATGAAAAACCCTTTAATTGTAATCAACTTAAAAGAGGGTTCTGAATTCTTCCAAGAATCTTCTCTTAGTTCAATTCTAAAAATAGCCTTGGAGTGAGTTTACATTTTGAAATCAAGTCCCCTAAGAGCATAGCATTGTAATTGCCTTGCAGATGAGCCATGTCTGTATTCAATTTAACAATGTCTATTAGTAAGGAACAAAGGTCCTGCTCAGTGGTATATTGACAGTAAATAAAGCAGATGGTATCTGCATAGTCCAGATGAAAAAGGAATCTGGCACTCATTGCAAGTTGGACAGATTAGGATGAAGATATTTTCCCTACATGATAATTACTCCATGTTGAGGTATTTGGCACGTGTTGTAATACTTCCTAATCTGAGGCTTCACTTGGAAAATGAAATATAAGATGCAAAATGTTCCATATGTTTTGCCTTTTTATAATCTTTTTTTCCTTGATAAATTTCATCAGGTTTGACCTGCTAGAATCGATCTAGGGTGAACTGCAAGAGTGTAATAATTATTACACCACACTTAATTCTGATCCCGTGGAAACTTTATTTTGCACAGGATTCGGAATTCAGCCCTCTGCTTGTTCGGAGGGACAATGTGAATAGTGTTGCCTTTATGGCACCTCTATTTGGGCAATGGTATCTCTCCTGCCAGATCCCCAGTTCTTGGAAAGGAAGTATTTTAATCCCACTTTATAAAAATTGATCAAATTAATTACAATATAAGTAAAGGCAAGTAGCTCTTTGGATGCAAGTTGGGAGCTATTTTGTAAGTCATTGTTAGAACATCTACTCTTTCTCAAGGTGCACTGTTCACCGTAGAGCAACCAGGGTTTCGAGGGAACCATTCTGTCTTTGATAACATAGCTACATTTCTTGTAAGTTTTTATAACTATGGCTGTTGTAAGTACCAACCCACTTATGCTGCTTTTATTGATTTTAGTACAGTGTTGGTTCATAAGCCATGGGTGAGAATGGATGTCCTCAGAATTCCGATACTGCTGATAGCACTCCATAGAGACACGTGAACTAAGATGCTAATGAGGGCAGACAAAGACCCCATACTGTGCATTGATACACACAATAGACCAAGCAAGTTTGCCTTTCGGCACCTTTATTTCTTTCTCTATAACCTTATGGTTTTTCTCAGATTTTTCAAGATGTTAGAAAATGTCCATCTCTATTTGGGAAGCGTCATCTGCACTCATTAATATTCATGGATGACAATAATATCTTAGGAATGACCCTGAATGGGCTTCAGATGAGACTTAATGCATTACACTGATCAGAGAGATGTCAACAGATTGTTTCATTTAATGGCATGCAGAATGGGAATACAATACCTGAAAATAAAGCTTTTATTTTTTTTAATTTAAAAATGGCAGTTATGTTACTCTCTTAAGGTTTAATGCAGATTTAGTGCCCTGTCTATGTCTGAAGCATTGTATGTTTATATCTGAATCAGAAACTGTCAAATTGATACAACCATACCGTTGGCTTTATAATGCCCATGCAATGAGCAGATTATTTCTTGTTTTAAGAAGTGGGAATATAATGCTGAGAATTAATGAGGGTAAGTGAATAAAAGGTCATAAAATATTATTTTGTTCTCTGTGTCATACAGGAAATTCAAGATTTAAATTGTGCTCTTTTCATGTGATAAATTGAAGCAAGGTTGTCTGTGTTCTCTTAGATATTTGTAAGGAAAAGAAACAGAAGATTGGTTAAGGATGCTGTTAATGACAACAAGAACCCGTCTAATGTCCCTGACAACAATCATGTGTTTACATTTTGAACAATCCTTTTAAGACTGGATTAATTTTTGATATAGCTGTCCTTTTTATTTGTATGTCATTTCATTTAATTCTATTGGAGTTTGTATGTGGAGATCCATGCTGAGATCATGAACAAATATATAAATACCCTAATAATGGGTGTTTGCAATGGTCTGACATGCATATTTCTGCCATGCATATTTCAGAGATTTATTTGCATCAAATACAGGAGAAAGGGTCTTATTACGACTTTGATGGTCCTGAGACAGTCAAGCTCACAGTGGCAGTTCGACAGCTGCAATCATGAATTTCCGACATCCAGATTATGATCCTGGTGGTCGGATGGCCAGGAGACTGCTGCCTCTCAGGGATTTGGCGTTGGCAGCAGTGAAAGTCGTGGTCCTCTGAATGTGAATGTATTTCCAGTCCACACTGTGTTAAGAAGTATTCAAACAAAACGTCTGTTGATATCATCCAGTGACTAGCCTAACACTCCTTCTTGAGCTGAAAAGTATCTCTTTTTATTCATGAGTTCTGCTTCGCAAGACATTTAGGGCCTAATTTAAATTTTGGCGGAGAGAAATACTCCATTGCAAATGTGACAGATATCCCGTCCGCCATATTACGATCCCATTACATCCTGTGGGGATCGTAATACAGCTGAAGGGATATCCGTCAAGTTTGTGACGATGTATTTTATCTGCCAAGATCTACATCAGGCTCTTAGCCACACTTCCATTCATAAAGTTGGAATTAGAAACAATGGTCTGGTAATTGGATTCATTGAACAGGAACAGGCAATTTTCTATTTCTGAGGCTGGCAAAGCAGTGATATTATCATTACGCTTGAACGCATTCAACTGGTTACACCTCAGTTGTCTCCTATTTCAAGACAATTTCCACCTGCGAGTTCAGCATTGTACTAGAATCCACATTCTGTTGAATGGGAAATTCAGAACCATGTTCACAAAATTATGGCCACTATTGTCACATTCGACTGACCATATTCCTTTTTACCAATATCCACTAGCATTCCACTGAGGCCGGCATGGATATTGGTAAAATGAATATGGTCTATTGAAGATGCCTCTATAGGTTTTCGCTAAAAGCCTGATATAGATTCTGAAGTCCGGAAACATGTAGCTAAATCTCTAGGACATATTCACCCTGAAGATCAAGCTTGGTCATGTAATAAGCAGTAACCGACACACCTCTTCATCTGTTATTTGCCAGTTCCCTTTCTTCAAACCTTAGGTCTGCTTTCCTTATTAGGCTATAAAGACAGTATACAAAGTAGAGATTTCCATAGTTTTCACTTATCCTCATTAAATTCTAAAATAATTAATGACACCACTAAATGTATGGAAAATATGTACCCCAATGCAATTACTAGAATAATTACTAATGTACTTACATTTTGGCATGGGTTTACAGAATAATTTTTGATCGTGGACTTGTGTGACAGATTAGCCGTTATCAAAGTCAAACTCACATGTGAAGTGTGGGAGCTTGATAGGACAGTATTGCTTCTTTCTATGGTTCATGTCTTTCACCATAGAAGTGTTAACAAGTGGCAGTAAAAGATTTGAAGAATTTTATTAGGTAGAAGAATCAGCTTTGCATAGTATTTTTTAATTTATTTTTGGAGGATGCAATTTTCCTCTACATCTGTAAATTATATTATGGACTTATTCATGGTATGAAATTACTCAATTTTCGACCACACCCCCATCTCTCTCACATTCACTACTAAGTAGTAAACTTACATGTGTGAATCTGTTCCTATAGAAAAGATACTAGAGGTGGAGCTGACGATTTAAATTCGTAGGTTTGTAAACTGCATTTTGTAGTAAGTAGATAGTACTACTGTAGCACTACTTGATGTACTTCACAATGCAGCTTGAGGGTTATATTTTTGCTACTTTATCTATAAGTAGAATCGCCTGCAAAATATGTCCCGTACCTTTCTTCTTCTAAATGAGGCAATTAACTCTATGAATTGTCCCTGAAATAAAGTCATCCATGTTCCACAACAATATCAATGTACCACGTTTGAACAATACATCCAAACTGAAATAGTCCAAATCATTGAAAGTTAAAAGTTAAAATACAGTGAATGTGCTAATTATTCAAACATTTCCTAAACGTGTAATGTAATTTTCAGCATAAATATTTGAAGTACTTTGTATCATAGTTAGGATTTATGGAGGCTAAAAGGAAATACAGTGGTTGAAACATCAGATCATGACACACCATCGTTTTTGCCATGGTTAACATTCACAAAAAAGGGTGGACTTCGTAAAAGAAGCCTTTACCTTTCAACAAGAGACTTATACCTGTTGAGGATAAGTAGCAACATGGGGTGTATGAGTTGTTTGTATAAAAAATGCAGATGATCTTGCTGTGTTTATAAAAATAATATAGGCCCTGATTTAAGGCCATATATATTGCCACATTAGCATAATTATTTTGATGCTAATGTGGCAATATTTTGGCAAAGAGGCCGTGACATAATGCATGCATTGCGCCACTTTGTAACCCCTTGCACCACATTATGCCTGTGCCAGGCATAATGTATGCAAGGGAGGCGTTCCCCCATTAGGGGCCCTGCAAAAATGGTTCAATAAAATCTAAAAGATTTATATCGGCATTTTTTACGCTTGCGCAGAGCAGGCATTAAAAGGAGGTACGCCATTGTTTTCAATGGGCCTCAAAGTGTTTTGCAGGATTACTGTCAACATTTTTGGTGCTAATCCTGCAAAATGTCAAACTAGCATCAACATTTTTTATGCTTGTTCCCTAATTAACACCATGGTGCACTGTATGTTTAATACGTAGCACACATGGTGGCATTAGAGGGATGCTAAAGGGCGCAAGAAAAGTGGCGCTGCATTGGATGCAGCACCACTTTTCTTAAATCTGCCTGTAGAGTTTTTTCTATTTCATGTAACCATTCATTGTCATTATTTGAGCTTGAGATTATTGTTGCTTCGTCTTCGAAGACTTGTCTTTATTTTATCAGCAATTAACACTTGATTTCTAGAACTGAATATATTGAGTCAAATATGTTAGTTTAAAAGTCAAAGTCTGCTTACTTTATGTTTACTTCCATAATTTGAGCAAATATCTAACCTTCAATGGACTCTTAGAAAACCCAAGCAGGAGTAAGAGATCCAAATCATAGATTTTCATGAGTACTCTTCTCTACACTTATTTCTGTTAATTTTCTGACAAATGGAGCTGTTGTGCATTTACCAAATTATTTTCTTTTTTTTTGCCCTCGGAAAAAGAATCCTGATCAAGTATTGCCGTCCTTACACTCATGGCAAATTTTCCACCTTGGAACCACAATCTAATGTCTTTCGGCCTGACTTGCATGCACATTGCCGCCAAGATGAATTGTTACCAATAAAGATCTACATAGGTGTGTACCCCTCCCTAGGAAAGTATTACATGCGATTGGTGGGTTAGTGCACCATTGCTTCTCCTATGGAGTGCTTGTAATGCAACACATGAAGAACTATTTTACATCTAATGTACAATTGGTCATTAGACATTAGGGTGGTCATTACAACCCTGGCGGACGGTGTTAAAGCTGCGGAAATACCGCAAACAGGCCGGTGGGCAAAAAAAGGGAATTATGACCCTGGCGGAAACCGCCAACAAAGACAGCCACTTTAACACACCGCCCGCCACGGCGGTACAGACAAGCAGTGTGGCGGTTACCGCCAACAGACAGGCAGGAGACAATGTACCGCCCACACTATTACAACCCGCCAATCCGCCACCTTTTCCGGGGCGGATTCACGTGGATAAAAACACGGCGGAAACAGCTTTTGCTATAGGAAAACGCTCACCTGAACACATCCCACGAGGAAGGAGGCCACCATGGAGCCGGAATTACAAATACTCCCTGCCCTTGTCTTTCTGCTCCTCTACGACCGACAGCTACGTAGTCGCCGAAGACACCGGTGAGTACTGCATCTACGACACGGGGGAGGCAAAAGTTAGGGGGACACCCACCAAACACCCCCACCCTCGCATATTACAACATACACACCAATGCATTCACAAAAAATCACAGTAACAACCCACAATACACCGGAAGAATGAATAGACAATGCGAAATTCGGTCAAACATTATAATGTGCCAATATACATGTCAAAATCACTCATAATTATATATACAATACAATACGAGAAGTAGTGCAGATATGTACACAACAATGTCCGTGCACCAACAGTCCAAAAATGCATGGGCGAGGCCCACAAACGATACCTGACCACTATCGGAGAGAACACTGCCGGGGCATCAGATCGAAATACTACAGGCACCTCAGGGGGAAGGGAAGGGGTTGCACCTCAGCCAGATGAATGCGAAGCCAGATCCACGACGGGGCTCCATGCCCATTGATGTATCCTGGGGAGTGCAAAGCCACAGTCTCATAAGTCTCTACAGTGGGTGGTTTGCCCACTGTGCCATCCTGGGGAGTGCAAAGCCACAGTCTCTCAAGTCTCTCCAGTGGGTGGGGTGCCCACTGTTCCATCCTGGGGAGTGCAAAGCCACAGTCTCTCAAGTCTCTATAGTGGGTGGGTTGCCCACTGTGCCATCCTGGGGAGTGCAAAGCCACAGTCTCACAAGTCTCTCCAGTGGGTGGGTTGCTCACTGTGCCATCCTGGGGAGTGCAAAGCCACAGTCTCACAAGTCTCTACAGTGGGTGGGTTGCCCACTGTGCCATCCTGGGGAGTGCAAAGCCACAGTTTCTCAAGTAGATGCAGTTCTCTACTGGTACTGGGTGGGACTGGTGCCCAGACTGGATGAGTCTCCCCGTGAAAGTTCATGTCCTGTCACTGTCCCAGCTGCACATGGGATAAGGATTGCAGCAAAACGGAGAGGGACTGGGAGGATTGATGGTCCAGTGTACGTTCTCCCTACATATAGACCTATATAACAAAAGGTACACTGTTCCAAAAGTGTCTGTCTAAACAAGCTATCATGAGCGGGTCATCTATTAGGAGTACCCTCAAGCATCAATTCCGACGCTAGGCTTCATCATCAGGCTAACTCCTCGTCGGACCAGCGCTGCAATGTCCGACGGGCCACCACACAAATGGTGGTGGCTCTTTGACCGAAGCTGGTATTACTGATCAGGGTTTCCTTGTTTAGACAGACACTTTTGGAACAGTGTACCTTTTGTTACATGGGATAAGGATGCCTGATGTGGCGGCCTTTTCATTCCTACACGGTGCTTGCCCTGTTCAGCGGTGCTTTGCCATGGCGGTTCAGGACTGTTCAGCGGTCTTCACCATGGCTGTCTTTGCCCTGTTCAGCGGTCTTCACCATGGCGGCCTTTGCCCTGTTCAGCGGTCTTCACCATGGCGGTCTTTGCCCTGTTCAGCGGTCTTCACCATGGCGGTCTTTGCCCTGTTCAGCGGTGCTTTGCCATGGCGGTTCAGGACTGTTCAGCGGTCTTCACCATGGCGGTCTTTGCCCTGTTCACCGGTGCTTTGCCATGGCGGTCTTTGCCCTGTTCAGCTGTGCTTTGCTATGGCGGTTCAGGACTGTTCAGCGGTCTTCACCATGGCGGTCTTTGCCCTGTTCACTGGTGCTTTGCCACGGCGGTCTTTGCCCTGTTCAGCGGTCTTCACCATGGCGGTCTTTGCCCTGTTCACCGGTGCTTTGCCATTTTGGTTCTGATACGGACATTGGTGTGTGGCATGACGATCTCTACACTGGGCATTGGTGTGTGTCATGACGTTCTCTACACTGGGCATTGGTGTGTGGCATGACGTTCCATCATTGCCCATCAGGACTGTGGCAGCCGGGGCCCTCCTGGGCTGTGACTCCGGCGGTGGTCTCCTGAGCAGTGACGATACTTGTGCCCTCCTGGGCTGTGACTCTGGCGGTAGTCTCTGGACCAGTGACGATACTTGTGCCCTCCTGGGCTGTGACTCCGGCGGTGGTCTCCTGACCAGTGATGATACTTGTGCCCTCCTGGGCTGTGACTCCGGCGGTGGTCTCTGGACCAGTGATGATACTTGGGCCCTCCTGGGCTGTGACTCCGGCGGTGGTCTCGTGACCAGTGACGACAGTGCTGGCGGTTGTGTCTGGACCGCCGGAAATGATGGCGCACTTCTCCGCCTTGACACTCACAAGAGGCTGGGCAGACTTCCTCTGGACCTTCCCCACCTTTGTTGGAGTCACAGCTGACTCACCAATCCCCTTCGAACCCATGTCAGTTGTTGTCCCACCAGGAGTCTTAACACGGTCCCGTCGTCCACACTCCAATTTTAGAGCCTTTACAGGGGGTGGGCTGCCAGTGCCTTGGCTCCGGGTCCTACTGCCTGCCCTAGTGACTGGTGCACTCCACAAGCCTTGAACACGCACCACTGGTATTGGAGGCTTTTTGGCTGAGGTGCTACGACGGGACTGATGAATTGGAGGGGAGGAGGGGGCAAAAAGGTCAATTTTACAGAGGGACAGTTTCTGACGAACACTGGGATGGGTAGCTGGAGGGGGTCTGGGAGTGGAGGAAGAGGAGGTGGTTGTCGGAGGTGTCACTTTAGCTGTTTTTGGTGCAGGTGCAGGTACTGGAGGCTGTCATGAGGTGGATGGATGTTGGGTGAGTGATTGCCGGCGTTTGTGTACTTTGGGAGGGGGCGTCACAGACACACTGGGAGAGGACACAGGGGACGTGTAAATGGCAGTGGAGGTGGTGAGTGCAGGTGAGCGGCATGGGGTCCTGGGTCTCCTTGTGCGACTCATGGTGCCTGTAGATGTGGTGCATGCAGGTGTGTGTGTAGACGAGACTGGGAGGGAGGAGCGAGAAGAGGAGGAGGGGGACACAGTGGAGACAGTGGATGTTGCTGTGTCTGTATGGGTGTGATGCTTGTGTGAGTGCCTGTGGGATGTGTGGTGCCTATGTTTGCTTGAGTTACTTTTGTGTGTTGACTTGTGTGCATGCTGGTCTGTAGGTGTGCTTGGGATGGGCTAGGGTACAGGGGATTGGGTCTGGGTGGAGGAAGTTGGAGGGGGGAGGCTAGACACAGGGATAATGGCTGCCATCAGTGCTGAGGCCAGAGATTGCAGGGTTCGCTGAAGGACAGCCTGACCAGAATGAATGCCCTCCAGGAATGCATTACCGTGTTGCAACTCTCGTTCTACACTCTGGATGGCATTCACAATGGTAGACTGCCCAACAGTGAGTGACCTGAGGAGGTCAGTGGCCTCCTCACTGAGGGCAGCTGGGGTGACTGGGGCAGGGCCTGAGGTGCCTGGGGCGAAAGTGATGCCCACCCTCCTGGGTGAGCGGGCACGGGGCAAACACTGAGGGGCTGCTGGGAGGGCGGTGCTGGTAGGGGAGGTGGCGGCTGTACCTGTTGAAGTGGGGGGCACAGATGGTGCCGCCACCACAGGGGAGCTCCCATCAGCGGACGAGTCCGTGTCGCTGGTTGGTGATCCGGGGGCCGACGTGAAGCTCCCCTCGCCCTCCGTCCCACTGGTGCATTCAGAGTCCGTGGTGTGGCCCTCCATGGCCATGTGGGATGCAGCTCCCTCGTGCTCCGGTGCCACTGTACCTCCGCCTGTTGATGCTGATGTACAAAAGGACAGGGAGAGCAGGAAAAGGGGGGGAGACAGAAGAAAGAGAGTTTTAGTGCATGGCATTCCGCTACCGTTGGCGGACAAGACAGATGCAGCAGCCCCCTGCATAACGCCGTGCTCCTGCACTCTACACATGCAATTTCTGGGTTATGGCCTACATGGCAATGGTGGACATCTGCGCACATGGATGCTCAAGGGGCAACTATACCTCGACTTGGCACTCTGCTGAGGTGGGGTTGAGTGCCACATGGCCTACATTACGGAGGGGCCTTGCCTACCTAACTCGCCCTGGCCTAGGGACACCCACAGCCCACCTCCCCCACCCAGACACCTCCACTGCACGCAAAGTCCGCAGAATTAGGTTGTACTCACCCCCTTGTGTCTGCTGTGATGCCCTCAAGCGCCCATCCAACTTCGGGTAGGCCACCGCCAGGATCCGGAACATCAGGGGGGTCATGGTGCGACGGGCACCCCTCCCACGTTGGGAGGCCATCCCCAGCTGAGCCTCCGCCATCTTCTTGCTGCAGCGGCGAATATCCTCCCATCTCTTCCGGCAGTGGGTGCCCCGTCTCTGGTGGGCCCCCAGGGTCTGGACCTCCTTGGCGATGGCACGCCAAATGTCCCTCTTCTGGTGGGCGCTGACCTACATGACATGCACAAGGGAAGAGGAACAGTCATTACCAACTGCACCGTCAATGTGAGTGGCCCCCTCCCTACTCTGGCCATGTGGCCCATTCATTCCCATGCATTAATGTTCTATGAACTCTGCCCCCTTCCCTCTTCCACCCAGCCCTCTCCACCCAGGCCTAGCCCATACAATGTGCTCCCTGTGTACTAACCTGTTGGTTTGGAGGACCGTAGAGTAGCGTGTACTGGGGGAGGACCCCATCCACAAGTTTCTCCAACTCCTTTGCAGTGAAGGCAGGGGCCCTTTCCCCATACGCAGCAGCCATCGTCGCTTCCAGACCGAGGTCACAGCAGCACTAGCAGTGTAGGTCCTCTCCTGTCGAAGGTCAGGTATCTAGTGATTGAACATACAGAAAATGGCGGTGACGTCCGCAGCGGTGACGTCCGTGGCGGTGCGCATCATCACCGCCGGCGCACCTGTTCATTGGCTCCTGGGACCCATAGGGTCCAATGTTAACCAATGCAGCATTGCGCCGCGGTCTATGACCGCCTACCGCGACAGTGTGCAATGCCAGCGCAGTTACCCCACAATCCCATTGTCCCCGTTTAGAGGTCAGGCAGCCGCCATTTCAGGGGCCCACATGGCTTCATTTACGACTGCGTCACACATAGCTAGGCCTACACTCAACACACATACAGGAAGGGTTTTTTGTCTGGTGTAGTCTAGTGTGTAACTGTGGGTACATACCTGGATGAATAATGACTGGTTCTTCGCTGTTGTCCTTCGTAGGCACCGTCAGCTGGGACATATGAGAAGATGGCGGAATCCTCTGGTGTACCGACCACTGGTGGACCTGTTGACAATGGAAGAAAGACATGTCATCGTCACCTACCGGTTTGACCGTGCCACTATCCATGAACTATGTACCCAGTTGGAGCCAGAGCTGATGTCACCAATCCGCCATCCGACTGGAATCCCCCCTGACGTGCAGGTGCTGTCAGTGCTCCATTTCCTTGCAAGTGGGTCATTTCAGACTACTGTGGCCATGGCATCAGGGATGTCCCAGCCTATGTTTTCCAATGTCTTGTCCAGAGTGTTGTCTGGCCTGCTGAAACACATAAGGAAATACATCCTTTTCCCTCAGGTGCAGGATTTGCCTACAGTGAAAGGTGACTTTTATGCCCTTGGACATGTCCCCAACGTCATAGGTGCCATTGATGGGACCCATGTAGCTCTGGTCCCCCCCACAGGAGTGAACAGGTGTTCAGGAACAGGAAGAGTTACCATTCGATGAATGTACAGATGGTCTGCTTGGCAGACCAGTACGTCTTGCAGGTAAATGCTATGTTCCCTGGCTCTGTGCATGACGCCTACATCCTGCGGAATAGCAGCATCCCTGATATGATGGGTCAACTCCAGAGGCACCGTGTATGGCTATTGGGGGACTCTGGTTGCCCCAACCTTTCCTTGCTATTGACCTCAGTGAGGAATCCCAGGACCAGGGCAGAGGAACGCTACCATGAGGCCCATGGGCGGACTAGGGTGCCTCCATATCACAGGTGGATCCCTATTCTACTCACCGAAGAAGGTGTGCGACATCATCATTGCCTGCTCCATGCTCCATAATTTGGCTTTGCGACGCCAGGTGCCTTATCTGCAGGAGGATGATCCAGATGACGGTGTTGTAGCAGCTGTGGAGCCTGTGGAGCCTGTGGACAGTGATGAGGATGAAGCTGAGGAAGAAGAAAACGACAACAGGCAGTTAGTCATACAGCTACCACCATGTAAAAGCTGATGACGAGAGGACTCTTAATCCCCATGGCAGCGCTGCTTGCAGTGCTGCCCTGGTGGATCAGGACCGCCAGCACCGCCAGCCCCTCCAGTGGCGAAGTGGCGGTGCTGGAAGTCCGACCATGTGCAACCGCCATGGTTGTAATTGTGGATGTCAGACCACCACTTTGGCGGTGGTTGGACAACCCCCAGGGTCATAATGAGGGGCTATGTCTTCACAGAAAGAAATCCAGAATATAACACATACTTGGATTTATCAGATGGGCACTAGGAATGGACATTGAGAGTCTATTTTCTAGCCTTCCACACAAACATACTCTAAGAATAATCGAAGATGTTCTCTTTGAGGTAGACTGGGCGAACCAAACACCACATAATGTGGTGATGGAATGCTGTCATTGGGCTCTAACAAAGAATTTAGTTTTGAGTTTGAGGGAACTATTTTTCTACAAAAACACGGAACTTACATGGGAAGCACCTTTGCGCCAAGCATGGCTGGACTATATGTCCACCACCTAGAAACACATAAGATCCTAAGCCCCCACAAACTCTATAGACATCATATCAAGCTGTGGAAAAGAGGTGGTTGAACAGACAAGATGAGTTTCTGAAATTCACCCACACAATAAGTAATAAACAACAGTTTTTTCTGGATTTGAATATCATAGCTGAGCAAGGAGCTTTAAGGACCACTACACACAAGAAACCTACAGCTAAGAACTGCTTACTCCTTTGTGATAGTTTGCACCCCTGTCATCTTAGGAAGAATCTCTCCTTTGGGCAGTTCCTCAGATTAAGAAGAAATTGCTCTGAGATGGCAGACTATAAGGAGCAGAAGGCAAGGATATATCCACCTAAGATAATAAACAAAGCTCTGAAACGGGCATGCATTAAGAACAGGGAAGCCCTATTAGAAATCCCCCACTCAGTTTAAAACTGCACACAGAAAGAGATAAAAACAGGAGAAATAAACAACTTTATCCTTGTTGCGCCTCACCTGGGGTGGCATAGGTTTTTGAAGCATTCCCAGGTCTAACACTTCTGGTAAATCTGGGAATGTGCCAAAATCCTTGGATGTTGCTTGTTAACATCCACACAACACCCATGGAACACCTCCCTGGTGCAGAGTAAGCCAACACAGCAATTTGTGCTGTGTTGCTTTACTTAAGATTCATGAAGCCACTAAAGGCCTTGCAATGTGGCTTTGCGTGACTTCATACATCTCATTTTAGGCTTGTGTCACTCTTGCTCCACGTTGCATGGTGCAAGAGTGAATAGGGCTCATAAATATGCCCTCGATTTACAATGCATCCACATCATTTTATGAGGGAAGGGAAGCAGAGGGGAGGGAGTGGGAGGGGAGGGATGGGATGGGAAAGGAAGGGAAGGGAAGGCATCCTATGAGTGTCTTACTGCCTTCCCTTGCTGATATAGACAGTAAGAAGGGCACAGCAGTTAAATTGCATGTGCAAGCAGGGGTGGCTTCTCTGCAGTGCCAGAGGGGCGTCGGCCTATTGGCAGAGCCAGCAGTTGAAAAATAAAACAGTAGCTTGCTATTGTTTTATTTTTCATCATTGTTCATCTGCTGGATCAGCCAGCAGCATGTACAGGGAGGGGCGAGGCTAGCCCACAGGTGATGAGCCGGGGAGGAGAGGGGAGTGCATTGAGTGCGCATGTGTGTTTGGCCGGCAGTTTCAGGCCAGCCATACATACATGTGCAATTAGGTTTCGCCAACATGGGTTTAAACACAGCCAGGCTGGAGAAACAGTACAGACCCCAGGTTTGTGTCTGAGCAACAGTCCGAGTCGTTCAGACCAATCCTGACGCTGCTTTCATGCTATGTTTAGCCTGAAAGCAACACAGGATTGCTACGGAGACTATGCTGGTGTCCCAGTGAATGCTGGGACACCAGATGCCGCTGCTTTCATGCTATGTTTAGCCTGAAAGCAGCACAGGATTGCTACGGAGACTATGCTGGTGTCCCAGGGAATGCTGGGACACCAGATGAAGAGGAGAGATGAGCGAGACAGCATGATGTGGCGGTGAGGTGGCGATGACAAGGAGAACTTGTAAGTAGCTTTTCTTATTTTTCTGTATCCCAGTCATCGCCCCTGCTGCCCCCTTGACATATGCAACAGCCGCCGCTGTGTATGGGGAGCCTTTCTTGCCAAGTATTTGAGACAGGAATGTGAAATACAAAGACTTTCTTTGCGGGGAAGAAAGATTTAGAATACAATGAAATTGATCCATTCATGGTTTGTAAATGTGTAGTGTGCAGAGCAAATATCAGACTCAATCTCTATTGTTTAAACATTCCACAGATTTCCGCTTGGCTAATGTGAGACATATCAAACAAATGGACTGAAAATGTATGACTAATACAGCAACCGAAAGAAGGTGTGCTGCATCAAAGTGCATGTTTCGATGACTTCAAATTAGGATTGGGTTTTGGAAAGCAAGATGCGTTCAGTTTTCATTACATATTTCATTTTTGTGGGCTGAGGTTTGACGCCTTAGCTGTAAAACAGACCTATTGCTTACAGTATAAAAAGTGAGGGCTTTGGTTTTTCTTCTTTCAACAATTCTCTTTCTTTGACCAGCCACTTTCAGCCATTGTCAATCACATTTTGGCTCAGCTCATTGGATTAGTAATTGTGCACCAACATTTCTGCCTGTTTGGGCATATCTTCCCACTTCTACTCCAGTTCTTGGATTGAGTTTATGGGGAACTACTTTATAACTCCCTGTTTGTCCCATTTTGCTGGCTCCCTTCCATGTGTCTCACTCTAAAGTGCAATTGCTGCATGCATTGTCACATTAAACTTGACCTATTGGCTTTGTCCTTGATTAATTATAATAAATATTCTCTTTTTGCTTGCAAGATATGCCATAGGCTCATGAGTAAAGATGGGACAAACGTTTGTTGGTTGTAGAGTTGATGAAGCAGTGCATCGTCATTTCATGGGATTCTAACAAAACACTCTTTTTTCTCATCCTGGGCTTGTGCCTCACACCACTTTTTAGTAAGAGGTTTTCCCCTCAAGAATTATCACATAGCTCAGTGCTACACTTTCTCCTCTTGAGAAAACATCTAAAAATATGAAACATTAAAAGTGGATTCTCTGGAAGAAAGTGTGCACAATTGGATCGATAATGGATTACGGATAAACTGTAAGGTACCAAGCCCCAAGCATTCCACAAAATTGGTGTGTGGAACTACAAAGAGTATACTATGTGAACTAGATTTACATTAAAACTAATTCAAGCAATGAGCTGGGCACCCTCCTGACTTCCTTAGTTAATATGTACACAGATATAATGCAAACTGTAACTTTCAATCTCACAGTTTCTGAAGTACGTTATAGAAACGGACTGATGGACAAATATATGGATTCAAGGAAGGTCTGAAGCTGTTAGGTTGGTCTTTGGTATTTTTTTAGTTTTGGATTCGTTTTTTCCTAAGCAGTGCTCAAAGTGCACAATTTGAGACCCTACACAATGCTAATCCTTATTGTGTGCATTTACTACTTTAAATTGGTCATTAACTGAAAATTACTTTCTGTGTCATTGTTAGACCTGTCAGCCGTAGGATGATCTTCCCTCATACTTTTTGCCTGTTTGCCTCACATTTTTTGCTGCACAGTCTTGTTGGCATTAGGAGTCTGCACACTTTACCACTGCTGACCAGTGCAAAAGCACATGTGTTTCTCCCCTACACATGGCCATATTGGTGTATATACAATGGCATATTTAATTCACTTATAAGTCCCTTGTAATATGGTATACTATATCTCCGGGCCTGTAAATTAAATGCTACTAGTGAAGTCTGAAATACCTATTGTGCCACCCACACAAGTAGCCTTTCAAACCGGTCTCAATCTTGCCATTGCAGACCCTGTGTGTGCAGCTTCACTGCCACATTGGCTTCGCATTTCAAAAATCTTGCCAAGCCCCAGACTCTCTGTTTAAGAGATATAAGTGACCCCTAAGGTACATATCCCATAGAGCATGGTGCTATGTAAATAAAAGGCAGGTCATGTACTTTTAAGTTTTACCTGTCTTGGTAACTCCCTAAGTCATTTTCCACTACTGCGAGGCCTATTCCTCTCATAAGCAGGCTTTGGGAATTTCCTAATATACTTTAAGCTGTAATTCCTGAACAGAAAGGAGTAGCGACATCATGTTTCATATCATTGGAATCGTACTGATAAATCCTCTTTACTGGCAAAGTCACATTTAACATTACTATTTTAGAAACACCACTTTTAGAAAGTGGGCATTTCTCTGCTCTTACTGCTCTGTGTGCCTTGCAGCTTGTCTCCAATACACGCCTGGGCTAGATGACAGCTACACTTTATGCATTCCCTGTAGACAGCCACAAACATATGAAGCTTAGGTGGGTGTGAACACTCATCTGCATTTAGCTGCATTTTGGTGTGCCGTCTAGGCAGGGAGGGTGGAGGGGAGCTTACACTGGATTAGGGATGTGTCTGTCCCCACACAAAGGGCTGATTACCCGCTACTGATAGTCTGGAGCCAGGGCTAGTAAGAATGTATCTCTGTGCACTTCAAAAACCCTACTTTGAAGTCACCTGCACATCAAAGACACTTTGGGGTATAAGTACTGGGCCTCTGACCCCCTAAAACAGACACAGACAGTACTGGACTTGTAACAGAGCTGTGCCAGAAGAACTGCTGTGCTGCCTAAATACCTCAACTAGACTGCTTTTCTGGAAGGACTGCTTTTCTGTATGTTTCCCTGCTGCCTGCTGCTTTCTGGCCCTACTGAAGGAGATCTAGACTTTGCCTTCTTTCCAAGTGATCTCCAAGGGCTTGATAGCTTACCTCCTGTTTAAGAAGTCTCAGAGCCATAAAAAACTTCATTCTCAGCTCCTGGACTCTGTAGTTTGTGAGCGTTACAGTCCAGTTCCAACAATGGTCAGTGCTTCACTCCTCCCCTGCAACCACGGACCATCTCCTTTCCCCCTGATTGACTCTTCACTTTTTTAAAGAACCGCACTGCAATCAGCCACGACCTGGCAGATCCTTTGAAATCACTGCTGCAATCATTTCTCGATGTGTTGCCAAGGCAACAACTACAGCATTGTTTTGACCTGATAATGGTGAGTGCCGCATAAGCACTGTGTTTACCTTTATACTTTAATGGTGCATATCTCATGAACCACAGATTAGATTTTTATTGTTCTGGTCTAGCTTTATTCAGTAAAGAGTATACTATTTCTCTAAACCAATGTGGAATCTTTTTGTGGTGTTTTCATTGTATTACTGCGAGTGTGTGTGTGTGTGTTGCACAAATACTTTACACATTGCCTCTTTAGATAAGCATACCTGCTCTGCAACAAGCTACCAGAGAGTGAGCATAGTTTATCTCCAAGTGTGTGTGTGTGTGTGTGTGTGTGTGTAGAAGTGGTTGTTGCTGCTTGTACAGGGTGCATACACTGACAACCAGAAACCCTAGTTTTAACAGTCATCTAAAAGGGAAAGAGTTGTGTTTGTCCTGGGGCAAACACCTTAGGCTTGCATTTTGTGATTCTGTGAAAGAGCCAAAATCATTTGTGGTGTTTCAATTTAAAATTTAGTAAAAGTTGTGCATTCAAAAATTAACATTACTAAACCTTTAAGAGCAGATGCACTAGTTAGGTTCTGAATTTACTCTCACAAAACCAGAAAAATTCAGTACTTATAGTTAGAGCTATTTCAAGTAACTGTAACTTGCGCCCTAAAGTACCTTTAACTCACACCCCCATGCACAGTTTCTTTGACTACAAATGTTTCACTTATAGATTTAATGACGATATAGAAGTTGTCATGAGTATTGTAATATCTGGAGTAATTAGCAGTGCATGGCAAGGATGCAAGTTATAGTTACCATAAGGTGTCAGTTATAGTTGCTTGAAATAACTATAACTGTTGAATTTTTCTGGTTTTGTATGAACAAATTCAGAACCTAACTAAAACATCCCTGTAACATTTGTTTTGAAGTGAATTTCTATGTTTTTAAATTCTATTTCCTAACTATAAACTCCCTGTAACCTTTGTTTTTTTCAGTGAATTTCTATGGGTTTTTTTTAGCATGAAGTAATTCCCATTACTATTTGTTAATCCAGCCATGTGCATGGTGGGGGTTAGCGGCAGGGCGTGGCCTGTGGATATGCCCTGCAGCCAACCCTCTATAACCACCCAGCCATGTGCAGCGGGGGCTGGCTGCAGGGCCTGGCCTCTGGCCAGACCCTATTGTCAACTCCCGTAACCACTCAACCTTGTGCTGCACATGGCCTTTAGCAGTGTGTAGCAGGAGTTGGCCGCAGGGCCTGTCTCTCTGGATGTGAGAATAGGTGTGAGAGAGTGTCTCTGAGTGTGAGAGTGTCTGTCTGGATGTGACAGTGGGTATGAGAGGGAATTCTAGTTTTTTAGAACACTGTGGGAGGCTGCTGTAGAACACAAGGGAATTAACTGACAGGTGACTCCTGTTGGAAGTACATGTTTTACTGAGAATGTCAGACATAATTCTCCTACGGCTGCGACAAATAGTGTGAATTTACAGAAAATATGCTCTCATTCTGGCTTCTGGAGCACCTTCCACAACCACTATAGGAAAATCATGAAAACATAGTTTTCTCTCAAAAATGATTCATGAAATCCCAGCAGAAAGCCTTTTCAAATGGTAAAATCACCTTGGCAACAAATGATTTATATTGTAACTAAAATCTGTTATCACCCTTTTTATGTCCTTCTTTATAAGACCCTCAAAACCTGTCATTCACTACAATGCATTTCAATGGGGTGCTATCATATGTATTGCTCCCAAGATGGCTGCCATCACTTTCTGGTTGAAGTGTTGACAGCCAATCAGGTCTCAACATGAAATCTGTGCTTATGCTCCACCCAGATATTCAAATTTTGATTTCCTTTAATATCTTGAAAACTACTGAATGGATTTACACCAAAAAACAGAAAGCACACTTTCAGCAGCAAGAGCTACCTTTTTGCCAAATTAGGTGTAATTCCGTCCAGCCATTCAGACTGTAGTTGTATCCAAAATCCCTATAGGAATGAAAATTGGAAAGGTATTTTTTAACATCCCTTTTTCTTGACCCACGCTTGACAGATCACCCCAGAACTGTACAAGTACAACAAAACCCTTTGACACACTTTTTTTGGAAAATTTCATAAAGATTTATCAAACGGCAGCAAAGATATAGCCAAGTCAAAAAACACTTTTTCTATGGAAACCAGATCCTAACTATAACTACCTACTGGTGACCGCCACTAGCTAACCTATTAGTGGCTGCTACTCAGTAGTCATAGTTTTTTGCCTACAACTTTAGTACCGCTTGAGGAATCTTCACAAAAACGTATACTCTGGTCAGTTCAGCTGCTGTGTTCGAAGTTATGGACCCTGGATTCACAAATCCACCTGTAGATCAGTAAATCCAGAGAAAAATTGAAAAAAAACCACCCATTGTATCCAAACTCCTGCTGCCCATGGCCGAAGGCCGTGCACAGTTTGGGTTTGGGTGCATGCAGGAGGGCTGGCCGCTGGGCCTGGCCTCAAGCCCCCCACGCACTGCCTTCGCCATGTACAGCGCTGCTTATATTTACATCTGTGCATGCTAAAAAACCATAGAAATTCACTGGAAAAAACAAAGGCTACAGGGACGTTAGAATTTCCTCACACAAAACCCTAGAAATTAAGCAGTTAAAGTTACGGTTAACACACATAACTATAACTCATTCCCTAAGGTAACTATAACTTGTCCCTTCGCTGTGCACAGTTTACATAATTGATGACACCTTCTATGGCATCATGGATATTATTACTGCAATATTTGCAATACAATTATTGATGAGAAAACTGTGCATTGCAGGGTTGCAAGTTGTAGTTACCTTTGGGTGCGAGTTATAGTTACTTGAGTTAATCATAACTATAACTGCTGAATTTCTATGGTTTTGTTGCAGGAAATTCAGAACCTAACAATAACGTTTCTGTAATCTTTGTTTTTTGCAGTAAAAAAAAATACAATATATATATATATATATATATATATAAAATCTATTGTATGGCTTCTCTGGCAACATGGCTAATGATGCTAAACAGTTTTAGCATCATATGCTCAATGAGAGTCAATCCGCATGTATGTCAAATGTGAGTTTATTGATTAATTAACAATACATTGTATTCAAGGCTGCAGATTATTGGATTTATTTAAGAATTTTCCAAATACTAACCTGCAGATTTACCAAATCAGTAGGTAACACATTTTCATTTCTAAATCTCACCTACCAAAATAGCAAATACACCTCGAAGCGAACTTTTTACCTTTGTAGGTGTAGAGGTAGGGATAGTAACATGGATATTCAGAGGTCAGGGGACAATAGTTGGGAAAGTGAGGGTCACTCACACTTTGTAACTTTGTTTTTATTCACTAATATTCACGATGGCTTTTCACAACCAACTCTGCAAACTTACATTAGTGCCAAAAACACTAAAGTGAGGATTCTGATGGGGCACACATATGTCACTGTACATGATGGTAACCACTGGGAAAGTTACAAAGTGTGTGATCACCATATTCCATATGAACACTTGCATATTTTGTAGGGCTATTGTGTAAGGCCTTTCTACACATAGAAATATTTTTCAATAAGAAAAAAAAGAAAAAATGTGCAAAAGAGCATGACACCTTCCTACTTCTGCCAGTTCTCCTCGCTGAGGATAATCCACACACAGAAGTTTAGGGGAGAAGGAAAAATCCAGGAAATATATAACCAGCATAGTTTCCCCAGGCTTACTTCTTGAGATTTTGAGAACCCCGAGAAATGTAGAAATTATGGATATGGCAGAAATAAATGTATAATGCTGTGATGCACACAGTGTTTTGGGAATCAGGCCTCTTGTCCTCGGAACTATATTAGAGAGTGTACAATAGGCCTGTAACCACTCGGTTCGTCTCGTGGGAGAGTACACTTGTTCATAGCTATTTATCTACTTCCAAAAGAGAACTGGCATTGTATTGGCTTTTATTAGAAGGGCTGTTTCTGATCAATACAATACATCGGGTCAGCTCATTACACATGAGGTCACTGCTGTGGCGACGGCTTTCCTTCCTAATCTTGCATTTTGGTCTCGACATATTTTGGTTGGAAGGCATGTATTATCTTTTCCCTACCTCTCCATGCTCCTTATTTTCCCTGCCACTCTCTTACTTTATTAAAGACTACTTGTTCCCTGATTGCCCCCAACCCTAGCACACTCTGGCATTGTAGCATTTTAAAATGTTTTTAACCATTACAAGATAGCCACCTCTCCTTGTGCAGTGAATGATCTTATGCTTTAAAAAATCCAGATGTGCTCCACAGAAGCACGCACGTCTCTGGAAGCCATTTATGAATGGAATTTATTGAACCATAAGAAAGCATAAGAAAAACCATCAGAAAGAATTTCGTCAAATATAGCCGCCACACATGCACACACACAGCAGGTATGTATGGGGAAAAAAACATTTTTCACTTGCGATATCAATTGGCTTTGCCATTGGTAATGCAGCTCTCTTTCCTTTAAAGCACGGAGATCGCAATATTAGGACTTTTTTCATAAAACAACTCCCGAGATGGGGTCTTGATCTCTATGCATGCCCCCAGTTCTAAATGTACAGCCATTTGCAGAAGGCATCCTTCCTCACGAATATTAATTAACAGGGATTCTTTGAGCGATAGCAAGAGGCCCAATTCTTTGCCAGATTGATACACAGCGCATGGAATGGTTGGGGTTGCACCCCAGACTGCAGAAAAATGCACTGCAATTCTTTCTAATAATTAATACATCTATCCCTCTGTCCTTTTTGTATGAGGCCTAAGAAAATGAAGAGGGAATATTTTCACTTCTGCTCCCAAACCTGAGGTTGCTATAGAATGAAACCCTCTAGGAGGCGTTTAAAATGGTTCTAGATGTGATCGACTTTTGCAGAGTGGATGCTGCCTGTTGCCAATGTGATTAGGTTTTATGAAATATGCTGTTAAACCACTCATAGTGTGACTTTCTTTTGACTGTGGTGAGTCTCTGAGGTGTTTTTTATTCGCATTCGCCACATGGTTTCACTTACAAAAACATTTAAAAGGCTACATTTTAAAGAGAGCGATTTGTTATGACTTACACCGTGTGAATTTCTACTAATCATTTTTGCCACTCCTTCTGCGGTGGCTGTTTCTGATGAAAAGCCGCAAATGCTCTAATGTCTTGCACATTCTAAGCGAAAAAGCAAATAGATTTTATGGCTGCTCTGAGATAAGCTTTGCTGGTCATGCATATATCAGACTTTATAATACCGCTGTGAAGACACAGGGAACTAGCACATGAGTATTCAACAGTTGGGAAGGCAGTTTGGAAGTAAAACAGAAATATGGGACTGAACTTGTGTGAGGGAACATACTTTCATACTATTATCTAGTCGATCCAAAACAGCCTTATCAAGAGGCCTTCACTATTACTCTGAACTCAGAATTAGCACTTTTATGTTTCCTTAAAACATGTAATGCCATGGGCTATTTTCCATAAAACACTTTAAAAAGTCCATGTTCATTGAAATGCAGACTTTTATAACCAGAGTTGCTGGAAATTTCTAATTTTATTAACCCCTTCGCTGCCAGGCCTTTTCCCCCTCCTGTGCCAGGCCTTTTTTTGCCTATTTGGGGCAGTTCGCGCTTAGGCCCTCATAACTTTTTGTCCACATAAGCTAACCAAGCCAAATTTGCGTCCTTTTTTTCCGACATCCTAGGGATTCTAGAGGTACCCAGACTTTGTGGGTTCCCTTGAAGGAGGCCAAGAAATTGGCCAAAATACAGTGAAAATTTCGTTTTTTTTTTAAAAAAATGGAAAAAGTGGCTGCAGAAGAAGGCTTGTGGATTTCCCCCTGAAAATGGCATCAACAAAGGGTTTGTAGTGCTAAACTCAGCAGCTTCCTAGCTTTCAGGAACAGGCAGACTTGAATCAGAAAACCCAATTTTTCAACACAATTTTGGCATTTTACTGGGGCATACCCCATTTTTGCAATTTTTTGTGCTTTCAGCCTCCTTCCAGTCAGTGACAGGAATGGGCATGAAACCAATGCTGGATCCCAGAAACCTAACCATTTCTGAAAAGTAGACAAAATTCTGAATTCAGCAAGGGGTCATTTGTGTAGATCCTACAAGGGTTTCCTACAGAAAATAACAGCTGAAAAAGAAAAATATTGAAATTGAGGTGAAAAAAACATCAATTTTTCTCTACGTTTTACTCTGTAACTTTTCCCTGCAATGTCAGATTATGGAAAGCAATATACCGTTACGTCTGCTGGACTCCTCTGGTTGCGGGGATATATAGGGCTTGTAGGTTCATCAAGAACCCGAGGAACCCAGAGCCAATAAATGAGCTGCACCCTGCAGTGCGTTTTCATTCTATACCGGGTATACAGCAATTCATTTGCTGAAATATAAAGAGTAAAAAATTGCTATCAAGAAAACCTTTGCATTTCCAAAAAGGGCACAAGATAAGGTGCTGAGGAGCAGTGGTTATTTGCACATCTCTGAATCCCGGGGTTACCATACAAGCATGTGAATTATAGGGAATTTCTCAAATAGATGTCTTTTTTACACACTCTCCTATATTTGGAAGGAAAAAATGTAGAGAAAGACAAGGGGCAATAGCACTTGTTTTGCTAATCTATGTTCCCCCAAGTCTCCCGATAAAAATGATACCTCACTTGTGTGGGTAGGCCTAACGCCGGCGACAGGAAACACCCCAAAGCGCAACGTGGACACATCCTAAATTTTGGGAAAAAACGGAGGTGTTTTTTGCGAAGTGCCTACCTGTAGATTTTGGCCTCTAGCTCAGCCGGCACCTAGCGAAACCTACCAAACCTGTGCATTTCTGAAAACTAGAGACCTAGGGGAATCCAAGGAGGGGTGACTTGCGGGGTTCGGACCAGGTTCTGTTACCCAGAATCCTTTGCAAACCTCAAAATTTGGCTAAAAAAAAAATGTTCCTCACATTTCTGTGGCAGAAAGTTCTGGAATCTGAGAGGAGCTACAAATTTCCGTCCACCCAGCGTTCCCCCAAGTCTCCCGATAAAAATGATACCTCACTTGCGTGGGTAGGCCTAGCGCCGGCGACAGGAAACACCCCAAAGCGCAACGTGGACACATCCTAAATTTTGGAAAAAAACAGAGGTGTTTTTTGCGAAGTGCCTACCTGTAGATTTTGGCCTCTAGCTCAGCCGGCACCTAGGGAAAGCTACCAAACCTGTGCATTTCTGAAAACTAGAGACCTAGGGGAATCCAAGGAGGGGTGACTTGCGGGGCTCGGACCAGGTTCTGTTACCCAGAATCCTTTGCAAACCTCAAAATTTGGCTAAAAAAACACATGTTCCTCACATTTCTGTGGCAGAAAGTTCTGGAATCTGAATGGAGCTACAAATTTCCTTCCACCCAGCGTTCCCCGAAGTCTCCCGATAAAAATGATACCTCACTTGCGTGGGTAGGCCTAGCGCCGGCGACAGGAAACACCCCAAAGCGCAACGTGGACACATCCTAAATTTTGGAAAAAAACAGAGGTGTTTTTTGCGAAGTGCCTACCTGTAGATTTTGGCCTCTAGCTCAGCCGGCACCTAGGGAAAGCTACCAAACCTGTGCATTTCTGAAAACTAGAGACCTAGGGGAATCCAAGGAGGGGTGACTTGCGGGGCTCGGACCAGGTTCTGTTACCCAGAATCCTTTGCAAACCTCAAAATTTGGCTAAAAAAACACATGTTCCTCACATTTCTGTGGCAGAAAGTTCTGGAATCTGAGAGGAGCTACAAATTTCCTTCCACCCAGCGTTCCCCCAAGTCTCCCGATAAAAATGATACCTCACTTGCGTGGGTAGGCCTAGCGCCGGCGACAGGAAACACCTCAAAGCGCAACGTGGACACATCCTAAATTATGGAAAAAAACAGAGGTGTTTTTTGCGAAGTGCCTACCTGTAGATTTTGGCCTCTAGCTCAGCCGGCACCTAGGGAAAGCTACGAAACCTGTGCATTTCTGAAAACTAGAGACCTAGGGGAATCCAAGGAGGGGTGACTTGCGGGGCTCGGACCAGGTTCTGTTACCCAGAATCCTTTGCAAACCTCAAAATTTAACTAAAAAAACACATGTTCCTCACATTTTTGTGGCAGAAAGTTCTGGAATCTGAGAGGAGCTACGAATTTCCTTCTACCCAGCGTTCCCCCAAGTCTCCCGATAAAAATGATACCTCACTTGCGTGGGTAGGCCTAGCGCCGGCGACAGGAAACACCCCAAAGCACAACGGGACACATCCTAAATTTTGGAAAAAAACTAAGGTGTTTTTTGCGAAGTGCCTACCTGTAGATTTTGGCCTCTAGCTCAGCCGGCACCTAGGGAAACCTACCAAACCTGTCCATTTCTGAAAACTAGAGACCTAGGGGAATCCAAGGAGGGGTGACTTGCGGGGCTCGGACCAGGTTCTGTTACCCAGAATCCTTTGCAAACCTCAAAATTTGTCCAAAAAAACACATGTCCCTCACATTTCTGTGGCAGAAAGTTCTGGAATCTGAGAGGAGCTACAAATTTCCTTCCACCCAGCGTTCCCCCAAGTATCCCGATAAAAATGGTACCTCACTTGCGTGGGTAGGCCTAGCGCCGGCGACAGGAAACACCCCAAAGCGCAACGTGGACACATCCTAAATTTTGGGAAAAAACAGAGGTGTTTTTTGCGAAGTGCCTACCTGTAGATTTTGGCCTCTAGCTCAGCCGGCACCTAGGGAAAGCTACCAAACCTGTGCATTTCTGAAAACTAGAGACCTAGGGGAATCCAAGGAGGGGTGACTTGCGGGGCTCGGACCAGGTTCTGTTACCCAGAATCCTTTGCAAACCTCAAAATTTGGCTAAACAAACACATGTTCCTCACATTTCTGTGGCAGAAAGTTCTGGAATCTGAGAGGAGCTACAAATTTCCTTCCACCCAGCGTTCCCCCAAGTCTCCCGATAAAAATGATACCTCACTTGCGTGGGTAGGCCTAGCGCCGGCGACAGGAAACACCCCAAAGCGCAACGTGGACACATCCTAAATTTTGGAAAAAAACAGAGGTGTTTTTTGCGAAGTGCCTACCTGTAGATTTCGGCCTCTAGCTCAGCCGGCACCTAGGGAAAGCTACAAAACCTGTGCATTTCTGAAAACTAGAGACCTAGGGGAATCCAAGGAGGGGTGACTTGCGGGGCTCGGACCAGGTTCTGTTACCCAGAATCCTTTGCAAACCTCAAAATTTGGCTAAAAAAAAAATGTTCCTCACATTTCTGTGGCAGAAAGTTCTGGAATCTGAGAGGAGCTACAAATTTCCTTCCACCCAGCGTTCCCCCAAGTCTCCCGATAAAAATGATACCTCACTTGCGTGGGTAGGCCTAGTGCCGGCGACAGGAAACACCCCAAAGCGCAACGTGGACACATCCTAAATTTTGGAAAAAAACAGAGGTGTTTTTTGCGAAGTGCCTACCTGTAGATTTTGGCCTCTAGCTCAGCCGGCACCTAGGGAAAGCTACCAAACCTGTGCATTTCTGAAAACTAGAGACCTAGGGGAATCCAAGGAGGGGTGACTTGCAGGGCTCGGACCAGGTTCAGTTACCCAGAATCCTTTGCAAACCTCAAAATTTGGCTAAAAAAACACATGTTCCTCACATTTTTGTGGCAGAAAGTTCTGGAATCTGAGAGGAGCTACAAATTTCCTTCTACCCAGCGTTCCCCCAAGTCTCCCGATAAAAATGATACCTCACTTGCGTGGGTAGGCCTAGCGCCGGCGACAGGAAACACCCCAAAGCGCAACGTGGACACAGCCTAAATTTTGGAAAAAAACAGAGGTGTTTTTTGCGAAGTGCCTACCTGTAGATTTTGGCCTCTAGCTCAGCCGGCACCTAGGGAAAGCTACCAAACCTGTGCATTTCTGAAAACTAGAGACCTAGGGGAATCCAAGGAGGGGTGACTTGCGGGGCTCGGACCAGGTTCTGTTACCCAGAATCCTTTGCAAACCTCAAAATTTGGCTAAAAAAACACATGTTCCTCACATTTTTGTGGCAGAAAGTTCTGGAATCTGAGAGGAGCTACAAATTTCCTTCTACCCAGCGTTCCCCCAAGTCTCCCGATAAAAATGATACCTCACTTGCGTGGGTAGGCCTAGCGCCGGCGACAGGAAACACCCCAAAGCGCAACGTAGACACATCCTAAATTTTGGAAAAAAACGGAGGTGTTTTTTGCGAAGTGCCTACCTGTAGATTTTGGCCTCTAGCTCAGCCGGCACCTAGGGAAACCTAACAAACCTGTGCATTTCTGAAAACTAGAGACCTAGGGGAATCCAAGGAGGGGTGACTTGCGGGGCTCGGACCAGGTTCTGTTACCCAGAATCCTTTGCAAACCTCAAAATTTGGCTAAAAAAACACATGTCCCTCACATTTCTGTGGCAGAAAGTTCTGGAATCTGAGAGGAGCTACAAATTTCCTTCCACCCAGCGTTCCCCCAAGTCTGCCGATAAAAATGATACCTCACTTGCGTGGTTAGGCCTAGCGCCGGCGACAGGAAACACCCCAAAGCGCAACGTGGACACATCCTAAATTTTGGGAAAAAACAGAGGTGTTTTTTGCGAAGTGCCTACCTGTAGATTTTGGCCTCTAGCTCAGCCGGCACCTAGGGAAAGCTACCAAACCTGTGCATTTCTGAAAACTAGAGACCTAGGGGAATCCAAGGAGGGGTGACTTGCGGGGCTCGGACCAGGTTCTGTTACCCAGAATCCTTTGCAAACCTCAAAATTTGGCTAAAAAAACACATGTTCCTCACATTTCTGTGGCAGAAAGTTCTGGAATCTGAATGGAGCTACAAATTTCCTTCCACCCAGCGTTCCCCGAAGTCTCCCGATAAAAATGATACCTCACTTGCGTGGGTAGGCCTAGCGCCGGCGACAGGAAACACCCCAAAGCGCAACGTGGACACATCCTAAATTTTGGAAAAAAACAGAGGTGTTTTTTGCGAAGTGCCTACCTGTAGATTTTGGCCTCTAGCTCAGCCGGCACCTAGGGAAAGCTACCAAACCTGTGCATTTCTGAAAACTAGAGACCTAGGGGAATCCAAGGAGGGGTGACTTGCGGGGCTCGGACCAGGTTCTGTTACCCAGAATCCTTTGCAAACCTCAAAATTTGGCTAAAAAAACACATGTTCCTCACATTTCTGTGGCAGAAAGTTCTGGAATCTGAGAGGAGCTACAAATTTCCTTCCACCCAGCGTTCCCCCAAGTCTCCCGATAAAAATGATACCTCACTTGCGTGGGTAGGCCTAGCGCCGGCGACAGGAAACACCTCAAAGCGCAACGTGGACACATCCTAAATTATGGAAAAAAACAGAGGTGTTTTTTGCGAAGTGCCTACCTGTAGATTTTGGCCTCTAGCTCAGCCGGCACCTAGGGAAAGCTACGAAACCTGTGCATTTCTGAAAACTAGAGACCTAGGGGAATCCAAGGAGGGGTGACTTGCGGGGCTCGGACCAGGTTCTGTTACCCAGAATCCTTTGCAAACCTCAAAATTTAACTAAAAAAACACATGTTCCTCACATTTTTGTGGCAGAAAGTTCTGGAATCTGAGAGGAGCTACGAATTTCCTTCTACCCAGCGTTCCCCCAAGTCTCCCGATAAAAATGATACCTCACTTGCGTGGGTAGGCCTAGCGCCGGCGACAGGAAACACCCCAAAGCACAACGGGACACATCCTAAATTTTGGAAAAAAACTAAGGTGTTTTTTGCGAAGTGCCTACCTGTAGATTTTGGCCTCTAGCTCAGCCGGCACCTAGGGAAACCTACCAAACCTGTCCATTTCTGAAAACTAGAGACCTAGGGGAATCCAAGGAGGGGTGACTTGCGGGGCTCGGACCAGGTTCTGTTACCCAGAATCCTTTGCAAACCTCAAAATTTGTCCAAAAAAACACATGTCCCTCACATTTCTGTGGCAGAAAGTTCTGGAATCTGAGAGGAGCTACAAATTTCCTTCCACCCAGCGTTCCCCCAAGTATCCCGATAAAAATGATACCTCACTTGCGTGGGTAGGCCTAGCGCCGGCGACAGGAAACACCCCAAAGCGCAACGTGGACACATCCTAAATTTTGGGAAAAAACAGAGGTGTTTTTTGCGAAGTGCCTACCTGTAGATTTTGGCCTCTAGCTCAGCCGGCACCTAGGGAAAGCTACCAAACCTGTGCATTTCTGAAAACTAGAGACCTAGGGGAATCCAAGGAGGGGTGACTTGCGGGGCTCGGACCAGGTTCTGTTACCCAGAATCCTTTGCAAACCTCAAAATTTGGCTAAACAAACACATGTTCCTCACATTTCTGTGGCAGAAAGTTCTGGAATCTGAGAGGAGCTACAAATTTCCTTCCACCCAGCGTTCCCCCAAGTCTCCCGATAAAAATGATACCTCACTTGCGTGGGTAGGCCTAGCGCCGGCGACAGGAAACACCCCAAAGCGCAACGTGGACACATCCTAAATTTTGGAAAAAAACAGAGGTGTTTTTTGCGAAGTGCCTACCTGTAGATTTCGGCCTCTAGCTCAGCCGGCACCTAGGGAAAGCTACAAAACCTGTGCATTTCTGAAAACTAGAGACCTAGGGGAATCCAAGGAGGGGTGACTTGCGGGGCTCGGACCAGGTTCTGTTACCCAGAATCCTTTGCAAACCTCAAAATTTGGCTAAAAAAAAAATGTTCCTCACATTTCTGTGGCAGAAAGTTCTGGAATCTGAGAGGAGCTACAAATTTCCTTCCACCCAGCGTTCCCCCAAGTCTCCCGATAAAAATGATACCTCACTTGCGTGGGTAGGCCTAGTGCCGGCGACAGGAAACACCCCAAAGCGCAACGTGGACACATCCTAAATTTTGGAAAAAAACAGAGGTGTTTTTTGCGAAGTGCCTACCTGTAGATTTTGGCCTCTAGCTCAGCCGGCACCTAGGGAAAGCTACCAAACCTGTGCATTTCTGAAAACTAGAGACCTAGGGGAATCCAAGGAGGGGTGACTTGCAGGGCTCGGACCAGGTTCAGTTACCCAGAATCCTTTGCAAACCTCAAAATTTGGCTAAAAAAACACATGTTCCTCACATTTTTGTGGCAGAAAGTTCTGGAATCTGAGAGGAGCTACAAATTTCCTTCTACCCAGCGTTCCCCCAAGTCTCCCGATAAAAATGATACCTCACTTGCGTGGGTAGGCCTAGCGCCGGCGACAGGAAACACCCCAAAGCGCAACGTGGACACAGCCTAAATTTTGGAAAAAAACAGAGGTGTTTTTTGCGAAGTGCCTACCTGTAGATTTTGGCCTCTAGCTCAGCCGGCACCTAGGGAAAGCTACCAAACCTGTGCATTTCTGAAAACTAGAGACCTAGGGGAATCCAAGGAGGGGTGACTTGCGGGGCTCGGACCAGGTTCTGTTACCCAGAATCCTTTGCAAACCTCAAAATTTGGCTAAAAAAACACATGTTCCTCACATTTTTGTGGCAGAAAGTTCTGGAATCTGAGAGGAGCTACAAATTTCCTTCTACCCAGCGTTCCCCCAAGTCTCCCGATAAAAATGATACCTCACTTGCGTGGGTAGGCCTAGCGCCGGCGACAGGAAACACCCCAAAGCGCAACGTAGACACATCCTAAATTTTGGAAAAAAACGGAGGTGTTTTTTGCGAAGTGCCTACCTGTAGATTTTGGCCTCTAGCTCAGCCGGCACCTAGGGAAACCTAACAAACCTGTGCATTTCTGAAAACTAGAGACCTAGGGGAATCCAAGGAGGGGTGACTTGCGGGGCTCGGACCAGGTTCTGTTACCCAGAATCCTTTGCAAACCTCAAAATTTGGCTAAAAAAACACATGTCCCTCACATTTCTGTGGCAGAAAGTTCTGGAATCTGAGAGGAGCTACAAATTTCCTTCCACCCAGCGTTCCCCCAAGTCTGCCGATAAAAATGATACCTCACTTGCGTGGTTAGGCCTAGCGCCGGCGACAGGAAACACCCCAAAGCGCAACGTGGACACATCCTAAATTTTGGGAAAAAACAGAGGTGTTTTTTGCGAAGTGCCTACCTGTAGATTTTGGCCTCTAGCTCAGCCGGCACCTAGGGAAAGCTACCAAACCTGTGCATTTCTGAAAACTAGAGACCTACGGGAATCCAAGGAGGGGTGACTTGCGGGGCTCGGACCAGGTTCTGTTACCCAGAATCCTTTGCAAACCTCAAAATTTGGCTAAAAAAACACATGTTCCTCACATTTCTGTGGCAGAAAGTTCTGGAATCTGAGAGGAGCTACAAATTTCCTTCCACCCAGCGTTCCCCCAAGTCTCCCGATAAAAATGATACCTCACTTGCGTGGGTAGGCCTAGCGCCGGCGACAGGAAACACCTCAAAGCGCAACGTGGACACATCCTAAATTTTGGAAAAAAACAGAGGTGTTTTTTGCGAAGTGCCTACCTGTAGATTTTGGCCTCTAGCTCAGCCGGCACCTAGGGAAAGCTACCAAACCTGTGCATTTCTGAAAACTAGAGACCTAGGGGAATCCAAGGAGGGGTGACTTGCGGGGCTCGGACCAGGTTCTGTTACCCAGAATCCTTTGCAAACCTCAAAATTTAGCTAAAAAAACACATGTTCCTCACATTTTTGTGGCAGAAAGTTCTGGAATCTGAGAGGAGCTACGAATTTCCTTCTACCCAGCGTTCCCCCAAGTCTCCCGATAAAAATGATACCTCACTTGCGTGGGTAGGCCTAGCGCCGGCGACAGGAAACACCCCAAAGCACAACGTGGACACATCCTAAATTTTGGAAAAAAACTAAGGTGTTTTTTGCGAAGTGCCTACCTGTAGATTTTGGCCTCTAGCTCAGCCGGCACCTAGGGAAACCTACCAAACCTGTCCATTTCTGAAAACTAGAGACCTAGGGGAATCCAAGGAGGGGTGACTTGCGGGGCTCGGACCAGGTTCTGTTACCCAGAATCCTTTGCAAACCTCAAAATTTAGCTAAAAAAACACATGTTCCTCACATTTTTGTGGCAGAAAGTTCTGGAATCTGAGAGGAGCTACAAATTTCCTTCTACCCAGCGTTCCCCCAAGACTCCCGATAAAAATGATACCTCACTTGCGTGGGTAGGCCTAGCGCCGGCGACAGGAAACACCCCAAAGCACAACGTGGACACATCCTAAATTTTGGAAAAAAACTAAGGTGTTTTTTGCGAAGTGCCTACCTGTAGATTTTGGCCTCTAGCTCAGCCGGCACCTAGGGAAACCTACCAAACCTGTCCATTTCTGAAAACTAGAGACCTAGGGGAATCCAAGGAGGGGTGACTTGCGGGGCTCGGACCAGGTTCTGTTACCCAGAATCCTTTGCAAACCTCAAAATTTGGCTAAAAAAACACATCTCCCTCACATTTCTGTGGCAGAAAGTTCTGGAATCTGAGAGGAGCTACAAATTTCCTTCCACCCAGCGTTCCCCCAAGTATCCCGATAAAAATGATACCTCACTTGCGTGGGTAGGCCTAGCGCCGGCGACAGGAAACACCCCAAAGCGCAACGTGGACACATCCTAAATTTTGGGAAAAAACAGAGGTGTTTTTTGCGAAGTGCCTACCTGTAGATTTTGGCCTCTAGCTCAGCCGGCACCTAGGGAAAGCTACCAAACCTGTGCATTTCTGAAAACTAGAGACCTAGGGGAATCCAAGGAGGGGTGACTTGCGGGGCTCGTACCAGGTTCTGTTACCCAGAATCCTTTGCAAACCTCAAAATTTGGCTAAAAAAACACATGTTCCTCACATTTCTGTGGCAGAAAGTTCTGGAATCTGAGAGGAGCTACAAATTTCCTTCCACCCAGCGTTCCCCCAAGTCTCCCGATAAAAATGATACCTCACTTGCGTGGGTAGGCCTAGCGCCGGCGACAGGAAACACCCCAAAGCGCAACGTGGACACATCCTAAATTTTGGAAAAAAACAGAGGGGTTTTTTGCGAAGTGCCTACCTGTAGATTTCGGCCTCTAGCTCAGCCGGCACCTAGGGAAAGCTACCAAACCTGTGCATTTCTGAAAACTAGAGACCTAGGGGAATCCAAGGAGGGGTGACTTGCGGGGCTCGGACCAGGTTCTGTTACCCAGAATCCTTTGCAAACCTCAAAATTTGGCTAAAAAAAAAATTTTCCTCACATTTCTGTGGCAGAAAGTTCTGGAATCTGAGAGGAGCTACAAATTTCCTTCCACCCAGCGTTCCCCCAAGTCTCCCGATAAAAATGATACCTCACTTGCGTGGGTAGGCCTAGCGCCGGCGACAGGAAACACCCCAAAGCGCAACGTGGACACATCCTAAATTTTGGAAAAAAACAGAGGTGTTTTTTGCAAAGTGCCTACCTGTAGATTTTGGCCTCTAGCTCAGCCGGCACCTAGGGAAATCTACCAAACCTGTGCATTTCTGAAATCTAGAGACCTAGGGGAATCCAAGGAGGGGTGACTTGCGGGGCTCGGACCAGGTTCTGTTACCCAGAATCCTTTGCAAACCTCAAAATTTGGCTAAAAAAACACATGTTCCTCACATTTTTGTGGCAGAAAGTTCTGGAATCTGAGAGGAGCTACAAATTTCCTTCTACCCAGCGTTCCCCCAAGTCTCCCGATAAAAATGATACCTCACTTGCGTGGGTAGGCCTAGCGCCGGCGACAGGAAACACCCCAAAGCGCAACGTGGACACAGCCTAAATTTTGGAAAAAAACAGAGGTGTTTTTTGCGAAGTGCCTACCTGTAGATTTTGGCCTCTAGCTCAGCCGGCACCTAGGGAAAGCTACCAAACCTGTGCATTTCTGAAAACTAGAGACCTAGGGGAATCCAAGGAGGGGTGACTTGCGGGGCTCGGACCAGGTTCTGTTACCCAGAATCCTTTGCAAACCTCAAAATTTGGCTAAAAAAACACATGTTCCTCACATTTTTGTGGCAGAAAGTTCTGGAATCTGAGAGGAGCTACAAATTTCCTTCCACCCAGCGTTCCCCCAAGTATCCCGATAAAAATGATACCTCACTTGCGTGGTTAGGCCTAGCGCCGGCGACAGGAAACACCCCAAAGCGCAACGTGGACACATCCTAAATTTTGGGAAAAAACAGAGGTGTTTTTTGCGAAGTGCCTACCTGTAGATTTTGGCCTCTAGCTCAGCCGGCACCTAGGGAAAGCTACCAAACCTGTGCATTTCTGAAAACTAGAGACCTAGGGGAATCCAAGGAGGGGTGACTTGCGGGTTCGGACCAGGTTCTGTTACCCAGAATCCTTTGCAAACCTCAAAATTTGGCTAAAAAAACACATGTTCCTCACATTTCTGTGGCAGAAAGTTCTGGAATCTGAGAGGAGCTACAAATCTCCTTCCACCCAGCGTTCCCCCAAGTCTCCCGATAAAAATGATACCTCACTTGCGTGGGTAGGCCTAGCACCGGCGACAGGAAACACCCCAAAGCGCAACGTGGACACATCCTAAATTTTGGAAAAAAACAGAGGTGTTTTTTGCGAAGTGCCTACCTGTAGATTTTGGCCTCTAGCTCAGCCGGCACCTAGGGAAAGCTACCAAACCTGTGCATTTCTGAAAACTAGAGACCTAGGGGAATCCAAGGAGGGGTGACTTGCGGGGCTCGGACCAGGTTCTGTTACCCAGAATCCTTTGCAAACCTCAAAATTTGGCTAAAAAAACACATGTTCCTCACATTTTTGTGGCAGAAAGTTCTGGAATCTGAGAGGAGCTACACATTTCCTTCTACCCAGCGTTCCCCCAAGTCTCCCGATAAAAATGATACCTCACTTGCATGGGTAGGCCTAGCGCCGGCGACAGGAAACACCCCAAAGCGCAACGTAGACACATCCTAAATTTTGGAAAAAAACGGAGGTGTTTTTTGCGAAGTGCTTACCTGTAGATTTTGGCCTCTAGCTCAGCCGGCACCTATTGAAACCTACCAAACCTGTGCATTTCTGAAAACTAGAGACCTAGGGGAATCCTAGGAGGGGTGACTTGCGGGGCTCGGACCAGGTTCTGTTACCCAGAATCCTTTGCAAACCTCAAAATTTGGCTAAAAAAACACATGTCCCTCACATTTCTGTGGCAGAAAGTTCTGGAATCTGAGAGGAGCTACAAATTTCCTTCCACCCAGCGTTCCCCCAAGTATCCCGATAAAAATGATACCTCACTTGCGTGGTTAGGCCTAGCGCCGGCGACAGGAAACACCCCAAAGCGCAACGTGGACACATCCTAAATTTTGGGAAAAAACAGAGGTGTTTTTTGCGAAGTGCCTACCTGTAGATTTTGGCCTCTAGCTCAGCCGGCACCTAGGGAAAGCTACCAAACCTGTTCATTTCTGAAAACTAGAGACCTACGGGAATCCAAGGAGGGGTGACTTGCGGGGCTCGGACCAGGTTCTGATACCCAGAATCCTTTGCAAACCTCAAAATTTGGCTTAAAAAAACACATGTCCCTCACATTTCTGTGGCAGAAAGTTCTGGAATCTGAGAGGAGCTACAAATTTCCTTCCATCCAGCGTTCCCCCAAGTATCCCGATAAAAATGATACCTCACTTGCGTGGTTAGGCCTAGCGCCGGCGACAGGAAACACCCCAAAGCGCAACGTGGACACATCCTAAATTTTGGGAAAAAACAGAGGTGTTTTTTGCGAAGTGCCTACCTGTAGATTTTGGCCTCTAGCTCAGCCGGCACCTAGGGAAAGCTACCAAACCTGTGCATTTCTGAAAACTAGAGACCTAGGGGAATCCAAGGAGGGGTGACTTGCGGGGCTCGGACCAGGTTCTGTTACCCAGAATCCTTTGCAAACCTCAAAATTTGGCTAAAAAAACACATGTTCCTCACATTTCTGTGGCAGAAAGTTCTGGAATCTGAGAGGAGCTACAAATCTCCTTCCACCCAGCGTTTCCCCAAGTCTCCCGATAAAAATGATACCTCACTTGCGTGGGTAGGCCTAGCACCGGCGACAGGAAACACCCCAAAGCGCAACGTGGACACATCCTAAATTTGGGAAAAAAACGGAGGTGTTTTTTGCGAAGTGCCTACCTGTAGATTTTGGCCTCTAGCTCAGCCGGCACCTAGGGAAACCTACCAAACCTGTGCATTTCTGAAAACTAGAGACCTAGGGGAATCCAAGGAGGGGTGACTTGCGGGGCTCGGACCAGGTTCTGTTACCCAGAATCCTTTGCAAACCTCAAAATTTGGCTAAAAAAACACATGTCCCTCACATTTCTGTGGCAGAAAGTTCTGGAATCTTAGAGGAGCTACAAATTTCCTTCCACCCAGCGTTCCCCCAAGTCTCCCGATAAAAATGATACCTCACTTGCGTGGGTAGGCCTAGCGCCGGCGACAGGAAACACCGCAAAGCGCAACGTGGACACATCCTAAATTTTTGAAAAAAACAGAGGTGTTTTTTGCGAAGTGCCTACCTGTAGATTTTGGCCTGTAGCTCAGCCGGCACCTAGGGAAACCTACCAAACCTGTGCATTTCTGAAAACTAGAGACCTAGGGGAATCCAAGGAGGTGTGACTTGCGGGGCTCGGACCAGGTTCTGTTACCCAGAATCCTTTGCAAACCTCAAAATTTGGCTAAAAAAACACATGTTCCTCACATTTCTGTGGCAGAAAGTTCTGGAATCTGAGAGGAGCTACAAATCTCCTTCCACCCAGCGTTCCCCCAAGTCTCCCGATAAAAATGATACCTCACTTGCGTGGGTAGGCCTAGCGCCGGCGACAGGAAACACCCCAAAGCGCAACGTGGACACATCCTAAATTTTGGAAAAAAACAGAGGTGTTTTTTGCGAAGTGCCTACCTATAGATTTTGGCCTGTAGCTCAGCCGGCACCTAGGGAAACGTACCAAACCTGTGCATTTCTGAAAACTAGAGACCTAGGGGAATCCAAGGAGGGGTGACTTGCGGGGCTCGGACCAGGTTCTGTTACCCAGAATCCTTTGCAAACCTCAAAATTTGGCTAAAAAAACACATGTCCCTCACATTTCTGTGGCAGAAAGTTCTGGAATCTGAGAGGAGCTACAAATCTCCTTCCACCCAGCGTTCCCCCAAGTCTCCCGATAAAAATGATACCTCACTTGCGTGGGTAGGCCTAGCGCCTGAGACAGGAAACACCCCAAAGCGCAACGTAGACACATCCAAAAGTTTCGGAGAAAACAGTGCCTACCTGTGGATTTTGGCCTGTAGCTCACCCGGCACCTAGGGAAACCTACCAAACCTGTGCATTTCAGAAAACTAGAGACCTAGGGGAATCCAAGATGGGGTGACTTGCGGGGCTCGGACCAGGTTCTGTTACCCAGAATCCTTTTCAAACCTCAAAATGTGGCTAAAAAAACACATGTTCCTCACATTTCTGTGGCAGAAAGTTCTGGAATCTGAGAGGAGCCACAAATTTCCTTCCACCCAGCGTTCCCCCAAGTCTCCCGATAAAAATGATACCTCACTTGTGTGGGTGGGCCAGGTGCCTGCAACAGAATAAGGCCCAAAACCTGAAGGGATAGAAGGGATAGTTGGGGGAGCCACGCAAGCCACACCTCCCTGGACTCCTTGGGGTGCCTATTTTTAAAACGTTTCTGGGTTTTGTAGGTTTCCCTACATGACAGCCGCACCCTGGACCAAAAACATAGGTGGGCCCTCCCCCCCCAAACACAGGCATTTTTGGAATATATCACTTTGATGTGTGCACATACGTCTGCGATGTGCCAAACACTAAAATTGTGAAAAGAAACACACTTAGGTTATGTGAAGAAGACCCCTCACCCACCAACCAAGTTGGTGGCATGCTTCATCATCGGGGTCCCACCCGAGGCACCTAGCGTGTCACAGGTGTGCTGCGACGCCTGATTACAGCGGAGCACGTTTTGTCTTTTTTTACAACACATACTGGTTGGATTTGGCACGAGGGTGAGTGATGGTTCAGTGGATCAAATTTTATTAATAAGAGATTTCACAAAACTGAAATGCACTGCTAATAACTGAAAGGCAAAAAAGTGAACCAATGACTCACAGCTCGTGAGCTGTAAAGCCGCGACAAGGCACCAACCGCTTTACAGGCCATTCACACACCTTTCATACATGACACGCACAAGACCATTCACACCGCCAGCCACGGGCCCAGCACATTACAACACTCACATCGACAGACCGCGCCACTCAAGGGCCCATCACTTACATACGCCCACATGCCTGATACAAGAATCACACCAGCTGATGGGAGTGTGGACTGCCGTTCGGCTGGCACCGCCAGCCAAGCGCCACCCCACGCACACCACCAGCCAAGCGCCACCCCACGCACACCGCCAGCCAAGCGCCACCCCACGCACACCGCCAGCCAAGCGCCACCCCACGCACACCGCAATCACTTTTTTAAATTTATAAACAAAGAAACTACTAATTATAAAATAAGCACAAAACTACAAACACAAAAGCTCTAACTAAATACACAACAGATGCCAACCGTGAAACATATGAAAATATAAAACAGGCAGCTTACGCTCAAGGTATTTCCCAGAATTTGTTTTGGGTATGGTAACTTCTGTAACAGCCGGGAACACACAGCCCAGGCTTTGAAGGGCATTCGGGGCAGTACATCCGGCTCTCCCTCCGGATTAATCTCCGGGCACATACTCTACATTTCTTTGTGGGCATGTCTTTTTTGGGAGTGGGAGGAATGTGATCTGGAAAGTGCCGATCTTTCAATCTAGCCACATCCTCCACCACTTCTACTCTAGGAACTCTTGCCGGTTCCACCACAATAAGGCTTTCTATCACCGACTCCTGAAATTTAACAAATGTCATCCTTGACTCGGGTGAACAATCCTTGTATACAATAAAGGCATTAAAAGTTGCCAAATGAAATAAATGTAGGGCCAACATTTTATACCACACATATGACTTACGAAGAGCAGTGTAAGGTTCTAACCTCTGATCTACTCTATCAACACCACCCATGTGCCTATTGTAGTCCAAAATGCACGCAGGTTTGCGCACTTCCGCAACCTGACCCCAAACAGCCACAGGGGAAGTACTCTCATCATGGATGGTCGATAGCATGTACACATCCCTCCTGTCTGAAAATTTCAGAGCTAGCAGCTCATTATTCCGCAAGGCACTGCACTGTCCCCTCTCAAGTTTTTTACAGACAAGCTCCCTTGGATAGCCTTTCCGGTTAGAACGGATTGTGCCACAAGCAACAGTGTCCACCCTAAACAACTCCTTGAACAACTGCACTCCAGTGTAGAAATTATCTACGTACAAATGGTGACCTTTGTTAAACAGCCGTCTAGCAAGTTCCCACACAATTTTTTCGCTAACTCCAAAAGTGGCCGGACAACCAGGAGGGTCAATACTGGAATCCCTACCAGTGTAGACCCGGAAATTATACACATATCCTGTACTGCTTTCTGACAGCAGATACAATTTAATCCCATACCGTGCCCTCTTACTAGGAATGTACTGCTTAAAAACTAAACGCCCCTTGAAAAGGACCAAAGACTCGTCCACACTTATCTCTTTGCCTGGGACATAGACCTCTGAAAACCGATCCACAAAATGATCAACGACAGGCCTAATCTTAAAAAGGCGGTCACAATCAGGGTGATCTTGTGGCAAGGCTAAAGCATTGTCTACAAAATGCAGCATACGAAGAAGAAGCAAATACTGATTACGTGTCATAGTTGCAGGAAATATAGCAGTTGCCATCAAGGGACTAGTAGACCAATAAGAAGCCAGTGACGGCTTCCTGATCAACCCCATCAAAAAAGACAAACCTAAAAACCTTTTCATCTCTTCCAGATATGTGGGAACCCAATGAGTAGCTCTAGACTGAGGCTTAAGTCTGGCAGCGTTGTCCCGCAAATATTGCTCCGCATACACATTTGTCTGCTCCACAATCTCTTCCAAAAATACATCGTCCATAAACAAGTGAAAGAAATGGACAGGCAGAAAGTTTTCCGTATTAACTCTACACCCTGGGAGACCAGTAAATGCAGGTAACTGTGGTTGCTCCATGTTTGGGGCAATCCAGGTGTCAGGTCTTCCAATGGGAAACCCTGCAGCCCCAGGCTGCTGCACTCTTGGCACATCAATGTCCTCCTCTAACACTGGCCCTTCATCTGCACTGAGAGTAGCTTCCTCATCAGAAGAATACTCTCGGACAGAAAACTCACTTCCAGAATCTCCTGCTTCCTCCTCTGCCTCAGATGCAGAGTCAGTGTCGTAATCATGGTCTGAAGACGACTCAAAGAGCATGTGAACAACCTGCTGAGCGGTCACTTTGCGGCTAGCCATGATCCTAACAACAAATGGATTGCCAACAACAACTAGCACTAAAATAAGTAATAAACAAAGTGTAGCTTTATCACAAAGAGTTATGTACTACAAAAAACTATACCACACAGTTGCCTGAAATAGCTACTCACCAAGCAACTACTCTGCACAGACAGCAATCACCAATGATATCCCACTAAAAAGAAAAAAGAAAAAAGCAATTTAGACATATGACAACACAAACACCACTGTGCTCAAATCTAAGGACAATGTCAAACACACAATACTGCATTTAGTACACCACCTACAAACATGTCAACAATACTCCTTTGGAGTAAATTGCGTTCACTTACCTAAAACATGCAACTATGCAAACCACAGGACAACTACTGCCAAAACCGCAAAGATCCACAGCAAAGGAAGCAAAAGCGTTGAACTAGAAGAAAAAGAAGAAATAAATTGTTATAATCACAAATACAAATACTTTGCCAGTTGACAAACACCCCACCACCAAGAACTTAGAAGTTGTCCCTGGTACCTAAGTGGATCCTGCCCCCCTCGGGGTAGATGGGCGTAAAAGAATTGGCCAATCTGACCCCAAGGGGGGCAGAAATGGGCAACACCTCTGTGCCCCCTTTCAGGGGGCGACCCTTCCCCAAGGGGGCACCCCCAGCACAACACAAAATAAAAAAATCCCTGCCGTATTGGTGGTCTCTGCCCTCCTTGGGGGCAGATGGCCCTACAAAATTACGGGCAGAGATGGGCAATACACATTTTCCCCACCTTAGGGGGGGCGACCGTTGCCCAAGGGGTGCCCCCAAACAAACACCAAACACAATCCCTGGCACCTAGTGTGCTTCCACCCCCCCCACCCCCCTGGCCAGATCGTCCAAAAAATGGCTGGTCTGCCATCGGGGGGGGGCGAAACAGAAAAAAAAAGCTCCCCAGGGGAGCGACCCTTAACACAGGAGTTGCCCCCAAAATAAACAATAAAAACAAAATCCCTGGTGTCTAGTGGCTGATCTGCCCCCGGGGGGGGGCAAAATACAAATAAAAATTGCCCCAGGGGGAGGGTCGCCCCCAAAAACACACATAAACAAAGATGTCCCTGGTGTCTAGTGGTTTTCGCCCCCCCCTGGGGGCAGATCCGCTGAAAAATCAGCGGATCTGCCCCCGGGGGGGGGCGAAATACAAATAAAAATTGCCCCCGGGGGGGGCGACCCTTGCCCAAGGGGTCGCCCCCAAAAACACACATAAACAAAGATATCCCTGGTGTCTAGTGGTTTTTGCCCCCCCCTGGGGGCAGCGAAATACAAATAAAAATTGCCCCCAGGGGGGGCGACCCTTGCCCAAGGGGTCGCCCCCAAAAACACACAAAGAAAGATATCCCTGGTGTCTAGTGGTTTTCGCCCCCCCCCCTGGGGGCAGATCCGCCGAAAAATCAGCGGATCTGCCCCCAGGGGGGGGCGAAATACAAATAAAAATTGCCCCGGGGGGGGCGACCCTTGCCCAAGGGGTCCCCCCCAAAAAAACACATAAACAAAGATATCCCTGGTGTCTAGTGGTTTTTGCCCCCCCCTGGGGGGGGCGAAATACAAATAAAAATTGCCCCCGGGGGGCGACCCTTGCCCAAGGGGTCGCCCCCAAAAACACACATAAACAAACATATCCCTGGTGTCTAGTGGTTTTCGCCCCCCCCCTGGGGGCAGATCCGCCGAAAAAACGGCGGATCTGCCCCCAGGGGGGGGTGAAATACAAATAAAAATTGTCCGGGGGGGGCGACCCTTGCCCAAGGGGTCGCCCCCAAAAACACACAAAGAAAGATATCCCTGGTGTCTAGTGGTTTTCGCCCCCCCCCCCCCTGGGGGCAGATCCGCCGATAAATCGGCGGATCTGCCCCCGGGGGGGGCGAAATACAAATAAAAATTGTCCCGGGGGGGGGCGACCCTTGCCCAAGGGGTCGCCCCCAAAAACACACAAAGAAAGATATCCCTGGTGTCTAGTGGTTTTCGCCCCCCCCCTGGGGGCAGATCCGCCGAAAAAACGGCGGATCTGCCCCCAGGGGGGGGGCGAAATACAAATAAAAATTGCCCCCGGGGGGGGCGACCCTTGCCCAAGGGGTCGCCCCCAAAAACAAACATAAAAAAAGATATCCCTGGTGTCTAGTGGTTTTCGCCCCCCCCTGGGGGCAGATCCGCCGAAAAATCGGCGGATCTGCCCCCAGGGGGGGGCGAAATACAAATAAAAATTGCCCCCGGGGGGGGGCGACCCTTGCCCAAGGGGTCGCCCCCAAATTTAGGCAAAAAGAAAATCCCTGGTGGCTAGTGGAGATTCCTGCTCCACGATCGCGGGCCCTGCCCGCGATCGTAGAACAGGAATCTTGAGAAAACAGACACAGGGGGAAAGGAAAAACCCTTTCCTTTCCCACCGTGTCTGTTTTCTCAACCCCCCGCCCCCCAAAAACGGAGAGGACTCACCTTTGAGCTCTTGCTCCGAAGACGCGCTGGAAGCAAATGGCTTCCAGCGCGCCGGCAACACTAGATAAAGTCAGCGCGCTGTGCGTGCGCTGACGTCATCGGATTGCCGTGGGGGGGGCGGGGGTGGAAGGGGAAGGTCTTCCCCGTCCATCCCCGCCTGGGGGGGAAGGGGGGTGCACGGGGGGGCGCGCTAGCGTGCCCCCAAGTTCCCCTGTGCCTAGGACGAGATGATCTTGTCCAAGGCACAGGGGAACTGTAGCCTTGGACGAGATCATCTCGTCCAAGGCACAGAACCGGTTAAAGGAATGGAGACGAGACCTTTGTTTTACTTGTCTTACTTTATTAGAATTACAGCCAAGAAACAAAACAAAACATACAGTTTCCAGAGGGTAGCAGAACAAGTTCAGGCAACCAAAAAAGAAACTATAGAATATTCTAGACAATGCTTCCACAAACCAGTATTGCTTTCATTTTGCACCCAACATATCGTTCTGGATCCATAGAACGTGACTGGCACAATGTTAACGTTTTCCTTTCAACGTTGTTTGATTTAAGCTGTGTGGTCCATGTTCAAGAATCAAGGAGCTCCCTTTCCTAGCAATCAGTTTTATTAATGATCACCAGAGAATCAGTTTACTGAATTGCTAACTGGTACACCAACAATGAACTGAGGAGAGAGAATGGTTCCACGTGCCTACACAGGTTATTGACCCTCTCCCTATTCGATTAACAATGCCCCTATGCACCTGATGCCAAGAATAAGAATACTAACTTGTTTTTATATAGTACTAACTTGTTTTTATATGGTGCTTCCTTTGATATCCCTAAGCTTGTTAAATAACAGGTGTTACCTTTTTCTCAATTTACTGTTATCAATTTACTGATCTTTGGTAGGATGGAACGTTGAGCCTGCCTTGCCAGGATTCAACCCTATAATCTTCTGATACATCGCATTGGTTTGCATTTAACTCATTAAGAAACTGTGCTATCTATAAGAATAAAACCACTACTCTGTGACACACCTGCTGTTTGAGGTGGCAGAATGAACACACACCGGTGCCCAGAATTGGCAGTCTTCTGTATATAAGATTAGTGGTCAGTACTTCTCCCTCTCTCTCAGCTGGCCATGTGACCTTCATACACAGAGCACTGATAAGGCATCAGTTGTTATCAAACTCATACATCCTGATTTAGGCTTTAGCGGGCGGCACACCTTCAGCAAGGGGTGTGGAGGTAATGATCTCCACTGACCAGGTGGACTAATGCCTACTCTAATTAGCGATCTCTCTCTGCCTGGCAACAGTCTTTTAGCCCCCAGAGAAGCCACAATAACCACAGCCACTCTGAAGGAATTTAAATTTTGCTGAGTGGCCACTATGGTCCCTGTGGATGGGCAACAAACGTTTGTGTTTTACAGAAACAAACTCCCAACAGAGGAGCTTGTTTTCGTAAAACAAAACAAAAATGATCCTAATACCCTGGGAGTTTTCTTCTAGGTGCTAGGGTAGTTTTTGTTTTTTCTTTTCATGGTCATCAGGCATTTAGTGGCAGTCATGAAGAGAAAAAAACTATATCAGATCATCTGCTGTAAATAGTGTGGACAGTCTGATGTACTTACATCAAAAGACCTAAGTCTATTTGGCATGGGTGAAAAGTTTCTACCTACAGAGCCAGCGGAGACATCATTGACAGAAACATCAAATCAACTCTAAATACAAGAGACAGATCATCAGTTTAGTGGACAGGATACCTCATAAGGAGTACTCTGTTCTCCAAACTTTAAATACGGATCATATTTATTTATGTTACTGGTAGTCTATTGCAGTAGGGAATTTTCTTCCAGATGGTGGGCGTTTCAATATGTTGAAGAGCTTTTCGATTAACATACCATGGATAGTTGTAAAGTGAGTGATCTACTCTTGAGTAATCATGACACTGAAAAACGAAGAGATACTTTTCATACCAAACTCAATGGCACTCATTTTATTGACTTTAAACATGTGAAAGACTGAGTGTACCTGCTGTGATTTTAAACTTTTTTGTCCCCCAGAACATCTCATAGACTACAATAACATTGAATACTGCCAGTCACAATACTACAGTCAGCAGCTTACTTGTTGGTGGGCTATTTAGCCGCAACGTTAAGACGTAACAAACATCTGTGTCCATTGCTGATTACTTAGATTTTGTATTAACAGTACTTAAGTGGGAGAGGAGCGGTGTGAGTTTTAAAACGTTTTTATTAACAATAAAGTTAATAAACATGCAGATCTTCGAGCGCGACACAAGGCATGGCTGTCTCAATCCTGTAACCGCCCTCGCCTATTTCAAATCACGCTCCGCGCCTAGCAACCCCTTCAACATCGGGATTCTAGTCGTGAGGCTACACGCAAGTACTACATTGAGTTTTTCTATTTTTTCTTTTTTTTTCCATCATCTGAAAACCCCCCAAAAAGAAACAAAAAAATAATGAAACTATAAATCTTGCAGAAACCTATAGATAAACATTATTGTTGACACAGTTTCAATAGTAATAACACATTGCCTCATTGACACAGTTTCCAAGGTAATTTTTGTACTCTATTACTCCTGCGCAACACAAGACCTTCGTCATTACTCTTATTCAGGTCCAATTGTTTCACCAACTCTCGCCTGCTCACAACCCGAGGATCCCATTTCCCCTTCAGTTTAACCACTTTGGATTTGTTCCACCACTTATTGCCCTGAACTTTTACTGCATTGCCCGAAACAAGTTCGACCCTAACCAGTTCGGAAAATTTTGCATTACCTTTCTTAAAAACATTGGCAGTTTTATAACTACCCAATCACCTTCTGCAATAAGCGACTCTTTAGCCCCTTTCTTATTGTCAAAGTATCTCTTTTGTGTAAACTGCTTGTTTTCCACAATGGCCCTGATAAAGTCAGCATGATCTCCCACCAGCATTTGTTCAGAAAACTTAGACATCCACCCAGGTTTGATTTGGGTATTAGGCTTTCTCCCTTTCAAAGCTTCAAAAGGAGATACCCCCATGGTAGAATGAGGAGTTGTTCTGTAAAACCAAAGCATAGCCTGAACCGACGCCTGCACATCACACCCACTCTTCAATGCCCACCTGATACAGTCTTCCACCACACGGTTGAATCTCTCCACCAAACCGTTTGTTTGGGGTTGATAAAGTGAACACCTCAGATGTTTAATGAACCTTGCTTCAGAAATGCTTTAAACTCCTCAGACACAAACTGAACACCATTGTCTGAAATGATTTCCTCCAGAAACCCCTTATTCATAAACACTTCTCTTAAGAAAGTCACTAGAGATCTAGCATTTGGCTCCTGTACAAATTTGACATATGGCCATTTCGAGAAATAATCCACTCACCAGGTATGCATACCGTAGACTGGAATTAAGCGAGTGAAAAGGTCCCACCATATCCACACCCAATTTTCGCCACGGACCTCCAGGACACACAATAGGCAGAAGGGGTGGTGTCACAGTTTTCAAACTCTTGTCAGAATTGGAACATACAGCACAATTCCTTACCAATTGCTCAATTTCACTGTCCATGCGTGGCCACCAAAAGCAATCTCGTATTCGTCTTTTAGTCAAAGTGGCCCCCAAATGGCCTTTATGCACCTTCTTCAATATTGAACTCCTCAATTCCTCCAGGGGAATGAGTTTATCATTCCTCAAGAGAATGCCCTCCTCAATTGTTAGCTCATCTGAAACTTTCCGGAATGGCTGAACCACCATCGTCAAGTCTCTCTCACATGGCCAGCCTTCAACAATAAACCTCATTTACCGCACACAAGTCATTGTCCACAGCCAACTTCTCCTTCCACTCTGTCTCAGAGCAAACACACACATGGTCAACCTCAACCGTTGCAATCATACAACATTCATCGTCCACAATTTTATCAGTCGTGGGTCTACTCTGACTGGGAAATCTTGACAGATAGTATGCTCTTATGTTCCTTCCACTGGGAATATGCATGACTTGAAAATCATTGCATTAACCTTGCCACTAACCTAGCAATCCTAGGTGTACCTGTTTTATCGTTGGTCCCCTTTAAGATTGCAACTAAAGGCTTGTGATCTGTTTTTAATACAAAATGCCTCACCCACACATAGCTTCTGAATTTTTCAATGGCCTAAACACAGGCCAGCAACTCTTTTTCGATGACAGAGTAATGCACTTCTGGTGCCCTTAATACTCTAGATGCAAAACCAATGGTGTTTTAAGTACTCTCAATAGTTTGAGTCAACACAGCCCCCAATCCAATATTGCTAGCATCTACCGTTAGGCAGCATTGGAACCGTTGATCATACAGTTTCAGCACTTTGGCTTGAGTTAACTGGATTTTGATATCCTCAAATGCTTGTTCACACTCTGAGCCCCACTCAAAACTGGTCTTATCCTTCAATAAATTTGACAAGACTGTAACCCGACTAGCATACTCCGGTATAAACCGAGAGTAAAACTCACACATGCCTAAAAATGCTTTCACACCGGCTTTGTCAGTGGGCGGGGGTGCTGCCTTGATGGCATCAATCAACCCAGGTTTCGGGCTAACTCCCTCCTGACTAATTACATGACCCAAATATTCCACCGATGAGTTCATGAACTGGCACTTTTCCCTTCTAAGAACAATGCCATGAGCCATGAATTTCTGCAATACTTGTCTAAGAATCTTGTGTGCACCTGCTGATCAGGTGCATGAATTAGTACATCGTCCTGAAAAACCACCACATTAGAAATACCTTTTTTTAACAGTGTATACATAATCCTTTGAAATACTGAGGCTGCAGATGCCAGCCCAAATGGAATCCGGCAAAATTGGAAAACGCCAAAAGGTGACACAAATGCTGTCAAATACCTGGAGTCTGGATCCAATTCCACCTGATGATACGCACTAGCCAAGTCTAACTTCGTAAACATCTTTGCGCCTTTAATTGTAGACAACATTTCAGTGATATTAGGTAAGGGATGTGAGTCCACCTATATCTCTCTGTTGAGCGCTCTCAGGTCCACACAAATTCTCAACTCCCCATTCTTTTTCCTAGCTACCACCAATGGAGAAAGCCACAAAGAGCATCCAATGGGCTCTATAATCCCTTTTTTCTGTAAACTTTCGAATTCCCTTTCCAAATCTTCTCTCACACTAAAAGGCACAGACCTAATTTTATGTATGACTGGGGCGGCATTCATTTTTACTTTTATCTTATGTTTAAAACCTTTCAGCTTTCCCAACCCTCCTGAAAAGACTTTAGGGAACTCATTGAGAAGACCTTCAATCTCCTCCGTTTCTCTAATCAATGCAACCTGTTATGATGTACCTGGTCACAACACCATTCCAAACAGACCCTGATGGAACCAACCTAAAATGTTCAACCCTCTTGCCACTACATAGATCTTCCATGTATTCATCTCCCCCTAAACTCAAGAATGTCCTGAAAAAAACCTTGAAGCTCAATCTTCCTCCCTTCATAGGACACTGGAGCCCTGTCCGGTGGCTCAAGAGCTTGCTCCTCCCAATTCTGCTTGAACAAGTCCAGGGTAATCATGGTGATCCTAGCCCCTGAGTCCACCAGCATGCACAAAGATTTGTCTCCTACTCTTATGCACACATACTGATCCACACAATTATCGGGATCACCAGACTTAACCACTCCACCACGTGTCAAAGGCATCATACCATTGCTTCCAGACTGTATGTGGTTCGCCGGGGCTCTCTAGAAATGGTGGTGGAGGCAGAACTGATTGCATGGTGCACCCCCCCCCCCAAAAAAACATGTTGAAAAAAGAAAGTAATTCAGCTTAAAAAATGCACAAAAATCCCTAGAAACAGAAACAAACTGTAATGTTCTTTGTTGTAATAATATTTGTTTGTTCACTAAGAACATATAGTCCAGCCAGTCCTTATTGCTTGCTAGATGGTTGCACAATTGAATAAATAGATCCTCCCATCCACTACAAGTGTCTTTCCCATGTCCACTGGGAGTAAAACATTTTTTTTTTACTTAAGTGGAAGTAGCACTAAAGAACAGTACCACTCTTCAGCAATGCCATACCTTTGTTTGTGTGGCGAGTGTAGCCTATCAACGTCCGATGCGTGCAATGAGGTGATTTTTCACAGCCATTTGAAGTAACATCGGAGAAGGGAACCACTCCCCTGAGGTGCAGAGAATCATTTGTTAGTGTGTATAGCCCTGACAGGAAACGCTTGTCGTCACTGGTGCAGGACGAGATTCCCCCATCGATCCTGCTTGGCACGGAGAAAGCCGCTGGAGGCGACGTCGCCTTTAGCCACTTCTCCGCAGATGCGTGGGCTCATTGCGCTCAAAGACCACCTCGTCACCACAATGAAGTAGGCGAGGAGCGCGGTGAGTTTTAACACGTTTTTATTAACAATAAAGTTAATAAACATGCAGATCTTCAAGCGCGACACAAGGCATGGCTGTCTCAATCATGTAACTGTCCTTGCCCATTTAGAATCACGCCCGTGCCTAGCAACCCTTTCACCATCGGGATTCTAGTCGTGAGGCTACACGCAAGTACTACAAGTACTCTTTGCTGAAGGGCTTTTTAATATAAGAATCTCATTAATACATTCTTCACTTGAAGGAATCATAAAGTGCCAAATGTTTATATTATCTTACTTTCTGGGTGTTAACCCACTGAATAACTAATATTCATGTGATATTTGTTCTTTGCATGTATGAGTTTTACCACAATATAAAAAGCTAAAGTTCGAATAGTGCTGTAGAGGCACACAGCAGACCACTGGTCTATTACATTAAACTTGTATGTCACACATGAGGGGGATGAAAATGCTAGAATAATTTGGAGTTTTTGAGGGCTTGAGCACTGAGAATGAAGGAGCAAAATAAGTGATCAAGGGCAGGCTTTTTGAAAGATAAATCAATATTGATTCTGCAAACAGAAGGTAAGAAATACTGAAGAAAAATCCAGCAAGTTGTTAAAAAAATATTTGATTTTGATCTTTAACAATGACAAGAATCCACATTCCAGGTCCATTTACTGTCTATGAACACCCGAATATGTGAAGAAATGTACATGTCTTTGGTTTTCCAGAAAGAAGAGCTTAAGCTACTTGTGATGGCTATTAACAGGGGCGTAATGCAGGATCCTGCAGACACTCCGGCATGGGGGGGGCAACCATTCAAGGACCCCATTAGGCCCAAAGTTGAGGAATATTTATGAAAAATGGGAGACTTAGGGGCCCCTCATTACATTCTGCCGGTGAGCCCCATCATTTTGCGTTATGCCAGTGCTTCTTGAGTACATGATCTTCTCCAACTATTTAAGGGAGTGGGACCATTACATACCTGTTATATGTGATTGACCCTATCTAAAACAGGATTCTGGGGACATGACAAGGAACACATAGTACAATAATACGTTACTTTGGTTTAGCATGTCACCTTTATCTCTAAGTGTCTTCTACAATAGGAACCCAATACTTAAATACCTGTGTACAAATCATTGTCATTAATGCTCACTCTTTGTCTCAGGTGAAACCTGACTAACTAAATTAATCTTATTCAACAATGCAAACCTGCATAAATAGATTGAATCTTGTGAAACTCATTATATCTTGGTCGCTTCTTCCCTTTCCTCAATTCGAATGCCAAATCTTTAGGCTTCTGCATTGGCCCCCTTCTTTCCCTCAAGGGTCATGTCAACAAAAAGCTAAACATCTTGGTTCCAAATTAACCTTCTCTGCAAAATTAGACTCATTCCCCCTTCCACCTTCAAAACTATCATACGAGTCCTCATCCTGGCCCATATTGATGGAGATAAGGCCGTACTGCAGAACTTTCAATAAAAAAACACAAACAACCCAACAAAATGCTCCTCGAAATTCCTAAATCTAAAGCAAGCATAAAAGGAAGCCTTTGTCACTTTTACCCAAATTCTCTGGAACCACAACGCACCCTATCAGAAGATACTTGGCCTCTAAACATTCAAATATATTCTCAAATCTGTCCTTTTCTCAGCTCACCCTCCACAATCCCTTCAATGCTCCCTCCCTCTGGTGCCTTACATCTGTAATTTGATGTATTGCATGTTCTTTTTTAAATATTCAGAAAGTTATTCCCCTTTCATTGATGAGTGTACTTCAATATTTTTTAGAATAATCCATTTTCCCTTATTCTTCATATATTTTAACCTGAAAACATACTTCCCTTAATCCCTCCCCTTTTTCTTATCCTCTTTCTGTCGTCCACTTATCCTGTTTTTGCACATTTGAACAAAACACGTCAAAGCATTTCTATTGTCTTACTATATATCACTCACCACGGTCCTATGGGACTATGCCAATGCTATGCAAAATCTCAAAATGAAAATAACCATCTAAATGCAGAGAGAGCACATTGAACTTCGTGGGCCTATGTCATTAATGAACAGTTGTTGCACCAGTTTAAATGTAGCCTGCACAAAATCATTGATTTTCAATAATTTCCATTCTCTAACTTGGATACATGTTTGGCAGTATTTGGAAATAAAACTTAAACCTACAAACAATCTGTATTTCTTTAAATGATACAATAAATTGTCAATTTTGTTTTCTGTAGCCTTATTTATGTAATTTTAGCAAGGACTTCTTTTACAGTGCATTTTACATTTCTTAACTTCAGATTCTCTACAAGATTTACAGAGTATGAAATGGACAATGTTAGATTTGAGATCAGTCTCTGTTCATCAGCATTTTAGTACCTGAAGTCATTGATGGCATGTGAACTTCTGAAGTTGTGAAACGTAATCACTTGCCTTGAATAAGCTTGTGCTAGCAGCAAAGTTAATATGTCTGACTTTTGTAAGAGTGATCAGATGTATTCTCTCCCAATAAAAGGGACCCTTTGGTGATTTTTACAGCACTCTTTCTACATAATTGAGACTTAACATTCACATATTCTGAAGGTGAAATAATGAAAAGTTCAAGTAATTTTGCGATGTGACAGGTGCACCCTTCCTCAGCATTAGTGTACCAATACCCTCCCTAAGATATGTTTGAAAGAATGATGATAAAACTGGATTTCCCAGCACATTTTTCCTAAAAATTGGCTAAGATCTGTATGTTTTACAGTTAAAAACTCTGTTTATGGAATTTTACATGGCCAGTCTTTTACCAAAAAGTGTATGTCAACTTTCCTCAATACATGTTTCCATTCTGCCCCTTCCATAAGTTCTGAGTGAAGATAATCTTGGAAAGAGTAAGGTAGAAAAGTCAAATATTGCTCAAATTTCACAATCACGTACCATAAATAACGTTGCTAGACAAATTCTACAGGTTCATTCAGTAACACTAAGGGGCAAATTTAAGAATTCCCCTCAGGGCCCTCCCTAACGCCACCATATTTAACAAACGGCACACCATGGCGATAGGGAACTAGCATTAACATTTTTTGGTGTTAGTTTGGCCCTTTGCATGATTAGCACTCAATATTTTGACACGTATCCTACAAAGCACATTGAGGCCCATTGAAAACAATGGTGTGTCTCCTTTTAGTGGTTGCTAAGTGCAGGTGTTAAAAATGGCGCTAAAAATGGTGCAATTTTTCTTTTTTAATTTCATTGCAACATTGTTTCGGCCCAAATTCAGTTTGAAATATCAGTTTTAAATTGAATTTAGATATGCAGCGTTTGTCTGAATCACTAGATTGTGAAGTTATTAAAATACAAAGAGTGTATAATGAAATTCATGAACTGTATTTTGCAAACCTTTTTGATGCAAAACTGCGTTAGTGCAGTTTTGCATCAAAAAGTATAAATATGCTCCTTGGTGCTTAATGCACCAAAATACACATTATACTGTAAATACTGTTTGCTTTTCCCATGTTACATTTCAGCAGCTTTGACCTGCTGAAACTTAATGAAGGTTGAGTTATTTAATGCCTTTGATAATGATAGGATGTGTTAAGAACATTCAAACTGGTAATTCCAACCCATGAATAAACAGGTTTTTATGCATAGGTCGGTATTGACCGACTTAGGGCCTGATTTAGATTTCAGCAGACGTCCGCAGAAATATAAGTCCCATAGGAAATAATGGGATTTACATTTCAGAAGATGGGATATCCATCATTCTTGCGATGGAGTAACCCATCCTCTAAAATCTAAATCAGGCTGTTACTCTTAATCAGGCCCTAAATGAGGAATGTCCTGCATTGCCTGACATAGGACACCAGAATACATTTTAAAAGCCAGAGCATTATGCTGGCATGGTTTAGCTATTAAAAATCTATATTAGATAACATCAAGACACCCCAACCAAAAAGTGCCTTGGGTCATCCATCAAAATTTGGTTGTTCACTTCCTGTTTAAATTTAAGACTATGAACAAGCTGTGACTTTGCTCACAGTTGTGAATCAGACAGTCTCTGAAGGCATTCAAGGGGCTAGTGGATGAGTACTGCTGAGGACAATTGTTTTTGCGGTGATTGCTTCATCTAGGTCAAGGAACCCCAAAGTGAGCATGATTCAACAAACAGGGTCTTTGGCACTGTTTTGCTTTGTTAAGATTCTCGCTGAAAAATCCCGATTTGTAGTATGCATGGCATGGTTCCCAGAATATAATTTCTATGGATGCCAGTCGATAAAAGAGGCATTCTGACACTCTGTTAGATGGAAGACCTTCCAACCACCAGTGCAGCTGGTTCTGCAATAGTATTTCCTTCAGGCTGACACTTGAAAGAAATCTGAGTGAAATAGCATAACTGGCAAACAAGCAGAGACATTTTAAGGCATGGGCAAAGTGGGCAATTGCCTATGGCCTCCACATTCCGAGGTGCCCCTTGTTAAAATAACAGAAACCATCGACATTTCTACATAAAAACCGTGCTCATAAAAAAACAGCTTCTTTTTTTCATTTGGCTGCTGAGCATGCTTACAGAAGCATGATGGGACATGTATAATTACTTCAAGCAGTGCAGCCCAGCAGCCAAAGTTTCTGCGCTGCTTTGTGTGAAACAAAAAGAGCAGGACAGTGTCAGATCTACTAAGAGATGGTGCTGCTGCTCTCTTCCCATGTGCTGGCACACAGTTTGACTGCATAGTGCAAAGGCGTGTACAGGAGTGTGCAGGAGTCTAGAATTTGCTTGTTCAGGAAAAGGAGTGTTTAGTACAGAACTCCATGCATAAACTAACTTGAAAACCTTTCCCACTTTGTATGTGTGCTGTACTGTGCACCACACATTCAAACTATATGAAAAAATGGTTTTCCCCTACTTTACACGTTCCTCAAGGAGGTGTAATTTTTGGCGGAAAGCCTTATCAGCAAATGTTAGTCAACAATGCTTTGTTTGAAAAAAATGGGTATTAGCATGGAACTTCCAATTGGATTCCCTCTTGATGCAAACCAATGCAAAGCAATCCATAGCTCTCCTTTGCATTACTTGTAGACAACGTTCCAGTGCTTGTGGTCGAACGTAAATCCAAAAAAATGACTTTGTGTGCATCTGCATCACTTTTTGGACTTTGCACTGGCTCAATATGTTGATAAACCTGGTCCTTAGTGTGTATGAGTAGCCTACCCAACCTTAACCCTTACACTCTCAGGCAATTGGTGGTAATTCAATTAAAAAAGAATCTTTCTGTGTTATTTCTTTTTCCTTGCTTCATCATATACCGTCTAGTTTACCCTTCTCTCCTTAGTGCTTTCGTTTTCTTTCTCTACAGCTCTATGTACCTACACCCTTTATCTTGATCTCAGTTCTCTTTAACTCGCCCTTGACTTCTTCACCTCTCTCGCTCTCTCTCTCATTATAACTGAAATACCTGAATCTATTTCCTCTCTCTACTCTAATACTTCAATGTCAGTCTCTGTGTCTACCTCTATATCTTTCATGCTCAATCTGCTCTCCCCACATCAACTCTCTCTCTCTTACCTAACCTCTCTCTTTGTATCTGGTTGCTCTTTTTCCATTTCATTTCTCCACAACCCCATCTCCATCTTTAAATCACCTCACTGTATCCCCTTCATGTTTCTACTGCCTTCTTTCTATTTACCTCTGGCTCAGCCCTTTATGTTTCAACTCCCCCTCATCTCTCTATCTCATTTCTCTTTTGACCTCACATCTCCATCCCACCCTCACCTTTCTCTACCCCACAGCTTTCTCTCTGACTAATTCCCTAAATGTTACTCACCATTAATTCAATACCTCACCTCTAACCTTCTTTCATTCTACCTCTGTTACTTTTCAGTTGCCTCTTTATTAGCCAAAGATACAAAGAAGTAGAAAAGCGATTTCTAAATCACAATTTTCTCCAAAACAATTAGGAAATCAGTATTCCTCATGTATTAAATATTTTTTTTATTAACATTTCCTACTTGGGTCGCAAATCTATCTATCTGATGGATATTAATAAGGTAGGTCGCAATTTGCGACCCATTAGGAATGACAGTCTTCATGGGGATATTTGCCTGCTGAGGTCAGTAGACCACCATGTCTGTGACTGCCTTTACATAAAACAGTCTTTTTTTATGAAACCCATTTTCTTTTGTATCAACCTTACTTCTTTTTCTCTAATTCATGTCTTCCAATTTCATGTTTTTTTCTGTACACCATATTTTTCTTTCTACCCTTCACACTTCTTTCTATGTTTCTCTCATCTCCAATACTCTCTTTACTTGACCTCTTTTTTAAATATCTCTACTCATTTTGCTCTCTCTCTACCTTGAATATCTTTATATTTCCTCAAGTCTCTCTATATGTGTACCTCTACCTATTGCTGCCTTTATCTTTCTATAATTCACCCTTTGTCTACAGTAGCTCTCTCTTTACATCACCCACTTGGAGTACGGTACTCTTCTTCCTCGCTCTAAATTTCCTACTCCTTATCTTTGTCTCTGTCTTTCCTGCTACCTCACTCTAAAACCTTACCTATTTCTCTATGTCTCATTTTCTATCCACGCCTTCCTCTTTCTAGCTCTCCTTATCTTTCCTTCTGGCTACCTCACCTTTTTCTATATACAGTAATTAAATTCTAACCCCACCTCACATTTCTTTTTTATAATTTTCATCACTAGGACCTTCTCCCCCAACTTCAAATATCACACTATACTCTTCTCTTTATATCGCTCCTCCTGCATCCTGCCCGGGACAGTTTAAATTACTCAGCAGGGTCACAGGTATCTGTTTAGCCAGATGCGTGTGCAGAGGAGAAGAGGAATAATGCAGGGAAAGAAAAATACATTAATAGATTTGCTAAAGCTAAAATTTCAAGCATCAATGCATATGTAATTTTTACATATTATGCACTAATCCACTTAACATCAACCAGGTCACCCTTAGCATGTTTTTCCTACAATGGGAGAAACAAGCTGGTTTGCTTCACATAAAATGTTGTTGCTGAAAGTAAAAAAACAAGATCCAAGCTGAAAAACAAATGACATTATCAATGTTTGTTCAATCTTTAGAGAGAGCGTAACCTGGCTGTGTCATTACACCTCTTAAAACATTCAATAAAAAGGGGGGTTGTTTTTCTGTTTAAAGAAAGGAATGTTTTCCTTTGAATGTTGTGCCTGGTAAAATATATGAGCCAAGTGCACAGACAAATGCAATGTTGCATGTATGCCATATTTTATCATCGTTTGAAAGAATGTTTATGTGACAATGTTTCGGAAATAATATTGTATATAGGCATAATATATTTGACAGAAGAGATGTATAGAATTTATTTAACCTGAAAGTGTATTTGTGCTTAATTAGTCTGGCCAGAGTGAAGGTCCATATTTTTTCTGTGTTTGAACCTTCAATGTGCCGTTTGCTTTAGATGGAATCTTTTCCAGAAGTTCTGGCACGCTGACTATTTTCCTGAACCAATAGAATATTAGCATAGTTAGGATTCTAGATCAAATGGTTAAGCAGGAAAGACTCTATGTATCACTTGTTTTTCTTTATTTTATGTATTATCGCTGTTGAATTAGTGGTCTTTTATATGTAAGTTAAGTTTCATATTCTATGACATTTTTATTCACTTTTGGTTATTTTGTACATTTTTATGCTATGATTTTGAGACTCATATATGTAAGTTTGACTTTGAGTCTAAATAAAGCCTTTTAAAACTGCAAATTCAGTGTCTGAAATTGAATGTGTGATTATCAAGTTACGGTGTAATTAGTTTGAATAATTTAATGCATTGTCCCTTTACCTTTCGGAACAGAGAAGAAAAACATCATTGGACCCCAGAATTTAGAATTAATGGCCAAAGCTTGAGCACTTTCACTTGCTCATACTTGGCTGGGGGATACCAGAGGGCTTAATCTTTCAACTGCTCCCGTTTCTGAAGGTTTAACATATAATTCAATACTATTTAGCATCACAAGAGTTCGGCTGGGCTGTAAAGGGGTAATAAATTCAGAGTTGTTTCAAGGGCCCTAAAATATCTCTTACCAAGGACCTCACAAATCCTCACTGCAGCTAGGTGCACTTACTGCCAACTAAGATTTGGTTTTCCCTTGCAGGCAGTGAGGACCAAGCTTTGTGGTGAGTTGAGATCAAATACCATGCTGTCATTTTGATAGTATTAGTCAAGAAAGTGTGCTGCATGTCTTATTTTTGCCCTTATTATACCAATTCTCTAGTAGAGTTGGTTCTTTCAACCATTCCTTAAGGATATGCCCAGCAGCAACAGCTTCTTTCTTCAAGTGCTGCTCTGAGAACACCTTGACTAAATTCTTGAGTTATGCATTAATGCTGAGAAGCAGGAGACTTGGATATATAAGGGAATTATCTTGTGGCTTAAACCCTCTTTTGTCTATGGATTCTGAGAATGCGGGCCTTGGATGCACTACAAGATTACCAGTTTTAGACATACAGGGCCAGATGCATGAAATTCTTTTCCCTGTCGCAAATGGCCCATCAGGCCAGAAAAAGGCCTTTCCCAATGTAACAATCCTATTCTGCGAGTCTGTAACCTGTTACCAGCTCGCAAAATAGATTTGCAAGTTGCTATTATGAAGGGGCATGTAAGATCGTTTTGGGACCGTGTGTGCGGTCACAAAACAATCACGGTTACCACCAACTTCAAGTTGGAGGTAGCCCATTCAGAAAAACTAAGGGGTCCCAAGGGACCCCTTCCCCTTTGTGAATGGAAGCAAAAATATTTTTCAGAGCAGGGAAAGGTTCCACAGACCACTGCCTACTCTGAAAAAATTATTAAAGAAAACTTTAATTTTTTGTTGTTGTTTGAAATGCATTCTGTTTTCCTTTAAGGAAAATGGACTGCATTAAAAGAAACTGCTTTATTTAAAAAGCAGTCACAGACATGGTGGCCTGCTTTCCCATGCAGGCCACATCCCTGTGAGTGCGGCCATTCACAATGGGGTCGTAAATTGTGACCTACCTCATGAATATTGATGAGGTAGGTCATTTGTGACCCCACTGGGAATAGCAAACAGTGTTAAGCACACTGTTATACTTCCAAGTTTGTTATTTCCTAATTATTCACTAAGATTCGCTATTAGGAAATTGCAAACCCAAACCTAAGGACATCTGGCCCATTATCATTAAACATTGCTTTCTGAGTAGCTGTGCGGTCTTAGGACATAGACTTTAATCTATTGTTTATGATTTTAATATAGTGTTTACACTAATGTTTGTGATTTATAATCAAGCGCTTTATTGTCTTCATTTTTTAATGGCTAGCCTAAGAATAAATGACTGTATTAGGCTGGTGTTTCTGAATGCCCATATTTTAAACGTTTTTTTTTTCTTTATTAGTCTTATTGTGTCCTCTTTGATAATTGTTTATCTGCCTTATTTCACTGACAACTGTATGTAATGAAAACAATTTTCAAACCGTTTTTGTAAGCAGTAATTGCAATATATACATAAACAAGTTTCTATGGTTTAGCAGCAGGTTTCTCTTCCTTCCCTAGACTTCAACTGTTTATTACACTCCACTGATTTCTTTAAACACAGATTATGCCCAAAGACTTTCTCCATACAACAGTCTCAATGTAAAATAAACACAGAAAAGAAATGTGCGCCTAATTTGAAGGAACAGTCATTAACATGTGTGTTGAACAGCGGCGGCCGCCAGAAATCTCAAGAAGAGGGGCTGGGGGGGGCGTGGGTATAAATAAAATAAAATATATTAATAAAAAAACTTTTTACCATCACCAGCTGCTGTGTTGCTCCTCTGATCTTCTTGGGGTTCCCAGCATTCATTGGGACACCAGCACAGGCTCCTCAGCAATCCTATCACTGCTTACATGCGGAACATAGCATGTAAGCAGCGTCAGGATTGGTCTGAGTGTCTCGGAGCGCCGTTCAGACACAAGCCTGGGGTCTGTGCTGTTTCTCCAGCCCGGCTGTGTATAGAGCTGGGCCTGAAACTGCCAGCCAAACACACATGCGTACTTAAGGGCATATTTATACTCTGTTTGCACCAAATTTGCGTAAAATATTTTGACGCAAATTCAGCGCAAACCTAACACCATATTTATACTTTGACGCCCGACCCCTCGAACGTCAAAATTCAGCAGTGTGCGTCATTTTCTGGATGCGTGAAACCGCCTTGCGTTAATGACATGCAAGGTAGGCGTTCCCTTCCAAAAAATGACTTTAAGGCATGTGTGCCTTATTTATACTCCCACGTCATTTTGACACACAGGAGGGGGCGGGCCTTAAAAAATGGCACCCAGCCTAATTTGCTCCGCTCTTTAACGCCTTAGTGAGGGCAGGCGTTAAGGGACCTGTGGGCTCATTTCCATGGACTCTGACCATGGAAGCAGTCCACAGGTGCCCTTCCCTGCCCCCAGGGATACCCCCTGCCACCCTCACCCACCCCTGGAGGACACCCATGGATGGGGGACCCATCCCAGGTAAGTACAGATAAGTAGAGGTAAGTATATATATTTTTTTTAAGTGGCATGGGGGCCTAACTTAGGCCCCCCTACATGCCACTGTGCCCAATGACCATGCCCAGGGACAGTAGTCCCCTGGGCATGGCCATTGGACAGGGAGGCATCACTCTTGTCTTTCCTAAGACAGGATTCATTTTAATGGGGGTTGTGCGTCAAAAACTGGTGCAAGTCTGATTAGAGCCATGATTTTTTACTCTAACCTGACTTGTACAAATTTTTGATGCACAGCCCCTATTTTTCCCTATGCCTGCGTTGCCCGGTTAGAGTCATTTTTTTTTACTCTAACCAGGCCGCAGCGCCAGCTCACGTCAATCCATAAAAAAGGCACCCGTCTGGTGCGTTGGAATGGATTTAGCCGGTGGTATATTTTTTTATGCAAGCTGGCGCTGGTTTGCATCAAAAAGTATAAATATGGACCTTAGTGCACTCTCTCCTCCTCCCCCTCCCACCTCCCACCTCCCACCTCCCACAGTCCAGCCCTACCCAGCCCTGAACACACTTTTGGCTGAGCCAGCAGGTGAAAAATAAAATGATAATTAAATATTGTTTTATCTTTCATCTCCTGCCTTGGCTTGGGGGGCAACGCTCATTCACCATTGCGAATGAGCTGCCCCTGTATACGAACCAGCTTGTACACATTTGGCAGTATCACTTCACAATGTGGTCAGTCGAAATATAAACTTTCTGACCTTTAATATGGTTTGGTGTAGAATCAACATTTTAAATAAAACCTCAAGCGAGGCATGTTTCTCCTACAAATATCCAAATCAAAGAGTCCGCAAAGAGCTTTTTGTTGCATAAATTGATAAAAATAAAGAGCCTATTAAAATAACCTTAAACAATCATGTCTAGCATTTTGCTCTTTCTATGCGTGCTGCAGAATGCAGCACACACAGAAAAAGAAAAAAACAAGGAGGAATAAAAGTATTCCTCTTCGTTGCACCTTGACGCCATGGGTGGCATTAGATTTCGGTGCTGCCTCAGGTTTATGAAAACTCATCAATCTGAGGCAGCGTCAAAATGCAATGGATGTTGCTGTGGCATGCCCACAGCAACATCATTTGCACGCCCCTTCCACACACAGTGCTGCATGTGAAGGTGCGGTATTTACAAGGTGGCTTTAAGCCACAAAAAGTGCCTTAACGCCACCTTGTAAATACGACGCAGGGCATAGCGCTACCGGAGCGTCATGAAAAGTGACGCTTCAGTGGCACCAGGGGCTCTTAAATATGCCTCCATATACCTAGTCTCCATTTCCAATGTTGTAATCAAAACTGTCCTCCCTTCAGGAATACTGTAGTATTGAGCATAAAAATAAATACATAATTTGTCCAAAAGTAGCTGAATAGATACCATGGTTAATTACACCCTTCTGTATTCAAACAATCACTGCCATCTTATAGCAGTCAAATTAATACTGTTTCCTCTGGATGTTCATAACTACATTAGTAACAATTTACTGTAATTCTAAAAACATTCATGTTAACCCCTTCGCTGCCAGGCTTTTTCCCCCTCCTGTGCCAAGCCTTTTTTTTGCTATTTGGGGCAGTTCGCGCTTAGGCCCTCATAACTTTTTGTTCACATAAGCTACCCACGCCAAATTTGCGTCCTTTTTTTCCAACATCCTAGTAATTCTAGAGGTACCCAGACTTTGTGGGTTTCCCAGAAGGAGGCCAAGAAATTAGCCAAAATACAGTGAAAATTTCGTTTTTTTCAAAAGAATTGGAAAAAGGGGCTGCAGAAGAAGGCTTGTGGTTTTTTCCCTGAAAATGGCATCAACAAAGGGTTTGCGGTGCTAAAATCACCAGCTTTCCAGCCTTCAGGAACAGGCAGACTTGAATCAGAAAACCCAATTTTTCAACCCAATTTTGGCATTTTACTGGGACATACCCCATTTTTAAGATTTTTTGTGCTTTCAGCCTCCTTCCAGTCAGTGACAGAAATGGGCATGAAACCAATGCTGGATCCAAGAAACCGCCACATTTCTAAAACGTAGACAAAATTCTGAATTCAGCAAGGGGTAATTTGTGTAGATCCTACAAGGGTTTCCTACAGAAAATAAGTGAAACAAAAAATATTGAAATCGAGGTGAAAAAATCTGCAATTTATCTCTACGTTTTACTCTGTAACTTTTTCCTGCAATGTCAGATTTTTTAAAGCAATATACCGTTACGTCTGCTGGACTCTTCTGGTTGCGGGGATATATAGGGCTTGTAGGTTCATCAAGAACTCTAGGTACCCAGAGCCAATAAATGACCTGCACCCTGCAGTGGGTTTTCATTCTGTACCGGGTATACAGCAATTCATTTGCTGAAATATAAAGAGTTAAAAATAGCTATCAAGAAAACTTTTGTATTTCCAAAATGGGCACAAGATAAGGTGTTGAGGAGCAGTGGTTATTTGCACATTTCTGAATTCCGGGGTGCCCATACTAGCATATGAATTACAGGGCATTTCTCAAATAGACGTCTTTTTTACACACTCTCTAATATTTGGAAGGTAAAAAATGTAGAGAAAGACAAGGGGCAATAACACTTGTTTTGCTCTTCTATGTTCCCCCATGTCTCCCGATAAAAATGATACCTCACTTGTGTGGGTAGGCCTAATGCCCGCGACAGCAAATGCCCCAAAACACAACGTGGACACATCCCATTTTTTGACAGAAAACAGAGGTGTTTTTTGCAAAGTGCCTACCTGTAGATTTTGGCCTCTACCTCAGCCAGTACCTAGGGAAACCTACCAAACCTGTGCATTTTTGAAAACTATAGACCTAGGGGAATCCAAGATGGGGTGACTTGTGGGGCTCTGATCAGGTTCTGTTACCCAGAACCCAGAATCCTTTGCAAACCTCAAAATTTGGCTAAAAAAACACATTTTCCTCACATTTTGGTGACAGAAAGTTCTGGAATCTGAGAGGAGCCACAAATTTCTTCGACCCAGCGTTCCCAAAGTCTCCCAATAAAAATGGTACCTCACTTGTGTGGGTAGGCCTAGCGCCCACAAAAGGAAATGGCCTAAAACACAACATGGACACATCCCATTTTTTTTTTACAGAAAACAGAGGTGTTTTGTGCCAAGTGCCTACCTGTAGATTTTGGCCCCTAGCTCAGCCGGCACCTAGGGAAACCTACCAAACCTGTGCATTTTTTAAAACTAAAGACCTATGGGAATCCAAGATGGGGTGACTTGCGGGGCTCTGACCAGGTTCTGTTACCCAGAATCCTTTGCAAACCTCAAAATTTGGCTAAAAAAACACATTTTCCTCACATTTCGGTGACAGAAAGTTCTGAAATCTGAGAGGAGCCACAAATGTCCTTCCACCCAGCATTCCCCCAAGTCTCCAGATAAAATTGGTACCTCACTTGTGTGGGTAGGCCTAGTGCCCATGAATGGAAATGGCCCAAAACACAGTGTGGACACATCCCATTTTTTTTACAGAAAACAGAGGTGTTTTTTGCAAAGTGCCTACCTGTGGATTTTGGCCTCTAGCTCAGCCAACCCCAGGGGGGCAGAAATACATTTGCCCCCCCCCACACCCCCTGGGGAGCGATACTTGCCTACGGGTCGCTCCCCTTGCGTGATGGCGCAAAAAAAAAGATGCCTAGTGTTTTCTGCCCCCCTTGGGGCAGATTGACCTAAAATCTGCCGATCTGCCCCCAAAATGGCCTAAATACAATTTGCCCCTCTAGGGGAGCGACCCTTGCCTAAGGGGTCGCTCCCCATCTCTAAAAATACAAAAAAAAAAAAATTGCCCTGGCGCCTAGAGGTTTCTGCCCCCCGTGGGGCAGATCGGCCTAATAACAATAGGCCGATCTGCCCCCAATGGGGCAGATATGGCCTAAAATAAATATGCCCCCCCCCCCCGGGGAGCGACCCTTGCCTACAAGGTCGCTCCCCTTGCGTGACGGTGCAAAAAAAAGATCCCTGGTGCCTAGTGGTTTCTGCCCCCCTTGGGGGCAGATTGACCTAAAATCGGCCGATCTGCCCCCAAAGCAGGCAGAAATGGCCTAAATACAATTTGCCCCTCCAGGGGAGCGACCCTTGCCTAAGGGGTCGCTCCCCATCTCTAAAAAAACAACAACAACAAAAAAAATTGTCCTGGCGCCTAGAGGTTTCTGCCCCCGGGGGGGCAGAAATGGCCTAAAATAAATTTGAGCTGTGTGCCCAGGACGTAATGGTTACATCCTGGGCACAGCAGCACTGTGCCTCGGGACATAACCATTACGTCCTGGGCACAGAAGGGATTAAATAAGCATCTTTTATATACAACATTACCTCCAATATCATTCTCAAGAGCAAACATCAAAAGAACTTACTATGCCCTGGGTGGGCAACGGCCCTGAAAAGTTCATAACTCATGAAATGGTTCCCATCACCTAACTAATATGTGTCCACATCTCCTCATCACTGTTCAGTCCCCTTGGGGTCCTGGTCCACATCTCAATAATGTATTGCGATTCTGATTGTCTCAGCATCTGTGTTATGACTCACCTTTCATCGCTTGGAGCCTGATCCACACAAAAAACTGTAAAAGGTACTTATTGTTGTTCTGAAGATTCTGAAAGGCCGGCCTCTGGATTTGCGGGTCCACATTTGTTATGGCACACTTGTTCAAGAGTTCTCTTCCTAGCTTCATGCACCCTGCATAGTTCATGCCACAAGGGCAAATTAGGCAATAGACCACGCAGTCCGAATTGCAATTTAATAATTTCATGATTGGATTTCTCAACCTTCTTCCTAGCACTTCATAATCCTTCACTGCACTACTGTATTTACATGCTGTACAGGAAAAAAAAAAATTACTCTTCGGTCTTACAATCCTAATATCTACATATTGGCTGTGGACCAACATATCCTTCAATGAGGTACTCCTAGTGTAGTTCACTTTGGGTGATACTGGTTGGCTCTTCAAAATGCTCTTCAAAATGTTGTAAAAACTAGTGAAATCAGCTGAGAAACCTGTAATCAACCTCACTACTTCCTCTTCCTGTCCTCTACTGATTAAATGTTGCATCAAAAATTGTTGCCTATTCAATGTGTGTACTCTTTACACTGCTTGGTTTAAAACCGTGTTGGAATAACCCTGTGCCCGGAACCTGGACAGTGTTTCTATTTCTGTACATTCATATTCAATGTTCAAGGAGCAGTTGTACCTCATGCCTTTCCTGAAGGGTATAATATTGATCAGGTTACGGGGTGCTGGCTTTCGGCATGTGGAATAGAATTGTCCACAGTAGGCTCTCTATAAAGAGTCATAGTTAAAAGACCATCTTGTACATATACTCTTAGGTCCAAAAAGGATACTGCTGTATCACTTACTAGGATAGAGGAGTGGAGATTTGTAGTATTCTTATTCACTTTGTCAATATAACTTTACACCACCTCTCTAGTGCCTCTTCACACTAGAAACAAGTCATCAATATAACGTACCTGAAGGACAACATTCTATGTCATTGGGTCATTCACCTCTGCCCTGGCCACGTTCTTCTCCTACCGGCCAACAAATAAATTTGCATAACAGGGGGCAAAATATGTGCCCATCACAGCTCCTTGTTTTTGCTGATATAACTGTCCTGCAAAGAGAAAGATGTTATGATGATATTATCAAGCAAAACGGAATGACATACAAAATCATGATATTATGTTCGTGGAATTTCAGTGGCCTACTTTTCAGAAATAATTCCACTGCTCTTAAATCCTGCTCATGTGAGATACATGTATACAGCCTTGTTATATCTAGGATTATCAACAAATAATTCTCTTCCCACTGGATGCCTTTAATGAGTCTCATGAAATCAGCACTATCTCGGACATAGAAAATCAAATCCTTGACAAAACGAAATCCACGAAAAAAGATGCATTCTTCAAGAGACTCCCCTTGGATGACACATTTGGGTGCCCTGGTGGTATCTCTGCATTTCTGTGTACCTTAGGTAAATGATAGAGGGTTGGAATACGTGGGTGGTCAACTCTAGGAAAACAATACTCTTCAAAATCTAGAGTAGCCTAATTCCTCCAACCCTCCAAGAGATCATAAAACTCTCCAATGCTCCCTAATTACTGTTTCCTCTTGATAGGTTGATAGCATGTGGTGTCCCCAAGTTGTCGTAGTGCTTCTCTCACATATTGCTCCTTTGTCTGTAGGACAATATTCCCCCCTTATCCGAGGGATTCACCACAATTGTTTGGTCATTTTTTAAATCCAAAACTGCTCGTCATTGCTCTTTCTTCAGAATAAAACTGTACTTTTTGTATGGGTACTTGTCCTGCATTCAAATTTTATCCATGTCCTTTATTATTAGCTCATGGTAGCAGTCAATGGCATCATGTGGTGTTTGAGGGATACCTTTTGACTTAGGTCTGAAATCACTCTGACCACTCTGTTGATTACACTCCACTGATGCCAGCTCTCTCCACAATGGTCAAGTTACTTTCCAACATTATTGGTGCCAAGTCCTACAATTTCCCCCCTGTTAAGATATCAGTGGGTTCAGAGGCCCCAGTTGCATTGCTCAAATTCATTTTGGGATGCAACAGATGTACCTTCTTCAACTTCAATTTTCTTATAAAATGATATAAATCAATCTGTGTTTATGTGTAATCCAGTCTAGTCTGGTAGATGGACAAAAAGTTAGACCCATAAAACCACAACCTCTGTACTTGCTAAAATCCTATTGGTGAGGTTTATCACCATGAGATTTGTCTCACTCATCTGCAGAATCCTCCTCTCCTGGCCTTCGTGGCCCTTTGCGGCAGAGACCTCTTTGCACCCTTTCCGCCCTCTTTGGATTCTTCTGCTGTGTGGACTGGAGGATGTGCCCACTGGGGGGTGCTTGCTAAAGTCTCTCTTATCAGTTGATATTCTTGAGGGAAATTTATACCAGTACTGGTGCTAGGTTGCGTCACCCTCAAAGAGATCCATTTCCACTTCTGACTCTGAGGGTGCCCCTCCTACTATCCACCTTCAAATTCTTTGTCTACGGGAGTTGTTTTCTTGGTACATCAAATCTCTTTACAAAAGTCAGGACCAGTCCTGATTCATAATCTCATTGGTCCTTCAGAAATGTATTTTGTTTCACTTGTTTGATTTTAAGCCACCAGTCTGGTTTTCGTTTGTTGACGTAACATGTCTGCTGTTGTCTTTTCAGAGTCCTTTGCAATGGTTTCTTCAATCTTTGAACACTGTCCAATAATTTGATCCAATCGCTCATAGCATATTTAATTAGTGTCTGCACCTTGCCCTTTGCTGAGGCTGAATTCTGCCTATTCCTGCAAATTCTGTGGGTTGGGATTCTCATAGGAAGGGACCTTGTATATCCTTAGGCCCGGGGTATCCAATCAACCTCTAGAAATTTATTTTTCATATATCTTTTCCAAAGAATAGAAAAGTCCTTTATATATGTATATATATATTCACTAAAAAATCAAAGTTTACAGGGACATTATTATAAGGAAATAGAATTTGAAAAAACATAGAAATTCACTGAAAAAAAACAAAGGTGACAGGGACGTTATAGTTAAGTTCTCAATTTACATGTAGAAAATCACAGAAAGCCAGCAAGTTATTTCAAGTACCTGTAACTCGCGCCCTATTGTAACTATAACTCGCGCACTGGCTATGCACAGTTTTTTTTCAATAATTTTGAATAAGTTGGGGTAATTAGGAGTGCATGGCAAGGGTGCGAGTTATACTTATCTTAGGGCATGAGTTGCCAGGATCTGCAATCAACCCCCTATAATCACCCAACCTTGCATTGTCTTGCCCTCTGTTTCTGCCTTTCTACTTGTTTTTTGCCTTCTGTTTGGCCATCTCTGCCTGTTTCTTGCCCTCTATTTCTGATTCTCTTTCTGTTTCTTCCCTCTGTCTGTGCTCTTCGGCCCATTTTGCTTCTCGTTTTTTGGCTTCTTTTTCAGCTTCTCTGCCCGTTTTCTGCTTGTTTCTTGCCCTCTGTGTGTCCCTTTCTGCTTATATCTATCCCTGTGTTTGTGCCTTTCTATTTGTGTCTTGTCATCTGTTTCTGCCTCTCTGCTCATTTTCTGCTAATTTCTTGCCCTCTGTTTGTGCGTTTCTGCCTGTTTCATCCGTCTGTTTGTGCCTTTCTGTCCTTTTCCTGCTCCTTTTTTGCCCTGTGTGTGTGCCTTTCTTCTCGTTTCTGCCCTCTGTCTCTGCCTTTCTGTCCATTTCTTGCCCTCTGCGTGCGTGTGTGTGTGTGTGTGTATGTGTGTATATACTTCTCAGAGAAACTGAAGATCAAACACAGTGAAAGAACTTGTCTCTCCTCTCGTGTCTGTTCAATGTGTCCTCTTGAAGTGCTTTAATCCAAAGGAGCAAACTTTGTGTGACTCCCAGAACTCTTCTTTTTTCAATGTTTTAAATACTGGTCATTGATAAGTTGGGCCTCACCTAAAATTGTCCTTTTGAGCAAGTGAACAAGCAGCAACATTAGCTAAAAAATGACCACAGTTACATAATTAGCAAAACAAAGAGGGCATAGAGGCCCACAAAGTTTGCTCCTCTTGTTCCAGCGCTTCAAGAGGCCTTATGGCTTCAGAGAGACAAGTTCTACCGCTGTTTATCCATTTAATAACATCAGTTTTTGCTCCAATCCAAAATCTGAGGGGTGAGAAGGGGGTTGGGACACAGTATCCCCAGCATCTCCACACTCCAAAATCTGGGGGCGGGGGGTAGTTTCCCCAGCATCCCACCACTGTCCTAAACCCCATAAGAGTCACTTCAAATCAGCTAGCCTTTATTTGGATTTCTAGCCTCCTGTTCAGCTTTACAGAGGCAAGTAAAGCCTCGCGCGAGAACAAAAGGGCAGCAAGCTCGTAGGTCCGCACAGTCTAGCATTCCAGGCAGTGATGGATCAGGCTTCTGCTGCACAGCCCAGGTAAACGTCTGTAGAAATCACGTAAAAGGAAATTTGAATAATGGTCTTTTCAACCTTCTCCCTCTGCCTGCACACATATTCTAATACCTTTGAAATATCTATCTGCCTTGTTGCTGTGACAGTTGACTGATGTGTCTGTGCAGTCTGCAATACACCTCTTCTTCTCCACAAATAGATGACCTTACGTGCTCCTGTCTGCCTAGACTGTTCTCACCGCACCGATTTAACCCCTCGTGTTCAGGATCCGCCAGCTTATGATCTTCAAGTGACAAAGCATGTGGCACGAACCTGGAAAGAAAATCATTTCTTAATTAGCAACTTGTCAGAGAACTGTGGAAATCTGGGAAACTGAACTTCACAAATTTCAACTGTAGGGTATTGTTTTAAACTGCACCTTTGCGCGTTGAAGCCTTTAGAGAAGTGTTTGAAGGAAACAGAAACCTGTTTTTACCGAACTGATAAATAACTGATGCATAGCGGCCTTCCACTGCAGTGTTCTTGAAGGTCGGTAGCTCTGCTGTCCAATGTACCTGCCGTCTAAATAGTTGTGTTCCTCACGTTATAGATTGGAAAATAAAGATCTAAGCCCACGAATCACCCTTTGCAGTTGGTTACAATGATTGCAGTTGTGCTGGGTATGAAAAATACCTGTTGAATTCAGAACCAAAAAGTGCACCAAGTTATTACTAAAGAAACCTACGGCTGACCCGAGCGACCTGAAAAACTTCCGCCCCATCTCCCTTCTGCCTTTCCCAGCCAAAGTAATAGAGAAGACCGTCAACAAACAGCTGACCACCTTCCTGGAAGACAACAACCTGCTCGACCCCTCACAGACCGGATTCCGAACCAACCACAGCACTGAAACCGCCCTCATCTCAGTCACGGACGACATCAGAACCCTGATGGACAACGGTGAAACAGTCGCCCTCATTCTTCTCGACCTCTCGGCTGCCTTTGACACCGTCTGTCACCGCACCCTAATCACCCGCCTCTGCTCCACCGGGATCCAAGACCAGGCCCTGGACTGGATCGCCTCCTTCCTCGCAAACCGCTCCCAAAGAGTCTACCTCCCTCTGTTTCGCTCAGAACCCACTGAGATCATCTGCGGCGTACCTCAAGGCTCATCACTCAGCCCGACACTCTTCAATGTCTACATGAGCCCCCTCGCCAACATCGTACGCAAGCACGACATCATCATCACCTCCTACGCCGACGACACCCAACTTATACTCTCCCTCACCAAGGACCCCGCCAGCGCCAAGACCAACCTACAAGAGGGTATGAAGGACGTCGCAGATTGGATGAGGCTCAGCCGCCTAAAGCTGAACTCTGAAAAAACGGAAGTCCTCATCCTCGGCAACACCCCGTCCGCCTGGGACGACTCCTGGTGGCCCACGGCCCTCGGCACCGCACCGACCCCCACAGACCACGCCCGCTACCTAGGCTTCATCTTGGACCCTCTTCTCACCATGACCAAGCAAGTCAACACTGTGTCCTCCGCCTGCTTCCTCACCCTCCGCATGCTCCGCAAGATCTTCCGCTGGATCCCCGCCGACACCAGCAAAACCGTGACCCACGCCCTCGTCACGAGCCGCCTGGACTACGGCAACACCCTCTATGCTGGGACCACAGCCAAACTCCAAAATCGCCTACAACGCATTCAAAACGCCTCGGCCCGCCTCATCCTCGACGTACCCCGCAGCAGCCACATCTCCGCACACCTGAGACACCTGCATTGGCTCCCAGTCAGCAAAAGGATCACCTTCCGACTTCTCACCCACGCACACAAAGCCCTCCACGACAAGGGACCGGAATACCTCAACAGACGCCTCAACTTCTACGTCCCCACCCGCCCCCTCCGCTCCTCTGGCCTCGCACTCGCCACCGTCCCTCGCATCCGACGCTCCACGGCGGGTGGGAGATCTTTCTCCTTCCTGGCGGCCAAGACCTGGAACTCCCTCCCCACCAGCCTCAGGACCACCCAGGACCACTCCGCTTTCCGGAGACTCCTAAAGACCTGGCTGTTCGAGCAGCGATAACCACCCCCTTTTTCCCAGCGCCTTGAGACCCGCACGGGTGAGTAGCGCGCTTTATAAATGCTAATGATTTGATTTGATTTGATTTGATGAGTCTTTGTAAAAAATGACAATGTTATTGCATTTCATTACGAGAAAATATGTAGGCTCCTGTGCCATAATTCATTTCTAAATATTGCATTCACCTTCAGGAAATGCAAATGGAGCACATTTTGCAATGAAAAGTGTTTCAAATCTTATCCGTTTTAAGATAAAGTGTACGACCCTGAATATTTCATGTTTATGAAGCTGGCACAAGAAATGTATGAACCACTCTCAGAGGCGCTGTAGTTTCTACCATTGTTGGGCATTGCTGGTGAAGTTTCAACTTCATGATTAATCTGAATGATCGGTTTCTAGTAAACCATCACAGTGATTATCAGGACCATGCTAACTGTGAATGGCAATGTCGAGCAAAGATATGAAACGAAGGAATTAATTATATTGACTTACGTGTAGGCAACAGACACGGTCCGATACTTGTTGGGGGATTTGATGGTTTGCCTGGAGGAAGCACTGAGAAATAAGCCAACACTTTCCGGGAAGGGTCAAGCATTGGCAGACGTGCTTGTTATGTTTGCTTTCAAAGTTGTGCTGTGCCTTTTTATTGTTTTAAATCATATATACTCCTGAAAAACCTGTGACACCACTGTGGACACTTTAACCCTGAAATTTTACTAATGAATATTCATATATTCTTAGTGTTGAATCTGCATAAAAATGAGTTAACGTAGAAAAACAATACACACATTTGAAAATATGCCTATTTGAGTGACCACCAATAATCACAAAGTGTACTTATTAATAGTTTATTAATGTAAAATGTCAAGCTTATGTTTGGATTAATGTAGTAGTATGTCATATTACTGGTCATGTATCATGTACTTGCTTTATTAATCATAGGCCTTAATTTAGTGAGGTCTTGGGCCTAGTTGCACAGCTTCATGTCAAGCAGCATTGCTTAGGTGAATTATAAAATGGCTGCTTAAGAGAATTAAATTGTAATTTTCCATTGCATGGACCAAATGCTAGTAACTAGAATTCTTTCCCATGAGAACTGCTTGCTAGAATATGTTGTACCAGCTAAGGATACTTTGTATAATTTAATGTGTGTAAAGGTGAAGTTTTCAGGCGCCGGCAATGGATGCACTGACTGGAGTATAAACTGTTACAAATGCGTTACCTGATGAGTCGAACAACGGGAACAGGAGAAGAGGAGCCAATCATCAACATGTTAAAAGTGGTCTAGTAAATTCTTAGATTTGGGGTTCTACTTCATTTGACTAAACGTAAATGCACGTTTCTTTGACCAATAGCAACATGGGAAGTAGTTTTAGGGAATCTAACTGCACCGAGAAGAGAGAGGCCATTCCACTATATTCTTCTTAACTGTCTTGAGCGTTTAGATAGTATTCTTTCCGAACTGCATGAAGAGACTTTGCTTTCCTGAACTTTAACGCTAAATTCTTTGCTGACCGAACAAATGTCCAATTGACGAAGATTGTCACAGCTTGCTGAACTATATTCATGCAAGGTATACGATGATGTTACTGACTGTTATGTATATTTGCTTTTGTCTATAGGTACCATCCGCTAATTTTGACAGAACCATAGTTAGATGTTTTTTTTCCAAATGTGTGCTGACTAAATTGTTTTGCATGAAGCCCAAACATGCTATTCTAATTGGAAGGTTAGTTAGGATACTCACGATGATGCTTGCTACCTCTAATAAGAGTTGGTGTCTTTTCTATTCTGAATCTAAATGTATGCCTTTTCTCTTGCACAGTTATTCTTGCTACTGATTTGTACTGTAACCTTAGGATGTGTAGGTGTCCAAGCTTTGATTAAATTGCGATTCTTTAGAAGATTTGGAAAGTCAGTATTGTTTCTGTATGCTCATCATTTGATTTTGAGACTGAGCTACGTGATATTAGCATAGTAAATATAGGGAAATAAACATTTTAACTTTTTTCATAAGGTGTGGTTATTCATGGCCAAGAGGTCATGGTGCATTGACAATTACTGAGTCCTTAGATTATTGATGCTATTGATTGTCATTGTTATTGATTTGTATTGGTAGTGAGTCTTATGGTAGGAACTACTCTAAGCGCAGTCAAAAGGTCCATCGAACCTCTAACGCGTCCTCTTGTAAACTAATGATAAATAACCAAATACGGACAGGCACGCTAACAACACCAATTGTGTTTCAGGCTCATACACAATTCTTTTTTGTACCTTTTAAATGCAACATTTAGATGAATTTCTGAATTGATCAATTGTTATAAGCATTATATTTGATAATTATTAATTATTTCATTTTCTACTGTGGCTTAGTACACGAATGTTGGCACCTGCCATGAATTCAAGTAATCGCACATGATTAACAACAAACTTGAAACTTGCACATGAATGCTTCGTAGAGCTGATACTGAAAGCAATCCTGGGGCTCTTTAGGCTCCCAGTCCAGTCCTGGTCATTCTTACAACCCTTGTACTAAAGTATGCATCACTTTTTCAGCCGACATTGCTTGGTCTCATCGACACTCCAAGAATCTCTTCCAAGTGGCTGAAAGAGCTATCTGATTGCTCATTCTGCACATATTTCAATCCCTAGAGAACTATCCAGAAAATGGTCCTGCTTGACCCTTTCTTGCAAAATGTGTGCATTGGTAGAAGTGTTTATATGCACTACATGTTTTGCAGGATCAGCCACTTGCAATTACATGGGCCTGGTCAGATGACAGAGTAATCCTCAGAAATGTTTGCTTAATTTAGATTTTCTATGTTGACTTTCAAATTCACATGTTTTTGCTTTTTTCCCTCTGGTCTTCAATGGGGTATTTTTTTTTCCTTCACAAAATATTTGAACCCACACCGATTTTTCCTGAGAAAGCATTTGTTTTATCACATCCACGCCACCTGTGAACAGCTCTGATTTGCAGGATGTAAGGAGATGGAAGAAGGGCATAATCCTGAAGTAAACTTCCTGGTGACATATTAGTATTATGGAGACGGGTGTGGTTGAGGTTGGGGTTTGGGATAAAGTGGTCACAAGTCAAACGCCCTTTGTTTTATTTTAAGGCAAGTCTGATTCCATGCACCATGGCAATAAGCAATCTCTGTGATGTTTCAAAACAACACTTCCAAAAAAACTAATTAATCACTTGAACAAACCCTCTCTATAAACATTTGCTTGTTTCCGTTTGTCTTAAAATAAAGTGGGAGACTGCCACATATACCTATCATTCTATTACTATGCAGAGTGTACCACTGCTTGGAGAGAATGACTAACATCACCTCAGAAGGATTAAAGACAAATCAATGATGCACTTAGCATAGCCTGGGATCAATGGCATTGTCTTCAGTGATGGGAGGAATGAATAGATAGGGAGAAATATTAGCACCACTTGTTGCAGAAATTGTTTTCAGTGAGACAGAGAGAGACGAACAGAAGGAGAGATAAAGAAAGATCAATAGAGAGAGAGGGCTGAGATAAAAATGAGAAATGTGTACTCACACATACACATATATAAATGTATGTAAATACATATATGTATATACATATACATATATATGTATTTATATAAATGTATATACAAGCTATAGTTACCCTAGAGCATGAGTTATAGTTACATGAAATAACTTTAACTATAACAGCTGAATTTCTATGGTTTTGTATGTGTAAAATCTGAACATAACTATAACGTCCCTGTCACCTTTGGTTTTTAAGTGAATTAAAGTTTTATTTTCAAATTCAATTTCCTAACTACTTGTCTCCGCAACCTTTTGTTTTTTCAGTGAATTTGATAGTGTTTTTAACGTTAAGTAAAATGCCCATCGCAATGCACTTTGGCGGGTTGGAACCAAGGCTTGGTTTCCTATTTTCCTTGTTTACAGCAGTATCCTCAGTAGAAACCACTTTCAGTTTTCCACTTTGATTCCATCAAGATGGCATTCAGATGTGTCACACTTTTTGCATAAATTCAGAATATTAGCACTCTAGGTGCTCATTGGAAAGTTGTAAGCTGCTGATCACCAGGGAGTTAACAGGCAGTCTGATGCTGGTGTTGAAACTGCATGTTTCAGTCGGCATGTCAGAATCTTTTAATGAATTAAAAGAGAAAGATATTTCAGAACTCACTTAAAACATGCAAATTTTTCATTCTACTGCACTAACTGTAATTTGTATGGCAAAATGAACCCCTTTATTTTGTTCCTTTCTAAATTAAATGTTTTAATTTTCACGAGTTTTACCAGTTTGATTCACTCAATCAAGATGGCTCAGGTGTGCCACACTTTTGTCATAAGTAAGACTGTTAATGCTCTAGTTGTTCTTTAGAATACTCTCGGAGGCTGCAGGAAAACTCAAGGGAATCACATGACAAGTTGCTCATATTGGAAGTAGAACAGGAAGATATTTTAGAACTTTCATAAAACGCATCCTTCTTTTTCTTTCTACAGCAATAATTATAATTTCTAAGACAAAATGAACCCCTCAGTTTGTTCCTTCCTTTCTTAACTGAATGTTTTGTTTTTAATTCAATCAAGATGGCTTCAGGTGTGCCACACTTTTGTCATAAGCAGTGCTTAATTTGTAAATGAAAATGTGCCGGTTTCCAAAGACCTCCTCATAAACACACGGCTGCTGCATTTAAATGTGCGAGCAAGGAATACTGAGGCAGCGTAATCCTGAAGCCATCTCGGGCCACTTCAATTCATTTAAAGCCACTCCCTGCCTGTTCAGATCACTTGCAGCTTTCTCCTCTCTACCTTGTGACCCTTTTTCGTTTATCCCTTCCTCCGTCTTTCCCATATGTATCTTTTGCTTGCAGCAAATGCCTGAGGCAGAAGAATAAGTGCCGGCCCTCAAAAATAAATGCTGGTGTAGTGTGGTTAGTTTTACGTATACTTTGTGCATTAGCTTCAGGCTTTAGGCCTTTGTGCACTTTGCCCTGAATGTATTTTATTCATTTGCTGACAGCTTAGAGCCTCTGTGCACTTTGCTCTACATGCTTTTTATTAGGCTTCGTACTGTTATTTTTCAAATAGCCAGTTCTACGGTGTTGTTTTTTATTCATATCACACTGTTTTGCCTACTTCAGCACTGGAGTTCTTCATAACATATTCACTCTGTTCTTCAGTCAAGGATACAGTCTGGTACATTGCCGATAGACGTGGTAGGAGTTTAGATTTGGCATTCCTGCGTAGGGACATTTTGTGATCACGATGACATGTTAGTTATAAAATCACTTCCTTGTCCCAATACATGGAAGAGGGAGATTCCGACCAGAGACCCACAGCTAAACGCTGACTGCCTCTTTGCAGATGCTGAACCAGATCACAGGCCTTTGCTCAGGTATGAGGGCTTATGTCTCCCCGGTGATTCGGAAAGGCAAGCTAGAAGCTTAACATGCTGTGCTCTAAATAGAACAAGCAGAGGGAGAGTAGAAACTGTTAGGAAATATGATAGCTTTGTTCTTATGTTTTACTCTCCTGGTGACTATTTCAATCCTTCTATGTTGTATTGTTCTGGTTATTGCGGCTCACACCTTATTATCTAAAATACAGTCGTTTTATTAAAACATTATATAAAACCTATACTGTCTTTGTCATTTGTATATGAGACCATATTGTAAATGAGAGAGTTGGTTTGGATCTGAGTGACCACGATTTCCCTGAGAAGTTCCAAAGATGTCGTGCGCTCGGCTGCCTAATCATTTCTTCCCCGTGGGAGAAATGAGGCACTGCTAGTTAGGCGGAGCAAAAACCGGATTTAGGGTGACAGAGTTCCTTACACGTGGGTCAGACTCAGTCCCCCACACCGTTATCGATCCTGCTGCCTAAAAATCCAGTAGTCTCATTTTGGATAATGAGAGCCCACGCGACATGGCGCCGCCAACGATTGGTCTGGCTCTAATGTTTAGGTCCGACTGACTCTCTCGGTCTCATATATATTTTGACTCCTCGGTTCCGTACGCGGAGACGTCTGTGGGGCTGAGGGTTTCCGCCACCACGGGATAGGTACGTCCTATTGATTAGTGGTTGGTTGTTCAAGCTTGAACTTTGAAAGGAAAAACCCTGATATTGGTGTGCCTTCTCTGACCTAGAGCTATTTTTTGCAAATGGCGAATCCTAATGTAGTGAATATAGCAATCAATATGCGTCACCCGCTCACAGGACATCTGATAGCACATGAACTGACAGTCCAGGGGGGTCCAGTCACTTTTGTGGTGGACGCCCATGCAGCCTATAGAACAGAACTTTTTTATTCTTGGGTCATATTTCCAGCAGCTGATGGGGGTACAAATACTTTTCACGAATACACTGTTGCGAATGTCCCTGGACAATACCGGGCTTACGCTTATTTAGAGATACCTCTATCTTATCAAGAACACCATAATTGGCTTGATGGCGCCCTCCCACATACAGTAGCACAAGTGAGGTTAGGTCCGTTGAGTAATGATGGTCCGACCTGGCCTTTATTGGCTACTTACACACCATATCCTGCAGTTGCAAATTTGGCAGTGGCTGATGTGCGTCGTTTATATATAGACTTAGCCACAACATACAGAAGACTGGTTCAGTTTGTGATGCAGACATTAAATACTAATGCAGCGCATGCTGCTCCGGCGCACCCACAAGCAGTGGTTCCGGGAATCAATCCGGCCACTGTACACTCAGTTATGGGCAAGGTACCGGCTAACCGTGAGGAGACTCCATTTTGGGTGGCGCAAAAAATGTATATGCTGGAAGCAATATTTCCCCATATGGGACCTCAGGATAAACATAGAATTTTGACGATGTGTTTGCCGTATGGGATGGTTCCTCCGGTGGACCTTTGTAATACCTGGGGCACGGTGTTTGCCGCGCTCTACACTACAGCACACGGTACACCGACTTTAGCTAATTTACCGGAAGTGCTTAAACAAATTCAAGATGAATATGGGGCTGCCCCTGCCTTAGATTTGGGCATGCAGTTAATGGGCAATTTTGCTGCAGTTTATTCAATTTTTTTGAGTAATCTCAAGGGAGAGGCAGTAGCACTAGCCGTGCGAATGCGTCTTCGGGATGTTCCGCAGATTAATCAAGAGCGGGAACTTCCGCGAATAATAGCTGAGACATATTCAAGTATTGGTCGCGATAGCCTAGGGGCTAGACCGCAGAAACCCCAATTGCAGGGTAAAAATAATAAAGATAATGCTAAGCAACAGCAACCTGAGGGTACAAAAAAGCGCTGGGAAAAGAAACAGCAAACACCTAAAAAAGATGGGGGACAGTCTCCGCAACCGGAGACCCCGCAGAATAGGTATAATCTCAGGAATAGGGATAATTTGAAGACGCCTGATAGATATCAATATACTGATACACGCCAATCTCGTTCCTTTCAGGACTCCTCAGAGAAGAGAAGTGAGAGAGGTGGGCGGTCAGAGCGGAGGACGGAGTACGTGAAACTGAGACAGGATTCACAACGCTCAGCGGAGGTTTCTGTTAAACAAGAAGAGAAACCGCTGCAACAAAAACAGCAATTTAAAAAGAAAAAAGTGGCAGCAGTCTCAGTTAGACATGCCGCTCAAGAAGAGAGTTCTCTTGACGAACAAGACATGGGCGTTAGCACTGTTAGACAGCGTGGCAGAGGTCACAATAGTTCACCGGAGTCTTCTAGAGCATCTGGAGGTGAAAGCAATTGATGACTTCATACAAGTCGAAACAGCGGACATGCGAGTCTCTGATCCTGATAGAGTATATCAAGTGACTCTACGATTAGAAGGGGACATTGACCGCATTGTACACGCCATCTTTTGGGACCATGTGGTAAAATCATATGATGTTCTGTTGGCCGAACAGGATTGGCCACCTGACTTTGTTCGCAACTGTCCGGTTGGGGAGGATGTTATTGTACCTTCCTTCTCACCACTTGTTCCGAGAGAGCTAGCGGAGTCCTATGGTAAAACATGGGCTCTAGCACAGGCTCCCGCCCTACATAGAAATAATGTGGGGTGGGATAGACAATCACCTTATCATGTAATTCCAATAAAGGGCACACCTCAGCCACAGCCGCAGTATCCTATTAAATTTGAGGCAAGGGCATCGGTTCGGAAAATTCTTACACAATTGGAGTACCAGGGTGTAATTGAGCCCTGTGTCTCGCCGATGAATAATCCCTTATTTCCGGTTGCTAAACCGGACCATTCATATAGGATAGTGGTAGATTACAGACATTTGAATAGTCACACATGCACATATGCAATACAGAATTCACATAGCGCAGCGCTTATGAACAATATAGTGCGTAAGAAATACAAAACAACGTTGGATATCTCGAATGGATTTTTCTGCCAAAATATAGCGCCCGAAAGTCGGGACTATACCAGTTTCAGTGCATTTGGCTCTCAGATAATTTTTTGTCGTTTGCCTCAGGGGTATAAGAATAGCCCAGGACTGTTTTCGGCTCGTGTGACTGAAATGCTGCACGAGTTGGACCCTGAAGCGTTATCATATGTTGATGACATATATCTGACAGACGATGAGATTCTGCAACATCTAAGGCGCGTATCGCGCATTGTTGTGTGGTTTGCTGATATTGGCTATAAGTTTAATTTAAAAAAATCAAAGATTGCCTTCCTCAGCGTCATTTTCCTGGGATATGAGTTGTCGAGTGAGGGCAAGAGCCTAGCGCCACATTTTTTGGAGAAATGTGCTTTATTGCAGCCTCCTAATACGGTTCAGAAGCTCCAGTCATTGTTGGGGTTTCTGAATTTTGGCAGAACTTACATTCCTGATTATGCTACGCGTATAAAACCCTTATATGAACTGATTTGCCCGAATTTTTCGAGTAGATTTTGGACGATTGAGCATACACACATACTGCAAGAGTTACAGACTGATCTCTTAGCAGTTAAACACTTACACACACGGGACAATAAGACACATTTAGTCATCAGGGTGATACCTGGGGCTGTTGGGTTTTACGTATGTCACCTTTAATGAGGGTGAGACAGTCCCGATTGCATACAAGTCCCACTTGTATTCTGCTGCAGAACAACGATTTGCACAGACTGAGAAAATACTCACTGCAGTACAGATGGCTGTGATTAAAGAAAGACCGCTTACCAAGGGCCAATGCATCATTGTCGTTTCCCCGATTCCGGCCTTAGAGGCTGTTACAAAAGCGAGTGTTCCTAATTCGAAAGCTTTACACCCGTGATGGATACAATGGGCTACGTCTTTGACAGCCACTGATGTAGATTACATATTTGACCCTAAACTGCAGACTCAAGAATTTCTTCAATATGAAATAGAGTACCCAGTTCCTGCTGGCACATTGCCTATTGACCAATATCAAGTGGTCATGTATACCGATGGCTCTGCGCAACCAGCGGTTGGGACTAAACAACAGTATTCTGCTGCATGTGCGGTGGTGAGCGGCACTATGGAGGGGGAAGTGTTCTGCCCCCGACATACTTATACTAAAACCTTGGGAGATTGCACGGCGCAGCTGGCTGAGCTCAAAGCTCTATTGTTAGCGTTGGAGCACGCGGATCCGGCGATTTTGACCTTGCTGGTGTGTGACTCCTACTACTGTGTTCAGTCTTTCAATGAATATCTGCACTATTGGAAGTTGAATGGGTTCAGAGATTCTAAAGGCAACACCATTAAACATAAATTGTTGTGGGGTAAGGTTGCGCATCTGAAAGACACGCTTCCTAAGGTCCATGTTGTGCATACACTTGGACACCAGCGCGTTGGAATACACGTTGCTGGGAATACTTTGGCTGACGAAGCCGCAAAGTCGGCAGTGGCTGTCGCCACTGTGGCCGCAGTGACTCGTTCGAGTTCCAAACCAGACACAGAGATTTCGGCTGCCATAAAAGCTACGGCTGATGGCACGCCGTTTCCTAAAGGATTTCCTTCTAAATATAGTTACTGCTTGAGTAGTGCGCTAAATGCTGTTGTTAATATTCCAGGCATTGGTGTACGTGAACTTCCCAATAGAATTGAGAGACCTCGATTAATTTCTGCAGCACATGAGGGGGTGGCATCTGCACCGATTGTGCTGGTGTGGCTGCCATGATTTCACTTTTACAGGCTCGTTACTGGTGGCCTGGTCTCTATAAAGAGACGAAGCAGTATGTCCTTTGTTGTGACGTCTGTCAACAAATTAAAGCATCGTCGGCTAGACGCCCGCAGCAGACGCCCCTTCTGATTTCAAACAAACCGTTACAGTGTGTGTACTTGGATCATTGTGGTCCGCTGACACCAGATAGTGCATACAAATATATATTGGTTGCTGTAGATTCGCGCTCCAGATTTGTGTAGGTATGGCCTCAACGCTCGGCTGACGCTCGGACTGTTATTAAAGATTTGCGCATCTTTGTCGATACATTTGCAGTTGCGGCTTTTCATTCGGACCAGGGCCCTGCTTTCGCCTCTAAGGCATTCAGGGACACCATGGCTTCGTTGGGGGTCCAACTCCAATTCTGGTGTCCATTTCATCCCGAGGGAAATTCTGTAGTGGAGCGTTTAAATCGTGATTTAAAGCAATCCTTAACGGCCAGGGTTATAGGTACGGGTCGTGGTTGGCTAGCCCACCTATATGGAGTACAGAGAGCACTTAATAACTTGCCTAGACGGTCACTGGGGGGTCGTACTTCATATGAGTGCCTGTTTGGAACACAAATGTATGTTCCTGGTCTAGATGGTCCTGGTGTGGAGGCGGCAGTTACGCCCTTTGACATAAATGATTGTGTCACTGTTTTGCAGGATTAACAACAATTCAGTGAAGATAACTCTTCTGCAAGTGCTGCCTCCTCAGGAATTAAGGATGAGCCAGTAACACCTACTGGTTGGATACCCAGGATTGGGGATCTAGTGCGTGAAAAGGTCGCCGTAAAGAAAGAATTTGGTCCTTCTTATCGAGCACCTGTCCCTGTGTTAGGGGTGAGCGGCACGAGAACTGTGATTTTACCGCCGCTGCAAGGGGCCAAAGGAAATCGCTTTGTTTCTATTGATAATGTCAAGTTACAACATGTGGCCGATTCTGCACAGCAGACCAAGAGGGACACCCAGTAGTTCTGGCATCCCTCTCACTACTGGGGAAGAAGTCCCGCTGCAGGTGATTTACACCGACGCTGTTTCCTCTCCGAGCTTGGGGAGGGTGGAAGATGATCTTGCCATTGTTCCACAGACAACGATTAATCTGGAATCTTTTGATCAAGTTGCTGTACGTTCTACTGATGTTTCTGAACATGTGGTTTATAGCGTGCCTAGGAGAGAGCCTCCATCTGCTTCTTTGTTCACAATTGCACCTTTTGCAAGGACTGCCTCTGGCTGCTTCAGCGACGCTGATGAAGCAGTGTCCAGCTCCTCGTCCTCGATGTCTTCTGTCCGAGGTCCACATAAGCTGATGAGTTGGCTTAAACGCACATATTTTGTTTTTCCTTGAAACTATTTGTGGCTTTTTATGACTGTAATGACTCTTTTTTTATGGTTGGGATTTGTGGTTACTTTTTTTCTAGTAATACATGGTCATTTTCTTCCTGATGGATCTGACATTGAGCACGTGGAGACTGTGTTGAGACCACATTTGTCGTCTCATATGGTTCGAAGAGACTTGTCCAATGTGAACATTTCTGCACTACCGATTCCGGATGGGATTGTGTGGGATAAAGTAATGTTTGATATATATGGTCCCACTGAATTGATTCAAATACCGTATGTCCTCAAGTTATGAATGAATGATATTGTTATACCAGGCATTGTTTCTGATGATTGGGATGTGAAGACAGTAGATTCTATGCTAACAGATTTGCAATATTATACTGTCTATGACGATGAAGATGCTTACCAATTTAGAGATAATCATGGTGACATGTTTTGCTACAACTATTATGGACACCACTTTATCCATAAAGCTAGTAGCCCTAAGTCCATATTTAATTATGTGCAATAGGAACATTGCTCGACTCTTCCACAAGGGAGTTCGAAAACGTATTATGATAAATTTGCATATTTTTCTGGGCATGATCAGCGGAATGCTAAGTCTTACTATTTTAAAGTTGCACCGTATTCTAATAAGCAAATTTTATTGACCGATACTAAATTACTATATTCATATTTGTTTGTTTCTAAACTTTCGGTCGAGGGATATGAATACTGGTTAAAGACTGTTGACTTGAAAAGTGTTTGGGGTACCAAAAATTGGCAGATGCAAGGCAGGGATACATTATTTAGAGCATGTCTTATCCCTGTGCAGATGATTTTCCTCAATGACACGGTACAACAGACTAGCTGTTTGGGCTTGGCGACGATTAGAGAGTTGAATTTGCCTAGTATACCTGTCCCTTCCAAATTAAACAACTGGCAGCACTATGTGAATGCTACTTTTAGTGAATTTACGCATTGGGTCCAGAATGGTACGCTTAACACTTCATCGTTACATCCGGGCGGGTGGTTATTATGGCCTGTAGACACTAATCAGTGTCATCAACGTTTTGTCACCTCTTCAGGGGGGTTCAGGACTAGTAGGGCAGACCCTTGTTACATTTCACCAGAACATGCTGATATTATAACTACGTACAGCGTGGGGAAGCTTTGTCAACAATGGTTGAAGTCATCCACGCTGGATGCAGTTAAGTCACATCTCAAGTTACTGTCTAAGGGTACTGATTTACAAGATTTTTTGTCAGGTCCCAAGGTACCACGGAAGAAAAGGTTTTTATATGAAGTTTATAATGAGATTTGGAAACTTTCACAACAGGAGGCTGCAGCCCGGTTGAGGCAGATTGATCAAGAAAATCTGCTGCAGACTTTGGGGGTCATTCTGACCCTGGCGGTAAATACCGCCAGGGCGGAGGTTGGCGGTAGCACCGCCAACAGGCTGGCGGTGCTCCGCCGGGCATTCTGACTGCGGCGGTACAGCCGCGGCCAGAAGCGGAAAGCCGGCGGTGTACCGCCGACTTTCCGCTGCCCATGGGAATCCGCCATGGCGGCGCAGCTTGCTGCGCCGCCATGGGGATTCTGACACCCCATACCGCCATCCTGTTCCTGGCGGTTCGCCCGCCAGGAACAGGATGGCGGTATGGGGTGCCGTGGGGCCCCTGGGGGCCCCTGCAGTGCCCATGCCAATGGCATGGGCACTGCAGGGGCCCCCGTAAGAGGGCCCCACAAAGAATTTCAGTGTCTGCTTTGCAGACACTGAAATTCGCGACGGGTGCAACTGCACCCGTCGCACCTTCCCACTCCGCCGGCTCCATTCTGAGCCGGCGTCCTCGTGGGAAGGGTGTTTCCCGCTGGGCTGGCGGGCGGACTTTCGGCGGTCGCCCGCCATCCCAGTGGGAAACCCAGAATGACCGCCGCGGTCTTTTGACCGCGGTACGGTCTTCTGGCGGTTCCCGCTTGGCGGGCGGCGGTCTTAGAATCAGGGCCTTTGTCTGTTGTTGATAATGGCATGCATACCCTTTCTGACCGTGTTTACACGATTGACAGCATTGTTTCCTCTGCTATTGACATTATTAAATCGGACATGTCTTTTTTATATCATGGGCAGAGTCAGACGCGGTCCATCATGCAGCTGGGTTGGACTCTTCAGACCTTGAAGGCGGGTCGCGTTCCATGGCAGCACATTCGTGCCAGAGAGATCTTTATCTCCTTTAATTTGACTCGTCAACAACAGTTGATGGCTAAAAAGGAAGCGACTTATGTTATGTTGAATATTGAGAAATTGGAGAAACTGCCTTTCACGGTGGCTGAGATTCCGTCAGCTGAGTGGTTGATTCATGGGGTTATTAATTTGCCTATCTCCACTCTGCAATTTACTTCTTGTTTGAAGCACATTCCGGTGGGTAGATATGAACTATAGGGAGACAGTTACATACACGAGGTGTGGGAGCTTCCCTTTCAATACAGATGTGTTAATGGTTTGAGGGAGGTTTTTCTTAGCAGTAGCGAATGCGAAGCTTCTGTCAGCCATTCCATGGTTTGTAAACAGCTGTCCTTGCACGGAGCGTGTAACGCTTTGATTGCTAACTTAGCTTGTTATTTAAAGGGTGTTCCAGTCCCGGTTATTAAAAACACTTTCCAGGTGCTTTCTAACGGCAGTTACGTTGTTTTTAACAGCGAACGCTGCTGTGGCATGCGTGCCGGAATAGTTTACGTTGTCATTGTCAACAAGGCCGTTACGTGCTGCGGGAATGTGTTGTTTCCCCCCACTCAAATTAGGGAGGTAGCGGACATCTGGCCTCATATTGCTACTTCCAAGGTTGATTTCGACAAGTTGAGTCGGCTGAAAGCTTTATTGTTTCAAAAGCATGTGGCCCTTACATCTGCTAGCGAGACCTACGCACTTCAGGTGGCAAGGTCATCGGCGGAGATACAGTCCCTTTTGAATACTAACTTTCCAAGTCACTTCGGTGAACTTGTGGGACGTATATTTAATGCATCCAGCACTGCTGGTATTGCTCATTTTTTCAAAGCCGTTGGTGTTGGTTTTGCTCACACCTTCTCTTCCATATTCGGTTTGATACCTTCGGCTATACACTCTATTTTCAGAAGCATTTTTGGGGGTTTCCCGATTACTTTTGCTTTGTTGGCTGGAGTCTTGCTATTGTTGCTATTTTTTCGCAATGGCTGTCCCGCCACGACGTGATCCTATATTGCTGCTCCCGTCAGCGCAGCTGTGTCGTGAACGCATGATGCAGCATTTTGGAGCTACACTCCTGGGCCATTTGGAGTGTGACTGGTCTCTGTCATTCAGACCGGTTTTGGATTGTGTGCAACCCGTGTTTCGGTGCCTTTGGTGCTCATTTGAACATGAACTGGCTTTCTGTCTCTCACTGCAGCGCCCTCCAGTGGTCGATCCTGATCTGTTGATGTTCCCGATTAGGGCTCATTCCCAGACTTGTGCACTACGGTTGCGTTTGCTTCGTGAGGCGGTTTATGAGATTCCCTTCCTGGAGGAAGATGGTATTGTCTCTTTCATTGGCCCTGCACGGGGTGCCGCCCTGAATGGTTTTGGGGCTTTGGAACACACCTGCTCCATGGTACTTTGTGGCATGGATCTTCCGATATTAACATATATCGAAGTGGAGGAGCTCCTACGTTCTATTGCTTCTGTCTGACAATTGGATTTTTTTTTTTTCTCGGCAAAATTGACACTATATTGAATTTGGCCTTATCGTCACATGTTTCCTAAATTTATGTCTTTGTTGTCTTCTTACCTTGTCGAAATATATTGTTTATGTTTGGGGCATGTTTTTATGTTATTGGAACCACTTGCTACCGACAAGGGGAGGGTGTAGTGTGGTTAGTTTTACGTATACTTTGCGCATTAGCTTCAGGCTTTAGGCCTTTGTGCACTTTGCCCTGAATGTATTTTATTCATTTGCTGACAGCTTAGAGCCTCTGTGCACTTTGCTCTACATGCTTTTTATTAGGCTTCGTACTGTTATTTTTCAAATAGCCAGTTCTACGGTGTTGTTTTTTATTCATATCACACTGTTTTGCCTACTTCAGCACTGGAGTTCTTCATAACATATTCACTCTGTTCTTCAGTCAAGGATATAGTCTGGTACATTGCCGATATACGTGGTAGGAGTTTAGATTTGGCATTCCTGCGTAGGGACATTTTGTGATCACGATGACGTGTTAGTTATAAAATCACTTCCTTGTCCCAATACATGGAAGAGGGAGATTCCGACCAGAGACCCACAGCTAAACGCTGACTGCCTCGTTGCAGATGCTGAACCAGATCACAGGCCTTTGCTCAGGTATGAGGGCTTATGTCTCCCCGGTGATTCGGAAAGGCAAGCTAGAAGCTTAACATGCTGTGCTCTAAATAGAACAAGCAGAGGGAGAGTAGAAACTGTTAGGAAATATGATAGCTTTGTTCTTATGTTTTACTCTCCTGGTGACTATTTCAATCCTACTATGTTGTATTGTTCTGGTTATTGCGGCTCACGCCTTATTATCTAAAATACAGTTGTTTTATTAAAACATTATATAAAACCTATACTGTCTTTGTCATTTGTATAGGAGACCATATTGTAAATGAGAGAGTTGGTTTGGATCTGAGTGACCACGATTTCCCTGAGAAGTTCCAAAGATGTCATGCGCTCGGCTGCCTAATCATTTCTTCCCCGTGGGAGAAATGAGGCACTGCTAGTTAGCCGGAGCAAAAACCGGATTTAGGGTGACAGAGTTCCTTACACGTGGGTCAGACTCAGTCCCCCACACCGTTATCGATCCTGCTGCCTAGAAATCCAGTAGTCTCATTTAGGATAATGAGAGCCCACGCGACACCGGTGCTCAGCATCGGAAACAACAAGCACAAATTAAGCACTAGTCATAAGTAAGGCTGTTAGCTCTCTAGTTGTTTCTTTAGAACACTGGGAGCCTACAGTAGAACACAGGGGAATCAAATGACCTGCTTCTACTGTTGGAAGTACATGTTTTACTGGGAATGTCAGACTTCATCAGTGTTGCTAGATTTTGAGACCCTTCCCAAGCCCAAATCTGTCCAAGTTAAGCCCAAGTTCAGCCCAACGTGGACCAACATCGGCCTAAATTCAGGCCAGAGTTGCAACCTTTAAATACAACAAAAATAGCCATCAGAAAACATTTTAAACATAATTCTAATTACCATCAATAGTAAGATAATAGGTGGTTCACTGTACACTTCACAATAATGATCAAATTCTATTAATAACTATTAATATTAAAGATCAGTCCTCTGCCCTGGTACTTCTGCCACAGAAATCCACAACTAGCTCCGGCAGTGATGAATGAGCAATAATAGAAACTATAATCCAGCTTTTGCAACAAGAAGTCAAAACCTACGAGGATCATTTATTTTGATAATTTCTTTCATTAACTGCCATCGACTGACTTGTGCAAAGTCTTTTTGTTGTTTAAGTCTTTTTACTGGCTCTTAGTTGTATCAATTATTCTATGGAGTCCTTAAATGATAACGTACAAGATGTTATTCTACATCTAAAATATACACTCAATTAACACACATTCAATTATTGATTTAATGCAGGCATTAGGTACTTAAGGCAAATCATTTCCCAAATTGCTCTACTGCTGTAGGCTTTTTGTTAATGCTTTTGTCAGGACTAAGATACCTGACTATTGTGTTCTACCGGAAAATGGCCTGAATCCAACACAGCCATCCCAGTGTTAGATATTTGCTCTGTCTGACCCCTGGTGCCTCTCTCAGACAGCCCTGGGGTCTGATCTGGACCTCAATGCCTACACCTTGTCTGAGCGTGGATTTTGTTTTCTCATGAATGTTGGAGCCTGGTCCTTTATTCCTCTGGAGCATCAAGATCTGTCCCCTGGTTCTACTAGAGCCTTACCCTGGTTTTTACTAAATGAATGCTTCCTTGGCTGCCTTTTAAATGTTCCAGTTTGCTGCCAACCTCCTGTATCTTTGAAACAGGCCTCTCTGTCCCTCCCCAGTCTATGTGAGTCCGTATACATGTGTATCCTCTGTCTCAGTCTACCTCCTGCTTGCTTCTGTTTATATTTGTCTGGCCCCTGGTGCCTCATCAGTCTTAGTCTGTCATCTTGTCCCTCCCCCCTTATAGGCCTATTCACTAATCAGCATAATTCTGCCATGCCATATTTACAAAGTGGTGCAATGCATGCATTGCGCTACTTTGTAAACCCTTACACCACAGGTATAATGTATGCAAGGGGGGCGTTCCGGCAATAGGAGGCCTGCAAAAATGGCACAGTGAAATTTAAAAGATTTCACTGTGCCATTTTTGGAGTAATTATTAACATCTGCTCAGAGCAGGCATTAAAATGATGCACCCGTAGAAACTTATGGGCCTTCTTGCACTTTGCTATACTAGCGTCAATATTTTTGATGCTAGTGTAGCAAAGCGCCACAATAGCATCAACAGTGTTGATGCTATTGTAATAACAACCACCATGGTGCACCATATCATTAATTCGGCACAACCATGGTGTTGTTAGGTGCTGGTAGGGGGGCACAGAAAAAGTAGCAAATCAGCTCTTCTTAAATATGGGCCTTATTCTCTCAGCACGTTATGTTGTGGCTGCCTAGTCTCTCAGTTTGTCACCCCCATGAATCTGTTGCCATAGCACCTTCTCTGTGGCTCAACCTGTCATTTCTTTAGGGTTTATCACTATGGTTTGGCATCTTGCCAGTCTCTGGCTAATGGTCACTTGTCGCCACCACTTTGTCTCTTAATGTACCTCCTGGTGAGTCTTCAGTTTCAGTGTTTATTGAGTACTTCTTGACTCAACACCTCTACAATGGTGTTTCTTCTTCCTAAACCACACAGTGTGTGCAGACAGTTACTATTGTACCATAACAAGATAACAAATTGGGTGTCATAGCATAAATTAAAGTTAATAGATAAAAGATAGTTGCTAGCAGGTTCAGACACTTGCTATTTCTCAAGAGAGACAGAAAAAACAGTCTAGTTTGACTCCTACCGTGTACCCAGAAGACGTTCTCTAGAGTGATGAGAGTCTTGCTCAAATGCATTTAGCCTTCTCTCACCACTTCTTATGCAAATTTGTCACTTCCTCTCGGTTGTCACTGGAGATCTTATACAGCCTCATACTGATTGGTCAATGACAGTTATCTCCTTGTGTTATGTCTGGAGCAAAGGTCCAGGCCCTCTCTGTCTACTGAACCCTCCGTTATATAGCTTCCGAATTTATATAGAGGCAGTGGACACCTTACAGTTGTAGGTCTCCCCATGAGGGTCCAGTGCAAACTAAGTGTTGGTAAATTAACCTAGCACTGTTTAAATCATGTTTCACCATATCACACAGCCTCTGTTCCCCCATGGGCACCCACCAGGTACATCCCCCACAAACAAACAGTGACCATTAGGTAGCATCTCACTAACATGTCTTTAAATAGGTGTCACCAACTTGCCCCCATGATGCTCCAGGGAATGGTTCTCGTGTGAATCTCCAGAGCCTTCAAATACCCTCCACTATTAATATGGTGGAACAGGACAAGAGGTCTTGTGTTCTTATCCCTGACCACCCCTCAACTCAATGATTAGGGGTCACCCTGTCTTTGAAGAGTTGTATCTGTGACCCAAAAGTGATTACACCTACCAATCAAGAGACAACGATACCAACTGACAGCTTGGAGGTGTAACACTCTTGGCACTTTCAACTTCAATTTTCCTACAGTGCAATCCATGACTTTGCACAGTTTCCAAGAGACAAAAATATGGCATGCCCGTGCTCGAAAAAATCACTATTTATTTCAGTCATGTAGAGTTCCTGGCTTATCCTCGCAAATGATGGAAAACAACTCCCAGGATTCCTTGCAGAAGGTCTAAAGTCTGACATAGGTGACTAAATAATATTCCCGTTTCCTCCCAAATAACTGAGAAATCGGTTCCATAAAGTTTGTGTTCAAAATGCCTCATAATTGCAAAAATGAAAAACCACAATAGTGAGTTATATCCCATATTTTGATTCACCAGTTTTAAAGTTTAAAGTGTCTTCACATCTAGCAGACGTTTATTCAAATGCTCCTGTAACTTGATGAGAAAGTTAGGAGGTGGAGACATGGGAAAAAGTAACTTAAAAAGGAAGTCTTTTTTCTGTTTTTACTTTTTTTGCAGCAGTACTATTTTGTGTGCTGTAATTTGCCAACTGTCAGCCTGTTAAGTGTTGTGGTGAATACATCGCCAGTTTTCTGCTTCACTAGACTCTGGGGGTCATTACGACATTGGAGGGCGGCCGCCGTGCGGCCGCCAATGCAGCCGCACTCCCGCTGTCCCCATTACGACATTCCCGCTGGGCCGGCGGGCGCAAACCAAGTTTGCACCCGCCGGCCCAGCGGGCATGAGGCCGCAACATAGGAGCCGGCTCCAAATGGAGCCGGCGGTGTTGCGGCCGTGTGACAGGTGCAGTTGCACCTGTCGCGCTTTTCACTGTCTGCTATGCAGACAGTGAAAAGCTGGCCGAGGCCCTGTTAGGGGGCCCCTGCACTGCCCATGCCAGTGGCATGGGCAGTGCAGGGGCCCCCAGGGGCCCCAGGACACCCCTTACCGCCAGCCTCTTCCTGGCGGTGCAAACCGCCAGAAACAGGCTGGTGGTAGGGGTGTCATAATCCCCAGGGCAGCGCTGCTTGCAGCGCTGCCCTGGCGGATTATCACCGCCGGGGCTAAAACGGCGGGAAACCGCCGGCCCCGGCGGTGCGACCGCAGCGCTACCGCTGCGGTCGTAATAAGGGCCTCCGTACCGCCAGCCTGTTGGCGGTACGGACACCACATTATTGTTGGTGGTAACAACAGAAAGTCTGAACTCTAATGTCAGCTTCCTTCTGTCATAATAACTGTTTGACCCTTTGCAAATCACTGATCAGTTGGAAAAATATTTTTCTTGCCAGTCCTCTCCTTCAGCTTCTGTGAGCTGATAGCCCGGGGGTAGGAATGCTGGTTGCTTCCTCGAAGCGAGGGGCATGAGAAAGTGCAAGGTTCCCTTACCAAACATCATCTCCTTTGCTCCCGCCACCTCATGACCCTGCCTCGAGTTCTCCTCTCTCCCTCGAGATGCCTCTGTCTTTATGTTTGCTGCTACTGACGAACACTGGGTGACAGGACAACTTGGAAAATGTGGTTGCTCCCACCCTAACAAATAACTAGATGCAAACTTAGTATGCTGTGTTTGGTGAAGGGCAGAGACAGTGGTTTACACGTCTGACTGAGGACACGTGAGAGATGGCTCAAAAGTCAAGGCGGTACAAACCAATACCTAGCAAGGCAGTCATTGGTAGTGTTTCACACTATCACTGATTGACGGCCTGTAATGCTGGGGCCTGGAGGTGAGCAATGTATAGACTGCTTGCAAGAAAATTATTCTAAGTGGGCATGTGTGGTGACGAATTTCAAAATTTTACACACGCAATGTGCACACCCACCTGGACAGGGTTTTCACGCACCAGTGGGAAAAACATCACCCATTTGTGCGGATAACAGCCCAGTCTGGCAACACACAACTTCATTCTCATATGGCTGAGAAAGATAATATGAATTTACAGAAAATATGCTCTCATGTTAGCTTCTGGGGCACCTTTCATAACCTTTATGGGAAAATCGTGAGAAAACAATTCACTGTCAATCATGATTCATGAAATCCCAGCAGGGTGAAATCACCTTAGAACACCCTACAATTCCTAAAATTAACATGGTACCATCAACAAATGATTCGTAGTATAACTAAAATTTGTTCTCACCCTTCATACGTTCTCGTTTTTGTGACCCTCAAAACCTGCCATTCACTACAATGCATTTCAATGGGGTGCTATCATGTACATTGGTCCCAAGATGGATGTCATCTTTTTCTGGTTAAAGTGCTGACAGCCAATCAGAGCTCACCATGAGATCTGTGCTTAGGCTCGCCCCAGATATACAAATTTATTTTCCCTTTAATATTGTAGAATTAATTACACCAAATAACAAAAAGCACAATCTGCGGGAAAAAAATCTAGCTTTCTGCCAATTTTGGTGTAATTCCATCTAGCGATTCGGGATGTGGTTTTGTTCAAAACTTTTATCGGAATAAATGTTGAAAACATGCTTTTTTAACTCCCCCTTTTCTCAGCTTCTGCTTATCATATCACCCCAAAACGTTCTATGCTTATCAAGAATATCTAGCACATTTTCTTGGGACAATTCTGTGACAATTCATCATATGACGCCAAATATATATAACCAAGTGAAAAAATGCTTTTCCTATGGAAACATGGTCCTAACTATACCCAGTAGATAATATCTATATCTATATATCTATATGTGTGTGTGTGTGTGTAAATATATATATATGTATATATCTTAAAATTAAAAGAGTTAACTCCAACTTGTTTCACAACCATGTTCTGATTATGACCTCACAGACTGCATCACTCAAGATGTGTTCAATGATGTAATTGAGGACATGACAATCATTGATGAAAATACTGGGCATAGTGGGGCATAAGTACTGGTCAGCAAACCATGGCTAACACATAGGATAAGACTGGCATCTCACCATCACCTCCTCTGAAAATTCATAGAACTGGAAATATACACCTCAAGAAGGCACCCCTGCAGGAGAAAGGAAGTATTCTAATTCCTGCTGGAAGAAAAATACTTACTCAAGGACTCAAAGACTCTTGCTTGTACCCAGGGACTGGAACAGATTTCCATGGGTCATATGTTTGCCATCTTGTTTGCCTGCTTCAGTTACATAAAAACCATCAAAAGGCTGCAAAATGGCCCAGTTGATTTCAGAGGACTGGACCCTGCAGGACACCTTGCTGGTGAGAGACTGGTGCCTAGGAAACTGCCCTAATGAACTAGTAGAAGAAGGACTGACTAGAAAGAACATTCACAGCAGTTGGAGCCCAGCAGTTGGAGAAAAGAGGGACTTAGTCACATTTTCCACCCTCAAAGGTAAAATATTTCACCAGGACGAACTGATTGGTGCATCTGACATCCACTCCATCACAGTCAGCCTGAAATCAGCCCTAGGTTCCTGTCAAACACAAATTGCTGCTTTTTCAATGGACTTTATTTTTGAAGCACTTTTTGTCTTACTGCTTTTTCTCTCATTGCATTTTCCTCTAATTTTCTCATTTGTTTTGCTATTTTATTGTGCTTTTTTCTGAACTTTAAAAACGTCAGTAATTCTAGGACTTCACACGCACATTTCTTGTGAATTGCCTGCCGCTTTCCCCCAAAGCTACCAAGGAATGAGTGGAGATTGTCTTAGAACTGTGCTGTGGCCTATCCACATTCTGTTTATTGATTTGGCAGCTGTCACTCAAACCCCAAATAATAGCCCAATTTCTGACACAGGCTATATTACCAATCCATGTTCCTGAGTAGCTCTCTCATATAAAGTTCCTTCGAAACATTACCCAGTAGTCATTTATAGTAAAGGAAAAATGTAACTAAAAAACATTCTAAAAAATAAGAATTCTGTGCAATAACTATTGCTCATGTTTTATGACAGAAGACAGAGTTATGTGGCTTTTAATTGTGTAGGTAAATGCAAGGACACATTTAACTTCCGTAATGGCTCTGTAAGCTGAACACTCGCCATTGCAAAAATGGTGTGACACACAAGTCGCAAGTTTGAATCCTGGTAAGGTAGACTAATAGCACCTTTGCTGAGTTCAGTAAACTTTTTTTACAGTGAATCTGAATATTCTAGTCCTGAATTCCCCTAAATTTTTGCGGTCTATTATAACTACACCTGGCAAAGACCAAAATTGTTTCATGTCAGTACCCTTGATGGGAAGCATCTATACCTCACTTTTCTCACTCTTCCAAAATAACTCATGTGCATGCCCTTAAAGAGCTGTTAGGTGTGGGGAGGCGGGGCTTAAAACCCAAAACTGTGCCTTGGCTTGTGTACAAAGTGAAGCTTTTATGTCTTTCCAAGGCCCCTATTCCATATGCTGGCATGCCGTTTAGGTTTGTGCAGATTAGGTCCTTTCATCCAATTAAAAAAATGCACGGGTCTGGTGAAGAGGTGCACTATTGTACAGTCTGCCTCAACGGAAAAGTGAAGTGCACACTCTAGAGCATTATTGTGTCAAACATCACAAGAGGGAGCGCTCAAGTTAAGGGGCTTTCTCAAGGCATGGATGGAATGTGTGCATGTACATGTCCCATCTCTGTATTTCAATCGCGCAGACATAATTTGCGCACTTGGCCTCCTGCTTTCACTTTGGAAAGAGGCCTTGGTTATGAACATCTGTAGGATTGGGCATGATCCTGTCGGTGACTGCACTACCCTCAAAAGTGGGGGTGGAGATCTCCTTTGTTTCTTCATATCTCTTGGTCTGACCTCTCATGGGGGAGGGGGGCTGTATTGACCATTCCGTTTTTTCGCCCCTGTGCAAGTTCCATAAAGGGAACTTCTTTATTTTCAAGAATATGATGGGAGTTTCGCAGTCCATGCTCATTATGTCTTACTGAACAGACCTTGAGGCCCATTGTTCCAATCACAAAAATTACGTAATTAAGCATTTTGTCTAGAGGACATTTTCCATTTCCAGTTCAATTTTTGTCAAACGACCATTGGTCTTCTCGTCTCCATTTTTCATACATGTGATGAGAGAATTGAGCTTTATTCTTAACTAATGAAGTCTGAAGGATAGGAACAGATCTCATATTTTGCTAGCATCACAAGAAGCAAAGTTTACTTTACTTTTTTGATGCTAGTAGAGTATCAGAGATCTCAGTTTCTATCCTTCAGACTCAAGGTTAAAGCTGACTTTTGTCATAGCTGCAAACTAATCACAATTTGAGTTCTAAGGGCCTGATTTGGTAGATGGGCTACTCTGTTTCAATGTGACAAAAGTTCCATACACCTTATCAAAAATACCATAGGCTATAATTCACTTGCAATAAGGTGAATGTCATGTTTTTCCAAGCCTTAAAAATACATTCTGTAACTAAAACTAAAATCAATAGTAAAGCAAATAAAGATATATTTTCCCATTATTGGGCCTCAAATAGCAATAGCTGGTGATGCATTTCGTAGCACACTGCTGCTATTAGGTTGTCTTTTTAATTATGTATTTTTTAATTTTTCGAAATTGGTGGGCCCGGTGGGGCAGACCGTTTGCCAGCAGCAGCAAACCTATGGGTTGCAGTCTGTTTTGCATTCTGCTTGCCTTTCTTACCGTCAAATATTGTTGAGACTTGGAGCAGACTTATAACAGCTTTTAGCTCAACTTTCTTCCTGAGACTAATACGAGATGGAATGGAATGAGATTGTGTGACCGGAACACGGTTCTTTTTTTTCCCAAAGTGCATTAGGCAAAATGCCATTGTACATATGGGCATGCAGAGGTTTTATGGACGGGCATCCCACGCCACCCTCAGCTTCACCTTCCTCTTGTATGTATTTATTCGGCTTTGTGCAATGTGTTATCAGTCACTAAAGAAGTAAAGAACAGTGCAAAAATAGAGATAGACCATAGTTTGAGGTTCTAGCTGGTATATCCTTGAGCTTAAAGGTTCTATGGTGCCACTTTAAATCTTTGTGACACACCGCTAGAATGTAGAAATTAATTTTCGATAAGACACCAACTCTTCATTAATACATTGGTTATATGGCTACCAATGAGAACGAATAGTGTTTTAAAAATCAAAACATTCAAAAAGATTCGCAAAAAATGCTTTGTCAATGATAGGAAACACGATAATAACAGAGACAACAACATTCCTCCTGGTTAATGACGGAACAGTAGGAACAGTAGGTCTGTGCCTGTGCTTATAGAACACAGTTCAGGTATTGGCATCCCCTGCAAAAGTACCCCCTTCAGAAAGTTACTGTTTTACTGGGGGGACCTGCTTTGGAACCACAATCATGTAGGTATCATCGGTATGCCTCTTACATAATGGCATAACTGTGGGATAGGACAGTGGATGAAATCACAACATCTAACAGTGTGATCAGCCATTTGTGTGAGTGCTCCGTTCAAAATAATTGGCTTGATGAAGCATAGCGCAATGGTGTCATTGCTGGGGCCGAAGATGCAGTCCAAAAGAAGCAGTCATATTTTAGGGGTAGAGCTACATCATAAAAATATAAATACCCAAAAATGTAACCTGCCTACCTATCTATGACTACTAATACATCTTTAACCTTGAGGTATTATATAGCCAATGTTAGCTGATGTAAAATGAGTTAGGCATTACTGACAGTGACAGTGGAATACAGTGATAACTAATCATGGTGGCCTTGTTATAGATGTGAGTCAATTTATTAAATAAACTGCATGTTGGACGAATCTATATTGTTCTCTTGGGAAAAAAAGCCTTATTTAATGATGCAAATATATACTGGCATTGAAGTGGTGTAGGTTATAGCAGTATCAAGCAAAGGGTCTAGGTAGGGGAAGGGTGATGGAGATTAAATCTGCCTCAACTCAATTTCGTCATGTAATTCTCTTTTATGTGTTTGAAGTCTGAACAACCACTGTTGTTCATATCTGTAAAGTGTTTGTGTGTCATCACGCTGGACCATTACAAACACTGTCCATTTCGGATCTAAGTCTCTATGCTGTCTTTTGGTATTGTGTCACATAAATTTAGTCATCAGGTCTCTCATTCTAATGTTACTTTGGTGAACATTCCAGTTTTAACCTTGCATCATTTCATAACCATACATTGCAGTTTGCTGGGGCAGGTGAACATATAGACTAATTATTCTTTAGCAGTTGGTTTGTGATATCTGTTCCCATTAATATTTCAGTCCTAGGCCCAGTTCAATGCTTGCTTATGAGCAGTGGCGTAGCGTGGGGGGTGCAGGTGGGGCCGGCTGCACCGGGCGCAACATCTTGGAAGAGACTAAATCCACAGGTTAGGGGGCGCAAATTACTTGCCTTGCCCCGGGTTAGGGGGCGCAAATTACTTGCCTTGCCCCGGGTGCTGACAACCCACGCTACGCCACTGCTTATGACCGTAAAGTGTGGGTCTCAGTTGAGCTTCTCTCTCTCTTATTTTTGTTCATCTTCCTGGACTTTTGTAATATCTCTTTTGGATAGTTTCCAACATCTTTTTAGCCAGATCCTCAGATTGCTTATTGTAGATCCTTATATTCAAAGAATTCCTGAAAATACACAGAAATTGGCAAAGGTACGTTTTCTTTAAGGCCCGTGCGTGATGACGTTCAAACAAGAGAATGGATTTTTTCTTTGCAAACTTTTTGTAAATTTTGCTGATTAGTTGCCAATTCTCAACTGTTATTAATAAATCCAAAAATGCAATTTGATTTCTGTCAATATGCTCGGTGACCCATGAATGGGGTTCCTGTTGCTTTATTCAGCCGTCACAAAGTGTCCAGCTTCCTCTTTATAGCCTCTACAAATCATAAATACATACTCTATTAGCCATTTCCACACACTCACTTGATTGAGAAGGGATTGATATGTCATCGTATACACACTGTCGATTGATGCCTCCTTACTTTATTGTAGAATGCGTTCCCAATTGAAAAAAATGAACTCGGGCAATTTCAGCTAATGCCATCAAAAGAGTGTTTGTACTTTGATATCGATATCAGACACCCTAAGGATATTTTCCATGACTGTTAGGGTGACCTATGGGGGGATAATAGTGTACAATGCTTCCACATACTGAGTCATTGGCAGTTCATGTTAACAAGCGAGGTCATTGATCATATTTAACACATTTTCTTGTTTTTAGAGTAGTGGTGTATTTTCTTAGCCTGAAGCCTGAAGAACAAGTTACAGAATTGAGAGTGTACCTCAATAATAGAGTCTATTCCAGACACAATAGGTTTCCCTGGAGGTGGCGTGATGCCCTTATAAACATAAAAATAAGGAATATTGGGTTTCTCTGCCATCAGGAAATTACCTTCATTTTCAAATAGCCACCCAGCCACTAATATCTCTGTTACAAAACTGTTTATTATATTATTGACCTCATTAGTCGAATACGTGGTAATGAACATAATCTAATGAACTAAATAAACATATGATGCCCTGTGTTACACCTAAACTGACTTTGAAGTACACAGACATGGAGCTCTCACATTAATATCCTCATACCGCCAAACATGTGTGCTTTAGGTTGGCTATTAATGATAACTATGTATCAAATGGTGGGGTAGATTTTTTAGGATTTGTACCTTATCTATCGAATGAGAGCTGGACTGATGCTATTATACTCAGGGCCTACTGTACAGCAATATGTGAAGGATTCCCTTGGCAATCCTATTTGGTAACAAAACCAGTGCCGTTTGAGCTACATACACTTTCCCATACAATTTTCACTAAATATGATGGCAACTAATCAGTGGGCGTCTTATTCACAAAGGTAAGGTACACTTTAGAGTTTACATGTTGTAGTATGTTTACTTCATTTGGTATTCACAAATATGTGTGTAAACTTGCTACAAAAGTTTAAGGTACTTGTCTCTACCCCCAGAGTAATGCAATTGACTTACTTTTGTATGGGTGCGTTTCGTTTAGTAGTAAGTCTGCAACCTTTTACTACCCTCTTTCCTGTATCCCTTCCACATTTCTTACTAAAATGTATACTTACATGTGTAAAGACTCTGCAGTCGTGATGCAGAACTCCTCTCATATAAGTAAAGGCAAAAGGTACACATGTACAGTTTGTCGTGCATTTTGAAGTACTAAATAACACACTTCAAACTACAGTTTGTGAATCAGGCCCTAAACGTTTTTGAATCCTTGACAATAATAGTGCAAGATCTGAATGGGCACTTGCTCATGTGCTGTCCACACTGTCCAAGAAATCATTTTGCGTGGTGGAAATAAGAGTTGCAGAACACATTTTAAACGTGATTACTATATTAGAAGGATACATCTTAAATCATATGCCAACAAGGGAGCAGGCTGTCCAAGCACATACTGTGTTACTGCAGTGGGAAAGTAGTGAATACTAACCCACCAGCTGTTGGATGTAAGGGAACAAAACATGCAACTGTTGGATGTAAGGGAACAAACTGTTGGATGTAAGGGAACAAAACATGCAATGTTATGAACGGATTTGAAGATCCTTTTTAACTAGGGAAAATTATGCAATTCATTCAGCTTCTACACGTTTAGCGGGTTGGTGTATACAAATGATGAATGGTCAGCAACAGACAGTTAATTTGTGGAGCGTGATCAATATATTTGCCAATCACATCTCAGCTTGAGGAAGCTGTCATGGAGCATGGCACTGCAACAAATAATTTAAAGTGAGCAGCTTTCTGTCAATCCTTGGACTTGTTCTGCCACCCTATGTCAAATACCACATTTATCAAAATTACCAATGAAATGATCACATTTAACATGCTACAGGATGACTGGTGGTGCTGTAATATTCTTGTCCACCTTGCTGGTAAATGTCACATTTGTATCATCTATACTCTAAAATCTATAAGTTTAGATTGATACTTTTTAGCTCTGTTATTTCCTGCATAGAATCCACAAATTAAGTCCCTGATTCACAAAGAATTCGCTATGACTTTGTAGTTCTCATGGCTTACTCAGATTTTCTAAGAGTCTTTTTGGATATGTTCATGCCATACAAATACCACATATACACCTACTTAAATATCAGCATCCTCTCCTATCCGTTATTGCCTTTGTGCTTGCCTGTGACCCCGTAAAACACTACATCATCTTTTTTGGCAAGCAACCTGCTATACAAATACCACATAAATGGATATAGATGTAAGCCAGGGGTAACCCAAGCGGACCCCTGGGTTACTCCTGGAATTCAGTAGTAAATCAGAAGTACTACAAGAAAAAGTCACATCTGCTCATAGAAAAATCTTGTCAAATCAGGCCAATTGATGTAATTCAAATCTAAAAAATCCTTATTGGCGGATCCTCTGGAGCATGTTAGTATTACTTTGCCAAGAGACAGAAACTACAAATCCTGAAAAGGAACACTATCCAACAGGAGAGGTTCATGTCACTGATACAAAATTGCTATCCTTTTGCAATTAAAAAGGATTTCAGTATTGAATCTCAATAATGATTATGTGTTATCTCTGCAGATGGCTCGAAAGACTTATTCAGCAGCACATGCAATGCAGTTGATTAAAAATCTGGCCACAAATAAGAATAATGTTGGCCCTCAAGCAGTGCAGCTTATCGCATTTTTACCCGGGGTGCCAGTTAATGAATAGCTCATTACAATAGGAAGTCAAATATCCGACTGCCTGTGAGGGCTCGGACATCTAAAACTGCAAGAGGGAGAAGAAAGATCCCTGTACTCCTCCCGCAGGAAGTAAATCACCTTTTCAGGTTTACAAATCATCTGTTTAATAGCCATTTCAGAAAACAATTCCCTTAAAATAACACAGTATGCCATGACAAAATTTATAAAAAGTTATGAGGTAATAGACCTTTGAATGTCTCTTAATTTGTTATGCTCACACGCCTACTGCCAGTGGTGCAAATTGAAGTTATATATCTTGCTCAGAATGATTTGCTGACAAAAAACACTTCATAATCCGGTGATGACAGAGAGCTTCAATGAGAAAAGAGCCTTGTGTGCATCCAGTTTGGACCGTAAATGGTGTGTTTGTGCAGCATCTGCAAAGCAATCTAGCCTATTCGTTGCACTTGTCCTTTGTATCAATCTACCATAGCACAATGACCCTGTATTGCCAATGTTAACAAGGCTTTGTTCGTTCTGTGAATCCTTGTTAATTCTGTGATTCCTTGTTCATTCTGTGAATCCTTGCAATTAGACATCAAGCCTGAGATGGGGGCCTGCAAGTAAACAGACCTTCCTGTTGCATTAGCAAAATACTGTTCAGACTGAAATCACAAATGCTAAATAAACCTGGTGCCCCAGATTGTCTCCACACTCATTTTTTTAAATACTCACATAATACTGCTGATTATTCAATGCCTTTGTCAAGCATCAACCACTTCCATCAGAAGAAACTGAGGAGCTAATCCGCTAATACTTTTTCATACCCAGGTTCATGGCAAGAGGTCATTATGATTGCTGAAGAATAAGTGAAAGACAAAGGCTTAAAAGTCCAAAATATTTTCTTAGTGTCCTTTCTGCCATGTTTGTAGAACACGTCTGTCTTTTCTTAAAATATCAAGACTCCCACGAAATACTCACGGAAGTCTATGAAAGTCTGAGAGCCTCATTCCTAGTGCCCTGCTGATCACGATGAGGCTGGAGTTATTGCCCGTATCGGTATTATATGATCCATCGGCTCAGGAGTTGTTCACGCAGACACTTCGCCTCCTGAAAGCAAGCGAAATGTCCATTTGAAAAAACAGATAGAACTGGAGAATACGACTGGAAACATATGTTATTCCTTATTATTACCTCATAATCTGGATTTATTCCTACACCCAGAGATACTGATGCCTGTAGTAGCAGTGTTTTAACAGTGCCAGAATTCAACTCCGAAGGCTGGGATTCTTGAAATAAGCCCCGGAGGCTTCCATGAGTACTCTTAAAGTGTCATGAGTAAGTATTGCTGATATATGCATTTGTGCATTTTCTTTTTATCTCCACATCACAATTATTTTCGCCATTGTGAAACACTTTAAACTACTCCTCCGTTAAATACAGTAGTGTTGGAAGCACACTTACTTCTTTTGTTTTACAGAATTCGTTTTTGATGTGCTCCGAAAAGTATGAAATTAAATTGGAAAACCTTTTGCAAACACTAAAAAAGAATCCTTCTTTGGGGCGTGTAAACTCCTTTGCCACCCCTTTACTTCTGTTTTACCTCTACTAATGCATTCATACCTATGAAAATATAACAATTATATGTGCTTTTGCATTTGAGTAAGTCAACTTTCGTTTTCGAACATTTGCAAAACCTGACTGTTTGAATAAAAACATTTTTGCCATTGAAAATATCGAGAACTGGCCTGTTATGTTGATTGTACTGCTTTGTTTGGTAAATGGTATAGGGGAAATAGAACAATCTTCATGACTTCATGATATATCTTGTGTATGTGACTAGAAATAGGTAATGAAATAATCTTACAAATATGAACATTTATAAACAACTATTGAGTTTAATTCTATACCTTTGATCTAACAAGGAGTGGAATTATGGGTAAGAATAAATTGAATTGTCTCCAAATATGATTACATTCGAGAATGGGGTGGTAAAAAGTTCTAATCTGTCCCCTACGTTATTTAACCGTATAAATCTCCATGCTCAAGCTGTTGGAACGGGTGTAATACAATGCAGGTACACATGGTAGCTTGAATTACCCTTACATCTTCCACAGCAGAGAGCTGTGAATGCTGCAGCTTTCTTCTATGGATATCAAATATGTGCCTTATATAAGTATTAATTCCAGAAGATAAGCGCTCCTGTTCATAACGAATGTATTGTAATGCCAAGGGCTAAAACCTAATGCGAGCCCAGTTGCTGCTTCTTCAAGGTGTGTTATGTCGCACATGCTTCTAAGCATAAAATAAATCATGGAATGATAAAACATTGGATTTGGTGCTGAGGAGTGGTCTGGCCACGCAATCGGTTTAATTAAAAATAACTTTTAACAACAAATTATTTGGTAACGGGTCCAACAATATCTCCTAAAAAATTCAGTAGTGACTTACTACAACACACCACGTAGCCAAAACACTACATTATATATAAGAGGGACTCTTGGACCTCTTACCAAATAATTTCATGTTAAAATTCCTTTTCGTTACACTCCCAGAAGAATCCTTCCGAAATTATATATGTGGTAAACACAGATGCTGAGGGTTACTGGGCCCACCTCATAAATATTAAACTTGTTAATGGTACTAAAATGTTGGTATTTTGCTTGTTTTGCTGTGCAATTTGGTTTATCTACTTTTTCAGTTTTCATGCATCGAGGTATTGTTTTTTTTCCCATAAAGCCTGGTCCTTGGTAGTCCCAGTAGAAGATGTGGTATAAACACATATACCACATTTGCTGCTTGTGTGTTTTTACTCTTAGTGTCAAAGGCTGTGATCCATAAAAAAGTCTCAGTAGGTAAGTATTTCTCTGCAAAATGTAAGCGTAGTGATACCTTAGTTAGGAATAAAACACAACTACTCACCCAAAAAAGTGTCAGTAAAAAGATTTAGGTCCATATTTATACTTTTTTACCGCTGCATTTGCGTAGTTTTTTTTACGCAAAATCGGCGCAAACTTACCAAATACAATTGTAGTGGTTCGGATACAAGAAGTGGATTGGGCTCGGTCAGTGCCTACCTTTGGGCTTAGGAAAATTTTGAGAGAAAAAATGTCTGAGAAGCCTGCAGGAGTGCCCAAGGAGGGAGCATTGTAATTGGATGGCTGCTGAGCATAGCCACAGTGAAGATTGTTACCTTCGGTCTTAGACCATTGAAATGGAAGTCAAAAATCTCCAGACCGATGAAGCAGAAGGCTGTAGCCAAAGACAGTTGCACAAGTTCGAATACGATTTGGCAAACGACCGCTGGAAGATTTGCTTCAGTGGAGAAGAATGTAGCAGGAGAAACAGTGAAGTCAATCTGACCAGCAATGCACCTCAGGGGGACAGGCGAGCAACTTGCCTGTCCCCTGAGGTCCCATTATCCTTCTGGTTATCAGAGCAGTTTTGGGGCAAATTTTGTTTAAGCCTCCAGGTTTGGAAAATGGCCATCTTGGCACCTTTGGAGCCACAATCAAGGGTCCTGGAGTGGATGGAGACCTCTTGAGGGGTTCAAGACTCACCGAGGCTGGGACAGGTGCGGGTTCAAGGCAGTGGAAGCTTGTTATGCACCTGAGGCTCTGAACAGCAGGCCAGCAAACTAGCCCCTGGAGGCACTTCTGGTAGTCCTGTGTGCAATTCTAGATGTAGGGGTCAACAGCAGGGCTGGCCTCTGATGGTTTAAGGCATGCTCTAGGAAGGAGGATAGTCCTTTCAGGTACATCAGCAGTCTGGTAGAGTGCACAGCAGGTCACAGCATCAAGCAGTCTTCTGAGAGTCCTTCTGCAGTTCCAGTAATGAACTGAAGTGTAGGTCTGAGAGTCCTCTTTGTATACCCTGGTGCCCTGCTCCTAGAAGGCGGGAGAATTTTCTGGAAAGATTAATTGAATTTCTTGGAGTTTCCTGACTCCCCTGCCTTAGCTCCAAACTGGATGCTTAGACTTTACAGGGTCATTATCCCTAATGTGCGGAGACAGGAAACAGCCTATTCAGATGGAAGTGGGGATCAGCTCTGCTGCCCTCCCCCCATCCTGCCAGTTGATGGCCTATTGAAGCTCATTTAATCCCACTATTGTGTGACTGTCTGGGAGGAATTCAAAAAGTCTAACTATCAGCTAAACCCAGTCATGTGACACAAAGAGGGTTTATCATTACAATTCAATTGGTACCAAACAAGAGAAATTTACCTCTTCTCATTTACGAATTACAACTTATGAAGTGTAATAAGGAATCCCCAATGCTATCCTGTGGGAGAAGTAGACCTCACAGTAGTGAAAAACAAATTTGGGAGTTTTTCATTACTAGAACATGTAAAACACATGTTAAACTTAGAAGTATATGTCCTACTTCTTACTTATACAGCACCCTGCCCTATGGGCTACCTAAGGCCTACCTAAGGGTTGACTTATATGGAATAAAAGGGGTGTTTAAGGCTTGGCAAGGGTATTTAAATGTCAAGTTGGCATGGCAGTGTAACACTGCATTCAGGCTGCAATGGCAGACCTAGGGCAAGTTCTACAGGGCTACTTTGGTGAATTGCATAATATTTACTGCAAGCCTACTGGCGGCATTTAATTTTAATGCACTCAGAATTCAATATACCACTCTACAAGGGACTTATAAGTAAATAAAATATGCCAATTAGGTATAGGTCAATCAAACCATGCTTAGGGGAGTGCACACAAGCACTTTAGCACTGGTTAGCAGTGGTAAACTGCACAGAGTCCTAAGGCCAACAGAAGCAAAGATCCAGCATAAATTGGAGGCAAGTAGGCAAAATGTTTTGGAGAATGACCACCCTAAGGCTGCCAGGTCTAACAACTGGCAAAAGTCAATAAACATTTCACAGTAACATTCACACCTGTATACCAATGTCATCTTGAGGATTTTTATACTGGATCCCTGGGCAAGACATATTTTGGGGACCCCCATTCGCGACATCTTTGAATTTTATTAGCTATTTTCTAATAATTTAATACTGCAGGATGTCAAACAATAGTCAGTCAGTCAGTCAAAATAACTTTATTCGGCGTTTAGCCATAAAAGTGTACATACATACATAAAAGTCATCATAAAATACAGTACTTATGGCATTCATAAAAAGCAAATCTATTAAGTCTAAGCTTACCGCCCAAGCTTACTAAAACAGTATAAGATAATAAATACTTATAAAAGCGTATATAATGATAAGACAATATAGTAATAAGACAATGCCTAGTTTCTCTTAGTAAATAGTCACATTACCAGTTCATATCGGTTTCTAATGGTGATAGCAGATTTAATAAAACTAAGAATAGAAATGCAGACTTGTTTGGATGAGAGGCTTTGGATGCCGGTCAATCCTTCTTTGTAGGAAGAAGTGTGCAAGTTACGCAAAATGGGTAATAAAAAGGATTTCCTGGGAACTGAGTAAAGTTTACAGAATAAAATAAAGTGGCAAGTACTTTGTTTCGAAAAGTTATCACAAGGGCATGGCGGTAGTGTTTTTTCCCACACACATTTTATCTGGAACGCCACTCTAAAATGGATCAGATTAAATCTAAAAAGTACGAGTAAAGAGTATAAAGAAGGGGTCGGGAACCAAACAAAATAAGGTTCTAGCAAGTCTGATGATAGAATTTGTATGTATGAATTAAAAGAGCTAAATTTCTCTGCCACTTGGTATCTAAGATTTATAACATGCTCTTTATGTCGAAGTTTAACAATTTATTTCGCATTAGCTGGCAGGAGCTCTGGTTTAAAATACATATACTCCAAATCCAAGTTTCGGAAGCCATTGTGAACAAAATTTAGCCATGGAATTTTGTTACAGTTTGTTAGTGAAATACAATCTTTTACACAATTGTGTGTTAAAGTAGCCGCCGGATTTGACCATACTTTTATCCATAGCAAAAGTGGGGCAATATCTATCAAATCTGTAATGTAGCGGATTCCCAGTTCCTCATGGCATAAAATGTTCGCTAAGTTCTTAGGTACCATAAGTAACCGATGAAGGAATTTATTCTCTGCAAGCTGTAAAATGCTTGGACTGGTATATCCCCAAAGGCCACCCCCATAAATCGCCGCCGAAACACATTTAGAGTTGTAGAGCGTGAGGATCTGGTGGACCGGTCTATGCCCTAATCTGCGGGCAAAGCGAAAGATTGCCTCAACATTTCTTGCCAGTTGTTGAAACTTAAAATTCAAATGGAATTTCCAAGACAGAGTGGAACTTAGATACAGACCTAGATAGCAAAAGCCTTTTACCTTTGTCAAAGTGTTCCCCTCATTCTAAAACATTTGGTACGAGTGTTTTTAGGACCGCAGGTCATAACGTGTGATTTTTTTAAATTGACTTTCAAATCAAGCTCTCGTGTGTGTGTTAAAAAAAGATCCAGGAGAGTCTGTAGACCATTTGCCGTGCGGGCAATTAAAACAGCATCATCGGCATATAATAAAATTGGCAATTGTCTAAAACTCATCCTTGGGAAATCCTTACCATTTTGGACCAAAAAGTTATACAAGCCGTTTATGTACAGTAAAAACAGGAAAGGTGCCAGAGTGCAGCCCTGTCTAACACCTCGATTGGAAACAAGGGGATGGGACCTTTCACCGTGTTGTCCAAACTGAATTAAAATATAGAGGTCAGAGTATAAGCGTTTGATCAAAACTAACAAATCTTGCTCAATCCCCATTGTATCCATTATGTCCCACAGTTTTGCTCTGTTCACCATATCAAATGCACTAGACAGATCTATAAATGTTAAGTGGATAGGTTCCCTTTTGACAATAACATATTTACTGAGGATAAGATGTAAATTTAGGGCCTGGTCCACTGTGCCTAATCCAGGCCTAAACCCATATTGAATTGGCGATAAAATGTTTGTCCTTACAACCCAATCCTCGAGCCGGGTCAGAATGACACTCCCCAGTATCTTTGCCGTGGAGTCTATTAAAGAGATGGGTCTATAGCAGAAGGGTTCAAGCCTGTTACCCTTTTTGAAGATCGGAACGATTATTGCCATTAACCATGAGGAGGGGATAGCACTTTGAATAGCACTGTTCAGAACATTTGTGATTAATGGAACCCACAGATCAGGTAGAGATTTAAATAGGTCCACCGGTATCCCATCAGGGCCAGGAGCTTTCCTTAGTTTCATTTTAGTTATTGCTGCACTGATCTCATGTGCCTCAAGTAAAATGCCGCTCTTAACTGGAATTGGAGTAGCCGAACATGGGAGGCCACATACCTCCCCTCCGTCATTGGGATTATTTGCAGATTGAAATACAGATGAAAAATGGTCTACCCAAACCCCCTCTGGTATCAAACAGTCGTCATCCCTATTTTCCTTTCCTGAAAAATATGGGTGATTAACCACCTTCCAAAATTGAGAGGGATCCCGTAGTTCCGTCGATGCCATAAGGTCTTCCCAAGCGCTAGTGCGTATTTCATTCTTTCTCTCTTCAAGGACTGATTTATATCGGCCCCTGGCCTGTTTAATTAAATCCCGATTACATGGAATAGTTTTGATCGCTGACTTTAGATCTCTATGGGCAGCCGTACAGGCAGAATTGAACCACCGTTGAGGTTTTGCACCTTTGGGATATTGGGCACACATCAGTGTCTGAGAAATAGCACAGCTTAAAGATTCAAAGGCAGTTATAAGGTGGAATGGAGTGGATTGCAGGGACAAGCAAGCGTTGATGTCAACCTTATTTTGAGTAATAAGGTTCGTGTGAAAAGGGTTGGAGTTTACTCTCTCCCACCTTATGCGAGGGCCAGAATTTCTTTTAAACACCTCTTTCCCTTTATATGCAGTCCTAGGTAAGATTACTCTTGTTTTAAAGGATAATTTTATACTCAAAGGGTTATGGTCACTGGCACAGTGAGATTTAATTTTAAAATCCACTATTGAACGTGAAAGTGAGGAGTTAATAAGAATAAAATACTTCCTGTATAGGTGGGTGTTTCTCTTATCTGACTGTTTGCCATATCCCTTGCAAAAGCAAGATCAAATTTATAAATAAGGGTATTCAAGGCATTTCCTAAATTAGAGTGAATAAAATGAGTGAGTGACTCTCTGCCTTCTGTAGCGGCACCACATAAGTGAGGTAATTCATACTTGCATAACTGAGCATTAAAATCTCCAACCCAGATCGTATCAAATTCCCTGTCCTGAAGTTTCCCGGCTGAGTCTAGTTGGTCTGTAAGCTCTTCGAGACTTCCTGGCAGAGCAACACTTGGAATGTTATTGTAAAAGTTTAAGAGTAAAATGTCTTTCCGTCCGGATATTGATAATAAAACTACCAAAAAAAAAGCAGAAGACCAAATTAATGAAACCTCAATTTTTGGGAGTAATAATGACACAAGTACCAGAAGGCCTCCACTTGCTCTGCCTGCTCTAGATGGAGTAGCTGGCTGAGATACAGAGTAGTAGCCGTCTAAATGGAAGGGTGCCGTAAGCCAAGTTTCTTGAAAACAAATGATATCAAATGTGGATATAAATTCCAGCCATTCCAAATTTTCAACTTTAGAACGCAACCCAGCAATATTCCAACTAATTAAAGATAACAATGCGTTACTTTGCTGGGGCATTTTCCCAGACTCCTCCGTTATGACTGTGTCTGTTGTAAGATGTGGAAAGCTAACTAACTCGTCAGACCCTATGGGTGATTCCAAAAGTGTATGAACTCCCATCAGCTCTGGTTCCTGTAAATAATCTTTTAGGAGCCCCAAGCCCTCCAATTGTCAATCAATTGCGTCAAGGGAAGAGTGATTTTGGGTACCCCCAGGGTCAAGGGTGGGGTTCTGTAAAGGTGCCTTTGTTAGAATATTTTTACCATGGAAAGCCCTCATAGGAGGAAGTGATAAAGTGGGCGGCCTGTAGAAAAAGCTTAATGGATAGACTTTGATCCCACCTTCCCCTTTTGGACTCGATGGTAGAGACGCCAACAAATGATTAACACAATGAGAATTTGCAAAATTAATCACTATGCAATCGCCTTCATATGCTTTTTTAGACAAGCCTAACCACTTCACCCTTCTAGCCATAATTATTCTATTATTTAGATCATCTTGATGTCTAAGTTTTTGGCTCATCCAATGTGCACATTTCCTTATTAGCGCATGAGTATCTTCCTTCTGAGTGCAATTAAGAGGAGGAACGTTTGCTAAGACTAAAACATATGGCAAGCTATCCGGAGGAAGCTGTAGAACCTCCTTTGTACTAGTGGAAGATCTAGGTTTAGAAGCAGTTTCAGGCCTCAGTAAGGCAATGGCACCACCAGCCAGAGTAGACAGGGAATCAGTTAATAAGTCATCATGGGAATTGCGGGTAGGTATGCGATGGAACGGGAGTTGGTTGCAATTCATTAAACAGTTAGCCTGCTGAGAGGCATTGGGATCAGACACCAATTTCGGAGTAGAGGGAGGGGAATTTGTACTAGATTTTAGAGTGGACTGCTGAGGCAGATATTTTAAAATAGTTTCTTGTAACTGCTCAAATTTGGAATCAATAAGTAATGTTAGCTTCTCCTCTAAAGCCAAAAAAAAAGGTTTGAGGATCGAGTCTAAGTTGGTCAAATGATTGTCTCTTAGAATCCTGCAGTCTGAGCCTAGTTCGCCCAATAATGGAGTTTCCTTTGGAAAAGGGTCGGCCGGGGTATCCAATGGTGTAGAAATACATTCCTTAGCCTTCGTTGGATATTTGAGTAACTTATTACACTTACGGAGTCCTCCAGCTTTCCTTTTTTTTGGGGGAGGGGGAGTGTCAGCTAAATGTTCGATGTTAGCTGTGTTAAAGGGCTGTAAAGAATGCGAAGCATTAACGTCATCTTCAGGCAGAGGCAAATTGAACTCACGGGGAGCAATTGAAGAGACTGCAGACTGTATATAAGTCGTGGGTTCTAAAGAGGTTCTTTGAGTCAAGTTATTTGCCACCCCAATTCTTTCTTCCACTTGGACAATTTCAGTTTCAATGGCCCCGATAACTGAAGATAAGTAGCTAGTTATTGATGATTGGACGGGCATAGCGTGTGCTCCATCGGCCCCAGGTGTGGTGGTCTTTCTTTTACCCATCGTCTTGCAAATAATAGTGGGGCAAAACGCCAATCTAAGCCGATATGAGTAAAATACAGGGAAGCAATGGCAGTGTGAAAATAGTAAATAGATAAGTGGAACTGCTCTCTTAGCGGATCTTACTTAGATGCTAGTTACTTAGGACCTCCTGAGCCGTGAAACCCAAATAAGGGGGGTTATGGAAGCACAATCACAAGAGAGAAAAATGCAGTACCTCTTAGGAGTCCAATGAGCCTGATCCTGAAATCCCAAGGAAGTTCTCAGGGAGGTGGCCCAGCCCAGCCTCTTCCGGGCGCTGACGGGCGAAGGATGGGCCCGCCCTTGACCCGGGCTTTGCCCGGGTGCCGCCCGCGTGCGTCCCGCAACAGCGGGAGCGCGAATCAAGTTTAAAGGGCTCCTGCCCTGTGGACCGCCTCCTGCCTCCAAAACGCGCTTCCCGCGACAGCGGGAGCGCAAATCAAGTTTAAAGGGCTCCTGCCCTGTGGACCGCCTCCTGCCTCCAAAACGCGCTTCCCAAACAATATTAAATTGTACTTAAACTTTCACACATGACACCAGAAATGTGTCACACCTGAGGCCCAAAAATCCTAATATTACACTGGGTAGGAAGAAAGACAGAGTCAGGAGTAGAGGCTTAAAAAGAAAGGGAGATAACCTATGATATAAAAATCAATTAAATGAATTAAACTGAAAAAAATATTACTTAACCAAGAGGCCCCTCAGAAGGTGGAGGCCCTGGGCAATTGATCATTTTGCCCATGCCTTAAGATGTCTTTACTCTATACCAAAGTCACAAATACACCCCGAAAAAAAGGCCATATTGCTAAAAAGATCATTGTTTTCCTTTTACTTGTATCTCTTTTTATTTTTTTTTAAATAATTTTTTTTAGAAATGATGTTTGTGAACATTTATCTATCAGTCTTTCATATGCACTACTACTGTCCTTGGTATTTTTGTGACACCAAAGGGGGGAGAAACTCAGAACTAATGTTTTGAAACTGAATTTCAGGGATTGTAGGGATTGTAGTTTGCAATTTTAGCATTTGGGTGGGGAAATTATTTGAAGGACTCCTAACGAAAGGCTCTTTTTATGGGAAAGTACAATATGCTCAACGAAGGTAACATCGGTATTAGTTTTCAACGTCCCAATTTTGAAACGTTGCTCTGGCAACCTCTTCCTGCATGGTGCATGTGCTGTATGATCTACACTGAATGTACCTTTGGAAAATGAAATTACAATCTATTTATAAATCCATCATGAATTGGCAGTCGAGTGTTACTAGTATAGAGATTACATTTTTACTGTACGGTGGGAAAAAACATTCACGTCTGCCACTAATTATTTTCTTGGTTGACCCTTCTATGAAGTCCTTTATGTTCTTGTAGTTTGCAATAAGCTAGATTTAATCTAGGCTGATTCCATGATCTAGTATATGGTCTTTGCACCCCTGCTTTGCGTTGACACTCACTTTGATAATGAATGCCATGCATTCAGTGTAGTTCTTTCCCTCCTGGTCTTGACAATGCTGACCGCATGCTCACTCTACCTTACGGTTTTGGAGGTTCCCATCCAGAGAGGTGTTTGGGATTTCCTGTCTCCCTACACTGGCCCCAGCTTGGCTGAGGTCACAGGTGTCAAACCCTTTTTGAGTATGTTCAGACATAGCCTTTGTGATGTGCAAGTGTGGAGGGTGAATGCGCCTCTTATTCATCCTGACAGAGATTGCCCATTCTGAAAACACCCATTCCCCTTTTGTCTTACTGTCTGGGAGTAACACACAAAGACCACTTGCCAGCTACAGTTAGTCATGTGTCCCAGGAAACAACCTGCATGAACCAAATGGTTAGGACAAGAAACTGCTAGCCTCCTAAAAATGGCATTTTTAGAATTGTGACTTAAAATCCAACTTTCCCATTAAAGAGTGTTTTAAATTTTAATTCTTTAGATACCAAACTCTAAATTCCTTCTTGCTCCCAATTGAAAGATAGCGCTTGTTAAATGTAATAATGCAACCCAATGTTATCCTATGGGAGATGTAGGCCTTGCAGTAGTGAAATAATGTAATCGTTTTTTGCTACCAGGACATGTAAAACTTAAAAGTACATGTTCAACTTTTACATACACTGCACCCTACCTCTGGGCTGTTTAGGGCATGGGGGTGACATATGTATTAAAAAGGAAGGTTTGGGCCTGGCAAAAGGTATATTTTGACATGTTGAAATGGCAGTGTAAACTGCACACACAGGCAGCAATGGTAGGTTTGAGATATGTTTAAAGAGCTGCTTAAGTGAGTGGCACAGTCAGTCCTGCAGGTGAACTAGTAGCATTTAATTGACATGCCCTGGGTACATGTAAACTAAAAGTGCCTGTAAGAAAATGGCTCTTTGTTGCAGTTATCCCCCGTCACTTATCGCCTGATATTGATGCTGACTTGACTGAGAAGTGTGCTGGGACCGTGCTAACCAGGCCCCAGCACCAGTGTTCTTTCACTAAAAATGTACCATTGTTTCCACAATTGGCACACCCGACACACAGATAAGTTCCTTATAAAAGGTACCAGTGGTACCCAGGGCCCTGTGACCATGGAAGGTCCCTAAGGGCTGCAGCATGTGCTGTGCCACCCTAGAGGACCCCTCACCTAACACATCCACACTGCCATTGCAGATTGTGTGTGTTGGTGGGGAGAAAAAGACAAAGTCGTCATGGGATCCCCCTCAGGGTGCCATTCCCACAAAACACTGCCTGTGGCATATATAAGTCACTCCTCTAGCGGGCCTTAGAGCCCTAAGGCAGGGTGCACTATACCAAAGGTGAGGGCATAACTGCATGAGCAAAATGCCCCTACAGCGTCTAAGTCCATTCTTAGACATTGTAAGTGCGGTGTGGCCATATTAAGTATATGGTCTGGGCATTTATCAAAACGAACTCCACAGTTCCATAATGGCTACACTGATCACTGGGAAGTTTGGTATCAAACGTCTCAGAATATTAAACCCACACTGATGTCAGTGCTGGATTTATAAAAAAAAGCACACAGAGGGCACCTTAGAGAGCCCCCTGTATTTTACCCAAGCCTTCAGTGCAGGACTGACTGGTCTGTGCCAGCCAGCCACTGAGAGACAAGCTTATGACCCCCTGGGGGGAGAGCCTTTGTGCTCTCTGGGGCTAAAAACAAAGCCTGTACTGGGTGGAGGTGCTTCACACCTCCCCCCTGCAGGAACTATAACACCTAGCAGTGAGCCTCAAAGGCTCAGGCTTCGTGTTACAATTCCCCAGGGCACTCTAACTAGTGGGGATGCCCGCCCCTCGGACACAGCCACCACTTTTGGTGGCAAGTCTGGGGAGATAATGAGAAAAACAAGGAGGAGTCACCCCCTCAGCCACCCCTAAGGTGACCAGAGCTGAAGTGACCCCCTCCTTGGAGAATCCTCCATCTTACTTTGGAGGATTTAGCCCAGTAGGAATAGGGATGTGCTCCCCTCCCAAAGGGAGGGAGCACAAGGAGGGTGTAGCCACCCTGAAGGACAATAGCCATTGACTACTGCCCTGTGACCCTAACACACCCTTAAATTCAGTATTTAGGGGCGACCCTGAACCCAGGATTTCAGATTCCTGACAACGTCACAAGGAGAAGGACTGCTTAGCGGAAACCCAAGCAGAGAAGGAAAGGAGACAACAACTGACTTGGCCCCAGCCACACTGGCATGTCTCCTGCTTCAAAGAACCTGCAGAAAAAAAGCAACACCTCCTGCAGGTCCAGCGACCTCTGAAAAACCTCCAGACGACTGCCTGCATCACAGAGGATCAAGAACTCCCATGGACAGAGGCCCTGTCCAAAGAAGAACAGAAGAAGAAACCTCTTCTGAAGAACTCACTCCAGAAGCGTGAATCCTCACCAATCTGCACCCGACGCCCTTGGACCATGTCCAGAGAAACCAACAACCCAAAGAGGATCCCCAGGCGACTCTGACTATGTGTCCACCCTGGGCTAACCTCTCTGCACCCCCTCGGCGACGTCTGCAGAGGGAATCCCGAGGACCCCCCTGACTGTGACTGCCCGGTGAAAAGAAACCCGACGCCTGGAAGAAGCACTGAACCGCAGCCGCCAGGCCCGTGAAGAACCAACCACTGGTGCAGCAGTGACCAGCAGGCAGCCCTCACCATTGCGGTCAGTGGCTGGCCCCAGAAGTCCCCCTGTGCAATGTCTGAGTGACCCACAGGTCCCTCCATTGAGTCCTATTACAAACGAGACGCCTTGTTTGCCCACTGCTCCCCGCTGCCTCTATGCCGCTGAGGGTGTATTTTGTGTGCCTACTTGTGACCCCCCCCAGTGCTCTAAAAAACACCCCCTGAGGACGCAGGTACTTACCTGCTACCAGAATGGAACCGGAGCATGCCTAGTCTCCATAGGCGGCTGTGGTATTTGGTCCCTTCTTTGACCTCTGCACCAGACCGGCTCTGTGTTGCTGGTGCTGGGTGTTTGGGGTTGACTTGAACCCCCAACAGTGGGCTACCTATGCCTCGGAGACTGAACTTGTAAGTGGTTTACTTCAAAAAATAACCTGTACTTACCTCCCCCAGGAACTGTTGAATTTTGCAGTGTCCACTTTTAAAATAGCTTATTGCCATTTTATGCCAAACTCTGTACATTATTGTTTTAATTTAATGTCCTATCTTTACCTATGCAAAATACCTTACATTTAATGTACTTACCTGCAATTTGAATCTTGTGGTTCTAAAATAAATTAAGAAAACAATATTGTTTTATATAAAAACTTTTTGGCCTGGAGTTGTCATTGAGTGTGTGTTCTCATTTATTGCCTGTTTGTGTACAACAAATGCTTAACACTACCCTCTGATAAGCTTAACTGTTCGACCACACTACCACAAATAGAGCATTAGTATTATCTATTATTGCCTCTGTCAAGCCTCTTGGGGAACCCCTAGACTCTGTGCACACTATCTCTCACCTTGGGAAAGTATACACAGAGCCAGCTTCCAACATTGCCAATTTAGTGGAAGCCATTGTGACCATGTTTAAAAGAAAGAACACACACACTTTAGCACTGGTTAGCAGAGGTAAAATGCAGAGTCCTAAGGCCAAAAACAAATAAGATCAGAAAAATGGAGGACTAATGCAAATGGAAAGACCACCCTAAGGATAACAGATTTAACCCACCCGCTATCAATCGTAGTAGAGGCAAACCTCCATCCCTACAATGATATCTTTATTTGTCATTGCTTGTCAGTGCTGTAGTGGCTTGGTCCTAAAAGACATCTTGTCTAGCCAGATCTTTTGCAAGTAAAGTTGATCTTAATAGAATAAATGGGCCTAAAATGACCAAAGAAAACAAGTTTGACAAAGATGCATTGATTGCCTGTGGCAATGTGATGATCTCCTAATCTACTTGTCAAGCATGCACATAAATAATGCAGAGCTACAGGGGAGGGGATGAACGAAGGGAGCAGACACACAATATATCTGCTTAGTATAACACAAAAATCACAAAACATTACAAATGTATTGATTAGTCATGTTAAGGTTATTGACATACATTGAACAAAAGGAGTTCACTCCTACATTATAAAACATTTGCATTGGTGTAAAGAAAAGCAAAACATTATTGTATCTGATCTTTTTAAAATAGAATTCAAAGATACCTAAGATCATGTTGGTCCTTACTCTTCCAAGTCATACCCATATGATCCCTCAGGAAACCCTCCGTGGATCTTCTTCATGGCTATTGCCTCAAGTGAAGAGCATGAATTAGTTCAGAGATCAGAAATCTCTGCTTCAAGAGACATTTGTGAAGAAAACAGGCTTCCACACCCTGAAGACCCCTAAATATATTTTGAATTATTGCGCTGCTTTGATGTAATAGGGAAATTGTTGTAGTTGTCTAGTATGCACTGAGGAGCATTTCAGTAAATTTTCACTGGTGAGCTGGACAGAAACTGCAGAGGTTATTTTAAGTATGTGAGTATTTGCCCCAACACTTCCACTGTAGAATATTTCTATCATATAATTGACTTGTGAGGTATTTTCTAGACTTTCTGTTTGTGTGGATAATTAGGGTTGGAGGTGGAGAATGTGGAAATGTGAAGGAACTGTAGTCATCACACAGTACAGGATACATGCTTATCTCCTCTCTGGGATGACTTCATCCACTGACATTAAGAACAAAGGTAGTAAGTGCTAAGAATGAAGCATGTGACTAAAAGAATCATCTGCAAAACCATCAAAGTTAATGGGTGCTTTAAAGTGGAGAATACCTCCCATATCCAGGCGTGTCATAGAAAGGGAGCAATTGATAACTGATTATAAATAGACTCCCTGGACTGCCTTGTTGAAACAAGTGTGTATGTTATATAGGCAATTTGTGTGTCGGCCTGGGGTGGGGGGGTTATACTCTTCATATGTCCACACAATTTGGGTGCCGTCATCCATTGTCATCTTCACGACAGATATTACACATTAATCTGCAATCTGTTGTGGTGCTAAAAATACTTGAAAAGTGATAAAACCTATTAACACATTTAGACCAACATGAACTTTGACTTAGGCTAACCAAGCCACCAAAATATGAAGACTTTTTCCCTTGATAATTCCACATCTCAAAAATTATAATAGAGTATGCAAAGCATTATAAAATGCATCAGATAAGTATATCTTCCTCCGTCATGAGGAATCCGCCCTTGCCTTTCATTAACCCTTTGTTCCCTGTAGTAGAATTCCATTACTCCAAAAAATTATGCTTCACCTTGTCCACTTCACTTGGGTTTAAGTAGCCCCTTCCATAACTGATATTGGTGTCTTTAATACTTTGAAAGGGCCCTCTGGGAGGAAGAGGTCACTTTTGACAATCCAGTTAAACATTCAGGTTTTATTGAAGAAATAATCACACTATGTTAGAAATGAGATAGATATTTTTGTGAGGTACATGCGGCAGAGAGAAGCCAAATGCTGATTCAGGGGCTTCATTACAGTTCACAATGTACGGTTTCAACTATTCAGAGTTAGATACCAGGTGATTCTAGTAACCTCTCCAATGCCCAGACCCTCATTCCAAATTCTTATTATATTTTCTCCACATACTATTCATGCATACATCCACCCAGCCACAACTGTTTGATTCCACCAATAAAAAATAAAAAAAATAAAAAACGCTTCCATACAAAACTCAACATAACATCACACAACCTCTCTTTCAAAGGAACACAACTTACCCTGAGCATCTTTAATCTTCCTTACTGTAATACTGTTTCATCCACTTTGGTTTTACCTTCCTGTTCTGATTGAGTATGTTTGTTATTTCAATATCCACAAGGTCTATTTGTGCACCACAAAATTGTTGGTGGGACATATTATCAGCTGCTATACTTCTGGACCATCCAGTGGAGTTTCCTCACTATGAGCATTGCATTCAGCACCCTGGGTACATGTCCATTTCCTGACATATGTATTTGTGATTGTTATGTCACCAATTGAAGCACTAAGGCCCATATTTATACTTTTTTAGCGCCGCATTTGCGTCGCTTTTTGATGCAAAATCGGCACAAACTTACAAAATACCACAGTATTTTGTAAGTTTGCGCCGATTCTGCGTCAAAAAGCGACGCAAATGCGGCGCTAAAAAATGTATAAATATGGGCCTAAGCCTTTCTTAGAGAATCTTGGTGGGTCCTCACTGTTGTGATCAGTCAGCTTTGCCTTAACTACATCATCAGAATCTGGTACTATTTATTTTCTTCTTCTCTCACGTTTTCACAACACAGTTCTGACTGAGCATGCATTTACATCTACTGTAAAAAGATACATTCTGTTTATATCAAATAGTGCCAATTTTGGTGAAATGTGTATCACTGCCCTATCATTATTAATGTTATTTTTTATTACCCCTTTAGTTCATTATTTGCTTTGTTCATCATCACTTTCCCTGAAATATGTGTTAGAAATGTCACAAATGTCAAATAGCATTCACTCATTCAACTAAATGACATGTTTGCTTCTGTGTCTCTGTGGCCATTGTATCCTGTTCATCAAGTTTACGCTGAATTTCAGTCATGATTTATAAAATTCACGGTTGCGGGTGAGACAATGTTGACAAGGAGTCTGCAGTTTGCAAGTATCCTAACAAGATTTTTTGTGATTTTTCCTGTCTTTGATAAACATAAGCATGTCATCCTTGAGCATCACTGCATTATGTGGAATCTGAATTCCCACTTTGGTGTTTTAGATACTGACAATTCCTTAGATTCATCAGGAACTACAATCTGGCGGTATGCATACGTTAAATCCAGCATACTGTAAAATGTGTAATCATTTGTCAGTAGAACATTTTCATGTATGTTTGGAGAGGAATGCTAACCACTCATGTAGAACTTATAACAGATCTGAGAATCATGCTCAGTCTTATTCACCTACCCTGTTTCTTTGCAATTACCAATCATGATAATTGTCCTGATGACTCTACCCTTCAATGCTTTCCAATTAGTGAAACATTGTATTCACTCCATTCCATTTTGTACTGTGAAGTGATCCATGTTTGCTTTTTTTAAGTTACTGGTAACCCATTTTCACCTCTGTCCTCTTTGTAATGCTGTGCTTCTCATTTCTTTCTGAACTTTCTCATACCTGTTCTGCAGAGCTCTAAACCAGTGTATGCTTCCAGTGTTAAATAAGCCAATGATGCTAGCAACATCTTTCAAAATTGTTTTTTCACCTCATCCTTATTCAGGCCTTTGCTTTTTTTTAGCATTACACACACTGTTTCTTTATCTTTGCTCTCAAGCTCACTAGTACCTCTAACTATAAATTATTTACATCTACCACACCTAGATTTATGTCTGCATATTTTCCTGTTTTTCTTTAATCTAACCGTATGTGTTTCTTCAGACAGTTGTTCAGAAAGTAACTCTGAATGAGCCATAACATTCATTTACATTTTAAAGTTTGGTTGTATTTTATGATGCCCTTTCTCACCCGCTATTAATAACTTACCTTGGCCCCGAAACACATTTTAATCAATGTCTTTCACTTCTGTCACACCTTCCCCTGGCTTGTGCTGACTATTGTGACTCTTTGTCCTACACAGTTTCTCAAAATGTCTTTTCGCAGCCACAATCCTTGCTGTGTCCCAAATGCTGGGCAAAGTTTGCTGCTAAAAAGTCAGATACATATCACTTGCATCATAGTCGAATTTCTGCTCTTACAAAGGCATTCTTTAACTCTTTGTGTCAAAGAATGCATCAGTCATTGGTCTTGCATACTTTTAAAGCTGGTATGGATCGTCTATCCCTATCGAAAGTGCTCCATTCTGCTTAATCGCTCATCATGAACCTTGTTTTCTAGCATAGAATTTTGGGGGTCATTCCAACCCTGGCGGTCGGTGATAAAGCGGCGGCCAACCCGCCAACAGGCAGGCGGTCAAAAAAAAGGTATTCTGACCCTGGCGGGAACCGCCAACACAGGCCACCACTTTAACACTCCGACCGCCATGGCGGGACAGACAAACAGCGCGGCGGTCACCGCCAACAGCCAGGCGGCAGACAATGTACCGCCCACCCTATCACAACTCACCAATCCGCCACCTTTTCCGGGGCGGGAGCCCCGCCGATAAAAACACGGCGGAAACAGACTACGAACGGGAAAACGCTCACCTATACACACTCCACGAGGAAGGAGGACAGCATGGAGCCCGAATTACACATCTTACCAGCTATTGTCTACCTGCTCATCTACCACAAGTACGAACGCCGGCGCAGTCGACAACGGCGAGTACTGCACCTACGACACAGGGGGGGGGGAGGAGGAAAGCTTACGGGCACACACATATGCGACCCCCCCCAACTATCTACACACCAATCTAGAGCACCAAGTCACAGTGACACCACCCAAACCCCCCGGAATAATGCAAAGACATAATTAAAGTGAGAAACAACATTTATGTATATAAGAGGTTCTTTGAAGTCATGGTAAAATAGGAAAATGAATTGTAAAAAATCAAGTAAGAACATTGCGAAACCAATAAACATAGGCAATAAGCCCTGCACAGTCACTTAAATTTCCACTGTCCGTGGGCCAAAGTGTATCAACACATGGGCAAAGCCCACACAGGAGACCTGAGTCCGTTGGAGAGAACACTGCTGGGGCATCAGATGACAAAACTACAGGCACCTCAGGGGGAAGGGAAGGGGGGGCACCTCAGCCACATGAGTCCACGACGCCAGATCCACGAAGGGTCCACCATGCCCACTGTGCCATCCTGGGGAGTGCAAAGCCACAGTCTCACAGGTCTCTACAGTGGGTGGGTTGCCCACTCTGCCATCCTGGGGAGTGCAAAGCCACAGTCTCACAAGTCTCTACAGTGGGTGGATTGCCCACTGTTACATCCTGGGGAGTGCAAAGCCACAGTCCATCAGGTGGATTACAGAGACCACTGGTCATAGAGGAGGCATGGTGGGCAGAGTGCGTCGTGAAGGCCTGCCCGACACAGAACCGGGACTGCCAATGGGCCAGCGGTGCTTGACAGGAAGGGCCCAGCGGAGCGGTGCTTGAGACGGCGGGGCCCAGCGGAGCGGTGCTTGACAGGAAGGGCCCAGCGGAGCGGTGCTTGAGAGGGCGGGGCCCAGCGGAGCGGTGCTTGACAGGAAGGGCCCAGCGGAGCGGTGCTTTACAGGAAGGGCCCAGCGGAGCGGTGCTTGAGAGGGCGGGGCCCAGCAGAGCGGTGCTTGACAGGAAGGGCCCAGCGGAGCGGTGCTTGAGAGGGCGGGGCCCAGCGGAGCGGTGCTTGACAGGAAGGGCCCAGCGGAGCGGTGCTTGAAAGGGCGGGGCCCAGCGGAGCGGTGCTTGACAGGAAGGGCCCAGCGGAGCGGTGCTTGAGACGGCGGGGCCCAGCGTAGCGGTGCTTGACAGGAAGGGCCCAGCGGAGCGGTGCTTGAGAGGGCGGGGCCCAGCGGAGCGGTGCTTGACAGGAAGGGCCCAGCGGAGCGGTGCTTGAGAGGGCGGGGCCCAGCGGAGCGGTGCTTGACAGGAAGGGCCCAGCGGAGCGGTGCTTGAGACGGCGGGGCCCAGCGGAGCGGTGCTTGACAGGAAGGGCCCAGCGGAGCGGTGCTTGAGAGGGCGGGGCCCAGCGGAGCGGTGCTTGACAGAAAGGGCCCAGCGGAGCGGTGCTTGACAGGAAGGGCCCAGCGGAGCGGTGCTTGAGACGGCGGGGCCCAGCCGAGCGGTGCTTGACAGGAAGGGCCCAACGGAGCGGTGCTTGAGAGGACGGGGCCCAGCGGAGCGGTGCTTGACAGGAAGGGCCCAGCGGAGTGGTGCTTGAGACGGCAGGGCCCAGCGGAGCGGTGCTTGACAGGAAGGGCCCAGCGGAGCGGTGCTTGAGACGGCGGGGCCCAGCGGAGCGGTGCTTGACAGGAAGGACCCAGCGGAGCGGTGCTTGACAGGAAGGGCCCAGCGGAGCGGTGCTTGAGACGGCGGGGCCCAGCGGAGCGGTGCTTGACAGGAAGGGCCCAGCGGAGCGGTGCTTGACAGGAAGGGCCCAGCGGAGCGGTGCTTGAGACGGCGGGGCCCAGCGGAGCGGTGCTTGACAGGAAGGGGCCCAGTGGAGTGGTGCTTGACAGGAAGGGCCCAGCAGAGCGGTGCTTGAGACGGCGGGGCCCAGCGGAGCGGTGCCTTTCTGCACGGCGGGGCCCTCTTCAGCGGTGTCTTTCTGCAGGGCGAGGCCCTCTTCAGCGGTGTCTTTCTGCACGGCGGGGCCCTCTTCAGCGGTGTCTTTCTGCACGGCGGGCCCTCTTCAGCGGTGTCTTTCTGCACGGAGGGGCCCTCTTCAGCGGTGTCTTTCTGCACGGCGGGGCCCTCTTCAGCGTTGTCTTTCTGCACGGCGGGGCCCTCTTCAGCGGTGTCTTTCTGCACGGCGGGGCCCTCTTCAGCGTTGTCTTTCTGCACGGCGGGGCCCTCTTCAGCGGTGTCTTTCTGCACGGCGGGGCCCTCTTCAGCGGTGCCTTTCTGCGCGGCGGGGCCCTCTTCAGCGGTGTCTTTCTGCACGGCGGGGCCCTCTTCAGCGGTGCCTTTCTGCGCGGCGGGGCCCTCTTCAGCGGTGTCTTTCTGCACGGCGGGGCCCTCTTCAGCGGTGCCTTTCTGCGCGGCGGGGCCCTCTTCAGCGGTGTCTTTCTGCACGGCAGGGCCCTCTTCAGCGGTGCCTTTCTGCGCGGCGGGGCCCTCTTCAGCGGTGTCTTTCTGCGCGGCGGGGCCCTCTTCAGCGGTGCCTTTCTGCACGGCGGGGCCCTCTTCAGCGGTGTCTTTCTGCACGGCGGGGCCCTCTTCAGCGGTGCTTGTCCAGTCATTCACGGGAGCCAGAGCTGGCCAGGACTCCCTGCTTAGTCGCCCTCCGACCGTGCAGTTGCTGGACCCTTCTGTGACGGAGTCCTGGGCCCATGGGTGTCCTCCCTCACACCCGGGATGGGGCTTGTGGGGCCCTCCTGGTCCGCACCCCTGCTGGCTGACTTCTCCGCCCTGCTGCCCTTGCCCTCCTTCGATGAGGCTCTCTGGCCCTTGCCTCCCCTGGATGTTGTGGCAGGTGACGGCCCAGGACTTTGCTCCTTGGGGGCAGCCGTGTCAGTCTTCTCGCGGCGGCCACTGATTTTACGGGTCCTCTTTCCAGGGGGGGGGCTGGCTGTCCCCTTGCTGCTGGCCGATGTATCAGTGCTGGGAAAGGGTGGACTCCAAAACCCGTGCACAATGGTGACACTTGAAGCAGGGCTGGTGGTGGCTGAGGTGCTCTTGGGACTCTTTGCAGATGGAGGGGGTGGGTCAGGTGGGGCAAAGAGGGTAAGTTTTGAGAGGTAAAGTTTTTTAGGACCAATGTAAAGGGTAGGTGTAGTGGGTATGGGAGTGGAGGAAGAGGATGTGGTTGTAGGAGAGACAGGTGTGCTGTCTTTGGGTGCAGGTGCTTGTGACGTAGGCTGTCGTGAGGTGGTTGGCTGTTGGGTGGGTGGCTGCCTGCGTTTGTGTGTCTTGGAAGAGGGGGTGACAGACACAGTGGGAGAGGACACAGGGGATGTGTAAATGGCAGTGGGGGTGGTGACTGCACGTGTGCGGACTGTACTGGAGGGTGTGCTGGTGATGGAAGTACTGGCTGATGGTGGTGTGCATGCAGGTGTGAGTGGAGACGTCACAGGGAGGGAGGAGGGAGACGAGGAGGAGGGGGACACAGGGGTGGTAGTGACTGTTGGCATGTCTGCATCTGGGTGTTGCTTGGGTGAATGCTTGTGTGATCTGTGGTGCTTATGTCTGGATGAGCTGCCCTTGGGTGTTGAGGTGTGTGCAAGCTGGTCTGATGGTGTGGATGGGATAGGCTGAGGAACAGGAGACAGAGACAGGGTGGAGGCAGTTAGAAGAGGGAGGCTGGAAACAGGGACAATGGCTGCCATCAGTGCTGAGGCCAGAGCATTGAGCGATCGTTGATGGGCAGCCTGACCCGAATGAATGCCCTCCAGGTATGCATTGCTCCGATGCACCTCCCTCTCTACCCCCTGGATGGCATTCAAAAGGGTAGACTGCCCAACAATGATGGTCTGTAGGAGGTCAATGACCTCCTCACTGAGGGCAGCAGGGCTAACATGGGCAGGGCCTGAGGTGCCTGGGGCGAAGGAGATGGCCGCCTTCTTGGGCGAGCGGGCACGGAGCGAAGGCTGAGGGGCTGCTGGGAGGGCGGAGCTGGTGCGCTGGGTGGCGGCTGTACCTGTAGAGGCGGGGGGCCCGGATGTTGCCGCCACCGCTAGGGAGCTCCCTTCCGAGGACGTGTCGGTGTCGCTGGTGTCACCACGGGTCCCCGTTGTGGTGCTCCCCTCGCCCTCCGTATCACTGGTGACCTCGGTGTCTGTACCATGGCCCACCGGGGCCTTGTGAGTTGCAGCTCCCTCGTGCTCCGATGCCAATTCTCCTCCGCCTGATGATGCTAATGCACACATGCACAAGAAGATAAAGAAAAAGGGTGGGGGGAGAAATAAAAACAGGTTGAGTGCATGCATTGTCAACACCGTTGGCGGAGAGGACAGACACAGGAGCCTCATGCACTACGCTGCGCAATCGGGGTACACTACTCAGTACTTGTGACTAGGCCAACAGGTCTATGGACAACATATGCGCACATGGGTGATGCTGGACCATGGATTGCTGTACTTGGCACCCTACAGAGGTGGGGGGCGGGGGCACAGGGCCATGCCTAAAGGAGGGGACTACACTACAGAAAGCGCCCTGGCCTAATGTCACCCACGGCCCTCCTCCCCCACCCAGACGCCTCCACTGCGTGTAAAGATAGCAGAATGTGCTGGTACTCACCCCCTTGTGTCTGCTGTGATGTCCTCACGTGCCCATCCAAATCGGGGTAGGCCACCGCCAGGATCCGGGACATCAGGGGGGTCAAGGTACGACTGGCACCCCTCCTACGTTGGGAGGCCATCCCCAGCAGTGACTCGGCGGTCTTCATGGTCCCGCGGCGGATGTCCTCCCACCTCTTTCGGCAGTGGGTGCCCCGTCTTGTGTGGACCCCCAGGGCCCGGACGTCCTTGGCGATGGCACGCCAAATATCGACTTTCTGATGGGTGCTGACCTATTTGACATGTACAGGGTGGGAAAGGAATTTTCAACATTTTTGTGCATGTTAGATGTGATTGCCCCCCCCTCCCCAACCCTGCCATGTGGCACATGCTCTCATCTGTCGTGCCTTCCACTCCTCATTCGCTCCCCACCCCACCATCTTACATCCACCATACACAACCCAGGCATAGCCCATTCAACGTGCACCCTGTGTACTAACCTGTTGGTCTGGAGGACCGTAGAGTAGCACATACTGGGGCAGGACCCCATCCACAAGTTTCTCCAACTCTTCTGAAGTGAAGGCAGGGGCCCTTTCCCCAGTCGCAGCAGCCAGTGTCTCTTCCAGACCGAGGTCACAGCAGCACTTGCAGTATAGGTCCTCTCCTGTGGATGATCAGGTCTCGAGTGATTAAGCAGATAGAAAATGGCGGTGACGCCCACGGCGGTGCGTACCGCGGCGGTGCGTACCGCGACCGCCGGCACACATCGTCATTGGCTCCTGAGACCCATAGGGTTCAATGTTAACCAAGGCTGCTTTGCGCCGCGGTCTTCGACCGCCTACCGCCACGTGTGCCACACCAGCGCAGTGACCTCACATCCCACTGTCACACTTCACAGGTCAGGCAGCCGCCATTTCAAGGGCCCACATGGCTTAATTTCTACTGCGTCACACAGGCCTAGGCCTTGCATTGCCACTCATACAAGCCATTCAATGCATAGCGAATCGTGTTCTGTGCAAGCTGTGTGAACGAACCTGTGGGTTGCTTGACTCTGTGCTCCATGTTGTCCTTCCTAGGCACCGTCCGCTGGGACTTGCGAGGAGAAGGATGAATCCTCCTGTGTACCGCCCGCTGGTGGACCTGTCGACAATGGAAGAACGACATATTATACTTCGATACCGACTTGACCGAGCCACTATACATGAACTGTGTGCCCAGCTGGAGCCAGACCTGATGTCCCCCATCCGCCAACCCACAGGGATTCCCCCTCTGGTGCAGGTTCTGTCAGTACTCCATTTTTTGGCAAGTGGGTCTTTTCAGACAACAGTGGCCATGTCATCAGGGATGTCTCAGCCTATGTTTTCTAAGGTTTTGTCCAGAGTGTTGTCTGCCCTGATGAAATACATGCGGAGATACATTGTTTTCCCTGAGGAGGGTGATTTGGCCACTGTGAAGGGTGATTTCTATGCCCTTGGACATATCCCCAACATCCTTGGTGCCATTGATGGGACCCATGTGGCTTTAGTACCCCCAAAAGACAATGAGCAGGTGTACAGAAATAGAAAAAATTACCATTCAATGAATGTCCAGATGGTCTGTTTGGCTGACCAGTACATCTCCCATGTAAATGCCAAGTTCCCTGGGTCAGTGCATGACGCGTATGTCATGTGAAATAGCAGCATCCCTTATGTGATGGAACAGCTACAGAGACACCGTGTGTGGCTAATATGTGACTCTGGTTACCCCAACCTGCCTTGGCTATTGACCCCAGTGAGGAATCCCCGGACCAGGGCAGAGGAACGGTACAATGAGGCACATGGCCAACTAGGAGGATTATAGAACGGACCTTCGGGGTCCTGAAGGCCAGGCTTAGGTGCCTGCATATGACAGGGGGATCCCTCATGTACTCACCAAAGAAGGTGTGTCATATCATCGCGGCCTGCTGTATGCTTCACAATCTTGCATTGCGATGCCAGGTGCCTTTCCTGCAGGAGGATGGTCCAGATGGTGGTGTTGTAGCAGCTGTGGAGCCTGTGGAGAGTGAAGAGGAGGAAGACGACGGGGACGACACGGACAACAGGGACACAGTTATACAACAGTATTTTCAGTAGCACCCAGGTAAGAATCACCCACGCCATTTTGCATTTACTTCTGGCCTCCTGCATCTCTACTTTCTGTGTTTCCCCCCAGTTCCTTTACACTGATTTTTGACTTTCCCTTCCCTTTTCAGAGCTGTATGACCCACAGCGTGACTTCTGCTTTGTTTGCCCATGGACTAATGCTTATTGACACTGGTATGTTGTCATCACAATGTAAATGAACATTATTGCACCGTTATGTGTAATACATTTGTAAAGAATACAAGCAGACTCCTGACATTTAAAGTGCAATTGGTGATTTATTTTCAGTGCTGCGTATAGGTCCATGATAGTAAAACGGTGATGGGTGGGGGTGGAGTAATGTCCATGGCAGAGTCCAGTTCTCAGTAGCACAGGTGCATTGCCCATATGCCTGTGGAAGGATGGAGCTGGGGCAGTTCAAGGTTGGACAGGGTGACATTGTGGGACAGTGGGATGACATCAGGGGGTATCTTAGGCTGGCGTGGGTCTTGGCATCCTACTCTGTCTTCTTGTGTGATCTCAGGTTCCGCTTGCGGGGTGGTTCATCTTCAGCAGGAGGTGGGGTTCTGGTGGCCTGTCGTGGTGTGGGGGCCTCCTGTCCACTTGCGCCGGCGGAGGTGGTAGGCTGTTCGTCGTCCGGGCTGGTGACAGGGGCCCTTTGGGGTGCCACATGGTCCCGCAATGTGGTGACTATCTGGTTGAGGGCCAGGACGATGGTCCCCATTGCGGTACCGATGCTCCTGAGTTCGTCTCTGAACCCCATGTACCGTTCCTCCTGCTGTGCCTGGATCTCCTGGAACCTGGCCAGTACCGTCGCCATCGTCTCCTGGGAGCGGTGGTATGCTCCCATGATGGTGGTGAGGGCCTCTTGGAGAGTTGGTTCCCTGGGCCGGTCAACCCCCTCTCGCACAGCAGCCCTCCCAGTTGCCCTGTTTCCCCGGGCCTCTGTCCCCTGGACGGTGTGCCCACTACCACTGCCCCCAGGTCCCTGTTGTTGTTGGGGTGGTGGGTCAGCCTGGGTGCCCTGTAGTGGCGGACACACCGCTGATTGACGCGTCCTGGAGACAGAGGCATGGGCCTGCTGGGTGGGAGCTGTGGTGGTATTCCCAGAGGGGGTTGGGTCTGCTGCGGCCTGTGTCTGTGTGTGGGGAACCGACTGTCCAGAGGTCCCCGATGGTCCGGGCTGGTCATCAGGTTCTAGGTCGACAGAGCTGCTGTCATCACTGGGGGCCTGTTCTGGGGGCGGGATGGACAAATCTGGACCCTCCGTGGCGGTGTGTTGGCGTTCGGGCCCTGCAGGGGTAAAAGAGTATGGTTATTGCTTCTGTGTGTGCCATGGCTTGCGATTTGTGGGTGCCCTTATCCCCCAGTGCTGGCATTCCCTTGTGGGAGGAGTTGTGAGGGTGGTTTGTGGGGGGATGGGTATGTGCAGTGGTCATGCTTGGGTGATGGGTGTCCATGGTTTGTGTTGGCATTCAGGGATTGGTGTTGTGTTGGGTGGGTTGTGCTGGTGAAACATTGGCAGGGAGGATGTGTGCTGGGGGGCTGGGGGTGAGGGTGGGTGTGTGGGTAGGCATGCTGGTGGTTGGGGGGGGTGAAGTAGTTGGGATTCGACTTACCAGAGTCCATTCCTCCGCCTACTCCAGCGAGGCCCTCAGGATGCAGGATGTTCAAGACCTCTTGCTCCCATGCTGTGAATTCGGGTGGAGTGGGTGGGGGTCCGCCGCCAGTCTTCTGCACAGCGATGTTGTGTCTTGACACCATCGACCGCACCTTCCCCCGTAGGTCGTTCCAGCGCTTTCAGATGTCTTCCCGGTTTCTGGGATGCTGTCCCACAGCGTTGACCCTGTCGACGATCCTTTGCCATAGCTCCGCCTTCCTGGCTATTGTGGTGTGCTGCACCTGTGTGCCGAATAGCTGGGGCTCTACCCTAATTATTTCCTCCACCATGACCCTGAGTTCTTGGTCCGAGAACCTGGGGTGTCTTTGGGGTGCCATGGGGTGGTGTGGGGTGGTGTTTCTGGTGATGAGTGTGGTGTGTGTGGTGGTGTGTGGTGTTTTGTGCGTGGATGTTGTGTGGGTGATGATGTTGTGTTCCTCTGTGTGTTGGGGTTTTCGATAGCTGTGCTCTCTCTCTCTCTCTCGCCTTCTCTCCGAATTTCTAGTAGTGGGGGTTTGTGGGTGATGTGGGTGTGTGTTTTATAGTTGATTGGATGTGTGGGTGTGGTGTGTGTATGTGTATCAGGTGTGTGTATTTCGAATTGTCCAATGTGGCTGTGTTTCGTAAAGGTGTGTGTATTTTGAGCGCGGCGTGGGTACCGCCAATGGAATACCGCGGTTGAAAGACCGCCGCGTGGATTCGTGGGTTTTAATGGTATGGGCGTGTTTGTATTGGCGTGACGGTGGAGGTTTGGTCATCTCCAGTTTATCGCTGTCCGCTGATGAGGCGGCCTTCCGTGGATGTCGGGTTTTTGGCGGTTTGGCAGTTGTGGGTCAGAATGACCGTGGTGGTTTACCGCGGCCGCGGCGGTAGAATGGCGGACTTCTGACCGGCGGTAAGAGCCTTTTACCGCCGAGGTCAGAATGACCCCCTTTGTCTGTTTCATCACCACATTCCCTTTGGCTGTAAAATATGACGGTACCTACCGAATCGCATCTTCAGATTCTTCGTCAATTACTTTCACAGTGGCAAATGACTAGTCTCTTTCCTTCAGTCTCCATTGTAACATTGGGGCCATGAGCCTCTTATGGCTAACAGTCCACACATGAATTAGGCTCCAGCCCATTGTCATGGAGCAACAAGCTATCCATAATTTTTCCTCGTCAAAAAGGTGCACCAAGAGCCTTGATCTCTGCCCTCCAATGACAGACTAACACCACAAAATTAAAGAATATCACTGCTGTTGGCGGTTCTTTTTCAGTAAATTTACCAACACTCTGAAGTGCACTACCACACAACCTAAAATAAATGCTCCTCATCTCGCCATTAAAAATGCCTAAATACCACCTTTTCCTGCTAAATATTTACCGTCTCCGGAGCTTAAGCATGCATTCCTTCATCGCGAGTGCAAATGTTCTCCAGTGGAGATGCTGCACGCTACAAATTCACTAAATTTAACAACATACTAGCGATTTCCACAAAATATTGAATGTTCCTTTCGAACACGTTTTGAAAATGCACCAAAAATAATTTGCTTTATTTAGCTTGAACAAGGTTTATAATTTCATAGCTCACAGTTTACTTAGGTGGGAGAAGGTGGTAGGCTCCTGCTAACAAAGTCAGGTCATAAGTAGGCCTCTCAACACCCTGCCTATGCTCTACTTCCATCTAGTTTTCACCCTTGATGAAGCAACAGGATTATTCATTGTATTCTTGTTGCCTTGATGGAACATATTATCCATAATCTCAGGTTAATTCACAATCCCAACAATATTCAGTGAAGGTGCAGTGCTGGTAAAGGCATCTCCTTTAGCTGGGCATTCATATACAGTAGGAATCCCTGAACAGTGAATAACAACATAGTCTGGATTTACGGTTTAGATGTACTAACCTTTCACACAATGCAACAAGGCAAAGCAACTTGCTCCTGCTGCGTTGCTTGAAAGGGAAAGAGCAGAAATGTGCTGTATCTACTAAGATATGACGCACGTCTATTATTTCATTGCGCTGGTGCACTTCAATCAGCCTAGCGCCAACCCACACACCCTAGCGTCATAGTCCAATGGCACCTGTGTTACACACAGGATTGTTTTTGTACAGGAAGGGATATCAACCTGCACAAAACACTAAATAATTCTACATGTGCTGCAGAATAATGCAGCACACATAGAAGGAGGAAGCAGTGAGGAGAAATTAACATATTTCTCCTTGTTACTCCTCTCTCGTGTAGACCCAAAGTTTTGGTGCACACTCAGATTAACAGACATTCGTACATCTGGGTTTGCTTTCAACGTGGCTTAGTAAATCCTGAAATACATTTTGTGTCGGATAGCATCAAAAAAGTGACACACCCGCAAGGCAAAATGTTAGAAAATCTGCCCCCATGTCCCTAATGCCAACATGGGTTGTGGCATTTCCCTACTCTCCTTATGCTATTGTTGCCTTTATTCACAACATTAGTTAATGTAGTGGCAATCTACACAAACCTGTTTTGAACTGTATGAACATAGGTTGCTTTTAGTTCTGCAGAGTTTAAGCCATCTACGAGGGGGTGGGCAAAAGGTTTGGTCCTTTCTGCCAATGGTTGTTTTAAGCAGGCGTCAAAGAGTGGTCAGCTCACAAATATGAGCTACTGTTTATTAGTAAATGTAGTTTAGGATATACACAGTTCTCACCTGATCCCTGGCAAAGAGCCATTTTATTGGAGCTTCAGTGAGGTGAGTCCAAGTAGGGCCAGTGTTTCCCTGCATCACTCAAGTTGTTGCTGAGCATAGCTAGGAGAGACCACTGGAAAGTGCTGAGTATTTGTCTTTTATTTGTATTACTCTTTGGCTATTAGGGCCAGTTTTACTAACATATGACACAGTGGGACACCACAAGGCAACTTGCTGCTCTGCGTCAAATGGACAAGGCAGGAATGTGCCATATCTACAAAGATATGGAACATTCCGTCTCTCTCTGCACTGGAGCACCAAATGCTTCCTAGTGCCAACACAGGCACCCGTGTGACATGGAGTAAGGGTGCCTGCATTACAGGCAGGTGTGTTTTTGTGCAGGAAGGGACACCTTTCTGCACAAAGAAAATCCTCAGACATATGTCTCTCTTTCTATGTGTTCTGCAGAATGCAGCCCACATAGAAAGAGGAGATCTGGAGGAGAAAAAAACATATTTATCCTTGTTACACATCCGTTAGGAGGGCTTGCGATTTTGACTTATTCCCAGCTTTACTATTCTTGGCAAATCTGTGAATGCGCCAAAATCCATGGGTAGATGCATGGGCACACCCATACTCCACCCATGGAACGCCTCCGTGCACAATGTAACGCAAGGCAGCAAAACATGCTGCCTTGCGTTAGTTTGGATTTAGTAAACCATGCAGAGCAGCTCAAGGTGTGGCTTAGTAAATCCCAATAAAGGGCTTCTGTTGCCTTAAGTCACCCTGTGTGACATAAGAACACCCCAAGCCAATGGTAAATCTGCCCCTTTGTCTGTGAACAGATTTCCTTAGTGCAGTTACGAAACTTGGAAACTACAATAAGCACAAACATTAGTCTAAACTCACAACACTGTTTGCATACATGACCAGAGAAACAGTCTATATACATTTTAAATTATGAACAAATATGCACAGGAAGAAAGGTCAGATTTGTTGTAATTCCTTTCTCCACACAGTTCCCTCCCAGAAACACTCCCCTCAAACTGTCAGATCCAACCACAGCCTGTTATTTAACAATATGCTGTCCTTACCCTCATACATCACCCTTCTCCCCCACAAATTACCCCTGCCTTCTTCAACCATCCATGTACTCATGTATTTTTCCAGCCATCTATCCTTAGTCTCGCTCATTCTTCAACTCATCCATGTACTCACTTAGGGCCTGATTACAACTTTGGCGGAGGGTGTTAATCCGTCCCAAATGTGACTGATAAACCACCCACCGTATTACGAGTCCATTATATCCTATGGAACTCGTAATACGGTGGGTGGAATATCCATCACATTTGGGATGGATTAACACCCTCTGCCAAAGTTGTAATCAGCCCCGTAGTGTACAAACACACAGATTTTCTAATCAATGAAAAGGGAAATTAACAAATAAAATCATACTTATTGTTTTTTTCAGTGTTCATACCAAAGCTGACATTATTATTCATGCGGCGACTCTGCACAAAGATCGCTTCCTTAAGATGGCCAGATTTTCCAAATGAAAAACTGGTACGGACAAGGATATAGAAAGCGGATTACGTTTTGGCCACACCTACAATGAAAAATAAATCTTCCTTTACCGATGCTATGATGAGTTCTGCGCAGCACTGATTAAAGTGTGAGCTCAAAAAGATCTCTCATAAACTGGGACATATTTTTCTTTTACAACAAAATGTGTTGGGGTGCCGGAACAGTCCTTAAAAAAAGAACAGGATTGTCCAGGTGAATATAGGACATCTAGTCGCCGTATCTACATACAACCGAACATCCTGGCACATTTCTGAATGCAAAATTCCGAATGCATGCTTGCCTTACGGAGCAAACCTTGCAGCCAAGTTTCCCGCCTGAGAAAGCATATTCGTTAACCATGTGATCTTATGGGAGGCAAAAGGCCTGTGAGAAAAGCCTGCCAATTTAAGCAAACGAGGCCTCAAGCAGCACGCGGGTAGCGCGTGTCACTCAATAGGTCGAACAAGCTCACCCTGAGTCCAAAAGTACCTGACAGAGATTTCAGAACAACGTAATAAAACTGCATTCCTCTTCGTTAGCATCAGAAGAATTATTCCATGTACAGCAAGTTGCCAATTATTTTTAATCCCGTCAGATGATTTTCTTGAGTGCCCTGCTCTAGGCTGGAGAAATAAGGCATCCATCCTATCAGCTCCTCTGCACTTTGGCACTCTGGAGCAAGAAAGTGTCACTGTAAAACGAGCCAGAGGAAATTCATATTATGCAGCGTTTGTGGAGGAGCTAAGGTTTCTGACTTTTACCTTTGGCTGTCCCTCCTTTGTAAGACGCCACATTAAGTTAATACATTAAAAAATACATTGCAGAAAGTAAAAATGAGTCTTGATGTATAACAAGGCAGCTGGGAGTGTTGGTGACAAAAGAGTTTTTTTTCTTCCTTTCAATATAGCCTTAAAGCCCGCTGCTCAAAGCTATGCTGCTTGTTAATAGCTCTGAATCTGAGTTATGGCCCTGAGCCACATGCAGGGCCTATATTAAGTGAAAGGGCCTTTAACAACAAGTACAGCCGGAGGCAGAAGATTTATAAGGCTATTGGAACATTCCACCCATTGAGGATCGAATGTTTTAAATTAAAATGGGTGAAAATATTGGAAAATTGGAGCAGAATGCTCATACCAGACATTATAAGGACTTAGCCACTTCATTGTCGTCAATGGAGTTCCCAAAATTCCAATGTTCTAATATATGTGTAACACATAACATAAAATATCTCTTTGAGTTTCTTTTCTTCAGTGTCTTTGACACCTATTTGTCTGTTTCTAATTTACAGGGAATATTCATTCATATTTCTATGATATTCAGTACAATTAATGATATTCCCATTTCTCTGCTCGTAGCTCCTCAATTGAATACTTCCTCTGGCACCCTGACAGTGTAGGGGTTGTCCAAGGATCCACCCTTTTTAAGGTGAAACTTGGCTGCATGGTGCAGGAAAAAAAATAATGACCCCCGACACACTGGGAGAAATCTCCCAGATTGTGTGGCCCATTACTTATTTGTTTTGCAAAACTAAATTCCCACTTTGGGAGCTTTTTTTAAAACTTTTTTTTTAAAAGTTTGCCTACCAGCCAGCCATCGTGTCTGTTGGTATTGTCCATCAAACCTTTTCCTACATAGACAAAAACCGCCATAACAACAGTTCCTGTTAATGTAGAGTTGACCACGGGCTGGCAGACAACTTTAAATTTGGCAGGCATTAATCTCTTAGGATGGCAGAAGTATTGTTGTCCACCATTTTGAAAGCGTTAACTCTGTCCCACAAAATCTAAATCAGGCCCAGAGTTTTAATTTCTTCTGTCATGGAATTTTACTGTAGCCTCCCAATTATATTTTGTTGGTGACTTCAAATGGGGCCCTATTCAATAATTTCTATTTTGATCAAATCAGGCTAAATACCAGATGGCACTTGGCACATTCCATTGGCTTTTTAAGAGTATGTAGCTGTAGGAGAGTACACAGATTCAACTATTCTTGCAAAGGTTCTAATCATCTTTATTATTAGCCACCTCTGCAGGTAAGTTAAAGCAGCAGGACCATGTGTGGGCATACGGCAGCTCCATAAAAGACCTCCTAAGTTGTTTTGTCTTGGTCTATTTTGCAACAGAGTGACGTTCTGTGCCATATCTGTCAAAATAACTTGGAACATTGAAACATTTCGGACCTTTAGACCTATAAGTAGGGGTTGGCATAACTTGCATAGTGTTCTGTACTGTAATTGCATGAAATGTCATCAATATTACTCGGGTTTACACAAGTAGCATGACCCAGAGCTATTTTTTTAGCTTAATATGCACCCTCATACCCAAATTGGACTGAGGATATATTTTGTGCTACGAAGATAGTGCTAAATGCAAAAGGACAGGAACAGCAGCAGCCAGCAGCCTCTTGTGCTCACTAAGGGGCCGATTTAAGAGCCCCTAGGGCCTCCTGGCGCCACAATAACAACATTTTTTTTTACGCTAGTGTGGCCCAATAAGCCAAAATGATCCCACCAAATTTAAAAAGTGGTCCAATGCATGCATTGCACCACTTTGTAACCCTATGCACTACATCATGCCTGCGCCAGGCATAGTGTATGCAAATGGGGAGTTCCCCATTAGGGGCGGGCAAAAAATGGTGCACAGAAATCTAAGAGAGTTCTTTGCATCATTATTTTCTACACTTTTAACGCCTGCTTAGAACAGCCATTAAAAGGGGGCACACCATTGTTTACAATGGACTCCTATGCATTGTTCAAGATCAGCGCCAACATTTTGGCGCTAATCCTGAAAAGTACATGAATACCATAAAAAATGTTGACAGTATTGCCCCCTATCCTGCATCATGGTATGCCATATCTTAGATATGGCGCACACATGGTGGTGGTTTGAGAGCGCTAAAGGGCACAAGAAAAGTGGGCATAATCCTGTAAATATAGGTAATTTTGCATCATAAAGGTAATGCAGAACTAATGGAATCACTGTAATTACTCAGTAACACTTTAAATTTCCCTTAGGTCTACCTATACATTAGTGCTTACATCTAAGTCAGGTTTAGCTATTCTCAAGGCTGGTAGCCAAAGAGTACATCATTTTTACTATTCAGCCAAAGGCCAAATAAATAGCAGAGAAAATTCACTATATACGTGGTGGCAGTCCAAATAAGAGCTTCAGAATATTTTACATAATCGGTGTTACTCCCAAGCTCAATTGTATGATATGGTAAGTATGAAAAGCTAAATCCGGTTTTTTCTCCATCAGTTGGCCTGCAGTGATATTCATTTCCTTTGTCACCCATCCGCTTTCATCGAAAAGACTGGGTTCAAGTATGAGGCATGGGAGCGGGCACAAAGGGGCTCATAGGTGGCTTGCACTTGAGAAAAAGAGGTGTCATATGCAGAGACTGCCTGGGACAGCCTGAGATGGTAAGGAGCCAGAAGGAGTCCAAAACTACAGAAGCATTAAAGTTAACAAATTCTAAGAAAAAATCATAGTCTGTAAGGGTGTATAGGTGAAAAAGAAACAAAATAGTTTTGTGGAGAGATTGAGACATTGCAAAGATGTGCAGGGATGGCCAGAGGCCGGTGGGAGCAGAGACAGGCAGCGCCCTGTAGAGGAAGAGCAGAGACTCAAAAAGGAATCTGCCAGTTAGGCGGATTACACCCCAGAATAGGAATTATCCCTGTGGCCGTCTCCTAGCACATCCACAACATTCGTCCTCTCCCCACTTAATAATACCATAGTCACCAAGTGCACCTAATCTACAGTGAACCTTCAGTTGTTATCTGGCAACAGGCTTCCTAGTTCAGAATACCTGCTAGTTGATCAGTGACAGCATACATTGTAAGGTTTCTTCACCAAATGGTACTTAATCTATGCCATGTTGTTAGTGTCTGAGTAAATAGTGAAATTTCTTGCTATGTGCACAGCAGCATGACAGATAGTAAATGATCTCTGGTATTTAGTCATCAGCTGGCATAATAGTGCATTTTATTTGCTGTTTTATGACTACTGACCAAATAGTACATGATCTCTGCTATCTAGTCAGTGGCTGGATAAATAGTGATGCTTCTTTGCTGTTTCAACAGCTGCCGGGCAAACAGTACCTGATCTCTGCTATCTAGTCAGTGGCCATGTAAATAGTGAAGCTTCTTGTTTCATGGCTACCAGTCAAATAGTATGTGGTCTCAGCCATTTAGTCAGTGGAAGGGTAAATCATGTTTTTTTTCAGTTTGGACAGCCGTTGGCCATATTGTTCATAATATGTGCTGCTTAGTCAGCAACCTGGTAAATAGTGAAATGTGTTTGCTGTTTGCACAGCTGTGCACAAACAGTAAATAATCTCTGCTATTTGTTAGAAGACAAGAAGAATTGTGATCTTTCTTAACTTTTGCACATAGTCACTGGTGAAGTAGTCCATGATTTCTACTATTCCATTCAGCAGTAGGATAAATAGTGGTCTGTTTGTTGTTTCTATTGTCACTGGCCAGAAAGTACATGCTGCCTGCTATCTAGATAGCAGCTTAAATGGAACATGATCTCTGCTATCTAGTCGGTGGCTGTTTAGAAAAGGGGTCTTTGGTTGTCAGTCAGGTTACCCCCTGTCCAAGCAAGGACACTCACTCTAGACAGGGCAAAGGAGAAACACTCCTGGTTAACCCCCACTAACTCCCTTGGTAACTTGGACAAGCAGGCAGGCTTAACTCAGAAGCAATGTGTAAAGCATTGTACCAACAGACACAGTAATTCAGTGAAACATTACAAAATGGACACCACATCAGTTTAAAAAAATGGGCACTAGTTATCTGAATCAAACAAGACCAAAACAACAAAAATCTGACATACACAAGTTAAAAAATTAATTTTCAAAAGAATAAGAGTCTTACTCCATAGAAAACATTGGAAACGATGATTTTACACAAAGTAACTGGTTAGCGTCAAAAATAAAGCCGCACCGGTGAGCGTTCATCAGAAAAGTGCAGCAATGCATCGATTCCTTCCTTGCCAGGGAGGCCGTGCATCATTTCTTCTCCAGTCAGGTTGGCAATGCGTCATTTTTCTCCCTCGCAAGAGAACGATGCATCGATTTCCGGACAGGGCACCTCAGATCCGTGGAGAGTCGGGTTGACTTTGATGCTCATGGATGATGCGTGGAAAATACGGTTGCACAGTGTTAGAAAACCACGCTGTGTGGTATTTGCGTTGTTATCAGCAGCCGCAAGTGGGTGTTGTGCATCATTTCTCCAGCCGCTATGTGTTGATCTCCCAGCCCCGATACAGGTGGAGCGTCGATTTTAGCCATGAAGCCGGTGGCGCGTCATTTATCAGCCGCGTTGCAGATGGCGCATCAAAAATGTCCCCACGCAGCTTTCTGTGCATGGATTTTCAGCTCTTGTTCTGCCTTTTTCACCTTTCAAGGGCCGAGGGACTGGATTGGGCACCACTTGGGAGGGCAGGAGTCTCAGCAGAGAATCCAGGTGCTGGCAAAGGAACTCTTTGATGGCCCGGAGACTTCACAACAGGAGGCAAGCTCAGTTGAAGCTCTTGGAGATTCTTCACAAGGAGGAATATACAACAAAGTCCAGTCTTTGTCCCCTTTCACAGGCAGAAGCAGCAAATGCAAGATAGCTCAACAGAGCACAGGCAAGGGCAGCACTTCTCCTCAGCTCTTCTCCTTGGCAGAGGTTCCTCTTGGTTCCAGAAGTGATCTGAAAGTCTGGGGTTTGGGGTTCACTACTTATACCCCTTTCTGCCTTTGAGGTAGCCAAACTTCAAAGGAAAGTCTCTGTTGTTCACAAGATCCTGCCTTGCCCAGGCCAGGCCCCACACACACACCAGCGGGCTGGAGACTGCATTTAATGTGAGCAGGCATAACCCATTTGGGTGTAAGTGACCACTCCTCCCTCCACTCTAGCACAGATGTCTCATCAGGATATGCAGGCTACACCCCAACTCCCTTTTTCTAGAGGGGATTCACAACAGCCCAACTGTCAAACTCACCCAGACAGGGAATCCACAAACAGGCAGAGTCACAGAATGGTTTAAGCAAGAAAATGCCTACTTTCTAAAATTGGCATGTTCAAGCTGACAATCTAAAAACCAACTTCACTAAAAGATGTATTTTCAAATTGTGAGTTCAGAGACCCCAAACTCCATATTTCTACCTTCTCTCAAAGGGAATCCGCACTTTAATAATATTTAAAGGCAGCCCCCATGTTAACGTATGAGAGAGATAGGCCTTGCAACAGTGAACACGTCAGTACATGTCCCACCTTTGGCATACACTACACTGTGCCCATGGGGCTACCTATGGCCTACCGTAGGGGGTGCCTTACATGTATACAAAAGGAAGATTTAGGTTGGCAAGTGGGTACACTTGCCAAGTCAAATTGGCTGTGTAAGACTGCACACACAAACACTGCAGTGGCGGGTCTGAGATAGGTTTACAGGGCTACTCATGTGAGTGACACAACCAGTGCTGCAGGCCTACTAGTAGCATTTGATTTACAGGCCCTGGGCCCCTCTAGTGCACTTTACTAGGGACTTACTAGCAAATCAAATATGCCAATCATTGATAAACCAATAAATACAGTTTACACAGAGAGCCTATGCACCTTAGCACTGGATAGCAGTGGTAAAGTGCCCAGAGTCCTAAAGCCAACAAAAACAGGTCAGAACAAAAAGAAGGAAGGAGGCAAAAAGATTGGGGATGACCCTGCAAAAAAGGCCAGGGCCATCAGTGGACATCTAAATAGTGAAGCTTCTTTGCTGTTTGAATGACCTCTGGGCAAATGCTATATGATCTCTGCTATTTAGTCAAAGGCCGGGTGAATAATGAAGATTGTTTGCTGTGTGCAAGGCTGCCCACCAAATAGTATATAATCTCTGCTATTTATGAAATTTGCTGCCTATTTAAACAGCCACCGGACAAACATAATTTCGGCTTTTTGGTCAGTAGATGGGTAAATAGCAGGTACCAAAAAGAAAATGTCATAATAACAATAAAACACTAAGGCCCATATTTATACTTTTTTAGCGCCGCACTTGTGCCGGTTTTTGACACAAAACAGCGCAAACGTAGAAAATACATTTGTATTTTCTATGTTTGCGCCGCTTTTGTGTCAAAAAAATGACCCAATGCGGCGCTAAAAAAGTATAAATATGGGCCTATAAGACAATATGAATGAAAGAGGAATATTCAGGTGAGGTAGATATACGGACGATGTGCATGGAATGCAGGCATGCATTTAAGCGGGTGCTGCATTCAACTTGCTTTAGGAAGAGCAAAAAATCTGAAACAAACATTGGCAAGGACAATGGATCTAGATAGCATTGTGAGTTGCGACTAAAATATTCCAAAAAGCCTTCTGTGATGAGAAAGCAAATCACAAAGATTATTTTGTATATACATTACATTCATGAGATGGAGAGTTTAGTCATAATTCATTGTAACTCGAGGAGAAAAATAGTCCCAAATGCACTGCAGTTCCAGCACATAACAGGAGGAAGAGCCAGTAGCATGAGGTGAGAAAGTAGTATTCCACTGGGCAGAACCACAGCTCACAATATGTACATTTTAAAGAATTGGCAGGAGTAGACCACGCAGGAAGCCGTACTGTTAACCCAAAACTAAAAATACTGACTCAAAACTCAGACTGTACTTCTCTGTGCTTTCCTCTACATTTCCTCCTTTAGTTTATCACAGAAATATTGAAATAGCGGGATGGGTGGAGAACATTTTGAGTAATGCAAAGTCGTTAAGCATGCATGCTATAAAGAAATGTTACCTCAGTGCTCAGTCAAATGCATCTTGACCTCAACTGAGCAACTGGTCCACAACTAAATTTAGAGGTAATGGGCTCGATTCACAAAGGTGAACTCAGACGTTTGGTCTAAACTTAGAGCAAATGTTTGAGTTTACCTTTGTGAATCGGTCCCAGTGTTTGGAACTCAAATTAACAGTTCACTCCTAACTGGTGAGTCTAGGATTCACAAGGCATTTTACTCGTGCCAGGACATGGTCTCTTTACTGACAACCAAAGGTACATCAGGTCCTTCACTTATGTTTATTGTCGTTGGAGGCCGCATGTGCTATAAACGACCAGCTTCAGAACGAGCAGTAAAAAAAGTGAGTTTGTGAGGAACTGCATCGAAAGTCTGGGGTCGGAGAAATGTAAGGAGTGAGATCAACATAAGCAAAAGGAGTGACATTTTCGAAGCGGGCTTAAACAAGCATCTAATGTTGAGGTAAAACCCCATTCCTATTAAATTGAGGGATATTACGGGCAATATCACGTAGGTCTCTGTGACATCAGTTGCTCTGCCGTCACTTCACGTGATGTAATTTCACGTTGCCCATTTTAATTATTGCCACATTTAAATTGTAGAACCTGTGGCCAATCACACTCCGAGATGAGCTTCATAAAGGGTGCGCTACAGACCAATAAAAGGCCATTTCTCTTCGAAAGTGTGCAGGCCTTTACCAGTATCTGGTGTTGGTTGAGACTTTCAACGAACAAAAACCTTCACACAAACCGAAAAAGCGTGACATTCAAAACAATTAGCTTATCTTGAATGCGCCTCCCTGACGCGGTTTCTGCTGAGTGGGAGGCAGAGATTGATCGACACAGAAAGCGAGAGAAAGCGATACAGTACATTTGTAGGGCAGAAAATATACTATTCAAATGAGGCCCTGCACGAACTCGCAAGGAGTAAAGCAATAAAAAAAAATCAATGGGACTTGCTAGATGCCATTGTTTGCAATACTCCATCACATCAGCTTCCCGCGTTGATGGGTATATATCAGTCACTCGATTTGTCTGCGCTGCGCGCGCCCATGGCTTTATCAGTGAATATTTTTGATGTTACAACTCACAGCGGCGTGCGAGGGAAATGTCTTCCGCTCCCTCATATTTCTTTTCTCATCAACATTCGTACCGCTGCTGTCAGAATGTTATAACAGGAGAAGATTTCTTACACGGTGGACCTATAATAACCATGGCAACTCCATCACAAGCTAATGACCGGTTTGCAAAATGCATTTTTTTGTATTAAACATTGAAAATAAATCCTTTCATGCCCCAACAGCGTGTCTTACCTCGTGTAATCATTTCTAAAGGGAGAAGGACATGATAAAAAAATACATCCCAAGCAAACGATAGATTCCCTTTATGCACGTATGGCCTTCGAAAATGGTACAGCTCGATGAATAATCACCTGCGATGACAGCACAAGTTCAGATGTGCTTCATTTACATGGGGTTCGCATCTTAGTATTTGACACACATTTTACTTCCTGTTTTTTGGTTGTTTGCATTCTTCTGTTTCTCATTTGCAAAAGTAGTTGAGCACTTTGCACATTTCTACTGGACATTTGCTGTGCTGGCTGTTGCACTGTAGGCCAAGAGATCCGAGACCAGCAGAAAGGGGATATGGGTGTGGTCCACCATCCTGGAGCTTTTACCGGGACAGCCACTGGGCTGGTGAGCTGGCAGACCTCACGCAAAACTTAAAATGGTCCAAGTACACCAATGTGCAGACTCCTTGAAAGTAGCCCAACAAAGTTTTGAAACATTTTGCTCATTTAATTAAATATAAACTTGCCTCCCACTTAACAAACGAGATTTCACCCTGCTAGATTTTCAGATGTGGATTTAGATGTGCATCCTGAACCAGTGGAGTTACAAACTTAACATATAGTAGTAGCATTTGTAAAGTTTCTCATACCCGTGATGATCCACAAGTGTCAGAATACGTGTATTTACTGTCCTTGCTCATAAGTAACATTTATATTCCAGGCCAGATTGCAAATCAAACAAAACATACAACTTTTCTACAAACAATATTTCCTCACATACATATCAAAAGTTCTATTTTACCCAATATTACACACAAGTAAAAAAAAACTGCATTGTAACCATTAACGTTTAAAGGCAAAATGAAGTAATTATGGGGCAATGGGAAACTAAATATAAAAATGCCACCTATCAACCTTACTAGTGAGAAAGTGTTACCTTAAAAATCAATGGGAAATAATTTCCTAACAACTTAGCTACTTTAGCCTCCCCTTTGTCCAGAGTGGTCTTTGTTCTGCCAGTGCATACACATCTCAGTGGAGTTTGATGTGTGTAAATTAATGGAAAACGAAAACTGAGAAACCACATTGGAGGAAACCAAATCATGGAAAGACAATTTTAAGGAAAGACATTTTTAAGGAAATAAAAAAAAAATGAAAATTGAAGGAAACATTTTGAAGTAGAATGCATTTCAATGAAAAATAAAACAAATTCTATTAAAATTGGGTGTAGTTTAGGACTACTCTGGTGTTTGTAGGGTTCAGGATGAGCAATGTTTAGGGTGATGAGGGCTTTTTAGGGGTCAGAAATAATTGGAGTTCGGGTATGGAAAGAGGTATTTAGGGTTCATAGTGGGTGGGGTGTAGGGTTGTTGAGGGGTTTTCAGGTTTGCAAATGAGTGGTAGTGGCTGGGGTGGTGAAGAGTTTTCAGGATGGGAGTAGTTTAGGGTGGTGAGGGGTTTTAAGGATTCAGGGATGGGTGGAATTTATATGTGGAAAGAGTTTTCAGGGTTCAAAGATGAGTAGTTTAGAATGATGAGGCCTTCTTATGGGTCATTGATGACTGGCATTTAAGGGCAGTGAGGGTTTTTAGGGTTCACGAATGGGTGACATTTGGGTATGCTGAGGTATTTCAAGGGGTATGTGATAGGTGTTTTTTTTTTACATAGGACGGGTTTTTAGGATTCAGGAGTGGGTGGAGTTGGGCTAATGGGTGATTTTATGATTCAGGGATGGTAGGAAATTGAGTTAGAAGGGCTTTTAGGCTTCAGGGATGAGTGTAGTTTAGGTGTGGTGATGGGTTTTAGAGGGTAGGGATTGATGATGTTTAGGGGTTGTGGCGGGTCAGCGATTGGTGGTGTTTACAGGTGATAGGTCAGCAAATTAAAAGCATCCAAAGTAATTGTTTGGCAATGTAAAATATATAAATATGGAATAAAGTTCCATAAAGTAAAGCATAAAAAAAAATCTTCCACACAATTGTTGCTGAAAGTAAGAGCATTGCATTTACAGTTAAAAAATAAGCATTCAAAAGACAATTTTGACCAAAAAAACATTCTATGAATTGGTTTCTACAAAAAGGTAAATGCTATTCATTCTGCAGATTTCCTTTAAACAGTTCAGATGAAATGGTTTCTCAGTAATGGTATACCATTAAATCATTTTTCTATGAAACCACATACAACCAGTGAAGTTCATTAGCACAGAAGAAATTGATTGTTTTCTTCCTCAGTGCAGAACTGCTAATTATACATATGAATTACTTCTTTAGAAATACTATAAAACATCTATTGCTCATAAAAGTTCTTAAAAAAGAGAAAATCAACATTTGATTTTTCTCTTGTATGTTTCAAGCAAAACTGATCTTATATTAGATTTGTCATTTAATTTGTTACCACTTGGTCTGAGCATAAATGTTGCCGCTGGCTAACTTAGCTGTCAGTCTAACATGGCTTTCTATGCCACAGAGCTATGGAAGAACAATTCTATTTTTGAGCGCCTTAACCAACCAAACTGGATGGGCTTCGAACACTGATGCAGGTAGCAAACAGTATGCTCACTGTGAATTTATGTATATATCTCTATGCCAGCCAGAATTCCCGATTCAGGCAGTGGTAGTCTCAGATTTGGAGTTCTTCAGTGAATATGGGAAAACCCAACAGAAGTAAAAAACAAAATATAAATTGAAAACAGCTGAGAATTTTTAACATAGTGTTAGAAATTAGGTCTTTGGTTGACAGTCAGGTTACCCCCTGTTCAAGCAAGGACCCTCACTCTAGTCAGGGTAAAAAAGAATCACCCTCAGCTAACCCCTGCTATCCCCCTTGGTAGCTTGGCAGAGCAGTAGGCTTAACTTCAGAGTACTAGGTGTAAAGTATTTATACCAACCCACTCAGTAACTTAATGAAAACACTACAAAATTACACAACACCAGTTTAGAAAAATAGGAAATATTTATCTAACAAAACAAGACCAAAACGACAAAAATCTGACAGACACAAGTCAAGTTATGAATTTTTAAAGATTAAACTCAAAAATAGCGCTTAGAAACACAAAATGCTTCCATGAGGTGTTAACACGGCGTTGTGACAGATTCATTCCCAACAAGCCAACACCAGCGGCGCCGCACACAGAGTCGCGTAGACCCCCAAGTACAGTACCTATGGTGAAGAGTAAAAACAAGTTGATGTGCGAAGTCGGGAATCGCGGTGTCTGTGCGAAACGTTAAATCCGCGCACTTCAAGCGGCGTTGGTCCCGCCGTGGTGCGGCGACTTCCACTGAGTTGTGGACTTCAGCGGGGCTGCAGCGGCATCGGGCCTGCGAAGGTCGTCACATTCCAGTGAAGATCACGGAGTCGGTTGCAGGCAGCGTCACCGAATTCAGCAGTGGCACTGGTCCAAAGTCGCCCGAAGTCGATGTCCTTGCTTTTCCACCAGCTTTCCTTTCAAGGGCCTAGGGACTGGATACGGCACCACTTGTCAGAGCAGGAGTCTCTCCAGAGACTCCAGGTGCTGGCAGAGAGAAGTCTTTGCTGTCCCTGAGACTTCAAACAACAGGCGGCAAGCTCTAAATCAAGCCCTTGGAGATTTCTTCACAAGATCGAAGGCACACAAAGTCCAGTCTTTGCCCGCTTACTCTGGCAGAAGCAGCAACTACAGGATAGCTCCACAAAGCACAGTCACAGGCAAGGCACCTCTTCTTCCTCAGCTATTCAGCTCTTCTCCAGGCAAAGGTTCCTCTTGGTTCCAGAAGTGTTTCTAAAGTCTGTGGTTTTGGGTGCCCTTCTTATACCCAATTTCTCCTTTGAAGTAGGCCTACTTCAAAATAAAGTCTCTTTTCAATGAGAAATCCTACCTTGCCCAGGCCAGGCTCTAGACACTCACCAGGGGGTCGGAGACTGCACTGTGTGAGGGCAGACACAGCCCTTTCAGGTGTAAGTGACCACTCCTCCCCTCCCTCCTAGCACAGATGGCTCATCAGGAAATGCAGACTACACCCCAGCCCCCTTTGTGTCACTGTCTAGTGTGAGGTGCAACCAGCCCAACTGTCAAACTGACCCAGACAGGGTATCCACAAACAGGCAGCGTCACAGAAAGGGTATGAGCAAGAAAATGGTCACTTTCTAAAAGTGGCATTTTCAAACACACAATCTTAAAATCAACTTTACTAAAAGATGTATTTTTAAATTGTGAGCTCAGAGACCCCAAACTCCTCATGCCCATCCGCTCCCAAAGGGAATCTACACTTCAATCAGATTTAAAGGTAGCCCCCATGTTAACCTATGAGAGGGACAGGCCTTGCAACAGTGAAAAACGAATTTAGCAATATTTCACTGTCAGGGCATATAAACCACATTACTATATGTCCTACCTTAACCATACACTGCACCCTGCCCTTGGGGCTACCTAGGGCCTACCTTAGGGGTGTCTAACATGTAAGAAAAGGGAAGGTTTAGGCCTGGCAAGTGGGTACACTTGCCAAGTCGAATTTACAGTTAAAACTCACACACAGACACTGCAATGGCAGGTCTGAGTCATGATTACAGAGCTACTTATGTGGGTGGCACAACCAGTGAGTTTGGCAGATGAGTAAACTGCTTCTTTACCGTATTTATTCCATCCAGCCTGAAAACTATCACTTTCCAATCATCCCCAACAATGATTTCCTTATCTGATAGATAGACTTTGTAAAGTGCTGTTCACTTTAGAAAGTGCGGTTGTCGGTTACAGGTTTGACACACTGTCATTTCAAGGTTCTTACTATTAGGACATTTTTGTGTGCCAGTCATAATCAGGTATAGGGAGAGAGGTGATATTTTATAGTTTGATTTCCTTGCACCCATTGTGGCAGTGATGAGGGAGCCAATTGCTGAAAGGTGTCTGAGTATACGGGAGCCATATTCATTGCACAAATAATACACAGTGGTTGAATTGGAGGTCATTCTAAATCTGTTTTATGGAAACACCTTTATGCCGCCTGTCGTACTGAAATGTATATCTACGATGTGAAATAACTGTGTACAGTAACAAGTCTAAAACAATAAGTATAGTGATGTAAGAACCGAAATAGCATCCATATATGTTTGCCTTTTTAAAGTCGCTGTCAGCGCTACGGTTTTTAAGATGCAACAAGCCACGTGTGAGACCTTCCACAGGTTGAAACATTGAAGCTTCCCATTGTAACGAGCGCTCAGGTCTTTATTTAATTTCTCAGGGCAGCCCTAAAGGTGCGCTGTTCAGAAAGCAGCCATGCTGGACTTAATTTGCATACGTATGATAACCTGGTGTCATTTCACATAGTGGTCCTTTGGCCTTCCTTTAAATTCTGGCTTACCCTCACAAATTAAGGATTTCAAAGACGACATGCAAAGGTATAGTCAAGGTGGGTTCCATACTCAGTGTTGCACCTTATTTGAAATATTTCTTGAACGGAGATTAAAATATCATATTGTTCAATTATCATCTAGTTTAAGTTTACATCTTACATGTAGTAGTGGAAAAGGACTTGTTACGAGCCACAGCTGCAACATGTATAGCAGCACAATTCTACAGTGGGCTGACACAAAATGTGAAAGACACTACAAACAAGCAAGAGTTGAAGGGGTCTCACCCAGAGCCTACTCTGTTTATTTGAGTGTTGATGCCACCAGGTCTGCATATAAGCTAGAGCTGTTTGTAACCTGAAAAGCAAAATAAAAACAAGCATTTACAATGCAACGGGTCTCACGTTTGCTCATATTAGAGCTGATCACGTTGTAAACTCCTAACCCGACTTTTCACCTATCGGGCAAAAGTGCATTTATGTACATAAACCGAAAAAGTGAAATTAACTATGTAAAGCTCTCGACTTCTGCTAAGCGAGATTGCGCTTGTAAATTAGAGAAAAAGAAGTCCCCGAGCCCGATGGAAAACAGCGAGCCTCGCATGTTTTCTGTACTTGGTCGCTGAGCTCGAGGAGGGCTAGCCACCAGTAAAGGCATGAGGTATGCGTGCCTTCGACTAATGAAAGCAAGCAGATTTTATTAGGCAAGCCCACGAACCAATAAAAAACACTGACGTGAAGTTGACAGGGCTCCGAGCCCTTTTCTAAATACTAAAGCGTCTCGCTGCGATACGCATGCGCAAGCGCATGCAACGCAGGCTCGACCCTGACAAGAGGTTTAGGAAGTCAATATAGAGGAGAACCTTACCTGATATGAAGGAGCTAGCAGAATAAAGAATTCATTTCACAGATCTTAAATTGGAAAACCAACACAAACAGGACAGCAATAATCAAGAGAGGATGACAACAAGTCGTGTACAAGTTGAGTAGAAAATTATACTGGCGTTGAAGTCCATCAAATAGAACCGTTATTGATGTATGCACATAAACATGCGCACATGCTAAAAAAATTAATAATTAAGGATTTAATTTACCTTGTGCTTGCATAGCTCTTTGCACTTAACCTTGTGTAATGTCATTGTCATAGTAGGTTCATGAAGGGGACTCTGAAAAATACCTCCCCCCAACAGGTTCCTCCTTCGGATTATAAAAGAAAAGCCATACCTGGGCTGAGGATAGCACTTCAAACAGATGGGCCCTGGGCCAGGCATTCCCTTTGTTCACTTGCCCCAGTACAAAGCACTGCCACCTCTCTCTCGCTCTCTCTCATTGTTCTGTTAGTACAGGTGAAGCAAAGACCTCTGGGTGTTTTTGCTTTCGAATGCAGGTAACATTCATTTTCATTTCCAGCGAGAGCTGCAGCCATTACATTACCGAATTCTGGAGCTGAAAAAAGATGCAAATTAGCGCGCAAAACTCAATAGGGAATATCCTCTTTCCGCTGAATCCCACATTGTCGAGCGACGTAAATTGCATTTGCCTTGTTTGTCAAATGGCTTTGAAGATAGTTGCGTGATGATCATAAGTGAAAAACAGTGCCTAGCCCCCAATTCTGTCTATCTCCGGGGTCTGTCGGCTTGTACCGCCATGCCCTTTCTTGCTGTGGATCTGACAGGCTCAGACATTTCAAGATCAAATAATTGAACGCGGCCTATTTTCTCCATAGGATTATCTCTGCGGATCTGGGTTTCCAGCAGTTTCGCGACAGTTGTTTGTTCAAGAGGTAAAACTCCTGTGGCATTATTTATTGCTGCTTTCAACAAAAGAACAATGATTTACGGCGTCTCTGACAGTTTGACTGCAAAGATATGGCATAAGCACAGCGGAGAAGCTGATTCCATGGGGCAAATATATCAATATTGGCACCTCGAAGGAATGTGGGAGCACTGACAGATTAATTAAGCTATGCACAGATCGGAGGTGTGGCTGCCAATCAGTGGCGTAACGAAACTTGAGGGGTGTCCTTGCAAATAGAGGGGTCTCCCCGGACCTAGTCATGAGATCTCATGCTAGGGGCCCCTGCACAGTGCTGGCTGTACTGAGAGGTCCGCTGGAGCTCAGGGAACCCCGCACCGCGGCGATGAGGGGGCTAATGTTACATCACTGCTACCAATGGTGCACTAGGTGCAGTGACACCAGGGTCCAGATAACTCAGGGACTCTCTGAACACTGATTATTGCTGTGCTTTACAACCACAGCAGCATCCAGTGGGATAATTTCCCTTGCATGCAGTAGAGCTCCTGGCACATTTGCTACTCCACTACTGCATATGTTTGCCTTTTAATGTCATTCCACTTCTGATATAGGTACAGAGTGTGTATGTATGTGCACACACGCCTGCCCACATGTGCCTGTGTGACCATGCTTGTTGAATGCACGTATGTGTCCGACTGCGTGTGCCTTTGTAAATACGTAAACATGCGTCAGTATGAGTAACAGTGTTGTTGCAGTAGTGCTGCTCGCTGTATTAAATGCCCAATCATATTCTTCTTGGCAGTAGGCAGTTAATAAAACCTGTGAAAGGCTCAGACACGTACGCAGGGCATCACGTTTATTAGGGTTGAGCGCAAAGCGCTCTGTCCCTGCTGTAATCTCTCTGTGGGCTTGTAACCACGCACGCCCATGAGTTTGGTTGGTTCGTGGACTTGCCTTTTAAAATTCACATGCTTTCATTGGTGGAAGGCATGCATACGTCATGCCTTTTCCGGTATTTAGCCCTCCTCGAGTGCACTGGCCAACTACTGAAAACATTAGAGGCTCCATGTTTTCCGTATGGTTTCTGGACTAATTTTTCTATTTATTTCCTACGCAGCGCGATCTCTGGGCAGTAGTTGAGCGCTTTGCATCACATCGACCCTTTTACATGGATAATGTCATTTTTGCGGATAATACATTTGACTGTGAGCGAACTTCTGTTTTACTTTTTATTTTCATTTTATGTGGCAAGAAATGTTCAGTTTGGAATTTACAGTGCAAATAGCTCTTACTTGAGAAAACGCATGACTCATTGCATTGCAAATGCTTGTTTTTAGATAGAGGTGGGGAGCCAAAAATGTAACAGGGAGAGCCGAGTCAGAGACGAGCCAAGCGTCTGTTTTGGCTCTTAGAGCTCATACACATGCTGAGCCCTGAAAATATTTGATATGTAATCATACTACAAACATGAGGTAAAATATGGTAAGCTCTTTAAAATTTTAAATAAGTGTATTTCTTTAACACGTGGAAGCTTTGACATTAATAGAGCACATTATAGCATTACAGTGAGAAGTGCTTATTAAAAGTGATATTTTTGTACAAGTGGAAGTCTGAGCTCACATAATTGAAAGTACTTTCATACTGGAACATGAAGAAGAAAGAGTTTTGGTGAAATAAAACTTTTGCTTAAGATAGCACAAGATGGGAAGCTGTGATTTTTCTAGGTTTTCTGATTTCACTTTGTACAAATCAGCCAATGAATAAGTATCTATTTGTCTTTCCTTATGTGAAGGCTTCTTTTGTAATTCTCAGTGCTTTTTTTGTTGTTGCAGTTTTTGAAATTTAGAACTAACTCAATCCAATGGTTTTTGGAGCACTTTACGTGAGCACCACTTACACTACACTAGGTTACATGCATTGTTTATAAGCATGGGGAAGTCATTTTCTGCAAATCACAGGATGTTGAGTGGATACAGCTCTTACCTTAATACTACATCAGACACAAGCCACATGAAAGCTCAGCTCATTAGGGGATCAAAGTTCTAAAGAACATTGAGCTGAGCCACAGCCAGGCTTCAGAATCGAGCCTGGCTCATGCTTTCAGTGACTCGCCCACCTCTCTTTTTAAAGTACTCTGTTGTGAAGAAGACCTGGCTCTCGCAATTCCTCAAGGCAAAATCTTGCAAAGGGTCACCTCAAGACCACAAATTAACTAGGCTGGGCTAAATTTTCACTACGCCACTGTAACCTCACCAGATTTCTAGCATTTGGAATTATGCTTGAGGTGCAAAATTCCCAAAATTATATCATTATGCCACATCCCATAATTTCAAGTCCATTTGGGAAAAATCATATATCTAGAGCTTGGGAATAGTAGAAAGGAATACAACAGAAGTGACTGTTGTTCGAGGCACTTGTGATTTTGTACTTTTCAAAAAGTATAGTGCTAAATGCTTCAATTGCATTTCATGCAAATTCAAAAGTATATTGTGTGACTTTTGCACACCCGTAATATTAACTCAGTGGAAAATATGTTCATTGTAAATCTTATTGTGTTTTCCTGAAACCAATGAGAGAAAGAAAGGAGAAGGTGAGGTGACTCAGATATGAGCACAAGTTGATAATTAAATGTTAGAGATTTTCTGGTGCTTAAGAGTGGTATCTGAGAAAGGAGTTCCAATTAACAGCAAGAGAAAGAAAAGCAGGGACAGTGGAAGCAATTAACAGTGCTGTAAGTGCTAGAAGATAAAATGTTAAAAGGAATAGAGGGCATTTAAACGTATTTGGTTCAGCCTAGAAATGTGGCAGACGTGGCAAATGAGGCAGAAAAAAAAGAAATAGCACAATGCTTTGGGGACGAGGAGTTCAAATGTTTATAAAGATGCTGGAATGCCTTTCGCAAGATGAAACCTAAGGTAGGCGAGAAGGAAGGATAATGATGTAATCCCAGCCCCCTGATATACCTCTGTAAAAAATTGTTGTCTACAGATTTTCATTTTTGATTTATGTTTTTGGATCATTAGAGAAGTGATTTAGCTTGAGCAGACATTGCTGATCCTGGCTGAATTTTTCTGGACAGCATTTTAAAAAATGGCAGATGTGTTGCAGTGATGATGTAATATTTCAGGAAACATGAGACCTATATACTTCATTTTGGTGTTAAAACATAGGATTTGAGGGTCAAATAGTCTTATAGAGACAGAAAACAACTCAGCAGAGCAATCCTTCAGTCATTTTCCAAAATAGAGGAAGAAGATATATATATATAGAAATGAAACAAATAATAATGGTTTTTAATCCTTTTATGTATGCACCAAATGAAGTTAATGATCTGAATATGAAATAAAATAATGCTTATCACTCCTGTTTTAAACACATTTTCATAGTTCACTTTATTTATTTGTTTTGACAATCACTCGTGGTACATTTGCAGAATGTTGAACATTTGAGAAGAGCATTATGACAGAGACATCTTTTTGTAGCACAGGTTTTGCAAGTACATGTACGTGTAAGTTCTGTAGGTAGAGGCTTTAGAAATGTTGTAGGTTTTAGCACCCCATCAATATCTTCCCAATCAAATTCATTCAGATCTTTCTATACATATGCATGACACAAAACATTTACGCATCTTCTGATCAAGTAGAATGCTCTTTTAATGTGTCCACACACAGAATATGATGTCGGTGGAAGGTCACTTAGTGGGACTGATCTCTTGAACTCACTGTACCGAAGATCGTCAAATGTGTGACAGTCAGAACTAATTTTCCACACATGCACAAGGTATTTTTTTTATGTCTTCAAAGTCACATTCTTTTTCTACCTAAGCAAATCCTTTAAGAAACTTTACAGGTTCAGCAGTTAAAGTTCCGAGCTTTGTTCCAATTTTACTCATAGTGTCATAACCCGTAAGAATATATGCCTTGGTAAGAACACTGTCTCACTTAAAAATGCTCCTACAGGAATTATTTAGATATAGTATGCATACATATGATCCAGTCTTCAATTAATGAATAACACAACTCCGTACTAATAAAATCCAATATGATACTCAATAGGATTCAAGAAGCTCAAACAAATGTACAACAGTTTCAACGAATGTCCATTTCATAAACAACAACACTGTATATAATCCCTCTAGATCATAAGATTGAATGCCAACTGCAGATCCAGGAATGGATTATAACCCTCTGCATGACACAGTTCTGCACAATAATTGTATATATAATATATATTGTAAAGTATACCGTTGTGGACCTCAGTAAATTAATAAATAAACTATCCACCTGGGCCATCAGCTCAGTCCACGTTAGTAAGATACACACTGTGTCTGGGAATTGCTATGCATGTGCTTCCACTAAAATTGTAAAAACATGTTGTCTAAATGAGAGAACTTGGCAGCTGAAACATTTTTATAATTGTGGATCTAAAAATGTTATTTACTGTATTCAATGCCCATGTTCTCTGTTTTACATTGGTAAAACAACTCAGGAGGTCACAAACCAGATTATTCAACATCAATCACGAATATGGTGTAATGCTGTGAATGCTCCTATGGTTCAACATTACAATCTTATGAAACATGCCCCAACGAAATGCACTGGTTTGTACTTGATGTTACAAAACCCTTGAAAAGATGGGTAAAAGTGGACCGCCTAGTGACATTAAATAGAACCAATGGATCTGGCTTGCAAATGCAGTTAAAAAGGGTCTGAATCAACAGGTGGCATGGCAGATACTAGCAATGTTGCAGATAGACTATCTTGAATAGAACAGTTATTGTGATGTATTCCACATAGACGGTTATGGATCTTAACCGCCTTTCATGGTTCTGTGCCTGCAATTACAGACACTGAAGGACACTGAAGCTCTACTAGAGAGGGTATGGTTCCTTTCAGGGTTTCCTATTGTGCCCTTTTCTTTCTTATGGTTGGTATGAGGGCTGTGACTCCCTTTATCTGTACTTTAATTTCTGACATTTAGTTGTATTAGTTGTTGTGGTTGATGGTGGGGTTGGCCAAGGGGGCCCCTGTACTGCCCATGGCAAGTGCATGAGCACTGCAGAGCCCCCCCAGGGCACCCTGAACCCTGTCTCTGCCAGCCGCTTCATGGTGGTGCTACCGCCATAAAACCACTGGCGGAAACTGGAGTCGTAATCCCCAGGGCAGCGCTGCCCTGGCAGATTAAAACAGCCAGCACCACCAGAACGATGTTCAGTCGTAATTTCGTGGTGCTTGCAGTCCGACCACAGCACTACCATCGCAATCGTGGCGGTGGTCGTAACCAGGCCCTAAGGGCCATATTTATACTCCGTTTGCACCGGATTTGCATCGGGTTTTTTTACGCAAATTCGACGCAAAACGAACTCCATATTTATACTCTGGCGTTAGACGCGTCTAGCGCCAAAGTCCATGGAGTTTGCGTCATTTTTTAGCGTGGACACCTACTTTGCGTTAATGATATGCAAGGTAGGCGTTCCCGTCTAAAAAATTGACTCCGAGGCATGTGCGCCGTATTTACACTCCCGGGCAAAAATGACGCCCGGGAGAGGGCGGGTAAAAAAAAATGACGTCCAGCCGCTTTTGCGTTGTTTTTTAGTGCCTGGTCAGGGCAGGCGTTAAGGGACCTGTGGGCTCAGAAGGAGCCCAGAGGTGCCATCCCATGCCCCCAAGGACCCCCCGTCACCCTTGCCCACCCCAGGAGGACGCCTAAGGATGGAGGGACCCATCCCAGGGAACTTAAGGTAAGTTCAGGTAAGTATTTTTTTAATTTTTTTGTGGCATAGGGGGGCCTGATTTGTGCCCCCCTACATGCCACTATGCCCAATGACCATGCCCAGGGGACATAAGTCCCCTGGGCATGGCCATTGGGCAAGGGGGCATGACTCCTGTCTTTGCTAAAACAGGAGTCATTTCAATGGGGGTTGGGAGTAAAAAAAAATGGCGCAAATCGGGTTGAGGCGAAAATTTTGCCTCAGCCTGACTTGCCCCATTTTTTGGCGCCCAAGCTCCATATTCCCCCACGCCGGCGCTGCCTGGTGTACGTCATTTTTTTTGACGCACACCAGGCAGCTCCGCCGGCTAACGCCGGCTAACGTCATTGAATAAATACGGCGCCCGCATGGCGCTTCAGAATGGCGTTAGCCGGCGTTAGATTTTTTGACGCACAACTGCGTTGGCGCAGTTGTGCGTCGAAAAGTATAAATATGGCCCTAAGTGTCTTTCCTCACCTGTTCAATAACGTATCGATAACTCTGACAATCCTCAACTTATGAACATTGCAACAAATCTAAGTAGCACAATAATAACATCTGTGTCATTTCACAGTACAATGACTCTATTGGAGCCATTTTAAACAGTCCACTCAACATTTGCCACAACATGAAGGTCATCTTCCTCCAATTTGCTGTTAAGTTCCTGAACAACATGGCCCCTAGCATTTGAATATATCTGTGCAGGCACCAACTCCTCATTGACAATCATTCCACTTGCAATATTTGGGAATTTGGGCCCTCATTACAACCCTGGCGGTCGGTGTTAAAGCGGCGGTAATACGGGCAACAGGTCGGCGGTATAAAAAATGGAATCACGACCCCAGCTGAAACCGCCAACATATACAGCCACTTTAACACTCCGACCGCCACTGCGGTAGCAACAAACACCGCGGTGGTAACCGCCAACAGACAGGCGGAAGACAATGTACCGCCCACCCCATTACAACCCACCCATCCGCCAGATTTTCCGGGGCGGTACTAATGCCAGCAAAAGCACGATATAAACACTACTTGGAAGGGAAACCACTCACCTCTCGGCACTCACGAAAGAACCAGAACGCCATGGAGCCCAAGCTGCAGGTCCTGCCCATGCTGGTCTACCTTCTCATACATCGGGAGTACCAATGGCGGTGACGACGACCACAGTGAGTACAGCACCTAGTAGACAGGGGAGGGGGGAGGAAAAAGAGAGCGGCACACACACGCAACATGCAAAATCCCAACCCCCACCCTCACCCCAACACCATACACACAAACACATGCAACAAAATTACATATAAACCCTGTAACCCTCTGGAATAACGCAAGGAGAAAAGGAATTTAGTCAAATTAGTGTAATATTAGAATTCTAGAGAAATACGTTCATAAATAAATAAACAGTATGTACAATATATACAATATATACAAAATAAGGGACAATGTCCACGCAAAAATAGTCTGTGGCCCACTGGGCCAAAACCCATAAGCCAAGCCCACACTTGACTCCTGCCTCAAAACGGAGAGAACACTGCAGGGGCATCAGGTCGAAAACACACATGCACCTTAGGGAGACGGGGAAGGGGTGGCACCTCAGCCGGAAGATGGTACTACGCCACTGCTCCTGGAGGGGGCTCCATGCCCACAGCAATGTCCTGGGGAGTGCAAAGCCACAGTCTCTGAAGTCTCACGAGTGGGTGGGTTGCCCACTGCTCGGTCCTGGGGACTGCAAAGCCACAGTCTCTCAAGTGCGGGCTTTGCCCACTGCCTGGTCCTGGGGAGTGCAAGGCCACAGTCTTCCAAGTGGGTGGGTTGCCCACTGCTTGGTCCTGGGGAGTGCAAGGTCACAGTCTCTCAAGTGAATGGCTTCTTCCACTGGTCCTGGAGGGGGCTTTGTGACAAGTGTGCTTTATCCTGCCAAGGATACGGTGAGTGGATGCCTTTCTCCACTGGTTCTGGAGGGGGATTTGTGCCCAGTGTGCTTCATCCTGCTAAGGATAGGGTGAGTGCATGCTTTTCTCCACTGGTTCTGGAGGGGGCTTTGTGCCCAGTGTGCTTCATCCTGCCAAAGTTAAGGTGAGTGGATGCCTTTCTCCACTGGTTCTGGAGGGGGCTGTGTGCCCAGTGTGCTTCATCCTGCCAAGGATAGGGTGAGTGGATGCCTTTCGCCACTGATTCTGGAGGGGGCTTTGTGCCCAGTGTGCTTCATCCTGCCAAGGATAGGGTGAGTGGATGCCTTTCTCAAATGGTCCTGGAGGGGGCTATGTGCCCAGTGTGCTTCATCCTGCCAAGGATAGGGTGATTGGATACCTTCTTCCACTGGTTCTGGAGGGGCTCTGTGTCCAGTGTGCTTCATCCTGCCAAGCATTGGGTGAGTGGATGCCTTTATCCACTGGTTCTGGAGGGGGCTGTGTGCCCAGTGATGCAGCAATTGGGGGGTGCCAGGTCACAGTCCCTCACCTGGGTGTCAGAGCCACGAGATTTGCAGTGGTCAGGATGCATGGTAGTCCATGGAGGCAGGGCTACAGTCCATCCGCCGGCGGCTATGGCTGCACAGTGGTGACAGTGCCGGTGATGCCAGTGGTGGGTGGGAGGCTCAGCCCTTCTCCTGCAGCCTCAGACTGCTGCCCACTGGGGCTGCTGCTGCTGGCAGTGGTGCTACTGTCAGTGGTGCAGGTGGCGGTGGCTGCGGCGGTGCTTGAGGCGGTGCAGGTGGCGGTGCTGGCCGCGGTGGAATTGCCGGTGCTGCCAGTGATTGGGGGAGGCTCCAGCCCTTCCCCTGCAGCCTCGGACGGCTGCCCACTGGGGCTGCTGCTGCTGACAGTAGTGGTGCTTGCGGCGGTGCAGGTGGCGGTGCTGGCCGCAGTGCAGGTGGCGGTACTGGCTGTTATGCTGGTAGCCACAAGGCCTTCACCTGCAGGCTCGGACGGTTGAATTGCCTTGGCTGGTGTTTTCTGCCCCTTCCTGCCCTTGGCAGATGGTGGTGTCACCTTGGGTCTGGCAGCTGGAGTCTTTGATCTGGCCTTGCTGGGTGGTTGTGGCTCCTTCCCCTTACCGGATGCTGTCTCTTTCTTCACCTTGCCAGGTGGCAGAATGTTTTTTGCCTTGGCAGGGGTTGGTGGCACACTGGCTGGCCTGGCGGGTGCCCCCTTTGAGCCTATAACAGCTGCAGGAACCACAGCGGATGTGGACTTGGAGGCTGAGGTGCTGGGCTGGGTTCTGGCCACCATGGCCAGAGGGGAAGGACAGGGGTATGGGTAGGGAACAGGTCAATGTTGGCTAGGAAAAGCTTCTTAGGGACATTGGTGCGGGAAGAGGGTGAAGGTTTGGGAGTGGAGGGAGAGGGGGTGGTTGTAGGAGGTGTCCGTCTGCTGTATTTGGGTGCAGGTGCATGAGCTGGATGCTGTTGTGAGGTGGATGGGTGTTGGGTGTGTGTGTGCTTGCGTTTGGGTACTTTGGGAGGAGGGGCCACAGACACAGTGGGAGAGGACACAGGGGACGTGTGCATGGATGTGGGGGTGGTGACTGCCAGTGAGGGGTGTTTAGTGATGGGCGTGCTGGTGATGGAGGTAGTGGATGAGGATGTAGTGCATGCAGGTGTGAGTGGAGATGCTACTGGGAGGGAGGTGGATGACGAGGAGGAGGGGGACACAGTGGAGACAGTGAATGTTGGTGTGTGTGCATGGGGATGGTGCTTGTGTGAGTGCCTGTGAGATGAAGTGTGGTGCTTGTGTTTGCCTGAGCCACTTTTGTGTGTTGATTTGGGTGAATGCTGGTCTGAAGGTGTGCTTGGGATAGGTTGGGGTTGAGGGGATTGGGACTGGGTAGAGGAAGTAGGAGGGGGAGGCTAGAGACAGGGACAATGATTGCCATCAGTGCAGAGGCCAGAGCCTGAAATGCTCTCTTTTGGGCCGCCACACCAGAGTGAATGCCCTCCAGGTATGTATGTGTTTGTTGCAAATGCCTCTCGACAACCTGGATGATATTCAGTATGGTTGACTGCCCACCAGTGAGGGTTCTCAGGAGGTCAATAGCCTCCTCACTGAGAGCAGCAGGGCTGACTGGGGCAGGGCCAGAGGTGCCTGGAGCGAAGGAAATGCCTACCCTTCTGGGTGAGCTGGCATGGGAAACTCGCTGAGGGGCTGCTGGGAGGGCGGTGCTGGTAGGGGGGATGGCGGCTGTACCTGTTGTTGGGGTGGGCATAGAGGTGTCTGCCGCAGTCAGGGAGCTTCCATTGGAGGGGGAGTCGCTGTCTGTAGTGTCCCCTCCTGTCTCTGTCCTGGTGCTCCCCTCACCCTCCGTCCCACTGGTGCCCTCACCCTCGGTGGATTCGGCCTCCAGGCCCATGTGGGATGCAGCTCCCTCCGTTGCGGGCCCTCTGATCCTCCTCCAGATGATGCTAATGCACACAAGGAAAGGGTGACAAAACAAAAATGTGGGGAGAGACAGAGGATACCGAGTGTCAATGCCAGCAACAACAGTACCGTTGGCGTACACAACACACAGGGAGCTGCCCTATGCACTAGGCCATGCACTACCAGTTACAATGCTAGTCACCAGCCCATGGGGGACATGACATAACACCATCAGCTGCACACCTGAAACCCACAGGACCCTGCCCGGTAGTAGATGCCCACTAACTCCATTGGGTTTGAAGTGCTTCAGAGCCTGCCTAACAAGGGACCTACCCTGTCGTGTTCGCCCTGGCCTAGGGGCACCCACAGTCCACATCCCCCATCCAGGTAAAACCTTAATGCGTGCTAAATCATGAATCTGAATTTGTACTCACCCCCTTGTGGCTGCTGTGATGCTCTCAAGCGCCCATCCAACTCTGGATAGGCCACCGCCAGGATGCGAACATCAGGGGGGTCAGGGTATGAAGGGCACCCCTTCCTCGTTGGGAGGCCAGCCCCAGCTGGGCCTCCGCCGTCTTCCTTGCCCAGCGACGCAGGTCCTCTCACCATTTGCAGCAGTGGGTGCTCCGCCTGTCAAAGACCCCCAGAGTCCACACCTCCTTGTCGATGGCACGCCAAATACTCTTTTTCTGATGGGCGCTGACCTGCAGGAAAAATAAAGCAGAGAAGGGATTAGTACTACCGTTCGGACCGTCACACTCATGGCCCACCATATCCCTCCTATCCACTATTGCACATACATTGACCACCATACATGCAGCACTCTTGCCAGGACTCCTCAGACCCATCCCTACACCGGTCTTACACACACAGCAATTCATACATTCATGGCCCATGCATCATGCTCACAGTGTACTCACCTGTTTGTCTGGAGGACCATAGAGTAAAGTGTACTGTGGTAGGACCCCATCCACAAGTCTCTCCAACTCCTCCGCAGTGAAGGCAGGGGCCCTTTCCCTAGACACATTAGCCATTGTCGCTTCCAGACACAGGTCACAGCAGCACAGCAGCACTTGCAGCGCAGGTCCTCTCCTGTTGAAGATCAGGTAGCAAGTGAGTGAACAGCTAGAAAATGCCGGTCACGTCCGCAGCGGTGCGTACATCGCCATTGGCTCCTGGAACCCATAGGGCCCAATGATAACCAATGCGAAGTTGTGTGGTGGTCATCGACCGCCTACTGCAACGGCGCACAACGCCAGCGGACTTACCTCATTTCCACTTGTCCCTCCACACAGGTCAGGCATCCGCCATTTCAGGGGGGCACGGGTGATGGCATCGAACTGCGTCACAGCAGACATTGGCACATCAACTGACTCTCGGATTCACTTACTGGTTCTGTAAATCAAGAGATGCATCATTATTGCAATAGATGTGTGAATATGACCCTCTGCTCACCATTTTCCTCCCTAGAATTCGACCGCTGAGGATGAATATGTGATGGAGACATCCTGCAGTGTACAGACCCCTGGTGGACCTTGCGACAATTGAGGGCAGACACATTATCTTAACCTACAGACTTGATCGGGCCACAATCCAAGAACTGTGTGCCTTCTTGGAGCCAGACCTGATGTCCGCTATCCTCCAGCCCACAGGTATCCCCCCTCTAGTGCATGTCCTGTCACTGCTCCATTTCCTGGCAAATGGTTCCTTCCAAACAACAGTGGCCATCGCATCAGGGATGTCATAGCCAATGTTCTCAAATGTGTTGACCAAAGTGTTGACTGCCCTGCTGAAACACATACGCACCTACACTGTATTCCCACAGGTGGAGGATTTGGCCACAGTGAAAGCTGACTTTTATGCCCTGGGACATATCACCAACATCATTGGTGCCATTGATGGTACACATGTAGCATTTGCCCTCCCCCGGAGAAATGAACAGGTGTTCAGGAATAGAAAAAGCTATCCCTCTATGAATGTGCAGATGGTGTGTTTGGCTGACCAGTACATCTCCCATGTGAACGCCAGGTATCCTGGCTCTGTGCATGATGCTCTTATCTTGAGGAATAGCAGCATCTCATATGTGATGGCTCAACTGGAGAGGCACTGAGTGTGACTAATAGGTGAGCCCAAGGTCCCACATATGTTGGTGTCTGGATATGGGGTTGTCCCTAAGGGTTAGTGTGTGTCTAACAGTTGTCCCTTGATGTTTTCAGGTGACTCTGGTTACCCCAACCTCTCATGGCTACTGACCCCAATGAGGAATGCCAGGACAAGGGCAGAGGAACGTTACAATGAGGCACATGGGTGAACAAGGAGGATTATTGAGCGAACCTTCGGCCTCCTGAAGGCCAGGTTCCGGTGCCTCCATCTGACAGGTGGATCCCTATACTACTCACCCAAGAAGGTGTGCCAGATCATTGTTGCATGTTGCATGTTGCACAACCTGGCCTTGAGACTTCAGGTGCCTTTTCTGCAGGAGGATGAGCCTAGAGATGGTCTTGTGGCAGTAGTGGAGCCTGTGGACAGTGAGGAAGAGGAGGCGGTGTGTATTTTGAGCGCGGCGGTGTGTACAGCCAATGGTTTACCACCTTTGAAAGACTGCCACAGTGATTCTTGGGTCCTGATACTGTGGGCGTATTCCTGTTGGCGTAATGGTGTGGGTTTTGGTATCGCCAATTTATCACTGACCTTTGGTCTGGTGGACTTGTGTGGGTGTCTGTATAGTGGTGGAGTTCTCTGTGTGGGTCATAATACCCATAGCAATATATTGCCGCGGTCACGGTATGTTGGCATCCGTCAGCACAGTGGTAGGCGGCATTTACTGCCAGGGTTGTACTGAGGGCCTTAGTGTTCACTGAAGCATCAGCAATGGTTTGGTGAGTTAACATCTGCAAGTTCATCTTGTTCTATGTTGATGACCAGAATTTATCAAGTTGCAGTTATAGGTGTCAAATATTTCATGCAGGCAATATCAATTGTTTCACTTGTAGGCATTCATCTGATTCTCTCTTTGACAAATAGTTCAATATAACTGTCAAAGTCAATGTGCCATTCTTGCAAGGTGCACACTGTCTTTGATATCTGTAGAACAGTTTGAACAACCTCTTCGAAGTTTTGCATGGATGAAATTTGACCATTTGCAATTAGTAACAGCAGTTTTCAATGAGCACACCTTTTCGAATTGAAATTCTTCAGGTGAAAGTTTTTTTCAAGCTCTAGTACAAGTTTGTGCTTCACTGGTTTGGTTGCAGCATCTCCATCAAATAATGCATTTGTTGGAAGAAGATGATGTGACAGAATGTCCTTGATAAATTCATCCCTTTCTTTTGCTACATACATCTCTCTATGTGCTTGCGAAAGTTGTTTTTTTGTAACGTGTTTTGTAGTGCCTGCTTTGATGAAACTCTTACTATGGCAATTAAAGCATGGAAGTTTAGCTTTAGTTATTATGTCAAACATCTTTTTCTCTTTTAATAAAAATCTCTCCTGCTTTATTTCTGCATATAGTTTCGATCCATGTTCCAGGACATCTTGTACAAGTGTCTCTATGTCGTTATCCGCATATTGTTTGGTCACAGAGTTGTGTAGTCACACAGGCTCAGTCATTTCAAATGGGATTCTTTGCTGCTAAATAAAATGAAGAAGGCTATCAACATTTTTATTAAAAAACGTCCCCCTCTCTTTCTCACAAGTACGTGATGAGGTAGAGTTTCACAATGGTCCAATAATTTTGAATGTGTCATCTCTCTGAAAACATTGCAAATAGAAAGGACGTCATGGTACACTAGCTGCCACTGAGCAACATATTCACTTTTACCTGTCTGACTAACAATTCCCTGGGAGCTTTCCTATGATCTCTGGATCATCTGTTCCAGTTTCATATCTGGAGCCACAGCATTGAACCTTCTCTTTCTGTCTTTCACTACAAAGTGTCTTTGGATGAATTTGCTGTAGAGGTATGGTTTTTCCACTTCTAGCTTCTTCACTCCTTCCAAATACCAGGACCCATATCATAGGTAGTTTATGCAATCTTCATGTGAAGCTCCCAATCACCTTCCTGATTATCATGTACCAAGCTTTTCATTAGAGATATCATGTGTAAAACATTTCCCCAGTACTTGTGAACTTGTGTTTTTTCTTCACAATCTTAGGCAAACTCTATGAACTTGGTTTTCAGATTTTCTTAGTTTGAACTGAGTGTATTGAACATTGCCCGACTTTCCATTTTATCTTTTAAATGAAGCACACCTTGTGCCTTGTTTACTTCTGAGATAAGATATGCAAAACCTATTTTGTCATTCTTGTTCCAGAAAACATTCCAACACAATGTTTCTATAGCTTCAGAAATGAGGAGCATATATTGTAACAAACAAATCTAATTAGTTCAGTTCAATACTAACTGGACAGTTTTGCTTTCAAAGATTTCAAACTCAATTAGTATGTCTGTGCTACATCCACTGACATAATTTCCTGCACGCAGAACAACTTTTGTCATGTGGAAATCGCCCACCATTGGATAAAGATTGTCAAATTCTACTGGATTGCTCATAAAAAATGCCACTACAATACTGAAAACATCTTAATCGTCGAAAATTGGCAGGATAGGCTGGGGTCAAGCTTAGCACACACGTTTTGGAATTGTTTTGAGATGTGTATAATGTTGTGTGTTTTGTAACTGGAGATGGTATTACTGGTAAAAACAAAGCCTTCTTCAGTGGGATGGTATTCTGGGAGATCAGAGCATAAATTCCAGCCCACAAAGGACTAGCGTTTCTTCATCCTTCAGTCCACACTGAATAGCAATATGATAAATTCAGTTAAACCGGCTTTGCGGACCACAGCATCAAGTAGAAGGAGATCCATGTCCTCAGACACTTTAAAACCTTTGGGTAGACTGGGATGTGTTGATGGCTTATAGTAATTTTGCACAGAAGTCAGGGGGGTTCTAAGTTGCAGGTTAGTTTGTTTATGCCCATACCTGACAGAGCTTGTTTTCCAGCAGCTACTTCATTGGGACAGTCTTGAAAAGGCATCATGGCATTATCATGTGTGCTGGATATTCCAGACAAAGAAGAGCTATCTTCAAAATCAAAATGATCAAGAGCAGCAATTGTAAATCCTTTCCTGGTAAAGTGACTTGTAAGCGGAGTGCTGTCTAATTCAGATTTTACAGCATGAACTGTTAACAAGTTCCTGTTCTGTACTGTGTCATTATAACTTGTTAATTCACCAATCCTCTTCATTGAAGGGATTAGCTTTCTACTTTTTCATGAGTCATAAGTTGCATGGGCAGTCATCATGTCTAGCGGAGTTTTCATTTTGCTGTGATGTAATTCATAAAACATGATTTGGAAAAGACAGTACACTTGCACAGCATAAGCCTGTCAGTTCATTGGATTGTCTTCCACTTCTTCACTTATATCTTCAAAGCCATCATCAATATTATCTGCTTCTGTTCCGAAATCAAGAACTTTAGTTTGTAACAATTTTGCTTTGCTAACATTAAACAATGATGTAAAAATGTTAAGACAACATCAGGCATTCTTGTTGACTTCCATGATTTGCGGAGCTCTGGGGCATCACAAAATTATTCATCATTAAGTCAAAATTAAAACTTTTCAGGAATTTTCTTGAAATTGCTCCTGCTGGTTTTGCTGCATCCTGTGATCCTATTTTGTCAGCAAGAACTTCAGGAGTCAAATAGGCTGAGACACCTAAACATAGACTGACAAAAAAGAGTCCTTTCGCTGTACATTCTCACCAGAAAAATCTGAATTTCATTATTATGGACAAGTACCGTTTCATCAATGTTGACCATTATTTTTCTGATCTCACTGAATGTGAGCCCGTAGCCAGCACTCAAGAGTGGCTTTAAAAGTTAATTTGCTTTTTTAAAGAGTAAAAACTTAACTGAAGGCTGACGGTTGCATTGCTCCTGGGAGCTCATTGTACATTCATATTTTCAAATGTATGCAGGCATGCTGTTCGGGTGGGCATACAAATCTGCTGCAAATAGATTCACCTCGCTTTTAGAACAGCTACTCAGCTGAAATCTTCATCTTGGAAGAAACTAGCTGCAGATAAAAACATGTTTGCTCTTTGAGACTCACATAATCTGTGCTTTGTTCTTTCGTCAATCCCTTTGGCCCTTGTTCTGGCTAAACCACTGATAACACATTGAAGAACCTCTGCTTTCTAATCTGTTATTGGAGGTGAGCGAGGGGTAGCCATCGATCTTCTAAGTGGATGGGCATTGGGTTTGTTTGTCATCGCTTTCTCAAAAGGCTTGGATTCTCGTAGTGATTCACTTGTTTCTGCTATTTTTTGTCAATTTTTTCCAGGCTTTTTTCCATTGTATGCAAGTTGTAGCACTTTCTGTCTGGAGGTAAAGATCCTCTGCTACTACCTGCTTCGCTCATGTTTACAAATTTGAATCAAAGGAAAACCTGAAAAAAAAACAATATGAACATACATTACTCCTATGATGGCTAAAACACATCATTATAGAGCTGCCATTTTGGAAAATGGTGGAAGGGTTGCCCTGAGGAGTTTTTTTCTGTCTGTTTAAGACTACTTGACCCCCAAAAACCTATGTTTTGACACAAAAATGAAGTATATAGGTCTCATGGTTTATGAAATATCACATCATCATTTGAACACATCAGCCATTTTTTAAAATGTCATCCAGAAAAATCTGCCTTAATTAGCAATGTCTACCCAAGCTTAAAGACTTCTCTAATGAAACAAAAACACAAATAAAAAATGAATATCTCTGGACAACAATTTTTTTACGGAGTTATATCAAGGGGCCAGGACAAATGAAAGATGATTGTTGCCTGCGGTTCAGCAGGAAATCTACCATGTCTGGCAGTCCTAGTTACCCCTTTCTATGAGAAATATGTACTTGTATAAAGCAGCGGTAATTCCCTTCTTATCCAATGTCCTCGTCTTAGTCCTTGATCTTTGAGGGAAAATCTCATCCTGAATACAGTTAAAAAAATGTTTACTCCACCCACAATAGCTACATAAGGAACTTCCTACTTCTAACCATTGTTTAGTTTGTCAAAATAATGATTGCTGGTGCTTGAAGAAATGCTAAGATGCCCACGGCCGGCACTATTAAATATCAGCAACCTGTATACCAAGGCTGGATAGTCCCAAATACACCTCCGGCCCTTTAGTCTACTGTCAGACATTTTATACCCATTAATCTCTGTATTGCCGGTTCCTTCTTTCTCCCCTAGTTCTCCCTTTTGTGGGCCTGATTCACAAAGGTAAATGTACACTTTAGTGTAAATTTACACTTGTTGTAGTACCTTTTATAGTTTTTGGTATTCACAAACTAAGTGTGTAATTTTACTTCTAGTACTTTCACTAGTTGTACAATTACACTCATAAAATTACTAACAGTAAAATTTAGCTTGTAATTTGTGAATACCAAAGCAGGTGTAAAGTTACTACGCAAGTGTAAGTTTACCTTTGTGAATCAGACCCTGTGTGTTTTCCTCTCTTGCCTTCCAGAAATGCCTGATGCGAAAAAGTAAGTACTGGTCCCCAAAAAGAGCGCTGGTGGACACCACCAGCAACCACCGGCAACTGCCAGCTCAAATTAAATACTGCCTATAATAGTCCCTGTACTTTGTATTATAGGAGAATAAGGGGCATATTTACAAGGAACTGACACAGCACTGCGCCACAATTGACATCGGCACACTGTCAGACCATAAGTGCAGGAATGCAACTTATTTTCAAAAATACAGCGCACCCCTGTGCTTCCCTTAGTTCTGGCGTTAACTTTAACTGCCAGCACTAATGCAGTCATCCTTGTAACATAGTGCAAGTGTGTCTGCATTGAAGGGAATGATTGTTTATGTGCAGTGAGTTGCACCTTCCTTCACATAAACAATCTACAATGGCGATTTTGCACTTCTATGTCTGCTGCAAAATGCAGCAGACATAGAAGTAGCAAATTGTCATTATTGAATGATTGCTTATGTGCAGGAAGGGACACATTCCTGTAAAAGCAAAAACAAGGAGAAAGAAAAGTATTTCTCCTCATTCCGCCATACTAACGTCACCCATGGGGCAGTGTCAAAAGCAAAGGGTGTTGCGGTGGAACCCCCAATAGCAACACCCATTGCACCCCTGTCTGCCTCAGAAAACTGCATCGGAGGGGCCCATATTTACAAAGTGGCATAAAGCCACAAAAAGCGGTTCACCATGTAAAAATGGAGCAGTGCACAGTGCCCCAATGGTGTCACAAAAAGTAACTCTCCGGTGGCACTAGGGCCTTGTAAATATGCTCCTTAGTGGTTTTCCCTCCAATTTCAATTTTTCAGCTGACCACTGTAATGGAACTACATATAATATTTACTTGCACCTTCTTTCTTCCTCATGCCTTCACTGGTGTAATTTCTATCTGGGTCAAATGCATGCCACACTTTGATCTCTTGAGTGTAGTATTTCCATGGCAGAAGTACTCAGTTCTGTTTTCAGTCTTTAGGTTTAGCCTCTTGACAATTTTGATTCCTGTTTGTACCCACTGGGGTTGATTTTCAGTTTCTCTCCAAGTGGCTATAGTCCTACACTGAGATCCTCATTATGAGTTAAAGGTTAAATTCACACCCCTGTATTGACACATGTTTGCACAGGGATTGGAATTATGAATGGTGCGATAATTATCATATCCTTGCATTTTTCCCCTGATAAAGTCCAGAAGGTCATACATGCCATTATATTATCAGGAAAAAAAGCCTGAAAAATGCAAAAGATGTGGAGTGTGGTGTGTTAAAAAACAATGACACATGTTATGCTCCATTTTCCTTTTAAAAACTCAATATAGGAAGTACTTACCATGCACAGGTAAAGATATTTACAATGCATGGGAAATACCATTACCATAGGATGAGGGACCATGCATGGTAAATACCCACCCTATTCTGACAAACTCGCAATGAAGGCTATAGTACTGAGTATGACTGTTACTTCATTCCTTTTTTTACCAATTTCGGGGTTTGGCCTACCATTTTCTCTTCAGACTACTGAGTCTATTATTAGGATAGCAGGGCATGACTTCCTTGTTCTGATCTTTATTAAGTTATCAGTGTTTGTATGGCATGCTATTCACCCAAGATGTATCCAGGCACCCTAGGAGAGAGCTGCACTGCCTGACCAAAGCCTAGATAATAAATCCAAGTTTAAATTTTCTTTCTGAATTCAAGGAGGAAGCTTGCAGCTCTGATGGGGAGCAGGAGCTTGTTGGAGATCTTGGGGGCAAAGTGGGACAAAGCGAAGCCTGACATTTTCGTGTTTCAGATGAGGGGTTGTGGACAAGGAGTTGTCCAGATGACCTCAAGTGTCATTTAGCGGTATGAAAGTGGATGTGGTTGTTGAGGTATGCAGGGCCTAAATTGCGGAGTGATTAGTAGGTGAGGGGGAGGAGTTTGAAGGTGGCATGGTTCTAGATGGGGAGCCAGTGTATGTCCTTGAGATGTTTCAAGATGTTTGCTCGAGGAGGAAGGTTGAGTGTGAGTCTGGGGGCCAAGTCTGTACCACTTGAAGTCTATTGATGAGCTTGGCAGTGATGCCTACGTAGAGGGCATTGCTGTTGTCTAGTCTGCTGGTGATGAGTACTTGTGAGATTGTCTGGTGTGTGTCCAGTGGGATCTCATTATAGATTTTTCTGAACATCTTGAGGATGTGGAAGCACACAGCTGTATTGACTAGGCTTGCCATGGAAATTTGTCTGCCCGTTATAATGCCCAGGTTTTTGGATGGATGCTTTGTTTGGGATTGGTATAACTACTAGGTAGGGTTTTATAGAAATGTGTGTGTGCCGAAAAGTATCACTTCACTTTTGTCACTTTTTAGCCTGACACATCTCTTCATCCAGTCTGCTATGCCAGACATGCACATTAGGTAGTTTGATTATTTGGCTGGTGCATTTTCTGAGAGGGAAAATATGTGTTCATGTCATTTGTGTATGAGATGATACTGAGGCATGGTGACCTTACGATGGAGACAAGAGGAGTGATGTAGACATTGAAGGTGATGGGGCTCAATGAGTAACCCTGAGGAAATAAACAGTTCAGTTTAGTGGCATCTTACTGGATGGGGAGAGGCTGACAGTTTGAGAGCATTTCTGTTAAAATAGTACATCTATGTGTTCAATCTCTGGATGAGGATACAGTGGAAGACTGTTCTGTAGGCTGCCAAGAGGTCTAGCAAGAAGAGGACTGCTGTCTCTCTCTTGTTTGTGATGAGGTATATGTCCTCCATGACTGTCATGAGGAATATTGTGGTTCTGTGGTTGGTTCTGAAACCCAACTTAGAGGTGTCAAGTAGTAGGCTGGTCTCAAAGTAGCTAGCAAGGCAAATGTTGACAGGTTTTACCTGTACTTTGGTGGGGTATGATAGGGAACTGCTTACTAGTTCCTGTCCATTTTGGACAGCAGGTTTTGACATCTATGTTTTTTCTTATTTAGAATTCTCACTAGGTCATTATAATTCATGGGTAATTTGACGTATGTCCAAAGTCAATCTACTTTGTAGCCATTTCTTCACTTTAAATTAGAAGTTCGGGCTGTTCATGAGATAGTTGATTAACAGGTATTTGTTAACCTTTTGTGTGTTGGTGTCACATGGGAGGACTAGAATGCTTGCTGTATCCTCATAGAGTAAGGACTGTGGCAAGGAAGACAGATGAGGAGGTAATGTCAGGTCTTCCTCATTCCAGTCCTGAATCCCTTCCTCCCATTCCTTGATTGCTCTCCTTTGTGCCTTTCTGACCCAGTATTGCACAGGATGAGCTAAAGTTATGAGGTTCCTTATGTAGTATTTGAGTCTAGTAAAAACAAATCTGTGGTTGCAAAGAAATTGACTGTCTCTAGGGCGAGACACACGCTCATATGGTAGAGACTGGGACAATTAAGACATTGACTTAAAGTAAGTAAGTAATCAGGCACTGTAAAGGTTATCATACAAATGTTTTGTCAACAGTCAGGCTCTCTCCCTTCTCATGTGATTTGGTTTATACCATTGGTGTACATGGCAATCATGGCTGTCCCTTGACTTCTTCTTAGTTATTTACAACTGGTACTCTCTTTTTACAGATGGTCTACTGTGATTGCATTAAAGGAATGCTGGCAGGGATGAAATAATGTGCCATGGACCAAATAATTCATCGCTTTAGAATGTGTCTTACAGTTTCATAGAGGGCAAAGCTATATTCAAGCTTCTTGTACAATGACAAAGCAAAATGGTCAAAGTTCTATTGGTGAGCTAAAAAAGCATTAAAATTACATTGCTTGACATTGTAACTCAGGTCAGATTAGTGCAGACTACTGTCATTTCATATTCCCAGTTGTTGAACAATACACTGAGGGGCATATTTATGAAAAATGATGTACAACTGTGATAGCGCAGTTGTGCGCCATTTTTTTAACGCAAGCTAGCAACATTCCTTAGCGCCATCCTTACAGAATATTTATGAAATGACGCAGAATGGTGCTAAGGAATGGTTAGCGTGAAAAAAAAGATGCTAACATCTGCAACATGCCGTAAGGAAACCTGACACTAATGCTGCAAAAGTGGCGCTAGACCCTTTTGCGGCATGTAAACATGTTGCAAAAGGGTTAGCACCATTTTTGCACCGTATCATTGTCTAAACAAAATGCACAAGCAGGAAAGAGTGCAATTGCAAGAGAAGATGGAATCATTAGACCAGGAGAGATGCCAAACACCAGCCAGGAGGGTCCAGAAAAGTCACAGGAGAAGGAGAAGAGAACTGTCGCTTTAGCGAGGAGGAGCATGACATCCTGGTCAGAGAGGTGACGGAGCACCAACACCACCTCTTCTTCATCTCCAAATTGCCAGTTGGTAGGAGAGACGCAATATGCCAGACAACAGTGGACAAAATCCACAGCATTGTAGAGGTGAAGAGGACTGTCATTTAGGTCAAGAAGCAGGTCAAGAAGTGCTGGCACAATTACAAGCACAGGACTAAGGAGAAACTCACCAGGAACCATAAGGCAGCACTGAAGACTGGAGCTGGAAGTCTTGCACCACAGGAGGACCTGGATCAGATGATTGCAGTGGTCATCCAGGAGGAGCTGGTTACTGGAATCGCAGGACAGGAAAGCACAAACTACCAGGAACTACCACAAATGCAGGGTAAGTTGCAGAGGGGGATATCTGGAACTCCACTAACTGCAGAAGGGGGGGCACATAGGACACACACAATCCATGCTAAAGGGTTGCATCGGGAAACATAGGCCCTGAATCAAGATGCACCATCCCCACCCAAGCCACACATGTACTGACGCTTTGGTTGTGAAATGCACTCCAACATATACACAACGTCAACATAGGCCTTTCACTATGGCTATACTCAACCATGTAAATATGCACCACATTTCCTGGTAGGCATGTGCAAATAGTGTGGCCGTGCCATTGCAATACCCACTGCATATAATCAAAGCCCCTGTACCAACACAAGTAGACATCAGAGACAAGGACGGAAGTCAACACCACCCCAGGGGTGGTGTCTCTAGCCAAAATACTTCCCTTCCTCAATGTTGCATTGCCTTTACTTATGCATGCTTCATCTTGCAACATAGCTTGTACATGTGCAGGAAAGGAAACCTCCCTGCACATGTACAAATCATCACTTCAAGGCAGGCAGCCTACCATCATGCTGCAACAATGCCTATGTTGGTGCAGGGAGCACAAATCTGTGCAGGCGCAGGGGGAATTGCAGGGCTGTACTGTAACACATCTTGCAGCTGCCCTGAGCCATGCCACAAATCCTGCCCTAAAGCATGCAACCTGTGGAACACAACCCATACAGGGTGAGCCCACAACAGCTCACACACTACCATATGCATCAGATGGGAATGGCCACAAAAAAAGTGCATACAACACATAGTACATTTATGTGAATGTTGGACTTTTTCCCTTTTACAGGGTCATCCCCAATCTTTTTGCCTATTTCCTCCTATGTTTTTTGACCTGTTTAGGACTCTGGGCACTTTAGCATTGCTAACCAGTGATAAAGTGCATTTGCTCTCTGTGTGAATTGTATTGTTGATTTGCTTATCCATGATTGACATATTTGATTTATCGTTAAGTCCCTGGTAAAGTGCACTAGAGGTTCTCAGGGCCTGTAAATCAAATGCTACTAGTGGGCCTGCAGCACTGGTTGTGCCACCCACCAAAGTAGCCCTGTAAACATGGCTCAGACCTGCCACTGCAGTGTCTGTGTGTGCAGTTTCAAACTGCCAATTCGACTTGACAAGCGTGCCCACTTGCTAGGCCCAAACCTTCCCTTTTTCTACATGTAAGGCACCACTAATGTAGGCCATAGGTAGCCCCATGGGCAGGATGCAGTGTTTGTTAAAGGTGGGACATGTACTTATGTGTTTTACATGTCCTGGCAGTGAAATACTGCCAGATTCATTTTTCACTGTTGCAAGGCCCATATCTCTCATAGGTGAATATGGGGGCTGCCTTTAAAAGTTATTAAAGCTTAGATTCCCTTTGGGAGCAGATGGAAATATAGAGTTTAGGGTCTCTGAAAATACATCTTTTAGTAAAGGTTGTTTTTAATTTGTGTGTTTGAAAATGCCACTTTTAGAAAGTAGGCATTTTCTTGCTTAAACCATTCTGTGACTCTGTGTGTTTTGTGGATTCTCTGTCTGGGTCAGTTTGACAGTTGGGCTGCTTGCACCTCTCTCTAGACAGTGACACAAAGAGGGCTGGGGTGTAGCCCGCATATCCTGATGATCCATCTGTGCTGAAGGCGAAGGGAGGAGTGGTCATTTACACCTAGCTGGGCTGTGCCTGTCCTTTCACTTTGCAGTCTCCGACCTCCTGGTGTGTGGCTGGGACCTGGTCGGGCCAAGAAAGGATCTCACAGGCACTTGAGACTTTACTTTGAAGGCCTACTTCAAAGGCAGAAAGGGGTATATGAAGAGCACCCCAAACCCCAGACTTTAGATTACTTCAAGGAGTCAAGAAGACTCTCTGCCTGGAGAAGAGCCGAAGAGCTGAGGAGAAGTGCTGCCTTGCCTGCGACTGTGCTTTGTGGAGCTATCCTGAAGTTGCTGCTTCTACCTTTGCAAGGGGACAGAGACTGGACTTTGTTGCATTCCTGCTTGTGGAGTGACTCCAAGGGCTTGGAGTAGAGCTTGCCTCCTGTTTTGAAGCCTCAGGTACAGCGAAGGCTTCACCATCCAGAACTGAGTTTACTTGCTGTGGACTCTAGTGTGTCAGCAGGTGCCATTCCAGTTCCTGGACCCCTGAAAGTAAATTCATGGAGAAAAACAAGTCTACTGATGCCAGACGATGCCGTGTGACTTCACAAAGGATGCCGCTGCCCGGATCCGCAACGCTGCTTGCCCCAAAGCTGTGGACCTCACTGAGTGCGCATCCGACGATCCTGTGAGCTGATGCCGCCACCCCTGAACCACAACGCTGCCTGCCCCGAGGCCGTGGACCTCATAGAAGCAAGAAGACCCTGTAGGCCTTGCGTTGCTGCAATCGCTGATCCTGCATGACTTCGCTGACACCGAAGTGTCGATCCAATGCCATCTCAGTGCCTGCGGCCCTATGATGTCATTGTGACCCCTTGAGGTCACCCAGAAGCATTGTAGCCAGACTTCGCATCTGATGGAACCAAAGGGACCGACTTTGCATCCGACGCTGCCTCACCTCCACAGCCCTGTAGAGAGAACCCCACGCCGGTGTGCGACGCCACAGCCTTTCTGCCCCGTCGCACCGGAACCAATGTTGCATCGGATTCAGGGAAGCCGCTCTCCCCGACTCCGCGCACCAGCCTTCTTTCTACTTGTTCTGAAGGTACTGTACCCGAGGGTCGACCGACTCTGTGAACGGCGCCATTGGCGTCACATTGTAGGAAATGATGCCATTACGATGCTGTGTTTTACCAATTTGAGGTGTTTTCACCTGAGATCACTGTTTTCTTGCTTTAAATGCTAAATTCGTATTTTTAACTGCATTGTGTATTTTTATCGTATTTGGTCTTGTTTATTTAGATGAAATATTTAATATTTTTCTAAACCTGTGTTGTGTCATTTTGTAGTGGATCACTGTATTACTGTGTGTGTTGGTAAAAATACTTAGCACATTGTCTCCGAGTTAAGCCTGCCTGCTTGTGCCAAGCTACCAAGCGGGTGAGCGGGGGTTAACTGAGTGTGATTCTCCTTTACTCTGACTATAGTGAGGGTCCTTGCTTGGACAGGTGGCTACCTGACTGCCAACCAAAGACCCCATTTCTAACAGTGAACATCATGTGTGCAGCTGGACAAGTGGCTGCAATCTCACCATTTGACTAGATAGAAGGCTAGATCAAATAGAAAATGATGGTGCATGCTGCAGTGCAAAATAAGGCAGCATCACGCACCGTCATTTTTAAAACACAGGGATGTGCCATATACATAAGAATACAGCGCACCCCTGTGTACCCCCTGTGCAAGTGTAAATTATATGTTGTGTGCCAATGCAGCCGCCCTTGTACCATAGTGCAAGGATGGCTGCGTTGAGGGAGAGAATGTTTATGTGAAGGAAGGAACACCGCCCTGCATTACAACAAACTTAAAGTGCGATTTGTTCTTACTCTGTGTGCAGCAGAATGCTGCACACATAGTAAAAGCAAGAAATCCAGAAGAAATGTAAGCATTATTCCTAAATTTTGCCATGCTAAACCCACCCCAGGGCTGGTGTCAGATATTGGCCCAGCGTCTGGTATACAAATAGTCCAAAGTCTCAGGCAGTGTCAAAACGCAATGGGTGCATCTGTGGCGTTAGCAATGCACAACGAGGAGGTATACTTTAATTCCTTCCATGCATAGAAAGAGCAAAATGCCAGACATGATTGTCAATGTGCGGGAAGGTGTCCCTTCCTGCACATAAAAAATAATTTTAAAATGACGCTTTGGCACCTCTGTGTGTACAGAATGCAGCACACACAGAAGTGCCAAATCTCCATTAGTGATTGTGTATGTGCACGTAGGGACACCTTCCCACACATAAACAATCAAACCTTTCAGCGCAGGCATCCTTGCATGATGGTGCAAGGATGTCTGCCTTGGCACTAGGCAGCTCAATTTAGCGCCAGTGCAGGGGACAACACAGGGGTGTCCTGTGTACAAATAAATATGGTGCATCCCCGCATTGTAAAAATGATGCAGCAGGGCACTGCCACTATTGGCGCAGCATTGCGCTCTGTCATTTTCTGTTACTAGGGAGCTTAACCCATGTGTGATGCACAAATGCTACAGATAAGCACAACCACAACCTTGGGTCAGTGACATGTTGCTGAGCCTCCAGTGGCAAATACATGATGTCCCATGTCAACAGCGAATACAATCAAATTTTGATTTTATTGCAGAGGATGATGGCTTACCTCCTGCCATCCTGCCTTTCCTGGATTTGTCAGATGACATGTGTTAGACCTGACAGCCTTAGGGTGGTCACCCCTAACTTTTTGCCTGCCTCCCTCCACTTTTTAAGACAATGTTTTTCCTGGTTTTAGGACTCAACCACTTTACCACTGCTAACCAGTGCTAAAGTGCATATGCTCTCTTCCTTTAAACATGATGACATTGGATCATACCCAATTGGATTATTTAATGTACTTATAAGTCTCTAGTAAAGTGCACTATATGTGCCCTGGGCCTGTAGATTAAATGCTACTAGTCGGCCTGCAGCACTGATTGTGGCACCTACTTAAGTAGCCCCTTAACCATGTCTGAGACCTGCCATTGCAAGGCCTGTGTGAGCAGTTTCACTGCCAATTCAACTTGGCATTTAAAAGTACTTGCCAAGCCTAAAACACCCCTTTTTCTACATATAAGTCACCCCTAAAGTAGGCCCTAGTTAACCCACAGGGCAGGGTCCTGTGTAGACAAAAAGCAGGAAATGTACCTCTGTAATTTACATGTCCTGGTAGTGTAAAACTCCTAAATTAATTTTACACTGCTGTGAGACCTGCTCCTTTCATAGGCTAACATTAGGGCTACCCTCATATACTGTTTGAGTGGTAGCTTCTGATCTGAAAGGAGTAACAAGGTTATATTTAGTATGGCCAGAATGGTAATACAAAACACCCCTTTTTCTACATATCAGTCACCCCTAAAGTAGGCCCTAGGTAACCCACAGGGCAGGGTGTTATGTAGACAAAAAGCAGGACATGTACCTGTGTAGCTTACATGTCCTGGTAGTGTAAAACTCCTAAATTCTTTTTACACTGTTGTGAGGCCTGCTCCTTTCATAGGCTAACATTAGGGCTACCCTCATATGCTGTTTGAGTGGTAGCTTCTGATCTGAAAGGAGTAACAAGGTCATATTTAGTATGGGCAGAATGGTAATACAAAATCCTGCTGACTGGTAAACTTGGATTTAATATTACTATTTTAGAAATGCCTCTTTTAGAAAGCGAGCATTCCTCTGCACTTAAATCCTTCTGTGCCATACAATCCACGTCTGGCAGGGTTTAGTTGACAGCTCCCTTGTGCATTCACTCAGACAAACCCCAAACACAGGATGCTCACTCACACTTGCATACATCTGCATATTGAACAGGTCTTCCTGGGCTGGGAGGGTGGAGGGCCTGACACTTACATGTCAAATAACAGTAGCTTGCCCTCACACAAAGGACTGCCACACCCCCTACTGGGAGGCTGGCAGGCAGGATGGAACTGAAAGGGGACATTGTGCACTTCTAAGCCACTCTTTGAAGTCTCCCCCACTTCAAAGGCACATTAGGGTATTTAAACAGGGCCTCTGCCCCTACCAACTCAGACACTTCTGGACAAGATACCACTGGAGAAGAAACCCTGAACCGGAACCTGCAACCTGCAACCTGCCAAGAAGAACTGCCTGGCTGCCCAAAGGACTCGCCTGACTTCTTTTCTAAGAAAGACTGCTGCCTTGCTGTTTCCCTGCTGTCTTGCTGCTCTCTGGCTGTGATGAGAAGTGCTCTCCAAGGGCTTGAATAGAGCTTGCCTCCTGTTCCCTGAAGTCTCAGGGCCAAAAAGACTTCATTCCTGCAAAAGAACTCCTTGTGCAGCGGAAATGAACGCACAGTCTGCAAGAAATGACGCACAGCCTGCATTGCGGTGAGAAAATAACTGCACGCTGCACCGGAACAACACAACTGGACTTTGCAAGGAGAAGATTGACGCAGTGCCAGCGTAGAGACTGGAAATTCGACGCTCGGCCCACTGGATCAACGCAAAGCCGAGCTGGAATGACGCAGCCCGACTTCCTGAGAGGAATCGACGCAGCGCCTGCCGTGCAGTAGAAATTTTCACTCAACGCCCACCGGATCGACGCAGCCCCTGTGATTTTGTCCTGCAAGCGCCGGATTTCAACGCATCGTCCCCGGGGCATCCAAAAACCTTGCAACCCAAAGAGGATCCCTGTCTACGCACCGGAAATCGACACAAAGCCTGCCCTGCATGAAAACTCAATGACACATCATCTGTGTACACCGGAAAAATCGACGCACACCTCCTCGTTTTCCACGCACCTCCTCTGCGGTCCCTTGCTGAGAATTTGAATGCAAACCAGGTACTTTGTGCTTGCAAGAGACACTGGTTGTTTTTTAAGAGACTAAAGACTCTTTATATCATTTTTATAATGATATTTCAACAAATACTTATTGCATCTTAATCGTTTTGAAACGAATCTAATGAGATAAATATTATATATTTTTCTAAACACTGTGTGGTGTTCTACTGTGTTATTGCATGATTTATTGCACAAATACTTTACACATTGCCTTCTAAGTTAAGCCTGACTGCTCAGTGCCAAGCTACCAGAGGGTGGGCACAGGATAATTTGGAATGTGTGTGACTTACCCTGATTAGAGTGAGGGTCCTTGCTTGGACAGGGGGTAACCTGACTGCCAACCAAAGACCCCATTTCTAACAACATGGATGACCAGTTGCCAACTACCAATGAACAGACTCTCCAGGATGCCCTAGGATCACTCCATACACCACTTCCCGTCGCAGGGATGACACACAGTGTTGCGGTGTCTCACATTAATCATTCAGCCACCAACATACGCCACCAGCCAGTACTCACACAGCCCTGGACTCCGAGGACCCAGAGATCAGCTTTCAGAGGACAATGGTAGGAGTCCAGCAGTCTGGCCAAGCAAGTGCGGGTGGAGATGGAGACCATGGCAGGCAGCCTACAGGGAGCGCGGACGTGCCTCAGTCCAAAAAGGACAACTCAGCTGCCATTAGAGGCAGTCACTCCCCTCTACGTGGACTCCAGCAGTACTGGCCGACATAGCTGCTGTCAGTAAGCAGAGGCTACAGCAAATGCCCTCCCTAACTGCCAGCAGCATACAGAAAGCCCTGAAGTCCAAACAGCAGGAAATGGCCTCCCTCTTGGAAAACATGGCTGCCTACCACTATGATGTTGCTGCGGTGTTGAAAAAATCAGCAGTTTCTCCTTGCTGTAATGATGACTTATGTGTGCCACAAATGGCAGCTGCAGTGACCTTTGACTCCACATCTCTATTCCCTGAAGTATGTGGGGAGCCCTGTACCTCTACAAAAGCATCAGCCATGGCACAGGAGGCACCACACACATCAGAGAATAAAGATGTGAAAGGAATAACATTCACAAGGAAAAGCACCCAGTAGCACCAGTCTGTGCCACATGGACAGTTTCTTCTTAGTTCTGGCCTTAAGATCATGCCAGTGCTGTGACAGTGGGAAATGTGCCCTCTTCACCTAACCGCTGTTGAATTGTCTGCTATGTGCTGTCATTGTCTCTTTCATACCATTGGCAATTTTTTCACTCAACTCTCATGCCCACAACTCTTAACCATGTCTCATGACATGTCCCTCAACCCCGGACTCCAATTGTGCTGCATATGGATAACGTTCACTCATGGGGTCTGTGAAATGTATATTGAATAGAAATCACAAATACAATTGCACCTGTAAATAAATGTAGTGTTTCTGTGTTTACTGTAATACATCTACTCAGCTAAAAGATAGCGTTGTGTCAGTCCAATGTGTACAGAATTTCAGTACATGAGTGCATGACTGTCAGACACTAAGCTACACACTAGGATCTTAACATGATAAAGCTGAATGATGGTGTTGTCAGCTACAGCCAACTTACTGAGTATACTATATGATTTTGAACCAATATCCTTTGAAGTAGACATACAGCATGTATGGCTCTGAACCAATTCAACAGTAATTTACCCAGATGGGAGTACCATTACAACTTATTTGTGTGGTAAAGGAAAAGCTAACCTTATCAGTGATGGCCACTTGTCAGTGTTGCAGGGTACAGTTCTAAATGTTCCTGTTGTCAGATGTACCACACTTGCCAACAATGAAATTGCAGGACCCCACCAATGACAGGTGAAGTGCCATATTTACCTGTCCAAAATAAAGAATACATACACATTTTGAATGGCTGGAACACTGGATGGCAAATGTATGCACTAGTAGACGGTATGTAGCAGCCATTCTGAAAGCTCGTTGGTCATAGGGGTTGCACATGGGAAACATGGAAATCAAGAAAGTAAGCATACCCTAGAACATTCCTTCAACTTGGCCAGTGCACTCATGAGAACCCCCAGACACGCAATGAAATTACTAAACTTTTAGGCTAAGCTAAACAGTTTTTATTGTTAAACCATATGCCAAAAGATTACCTAAAACCTACACTATACCAAACTAACCTACAGTATACTAACTAAACTTAACTAACAACTAAACCTATCTAACTATTCTAAACTTATAGTACACATGTAATATTACACTCTAAATAGTGCCCTCCCACCCCTCTTAAGAGACAAGATACAAGTAGAACAACATAAACTATGACTACACATGTATTAACCTAACCTATATATATATATATATATATATATATACACACACATATATAGGTATCTTTTTATTTGTTTAATTCTTTTTCTTTTATACAAAAATACCCCAACATGACCCCCCACCCAACCTCCCCAAAATAAAAAAAATTAGAAAAACCCACCCCTCACTATACTTAACCTATACTATGCCTACCCTATACTAACCTAACACTACCCATCTAAAAACAAATCAAAAAATAGATAAAACAGTAAAAGGGAGTGGAAGGAACTGGGAGGTTGTACAAACCAAAATGTTATTTTTCCTGCTCTTCTTTATTTTCTTCTTGATGTATGGCAACATCCTCCAGTTCTCTGCACTTTCCTCCTCCAATTTTTTTAATCTGGTTAAAATCTTGCCCATGTCCCATCTCATGTCTTGTTCAAATTGGCTAGGAACAACTGCAGCAGGTGGCTGAGCTCGTGCCTGAGTATGACTGCTGCAGCTGACGTGGAGGGTCTTGGTCCAGCTGTGGCCCCCTGCACCCAAGATGATTTTGCTCCAATTTCCTTGTGTGGCTCCTGTGGGGGTCTACCGTGTGCAAACGCACGCCATTCCCCTGATGCCTTCTCACTGCGGAACCTCCTTCCCATTTGCCGGTATCCTTTCTCAACCTCCATTATGTGGCAGTAGCATTTGGCCCTCTTATGGAAAGCTTACCTCGGGTCTTGTGTGTGGTCTTGTGTCATATTGGCAGCTGAAATATGAGGAGAAGCAAGCATCAGTATCACCATTGAGTGCAGGTTGTAGAGACATATTTTGTACACTGCAACTGCAGATAACACATACAGTCCACCACACATTCGTCAACAATGACTTACTCCACATCTATGACTATTTCCTACCAGTCATCAACAGCATCATGTACATATCACTGGGATGACGGCAATCCATTGTGAGCCAACAGTACCAACAGTACCCAGAGCTGATTGGACAAAATTGTCCATGATCAACATTTGTCTCATCAAACTTGTGAAGCTCCCATGCAATCCATCACCTCAACACCCCTGGTAAAACATCAAGGCTTGCCCAGTCATCATGGATGTAAGGTGGGGCCCTATAATAGGGGGTCTGGTAACTTCCCACCGGCTATTCTAAGGTTTGGTAAATCATCATTCATGTGTCCTGGTGTTAGACCTGAGCATACATTACAAGGTGGCACACCTTGCCCATGATGTGCCCACATGTTCAACTGATGCAAAATTCCTAGAAAGATTACCAAAGCCTGAGCTGAACATCAAAGTTGTCAACACATTACAGAACTGAAGCCCTCTACCCTTTGCTGTGTTGTCCTACATGTGTTAAACGGCACACACATGGTGGCTGAATGGGTGCCCTTAGGCCCACAGTGAGTTTGGCACTTCACTGGGTGCTGCAACAGTATCTTGATATATTGTACATAATTTGCACATGCATGTCAGACATCATCAAAGTATGATGAGGCACAAAAAGGCACAATGCACTCACATCATATGCAAATGTGATGTGACCTACATCACTCACAAATATCATGGTGGCAGGACCATGTTGTGAAAACTGCTGAGATCTGGCATGGGAAGAATCATTGACTTTTCCCACAACCATCTGGAGCTGAGTTGTCTACTAATTGTGTACACTACTGACTTTGTGCAACACAATATGGATATGGCTCCTTGCAGGACTACAGACTCATTATATCTAAAGAGTACTGGGGCACCTGTGGTGCATGTGTGGCACACAGTGCTGACAATGGTGTTATGTCAAAGGGGTTGTCAACAGGCATACTATGTACATAAACAGCTACCCTGAGACCTATCATCGTAGACATCAATGAATAAGTGGCCAGATATTACAATTCCTATTACACACAATTCCATGCCAGCACACAATGCCCCTTGAGCTACAAGCAAGCCATTCTCATTGCACAACATTCCAACAGACTTGATGTCACCATCCATTATCCATTGATATCATATAATTGATTAGGCAAAAACATCTTTCATAGTATGCCACACTTCAGAATGACTCACACCAAACCTTGGATTAGCACACATGATGCACAAGATGACACTTACTGGATGCATCGGGGTCTTCAAATTGGGCCACCTCACCTACGGTGTAGAGAGGAGGTCCACTTGCAAGACATGAAAGGAAAACATTGCTTAATGTAATTTGTACATATAAGTTAATGGAGAACATTGTTCACTGTCAACTTGTTAGGCTGAGTGAGCAAGTCTAGTGGTAGATCAGAGCAACTGACAAACATCTATGATCAGTCAGTCAATCACACATGGGGGGTCATTACAACCCTGGCGGACGGTGTTAAAGCGGCGGTAAGACCGCCAACAGGCTGGCGGTCTTTTTTTTAGTATTATGACCATGGCGGTTACCACCATGGTCATTCGCCGCTTACTGTTCCCCGTTCCGCCCGCCAGGGCGGTGACGATCGCTGGGCTGGAGACCTTGGTCTCCAGCCCGGCGGCCGTGACAATACCGCCGCCGGTATTGTGACCCAGCTTACCGCCGTGGATTTCCAGCGGTAGGAACCCCCCACCACCCCTGCCACCCCCTAAAGGTGGCAGTGCCCCCCTCCCCACCCTGACCCCCGACATTACCTTACACATGCACACCCGACACGCACGCAGGCACCACCAACACACATACACGCACACACACTGCCATACATGCCAACATCCACACACACAGTCAGACACGCACACCCACATTCAAACATACACGCACACATCCATACAGACATACATACAGACAGACACGCAGACATTTCCAAAACACGCAACACCCCCGCAAGCATACACGTACTCACACCCCTCCTACATACACAGACGCACACCCCCATGCACCCACACAACACACAACACCCCCCCAGCCCCCTCCCCTAACGGACGATCGACTTAACTGTTCCGTCGATCCTCCGGGAGGGGACGGGAGCCATGGGGGTAGCTCCGCCAACACCACACCGCCAACAGAACACCACCGCGCAGAATCATAGGACGTGATTAGCTCGGCGGTGTTCTGTTGGCGTGGCGGTGGAGGTGGAGCAACCTCCACTTCCCCGCCGCCCGCAAGTATGGCTGTTGGCGGCTCTCCGTCAGAAAAACGACGGAGGGCAGCCAACGGTCATAATACGCCGAGCGGCAAACTGCCACTACTGGCAGTCTTCCGCACGGCGGTCCCTCGGCGGTCTTCTGAAAAGACCGCCGAGGTTGTTATGACCACCATAGTCTCAGATAATGTAGACCTAAGCAATTGCAAACCATCACTGTCCCTGACACTCCTGTGGTGCTTCTCACTGCACCATTTATACATGGCATTGTCAAGCAGGTATCTGTTAGCTCTACACCTGCATTTGGGTGTGCTTGACACTGTTCACTGCATCTGAGGGGCATGCAATGGTTGTTGCAGTGGCTGTCCCATTGTGACACCCATAGCATCTGAGCCTTCCTCAGATGTTAAACACATCTACCTCATTGTCACAGCAAACTGGCTACTGCCAAGGGGTTGTGTGGGTATTCCAAATTGTTGAGGAATGATGTGACACATCCTTCAGTGAAGTAAGTAATATGTGTGTGTCACAACAAGGCACACACACAATCAATAGTGCTGTCGGAGTTTACTCATGTGAAAATAGTTGTTCCTACCTGTACATTGACTGATTGAAATCATGGATGTATTTCCAACAGTGTGTGGCCCGCCATTGTTAGCATGGCATACCATTATTTGTCCAGGGAGGGATAAGAACATTGGCATAGACATATGCCTCAACACAGACACACTTACTCTGTGGTCCAAGGATGCATTTGTTGGTGCAGGTTACTGAGTAATCTGCCAGTGATGGAGCAGATGCAATGCTCAACTGTATCTGCAGCTGTCATGCACATGCTAAAGAAAGGACTTTGTATGGAAATGGGAGACTTACCAATCTCTATGCCCAGATGATCCAGCAAATTTTGCTCCCCGGTAGCGAGGTCTGCCCAGCGGTGCTTAAGTTGATGGTCATTTCTTCCTGTCCCAAAGATTTGTGTTAGGTGGGGGAGCACCTTGCCCCACCGCAGCCCCCTTGCCTCTGTGGGGTAGCCTAGAATGACTCAGCCACCCAGTTCAAGCATCATGGGGAGGTAGTGCTGAACCAGCCATATAAAAAAACCCTGCTTATTGGACAACACCCGCGCCATCCTCCCTTTCCCAGACATACTGGACTGCAAATGCAGTTCACCCAAAAAAAATGAAATGCCTAACCCAACTAGCCCAACTACCCAAACAACTATAGTACCCCAGACAAGCACCCCACAATACAGAGACTGAAACAGTACATTTACAATACAAAATACATGTTTAAAGACATATAAAACACAACACTTATAGGATCTGGTGCAATAAACACTCCAAAACTCCTACAGCTCCAGCTCCACACACCCTCACACAGTCACAGACAATAAGACTGTGAAGTGAAAGTGACAGTGAACTCACTGATCCATGTTTGCAGGCAGGATGTCCTGTTTTATCACTTCCTGGGCTTGTGCGTCAAGTTTCCAGTCTTGCAGCATTTTTATTGACACATGACAGTCATGCGTCAATTTTCTCACCTTTTGCGTAAAATTTACTGTGGACGTGTGATAGACATTCAGAGGGTAGGTGTCTTTTAGCTTAGGGGAATTGTATGCTGTATGCATATGCGTGAAATTTTTTGATGCATGACGGTCATGCATAGATTTTTCACCAAAGTGCGTTAAAAGGCGTGTAAATGTGTGATTGCCGCTCAGGGCCCAGGCTTCATTTTACTTATGTTGCAGTGTGGATTTAATGTATTTGCGTCATTTTTTTACACATGACAGAATCACATGGATTTTTGCATTGTAGGCCTTGAGTATACCCTGATTCACTTAACATGTCACATGGGCTGTGCTACAATCTTTTATATGTGGAATGGCTACATGTGCGTGACTAACCAGTAATGTCGTATTATGGTGACATTAGTATGTTGAATCCATAGGTTTGTCTATGAGTCTGCTGCATGCGATTATGGATACCTTGTGCATATGTGCATGTGTAGCTACACTGTGGCCACATACATGTTGGCACATGTGTGCTATGTGTGTACATATGTGTACAAATACTAATTTGTGGGTGGACTACATTGTTATGTCTGAGATACAAATCTACACATACCTACTACACAATATATATGATGGCCAAAGTCCAACACATGGTAAGGCATATGACAACCATGACAATTTGTACTCAAAGTATTTAGTGGACTTTGACTGCATTGACATCACGTTACCCCAGGCAATTTGCATAAGCATATGTGTTCACTCTGGGGTGTGTTGTTGGATTTTACTTAATGTTTCTCTGCTACACGTGTGCCATTTGGTCACTCATGCATCTTAGTTGCAGGAGATGTTATGTACACATGTGTTAGTGAAGGTTGGTATATGCTGTGTGTGTGTGTAAAGACATCTGTAGTGTCATTTCTATAACATATGACATCAATGGTGTGTTCATGGGATGTGAAACCTCACATTACTATCTTTTTGCATGGACACATGTTTGCATTTTATGAATGCATTTGTAGTCACATCGGACCACCTATGTTTTCTTATGTCAGAACACATGTCAAGGACATTTCTTTCAGTCACTGACCTTGTGATATCTATGCCCTTATTTTTGTGCTAGATTACCTTTCGTTCAGAATCCATACACATTAATATTTCTAGGCCATTATAGTGGTACATGTGTGCTGAGATGTGTTGTGTAAGTGTGCATGCCTCCACCTCAGCACTCACATTTGTCGACATCTTGTTTGTTATAACTGTTACATACAACGGCATACCACTGTGCAGCAGTGTTGCAGTCTGGTATAGATGCCAGCCTACTCATCATCACAACTGTGTGAATGTTTATGGTGACACAAACCCATGGCTGCATGTGAAGGAGCAGGTTAATGGTGCACAAGTTTACTCAGCCTCCTGTGCACATGCATCAGGCCCCTGACAATGTCATATGTTAATGTAGCCAGAGCAGTGGTGTGTGGGTTTATTGAGTGGGGATCTAGACTATTCATGATTGCTACTCAACAGAACTATGCACACTCCCTAGCAGACAGACATGTGCACACTTGTGATCATACAGACCAGGATATCACATTTTCCTCAATGGTACTTGATGTCAGCCTTCCCCTATCATGTACAGAGCTCTGGGTGCTTTCACATGTAGGAGATGTTTCATTATTTGATGTCCTTAGTTGTTTCCATGGGCAGCTTGTCTCCTGTCAGGGCATGCGATGGGCAAATACCATTGTATGCTAGTGGCCAACATGACTGGGTTATGTATTGACCGGGCCACCTTCTCTGTACATATAATAAATGTTAACATGTAGACATTGATGTGTTGTACAGTTAGTATTGGTATATGTGTGTCCGTTCTCCATGTTTTCCTGCATTACTGGTAAGGTCTGTATTGTCTCCTACATTGTTCCTATTCTTTAGGCTGCTTGCACTTTGTACACATCTTCGGCAGCAACGTTGTCTGGACATACATGGACAGGATGCAACATGTGATGGTATTTGTGAGATGTAATGATTGCCACGCACACATGACATTACACCTGCCACTGCACTTGTTTTGTCTCCAAGTGACCTCCTGTGTTGTATTTGCAAGTGTCTGTGGGTGTTTTGAAGCTGTCCATCCACATCCTCTGTTGAACATGGGTATGCATTTCTTCCAGCATGCCACAACTTAGGTAACACTTACCATGACTGAATGATATTGACATGTGAAATCATCTCAGTGCTGTACTTTCATTAGCCAAATGCAACATATATGGCTAGGTCTACTCCCATTCAGTTTGATGTTGTGTCTCTGATATTATTAAACAATGCCGGGCATAGCAGCACATATCATACCTGATTGCGATGTTGGTGCCCAAAACACGTATGGGATAAATTGTTGCTGTTGCTATCTTGCATTTGTTCTGTCATGTGAGTGACAATGAGTGGTGTGTACTGCATGTGCTGTGTGATGTTGTTATACAGAGCATACTAGGTAAACATGCTGACACATGTCAAGCATTGTTGATACTGGCAACCCGGTTGCTACCTTGGACATACAGTACATCAGTCTTCACATGTTTATCTGGATTTGCTCTAGGTATGTGTCAAGACAGCAGATTTGCATGACAAGTGCGTAGCTCATGTACATAGTGAGTGTAACAACCTCTGCCTACATTCCACCCAGACTATTATTTGGTGGTGCATTGTCCCATTGAATTCTTAGATCCTGACAATGGGTCATGTGTTTGAATAGTGATTCTACACCCATAGTTGCTTATTTTGTCTGGCAACCTATTGCGCACTCCACAGCCAACATGTGTTTGCCATACGTGAGGTACAGTGCACCATGTGCCAGGGTTGTGCCAAATGGCAGAGCCAGGACATAATTTCATGGATAGACTGTGGAAGCTCAGCATCAAACATTGGTTTCAATCCCTGGACAATTATTGAAGGCCCATAGTTACCTATGATGCCCCACCCTTGTCACACATGTACCGTGCAGGCAAAGCTGCAATCACAGTGAGCTGTGACAGTGTTCTGTTCCAACATTACTTACTCCATTGGTTGGCAGCCCCTACCTTGTGTGTGCCCCTCTTGCATACATCCTGTTAGGCATGGTGTTGTTGTGGTGAATGTGCTAGGTTTTAGCAACTTGGCCACTTGACAGCACAATTTATGTAGTGGAGGATGGATCTAGGCCTTCAGGAGTCACATGCCTGTGAATTGTGTGCCACTGATATGTGAGATGAAGGCAGTAGACCGTCTTACATTACAAATTATGTTGCTTTCATACTTGTCACCTTTGTGCTTCTTACCTGCTCCCTGAGGTTAGAGTCACATTCCAAAGGTATATGTAGTAGAGAATGAGTAGACCAAGGAGGATCAGGTGCAAAGTATTTTATTTGTGCTATTTACAATGTGATGTTGTTAGTCAAGTGACTATGTATAGACGATCTCTACAATGTGGAGTCTCCTGCAAACTCCTGCAGCAGTGGTCTGTTGTTCCCCCTCCAAATTATCTGCTCTATCGTCATCCTCCTCCTTGTTGGGGACATCAATCTGGTTATCCCAGGGGACATTTGTTCTAACACAGATGTTGTGGAGGATTACACGTCACTATTTTTGTGCATACAAGTAGTGGAGCATACAAGAGTCTTCCTCTTGCCAGGGCAAGCTCCTGAACCTTGGTTTCAGGAGCCCAAATGTCATCTCTATCACATTGTGTGTTCTTCTGTGGCCTTCATTGTAGGCCCACTCTTCCACCATTGTGGGATTGGCAAATGGAGTCATAACCCATGGCTGTATGCCGTACCCTTGATCAGCTAAAAAGGAAAGAGAGAAGTTTGTTGGTAAAGCTTGATAGTGGTTTGGAACATACCAAGGCAGTTGTTAGTTTTAGTTGGAGTGGTGGCTCAGACTTGTTTGTGGTATAGTGTATGTTCCTGTTCTTGTGAAATGGTTTAATTGGACTGTGGTGATGGACATGACAGTCTTGGGTAGTGGCTCAAGGCCCTGGGAATTTTAGTATTGATCCCAAAATGATGGTTATAATTTAGGAAAATGTGTTGTATAGTCCATATTAGAAGCAGTGTTCTATTGTTAGATGGAACCTACTAAGTCCTTGCACCACAATGGTGTCAGATGTTGAGACACCATAGTTGCCTTACAAAGCCAGGCTGTGTCATCCAAGTTACCATGTGCCACTACACATGCAGTGCAACACTTTGTGACCCTTTGGGGCAGATGATGCTTGTGGCAGCCATCAAGTGTACGAGGGTGTGTATCACACATTAGTAGGATGTTGTAATTTGGTGCAGTAGTACCTCCAGGCTTCCAATACATGATTTCTCACAGACACTTTATACACATGAACCGTGCAGGCTTTGGGAGGGGGCACAGCTATTTTTCTCATGGGTCCCTTAGTATGGTGCATGTTGGGTCAGGTATGTCCTCTATGCTCCTACTGAGTCCCACTATGACATCCATGATTGTTACAGTTTTTCACAAACTCTGTACCATGGTGGACCATTTCTGCTATACAAAACAGACATGGTGGTGTTAGGGGGTAGTAGGGGCGCATGTGAGGTGGCACTGAAGTAGGTGCTGCCCCATTTTCCATGATTCTGCACCATGGTCTTTAATGGCAGATAATTTTGTATTTGTATGTGTGCGACACAATGCAGCAGATAGGTGTATGTGCATACTACAGCTGTGTCAGGTATGTGTAGATGATATGTAGTTGGTTATAACACAGAGGCTTGCTCCGAATGATTTACGTGAGACTGTGCCTATGTGTGACTTTCTTCAAATGGCCATGGCCTATGCCATTGAAATGCCTGGGCCAATCTTCGTTTGGTGTAATGTGTGTGTGATCTGTATTTAGTTGTCAACCTGTGGACACAAGTAGTGGTCTGTGAGCAGTTTCTGTATGCAAAGGAGACTTGGCTCTACCTGTCCACCACATGGTGTACCAGTCAAGGTGTGGCTGTGTTGTGTACATGTTGGTGTGTGTGTTTGTGAAGTTCAATGTATGTGGTGTAGTGTGGCATGTTGTATATGTGTTGTTGCCTGTACATCTATGTAACCCTGCTCATGTGTATTTAGTGTGGTGTTTGTATTGTTTGTCCTAGATGGTTGGTGTGTTGTGTGTGTTATGACTGGTATGGTGGCTTACCTATGTGAAGACCATTGCCATATTGGCCATCCTGGAACCACTCATTGACGGTGCAATGGCAAAATATGTATGCATTATGGACGCTGCAGGATATTTAGCAAGGATGTTGGTGAAGAGCCCACAGTGGTCCACAATGGCCTGCACATTGATTGAATGTGTGTGCTTGCAGTTCCTATGTAGGTGTTCCATTGCTGCAGGTGGCACCAGTTGCACATGGGTCCAGTCCATTGCACCCAGCACATGCAGAAACCCAGCAGTTTGATAGAAACCTTGCTTGGTCTCCTGCTGCAGATGCTGGGTGTTTTGGAAGCAGCTATGGTGGGGTGTGAGGCATATGATACCATCCAGGGCCTTAGGTAGGAGATCAAGAAGGATGACTGGGACATACCAGCTAGTAGATTGGTCATGTATGGGATGGTAGTGGGAGTTTGCACCCTTGCTGTATTATGTTGCGCAATATGGTGCAGAAGGCGTACAATGGACTCCCGGTTCATTCTGTACATCCTGATCACATCTTGTTCCCTGAGGCCAAGGATGGTTCTGCACTGTCTGAAGATCCTCTTCAGCCTTCTGCGCTTCCTTTGTAGCTACTGTGGTGGTGTTTGGGGTTGCTGCGGTGGTGGTGGTGGGACCCGTGTCTTCGCAGATGTCTGCAGTGTGTGCCAAGCTCGAGCAGTACCAATTCCATGCTCTCTTTGAGGTTTCAAAAGCTCCTTCTGTGTGTTTTCCTTGAGTGGTGTTGTGCGGACCTCTCTATAATGGTCTGACCAGGCATTAAAATGTGACACTAATCGAACTTAGTGCCATTTTTTAGGTCTGCTTCCTTGGTTTGCATTGTTTCTGCATCGGTAGGTAAATATGGTGCTAGATAGCTAGCATCATTTTTTGATAGGGAATGCCTTCCTTGCATCTCATTGACCCAATGAGACACAAGGTGGATTGGCGCTCCCTAAAAATGGCACTAACTCCTACATTTTGATGCTAGACAAATCTAGCATCAAAATATAAATATGAGTTATGCTTGCGCCGCTTTAGCATAAAAATGACGCTAAGGTGGCGCAAATATTTCATAAATATGGGCCTGAAAACTTTCATGCCCATATGGGATATATTGCTTTATTGAGGGTTACACTACATCACTGGACCATTTTTAAATGTATTCTCTCTTTAGTGGTGGAGGCCGATCAAAGCCATATATAAAAATGGACCACACTAATTTGTTACCATTGTGTCTGTGGACTTGAGGCATCACTAACTTGATTTTCCTAGATGTTTTACGTAGCAGTAATGACACTCTGTTCTGTGAATGCTACAACTTACATAAACTAGCAAAGACACGGAAATTACTAAACTGATGAGTGTTGATGCTTCAAACTGCTCCTATGTTAGCACCAGTGATTATCAAAATAATACCAAATGGATTAGGTAAACAGTGCAAACATGATTTAAAGAAGCAGTTTCAAACTCCTGCAAACTTAAGTTTTTTGCTTCCGTTCCCCTGATTTATGACCCTCTGCCGTAACATGGAACCCCATAATTGAGTCTCTCTCACTAAAATATCAATGTTAAAATAGATTTGAGATGTAACCATGAGTGCCCACTTTTTACATTATTGTCTATTGCCGTGCAGCTGCGGTCAAAACTGCTCAGGCCATGTACCAACATGTGTTCACTGGTGTGACCACATATGTGAGGCTGAGAGAAGAAAACAGTTGACTGACCTTTTCTTTTTGTCGGAAGTATAAATCAGTAGCAGTTACATTTAATTGTACTTTGTTTTTGTACAGTGAGCCTAAAACAGAACCTTTGATTAGCATGAGGTGGAAAGGACATTGACGTGCCTTTCCTACCAAGTCCTGGTTTATGAGTTTGTTCATGTACTTGTAAATTGGAATATATTCTTGAGACACACCAATGGGATTTTTGCATTTTTGCACTTGTTTGACACAATCAAGGTTAACCTCATGTACTATGGGGATTGCAGGGAGTGCAGTAGCCCCCACCATGATGCTATAGGAAAATAAATCCAACATCATGTCTCCCATGTCAAAGGAAGCATGACCTGGGGAGACTTCTGTATTATATTTAAAGCATACCAAAGGTCGAAACCTTTGTTCTACAGCCTGAGAGTGCAAATAGCTGATTCTATGATTCCATGTTATGTGGCCTGAAGGTTATAAGAAATACACACAGACATGTTATATTCATTTTAAATGCTTTATTAACAATACATAATTGACTGTGATTTATGATAAATACTGCAATATTTTATTGTTAATAATCATTACATTTAATCATGGGTACTGATTATGGTAATATCAGTACCCATGTATGGTAATATGTGGTTACTGGTCTTTTCAATGTTGCAACCCTTGATAAAGTCAGTAGGCCTACCTTACATGCTGTTGTGCTTACCCCTTGACAAAAGCAATAGTCTTGCTCTATTAAAAGTGATACCCCTTTATATTGTGATGTTCTATCTGGTATAGGTGGGGGTACTGTGCTTTTGGGGGTCATGACCCTTTTGGCGGTCAAATGTGATTGTGGAATATCCTCTAAAGTATTTGAGATCAGTCTGATGTATATTTTTGTACATTAATGTGCATTATTTAGTACTGCGTGTGCAATAAATGTACTTTTCCCTTTCTAAAGAAAAAGCAGTGGACCTAATAATTGCACCAGCCACACACTCTGCACAACTATTAAATCAGTTTTTTACATCTACTTATTATGATACCTGGTGCCTGGAATATGAAAATAAAAAGATTCTTTATTCACAGTTGTCCAGGGGCAATTACAGTGCTTATTGGTAGGACTGTGATGCCTCTTGGTGCGTTTGGGAACCTGCCTCCTTCATTAGAGCCTCTCATTTAGTGCAATGTTTTCCTTTCAAACTACAACGGTCTTGTCAGGTGGTGAGTGTCCTCTTTGGGAGAACGTACTGTCATAAATCAGCAATCCATTAGATCTAAGCATAATAGTCATTTACCCCTGTGTGTCAGCATTAGACTTTTAATGATGCATTTGGGAATACACAACAGGGACTTGAGACTGCCATGTCGTAGCTCATGATAGGATCCTAATCCACATTCTCTCCTCCCTAAGTGGAACCAAAGCCTGTGACAATTCAGGTCAATGAGCAGCCACTCACATTGCTGTCTCAAGGTCTGTAGTGACACATAAAAGGCCTGATTACAACTTTAGAGGAGGTGTTAATCCGTCCCAAATGAGACGGATATGCCACCAGCCGTATTACGAGTTCCATAGGATATAATGGACTCATAATACGGCTGGTGGTATATCCATCACTTTACCGTCACTTTTGGGACGGATTAACACCTCCTCCAAAGTTGTAATCAGGCCCAAAGTGTTTACTGTTATTGCCAGACACATTCTAAGCAGCTTAATAGAAGGTAGCATAGTAGGACTCTTAGTTGTACCTGACTTAGCCAAGGGAGAGCCCAGAAAGAGCAGTGTAAAGAAGCAACACCATTTGGAGAGAAGCAATAGGATACACTAGAAAGATTGTCATTGTTTTATATGGTACAATAATGATGAGAAATCCGAGATTCAGGTAATTTGCTACAGTTGTCTTTCTGTTGCTCCTGTGAGATGTTCTTAAACGTTTTTAAGCAGTGTATACTCCTATACACTAGTTGTGCAATTCAAATGCTCCATAATAACTGTCAAAAATACTTTTTTTATTAGGTGTCTGAAAGTTAGATGATGCCTTTAGAGACAGGCAGTTTATTTAGTACAATTAATGTTGTTAAGTGGAGCCTGTGTAGTTTTGCCTTCCAAATCTGTATGAATTATTCCTGTTTGTGCATGCCCCAGAAGTGGGTACCGCAGGCTCATGTTGAACATATAGGCAATGCACAAGTGTCTGAAAACCTCATATCTTGGTCAGGGCAGGCAGTGCCCATAGACTGCTCTGGCAGATTACAGGCAATGCTGCCAGGAAGGCTGTTTGACATAAGACAACAAGGGCGGGTTGAAGCCCATGCAGCCAGGTGCTGCTAAGGAGAGGACGGTAGCAGTGCCAAGGGCTGCAGGAAAGGCCACAGCAATCCTCAAGCATATTTTAGAGGCCAGGAGGCCACCCACAAATGCACTTGACATCAAGAGTGCAAATAAGCAACCCCAGACAGTATGGATGATGGGGTCTGAGATCTTTAAGGAATAGGTAACCAGTCAAATGCAGGCTCAAAAATCATATGTGCAGGTGTTCGTGACAACTGGGCAGGCTGAAAACATTGCAGGCATCATTTCAATTTCTCTTCATGGGAGCCCGCTCATGTTTGGCTCCCACGCTAGCCTTAGCATTACCGATTTTAGGTGAGGGAACTGGGGGGGGGCAGCACCACAAACACATCCCATTCCTGACTCCTCTTCTTGCACTGGAAGCCACAGAGGAGAGGAAGGAAGCCTCTGACTCTGCCACCCAGCGCAAGATGACTGGTTCCGGGTGGGTAGAGGAGCCAGCAAGACTTTATGGCCCCTCAATGCGGCTGCTTTTTCTGTCCAAGGACTGGCCTGGGTGCTTTGGAGAGGAAGGGCACCTGGGCTGTGTGTCTGCAAAGGCATCCTATCCAAAGTTGAAAAGGGAAGAAAATACAATTTTCAAGCCGTAGTGGCCAGATTCAAGACTGAGGCTCAATCATGCTTTATAATTGACTGATAATATAATTTGCATATTTTGTCAGTGCCCCCTGGGAAACCAAGCATGCCTTGAACATTGTTATGGGGTGCCTGGAGTGACAGTAGGCTCCCTCATGTCCTTCAAAGTTGAAAGAGAAAGAGGAACCATATGTCTGCAGGGGTAAGGAGTTAATGATCCCAGGAGAAATGTAGGCTTATTTCAAGTTGTTGTCATGATTGTGTGTTTGTTGCTGTGGTACAATTGGAGCCATTGTGTTTTGGGTGTTCACTGGTTGGTTTGAAATCTACTGTAAAAGCAGTCATATGCAATTTAACTGAAGTATTCATTTTGGATGAGTTGTTCTTTGTTATTGTTAAAATGACTAGGCCTGTAACAGTAGGTGAGTATAATAGTTGTTGTAAACACCACGTGATTATGAAATAACATACTGCATGGAAGAAAGGTTACAAGGTGATGGATGCCCATCCTATTTTGAGTACCTTTTATCGGTTGTTGAATGTGCTGTGATGTTTCAAACTATGCCTAATTCTCCAGCCCATCCCATGTCGTAGCATCCAACCAACATCTGGCCTCAGTGGAAGAAGGAAAACCTCCACAGAAAATAATAGGTTTTAAGCAAAGTGCTTACTTAACTACTATGATGAGCTACGACAACTCACAATAGTTCAAATACGATTGTGATAACTTGTTCTAACCTAGTAGGGTAGATCGATAGCTTATGCACGTGCCTGGTTGGAATTCCAGCTTGGTGAACTCAGCTTTTCACCTGTTGGTTTAGAAGATAAGTATGCTTGACTTGGATAAAAATAATACATCTCACTTTATCCTGAGACAATGGAGATTGATCTGTGGCCTGTGTAGTTTGATAAAAGAAGCGCAATTTCATTACTCCCCTCCATTTTTGATGATACCTTTTATTACAGTCTTGTTTCTTTAAAATGAACTTCTAAAAAAATCAAACTTTGGGGGTGATTCCAACCCTGGCGGTCGGTGATAAAGCGGCGGCCAACCCGCCAACAGGCAGGCGGTCCAAAAAATGGAATTCTGACCCTGGCGGGAACCGCCAACACAGCCCGCCACCTTAACACTCCGACCGCCACGGCGGGACACACAAACAGCGCGGCGGTCACCACCAACAGGCAGGCGGCAGACAATGTACCGCCCACACTATCACAACTCACCAATCCGCCACCTTTTCCGGGGCGGGAGCCCCGCCGATAAAAACACGGCGGAAACAGACTACGAACGGGAAAACGCTCACCTATACACACTCCACGAGGACGGAGAACAGCATGGAACCCGAATTAAACATCCTACCAGCTATTGTCTACCTGCTCATCTACCACGAGTACGAACGCCGGCGCAGACGACAACGGTGAGTACTGCACCTACGACACAGGGGAGGGGGGAGGAGGAAAGCTTACGGGCACACACATATGCGACCCCCCCCCCCCAACTATCTACACACCAATGCAGAGCACCAAGTCACAGTGACACCACCCAAACCCCCCGGAATAATGCAAAGACATAATTAAAGTGAGAAACAAAATTTATGTATAAAAGAGGTTCTTTGAAGTCATGGTAAAATAGCAATATGAATTGTAAAAAATCAAGTAAGAACATTGCGAAACCGATAAACATAGGCAATAAGTCCTGCACAGTCACTTAAATTTCCACTGTCCGTGGGCCAAAGTGTATCAACACATGGGCAAAGCCCACACAGGAGACCTGAGTCCGTTGGAGAGAACACTGCTGGGGCATCAGATGACAAAACTACAGGCACCTCAGGGGGAAGGGAAGGGGGGGCACCTCATCCACATGAGTCCACGACGCCAGATCCACGAAGGGTCCACCATGCCCACTGTGCCATCCTGGGGAGTGCAAAGCCACAGTCTCACAAGTCTCTACAGTGGGTGGTCTGCCCACTGTGCCATCCTGGGGAGTGCAAAGCCACAGTCTCACAAGTCTCTACAGTGGGTGGTCTGCCCACTGTGCCATCCTGGGGAGTGCAGAGACACAGGCCATCAGGTGGATTACAGACTCCACAGGTAATGGAGGAGGCAGGGTGCCCCGAGTGCAGCGTGAACACTAGCTCGACACAGAACCGGCACTGTCAATGGGCCAGCGGTGCTTGACAGGAAGGGCCCAGCTGAGCGGTGCTTGACAGGAAGGGCCCAGCGGAGCGGTGCTTGAGACGGCGGGGCCCAGCGGAGCGGTGCTTGAGATGGCGGGGCCCAGCGGAGCGGTGCTTGAGACGGCGGGGCCCAGCGGAGCGGTGCCTTTCTGCACGGCGGGGCCCTCTTCAGCGGTGTCTTTCTGCACGGCGGGGCCCTCTTCAGCGGTGCCTTTCTGCACGGCGGGCCCTCTTCAGCGGTGCCTTTCTGCACGGCGGGGCCCTCTTCAGCAGTGCCTTTCTGCACGGCGGGGCCCTATTCAGCAGTGCCTTACTGCACGGCGGGGCCCTCTTCAGCGGTGCCTTTCTGCACGGCGGGGCCCTATTCAGCGGTGCCTTTCTGCACGGCGGGGCCCTATTCAGCGGTGCCTTTCTTCACGGCGGGGCCCTCTTCAGCGGTGCCTTTCTGCACGGCGGGGCCCTCTTCAGCGGTGCTTGTCCAGTCATTCAAGGGAACCAGACCTGGCCAGGACTCCCTGCTTAGTCGCCCTCCGACCGTGCAGTTGCTGGACCCTTCTGTGACAGAGTCCTGGGCCCGTGGGTGTCCTCCCTCACACCCGGGATGGGGCTTGTGGGGCCCTCCTGGTCCGCGCCCCTGCTGGCTGACTTCTCCGCCCTGCTGCCCTTGCCCTCCTTCGATGAGGCTCTCTGGCCCTTGCCTCCCCTGGATGTTGTGGCGGCCCAGGACTTTGCTCCTTGGGGGCAGCCGTGTCAGTCTTCTCACGGCGGCCCTTGATTTTACGGGTCCTCTTTCCAGGGGGGGGGCTGGCTGTCCCCTTGCTGCTGGCCGATGTATCAGTGCTGGGAAAGGGTGGACTCCAAAACCCGTGCACAATGGTGACACTTGAAGCAGGGCTGGTGGTGGCTGAGGTGCACTTGGGACTCTTAGCAGATGGAGGGGGTGGGTCAGGTGGGGCAAAGAGGTTAAGTTTGGAGAGGTAAAGTTTTTTAGGACTAATGTAAAGGGTATGTGTAGTGGGTATGGGAGTGGAGGAAGAGGATGTGGTTGTAGGAGAGTCAGGTGTGCTGTCTTTGGGTGCAGGTGCTTGTGACGTAGGCTGTTGTGAGGTGGTTGGCTGTTGGGTGGGTGGCTCCCTGCGTTTGTGTGTCTTGGAAGAGGGGGTGACAGACACAGTGGGAGAGGACACAGGGGACGTGTAAATGGCAGTGGGGGTGGTGACTTCACGTGTGTGGACTGTACTGGAGGGTGTGCTGGTGATGGAAGTACTGGCTGATGGTGGTGTGCATGCAGGTGTGAGTGGAGACGTCACAGGGAGGGAGGAGGGAGACGAGGAGGAGGGGGACACAGAGGTGGTAGTGACTGTTGGCATGTCTGCATCTGGGTGTTGCTTGGGTGAATGCTTGTGTGATCTGTGGTGCTTATGTCTGGATGAGCTGCCCTTGGGTGTTGAGGTGTGTGCAGGCTGGTCTGATGGTGTGGATGGGATAGGCTGAGGAACAGGAGACAGAGACAGGGTGGAGGCAGTTAGAAGAGGGAGGCTGGAAACAGGGACAATGGCTGCCATCAGTGCTGAGGCCAGAGCATTGAACGATCGTTGATGGGCAGCCTGACCCGAATGAATGCCCTCCAGGTATGCATTGCTCCGATGCACCTCCCTCTCTACCCCCTGGATGGCATTCAAAAGGGTAGACTGCCCAACAATGATGGTCTGTAGGAGGTCAATGACCTCCTCACTGAGGGCAGCAGGGGTAACAGGGGCAGGGCCTGAGGTGCCTGGGGCGAAGGAGATGCCCGCCTTCTTGGGCGAGCGGGCACGGAGCGAAGGCTGAGGGGCTGCTGGGAGGGCGGAGCTGGTGCGCTGGGTGGCGGCTGTACCTGTAGAGGCGGGGGGCCCGGATGTTGCCGCCACCGCTAGGGAGCTCCCTTCCGAGGACGTGTCGGTGTCGCTGGTGTCACCACGGGTCCCCGTTGTGGTGCTCCCCTCGCCCTCCGTATCACTGGTGACCTCGGTGTCTGTACCATGGCCCACCGGGGCCTTGTGAGTTGCAGCTCCCTCGTGCACCGATGCCAATTCTCCTCCGCCTGATGATGCTAATGCACACATGCACAAGAAGATAAAGAAAAAGGGTGGGGGGAGAAATAAAAACAGGTTGAGTGCATGCATTGTCAACACCGTTGGCGGAGAGGACAGACACAGGAGCCTCATGCACTACGCCGCGCAATCGGGGTACACTACTCAGTACTTGTGACTAGGCCAACAGGTCAATGGACAACAAATGCGCACATGGGTGATGCTGGACCATCAGTTGCTGTACTTGGCACCCTACAGAGGTGGGGGGCGGGGGCACAGGGCCATGCCTAAAGGAGGGGACTACACTACAGAAAGCACCCTGGCCTAATGTCACCCACAGCCCTCCTCCCCCACCCAGACGCCTCCACTGCGTGTAAAGATAGCAGAATGTGCTGGTACTCACCCCCTTGTGTCTGCTGTGATGTCCTCACGCGCCCATCCAAATCGGGGTAGGCCACCGCCAGGATCCGGGACATCAGGGGGGTCAAGGTACGACTGGCACCCCTCCTACGTTGGGAGGCCATCCCCAGCAGTGACTCGGCGGTCTTCCTGGTCCCGCGGCGGATGTCCTCCCACCTCTTTCGGCAGTGGGTGTCCCGTCTGTTGTGGACCCCCAGGGCCCGGACTTCCTTGGCGATGGCACGCCAAATGTCGACTTTCTGATGGGCGCTGACCTATTTGACATGTACAGGGTGGGAAAGGAATTTTCATCATTTTTCTGCATGTTAGATGTGATTGCCCCCCCCCCCCCAACCCTGCCATGTGGCACATGCTCTCATCTGTCGTGCCTTGCACTCCTCATTCGCTCCCCACACCACCATCTTACATCCACCATACACAACCCAGGCATAGCATATTCAACGTGCACCCAGTGTACTTACCTGTTGGTCTGGAGGACCGTAGAGTAGCGCATACTGGGGCAGGACCCCATCCACAAGTTTCTCCAACTCTTCTGAAGTGAAGGCAGGGGCCCTTTCCCCAGTCGCAGCAGCCATTGTCTCTTCCAGACCGAGGTCACAGCAGCACTTGCAGTATAGGTCCTCTCCTGTGGATGGTCAGGTCTCGAGTGGTTAAGCAGATAGAAAATGGCGGTCACGCCCGCGGCGGTGCATACCGCCGCGGTGCGTACCGCGACCGCCGGCGCACATTGTCATTGGCTCCTGAGACCCATAGGGTTCAATGTTAACCAATGCGCCTTTCGCACTGCGGTCTTCGACCGCCTACCGCCACGGTGTGCCACGCCAGCGCGTTGACCTCATATCCCACTGTCACACTTCTCAGGTCAGGCAGCCACCATTACAAGGGCCCACATGGCTTAATTGCTACTGCGTCACACAGGCCTAGGCCTTGCATTGCCACTCATACAAGCCTTTCAATGCATAGCGATTCGTGTACTGTGCAAGCTGGGTGAACGTACCTGTGGGTTGCTTGACTCTGTGCTCCATGTTGTCCTTCCTAGGCACCGTCCGCTGGGACTTGCGAGGAGAAGGATGAATCCTCCTGTGTACCGACCGCTGGTGGACCTGTCGACAATGGAAGAACGACATATTATACTTCGATACCGACTTGACCGAGCCACTATACATGAACTGTGTGCCCAGCTGGAGCCTGACCTGATGTCCCCCATCCGCCAACCCGCAGGGATTCCCCCTCTGGTGCAGGTTCTGTCAGTACTCCATTTTTTGGCAAGTGGGTCTTTTCAGACAACAGTGGCCATGTCATCAGGGATGTCTCAGCCTATGTTTTCTAAGGTTTTGTCCAGAGTGTTGTCTGCCCTGATGAAATACATGCGGAGATACATTGTTTTCCCTGAGGAGGGTGATTTGGCCACTGTGAAGGGTGATTTCTATGCCCTTGGACATATCCCCAACATCATTGGTGCCATTGATGGGACCCATGTGGCTTTAGTACCCCCAAAAGACGATGAGCAGGTGTACAGAAATCGAAAAAATTACCATTCGATGAATGTCCAGGTGGTCTGTTTGGCTGACCAGTACATCTCCCATCTAAATGCCAAGTTCCCTGGATCAGTGCATGACGCGTATGTCATGCGAAATAGCAGCATCCCTTATGTGATGGAACAGCTACAGAGACACCGTGTGTGGCTAAATAGGTGACTCTGGTTACCCCAACCTGCCTTGGCTATTTACCCCAGTGAGGAATCCCCGGACCAGGGCAAAGGAACGCTACAATGAGGCACATGGGCGAACTAGGAGGATTATAGAACGGACCTTCGGGGTCCTGAAGGCCAGGTTTAGGTGCCTGCATATGACAGGTGGATCCCTAATGTACTCACCAAAGAAGGTGTGTCATATCATCGTGGCCTGCTGTATGCTTCACAATCTTGCATTGTGACGCCAGGTGCCTTTTCTGCAGGAGGATGGTCCAGATGGTGGTATTGTAGCAGCTGTGGAGCCTGTGGAGAGTGAAGAGGAGGAAGACGACGGGGACAACACGGACAACAGGGGCACAGTTATACAACAGTATTTTCAGTAGCACACAGGTAAGAATCACCCACGCCTTTTTACATTTACTTCTGCCCTCCTGCATCTCTACTTTCTGTGTTTCCCCCCAGTTCCTTTTAACTGATTTTTGACTTTCCCTTCCCTTTTCAGAGCTGTATGACCCACAGCGTGACTGCTGCTTTGTTTGCCCATGGACTAATGCTTATAGACATTGGTATGTTGTCATCACAATGTGACTGAACATTATTGCACCGTTATGTGTAATACATTTGTAAAGAATACAAGCAGACTCCTGATTTTTGAAGTGCAATTGGTGATTTATTTTAAGTGCTGCATATGGGTCCATGATAGTAAAACGGTGATGGGTGGGGGTGGAGTAATGTCCATGGCAGAGTCCAGTTCTCAGTTGCACAGGTGCATTGTCCATATGCCTGTGGAAGGATGGAGCAGGGGCAGTTCAAGGTTGGACAGGGTGACAATGTGGGACAGTGGGATGACATCAGGGTGTATCTTATGCTGGCGGGGGTCTTGGCATCCTACTCTGTCTTCTTGTGTGATCTCAGGTTCCGCTTGCAGGGTGGTTGATCTTCAGCAGGAGGTGGGGTTCTGGTGGCCTGTCGTTGTGTGGGGGCCTCCTGCCCACTAGCGCCGGCGGAGGTGGTAGGCTGTTCGTGGTCCAGGCTAGTGACAGGGGCCCTTTGGGGTGCCACATGGTCCCGCAATGTGGTGACTATCTGGTTGAGGGCCAGGACGATGGTCCCCATTGCGGAACCGATGTTCCTGAGTTCGTCTCTGAACCCCATGTACCGTTCCTCCTGCTGTGCCTGGATCTCCTGGAACCTGGCCAGTACCGTTGCCATCGTCTCCTGGGAGTGGTGGTATGCTCCCATGATGGTGGTGAGGGCCTCTTGGAGAGTGGGTTCCCTGGGCCGGTCCACCCCCTCTCGCACAGCAGCCCTCCCAGTTCCCCTGTTTCCCCGGGCCTCTGTCCCCTGGACGGTGTGCCCACTACCACTGCCCCCAGGTCCCTGTTGTTGTTGGGGTGGTGGGTCAGCCTGGGTGCCCTGTAGTGGCGGACACACCGCTGATTGACGCGTCCTGGAGACAGAGGCATGGGCCCGCTGGGTGGGAGCTGTGCTGGTATTCCCAGAGGGGGTTGGGTCTGCTGTGGCCTGTGTCTGTGTGTGGGGAACCGACTGTCCAGAGGTCCCCGATGGTCCGGGCTGGTCATCAGGTTCTAGGTCGACAGAGCTGCTGTCATCACTGGGGGCCTGTTCTGGGGGCGGGATGGACAAATCTGGACCCTCCTGGCCGGTGTGTTGGCGTTCGGGCCCTGCAGGGGTAAAAGAGTATGGTTATTGCTTCTGTGTGTGCCATGGCGTGCGATTTGGGGGTGCCCTTGTCCCCCAGTGCTGGCATTCCCTTGTGGGAGGAGTTGTGAGGGTGGTTTGTGGGGGGGATGGGTATGTGCAGTGGTCATGCTTAGGTGATGGGTGTCCATGGTTTGTGTTGGCATTCAGGGATTGGTGTTGTGTTGGGTGGGTTGTGCTGGTGAGACATTGGCAGGGAGGATGTGTGCTGGGGGGTTGGGGGTGAGGGTGGGGGTGTGGGTTGGCATGCTGGTGGTTGTGGGGGGTAATGTAGTTGAGATTAGACTTACCAGAGTCCATTCCTCCGCCTACTCCAGCGAGGCCCTCAGGATGCAGGATGTTCAAGACCTCTTGCTCCCATGCTGTGAATTCGGGTGGAGTGGGTGGGGGTCCGCCACCAGTCTTCTGCACAGCGATGTTGTGTCTTGACACCATCGACCGCACCTTCCTCCGTAGGTCGTTCCAGCGCTTTCGGATGTCTTCCCGGTTTCTGGGATGCTGTCCCACAGCGTTGACCCTGTCGACGATCCTTTGCCATAGCTCCGCCTTCCTGGCTATTGTGGTGTGCTGCACCTGTGTGCCGAATAGCTGGGGCTCTTCCCTAATTATTTCCTCCACCATGACCGTGAGTTCTTGGTCCGAGAACCTGGGGTGTCTTTGGGGTGCCATGGGGTGGTGTGGGGTGGTGTTTGTGGTGATGAGTGTGGTGTGTGTGGTGGTGTGTGGTGTTTTGTGCGTGGATGTAGTGTGGGTGATGATGTTGTGTTCCTGTGTGTGTTGGGGTTTTCGATAGCTGTGCTCTCTCTCTCTCTCTCTCTCTCTCGCCTTCTCTCCGAATTTCTAGTAGTGGGGGTTTGTGGGTGATGTGGGTGTGTGTTTTATAGTTGATTGGATGTGTGGGAGTGGTGTTTGTATGTGTATCAGGTGTGTGTATTTCAAATTGTCCAATGTGGTAGTGTTTTGGAGCTGGGTGTGTATTTTGACCGCAGCGGTGTGTACCGCCAATGGAATACCGTGGTTGAAAGACCGCTGCGTGGATTCGTGGGTCGTAATGGCATGGGCGTGTTTGTGTTGGCGTGACGGTGGAGGTTTGGTCATCTCCAGTTTATCGCTGACCGCTGATGAGGCGGCCTTCCGTGGATGTCGGGTTTTTGGCGGCTTGGCAGTTGTGGGTCAGAATTACCGTGGCGGTTTACCGCAGCCGCGGCGGTAGAATGGCGGTCTTCTGACCGGCGGTAAGAGCCTTTTACCGCCGAGGTCAGAATGACCCCCTTTGTCTCCTTCCGCGTGTGGATTTCAACTTGTGTTTAAGCTCTAAATACCATCTTTGCATGCAGTTCATCCATGGATTGATTATGCGACAGATTTGGAAGGACTTCTACATTATTTCTTTAAATCTTCAATGATAGTATTCAGCACGTAAACCTATCGCCCAGCGAACAATTCCTGCTACGATTCTGCAGGTAAAAGGCCTTTGTCCCAACAATGAAGAGCAAAGCACATGTATTTTCATTTCACTTTAAATACATGTCTATAGACTGTTTGCGGTCATAGTCTAAGATATTCCAAAGATAATTGCCGCCAAAATTGTGTGCACACTGAAGTTTTTAGAATGCAGCATGGGAGATTGGCTTGGTCTTGTCATTAGAGGGCAATGTATATGGATCAAAGCGGTGCTGGCTGCAGAGACGGATTAGCCGGCCAACCCTTAATTGGATTCTTTCAGACTGAGCATATTGAAAATCTCATAAATATCATGTTATATATAGTTCTCCTCATTGCACCGATTCAAGCGCTGACTCATTACTAAAACATCAAAAGGTCTGAAGAAATTGATTATTAAAGTTTGTCCATAGAGTGGGTTCATGGTCTAGCTGCAGATGGCAATTCACACACTGCATCAGTGAAATGTAAAAATTTCCTGGCTATCAAAGAAGAGAGTTTCAATTCTATCAGGGACACAGAGGCAAGGATTATGCATTTTGTTTCTTTACTCTTATTACTGAGCAGTAGTTCCCAGGTTAACTTTTCTGCCATTTAGTATCCTACATTTCGAAAAAGCAAAGAGAAAAAAGTAGGATCCCAGTAACAACACAGTCCAGCAATTGCATGTCTCCATCCACTATAAACCCCTTTGAAGACTCCGTCTCAAGTGCAGCCACGGCACAATATACAATGATCCATCATAATCCCCTGTATTCCTGAACATGTCACATTTCCATTTAACATAAAAGATCAGATATTGCTTACTTACAACCACGCATCAGTTCATAGGATACTCTGCCTGCCAAATTTAGAGATGACTTCCAACCTAGCAGTCATCTCTGTACATTGAAAAGAATCACCATCATGGTTTCAATGGCCTAAAAGGTTGGTGTATAAATACCGGCGGTTCTGACAACTGTACACCAAACTATTGACTTTTTTTAGTTTTTTAAAAGTGGCAGTATGGAAAAAAAAATGACCTCCACCACCCTGTGAGTGTGGGGGTCGTTATTGTTTATTTTTGTGTTGCTCATCATCAGGATTTTCCTTGCAGTGACAGGCAGAAATAAAGGCATTATTCCATACACCCCTAAACAGAGCAGATGGTGTAATGTCCTTCCTCTGATGGACCCTACTCCTTTGGAAAGTCAGAGAAAGTATTCATACGACAGAGCCAAGCGGGGGGGGGGGGGGGTTGGAGGATCTCTGATGAAGTGCTTGATATCTGCTCAAACCTAGGTTTTGGCAGACCCATTGTGCTTCCACACTCTAAATCGGGCCCGAAGCCCTGAAAGAAAAAAAAACTCAAATCTAATGAGATATTAAGTATTATAACAGAAATCTCGTTGTTTGTTATTCAGAATCTGATCCACCTTATGGCACTATTGAAAGTGTAACTCTGTTAACCTCATATGAAATGAAAAATCGACTATTCTTTTCTTTAATCTACTGAGAAATCCATGTTGTACTCTGAAGTAAGTCACCTGGACACCCTGAACTGAGGACATGCATTATCTTCGGTAATGGATAAGTCTAATTAGGAAGATGGAATAAGCTAATTCCCAGCACATCTGTCCATGCACGAGGTAGATAAGACTGTACAGCGTACTTTTGCACAACATCAGTTATACCAAGTTGCTATGTTCTCACTGGATGACCTGCTGTCTCTGTGTCACTGAATACCACATTTTCTGGCAGCTTTACAAATTGCTGGAAACCAAGGACTAGGGTGAAGAGGAACAGTGGCCAAAATATTCTAGTTAAACATGAAATCCACGACTGGCATTTTTTTAACTTCTGAGTTTTGCCAAAAACCTTTAAAGTTGCCCAGACCCACTAAAGAAGCTGTGATTATGTGGGAACGGTGTAGGTTAGCTTTACATTGGTGTCTCCAAACCATGCATTATTATGATGCTTCTTAGGTACAACTGCAATACAAACGCTATAGATGCAGGGGTCCAGGTAGCTTCACTGATTTGATTTGATTTGAAGATGGTTGCTTGAACCTTATGCTATTCAGTCTATCATCACAGTTTAAGGGAAGTCACCTTTGGGTCACCTCGAGTGCGTTTGCTGAGTCTGATTTTACGCCGTTCTGTGTCGTTAAAAGCACCTCAAGCTCTCACCCCTGCGATGTGGCATGCTTCATGCTCAAATTCATTCCTCTCCATTTAGAACTTGTGAGGAAAACATGATAGCTAGTAATCCTGTGAAGGTCAGAGAACGTAGCTGAGTGTCTGTATCTGCAGCAAAACGATTATGTCCCATTTGCTGTTGCCTCTCTAAAATGTTCTCTTCTAAATGTACTCAGTCTAGATTTAACTTCACTTGAAAAGGTTGACTGACAATCCCTAACTAAAATTCCGGCGGAGTAGCCACATTCAACTTTATTTTAGCTCCTTTTTCGCAAGCTCAGAATCAGACATGAACATTAATCAGATGTTCCTTTTGTCAAGTGTGCCGACATGTTTCCGTATTTTCCAAAGGCCTCTGGGTCCATGCATTCTTCAGGATAAACAAACGTTTTACGAGTGAACAGCGTTCACTATCACAGTGTAAGACATAGAGGGGCACGTTTGTAAGCCCCTAGTGCCACTATGCGCCACATTAGCGTCATTTTGGGACGCTAATGTTGCCGAACAAAGCCAAAATCCTAGTGCCGTTTTTACAAAGTGGCGCAATGAATTCATTTAGCCACTTTGTAACCCTTTGTGATACATTGTGCCTGCGCCAGGCATAATGTATGCAAAGGGGGCTTTCACCCATTAGGTGGGCCGTAAAAATGGCGCAAGGAAATCTAAAAGATTTCTTTGCGTCATTTTTGATGGCACTTTTAACGCCTGCTCAGAGCAGGCTTTAAAAGTGGGCTTCCATTATTTATAATAGCCCTATGTACTGTGCAGGAGTAGCACCAATATTTTGGCACTACTCCTGCAGAGTACATCAATAGCGGCATGAAAAACGACACTATTGCCCCCTATCCTGCGCCATAGTGTGCCGTATTTTAAATACAGTGGACAGATGGTGGCAGTGGGGGGGTGCTAAGTACTTTCCATAAATCTGCCCCAGAGGATAATGTAACAATAAAAAGGCTGTCACCAACACTCCTTTCTCCCTGATATTGCAAGATTGAATCAATTTAATAATTCCTCGTTCCTCTGATATTTGTGCTCCTGCTATCAATGGGGCTGAGATAATGGGTTTTATACGTGCAGTTATTTGATCCTCCGCAGTTCTTATAGCAGAGGTGATTTGAGTCCTTTAATGGCTAATCAAAATTGACACTTATGTTGCTTAATGGGGCTGGCACTCCACTTCACAAACCTTATCTGCAGTCTGATGCAGTTACCTGAAGCATTAAGGTCTCCGTCATAATCTGCTACACCCCAGAATAAATAGGTCAATGATGTTGGTGATGATGTGCTCTCTGTCTTGAATGAATAAGGCCCAAATCCACCCACTAAAGTTTGTTTTGTGTGCCAGTGCCTGTGCCAACTTTAAGAAAGCCCAAAGTAGTACCTATGCACTGGAGTAAAAATGACATGGACAAAAATACGTTTTCCGTAATTTGGATGCAATTCTTACTTATCTGGGCAGCTAATTGGCCAGGCATCCTCTTAACCTTTACTGACTTGCCCGGATCAAATGTTTTTTTTTAACAAATTCTGGGAATTACAAACATTAACCTGTCTTCACTCCATTCACATTACAGAAATGAGTGGGATCTCGTTGAATCAATTGCTAACTCACTAATCTTTAAACACTGAAAAGGTGGACCAGAAAAAGTGGTACCCCAAAAATAAGGGAGCAATACTACATGGTGCCTGTTGGCCTTTTTTCCTTATGCAGGGTCATCCCCAGTCTTTTTGCCTCCTTCCTCCTATTTTTTCTGACCTCTCGCTGCTGGCTCTAGGACTCTGAGCACTTTATCACTGCTGACCAGTGCTAAAGTGCAGGTGCTCCCCCATCTAAGGTTCGTATGATTAGCTTATACCTAATTGGCATATTTGATTTACCTTTAAGTCCCTTGTACAGAGGTATCGCTATACCTAGGGCCTGTAAATTAAATACTACTAGTGGGCCTGCAGCGCTGCTTGCACCATCCACTGAAGTAGGCTTTCAAACCTGTCTCAGGCCTGCTAGCGACAGGGACCTGGCATCTAAATTTACTTGCCAGGCCCAGAACTCCCCTTTTACTACATGTGAGTCACCCCTAAGGTACGCCCTATCCATCCCTATGAGCAGGGTGCCATGTATGTAGAAGGCAGGACATGTGCCAGGTTGCGTGGCCTGTCCTGGTAGTGACAAACAGCCTAACTTGGTGTCTCACTGCTGTGAGTGCTGCCTTCTCATAGGATTACATTAGAAATACCCTGCCTTATGTGTAAGGGGTATTGTCTGATTTATGAGGAGTACCGTAGGCATGTTTGGTATGGTTGTGATGGTGATAATAAATGCTGCTTACTGGTGTAGGTGTATTTTTTATTACTGTTACAGAAATGCCACTTCTAGAAAGTGCGCATTTCTCTGTGCTTATGACTCTGGTGTTTTGCAGCTTGACTCCAATCCACGTCTGGGCAGAGTGACAGTTGAGGCTTTGTGCATACTTTTCAGACAGCCTGAACACAGGGAGGGTGGAGGTGTCACAGAGGTGCATCTGCATAGTGAATAGTCTTCCTGGGCTGAGAGAAGGGAGAGGTGGGGCACACCTACATTTGTAAAGGCTGTGCCCTAGCCTCACACAATATGGTCGTTTACCCCCTACTGATGTTTTTAGCCTGTGCTGAAGGAGAGAGGGGGCACTTCCAGAACCAGTTGTAACTGGCTGGAACCTGCTCTCCCTACCATTGCAAAACATTGTAAGGACTGAGTATAAGTGCAGGGGAATTTTCCCCACAATTTGGAGACTATTTGAATCATCTTGGAACTGGACACAGAAGGCTGGAAGGACTCACCAGGGACTACCGTGAACTGCTGCTGTGCTGACCTTGACCTGCTGGGTCACTGTGAAGGACTTGTCACCTGCTGCATCTTTTTTGTACTGGGCTGTTGCTGGGCCCCTCCACCAGTGGGCCTTTTGTCAGAACATTGTCCCCCAGGGGCAGGGTGCTGTGGCCCCTTACCCATGCATCCATATTTAGGCACGAGGGGTGCTTCACTTCGTTACTCTAAAGTTAAGCGCTTTGGGAAAGCGCCTCTTTGGGGATTTGTTTAGCACTTGTAAGCACTGCCCCTTTCCTGTGTTCTGCGCCTTAAAAAGCGCTCTTTCTGATTTGTCACATGGGAAAATCACTGCCGCGACCCGGGCTTCATTTGATGTCCAAGCGCTCTTCAAAAAGTGCGTTGTGGTGCTGAGAATCACTGCCGCAGCCCGGGGAGGCTGTTTCATCCAAGCACAAGTAGAGCACACTTCCTAGTGCCCCCGGGGCACGAAGAAAACCTTTCTGGCACAAACCCGAGCAAACGTGCTCCTATGGGTGCCCCTGGGGCGAGGTCTGTTCTGTAGAGCACCCCCGGGGCACCGGAAGGCCCTGCTTTGGGCTGGAATGCTGACAAAGGCAGGCAGGAGAGGAGGACGCCTCTCCTTTGCCTGCCTAGCCCTGGAGAGCTCCTGTTTGATCTGCGGTCGGGGCGGCAGCCTCACCGGAGGCTCACCCACGCTGCAGACCCCTCGTTGGCCCTTTGTGGGCCAGTACCAGTATTGTGGCTCCGACTCGGAGGGCCGGTGCAGGCCCTGGGGGGGGGGGGCCAAGCAATCACAGGCCCCAGGAGGGGCCCGTCACCAAACGGAGGGGGTGCGTGGCACCCGCCTCCCCCTATGCTACTTTTGAGGACTTTGGCCCCCATAAGGAGGGCCGGTTGAGGCCCGGGGGGCCCCCCAGTAATCATGGGCCCCTGGAGGGGCCCATCAAAAGCACAAAGGAGGTGTGTGCTGCTCTCCTTGGCTTGGGCCCCCATTTTTTCATCTGCAAGGCACTGGAGATGCCTTCATCATTAAAACAGGTATTCCCTAAAGGGATAATATAGATCCGGGGTTCTTGCTACAAACTTTGTGGATACCTATATTGCCTACCTGCTTTTGATGTGTTAATATATGTATGAACATGTTCCTATTATGGTCATACCGACCTAATATGTTTCATGACTTGCCATATGTTTTATAATGCTCCTACTACTTACGTTTATGATTTTCTTATGACAAGTGTTTTGGTGTAACAACGTGTTTTCCTGACTACTGCTTATGTTGCAGAATACTGAGTAACCTGTGTGTTCTATTTGACAACTGCTAGGTTGCAGAGTAACTAATGTGTAACGTTCTGACAACTGCTAAGGTAGCAGGATAGTACTGATATGTGATGTTTGGTCTAATAATTGCATTGTGTACAATACAGTACATTTTCATATAACTGGCTGTTGTGTTTCGTTTGTGGTGGGGATAGTTTGTAACGTGTGTTATGTGTGTTGTGCAAACGCTTTACACATTGCCTCTGGGATAGGCCTGACTGCTCGTGCCAAGCTACCAAGGGGGTGAGCAAGGCTTATCTTGGACGTGCAACTCCCTTGCCCTGACTAGAGTGGGTGGGTTCTGCCTGGCTGAGGTGAATACCCTAGCGAACCAGAAACCCCATTTCTAACAGTGCCCCACTAACTGCATGCACAGTGGCATGGAAATTAGCTTTCTTACTTTAGGTACAATAGGAACCAACCTTTCTCACTCCAACGTTTCATCAGTAAAGTTGATTTAAAGTTGCTTTTTATCTCTTATATCGCCACAGTGAATGAAATATACCATAATTAATCCCTATTTACAACTTGTCCGTCCTTGGTTAAGTTGTAACATAAAATGCCCCAGGGTCCACTGAGGTCATTCTACTGCTTTTTTCATAAAAGAATACTTTAGCACGGCCATCCATTTGTGGGTACCAAATTTGCCAGTACCATTTTGGATAGGAGTAATGCCTCATTATCTTACCACTCCAGGAGTCACATCCTTGATAACCCGACCTTCAAAAGTAAAACAGGAGTTATTATCTTATCCCTGAACATATGTTGCAACAATAAAGTGATAACCTAATCCAGACACAGTAGCCCTTGAAGAGTGCGCTCGGCAATTGCCAGATACTTTCTGATCACCTACACTAATGACCAGCATTAGAATCTGGAAATTATCTTGTGATCTTCCAGAATCCAAATACATACTTTAGCTACAACTGTGTTTAGGCACACCGTAAGGAAATTCATTTTCTTTATAGTACTATATTAGGACACTGCCACACACAGTACTATATTGGGAGAGTGCTAACTCTCACAGCACAAGGATAATCCTACAATTGCCTGCAGGTTTAGAAAAATCTGCCAGTTCAGTGCTTCTCGCAGTCTTGTCCTGGTACTTATGACTTAATCCTTGGTGTGGGCTCCCCTAACTTTTTGCCTCTGCTTCCCAGGTTGGTAATGTGCGCTGGACACTGTTTTTGCTGTTTTTGATACTCTGGGCACTTTACCATTGCTAACCAGTGCTAAAGTGCCAGTGCTCATATGTACAATGTATGTGTAATTGATTTATCCATGATTTTCATATTTGATTTACTAGTAAGTCCCTAGTAAAGTGCACTAGAAGTGCCCAGGGCCTGTAAATCAAATGCTACTAGTAGGCTGCAGCACTGGTTGTGCCACCCACATAAGTAGCCCTATAAACATGGCTCAGACCTGCCACTGCAGTGTCAGTGTGTGCAGTTTTAAACTGCCAATTCGACTTGGCAAGTGTACCCACTTGCCTGGTGTTAGACCTGACAGCCTTAGGGTGGTCAGCCCCAACTTTTTTGACTGCCTCCCTCCACTTTTTGACGCTGTTTGCTGGTTTTAGGACTCTGCACACTTTACCACTGCTTAATGGTGCTAAAGTGCATATACTCTCTCCCTTAAAACATGGTGACATTGGCTCCTACCCAATTGGTATATTTAATTTACTTATAAGTCCCTAGTAAAATCCACTGCATGTGCCCAGGGCCTGTAAATTAAATACTACTAGTGGGCCTGCAGCACTGATAGTGCCACGTACATAAGTAGCCCCTTAACCATGTCCCAGGCCTGCCATTGCAAGGCCTGTGTGTGCAGTTTGACTGCCACTTCGACTTGGCATTTAAAAGTGCTTGCCAAGCCTGATACTCCCCTTATTCTACATAGAAGTCACCCCTAAGGTAGCCCCTGGATAACCCCAAGGGTGCAATGTAGGTGAAAGCCAGGACATATACCTGTGTGGTTTATGACCTGGTAGTGGAAAACTCCTAAGTTCGTTTTCTACTGCTATGAGGCCTGCTCCTTTCATAGGTTAACATTAGGGCTGCCCTCATGTACTGTTTGAATGGTAGGTTCTGATAAGAAAGGGGTAGACAGGTCATATTTAGTATGGCAAGAATGATAATACAAAATCCTGCTGACTGGTGAGGTCAGATTTTATATTACTATTTTACAAATGCCACTTTTAGAAAGTGAGCATTTCTCTCCACTTGAATTCCTTCTGTGCCTTACAGCCTGTCTCTAATCCACGTCTGGGCTGAGCTAGTTGACATCTCCCTTGTGCATTTCACCCAGACAACCACAAACACAGGATGCTCAGCCATACCTGCACACATCTGCATATTGAATGTGTCTTCCGGGGCTGGAAGGGTGGAGGGCCTGACACTTACATTTCAAAGGACAGTGGCGTGCCCTAACACAATGGACTGCCAAACCCCCTACTGGGACCCTGGCAGACAGGGTTGTACTGGAAGGGGACCTTGTGCACTTCAGAACAACTCTTTGAAGTCTCCCCTACTTCAAAGGCACTTTTGAATATATAAACTGGGTCCCTGACCCTACCAACTTAGACACTTCCTGGGGCAAATACTCTGAACTAGACCCTTCAACCTGCCAAGAGGAGCTTCCTGGCTGCCCAAAGGACTCACCTGGACTGCTTTGCTGTGAAGGACTGCTGCCTTACTGTTGCCCTGCTGCCTTGCTGGCATCTGGCTCTGCTGAGAAGTGCTCTCCAAGGGCTTGGATTGAGTTTGCCTCTTGTTTCCCGAAGTCTCAGGGCGAAAAAGACTTAATCTCTGCAAAGGAACTCGTTGTGCACTGCAAATCGATGTACAGCCTGCCGGAATCAACACACAGCCTGCCTAGCGGTGAAAGAATCACCGCATCGCCAAACTAGAACAATGCTGCCCCGCTCACCGAGTGGAGATCGATGCAGAGCCAGCGTTGCGACCGGAACTTTGATGCACAGCCCACTGGATTGATGCATCGCTGAGCTGGAACAACACAGTCCAACTTCCTGCGGGAGGAATCATTGCAGCACCCGCCAGGCATCAGAAACTCCAACGCATCACCCACCGGATCGACGAAGCACCTGTGACGTTGTCCTGCATGCCCAGGATTTCCACGCATCGTCCCTGGGCATCAAAAGTCCCTGCATCACAAAGAGAATTCAAGCCTGTGCACTGGAATTCGATGCAAAGTCCTTGCCGCGTGGAACATAATCAACGCATTGTCTGTGTGCACCCGGAAATCCGACACACACCCTTCGCTTTCCCCGCATACAATCCTCTGAGGTCTCTGTGCGTGTAATTTTGACACATGCCAGGTACTTTGTTCTTGCAAGAGACACTTGTTTTTTAAAGACTTAAGACTCTTTTTATCTTTACAAAAGTGATATTGCAACTTGTACTTATTGAATCTTGAAAGTTTTGACCTTATTTCACTCAGATAAATATTTTAGATTTTTCTAACCCTGTGTGGTGTATTTTTGTGGTGTTGTCACTGTGTTATTGCATGATTTGTTGCACAGGTATTTTACACATTGCTTTCTAAGTTAAGCCTGACTACTCAGTGCCAAGCTACCAGAGGATGGGCACAGGATAATTTGGACTGTGTGTGACTTACCCTGACTAGGATTGTGGTCCCTACTTGGACAAGGGTGTATACTTCTGCCAACTAAAGACCCCATTTCTAACACCAGGCCTAAACCTTCCCTTTTTATTAATGTAAAGCACCCCTAAGGTAAGCCCTAGGTAGCCCCATGGGCAGGGTGCAGTGTATGTTAAAGGTGGGACATGTACTGATGTGTGTTACATGTCCTAACAGTGAAATACTGCTAAATTCAGTTTCACTGTTGCAAGGCCTATCCCTCCCATAGGTTAACAAGGGGGCTACCTTTAAATATTATTAAATTGCAGATTCCCTTTGGGAGCAGATAGAAATCTGGAGTTTGGGGTCTCTGAACTCACAATTTAAAAATACATCTTTTAGTGAAGCTGGTTTTTAGATTGTTAGTTTGAAAATGCCACTTTTAGAAAGTAGGCATTTTCTTGTTTAACCCATTCTGTGACTCTGCCTGTTTGTGGATTCCCTGTCTGGGTCAGTTTGACAGTTGGGCTGTTTGTGAATCCCCTCTAGACAGTGACACAAAGGGAGCTGGGGTGTACCCTGCATAGCCTGATGATCCATCTGTGCTAGAGTTGAAGGAGGAGTGGTCACTTAAACCTGAATGGGCTGTGCCTGCCCTCTCACAATGCAGTCTACAACCCCCTGGTGTGTTTCTGGGGCCTGGCATGGGCCAGGCAGGATCTTGTGAACAACAGAGGCTTTCCTTTGAAGTATTTTTTGGACCCAAAACCCCAGACTTTAGATCATTTCTGAAACCAAGAGGAACCCCTGCAAGGAGGAGAGCTGAAGAGCTGAGTAGGAGTGCTGCCCCTGCCTGTGACTGTGCTTTGTTGGGCTATCCTGCAGTTGCTGTTTCTGCCTGTGAAAGGGGACAAAGACTGGACTTTGTGGTATATTCTTGCTTGTGAAGAATCTTCAGGGGCTTGAACTGAACTTGCCTCCTGTTCTGAAGTCTCAGGGCTGTCAAAGAATTCCCCTGCTAACATCTGGACTCTCTGCTGAGACTCCTGCCCTGCCAAGTGGTGTCCTATCCAGTCCCTAGGCCTTGAAAGGTGAAGTTGGCAAACAAGAGCTGAAAATCTATGCACAGAATGGGTGCAGGGAAATGTTTTACACACCATCAGCAACACAGCTGATAAACGCTGGCCTCGCGGCTATCAATGCATCGCATCTGGAGAAATGACATGCAACACCTGCTTGCGGCTGCTGATAATGACCCAAACCCCACGCAGCGCGTTTTTCTAACACCATGTGACAGGATTTTCCACGCATCAACCCTGGGTGTCAAAGTCAACCCAACTCTGCACGGATTTGAGGTGCCCCATCCAGAAATCGACACATCGCTCTCTTGCAAGGGAGAAAAACAATGTATTGCCGACCCGACCGGAGAAGAAATGATGCACGGCCTACCTTGTGAGGAAGGAATCGATGCATCACTGTCTTTTCCAATGCACGCTCGCCTGCGCCGTTTTATTTTTTATGCAAATCAGGTACTTTCTGCAAAATCAACATTCCCATTGTTAAAAATTCATATTTTAACTTGTGTATGTTGCATTTTTGTCATTTTTGACTTGTTTGATTAAGATAAATATTGCATATTTTTATAAACTGGTGTGGTGTCTGTTTTGTAGTGTTTTCACTGTCTTACTCTGTGAGTTAGTACAAATACTTCACACATTGCTTCTGAGATAAGCCTGACTGTTTGTGCCAAGCTACCAAAGGGGTAAACAGGGGTTATCTAAGTGTGTTTCTCCATTACCCTGACTAGAGTGAGGGTCCTTGCTTGGACAGGGGGTAACCTGACTGCCAACCAAAGACCCCATTTGTAACATTATGGATGAAGTTGTATTATGCCAAGGTACTGCTCAAACCATTAATAATCATCAGCCATGCCCACTGTTTCTTAGTTCACTCCAGAACTTTAACATTGGGATTGTTTCACAATGGTAGATTCCATTCTTGATTAAGTTTCAGTTTTTAGTAAATTTACTACTTTTCAGTATTCACAAACAGCACTTTTGTAATAACTTACACATTTGCACTAACAGTTTGGCACTAGTTCCAACACTACTCATAGCCAACCACTGGTACTGCTACACCCTCTCATAGAAAATGACGTGGTTAGTAAACTTACTCAAAAGTGTAAACTTACTCAAAAGTGCAGTTTGAGAATCAGGCAATTATGTTTTATAAGCCCTCAGCACACCCAGTTACCATTACACATTTTCACTTTTACAGCCAATATGGTGTAGTTAAGTAGTATGTACTTTTGCTATATCAGAGGTGTGTAAGTATGAATTTTATCTCAGCATATCAGATTTTGTGATTGAGAATCTCGCTTGCAATGGGTATTAGTTGCTCCCCAGCAACAGCACACTGGTAATTGGGGGAGTAGACATTCTAGTAAATTCTAAAAGGAAAATTTAACCTAGAAACTTGAGATAAGAAAGATACATTTGACTACTAGAAGCATTGTAGCAAAATGCTGGACTCCTGGTTTCTAGGCTGGAAACAGAAGTCATGTTATTTCATGAGGAAGGCTGACAAACTGGTGTTTCTATAGATTAAAAGCAGAGAGGGAGGGATCTCTTGCAACAGAAGGATCTTCTTTGATGGCTAAAGTTTGCTGTTACATGACCCTTAAAACTAGAGAAAGGCACAATAATTGAACATATAATATAAACGTATAGCGTAATCAACGTAAAGTGGAAATATGTGAATGGTCTTCAGTTTGAGATTTTTTTTCTACCTAAGATATTAGTAACTGTGAATTTATCTGGTACTTAAGTTGAGCACTTCTCTAGCATATTTGAGTTAGTTAACCAAAGTGGTCAATAGAAGGGCAAGGAACTATTGATATTGAGGTGCACTGGCTTAGGAGTCGCTAAACCCAAGTGTTGGGTGTTCTGAATTTTGATATCAAGGAGTGACTTTCATTTTCTATGAGATATTCCCAGGGATGACACTGATTATGAATAGAGTATTTCTGTGTGGAGACTCGTTTTTAAAAATGATCCTGTGAGGATTAGCCTTGTTTGTATTCTCTTTTAATCTCAGTGCAGTGCTTATCAAATCTGAATGTTACGACTCGAGCAGGGGTTTAACAATTGTGCCCCTAATTGAAAGATAACATAATCTCCCAGAAATTGGTACAGAAATTTAAGATCTTTAACTTTAAGAGTGAAGAATACCCTGCAAGTGAGAGCAAGTGAGGGACAGGGCACTGCCCTTGAACACCGATTAACTTTATCCATTGTAATGGCGAAGTTTGATTTCTGGATGTTTAAGCAGTCTGAGGTGGGGACCAAATTTAGCTTTCTCTGAAATTAGCAACTCTTTTCCTACAACAACCCATCTCTAAATAATAACCAATAATTCTGTATAGTCAGTAAGAAGGGCCTTGTCAGTCCGAATTGGTTGTTTGGTTATGGGGGTTGTACCACAGCCAATTGGTTTTGTGGCCGAGAGCACATCTTTTATCATATGTTTACAATATTCAAACAAAGAGACATACCTGATCATCTGCACCCTTTGTATCTTGTGCTTTGTGTAGGCAGGTGCATATTTACACAGAAAGGAGGGCCACAGCCGGGTCTATCTTTAAATATGTAATGTTTCCTGTTAATATTTTTCATCCTGTGTAATGATGCCCTTGCCGTGAGCACCTGCTGTAGGCCATGTCAGAGATTTTAGTGGAGTCCTGGCTAACAACTGAAGTGGGGTACTTCGACGGACAAACATCTGTTTCAAATTATTTTTTTTAAAGAAGGAGATAACAGACAGGCCCAGTAGCTGCTGCTGTTTAGTGGTATAAGCCGTGATTTCTGCTTTTACTTTAATTAATATGGTAACTTTGCTTTAAAATCTGTAAATACATGTTGGGGCATGGGTGTAGGGCCTGAAATAGTGTGGAGCCCCGACGAATAATGACCTGTCTACCCCCTTTTCTGACAGGCCCTATTCAACATTCACATGTCCAGCGAGCCAACAATGTCCTATCCAGACCTAATAAAGATTATCCAAATAGATGTTCTGCACTCTAAATATTATTATAACTAGCTCATGATTACACCTTGTAAAAGCTTTTTTTTTAAAAAAAGAATACATTATTCTACATTTTTTGTGGGCCAGTTCCCTTTTGTGATTGTATGGTTTAAAGATAAAAAGAATACATTTTGGTACTTAAAAGATTGATTGCTCAACAGTGAAGTACAAATGTCTTACGGTTCAGTATCGCACAGTGAGGTCTATCCTCAGGTGTAACTTTTCATCATTGTGACTGGCAACTGGTGACTTGCTACCAAGGAGGTCTCAGTCATCCAACAGCACTGAAGAAAACCGACACATGCGGAGGGGGCTTGAGAAGAAGGGGTTGAATGAGGAAAGGCATAAAAGGCTGATTCTCATGGATCCCTTTAATATGAAGAGCATAGGTGTTTATGTTATTTTTCTACAACCAGTTTTCTAACCTTCCTTCCTTATACAAGCTGTATACATTCACTTTAAATTTTTAAAAAACTATGCCTCCACTCTTTTCTACACATTGGGACTATTCACGCTGCCAGGATTTCACAAAGGGATTCCTGGTAGACGTAAATGTGTTTAATACTGCAGGCGTCTCTGGTTCAAACCAGCAGCAGGAGATCCTACTGAAGTTGGCACTTCAGGCTGTTTTCTGCCTTGAAGGTTTGGGAATGTCCCACAATATGTACATTTGTGGCACCCCTTCCTGCCTTGGAAATAGCTAGATATTTTCCTCAGCCAAGGACTGTATAACTCCCTTTCCAATAAAGCATCACCCACGGATTTGCTTGGAGTGAGAAGAACTTTCTCTGAAGGGAAAATGTGCATTTACCTAAGACCCTCCATTTCCTCTCTGCAGAGTTCTAAGCTGTGTTGAACTCTACCAACAGGCAATAAGAGGCTTTGGAATAGGTCACATGGCTGTCCTGTTAGTATATCTAGAAACATGTGCCTTAGGTAAATTACCAGGTGTATTAATGGGGATGGTTTTGCACAGGAACAAAATAAAGGTACTTTCAGGTGGAGATGTAAATCCTAACCTATATTTTCATGTTGTTCCTCCCGAATAAACCCTGATGGCTACACACATAGCTTTATTTTGTGAACGCATTACAACTGTAAGCATAAGGAAGCTCATTTCATAACTAAGCACGCCTTGCCCCCAAGCAAACGAGAGCATCTCAAGGCACATTAATAGTCCCAGAAGCAGAAGCACAAATGAGCGGTGTTCCATAGATTATGAGGGCTCTGGCTTCATTGTCACAAATGCCACGGCTTGTGGCTGTGGGGGACTGGAGGCTGTATAAACATTTTCAGAAGTGGGATGCATTCTGGAGCACATTAACTCATTTTGTTAACACTGAAAACTATCCTTACAGCTAACATTCGAACTTGTATATGAGGAGAACATTATTTGGATGCAGCCTGGGACAGCCCTTGTTTGCCCTGACACCATCTTTGCTACTCGTGTTCTGAGAAGTCAAGACGGCATGGGCAAGCACCAAAAGTAGACTGTGTTATAATTGCACTATTCACGTTCATAAATGAATACTCTGCCTTTTCCTTCGCCCCTCAGCAGCAAAAACAGTGTCAAGGATGTAATGGTGGGTCGAGGTGAGACAAGGAGCCAAACATATGATATCACAGAAGGCCACATGATGTGTGTTATCAATTCTTTTCCAGGTTCTTAAGTGAATCGACGACCATTTAACCTCATTTACCTTGACTCTTTATTTTTGGCAGTATTTAAATGGTATAATGTATGCATATAATTCAATGACAGTCAGAACTGTAGCAAACACAGTGCTCAGCATGAGCTGCAGTTCTTGGCAGAGACTCTTGTTAAAAAAAAAAAAAAAGACAGAGACAGGACAGCACATTTTCTCCCATGATTGAAAACATGGTTGAAAACGCTCCCCTTGGAAAGTCAGGGGCGCCTCCGTCTTTGGTTTCATGCCTTTTATGTGTTTACCTTTTCAGTTAAAAACATCTTTCCATCAATGGTGGAACTAAGTGCACTTTTAAGTTTGTTTTTTTGAAGTTATGAAGAAAAATGAGGTGCTTGACTATAGATCTCGCACCCTCTTGCCCCATTTATGATATATTGTTCTTAATAAGTCTAAACTGTTATAAAATTCGATTCAGTTATGAAGTTTGGAACCTTTTGTGCTCTTTGGACAATTTAGTGCTGTCGATGATCTCTCATTTGGGAGGAGTGAGCTTCACAGAAAAGCAGTTTCTGTTTTTTAAAGTTCAATGCCAATGTCAATATAAAGTTTACTTTCAGTGCGACAAGAGGGTTTGTTTCTTTTTGCACCTGGCTGTAAAAAGTTTGCCTCATTCTGCCTCTCCTCTCTTTCATAGGCATGTCTTCTTTTCATTGGAGTTGACGCTTTTCAGTTTAGGAAAGTTGTATGAAAATACTGGGACATGGGTGATAATTTCGGTACAAAAAACAGTCAAGGTTCTAAAAAAACACTAATTACGAAACTCACCAAAGAGTTCAAGTTGACAAATTAACAAAGGACTGTAATGAATGTGTTGCTGTAATGAATAGTAAACATCACTCAGGAACTCACTCCTGAAATAACTTGCATCACTAAGATCTGTGAAACATAGTCAAGACCGAGCAGCTCAGTCACTTTTACAAAAAGAAAAAATACCTTCTCGAAAAATCTAGTACACTGGTTCCCAACCTTTTGACTTCTGTGGACCCCCACTTTATCAGTACAGGAACCCGTAGACCCCCACTTAATCATTATTGGAATCTGGGGACCCCCCCACCAATGAGTCATTACCGAAAGCTAGGGACCTAGGCATTTTGCAGTGTAAAAGGAGCTAGAGACTAATGTCTTTAACGATCGAACTGTTCAGAGAAGCAAAAGAAAATATGAGTGAAAAAGGAACCATTCTTTCACGAAGTATGGTTTGCGGGTGGGTCTGAGGTCTGAAGGTCTGATGAAGGGTAGGAAGCCATCTTCAGTTTCTCCCATGGCCAGGTTCTCATTTTTGACAGTATGTGTGCACAGAATTCCACCCTTCAGCTAGAAGAGGCCATTTTCTAAGTACAAGGTGATGTTGTATGGCCTAAAGTGAATTTGCAAATCATCTACTTATATTTGGAAGTTCAAGTAGCACTGGTCTAGTAGCAGTACTAAGGGACGTATGTAGATGTTGAATAACAGACAACTAAGGAAGGATCCATTGGTTCTTCACCTAATGTAAAAGATGTTGATGCCTCGATAGGCACTATTATGATTTCTTGACATCTATTTGGTGAGGAATGAGTATATCAATAAGAGAGTGGTCCTACTTGCACCTGCCCATGGTATAGGAGCATTATTACTTATTAGAAAAGAATGCTTAATTTAGATGTGATTTTGTTAGCATGATTAGGCGTTAAACAGCCTGTATTTTACATCCATTCATGTTTCCAAAAATAAATGTGCTGTTTTATTTTATGTAAACACACTTCTCCACATGCATGTGTTTCTCTCTGTTCTTTTCCGTTTCCAGAAAATAACTCAGAATACAACTTCAGCCATGGACTCTTTGCCTTTGAGGAAACAATATTGTATGAATTTATATTCCTCTGAGGAAGCAATGTCCAGTATATTTCTGTCTTTGTAGTTTTACAAGATAGTTTGCTTGAGTTGTGACTATGGACTACTTATTCTCTGAGCACGTTATTGTATTATAGTGCTAAATAACATTGCGTGATTTCCTTAATTTCCTATGCAACCTCATTTGTTGATATGCGGTAAATATGTGTTCCCTAGATGTATCTAATGAATCTTATGTAGTAGACAGTTTATTGGCTTATTAGAATGTTACATTGCTGGTTCAACGCTATTAAGTAATTCCTCACCACCAACCGTGTTTTGCTTCTACATCTAAAACCTTATACAAGATTATGTTTTGGGAGATGTACCAGAGCATTTGGAGCACTCTTTGGAAGTAGAATCTGTGTCAGTCCTCTTGTTTAACTATATTTAGCTCTGACTGCTTACTTGCTTTGGAAGTACTCCATAAGTTAATCCTCTTGTATTATTAACTACCTTGTGTTTTCTGTAATGTTCTTAATTTTGAAAAAAAAAACTATGGTTAATGACTTTCAGTCTTGACTCTTTTAAATACTTGGTAGTAGTTGTGCCAAGGGACATATGTTGATATAGAATAACAGAAATGGAAGGAGTTATATATTGGTACTCTACAAATAAAGAGGATGTTGATCTCTCAAAAGTTGCTATCAAGATTTTTGGACTATAGTTGGTGAAGAATGATTTTATCTATAAGAGAGTGGTTCCACTTGTACCTTCCTATTGCATCAATCCTTCAGGTGGAAGGGTGTAATCAGCAGTGTCACATCTCATGGATAAGTAAAGCAGTGGTGGGACATTTTTTAACCTTGTCCACAGAGAAAGGAGTTCCTTCCTGATGTTGGTGTGAGTTTTGACTGGTGCTTGTGGGGATGATAGTTGAGGTCCACATATTCGTGGAGCTGGTTTATTACCCTCCTTTCCACGACCTTGCAGACAAATGGTAGATTAGAGATTGACCAGTAGTTGGCCTGTCTCTTTGGATTTTCTAATGGTTTGGCAAGGAAGACGGGGACAAAGGCTTTTTTCAGAGTGCCTGCAACCTTGAGAAAGGAAAACAGCGAAAATCACGTGACCACTATGGAGGGCATGAGTTGTTTGAAGCATGAGACCAAGCAGAAGTCTATGGGGCACTGAACGCTTAGGTTTCTGCTTCCATCCATGCTTAACTGCATCTCCACATCTACCTTCATACTACAGTCCTCCTCCAAACAACACAAAAATCACACAATTGTCTCTCATAAAGTTCACTCTTTAAACATGCACTCCACTAATGATGCACTATAGAGTGTTCCCTTTCTCGAGGTGCTAAACATACTCAGTTCCCTGACTCTCACACACCATTCTGCATTATTCATTCACAAGCACAGCAATACGTTCCTGAAGCACATGGGGGCACCCTTCTAAACTTAACACAAAGCACCAAGACACTTATGCATAAGCCATTCTGTAAACAAACATTCAACCTACCTTGCACAACAAATGGAGTAGCAAATTACTTGACCACCAACAAAGCTTTCAGGGCCCCATCAGACGTATGAGATACAACACACAAAACAATAAAGAATATATATCACTCCTGCTGGTGTTTCATTTATGGACGTCAATTCACCAAAATTTCAGGTGTAGCGGGAGTGACATCACACACCATTAGACCTTTAGTTTCAGTTACACATACATGCTTACAAATACACATTCACACAAGGCCTCTCACATGAACACACACTCACCCGCAAGAATGCATGCAACATAAAATAAAACAAATAGTGCTTAACTCAGCTTTGAGATATGGACATATTCCAGCTAATTGTAATACATTTTTCTTACACAAATAGTGAATTTTATTCATTATTTGTGTAGTAAAAATAATTGACATAAAACCAGTAAAGTGGAACCCCGTCCAACGTCCATTAGGACGAACAGTCCCTATGTTCCTGGCACTGATTTTGTCACCTCTAAGGCAGTGCCAGGGGCCACAAGGAACTACCCAAGGGTTGCAACTGTCTCCTGAATGCTACTCTATGCACAGAAAACGATATTTAATACATTATACCCTAAATAACATTCTGTGCTTAAGGATGGCACTGACATTTTAAAAGATTACAAATAGTGATACCTTTGAAAGTGTAATTTGCCCCCTTGTCTGTCTGAGGACCTGTCTCATACTTTTATCTCCCATGAGTCACCCGCAGTGCTTATATTATCCTGATTATCTATTCACTTGCAGCCAGACTCTCATTTTTAGAAAGATAAAGTCTGCCATTTCCATAACGAGTGCTTGACTTTTACTGCAAGTGTAAATATGTAAAATAGATAATAATTAAAGTTCACCAGTCAACACTAGTCCGAAGACACATCATGTTGCTAATTTGATTTTTCAAGCAATTGCCTCTCTGCCAGCAGCCCGAATGTCTGTATTTAAGTAACAGAGAATGCTTGGAGCTGAGGGAGGGAGGGACCAACATGATATTTATTTTGATGAAAAGTCAGGGCCAGATTTACAAGGCCTTTGCAGCACTGGAGCGTCACTTGTTGTGACGCTCTGGTGGTGCTGTGCACTGCGCCAGTCTTACAAGGCGGCACTAAGACACTTTTTGCAGCTCAATGCCACCTTGTAAATATGGGCCCCCCTGACACACTTTTCTGGGGCAAAGGGGCACGTAATGGTGTTGCTTTTGACGCTGCTCCAGACTTACGAAAAGTCACAAATCCGTGGCAGTGTCAAAAACTAACTCCTCCCCAGGGATGGCGTTAGCATCGCACAACGAGGAGGAATACTTTTATTGCTCCTTGCTTTTGTTTTTCATGTGTGCTGCATTCTGTAGTACACATAGAAAGAGCAAAAGGCCATGAATGATTGTATATGTGCAGGCAGCTGTCCCTTCTTGCATATAAACAATCATTCAAAAATGATGATTTGCTACATCTATGTGCACATACAGAACACATAGAATCGCCAAATCACCACTGTAGGTAGTTTAAGTACAGGAAGGGACACCTTCCCATACATACACGATCATTCCCTTCAGCGCAGACAGCCGTGCACTATGGTACAAGGATGCCTGCATTGGCACTGGCAGCTGTATTTAGCACTGGTGCAGGGGGTAAACAAAGGGGTGTTCTGTATTTTTGTAAACACTACACATACCTGCAGCAGCGTAGCAATGCACATTTTGGTGCAGCACTGTGTACTTGTAGTAAATCTGGCCCTCAGTGTGTGTTTGTGGAAGAGGAAGAGTGAAAGAGAAATGGAGCGGGAGAAAGAACGTGAGAACGACATTGAAAGAAGAAAATAAAGAGGAGAAAGAGGACGGGGAAGTTCAAAAGTTAGACAGAGAGAAAGGGAATGAGAAAGAAACAATGTTAAAGCATAACACAAAAAGTAAAGTAGCGATACAATAGGAGAGATAAAAAGTGAAACTGAAGTAGCAAATGAAACAGTGAAAAAGAGATAACGCCAACCAGACAACAATCAATCATTCAGAATGATAGAGGAATTGACAAAGAGGTAGAGAGAATTAAAGATGGAAAGACAGAGGGAGAGAGAGAAAAAAGGGAAGAGACAGAGAGTGAACATGATGCACAAAAAAAGAGAGGCAGAAAGTGGCAGGGAGGTAGTTCTTGAACCGGGCACCTAGGCAGAACTTGGAAAACTGAGAGAAAACAGGGCTGATTGCAGAGGCCCCCTAACTTTGTGCCCCCATTTTTCACTTTTTGCTGGTATTTTCCTGACTCTGATGGTGCCCTGTGTACTGCTAACCAGTCCCAGGGCCCGTGCTCTGTGTAAAATCAGTATGCAAATTAGGCTAATTATAATTGGCTAAGTCAACCTACCTATAAGTCCCTAGTATGTGGTAGGGCATGTAGGTTTAGGGGCCCTAGCATAGGTAGTGCACCCACAGGTGCACTGCTGAGGTGCCCAGTGTCATGTTAAAGGCAGTCCTGCCTTGCTGGCTGCTTTTAAATTAAAGTTACATGCAAATTCGACTTTGGAATTAAAAGTAGTTCCAAAGTATTAAACTACCTGAATTTTGCATATAAGTCAACCATAAGGTGTGCCCTATGTGCCCCTAGGGTTGGGTGCCATGTAAATATAAGCAGGGACCTTATAAAAATAGTTTTATAAGCCCTGGTGAGGTAAATTTGCGTTTCCCTCATTGTAGTGAATGGCCTCCATAGGCTAGAATGTGGAGACTTTGTTTTAATTTATAAAGTCCCCTCAAGTGGCAGATACCTCGAGTCTAGTACCAAATTAATTGTTATAATAAATCCCACAACTTACAATTGTTGGATGTAATATAAGTTGTTCAGGTAAACAGTTTTAAACTTTACCTAAAAAGTTGCCAACTTCAGCCTTGTGGTGCTCTGCTCTGATTGCCTAGCCTCTGGCAGCCTGGCCAGGCTGCCTTGATGATGTGTGAAGTAGCCTGGGCTGAACAACACAAATGAATGTGCCTGTGGGAGGAGAGCTTCCCTCAGCAGATGGAAAGGCAGGAAGGAGGGAGGGCTGCCAAATTGGTCTTTAAAGGCAGGGAAGGACATTTGGAGCAGCCCAGCACCTCCCTCACATCCTGCACACCCAGACAATTAGGTGCCCCCCTGATTCGATTAGGAGAGGGGAGGAGAAGGGTGTGTAGGAGAGGGGAGGAGAAGGGTGTGTTTAAGATTTTTTGCCACACCAGTGGGTGGGCTCAGCCAGATGTAACCTCTAAAAATCACTTTCAGCCATGATGGATTTTTGAGGAATGTTGCTCCCTGGGATTGATTTTTGCCACACTTCCCAGGAAGTGATCATCACAGGGGGAAGGACCCAGCACCTGATTGGGGAACCAGGACCCCCCTGTTTTTCACCCAGAAGTAAGGATAAAACTGGCTGACCTGCACCCACAGATCAGATCCCTATCAGATTCCAACAAGGAAGAACTACAGTAGAAGAAGGACTGCCATGCTGGACCCCTGACCTGTACCTGGACACTGCACTCTGGAGGACAGCACCAGCTGCACACTTGGGCTTCGCCACAAGAAAGACTTTGCCTGGCTTCAACTGGTTCAAGAAGGAACTCCCTGTGTGCTACAGATGAGAATTTGCTAACCAGACTCCCCTGCACCAACTCCTGAAGAAACTGACCAGCTGACCACTGTCTAGTGGCCTTTTTGGAGTTTGCGCCAGGTGCATTCTATGAGTTGTGGTCTATACCTTCAAGGTGCATCTCAGAGCTTCTGGAACCTTGGGGTGAGCTGTGGACACTAAAAGAGCCTTAAAAGAACATCTGGAAGAAGATCCAGAAGGTTGGAGAGGTTTGGAGAACTTTTGAAAAAGATCCAGCCTTCAAGCTTGCCTCAACTCTGACCCGGCCTGACTTACAGGTTCGTCCTGGTGAAGAAAATCTCCGTAAAAGTGACTGAGTCCGAACGTGGAAAGTTGACTGGGACCTCCCAGGCAGTGTATCCGAAGAGGGCTCCAGGGACATCGGATCAAGATTCAGGTTTGCCCTTGTTGAAGGATTTTCATCTCGAAAAAACGACTAAGTCTGAAGGTAAGAATCTCCAGTGAGGGCTCCTGTGACGTGTATCCGAGGAAGATTTCCAGGAGGTCAGACTGGACTGGCGACTTGATCCCCCTGAAGAAAATCTTCAAGAAAATGACTAAGTCCGAAGGTAAACGTTTGACCAAGGCCTCTGGCGGGTTGTAGCCAAGCAGGGCTCCATCACGGTCGGCCTTAAACTTTGACTTTGCCCCGATCAAGTTGCGACCAGATACACAGATTGGAGCTATTCGTTTGTAAGCGCTAAAAATCATTAATTCTTTAAAAAATCATATCTCTGGTTCCCCTTATCCGATTGTAATAATTTTGGTGTCATTTTAAAGATAAAAATATTGTCCATTCTTATAGATTGATGTTGGAATTTTATTGTGTTTTGTGTTTTACTGATTTACTGTTTTGTAACTTTTAAATGCTTTACACATTTGTCTCCTAAGTTAAGCCTTGTCACTTGTTGCCAATCTACCAAGGGTTGGGCTGGGTTTAATTTATTGAGACCTAACTGGACCTAAGTGGAGGTTAGTGGCCTATTGCTAAGTGTAGGTACTTACCTGCCCTTACCAATAATCCATTTTCCAACACAAACCCATTGTTTTTCAGCCACTGTACCGCTTTAGTCAAAGGCCCTCCGTATGCAAATCAGCACAGATCTTGCTGGTTATGGGAACAGTCCAGCCCAAGCTGCCAGGTGAGGGCTCCTCCGTAATGGAACACAAGCAACCCCAGTCTGGTCTCGGCCTTATTACACCTCATCAGTGAGATAAAGATTGAAACCTTTGACACAGTGAGCACTTTCTTCTGTCATAAAATGTATCAGGTTTTAAAAATGCAGCCAGCCAGGTCTCAGTAGTATGATACTGGTAAGTGGTGTAAATGTACACTTCAGCTCATGTATGACATTCAATATCATGCCAGCTGTGCACATCCTATGCCAAATTACCACAATTTTATTGGAAAGTTAAAGAAGGCAATTAGTTGCAAGCGATTAAAACGTGCATATTTAGCAGAAAGGCGAATGCTCTGTGAAACTGATAACCAGTTTCACAGACTAGAGTGCTAGTGCCAGGAAAGCCAAACAGAAAGAGGTGGGGAAACCACAAAAAATCAGGTCTTTTTTCACATCCAGTAATACCCTGAAATTGTAATAAAGCTAAATAGTGTGCAGACAAATATATGGGTACTGGTCCCTGTTCTCTTTCCTTGCTTATTGTGACACATCAATTGCCATATTTTAAAATGTTACTACATCATATAGCCAGTTTTCCATAAAGGAGAATGCTAGCTTGACAAACCGAGGCTGAAGAAGCTCCATTTTGGCCAATAGCTAAAATAGTGAAAATCAATTTCAACTAAATAAGAATTTTGAAGAAAAAAACACCGGGCTTGGATTTAAATCCTGGATATAGATATTCTTACAATTCTTAAAATAAAATAAATTGCAAGAATAATTGTTTATTGTTTCCAGCTCCCTTTATTTACTTAATAAAGGGAGCTGGAAACAAAGGGGGTCATTCTGACCCCTGGCGGCCGGTGGCCGCCAGGGCCACCGACCACGGGAGCACCGCCAACAGGCTGGCGGTGCTCCCACGAGCATTCTGAACCGCCGCGGTCAGAAGCGGAAAGTCGGCGGTCTCCCGCCGACTTCCCGCTGCTCGGGGGAATCCTCCATGGCTGCGGAGCACGCTCCGCAGCCATGGGGATTCTGACACCCCCTACCGCCATCCTGTTCCTGCCGGGTATCCCGCCAGGAACAGGATGGCGGTAGGGGGTGCCGCGGGGCCCCCGTAAGAGGGCCCCACAAAGTATTTCAGTGTCTGCAATGCAGACACTGAAATACGCGACGGGTGCAAACTGCACCCGTCGCACCCCTGCAACTACGCCGGCTCAATTCTGAGCCGGCGTCCTCGTTGCAGGGGCATTTCCTCCGGGCCGGCGGGCGCTCTTTTGGAGAGCGCCCGCCGGCCCAGAGGAAATGTCTGAATGGCCGCCGCGGTCTTTTGACCGCGGTGCGGTCATTTGGCGGCTCCCTCCAGGCGGGCGGCTCCCGCCACCCGCCGGGCTCAGAATGAGCCCCAAAATGTTCACAAAAATGTGGTAGTCTTTATTCAATGTGAACTACGTTTGAGCAAAGGAAAACCATTCATTACATGGAGAAAAAACGAAAACAGCCACAGTAGGAGAAACGAAAAATACTTACAATAAAAGGGAATGAGAAGGCAAGATTGGTAGGCGTCAGAGCTCAACAACTAGTCCAGATCCCCTCTAAACAGCAACACAGGTAACTCCAGACCGGTTTTGCCCTGCTTGTGCCTCATCAATAAGGTGTAGCTTGAGTCCCAGTGCAAAATGAGAATGCAACCCATATCTGTGAATACCCAGGTATGTGTTGCAACAAACAAAAAAGTAACAATGGAATGAATAATTTAATTACTCTCGGCCAATCTCGGCCAATGACAATTGCTGGAGGTCACATTCCGATCCATCAATTTTCATCCATTATGCCATTGCAGGCGAAAACCAGCCATATGCAAATCAGTATTTTTCATGCTGCAGTAGAAACAGTTAAGTCTCAACTGCTAGCCGAGGTTCCCTCCAGACATGAGTAACAGAATAGCCACACCCCGCAATCCCCAAATAAGTTAGAGTGATACATCCTATTTTATCCATAGCAACCAAGGAAAGCACATTTAGTGCCTAAGAGGTGCATCTCCTGTAGCAGGTGAACATCTGTGGGCTGCTGTTTGGAGAATTGTAGCAACGCTCCATGGTCCATGTTTAATGTAGTCTATGAGCTCATTCGCATCCCAGGAGAAGACACAGTGTCCGACTGTATCTTCTACATTAGACATGAGTACCTTGTGTTGGTATGTGGAGTTTTGTGACAACAAATGCCGACATGAAGAGTAACAAAACAAGAAATGTTGCATGAACCAAATCTTTGAAAGAAATTGGCCACCTTCTAACTCATCCCCCGCAGTTCTGCCCCTGAAGCATCTGTCACCCAAATCAAACTTTGTGTGTCCGAAACACGTAGAGCATTTAAACACACCCAAAGGCAACGGTTGAACGTTGCAGCAGTTGCATCTAAAGAACTGCAGTGAAAAGTTCAAAATGAAGGGCCTCATTTACAAGCAGCTTGCGCCGTTGGTGTATCACTTTTTTGATGCACCAGCAGCGCATGCTGCAGGTCCACATCTACAAGGCCACTCAAAGCCACTTTGCGTGGCTTTTCATAGCCTTGTAGATATGGAGTAAGGCAACGCACCACAGGTCCCTGTGTTGCCTTACTTTGCATCAAAGAGGCATTCCATGGGTGCTGAGGTGGGTGTTCACCCATGGATTTTGATGCATTCCCAGATTTGCAAGGTTTTGTAAACTTGGGAATGCATCAAAAGCCTAAGAGAGGTGCAAAGAAGAAAAATACTTTTCTTACCCTCTCATTTTCCCTTTTTTGTGTGCTGCATTCTGCAGCACACATAGAAAGAAGAAAAGGCCTCTTGTGATTGTTTTTATGGAGGAAGGTGGACCTTCCTGCAGAAAAACAATCATCCTTGCAACGTAGATGCCCTTGTACCATGGTGGAAGGGTGCCTGTGTTGGCGCATGGCATCCCATTGGGCACCAACACAGGGGAAAAGGACAGGAATGTTCTATATCTTATAGATATGGTGCATTCCTGCCCTTTTCTTTTGATGCAGTGCAGCATAGCAAGAAGGCTTGCGGTGCTGCCCTGCACCAAAGGAGTGTAAATGAGACCCTGAGATTCTGGTACTGTTATCAGCCCCAGTGTCGCCATATGACCCCACGTTGTCTTCAGTATTGTATTTAAACTGAATTTAGTAAAGGAAAATGCCTGGGCCTTTCTTTTTAAATTCAACATGTATGATGTTTGGACCACTCAAGGCAAATATAGTGTATTCTACACTTCTTAAAGTGCTTTAAGACAGCCTCATTCAGCCATAGGCTTTTTTTTTTTCTCCTGAACATTCAGCCTTTGCCTCGAGGCCTTGTCAATCGCATCTTGGATCCACACAGGAGTATTTTGGTGTCACTGTTTTTGTATGTCCTTCCTTCTCCATTTGAATGCACAGGGTGCATTATACATGTGAAATCAGTGAGTGAGTGGACTGGCAGCACTGCTGAGTGAGTGCTAACAAAATACTCTGAAAACGGATTCTATAGAAAATAAAGCCACCCTCTTTCAATGGCATTTATTTTCATATGTTTTTGTCTGGCACTTGTTCCCCGGTACACAAATAAACTTTGGCAAAGGCAATAGCTTGGTTATTTGTAAGGAAAGTGTATGCTCAATCTGAACGCCATACAAACGTCAAGCACATTAGATTTGGCAATGCTTGTTTTACTGTAGGCAAAACATATTTTGCAAAGGAAATTTGACATAGCTTTGCATCAACTAAAGGCATTTTGCATCGGGTGAAAACCTATGCTAAAGAATAGTAAATCTGGGCCCAAATATAAGTCTATAAATTGCCCTAGGATATGTGCCCGTTTGGAGCGGATAGACTCAGGGTGTCATTACCTCCAGCCCTCCTTTGGGTGGACAAGAGTTGAGTGCAAGCCCCCACACTTGCATAGTCGTCGGTCTTCCGTTCGAGGACATAAGTCTGCAGCAGGCACATTTGTGGAGTTCACAATGATTTAGGATTTATATACAGTGGTTTAAAGATGATTTCAGGTGCAAGGTAAAACTTATCTATTTCTTAAAGCAGTGCCCAGGCTAAGTTGAGCACCGTTTGAAGAAGTGGTATGAAAGCAGTCAATGACCTCTATGTACCACTGTGGACGTCACCCATGTGATAGTTGGCACTTTTTGTACCTGAGTATGCAGTTGGACTGCATGGGCATGCTACTACCCCACACTCCTTTTTTGAGTTAGATAACCAGAGCAATAATGCTGACTCAGTCAATGGTCAGCAAGTTCTAGTAGATATGCACATTAGCTGTTGCACAGACATGGATTAGTCGTCAACAATTGATTTGTGATTCTGGAACAGGAATTCATAGCATTAAATGCCTGACGTAACAAAATATTTTTTCCCCCTTTGTGTTTTCGTGGCAAACTTCGTTAGTACATTTGGGCCTTAATACCTTGCGCTGACGAGTCCCAGAAGTTTAGAATTTAAAGTTTGGGTGGCGCTTCTCATGAAACATGCAAAATTATACTTTTCAGTTTATCATATGACATTTTGTCAAAAGTGCTAATGTTGCACTAAAAGACATGGGGCCATATTTATACTTTTTGACGCAAAAATGCGCTAACGCAGTTTTGCATCAAAAAAATTAGCGCCGGCTAACGCCATTCTGAAGCACCATGCGGGCACCGTATTTAATCAATGACGTTAGCCGGCGTTAGCCGCCGGCGCTGCCTGGTGTGCGTGGAAAAAAACGACATACACCAGGCAGCGCCGGCGTAGGGGGATATGGAGCTTGGGCGTCAAAAAATGGGGCAAGTCAGGCTGAGGCAAATGTTTCGCCTCAACCCGATTTGCGCCATTTTTTTCGACTCCCAACCCCCATAGAAATTACTCCTGTCTTGCCCCCTTGCCCAATGGCCATGCCCAGGGGACTTCTGTCCCCTGGGCATGGTCATTGGGCATAGTGGCATGTAGGGGGGCACAAATCAGGCCCCCCTATGCCACCAAAAAAAAAAAAAAAAAATACTTACCTGAACTTACCTTAATGTCCCTGGGATGGGTCCCTCCAGCCTTGGGTGTCCTCCTGGGGTGGGCAAGGGTGACAGGGGGTGTCCCTGGGGGCATGGGAGGGCACCTCTGGGCTCCTTCCGAGCCCACAGGTCCCTTAACGCCTGCCTTTTCCAGGCGCTAAAAAACAGCGCAAAAGCGGCCGTACGTCATTTTTTTTGACCCGCCCACTCCCAGGCGTGAATTTTGCCCGGGAGTGTAAATGCGGCGCACATGCCTCGGAGTCAATTTTTTAGACGGGAACGCCTACCTTGCATCTCATTAACGCAAAGTAGGTGTCCACGCTAAAAAATGACGCAAACTCCATGGACTTTGGCGCTAGACGCGTCTAACGCCAAAGTATAAATATGGAGTTCGTTTTGCGTTAAAAAAAACAACGCAATTCCGGGGCAAACAGAGTATAAATATGCCCCATGGTGATTTTAGACGACGCAATAGTCAAATATGGAATACTGTTTCAATAAAATAAAAGTGTGATGAATTCCGTTATTTTGAGAACTGTATTGTTGTTTTTGCAGAAATTAATACCTCTATAGATAACAAAGTGATATTTCAACCAAAATTACTATTTTAAAAACGTAAATAAAATATTTTATGACTAATATATGCATACGTTATGATCATTTGTACCCTTGCAACAAACTTGGGGCCAGAAAAGGCCCTAGCACATCTTAGCACCACACTAGCAGCATTTTGTTACGCCATTGTGGAATTAAGGAGGCCATTCTCCTTCACCATATTTACAAAGTGGTGAAATGCGTACATTGCACTTTGCAACCCCTTGCACCACATACATTATGCCTGCACCAGGCATAATGTATGCAAGATGAGGGCCTTCCGGTGGTGTAAGGCCCCTAAAAATGGCACAGTGACATTTACGAAATTTCACTGTGTCATTTTTAGGGTTATTTTTAACGCCTGCTCAGAGCAGGCATGAAATTTATGTGTCCATTACTTTCAAAGGGCCTCCCTTTGCTTTGTAGGATTAGCATCATTATTTATGGTGCTAATCCTGCAAAGTACCACAATAGCGTCATAAATTATGACGCTATTGTCCTAACATGTGCCATGGTGCGCTTTATTATAAATACAGAACTACCATGGGGTCGTTAGGTGCCAGTAGGGGGCACAAGAAAAGTGGTGCATCACAGCAGATGTGCTATTTGTTTGTAAATTTGGCCCTTTGTATTGTACAATAGGTTAGAGCAACTCCTCATTATTAAAATGCACTAGTCAGTTGAGCTTTAAAGGTCATTGATAAAACTGATTGCCTTGGATAAGTGTCTCCTATGTAATCATCCACTGTTTTTTTAGAAGCATACTGATAAGATAACAGGCTTATTTGTAGGGCATAAGCTCACCCCGGGGGGGTCCTTTTTTCATTATTTCTTACACAACAAAAATCCCTTTATTGACCTAAGAAGGGTGACCTTTTATACCAACTTTAGTACCAGTTGATTATGTGAATTTTTTTGATTGGCTGATTCACCAAATAGTTGAATCTTCTGTATAGAAAGGAGTGGATCTGTCACTTTGAAAATAGCTGGGGTCGTGGACTCCTCTCCCCACAAAACTATGGGCCTGATTTGAGAAAAATGGCGCTGCATCCATTTCAGCTCAACTTTTCTTGCATCCCTTAGTGCCCCCCTACCACCACCGTGTGTACGCCATATTTAATATGTGACGCACCATGGCACAGGGTAGGGGCAATAGCGTCAACATTTTTGATGCTGTTGATGTACTATGTAGGATTAGAACCAAAATGTTGGCGCTAATCCTGCCCATTACATAGGGTCCCATTGAAAGCAATGGTATGGCCCCTTTTAACGTCTGCTCTGTGCAGGCGTTAAAAGTAGCTGCAAAAAATGACACAGTGCAATCTCCTAGATTTCACTGCACCATTTTTGTGGTCCCTTTAATGGGGGAACGCCCCCTTGCATATATTATGCCTGGGACAGGCATAATGTGGCACAGGGGGTCACAAAGTTGCCCAATGCATTCGTTGTGCCACTTTGTAAATCTGGCTTGGCGACTTGGCCTCGTTGGGCCACAATAGCATCAAACAAATTACGCTAATGTGGCACAAGGAGGTGCTGGGCCCTCTTAAATCTGGGCCTATAGGCCTATTTGCAGGATCCTTGTGACAACATGAATTCATGAAATGTCGGCCTCTACTACTCTCTAAAGATAACTGAATAACAAAAGTCCCGATTCACACGAATGACACGGCTTTCCACTCTAACGCCCCTCTATAACTTTCTATTTGGTGTAGAGGGGCTAGAAGAAAGTAAATGGAAATGTAACTACCGGAGGTGAACATGACTCAAGAGAGGAGGTGTATCAAGAGTAGATGCAGTGGCACCAAAGAGTGAGCCAGGGTCCTGCTGACTCCTAACTGGTGTCCTTGGAAATTCTTAACTTCCATCTAGGTTATTGTACGGCTCTTTATGGATGGCTGTCCTGTAACATCCTGTTGATAATACAAAGGATACAAAATGCAGCAGCTAGGCTGACTACCAGCCTGACAACATTAGACAATTAAGACAAGAAGAATGCTTCACTGGGCTCCGATTCGTGCTGGGATTTCTAGACAAAACTTTTAGCAGGAGCGTGGATTCCACTGGTGCAGCGGGTGCAGTAACACTGGGCCGAGACCCCTGAGGGGTGCACTGAACTTTAATTATTGCTTATTTCACATTTTAAAGAGCGGCCAGTGGGCCCATTTTCTTCCCTGCACTAGGGAATATGACACACTGGCTGCACCACTGGCTTAGAGATTGGCATCTATCCCCATCAGGAAGATCTGAGGGCATTAAAAATCAGCTCCTCTTGACAACTTCCGGCGAAGGGAAAAGTCTTTAAGAATCCCTGAAACATAATACATTTTGAATGTTAACAAATTATATACTGTATGGCAACAGAACTATGGAACAAGGTCCCAGAGCATTTGAAAACTGTCCTCTTCACGTCCCTCCTGAGAAAAGCTCCCAGCAACACCACTTTACCACCAGATACTTTGTACTTCCTTTGATCTCTCCACTTAATAATACCACATCTCATGGCAGTAGCCAGATAATTACAGTAGCCCCCACTTTGACAATACTTTGAGGAACCGAGTCAGGGAACCGAGGGAGTCCGACCTCCCCTCCAAGTTTTCAGGAGTGGGGTGTTAATGGTAATTTTTCTTCCCTTAACTATTGCTACATTGCCAGCTTTCGACTCTCACTTTGTACCTCTGTTTTGGAATTCTGGTGGAATTTTATTTTTGGCCTCCCTCATAATAATGGTACAAAGGGGCCCGGTAAAGCACTGATTATACGTAGGTAAACAATCATTAACTTTTAGACAAAATGGTTGTGAGTTCATAATAATGGCTTGTTTTTTTACAGTCTTTCATAGTGTATATTAGCCGTATGTAAAAAAAAAGGCGCTAGAAACACAAAAAATAGAAAATCTAAGCAACAAAGATTTAAATTACTGACTCGTGCAGACTATCATAAAGGATGATATTTTAAAACACATTATCATCCAGTGTTTGGGAATGTTCTCGTTTTATTTTTTGTTTGGGTGGCATGTAGTGGTGAGGTGTAGTATAAAAATACGTTATCTAATTTGTGTGTCATTTTCTTGAACAGACAATTTGCAGTCACCGAGGTAATACGAGGCACATCTAATCCGTAAACTTCGACATTTACAGACTTCACTTCTGAAATAGCATACATTGGCAATAGTAATATGTCATAGATATCAGTGTCTACCGTTCCGGAAAGATCGCTTATTCTAATGCCACATGAATAATTGTTCATGATTAAAATAAAACATGAAAGCAGGGGTGATTAAAATGAGAGTTCCCTTTCTGTGAGGTCAATAATTGAAGAAGATTAAAACCACTGATCAGTAAGCAATGATTAGAGTTTTGGTATTGGTGGCTATCGTCTGCCATCCAGCGGAATTGTCTTGAACTTCATGTCATGTAGAAAAGTGTATTTCCGTTTTCCGTACTTGTAACGTTTCTTTCAGTGTTCTCATCGAAAACTCATATTCATTTATATAAACTAGTTAGGATACAACTATTCCAATAAATGACAATATTTATAGTCTAATAAGATGTTTGCCATTGCTGAAGATACACAGAATCAGATTTAAGAGCCCCAAGCGCCTCCTAGAGCCACATTATCGTCTTTTTGTTTGAGGCTAATGCTTCCATTTTCTTACGATAATGGCATTACTCCTAGTCCTACTCCCTCGCCTTCCTTTTAACCAATGAGGCCTCCTGCCTCCCCTCTAGACCCTCCCTTCCCCTTTCAAAAACCCCCCCCACCCTTATCCCCTCCTGTACAAAAACCAAGCCCAAGCTGCAACTCGGACAGTCCGTACCGGGAGGGTGGGAGGGAACGGAAAAGGAAGGCGAGGGAGTAGGACTAGGAGTAATGCCATTATCGTAAGAAAATGGAAGCATTACCTCCCGTCCCTCCCTCGCCTTCCTTTTAACCAATGAGACATAGCAAGAAAACACACAGGAGACGGACATCGAGTTGCAAGACCTTTATTTAATATCCTGCACCAAGAACATCCCAAACATTATCTCATAGAGGATAAGACCCGGTGACCTAACACCGACTCCAAACTACCCAAGTCCGACAGCCTATAATGACGCACAAACGTCGAAGGAGAAGCCCAAGTGGCGGCCCTGCAAATTTCCACCACGGAAGTCCCCTGAAGCTCCGCCACCGTAGCCGCCATGCCTCTGGTAGATCTCCCCTGAATCCCTTGAGGAGGAACCACCTCTTTCAAGGAATAGGCCAACAGAATTAAAGATCGAACCCACCGACTCAAGGAAGCCATGGAAGGTTTTTCACCTTTGCGAGCCGGACCAAAATTAACAAACAGTGAATCCCCTTTACGAAAAGGAGCCACCACCCGCAGATACTCCAACAAAACCCTGCGCACATCCAACGAATGCAAACGGACCTCCTCCCTTGAGGAGGGATTCGGACAAAATGAAGGAAGGATGACCTCCTGCCGGGAATGGAACGAAGAATTGACTTTTGGAATAAAGGAAGGTACCGGAACCAGAACCACCCGATCGTGAAAAATCTTACAAAAAGGAAAGGAACAAGCCAATGCCCCCAATTCCCCCAACCGACGAGCCGAAGTAATGGCTACCAAAAAGAATGTCTTCAAAGATAGATGGCGCAAATCACAGTCCCCCAAAGGTTCAAAAGGGGGCTCCGTCAACACATCCAAAACCAAGGACAGATCCCATGAAGGAAAAGAACGTACCGGGCGAGGAAATAAATTAACAAGCCCTTGAAAAAATCTCGGCATCAAGCGCCCTTCATCCTGAAGATTACGCCATGGTCCTCTGAATGCCTGAATAGCCGCCCACTGCACCCGAAAAGATGCCACTGACAACCCTAAATGAGCACCGTCCTGCAGGAACTGCATCACCTCAAAGATAGAAGCGCAGGTAGGATCTAACTCACGACTTAAGCACCATGACGAAAACACCTTCCACTGTCTACCATAAGAAAGCAAAGTGGAACGTCTCCTCGAAGCCAGCAATGTAGAACTCAAAGCTACCGGCACCCCCAGACCTGTCAATCCCCGTCGTTCAACTTCCAGGCCGTCAAGTGTAACCTTCTCAATGACCCCAATGGGAGGCAGGGAAACTCCAGGGGAGACGGACAAAGAGGCAGAGGCCACATGCTCCCCTCCGCCATCAGCCTCAACAAGGGGAACCAATTCGCCCTCGGCCAAAGTGGCGCAATTAGGACAACCCTGGACCCCAGATCCCTCACACGTAACAGAAACGCCCTGAGTAGTTGAAAAGGAGGGAACGCATACAAAAGGCCCTGCGGCCAAGGACATGACATCCCGTCCACCTCCCATGCTTGGGGACATCGAAACCGGGAGCAGAAGCGATCCACTTTCGCATTCCCTACTGACGCAAACACATCCAGCACTGGAAGACCCCAAAGCCGAACCAGATGCTGAAACAGAGACTTCCGGAGAGAGAAAAGTTGAGAGGAAGGAATCACTCTGCTCAGCAGATCCGCCCGAACATTCACCACCCCCCGAATGTACGTAGCCCTGAGAGAAGGAACCCACTCCTGAGCCCACACAAAAATCTCCCTGACTAGATTGAACAGAGCCCTTGACCTGGTCCCTCCTTGCCGATTTGCCTAAGCCTTGGCCACTAAGTTGTCTGTGCGAACCAGAACCGCCGAACCCTTCAGGGAATCCTGAAAATGGACCAGAGCCAGGAATACTGCCCGCAATTCGCGCCAATTCGATGACCGACTCGCCTCCCGAGGGGACCAAAACCCCTGAATCTGAGCCGACCCCATCCATGCTCCCCAACCGGAGAGGCTGGCATCCGTCGTCACCACCACGGGTCTCAGAGGCGATAAAGAAACCCCTATCCTCAGGTGGTCTGCATCCAACCACCATTGCAACTCTCTGTGAATCAATCCGGACCCTGGAACCCTGTCCTTCAGAGAACCGGACCCTGGTGTCCACCTTCTCAAGAACCATGTCATCAAGCACAGGAGATGGAAACGTGCCCAAGGAACCAGAAATATCACCGACGCCAAATGACCCTGCAGACGCAACCATAAAAGAGCTCGGGGAGCAGACCGCAACAATACCTTCTTTACCAAAGCCTGTAGGACACCCAACCGTTTTTCTGACACAGTCACCAACCCAAGAAGAGTCTGAAACCGAGCTCCCAGAAAAACCAGATCCTGGGACGGCACTAAGTCTGACTTCTCCCAATTGATTAAAAACCCGTGGTTTTGCAGGACCCCCAGAACATGGACCACCTGCTTCTGCAAAAGGTCTTGTGATTGGGCATGAATCAAAATGTCGTCTAGATAAGGATGCAGAAATACCCCTTCTGAATGAAGCAAAGCCACTAGAGGAGCCAGCACCTTTGTGAAAATTCGAGGAGAAGATTTTAGACCGAAAGGCAGAACGCAAAACTGATAATGGTCCTGACCCACAGCAAACCTCAGGAACTTTTGAGAGGATCTTGCCACCGGTACGTGTAGGTAAGCGTCCTGCAGATCCAGTGACACCAGAAAGTCCCCGTGTCTGACAAATGGAAAAATAGTCTGAATGGACAGCATGCGGAAATGCACTGTCCTGATCCAGGTATTCACCTCCTTTAGATTGAGCACCGGCCGAAATCCCCCTGAAACTTTCTGCACAAGAAACAAGACCGAATATGTGCCCTGACCCCGTTCGTCTAGCGGAACGTGGGAAATGGCCCCCTTGACCAGTAAGTCCCGCACTCCGTCCAATAATGCTCTTCTCCGTGACCCCTCTGAAGGCAGAGGTGTGGGACGTACCCCTGAATCTGGAGGAACCACCACAAAATCTATGACATAACCATTGGCCACAATGTCTAGTACCCAATGATCGTTTACACTGTCCTTCCAAGCCGAAAGAAAGTGACTCAGTCTTCCCCCAACCGGCCCTCTGCCAGGCCCACAGTGATTGTCAGGACCCCTTCTTGAAACCACCCCGGGTCGCAGGAGCAGACTTCTTAGTTGAAAAACGCGGCTGAAAACGCCGTTTCCTAAATGAAAAGGATTTAGCATCCCTAGTAGGAGAAGATCTGGAATGTTTCTTCCACCCTTTACCCGAAGAAGAACCCCCTTTATAAGGTAAGGCATGCTTCCGTTCCTTAAAAGCCTTGGAAAGCATGGATGGCAATTGTTCTCCAAACAAGGTACGACCTTCAAACGGCAGTCTCAACAAGGCCGCCTTTTCCCCTGGATCAGCCTTCCAGGAACGCAACCAGAGGGACCTACGAGCCCCAATCAAAGACCCAGATGCCAGAGCCGAAGTACGGACCACATCCGAAGACACATCAGCCAACAATCTGGCCTGCTGCTCCATACCAGCCAGGAGCTCCGAACATTCCGCCCCTTCCTGTACAGCCACCGCCAGATTATCAAAGTCTTGAACCAATGACTGTGACGCATAAGCAGAATAAATCCCTGCCCTCAGCGCCAGATTCTCCGCAGCAAAAGCCCTCTTAAGACCCGAATCCACTTTACGGTCAGTGGCATCCGTAGGCACACAATCCTCCGGATTGACTGCCGTTTTGCCAATCAGAGTAGCCAAAATAGAGTCCAGGCGTACTGAAGGAGGCAAAACCTCCTCACCCTCAAGTAAGTAAAGTTTCTGAAGGAATCGTGGAACCTGAGCCTTATCCACATCCTTCCACTCACGAAACACCATATCCCTCACAGGTCCCTGAAAAGGCATGGCAAACTTTGAAGGTGTCTTATATTGAGGAAATAAATGAGAATCCGAGTTTGCAGGTTGAAACACCGGGAAACCCAAATTGTCCCGAACATGTGCCATCACTTCCCACATATCTTCTCTGGAAACATATTTCCCCCCAGATGACGTCGATGGGGCCTCATCCTCACTCTCCGATGAGGATTTCCTAGCTGCTACCGATGAGTGCGCACATTTAGACTGACCAGTCCTGGCCACGCCTGCTTGTAGTGCCCTGGTCACCGCCACCTCAATCATATCCTGAACCTCCTCTCTGGACATGAGGGGAGTACCCCTGCCAGGTACCTGTGAGTTCTCAGGAGTAGTAATGCTAGCCTCACCCCCCTCCTCCTCCGAGGAAGAAGAGACAATCCTACGTCTCTTTGCTGGAACTTTAGGCATGGTAAACAAATAATCACTGACTTGAATCCCAAAAAACTACCCTCTATATAGGCACCTGGTCCTCCCCCCAATCAGGGCTCCACCAATCCCTAAAGAGGTCACCTATTTCATCAAATACATAAAAACCACGGGCCGAACGCCCGTCCTACCTGAGAGCATCTCAGAATTGAATTCCCTCGGTTCCCCGCGGCTCCGCGGCGCTGAAACCCGGAAATCAACGTCCCAGCCACAGAGGGCCGGCTGACCCCGTCAGCCGGCCTCCAGGACACGCCTCTCGAGCAACCATGCTGCTCGTTCAAGACGCGCCCCAGCCGTAGCACTCCTCGCGGAGCTCCGCGTCCCGAGGAGTGCCTCCATCGACGACCTCCAGGCCCCGCCGTGCAGGTAAGAAAGGGAAAGAAAACCGTCTAGCGTGGGCTAGACAAAAGAACAGGAGGGGATAAGGGTGGGGGGGGTTTTTGAAAGGGGAAGGGAGGGTCTAGAGGGGAGGCAGGAGGCCTCATTGGTTAAAAGGAAGGCGAGGGAGGGACGGGAGGTAATGTGGCCTTACAAGGCCAAAATGGCCGCACCACATTTACAAAGTGGCGCAATGCATGCATTGCACCACTTTGTAACCCTTTGCGCTAGGTTTTGCCAGTGCCAGACACAAAATATGCAAAGGAGACATTCCCCCTTTACGAGGGGGCTAAAAAAATAGCTCAAAGAAATCAATCAATCAATCAAAAAAAATTGTAGAGCGTGCTACTCACCCCTTAGGGTCTCAAGGTGCTGGGGGGGAGATCAAGAGGGGGCAGGGAGGGTCACTGATCGAACAACCATGTCTTGAGGTTCTTTCTGAAGAGCAGGTCTTTGGTTTTGGTTGGTGGGGAGGGAGTTCCAGGTTTTGGGGCGAGGTAGGAGAAGGACCTGCCTCCTGTGGTGGTGTGTTGGATCCGGGGGACTGTGCCTAGGGCGAGGTTTGCTGATCGGAGGTTGCGTGTGGGAGTTCACTCTTTTTTGACGTAGGTTGGGCAGGTGTTGTGGAGGGATTTGTGTGCGTGGATGAGGATCTTGAATGTGATTCTCTTGTCTATGGGGAGCCAGTGAAGGGATTTGAGGTGTGGTGAGATTCGTTTGTGGCGGGGGAGGCCAAGGACGAGGCATGCGGCTGTGTTCTGCATTCTCTGGAGTTTGCGTTTGAGTTTGAGTGTGGTGCCAGCATAGAGGGTGTTACCGTAGTCCAGTCTGATGCTGATGAGTGCGTGGGTGACTGTCTTCCTGGTTTCTGGGGGAATCCATTTGAAGGATTTTTTTTAGAGTGTGGAGTGTGTGGAAGCAGGAGGAGGTTAGAGCATTGATTTGCTGTGTCATGTAGAGGGAGGGGTCCAGGATGATGGTGAGGTTGCGTGCGTGGTTTGCTGGGGTGGGTGCGGGGCCTAGGGCGGTGGGCCACCAGGAGTCGTCCCATGTGGTTTTGTTGGGGCCAAAGATGATGATCTCGGTTTTGTTGGAGTTGAGCTTGAGGTGGTTAGTGGTCATCCAGTTAGAGTGTAGAGGAGAGCAGCGTGTAGGTTGGTTTTGGTGGTGGTGGGGTTGCAGGTGAGGGAGAGGATGAGTTGGGTGTCATCTGCATAGGAGAGGATAGTGATTCCGTGAGCTCGGAGGATGTTGGCTAGCGGGATCACGTAGATGTTGAAGAGTGTAGGGCTGAGCGAGGACCCTTGGGGGACTCTGCAGGTGATCTTGGTAGTGTTGGAGTGGAAGGGTGGAAGGCGGACTCTCTGGGTCCGGTCGGTGAGGAAGGAAGTGAGCCAGTCTAAGGCTTTGTGGCGAATTCCTATGTTTTGGAGGCGTGATGCGGAGTGTATGGTGGCAGACGGTGTCAAAGGCTGCAGAGAGGTCTAGGAGGATGTGTGCGACGGTCTTGCCTTTGTCGACTTTGGTCCTGATGTCGTCAGTGCATGCGATGAGGGCGGTTTCCGTGCTGTGGTTCTTGCGGAACCCGGATTGTGTGGGTCAAGAGTGTTGTTTGCTTCGAGGAAGTGGGATATGCGGGCGTTGACTAATTTCTCAGCAACCTTGGCGGTGAAAGGGAGGAGGGAGATGGGGCGGTAGTTGGAGAGGATCTCCGGGTCGGCTTGGTTTCTTTTTAGGAGAGCGGTGATTTCCGTGTGCTTCCAGGGGTCTGGGTAGGTGGCGGAGTCAAAAGAGGAGTTGATTATGTTGTAGAGTATGGGGGCGATGGTTGGGCTGGCTTTGTTGTAGATGCAATGTGGGCAGGGGTTGGAGGGGGATCCGGAGTGGATGGAGTTCATGTTTTATTCAGTTTATTCATGTGTGGTGGGGGTCCAGGTGGAGAGTGTGGTGGGGGGTCAAGAGTAGGGGTTGGGTTGGGTGAGTGAGGGGTGTGTGTGGTGTGTGTGTGTGGTATGAAGTTGTTGTGGATTTCCAGGTATTTGTGGAGGAAGTGGTTGGAAAGGGCGTCACATAGGGGTTGTGTGTGTGCGGGGTCTATGTTGCTGGCTTTGGGTTTGGCAAGTTCATTAATGATGGTGAAGAGTTCTTTGCTTTGCTGTTTTGAGAGTTGTTGTCAAAGCGTGTCTTGTAGTGATCTCTTTTGGCGGTGCGTATGAGTTGGTGATGGGTGCGAATGGTGGTTTTGAGCAGGTGAGTCTTGCGTTGGGGGTGTTGTGTTTGTTGAAGGTGGGGTCGCTGTGGTTGGTGTGTGGTGTGAGGGATGAGGAGCAGGAAAAATTACAGGTGTGGCAGGTGAAGGGGCCATGAGTGTGTGTGGGGCTAGATGGGGTGCACGTGGGGTGGGGCCCTGGGTTGAGAGAGTGAAGGGCGTGGGGAGAGTAGGTGTGTCTGAGAGGGACAGAGGGACTGGCGCTGGGCCCGGTCTTGACGAGGATGGGTGCAGACGGGTTTGCCTTTCGCATGCCAGTGGCGCGCCCGCTGCGCGTGGCCACGCCGCAGCTGCCATAAGAGGAGGGGAGGGTGGGAGTGGCAGATGGGAGGAGAGAGGGCTTGTCGAATGAGAAGGCTGGGGGGTGGGGCAGCAGGGGACGCAGCAGCGGGAAAAAGGAAAAACTAAGAAAGTGAGTAGGAGGGGGAGGCGGAGGGGCCGCAGGGGACGCATCGGCGGGGAAAAGGGAGAGAAAAATATGGAGTGGAGGAGGGGGGAGGCAGGAGGGGCCGCAGGGGATGCAGCGGTGGGGAAAAGGGAGAGAAAAATACAGAGTGGAGGAGGGGGGAGCCGGGAGGGGCCACAGGGGTTGCAGTGGCGGGGAAAAGGGAGAGAAAAATACGGAGTGGAGGTGGCGCGAATGGCGGAGCGGGGAGCGACCTGTCTGCAGAAGCAGGGTCAAAGGTTGCTCTAAGAGATTTCTTTGTGTCATTTTTTTCAGCACTTTTAATGCCTGTTCAGAGCAGGTGTTAAAAGGAGGCACATCATTGTTTACAATGGTCCTCATTCTGCTCTCCAGGACTAGCATCAACATTTTGGATGCCAATCCTGCAAAGCTCTGAACTAGCTTGTTCCCTAACTACTGCAGTGGTGCTCTGTATCATAGATACAGTGCACACATGGTGGCATTAGGCAAGGCGCTGAGGGGCGCAAGAAAATTGGTGCAGCACTGGGTGCAGTGTCACTTTACTTAAATCTGGCCCACAGATTTCTCACTGTTCTCCTTAAGATAGACGTCACTCCCAAAACCAAAGTGCCTGTGGTGCTGATTTACCATGACTCTGTTAAATTTCTCAGCACATCCCAGCATTCGAAGTGCATTAAAAAGTAGTACTGTGATCCTGCTGTATGCAGTGGGAGGCGGGTTGAATGAGCATGGGGATGGGGTCAAATCTGTTGCTAAAAAAACAAAATTCTTTAAATTTTTGCTGTCTTTGACTGTCAGGTAGTTGTATATACAATAACTCAAAGCTTAAATAAAAAATAAACTTAAAAAAGATGTTACTCAGTGGGAAATGCTTTATAGTACATTATGAAACCTTAATACACCACAGAGATTTGTGTGTACCCAGAGAGGCACAGAATGAAATCTATGTTAGTCCAGTGGAGAATATTGACGTGTATTTTTAATGGTGTGAGCTCACTGATGTAGTTTCGAGAACTCTGTGCATAAGGACCCCAGCGGTTCTGGGCAGACTCAACATAGAGATTGCGGAATTTACTGGGAGGTTTTACGCTGTGGTTATTAACGGTTATGGCATAAACAGTGAGTACTGTGTTATCACATGCTGAGGAATGAAGACTTGTAATCTAGAGCACCATTTGTGACGTGTTCTTTTGTATGCTCCCGGGCTGTGGGGAACAATGCGACAGCCTGTGACAGAAAGCACTGTAAATATGTAAGTCATTCTTTTAAACTTGCAATACACACAGTATAAGATAGACTGTTACAAAATGAGCAAAAAAGTTTAAGATAAAATGGTGCTTCTAAAATATAGATTTTAGTAACACTCGCACTGTATGCAATTACATTTTTTACATAACTGTCCCTTTAATACCTCACCAGGGGTATTAAACACTATATAAATACAATTACAATTACAATTCACACTTCACAGCTCAGTTGTTAACTCTTTTCACCCCCAGTGAAAAAGAATAAATCTTTGTCATCACAAAGCTTTGAGTGATTAGATCAATTAAAGCTAGTACCGGCTCCCAAGCATCAATTACATTTGAATATCACCCTTTACATTTGCTGATTAACTTTTTATGTACATTTGCATTTGTTTCAGGCAAGCAGGCATCCTGGCAGAAAGGCTTGTTTAGCTGTCTGTCCGACTTCGGTTTCACAGCACATGAGACTCACTGAATGACACTTCAGCTCAATAATTAAAACTATCAACATTAACTGTCCCAGACAAGTATAGCCTCCAAACATGCATTTCTTTAGCGAATACATAATAGCATCCTCTGCCTTGAGACTGGTAACTCAGTAGGATCCCCAAAGAGGATTTTCTGTATGCTTTAAGTTCATTATTTGCAGGGAGGCAGATAAAGGGTGATGAGGGGTGAGTGTCTGTGGAAATATGAGACAAACAGAGCTGATTTTATTACTCATTGGGATACAGCCTTACCAATTCACATGTAGCTGCTGTGTGTCACACAGTATTGATGTACTTCACTCCGGCACCCCGTATAGAGACTTTTTCACTTTATCAACATGTGAAGTAAGCACCCTATGAGGAGAATTTATCACATGCTGAGCGCTTCACGAATGTATCTATTGAAATCACCTTAATGCACTGTGAACGTTATGCTGGGCATCCGGTGATGAGACTTTTTCACACATTGAACCCTGCCAAGGGCATCCTGTGAAGAGACTTTCTCACATAGTGAACCTTTCACAGGGCCACCCTGTGAAGAAATTTTATCACACAGTGAACTCTTCACAAGGGCACCCAGTGAAGAGACTTTATCACACGGTGAACACTTCACACGGGCACTTGAGAAGAGTCTTTATCACACTGTGAAAAAGGGTACCTGGTGAAGAGACTTTATTATACGGTGAGCACTTCACAAGGGCACCCTGTGGAAAGCCTTTATCACACATTGAAGGCTTCACAAAGGGACCCTGTGAAGAGAGGTTATCATACAGCGAACGCGTCACATGGGCACCCTTTGAGCCCATTTCACAAGAGAACCCTGTGAAGAGTGTTTATTGCATCCAAGGGAGAGATTTTATCACAGGGTGCATGCTGAATTGAGTTGAAAACCATTAAACAGATCATGTGTACTGCTTGTGTAATGAGGCTCTGCACCATGTTACCCACAACTGACGTAGCAACCTCCCTAGAATATAGGAGGTAGCATCAGACACCTTTGTGATGCTTGTGACAGTACATGTTGCTGCTTAGGAAGTGCTTGTGCTCCAGGCACCCACTGCCTCTCAAGGCAAGGTTGAGGCAACCACCCTGTCTCACAGGGGTGTTGAACCCAGCAATTTTACTTGACCTCAACAGAAATGAAGTACCATTGCATTGCCTTTACCCTAATCCCCTTCACCTCCGGCCTTGCCCCCCACAACATTCAATCTACATTTAAGGAAACTATTATGGAAAGTGCAGCAGTGCAGTGCAAAAGAGACTGTAGTACTGGCTTCCACAGACCACACCAAGATGTAGGTGAACAAATGACATCTATGAGTATCACCTCTTTGTTCTCCCCTGCACTATTATACAAACATGTCTACCTAACCTTATTCTTTTTTCTCATGGAAAGTGGGGATTGAAAAAATTAATTAACTTGAATAATAGTACACAAGTGAGAACTCATCTGGCCCATTTTCTAGTTTCTGTTTGTTCTGAAGGACCTTTTTAGGCGTTCCGAGGGGTAAGGAAAATCAAATGCATATTATCTTATGAATTAATCGACAGTGTAACCCGTTTGGTCACACATTAAGGCCCTCATTCTAACCCCGGCGGTCTCAGACCGCCGGGGCCAGGGTCGGCGGGAGCACCGCCGACAGACCGGCGGTGCCCCGCAGGGCATTCTGACCACGGCGGTTTGGCCGCGGTCAGAAAGGGTAAACCGGCAGTCTCCCGCCGGTTTACCGCTGCCCTTAGAATCCCCCATGGCGGCGCAGCTTGCTGCGCCGCCATGGGGGATTCTGACACCCCCTACCGCCATCCTGTTCCTGGCGGTTCGCCCGCCAGGAACAGGATGGCGGTAGGGGGTGCCGCGGGGCCCCTGGGGGCCCCACAAAGTATTTCAGTGTTTGCATAGCAGACACTGAAATACGCGACGGGTGCGACTGCACCCGTCGCACCTTCCCACTCCGCCGGCTCAATTCTGAGCCGGCCTCTTAGTGGGAAGGTTGATTTGCCCTGGGCTGGCGGGCGGCCTTTTAGCGGCCGCCCGCCAGCCCAGGGCAAATCCCAAAATACCCTCAGCGGTCTTTCGACCGCGGAGCGGTATTTTGGTGGGGGAACTTCGGCGGGCGGCCTCCGCCGCCCGCCGAAGTTAGAATCACCCCCTAAATCTTGGAGGCAGAAGTTCAAATTAAAAGAGTTTTACAAATTCAAGGCCAGACTTATATAAATGAGTCTAAGAAACATTCTATACAAATATAAAATCACCACGGGTGAAGTAAAGCATCAAACAGCTTAAATTGCACAAGTATAAGGGACACAAGTATTTTGATTGCAGCAATACAAAAGATAAGAAATAATACTTCGTGATCTGAATGCAAATAGCAATCATTTTCTCTAATCATTTGAAAGTTAATCTAGTCTATTCTAACTAGGCTAAGGGAAAACCCAAGAATTTCTACGGTAATGTAGGATTTGAATTATAGTCAAAAGTGTCAGCATGACAGAAATCTAAGTAGAAGTCCTTCAAGAGATATGTGCATAGCAGTAAGCCAGTCACCCAAAGTAAGAATAGAGAGATCTTTTCCTCTGTAAGTCCCAAGGGAATCCACTCTAGTCAATGGGCAGAAACCATCTGCTCACCTAACTAACTGAACACCACTGTAGACCTTGCAGAGCCTTCGAGTCGAGAACCCATATCATCATTACCAGTAGTTGCCCCTCTTCCATGCACAATTGAAATTTGCAACTCCTATTAGACTTTCATCCCACAAACCAGACATCAGAATGACGTTGGGTATCTCCCAGGTCCAAGAGCTCACAAGGGAGTTATTTTTTCTTCTACCATTTGTAAGCGCTCCACATCCTTGCCAGCACAAACTCCCAAACTCCTTTATCTCAAACACACAATATGCCTTTTTTATTAACTCTAGATTTGTGCAGATGAACCTGCAAATAAGGTATAATACAACATGAGCAAACGCCACATTGAAGATTAAGCATAGAAAGACATTTCAGCCCTTCACTTGAGTCAACTTAACAAACAATGCACATTCGAAATACATAGTTATACGTACATTCCTCCTTATAAGTATAATGAATGGTAAATAACTGGCAATTATGCAATTTCTAACAGTAATGCCATAATCCAAATACACTGAATATAATTGCATACATGTACTGTAATTCAGTCGATTAATTTCAGTATCAAAGCATGAATATAGTCATCTACGTTTCTACTACTGAATGCACCTTGATTAATATGATTTAGATGCACCACTTAATATTAATATACATTAGCAGCCACGTTCCATATGTTGTTGATTACTTTTCTATGTTCCTTCTTACAACACATAATGGCGCAACCAAGTCATGTGTTCTCACAACTAATATTTTAGAGTTTTTATAAATGTAACATTGGTTTACTGTTAGCTGTTAATCGCTTGCTTCGATGTGCACCTAAACATAACTTTTCTGCACATGTTCTATTATGCAGCATCTTTCTTCCTCCTCATGTTTCTTACTGCTGGTTGCTTCCCTGGTGCAGAGGCAGGAAGCATGTCAATGACTGTACAGTCTGGCCCTGCCAAGAAATCCTGCACACACCTGCAGTGGAAGAGTCTTGGGGTGTCAACTAATATTATTGCAATGTGTGCTTCACCCGCCATTTTAGTACAATCCAGGTATATTCTCAAACTGACATCGCCCAAGACTGTATTGTGCTCCAAGAAACTGATTGAGTTGTCTCACCACTTGATTTCATGAAGTTCAGCTGTAATAGGAAGTAAGGCTATGTGCCTGTAATAAGAGAACACCACAAACAAAGACAAGTCTGCTTGTGCAGGGTTATCATTAAGGGTTTGCAGGCATAGAATTAGTCTGTTTCAGACATTTTCCACAAAATGCCAGCTTATATTTCACTGGGTACTCAGGGGCATATTTATACTTTCTCTGCGCCGAATGTGCGTCAAAAATGTTGACGCACATTCAGCGCAAACCTTGCCCCATATTTAAACTTTGACGCCCGAGCCCGCGGACGTCAAAATCCCACCGTGTGCGACATTTTCTGGATGCGGGAAACCGCCTTGCGTTAATCATATGCAAGGTAGGCGTTCCTGTCCAAAAAATGACTTAAATGCCCGTGCATCGTATTTATGCTTCCGGGCAAAAATCCCGCATGGCCGGGAGGCGGAGGCGGAAAATGACGCACAGCCCGATTTGCATAAATAATGTAAGCCTGGGTCAGGGCAGGCGTTAAAATGTGGCAAACACACCTGGATTTAATCAGAACACACAGAAGCAACAGCAGAGCAGCAAACAGGAGACATGGAGGTGCTTCTCATCCAGCGTGCACGCAGACGCAGAGCACAGCAACAACAACAGCAGCTACCACAACACCAGCAGGGACCCCAAAGGCAACGCAGAAGGCAGGAGAGGATGTTCCGTACCAGGACAATCCTTCATGGCTTTAGGGAACATGACATCATCCAGAGGTACAGGTTGAAATGGCAAGCCATTCACCAGCTGCTGCGCAACATTGAGCCACAGTTGGCACCCAGCTTGCTGACACCCGGCACCATCCCAACAGAAACCAAGCTGCTAGCTGTACTTTACATGTTGGCAAGTGGCTCCTTTCAAACCACTGGCGCCCTGGTTGCCGGGATATCACAGCCGTCATTCTCCGCCTTCTTGCCCAAAGTACTGGATGCCATCATCTGACTCGCTCCCCCCCCCCCACATCTGCTTCCCAAACACACAGCAGAAGCAGCAGGTGACCAAACAGGGGTTTTACCTCATTAATGGATTCCCACAAGTCCTTGGTGCCATTGACTGCACACATGTGCGCCTTGTGCCACCTTCTGCAACTGAACACCGATACCGCAACAGGAAGCACATACACTCCATCAATGTGCAGGCCATTGTGGATCACCAAGGATTGATCACCAATATTGTGGCAAAGTATCCTGGGAGTGTCCATGACTCATTCATCTTCCGTCACAGTACCATCAATCAACACTTCCGGGATGGACAATATGGCAATGGACTACTTGTTGGTAAGTACAGAAACCTACTTATATACACACAGCACAGCAACCCTCTAGGACACACAACACATACACCACAACAGCAACATGTGGGCAGGAACACACTGACGTTGTGACACCGCTAGCCATGTTTGATAGGTCTGCAGTGAAAGTGTCACACATCTGAAATCAGTGTACAGTCTAATGTCAATACGTGAGTGGTCACAAGGTATGGAGAGGTTTGGCTAATTGTCAACTTGCAAAATGTAAGCGTTTCACTGATGTTTAAATTAATCCATTGCATACGTCTAAAGGTATGGGATGTCCAGGGTACATAGATGCTAACGTGTTGCCACCACTGTCAAATTGAATCTGTGTATGGAACTATAATCTCACCCCCAGTGAAGACACAGGGACACCTGTATCACAAGTCATAATGGCAGGGAGTGCACACTGTACTGCAAATCCCAAAACATACTGCTGACAACCGGTCAGCAGGCAAACCCTCTTTCAACCAAGGAAACAACCCAATGCAGATGTTACATCCTAGAAGCCTAGGAATCAACACAATAACACAAAAGAGCCACAGACAACACAAGACAACTACTGCCATGCAAGGTGATATGAATGGGGCAAGCTACGTCAACATGATCCCAATCATTTTCTCTTTCAGCTGATAAGGGGTAAGGGATCCAGCCATGGATTATGACACCATTTGGCAACCCAAGCACTGCAGCAGAGCGTGCCTACAATGAGGCACATAGGAGGACACGCACCTTAGTCGAGAGGACCTTTGGCATCCTTAAGTCGAGATTCAGGTGCCTTGACATCACTGGTGGCAGCATCCTATATTCACCAGAAATGGTCTGTAAGACCATTTTAACATGTGCCATTCTGCACTACATTTGTATACGAAGGAACATTCCCCTATTAGAACCAGAGCCACAAATGCCTGAAGAGGAGGAAGAGGAGGATGCTGGCCTGCAACATGAGGGGGAACAACAAAACACAGCTGCTGGATTGCGTATACGCCAACATGTTGTGAACAATTTCTTTTGAAACAACTCACCATCACCACTATAGCAACATATGTAAATAAACACCGATAATAATCACCATATCATGGTCTGGCTAATCATTTTTGCTCACCTTTATCTCTAACTATCAGAATAAGAGTGTAGCCTCATGGAGCATTGCTGACATACTGATCAGGACACAGAAAATTCCAAAACAATTGTGATGCGTATTATACAACAGTCACATACACACACACTGTAAATGACATATATCCTGTACATTTCACCTTTGAAGGGCAATAGCAGAGGACCACACCTATTTCACACATACATGTTGGCACCCTGGTTCATCGCAGCATATGGCACACAACTAAGACACCATCAGTCAATAAGGGAAAAAAATGCCTCATACATGAGGCAGTGAATGTGCTATTGCATTGGTAACAGGAATGTATGACCAGCCCTTGTCAGCAGTAAGTCGTACTGCACCTATCTTTGAAAGGACTATCTGTGACTAGAGTTCCATATAAGCAGAACATAGACAGCAAAAGTGCCACACCTATGACAAGCATTGCGCACATGACATGCCATGTACATGTCAGCCCATGCCCTAACTCCTGACACACGCATGCTCCTGGTCTCACCCCACCTGCCTTAAGAGGTCCCTGGAATGGTAATATGTGTACCCAGATATTCCCTCCTCTACACACACAGACTAACAATAGTAATCCAGTGTGCTTCACCCTTTCGTATGGTATGCCATAGTCCTAGTACATCTGACTGCATGGACGTCAGGTGAAATAATGCACTTGCTTGTAGTTTCTAAGCCCTGTTATCAGCTGTAGATTGCATCCCATGTGAAAGGTACTGTTGACCATTTGAACTCAAATCTCACCTACAGGACTTGTGAGAAACTGATGCAGCACACACCTGTGAGCAGCTCCATGCAGACCACCCATTTGAACATGCACTGCCCTTGCAGATGCTTAGAACAGCACAGAAGCTGCCATTTTGTCGATTACACTGTTGTGCATTGCTAGAAAAATAAGCTGTGTAACACAGCCCTTGAGTTTATGTGTCACCTTCCAAAACACAGGACAAACACAGTTTTCCATGTTAACTGTCTTGTTCTTCATCCGACCAGTCTTAGTCAGACCACTGAGTATGTACCTTGTGAAATTGCTGTATCCTGATTGACCCTGCATCCTGTCAGCCTGACTGGCACCTGTCTGTGTGTTACCCTAAAGGTTCCTTGTGGCTACATATGTAGCATACTTGCTTTCCCAACCCTCACATTCCTCCAGGGTTATTTTGTCAGGTGCCTCCTCAATGCATACTCAAATACATTGTATAGCATAATCTGCTTTTTTATTGTACCATAATTGTGAACTTGTCTCCAAATACCCAAATCATAGCCTATTCCTTGTCTGGGTCTCATGTATGCATGAGCGACAAAGTGTGACAGTGTACCAGGGCCGTATGCAGGGATTGCGTATGGTGTCTCCAGCTGAACCAGCAACCTCTGATAATGTGCATGAAAATTCCACACACGTTAGGACCCTGACAGTTCACACGCTGATTCAGATTGCTCACAACATATTGATGGCCTGTGCGTGCTGAATAGCTTCTAGATTAATCAACACAGAGGCTATGATGTTCCCAGATGAAGTGGGTACTTTACAGGCCAACCTGTGTACAAATGTAATGACACCTGCCGGAACATGACTCCTGAGATATGATCTCACTCAGCACACCAAGGTTGCCCTGTTGACAGTCTCATAACACGTCTGCAGTGACAGGGTGGGACCATCCCCATGTAGGTTCTCATGTCCTCGTTGGCTTTACTTCCATTGATCTCCGAAGGATACTCAGTAGATACAGGAATAGCCGCCACTGACTCATGATGAGACCTGGACGTAACTGTGACAACATAGACCCCTAAAAATATTCAGGATCAACATTGGAACACACACATGAACCAGACACCTCTGTGCAATTGATCACTGGAAATATGTGGCCACGTGCTACCTCGTCTGCTGGCCCACCACTGCCACAGGAGAGTTGTAGCTCAGTCATATGACCACAACTGTGGCGTCATATTACATTTGTGGTTCACCTTTAGCTTTCCGTGTCAATAACATGGTACCCATTTAGTCTGTACATGTGCCTGACTCATGGTGGGTTCACCAATAAGTGCCTAGGAAGCAGTATCCAAATTTCCAGGTCATGTCATGGGCAACTTTTGGACCATTGACATGAACAAGCGTCTGCCATCTATCCGGTGCATGCGTTGTCATTTGTGGTGTCTACGTTACCCAAAATCTTGGAAGTGCACACAACTGATGTTGCTACATGTATGACTAACACATGTCCTCTCTCATTTCCACACTGACTTGCATCTGAGGTTTGGACACATTGACTTCACCTTCATACAAGCATATGTGCAATAATGCATCTTGTGATGCACACACACTGGGTCAACAACTACATTAATAGTCAATGCACACACATTGAGCCATAGGCATTGAGGTATTGTACTTATGTGTGTCACATTGCTATCCTCTCCTGACACCAAACATGCCCAATTTGTGCAATACATAAATGTAGGCCACACATATGGCCATCTAGTGCGTCAGCCAAGAGTGAAAATCCTGTTAATGAAGTAGCGGATCATGGTCCGCAGTAGTATGATGTCTCACATGTGCCCATATACCGTCAAGACCAAAGTGGGTGCAATCAGCCTATCTCAGTTGTGTCACAAATGTTACATAACATTAAAATGATAAAATGACCCAAACCCAGTAAATAGCCTGAAATTTTGACGCATACGTGTCAAAAAATGACACACAAGCATCAAAAAATGACGCTTATGTCCGAAAAACGACACATAATGCCCTCAAAACACCATTGACTCTTCCACGCTGTACCTCAGAAAATTTGTTAAGTGTTAGACAATTTCCAAATATATGGATGCAGGCTCATTTCTACTCCTGTGCTTCGAAAAATATGACGCCCAGACTGTATGCGTCATTTTTTTTTACGCATAATGATAAAAACGGCTGTCATCTTAGTCAGGAAGTGATGTAATAAGATATCCTGTTTACAGATTATGTACAGTGGGATGACTTTCACTTTGCAGACTGTGATTCTTCTAGACTGTGTGGCTGTGTTGAGAGTTTTGTCTGGTTAAATCGTGCTTTCTCCTCCTGTGTGGTCCATTTCTTGTCATTTTGTGAATAAAATATTGTTCTTGTATCCTGTCTGAGTGTTTATTGTGTACAATTGTGTTGTATTGCATTGTCTTTGATGTTTTTGGGAGTCTGTAGTGGGTAGTGATAGTTTGGGTCTAGTTGGGCTGTTTTAGTTGTTTAGTTTAAGTTTTTCATATTCCACTTTCCCCCTATTCTCCTTTGTTCCCCTTTATTCCCTATTTCCCTTTTTCTGCTAAGATGTTGGGTAGGCCTCATCTTGGCAAGATGGGTGAGGAGGAGCTTGGTGGTTTCATATGGCTGGTGTGCCATTTCCTCCCCCTTATGATTGAGGCAGGTGGGCGGGTGATACAGGGGTATCACACCGAGGCACGGAGGCTCCGGTGGGGAAAGGTCTTGCATCACCTGCAACGCATTTATCGGACACCAAGGAATGACCACCAGCTGAAGCACCGCTGGGCTGAACTCATCTCCAAGGAGCAAGATCTGCTGGACCACCTGGGCATTGTGATTGGTGGCCATGTTGGTGAGTACAAATCATGTACATGTGCACGATTAAATGCTCTGTAGTGACATCAGATGATTTGTACAATATCTGCAGGCAATGTTGTTGAGTGTGTGGAATGCTTTGGAAACATACAGGGTAATTTATGTACTATGTTAAGGACCACATTTGCTAGCTGTTAGGAAGCAAATGCTCTGCAAACTTACTGAATACTTTTGCTTAATGTAAGTTGGTGCTGCCTTTGTGTCAAACAATAATACAAATCAGGAGCCAATTATGCATAGATATAGGTCACATTTGCCTGTGAGGTATACATTTCCAAATCATTACCAACATTTGTTGACGCAACAGCTAGACTGACTTTTGAAACACTACATGAGGCTGAAAATGAGTGCAGGCTTCACGTCAATTGATGATAGCAATGTGGCCAAACATATGTCTCATGTGTGTCTGGTGAGTGTGTAAGGAAAGCGATCACGGAAATTCTAAAAATCTTAGGGATTATTGTGGCCCTTCGTCATTTCGGATACATGTCAGATCTGGATTTGGAGACATAGAGAACAAGTTCAAGCTGCCCTCAGCTAACATCTTAGACTGGTATTTGGTGTTTGTTGTTCCACCTTTCGTTTACGGATGGCTGGCCAAACGTATGCACATGGGTTCATATTGTCGCTTGGGCTCTCAATATCCTAAATGAGACTACTGGATTTCTAGGCAGCAGGATCGATCATGGTGTGGGGGACTGAGTCGGACCCACGTGTAAGGAACTCTGTCACCCTAAATCCGTTTTTTGCTCCGGCTAACTAGCAGTGCCTCATTTCTACCACGGGGAAGAGATGATTGGGCAGCCGAGCGCATGACATCTTTGGAACTTCTCAGGGAAGTCGTGGTCACTCAGATCCAAACCAACTCTCTCATTTACAGTATGATCTCATATACAAATGACAAAGACAGTATAGGTTTTATATAATGTTTTAATAAAACGACTGTATTTTAGATAATAAGGCGTGAGCTGCAATAACCAGAACCATACAACACAGTAGGATTGAAATAGTCACCAAGAGAGTAAAACATAAGAACAAAGCTATCATCATGTCTATTAGTCTCTACTCTCCCTCTGCTTGATCAATTTCAAGCACAGCATGTTAAGCTTCTAACTTGCCTTTCTGAATCACCGGGGAGACATCAGCCCTCATACCTGAGCAAAGGCCTGTGATCTTGGTTCAGCATCTGCAACGAGGCAGTCAGCGTCTAGTTGTGGTTCCCTGGTTGGAATCTCCCTCTTGCGTGTATTGGGACAAGGAAGTGTTTTTATAACTAACATATCAGCGTGATCACAAAATGTCCCTACGCAGGAATGCCAAAGACTAAACTCCTACCACGTCTATCGGCAATGTACCAGACTGTATCCTTGACTGAAGCACAGAGTGAATGTGTTTTGGAGAACTCCAGTGCTGAAGTAGGCTAAACAGTGTGATATGAATAAAAAACAAGACCGTAGAACTGGCTATTTGAAAAATAACAGTACAAAGCCTAATAAAAAGCATTTAGAGCAAAGTGCACAGAGGCTCTAAGCTGCAAGCAAATGAATAAAATACATCCAGGGCAAAGTGCACAAAGGCCTAAAGCCTGAAGCTAATGCGCAAAGGATACGTAAAACTAACCACACTACAATATCTCTATGGTTGGTGCAACTCATCATAGCTGGGCCACATCAAATGAAGAAACTGTAACAGCATGAGTGCTTACAACTGTCCCTGCCCCTCTGTACATTGTACCTGTGTGTCATAAATTTGTCATGGGCACAATGGCTGTTTGACTGGTAATGCACTCCTCAAGGAAAGTGGCTTTGGATGTTTCTCTTAGATACACATGATGAGACGAATACACTCCATTATTATGTCTGCTCACTAATGAAGGAGCATCCTTGCCACCACATGATAGTTAGGGCCATGGCATGTGTGCAGATATGTGTGTAAAACTCACAGGAGACCCATGGTATGTACATGTTAGCCGTGCTATATCGGATGCAGTATCATCATGTCTGAGTGGCTTTACTTACTTATGTAATCTTACACATAGTATTTGTCTTTGGAATTGTTGGACAATGCACAGAATCTGAGCACATTTCTCCCTTCCATGCCTTACAGGTGGAACCGCACCCTACACTGTTGGTGAGGTGGCTACATTCGAGGACCCAGACAACTCCAGTAAGTGTTGATATGTCTGTTATGTGTTGTGTTTGCTGGTGATGTGTGATGGACTCCTGTGTGTTTAACACATAGCAAGGTGTGATGCGCTGGCCAATCATTTGTTTTGTTCCATGAGTGGGTTTTCATTTTATCACCATCTTTGAGTTGGCCAATCCTTATCCTCTTGTCTTATTTAGGGATTCTAGGTCAGTCCTGTAGGCCCCGCAATGTGAATGGGGATGAGTCATGTGGATAACACTTGTATCAGCAAGAGTCACACTGGACCTAATCTGTGATTTAGTCAGCCTGTCAGACCCACATTCTCCCAGAATGGGGCTGCTAAATGCTTACCCACAGACTTCTGCTTCCCAATTCACTAATGTACTTATTAAACTGTAGGTTGAACTTCCTAGCAGCATGTAGCTCCACATGTAGTGCTACGAGTATGTGGCACTAGAGTGCAATGGCCTAGGTGTGCATTCAACTCATGGCCAGGGGTGTTCTTGCATCTCTGTGTTTGTTCTAAGTCATGGCTTACTGGAAGTATATGATGCAGACAAAGGTCTGCATTACCAGACATGTGTGGCTCTGGGATTGGTCAAGGGTTTGCTGTCTCCTATTTGTAGATACACCTTACCTGTGGTGTGTGTGTAGAGCCAAACACATATCCAGCTTTCCTAAGCTTCCTGGGTGTCCATGTACTATACTAGCAAGTCAATTTACAACTTGCAGTTCATGTGGCCCTAGATTTCCATCCCGTACAATGACATTTGTAGCCCTGGCATTAGCGGAGGATGTGCTGCATGATTGTTAGCTGACAACTGGCAGAACTACGATGCCAAAACATGCCAGTTGTTACCCATCTTGTAGGGTTTGGATGTGCTATGTGTGAGAGAAGCTTTGTAGGCTGGCCTGCCATTTGCTTCCTCAGGGACAATCAATGATCTGTATGATGATATGAGCTGTTACAAGTACAGTAGATGTATTGTCTGATTTACTTCTTGTGCCATTTCACACAATGCAGTTCCTAATGTTAGTTTTTCTATTTGTCTTCATAGCTGCAAATATGACACCCATCCAGGTGCGGGAATTTCAAAGCGGGCAATGAGGTATCAGCACGTACTTCAGGTAGAGTCTGGGTACCGAAGAATGGCCCGCAGATACCGGCACGAACGGTCCTCCAGAGCCTGGAGGGCATTCCCACAAAGCGGCCCTTCTTCGCTCACCACAGCCACCACCAGCACCACCACCACTACCACCCCGGTGGCACCACCAACAGCTGGGACCGTTGCGGCAACCACCTCAGCAAGTGCTCCAGGCCCCAGCACAGCACCACCTGCAGGGCAGCCCACAGCCATGGACACTACACGGCCCCACACTTCCTCAGCTGGCACCCAGACCACCCCAGCTGCAGCTATTGACCCTGCTGCTTTTGGTGAGATGCAGCGTAAATTGGACTGTGTCCTGCGTAAAATTAGTCGACTGTGGCAGGAGGTGCGACATGTAAACCGGCGGGTGCGGTAAATCAAGCGAACCCTCCGGAGGGCCAATCTATAGACATGTTGACGGACATGATTCCCTCCCCTCCCTCCTCTTTCCTTATTCTTATACTTTGTGGGTTTAGGGGGCTTAGTGTTAGGTTAGTATAGGCTGTTAGTTTAGTTAGTGTTAGTGGGTGGGGGGGTCCTGATTATTTATACTGTTTCTTTTTGAGTGTGCGGGTGGGGGGCAATGTTGGGGTTCTTGTGTGTTTAAAAAACAAAACAAACAAAAAATATTAAAAAATATAAAAATAAAAGAATTACAAAAAAATATATATTTGTTTAGTATAGGATAATATGTGTTTAGGCTAGTATCTGTTGTCCTCCATGTGTCCCGTCTCATAATGGGGGTTGGGGGTTGATGTTTAGAACATTTTGTTAAATGTGATAATTAAGTTTAGCTTAGGTTAGTTAGGGACAGTTGTGGGTAATGAGTAGTTAGGGTAGATAAGGTAGCTAAGGCTTTTCCCCGAGTTTTCTATTCTGTTTTTACAGTTTAATAAATATGTAGTAAACCCTTTACAGTACGTGTGACATGCTTGTAGATCAGGGCCTTGGCATGAGTGTACATGATTTCTTTTGTATTACAATTTGTGTCCTATGCCACAAACTAATCCCAAATGAGTTGTAACATTGGCAGCTACCCCAAAGCTACCTTGCAAAGATTAGACTATTCATTACAACCACCAATCACAGTTACTATGGATCCCAACGCGTTTTTTTCAATAAGTATGTTTTCAATGTCACATACAGTGCTTCCAGATTTAGTATTGGGGACACTGGGTTATGTCTGACTGCAGGCTGATGTTCAAGGAAACGCTTATAAGGTGAGTGGTAGTAAGCACTCTTGTAGTATAGTGTTCATGACTCACATAGATCATTTGTTACACTGTTCAGCATGATTACTTATTTGGATGTAAACTCAGACACCTCCATTCATGCAGTTTGGTGACTGTTTGCTTAGATTTGTGGTCAATGTTATATGTGTTAGTTTTGCATGGAGGCAACATTCTGCAGGCACTATTTTATGGCTTAGATATCCCTTGAGGAAGCATTATTCTGTCCAACTCAGCATTATGGTGTATAGTTTCTCGATTCATCAGATATTACCCTCAGGAAGGGCAGAGTATGGTAGAATCCAGGTCACTGTGCATAGTTAGCAGACTACATTATTTCAGGACAGTTGTATTGAAAAGTTATGTAATTTGACAGGAGGCAAAATTCAGTGGTCTACTGCAGGGTTGATGTGTCACATTACACAGAGACAAAGTGGTTGTGTAAGTGCTATTTATTGAAAAGTGCTGTAGTGCTATATGTACATTGTCCATGATTGTGAGTCCATTATAGTGGCATCTTCCATTGTGATCCTACACAAGTGCTAAAAGACAATTCATTGGACATGCTGGGGTGATGTGTCAGACAGTGCAGAGGGACAGGATTTGACAATGAGTTAGTGAGAGACAATCACAAGGCAGGCTGACAAGATATACAGTGGTTTGAGGAACAGTGCTTGAGTACAGTTGTTGCAAGACTGGCATGTTACGAAGTGCAGGACCTTGGTAATAGGTGGCCATGTGGAAGGGACTAGTGCTTCCGGGTACTTTTACATGTGAAGGTGATCTGTTCCATGTCTTCATCTTCTAATGTGTGTGTTGCCTCCTCTGTCCTTGGTGGTGGTGGTTGTGAAGGGCCAACACACACCTCAGTGTTTGAAGACGTGGAGTCAGACATCCCGGTAGCTGCTACCTGTGTGGGACTTAAGGGCAGTACTGCTGCAAGGAGGATCTGCTGGTTCTTAAGAATAGCAGCCACATCACGATGGTAGGCAGCCAGGTCGGCCCTGAGGGGGTCATGATTGCATTTGTGCATGCAGTGGAAGGTTTGGGGTGTGAGGTGTTGTGGCAACTCCCTTACTGCAGTGATGAATTCCTTTACAGTTTGTTGTAGTCCTTGCAGGATGGATGTTAGCGCTTGCATGGCTGCTGCCTGATCTGCAGATGACATTATGCACAAACACATCCCCTCAAGGCTGGCTGCCATATTTTGCATCCCCTCCCGCACCTCCTTGGCCAGCTCCTGCTGTACTCCGACTACAGTTCTCTCAAAGCTGGTGCCTGTGTCGTCTGAGTCCTCAGCTGTATTGGAGCTGGCAGGTCTTACAATTGGGGTGGTGGGTGTGTCCTCTGTGATCACTGCTTGTTCTGTGCTCCTCCTTGTGACTGAAGGTGGGGTCTGGAGGGTTCCAAGGACAACTTGGAGGGTCTGGTGGCTGATGTTTGTCAGCTCGTCATCCATGTAATCAGAGTAGTCCTGGACAGGCATATCCGCAGGAGATCCATTGTCCTCTGCAATGAAATAGGGTACAATTAGTGTGTCTGTGTTGTGGCATTAGTGATGTGACATGCCTGCCTTGTGATGATTTCACATTGTGATCTTGGTTCCTGTTCATTGGTCCAGTCTTTCAGATGGTCATTCTCCCAGGCCTATGCCCCACCTGCATGTCATATGTTTTGCGGTAAGTTATTAGACTTGTCGACATCATCTCCAAATAGTGATTTGCCACCTTCTTGTCCTATTCAACCCTCCGTCTACATCCATTCTCATAGTGAGACCTTTCACTGGCTGTGGGTGCTCTGATGGCACATGCAGCACACTTAACAATCTGGACCTGTCCCATGCTCTGATCTTTCACATCCACTTATATGTAGTTGAAATGTAGCGTATACTATGCATAGCATTGTTATGGCACGATATGGATGTCAGCATTGGTAATGTGTACAGCTGATGTTGGGGAATGTGTGGTACATTGGATTGCCCTGATAGTTGTAGCAGTGTCCTATTTCCTCCTCTGACTGTGCAGGTGTATTTCAGTGACCAGTTACATGTGTCCTCCCCCTCAATGCTGTCGACTGAGCAGTATGACATTTGGGATGTTGCATTGTGACCCAGGCACAGGATGGACCCTGACATATACAGCATGGGTGTGACCTTAGTGCTGTGTAGCTCCTAATGTTGATGACATTGGCTGATGTTTGTGGCAAATATGGGCATTCACATTTGACAGGACTGGAACATTTGTCGAGTTTCAGGGGATTGTTAACCTTGTCATCCTAAACCCTCTAATTTAGGCGTGTATGATCCATGGGGATGTTACTGCCATTGGCTACTTGAGCTGCACACACAGCGGAGGCGGTAGTGGCAAATGTTGTCACTGTTACATTCCAGTTGTCGGTATGACTAGAGGTTGTTAATTGGGCCCTAGTTGATGTAGGGGGTATAGTGGCTGATTTGTGACAGGATGTCAGTTTGACGTTGTGCTCTTCCTTCCCTGCGTGGCTTTACCTTTGCTACATTGTTGTCATGGCAGCATACCCCCATGGAACTGTTGTTGGTGTTGTGTTATGGTATGCCACAGCTTTTTTCTGTACAGGCCATGCCCCCGTGCCGTACCCCTTTACCCATGCCACTCCATGTATATGATGGCTTCCATGCATTTTGTAGTCGGTATCCCCCCCCGGTTGTAGATGACATTGGTGCATTTTATTACCCCATGCGACTTACCCTGCATGTGTGTTGTCTCCTGGTAGTCTGCGCTGTCCTGTCCTTGAATCCCTGTGACGATCTCCTCAGGGATGACGGCTGCCACCATCTCCTCCATGTGGTCCAGGGCCTCCTGGTGTGCTGGACTCCCACCTCCAGTCTGCAGTGCTGCCTTCCTGTTCCTCGCCATTTTTTTCTTGGTCCTGCGCTTGCAGTCATGCCAGCGTTTCTTGCACTCGATGACTGTTCTGCGTACTTCTGCCACACTATTAACCTTATCAAGAATTTGTTGCCACATTGCCTCTCTCCTACTGATTGGCAACTTTGAGGTGACAAACAGTTGGTGCTGGTGTTCCATCACCTCTTTTACCAGGATTTCCTGCTCCTCTGCACTGAAGCGACACTTTCTTTTCTTTTTCTCCCTGTGCTTGGCCTTGTGGTGGTCCTCCCGGCTGGTTCCTGGTCTGTTGTCATTTTGGCTCTCCTCTGCTGAAATGGCTGTGTTTGCGGGGAATTTTGACGCTATTGCGTCTAAAAACTCTGCATATCCGGTTTGCGGTGTCGTAAATTGTCTCACAGTCATTTCTGCCGCATTAACGCCGTTTTCCTTTACGACGTGACGCTGCGGTGTGCGTAAAAAAAATGACTTACACCTGTGGTTTGCGCCGCCGTGCATCAAAGTATAAATTTGACGCCCGCACGGCGCACAGTAATGGCGTTAGCCGGCTGTAATATTTTTGACGCAAAACTGCGTCTGCGCAGTTTTGTGTCAAAAAGGATAAATATGGCCCTCATTTCGAAGCAATAGGTCATTTGGTAGAGTGCCAAAAATTAAGGCACATCACATGTCACCAATATGTAGAAACATGAGAGTTGAATAAACAGTACTGCACCCAATATATCTGCATTGCTGCAAAGAATCGCAAATGGAGTGCATACCCATCCACAATAAATCTGTGGTCAAAGTTATGAGAATTTGTTACAGAGCAGTATAGCATGTCATCTTGCTGCGCTGCCCTGCGTCAAAAAGAAAGGGGATGAATGTGTTGTATCTATGTGATATGGTGCATTCCTGTCCTATCCAACTGTGCTGGTGTTGTTTTGGCTGCCTAGCTCCAATGCAGGCATCTTTACTTACATTATGGGTTGTCAGCAGAATTGTTTTTGAGCATGAAGGAGTACCTTCCTGCACAAAAACAATCCCAGGAGACAGAATGCAGAGGAAACACGAGGAAAAATTAAATATTGATATTGAAATGAAGATATTTCTCCTTGTTTTGCCTCCGCTGGGAAGGCGTACAGTTTTAGCACATCTCCAGGTTTTAAGGCTCTTGAAATCTGGGGATGTCTCAAAATCAATGGGTGTTGCATGGGAAACCCCCCTGCAACACCCATGAAATGCCTCCCTGGCGAAGAGTAAGGCAACACAGCGATTTTCACTGCTTTGCCTTACTTCATATCTATGAAGCCATTCAAAGCCAGGCAAAGTTGGTTTGTGTAGCCTCATAGATATGGTTGAGAGGTTTGCACCCATGCTGTGTCACTGAAAGTGACGAAATGGCAGCACAAGACTCTCATAAATATGCCCCCTGGGGTCTCATTACTGACTCAATCACAAACACTCTGAATGAAAAGCCTTGTAATCATACTAGGGGAACTATTGAGAACACATGGTTCACTGATGTTCTTTGAGTAAAAAGAAAAGCATTAACTAGATAACTAAAAAAACTAAACCAAAAACACAAAAAACACAACTAAGAACCACGTTGATCAGACTTCCTTGAAAAGAACTTGAGTTTATGATTTGAAATGCAAAGTGACAGATAAAGGAAAAACAAAGGAGAGTCTTACACAAAGCTAGCATCTCCAGAAATTAATGACTATTCAGGAATCAAGAGCCACTTGCACATAGGTTTCATTTTGCAAATTCCCAATGGGGAATCTTTGGAATTCGCTATTAGGAAATCACGAATGGCTATGTAAAATGGGTCCTTGACACAGTTACTGATTCCCAATGGGATTGCAATTGATCTACCTCATTAAAATTTATGAGGTAGGTCACAATTTGCAACCCTTTGTGAACAGCTAAAATCAATGTGTGGCAGCCTGCTGGGGTCAGCACACCCCCATGTCTGTGTTTGCTTTTAAATAAAGCAACTTTGTTTTTTAAACGCAACCCATTTTTCTTCAAGGAAAACAGGATGCATTTTAAAAAGTAAAATGAAGCATATCAGACTACTGTCTGCCCTTAAAAAACGTTCTGTCGTCCATTCACAAAGGGGATGTTGTCCCTTGGTCCCCCTTTCCGTTTGCCAATGGTTTACCAACTCCTGTATGAAGTCGGTAAAATATGAATTTTTTGCAACCACATTTCAGTTGCAAAACATTCATACTTACCATTGCGATTTGGTATTCAGAATGGATGACCTATACACGCCCCTTCCTAATACCAAATCGCATTTAACCCCTTCTGTGCCGCGGACGTAGTGGTTACGTCCTGCGGCACAGTGCTGCTGTGCCGAGGACGTAACCACTACGTCCTAGGCACACAGCACAGAGGGAGCGCTCTCGCTCCCTCTGTGTGCTTCCCCCCACCCCCCCAAAGTCAGGGATGGAAGGAGAAGCCCTTCCCCTTCCACCCCCGACCCCCCCAACCCCACCGTGACGTCAGCGCGCGAGCGCGCGCTGATTAGTCACAGGGTCTCCCCCATCGCGCTGGAAGCTGAGCTTCCAGCGCGATTGAAAGAGAAATGCTTTTGCATTTCTCTTTCAATCACTGGGGGAGGCCCCGAGAGGCTTCAAAGGGAAGGAAATGTATTTCCTTCCCTTTGAAGTCTCTCACAGGTTTCAAAAGCCGGATTGCTTGCAATCCGGCTTTTGAAACCCCACTAGACACCAGGGATTTTTTTTTTTTGGGAATGAAACTGTCAAAAGGGAGCGACCCCTTGGGCAAGGGTCGCTCCCAGGGGGGGCATTTTTTTGGGAAGGCCTTTTCTGCCCCCCCTGGGGACAGATCGGCCTATTATTAGGCCGATCTGCCCCCAGGGGGGGCAGAAACCTCTAGGCACCAGGGATCATTTCTTTTTTTTTTTCTTTTTGTTATGTTTTCTTTTTTTTTCAGGTGGGGAGCGACCCCTTAGGCAAGGGTCGCTCCCCTAGGGGGCAAATTATATTTAGGCCATTTCTGCCCCCCTTGGGGGCAGATTGGCCTATTTTGGTGAGGCCAATCTGCCCCCAAGGGGGGCAGAAACCATTAGACGCCAGGGAGTTTTTTTTTTGCGTGAATTTCACGCAAGGGGAGCGACCCCTTAGGTAAGGGTCCGGGGGATTATTTTAGGCCATTTCTGCCCCCCTGGGGGGTAGATCAGCCTTTTTTGATTCGGCTGATCTGCCCCCAAGGGGGGCAGAAACCACTAGGCACCAGGGATTTTTTTGTTTTTTTGTTTTACAGATGGGGAGCGACCCCTTGGACAAGGGTCGCTCCCCTGGAGGGGCAAAATGTATTTAGGCCATTTCTGCCCGCTTTGGGGGCAGATCGGCCGATTTTAGGTCAATCTGCCTCCAAGGGGGGCAGAAACCACTAGGCACCAGGGATCTTTTTTTTGCGCCGTCACGCAAGGGGAGCGACCTTGTAGGCAAGGGTCGCTCCCTGGGGGGGGGGGGGAATTATTTTAGGCCATCTCTGCTCCCCCTGGGGGCAGATCGGCCTATTGGTATTAGGCCGATCTACCCCCGGGGGGGGCAAAAACCTCTAGGCGCCAGGGCAATTTTTTTTTTTGTGTTTTTGTTTTTGTTTGTTTGTTTTTTTAGACATGGGGAGCAACCCATCAGACAAGGGTCGCTCCCCTGGGGGGCAAACTGTGTTTAGACCATTTCTGCACCCCTTGGGGGCAGATTGGTCGATTTTAGGTCAATCTGCCCCAAGGGGGCAGAAACCACTATGCACCGGGGATTTGTTTTTTGGTGTCAATGTCACGCAGGGGGAGCGACCCCGTAGGCAAGGGTCGCTCCCGGGGGGGGGGGTTTGGGGGGGCAAATTTATTTTAGGCGATTTCTGCCACCCCTGGGGGCAGATCGGCCTATTATTAGGCCAATCTGCCACCAGGGGGGGCGGAAACCTCTAGGCGCCAGGGCAAATTTTTTTGGTGTTTTTTTTTTTGTATGTTTGTTTTTTTAGAGATGGGGAGCGACCCATCAGGCAAGGGTCGCTCCCCTGGGGGGCAAACTGTATTTAGACCATTTCTGCCCCCCTTGGGGGCAGATTGGTCGATTTTAGGTCAATCTGCCCCCAAGGGGGCAGAAACCACTAGGCACCGGGGATTTGTTTTTTTGGCACCAATGTCACGCAGGGGGAGCGACCCCATAGGCGAGGGTCGCTCCTGGTGGAGGGGTGGGGGTTGGGGATGCAAATTTATTTTAGGCCATTCCTGCCCCCCCTGGGGGCAGATCGGCATATTATTAGGCCGATCTGCCACCAGTGGGGGGGGGGGCAGAAACCCCTAGGCACCAGGGCAAATTTTTTTTGTGTGTTTTTTTTTTTGTATGTTTGTTTTTTTAGAGATGGGGAGCGACCCATCAGGCAAGGGTCGCTCCCCTGGGGGGCAAACTGTATTTAGACCATTTCTGCCCCCCTTGGGGGCAGATTGGTCTATTTTAGGTCAATCTGCCCCAAGGGGGCAGAAACCACTAGGCACCGGGGATTTGTTTTTTGGCGCCAATGTCACGCAGGGGGAGCGACCCCGTAGGCAAGGGTCGCTCCCGGGGGGGGTGGGGGTTTGGGGGGCAAATTTATTTTAGGCCATTTCTGCCCCCCCTGGGGGCAGATCGGCCTATTATTAGGCCGATCTGCCCCCAGGGGGGGCAGAAACCTGTAGGCGCCAGGGCAGATTTTATTTTTGTGGTTTTTTTATTGTATGTTTGTTTTTTTAGAGATGGGGAGTGACCCATCAGGCAAGGGTCGCTCCCCTGGGGGGCAAACTGTATTTAGACCATTTCTGCCCCACTTGGGGGCAGATTGGTCAATTTTAGGTCAATCTGCCCCCAAGGGGGCAGAAACCACTAGGCACCAGGGATTTGTTTTTTTGGCGCCAATGTCACGCAGGGGAGCGACCCCATAGACGAGGGTCGCTCCTGGTGCGGGGGTGGGGGTTGGGGATGCAAATTTATTTTAGGCCATTTCTGCCCCCCCTGGGGGCAGATCGGCCTATTATTAGGCCGATCTGCCACCAGGGGGGGGGCAGAAACCTCTAGGCGCCAGGGAAAAAAAAAATTGTGTGTTTTTTTATTGTATGTTTGTTTTTTTAGAGATGAGGAGCGACCCAATGGCAAGGGTCGCTCCCCTGGGGGAAAACTGTATTTAGACCATTTCTGCCCCCCTTGGGGGCAGATTGGTCGATTTTAGGTCAATCTGCCCCAAGGGGGCAGAAACCACTAGGCACCGGGGATTTGTTTTTTGGCGCCAATGTCACGCAGGGGGAGCGACCCCGTAGGCAAGGGTCGCTCCTGGGGGGGGGGGTTGTGGTTCGGGGGGCAAATTTATTTTAGGCCATTTCTGCCCCCCCTGAGGGCAGATCGGCCTATTATTAGGCCGATCTGCCACCAGGGGGGGGGCAGAAACCTCTAGGCGCCAGGGAAAAAAATTTTTGTGTGTTTTTTTATTGTATGTTTGTTTTTTTAGAGATGGGGAGCGACCCAATGGCAAGGGTCGCTCCCCTGGGGGAAAACTGTATTTAGACCATTTCTGCCCCCCTTGGGGGCAGATTGGTCGATTTTAGGTCAATCTGCCCCAAGGGGGCAGAAACCACTAGGCACCGGGGATTTGTTTTTTGGCGCCAATGTCACGCAGGGGGAGCGACCCCGTAGGCAAGGGTCGCTCCTGGGGGGGGGGGTTGTGGTTCGGGGGGCAAATTTATTTTAGGCCATTTCTGCCCCCCCTGAGGGCAGATCGGCCTATTATTAGGCCGATCTGCCCCAAGGGGGGGCAGAAACCTGTAGGCGCCAGGGCAGATTTTTTTGGTGTTTTTTTTTTTGTATGTTTGTTTTTTTAGAGATGGGGAGCGACCCATCAGGCAAGGGTCGCTCCCCTGGGGGGCAAACTGTATTTAGACCATTTCTGCCCCCCTTGGGGGCAGATTGGTCGATTTTAGGTCAATCTGCCCCCAAGGGGGCAGAAACCACTAGGCACCGGGGATTTGTTTTTTTGGCACCAATGTCACGCAGGGGGAGCGACCCCATAGGCGAGGGTCGCTCCTGGTGGAGGGGTGGGGGTTGGGGATGCAAATTTATTTTAGGCCATTCCTGGGGCAGATCGGCATATTATTAGGCCGATCTGCCACCAGGGGGGGGGGGGCAGAAACCCCTAGGCACCAGGGCAAATTTTTTTTGTGTGTTTTTTTTTTTGTATGTTTGTTTTTTTAGAGATGGGGAGCGACCCATCAGGCAAGGGTCGCTCCCCTGGGGGGCAAACTGTATTTAGACCATTTCTGCCCCCCTTGGGGGCAGATTGGTCTATTTTAGGTCAATCTGCCCCAAGGGGGCAGAAACCACTAGGCACCGGGGATTTGTTTTTTGGCGCCAATGTCACGCAGGGGGAGCGACCCCGTAGGCAAGGGTCGCTCCCGGGGGGGGGGTTCGGGGGGCAAATTTATTTTAGGCCATTTCTGCCCCCCCTGGGGGCAGATCGGCCTATTATTAGGCCAATCTGCCACCAGGGGGGGGCGGAAACCTCTAGGCGCCAGGGCAAATTTTTTTGGTGTTTTTTTTTTTGTATGGTGGAGGGGTGGGGGTTGGGGATGCAAATTTATTTTAGGCCATTCCTGCCCCCCCTGGGGGCAGATCGGCATATTATTAGGCCGATCTGCCACCAGTGGGGGGGGGGGGCAGAAACCCCTAGGCACCAGGGCAAATTTTTTTTGTGTGTTTTTTTTTTGTATGTTTGTTTTTTTAGAGATGGGGAGCGACCCATCAGGCAAGGGTCGCTCCCCTGGGGGGCAAACTGTATTTAGACCATTTCTGCCCCCCTTGGGGGCAGATTGGTCTATTTTAGGTCAATCTGCCCCAAGGGGGCAGAAACCACTAGGCACCGGGGATTTGTATTTTGGCGCCAATGTCACGCAGGGGGAGCGACCCCGTAGGCAAGGGTCGCTCCCGGGGGGGGTGGGGGTTCGGGGGGCAAATTTATTTTAGGCCATTTCTGCCCCCCCTGGGGGCAGATCGGCCTATTATTAGGCCGATCTGCCCCCAGGGGGGGCAGAAACCTGTAGGCGCCAGGGCAGATTTTTTTTTTGTGGTTTTTTTATTGTATGTTTGTTTTTTTAGAGATGGGGAGTGACCCATCAGGCAAGGGTCGCTCCCCTGGGGGGCAAACTGTATTTAGACCATTTCTGCCCCCCTTGGGGGCAGATTGGTCAATTTTAGGTCAATCTGCCCCCAAGGGGGCAGAAACCACTAGGCACCAGGGATTTGTTTTTTGGCGCCAATGTCACGCAGGGGGAGCGACCCCGTAGGCAAGGGTCGCTCCTGGGGGGGGGGTTGTGGTTCGGGGGGCAAATTTATTTTAGGCCATTTCTGCCCCCCCTGAGGGCAGATCGGCCTATTATTAGGCCGATCTGCCACCGGGGGGGGGCAGAAACCTCTAGGCGCCAGGGAAAATTTTTTTTGTGTGTTTTTTTATTGTATGTTTGTTTTTTTAGAGATGGGGAGCGACCCAATGGCAAGGGTCGCTCCCCTGGGGAAAAACTGTATTTAGACCATTTCTGCCCCCCTTGGGGGCAGATTGGTCGATTTTAGGTCAATCTGCCCCAAGGGGGCAGAAACCACTAGGCACCGGGGATTTGTTTTTTGGCGCCAATGTCACGCAGGGGGAGCGACCCCGTAGGCAAGGGTCGCTCCTGGGGGGGGGGGTTGTGGTTCGGGGGGCAAATTTATTTTAGGCCATTTCTGCCCCCCCTGAGGGCAGATCGGCCTATTATTAGGCTGATCTGCCCCAAGGGGGGGCAGAAACCTGTAGGCGCCAGGGCAGATTTTTTTGGTGTTTTTTTTTTTGTATGTTTGTTTTTTTAGAGATGGGGAGCGACCCATCAGGCAAGGGTCGCTCCCCTGGGGGGCAAACTGTATTTAGACCATTTCTGCCCCCCTTGGGGGCAGATTGGTCGATTTTAGGTCAATCTGCCCCCAAGGGGGCAGAAACCACTAGGCACCGGGGATTTGTTTTTTTGGCACCAATGTCACGCAGGGGGAGCGACCCCATAGGCGAGGGTCGCTCCTGGTGGAGGGGTGGGGGTTGGGGATGCAAATTTATTTTAGGCCATTCCTGCCCCCCCTGGGGGCAGATCGGCATATTATTAGGCCGATCTGCCACCAGTGGGGGGGGGGGCAGAAACCCCTAGGCACCAGGGCAAATTTTTTTTGTGTGTTTTTTTTTTTGTATGTTTGTTTTTTTAGAGATGGGGAGCGACCCATCAGGCAAGGGTCGCTCCCCTGGGGGGCAAACTGTATTTAGACCATTTCTGCCCCCCTTGGGGGCAGATTGGTCTATTTTAGGTCAATCTGCCCCAAGGGGGCAGAAACCACTAGGCACCGGGGATTTGTTTTTTGGCGCCAATGTCACGCAGGGGGAGCGACCCCGTAGGCAAGGGTCGCTCCCGGGGGGGGTGGGGGTTTGGGGGGCAAATTTATTTTAGGCCATTTCTGCCCCCCCTGGGGGCAGATCGGCCTATTATTAGGCCGATCTGCCCCCAGGGGGGGCAGAAACCTGTAGGCGCCAGGGCAGATTTTATTTTTGTGGTTTTTTTATTGTATGTTTGTTTTTTTAGAGATGGGGAGTGACCCATCAGGCAAGGGTCGCTCCCCTGGGGGGCAAACTGTATTTAGACCATTTCTGCCCCACTTGGGGGCAGATTGGTCAATTTTAGGTCAATCTGCCCCCAAGGGGGCAGAAACCACTAGGCACCAGGGATTTGTTTTTTTGGCGCCAATGTCACGCAGGGGAGCGACCCCATAGACGAGGGTCGCTCCTGGTGCGGGGGTGGGGGTTGGGGATGCAAATTTATTTTAGGCCATTTCTGCCCCCCCTGGGGGCAGATCGGCCTATTATTAGGCCGATCTGCCACCAGGGGGGGGGCAGAAACCTCTAGGCGCCAGGGAAAAAAAAATTTGTGTGTTTTTTTATTGTATGTTTGTTTTTTTAGAGATGAGGAGCGACCCAATGGCAAGGGTCGCTCCCCTGGGGGAAAACTGTATTTAGACCATTTCTGCCCCCCTTGGGGGCAGATTGGTCGATTTTAGGTCAATCTGCCCCAAGGGGGCAGAACCCACTAGGCACCGGGGATTTGTTTTTTGGCGCCAATGTCACGCAGGGGGAGCGACCCCGTAGGCAAGGGTCGCTCCTGGGGGGGGGGGTTGTGGTTCGGGGGGCAAATTTATTTTAGGCCATTTCTGCCCCCCCTGAGGGCAGATCGGCCTATTATTAGGCTGATCTGCCCCAAGGGGGGGCAGAAACCTGTAGGCGCCAGGGCAGATTTTTTTGGTGTTTTTTTTTTTGTATGTTTGTTTTTTTAGAGATGGGGAGCGACCCATCAGGCAAGGGTCGCTCCCCTGGGGGGCAAACTGTATTTAGACCATTTCTGCCCCCCTTGGGGGCAGATTGGTCGATTTTAGGTCAATCTGCCCCCAAGGGGGCAGAAACCACTAGGCACCGGGGATTTGTTTTTTTGGCACCAATGTCACGCAGGGGGAGCGACCCCATAGGCGAGGGTCGCTCCTGGTGGAGGGGTGGGGGTTGGGGATGCAAATTTATTTTAGGCCATTCCTGCCCCCCCTGGGGGCAGATCGGCATATTATTAGGCCGATCTGCCACCAGTGGGGGGGGGGCAGAAACCCCTAGGCACCAGGGCAAATTTTTTTTGTGTGTTTTTTTTTTTGTATGTTTGTTTTTTTAGAGATGGGGAGCGACCCATCAGGCAAGGGTCGCTCCCCTGGGGGGCAAACTGTATTTAGACCATTTCTGCCCCCCTTGGGGGCAGATTGGTCTATTTTAGGTCAATCTGCCCCAAGGGGGCAGAAACCACTAGGCACCGGGGATTTGTTTTTTGGCGCCAATGTCACGCAGGGGGAGCGACCCCGTAGGCAAGGGTCGCTCCCGGGGGGGGTGGGGGTTTGGGGGGCAAATTTATTTTAGGCCATTTCTGCCCCCCCTGGGGGCAGATCGGCCTATTATTAGGCCGATCTGCCCCCAGGGGGGGCAGAAACCTGTAGGCGCCAGGGCAGATTTTATTTTTGTGGTTTTTTTATTGTATGTTTGTTTTTTTAGAGATGGGGAGTGACCCATCAGGCAAGGGTCGCTCCCCTGGGGGGCAAACTGTATTTAGACCATTTCTGCCCCACTTGGGGGCAGATTGGTCAATTTTAGGTCAATCTGCCCCCAAGGGGGCAGAAACCACTAGGCACCAGGGATTTGTTTTTTTGGCGCCAATGTCACGCAGGGGAGCGACCCCATAGACGAGGGTCGCTCCTGGTGCGGGGGTGGGGGTTGGGGATGCAAATTTATTTTAGGCCATTTCTGCCCCCCCTGGGGGCAGATCGGCCTATTATTAGGCCGATCTGCCACCAGGGGGGGGGCAGAAACCTCTAGGCGCCAGGGAAAAAAAAATGTGTGTGTTTTTTTATTGTATGTTTGTTTTTTTAGAGATGAGGAGCGACCCAATGGCAAGGGTCGCTCCCCTGGGGGAAAACTGTATTTAGACCATTTCTGCCCCCCTTGGGGGCAGATTGGTCGATTTTAGGTCAATCTGCCCCAAGGGGGCAGAACCCACTAGGCACCGGGGATTTGTTTTTTGGCGCCAATGTCACGCAGGGGGAGCGACCCCGTAGGCAAGGGTCGCTCCCGGGGGGGGTTCGGGGGGCAAATTTATTTTAGGCCATTTCTGCCCCCCCTGGGGGCAGATCAGCCTATTATTAGGCTGATCTGCCCCCAGGGGGGGCAGAAACCTGCAGGCGCCAGGGCAGATTTTTTTTTTGTGGTTTTTTTATTGTATGTTTGTTTTTTTAGAGATGGGGAGTGACCCATCAGGCAAGGGTCGCTCCCCTGGGGGGCAAACTGTATTTAGACCATTTCTGCCCCCCTTGGGGGCAGATTGGTCAATTTTAGGTCAATCTGCCCCCAAGGGGGCAGAAACCACTAGGCACCAGGGATTTGTTTTTTTGGCGCCAATGTCACGCAGGGGAGCGACCCCATAGACGAGGGTCGCTCCTGGTGCGGGGGTGGGGGTTGGGGATGCAAATTTATTTTAGGCCATTTCTGCCCCCCCTGGGGGCAGATCGGCCTATTATTAGGCCGATCTGCCACCAGGGGGGGGGGCAGAAACCTCTAGGCGCCAGGGAAAAATTTTTTTGTGTGTTTTTTTATTGTATGTTTGTTTTTTTAGAGATGGGGAGCGACCCAATGGCAAGGGTCGCTCCCCTGGGGGAAAACTGTATTTAGACCATTTCTGCCCCCCTTGGGGGCAGATTGGTCGATTTTAGGTCAATCTGCCCCAAGGGGGCAGAACCCACTAGGCACCGGGGATTTGTTTTTTGGCGCCAATGTCACGCAGGGGGAGCGACCCCGTAGGCAAGGATCGCTCCTGGGGGGGGGGTTGTGGTTCGGGGGGCAAATTTATTTTAGGCCATTTCTGCCCCCCCTGGGGGCAGATCGGCCTATTATTAGGCCGATCTGCCCCAAGGGGGGGCAGAAACCTGTAGGCGCCAGGGCACATTTTTTTTTTGTGTTTTTTTTTTGTATGTTTGTTTTTTTAGAGATGGGGAGTGACCCATCAGGCAAGGGTCGCTCCCCTGGGGGGCAAACTGTATTTAGACCATTTCTGCCCCCCTTGGGGGCAGATTGGTCGATTTTAGGTCAATCTGCCCCCAAGGGGGCAGAAACCACTAGGCACCAGGGATTTGTTTTTTTGGCGCCAATGTCACGCAGGGGGAGCGACTCCGTAGGCAAGGGTCGCTCCTGCGCAGGGGGGGGTTTGGGGGAGTGAGGGGGTCAAATTTATTTTAGGGCATTTCCTCCCCCCCCCCCGGGCCGGCTGAGCTAGAGGCCAAAATCCACAGGTAGGCACTTTGCAAAAAACACCTCTGTTTTCTGTGAAAAAATGTGTTGTGTCCACGTTGTGTTTTGGGCCATTTCCTTTCGTGGGCGCTAGGCCTACCCACACAAGTGAGGTACCATTTTTATGGAGAGACTTAGGGGAACGCTGGGTGGAAGGAAATTTGTGGCTCCTTTCAGATTCCAGAACTTTCTGTCACCGAAATGAGAGGAAAAAGTGTTTTTTGGCCAAATTTTGATGTTTGCAAAAGATTCTGGGTAACAGAACCTGGTCAGAGCCCCGCAAATCACCCCATCTTGGATTCTCCTAGGTCTCTACTTTTCAAAAATGCGCTGGTTTGCTAGGTTTCCCCAGGTGCCGGCTGAGCTAGAGGCCAAAATCCACAGATAGGCACTGTTTTCTATGAAAAAATGTGATGTGTCCACATTGTGTTTTGGGCCATTTCCTGTCGCGAGCGCTAGGCCTACCCACACAAGTGAGGTATCATTTTTATCGGGAGACGTGGGGGAACGCTGGGTGGAAGGAAATTCGTGGCTCCTCTCAGATTCTAGAACTTTCTGCCACAGAAATGTGAGGAACATGTGTTTTTTTGGTCAAATTTTGAGGTTTGCGAAGGATTCTGGGTAACAGAACCTGGTCCGAGCCACACAAGTCACCCCATCTTGGATTCCCCTAGGTCTCTAGTTTTCAGAAATGCACAGGTTTGGTAGGTTTCCCTAGGTGGCGGCTGAGCTACAGGCCAAAATCTACAGGTAGGCACTTTGCTAAAAACAGGTCTGTTTTCTGTGATGTGTCCATGTTGCGCTTTGGGGCGTTTCCTGTTGCGGGCGCTAGGCCTACCCACACAAGTGAGGTATCATTTTTATCGGGAGACGTGGGGGAACGCTGGGTGGAAGGAAATTTGTGGCTCCTCTCAGGTTCCAGAACTTTCTGCCACAGAAATGTGAGGAACATGTGTTTTTTTAGCCAAATTTTGAGGTTTGCAAAGGATTCTGGGTAACAGAACCTGGACCCAGCCACACAAGTCACCCCATCTTGGATTCCCCTAGGTCTCTAGTTTTCAGAAATGCACAGGTTTGGTAGGCTTCCCTAGGTGGCGGCTGAGCTACAGGCCAAAATCTACAGGTAGGCACTTTGCTAAAAACAGGTCTGTTTTCTGTGATGTGTCCACGTTGCGCTTTGGGGCGTTTCCTGTTGCGGGCGCTAGGCCTACCCACACAAGTGAGGTATCATTTTTATGGAGAGACTTAGGGGAACGCTGGGTGGAAGGAAATTTGTGGCTCCTTTCAGATTCCAGAACTTTCTGTCACCGAAATGAGAGGAAAAAGTGTTTTTTGGCCAAATTTTGATGTTTGCAAAAGATTCTGGGTAACAGAACCTGGTCAGAGCCCAGCAAATCACCCCATCTTGGATTCTCCTAGGTCTCTAGTTTTCAAAAATGCACTGGTTTGCTAGGTTTCCCCAGGTGCCGGCTGAGCTAGAGGCCAAAATCCACAGATAGGCACTGTTTTCTATGAAAAAATGTGATGTGTCCACATTGTGTTTTGGGCCATTTCCTGTTGCGGGCGCTAGGCCTACCCACACAAGTGAGGTATCATTTTTATCGGGAGACGTGGGGGAACGCTGGGTGGAAGGAAATTTGTGGCTCCTCTCAGGTTCCAGAACTTTCTGCCACAGAAATGTGAGGAACATGTGTTTCTTTAGCCAAATTTTGAGGTTTGCAAAGGATTCTGGGTAACAGAACCTGGACCCAGCCACACAAGTCACCCCATCTTGGATTCCCCTAGGTCTCTAGTTTTCAGAAATGCACAGGTTTGGTAGGCTTCCCTTGGCTGGCGGCTGAGCTACAGGCCAAAATCTACAGGTAGGCACTTTGCTAAAAACAGGTCTGTTTTCTGTGATGTGTCCACGTTGCGCTTTGGGGCGTTTCCTGTCGCGGGCGCTAGGCCTACCCACACAAGTGAGGTATCATTTATATCGGGAGACGTGGGGGAACGCTGGGTGGAAGGAAATTTGTGGCTCCTCTCAGATTCTAGAACTTTCTGCCACAGAAATGTGAGGAACATGTGTTTTTTTAGCCAAATTTTGAGGTTTGCAAAGGATTCTGGGTAACAGAACCTGGTCCCAGCCACACAAGTCACCCCATCTTGGATTCCCCTAGGTCTCTAGTTTTCAGAAATGCACAGATTTGGTAGGTTTCCCTAGCTGGCGGCTGAGCTACAGGCCAAAATCTACAGGTAGGCACTTTGCTAAAAACAGGTCTGTTTTCTGTGATGTGTCCACGTTGTGCTTTGGGGCGTTTCCTGTTGCGGGCGCTAGGCCTACCCACACAAGTGAGGTATCATTTTTATCGGGAGACGTGGGGGAACGCTGGGTGGAAGGAAATTTGTGGCTCCTCTCAGATTCCAGAACTTTCTGCCACAGAAATGTGAGGAACATGTGTTTTTTTAGCCAAATTTTGAGGTTTGCAAAGGATTCTGGGTAACAGAACCTGGTCCCAGCCACACAAGTCACCCCATCTTGGATTCCCCTAGGTCTCTAGTTTTCAGAAATGCACAGGTTTGGTAGGTTTCCCTAGGTGGCGGCTGAGCTACAGACCAAAATCTACAGGTAGGCACTTTCAAAAAACACCTCTATTTTCCTTCAAAAATGTGGCTGTGTCCACGTTGCGCTTTGGGGCGTTTCCTGTTGCGGGCGCTAGGCCTACCCACACAAGTGAGGTATCATTTTTATCGGGAGATGTGGGGGAACGCTGGGTGGAAGGAAATTTGTGGCTCCTCTCAGATTCCAGAACTTTCTGCCACAGAAATGTGAGGAACATGTGTTTTTTTTGCCAAATTTTGAGGTTTGCAAAGGATTCTGGGTAACCGAACCTGGTCCCAGCCACACAAGTCACCCCATCTTGGATTCCCCTAGGTCTCTAGTTTTCAGAAATGCACAGGTTTGGTAGGTTTCCCTAGGTGGCGGCTGAGCTACAGGCCAAAATCTACAGGTAGGCACTTTGCAAAAAACACCTCTGTTTTCCTTCAAAAATTTGGCTGTGTCCACGTTGCGCTTTGGGGCGTTTCCTGTCGCGGGCGCTAGGCCTTCCCACACAAGTGAGGTATCATTTTTATCGGGAGACGTGGGGGAACGCTGGGTGGAAGAAAATTTGTGGCTCCTCTCAGATTCTAGAACTTTCTGCCACAGAAATGTGAGGAACATGTGTTTTTTTAGCCAAATTTTGAGGTTTGCAAAGGATTCTGGGTAACAGAACCTGGTCCCAGCCACACAAGTCACCCCATCTTGGATTCCCCTAGGTCTCTAGTTTTCAGAAATGCACAGATTTGGTAGGTTTCCCTAGCTGGCGGCTGAGCTACAGGCCAAAATCTACAGGTAGGCACTTTGCTAAAAACAGGTCTGTTTTCTGTGATGTGTCCACGTTGCGCTTTGGGGCGTTTCCTGTTGCGGGCGCTAGGCCTACCCACACAAGTGAGGTATCATTTTTATGGAGAGACTTAGGGGAACGCTGGGTGGAAGGAAATTTGTGGCTCCTTTCAGATTCCAGAACTTTCTGTCACCGAAATGAGAGGAAAAAGTGTTTTTTGGCCAAATTTTGATGTTTGCAACAGATTCTGGGTAACAGAACCTGGTCAGAGCCCCGCAAATCACCCCATCTTGGATTCTCCTAGGTCTCTAGTTTTCAAAAATGCGCTGGTTTGCTCGGTTTCCCCAGGTGCCGGCTGAGCTAGAGGCCAAAATCCACAGATAGGCACTGTTTTATATGAAAAAATGTGATGTGTCCACATTGTGTTTTGGGCCATTTCCTGTCGCGAGCGCTAGGCCTACCCACACAAGTGAGGTATCATTTTTATCGGGAGACGTGGGGGAACGCTGGGTGGAAGGAAATTTGTGGCTCCTCTCAGATTCTAGAACTTTCTGCCACAGAAATGTGAGGAACATGTGTTTTTTTAGCCAAATTGTGAGGTTTGCGAAGGATTCTGGGTAACAGAACCTGGTCCGAGCCACACAAGTCACCCCATCTTGGATTCCCCTAGGTCTCTAGTTTTCAGAAATGCACAGGTTTGGTAGGTTTCCCTAGGTGGTGGCTGAGCTACAGGCCAAAATCTACAGGTAGGCACTTTGCTTAAAACAGGTCTGTTTTCTGTGATGTGTCCACGTTGCGCTTTGGGGCGTTTCCTGTTGCGGGCGCTAGGCCTACCCACACAAGTGAGGTATCATTTTTATCGGGAGACGTGGGGGAACGCTGGGTGGAAGGAAATTTGTGGCTCCTCTCAGATTCCAGAACTTTCTGCCACAGAAATGTGAGGAACATGTGTTTTTTTAGCCAAATTTTGAGGTTTGCAAAGGATTCTGGGTAACAGAACCTGGTCCCAGCCACACAAGTCACCCCATCTTGGATTCCCCTAGGTCTCTAGTTTTCAGAAATGCTCAGGTTTGGTAGGTTTCCCTAGGTGGCGGCTGAGCTACAGGCCAAAATCTACAGGTAGGCACTTTGCAAAAAACACCTCTATTTTCCTTCAAAAATTTGGCTGTGTCCACGTTGCGCTTTGCGGCGTTTCCTGTTGCGGGCGCTAGGCCTACCCACACAAGTGAGGTATCATTTTTATCGGGAGATGTGGGGGAACGCTGGGTGGAAGGAAATTTGTGGCTCCTCTCAGATTCCAGAACTTTCTGCCACAGAAATGTGAGGAACATGTGTTTTTTTTGCCAAATTTTGAGGTTTGCAAAGGATTCTGGGTAACAGAACCTGGTCCCAGCCACACAAGTCACCCCATCTTGGATTCCCCCAGGTCTCTAGTTTTCAGAAATGCACAGGTTTGGTAGGTTTCCCTAGGTGGCGGCTGAGCTACAGGCCAAAATCTACAGGTAGGCACTTTGCAAAAAACACCTCTGTTTTCCTTCAAAAATTTGGCTGTGTCCACGTTGCGCTTTGGGGCGTTTCCTGTTGCGGGCGCTAGGCCTACCCACACAAGTGAGGTATCATTTTTATCGGGAGACGTGGGGGAACGCTGGGTGGAAGAAAATGTGTGGCTCCTCTCAGATTCTAGAACTTTCTGCCACAGAAATGTGAGGAACATGTGTTTTTTTAGCCAAATTTTGAGGTTTGCAAAGGATTCTGGGTAACAGAACCTGGTCCCAGCCACACAAGTCACCCCATCTTGGATTCCCCTAGGTCTCTAGTTTTCAGAAATGCACAGATTTGGTAGGTTTCCCTAGCTGGCGGCTGAGCTACAGGCCAAAATCTACAGGTAGGCACTTTGCTAAAAACAGGTCTGTTTTCTGTGATGTGTCCACGTTGCGCTTTGGGGCGTTTCCTGTTGCGGGCGCCAGGCCTACCCACACAAGTGAGGTATCATTTTTATCGGGAGACGTGGGGGAACGCTGGGTGGAAGGAAATTTGTGGCTCCTCTCAGATTCCAGAACTTTCTGCCACAGAAATGTGAGGAACATGTGTTTTTTTAACCAAATTTTGAGGTTTGCAAAGGATTCTGGGTAACAGAACCTGGTCCCAGCCACACAAGTCACCCCATCTTGGATTCCCCTAGGTCTCTAGTTTTCAGAAATGCACAGGTTTGGTAGGTTTCCCTAGGTGGCGGCTGAGCTACAGACCAAAATCTACAGGTAGGCACTTTCAAAAAACACCTCTATTTTCCTTCAAAAATGTGGCTGTGTCCACGTTGCGCTTTGGGGCGTTTCCTGTTGCGGGCGCTAGGCCTACCCACACAAGTGAGGTATCATTTTTATCGGGAGATGTGGGGGAACGCTGGGTGGAAGGAAATTTGTGGCTCCTCTCAGATTCCAGAACTTTCTGCCACAGAAATGTGAGGAACATGTGTTTTTTTTGCCAAATTTTGAGGTTTGCAAAGGATTCTGGGTAACCGAACCTGGTCCCAGCCACACAAGTCACCCCATCTTGGATTCCCCTAGGTCTCTAGTTTTCAGAAATGCACAGGTTTGGTAGGTTTCCCTAGGTGGCGGCTGAGCTACAGGCCAAAATCTACAGGTAGGCACTTTGCAAAAAACACCTCTGTTTTCCTTCAAAAATTTGTCTGTGTCCACGTTGCGCTTTGGGGCGTTTCCTGTCGCGGGCGCTAGGCCTTCCCACACAAGTGAGGTATCATTTTTATCGGGAGACGTGGGGGAACGCTGGGTGGAAGGAAATTTGTGGCTCCTCTCAGATTCCAGAACTTTCTGCCACAGAAATGTGAGGAACATGTGTTTTTTTAGCCAAATTTTGAGGTTTGCGAAGGATTCTGGGTAACAGAACCTGGTCCGAGCCACACAAGTCACCCCATCTTGGATTCCCCTAGGTCTCTAGTTTTCAGAAATGCACAGGTTTGGTAGGTTTCCCTAGGTGGCGGCTGAGCTACAGGCAAAATCTACAGGTAGGCACTTTGCTAAAAACAGGTCTGTTTTCTGTGATGTGTCCACGTTGCGCTTTGGGGCGTTTCCTGTTGCGGGCGCTAGGCCTACCCACACAAGTGAGGTATCATTTTTATCGGGAGACGTGGGGGAACGCTGGGTGGAAGGAAATTTGTGGCTCCTCTCAGGTTCCAGAACTTTCTGCCACAGAAATGAGAGGAACATGTGTTTCTTTAGCCAAATTTTGAGGTTTGCAAAGGATTCTGGGTAACAGAACCTGGACCCAGCCACACAAGTCACCCCATCTTGGATTCCCCTAGGTCTCTAGTTTTCAGAAATGCACAGGTTTGGTAGGCTTCCCTAGGTGGCGGCTGAGCTACAGGCCAAAATCTACAGGTAGGCACTATGCTAAAAACAGGTCTGTTTTCTGTGATGTGTCCACGTTGCGCTTTGGGGCGTTTCCTGTCGCGGGCGCTAGGCCTACCCACACAAGTGAGGTATCATTTTTATCGGGAGACGTGGGGGAACGCTGGGTGGAAGAAAATTTGTGGCTCCTCTCAGATTCTAGAACTTTCTGCCACAGAAATGTGAGGAACATGTGTTTTTTTAGCCAAATTTTGAGGTTTGCAAAGGATTCTGGGTAACAGAACCTGGTCCCAGCCACACAAGTCACCCCATCTTGGATTCCCCTAGGTCTCTAGTTTTCAGAAATGCACAGATTTGGTAGGTTTCCCTAGCTGGCGGCTGAGCTACAGGCCAAAATCTACAGGTAGGCACTTTGCTAAAAACAGGTCTGTTTTCTGTGATGTGTCCACGTTGCGCTTTGGGGCGTTTCCTGTTGCGGGCGCTAGGCCTACCCACACAAGTGAGGTATCATTTTTATGGAGAGACTTAGGGGAACGCTGGGTGGAAGGAAATTTGTGGCTCCTTTCAGATTCCAGAACTTTCTGTCACCGAAATGAGAGGAAAAAGTGTTTTTTGGCCAAATTTTGAGGTTTGCAAAAGATTCTGGGTAACAGAACCTGGTCAGAGCCCCGCAAATCACCCCATCTTGGATTCTCCTAGGTCTCTAGTTTTCAAAAATGCGATGGTTTGCTAGGTTTCCCCAGGTGCCGGCTGAGCTAGAGGCCAAAATCCACAGATAGGCACTGTTTTCTATGAAAAAATGTGATGTGTCCACATTGTGTTTTGGGCCATTTCCTGTCGCGAGCGCTAGGCCTACCCACACAAGTGAGGTATCATTTTTATCGGGAGACGTGGGGGAACGCTGGGTGGAAGGAAATTTGTGGCTCCTCTCAGATTCTAGAACTTTCTGCCACAGAAATGTGAGGAACATGTGTTTTTTTAGCCAAATTGTGAGGTTTGCGAAGGATTCTGGGTAACAGAACCTGGTCCGAGCCACACAAGTCACCCCATCTTGGATTCCCCTAGGTCTCTAGTTTTCAGAAATGCACAGGTTTGGTAGGTTTCCCTAGGTGGCGGCTGAGCTACAGGCCAAAATCTACAGGTAGGCACTTTGCTAAAAACAGGTCTGTTTTCTGTGATGTGTCCACGTTGCGCTTTGGGGTGTTTCCTGTTGCGGGCGCTAGGCCTACCCACACAAGTGAGGTATCATTTTTATCGGGAGATGTGGGGGAACGCTGGGTGGAAGGAAATTTGTGGCTCCTCTCAGATTCCAGAACTTTCTGCCACAGAAATGTGAGGAACATGTGTTTTTTTAGCCAAATTTTGAGGTTTGCAAAGGATTCTGGGTAACAGAACCTGGTCCCAGCCACACAAGTCACCCCATCTTGGATTCCCCTAGGTCTCTAGTTTTCAGAAATGCACAGGTTTGGTAGGTTTCCCTAGGTGGCGGCTGAGCTACAGGCCAAAATCTACAGGTAGGCACTTTGCAAAAAACACCTCTATTTTCCTTCAAAAATTTGGCTGTGTCCACGTTGCGCTTTGGGGCGTTTCCTGTTGCGGGCGCTAGGCCTACCCACACAAGTGAGGTATCATTTTTATCGGGAGATGTGGGGGAACGCTGGGTGGAAGGAAATTTGTGGCTCCTCTCAGATTCCAGAACTTTCTGCCACAGAAATGTGAGGAACATGTTTTTTTTTTGCCAAATTTTGAGGTTTGCTAAGGATTCTGGGTAACAGAACCTTGTCCCAGCCACACAAGTCACCCCATCTTGGATTCCCCTAGGTCTCTAGTTTTCAGAAATGCACAGGTTTGGTAGGTTTCCCTAGGTGGCGGCTGAGCTACAGGCCAAAATCTACAGGTAGGCACTTTGCTAAAAACAGGTCTGTTTTCTGTGATGTGTCCACGTTGCGCTTTGGGGCGTTTCCTGTTGCGGGCGCTAGGCCTACCCACACAAGTGAGGTATCATTTTTATCAGGAGACGTGGGGGAACGCTGGGTGGAAGGAAATTTGTGGCTCCTCTCAGGTTCCAGAACTTTCTGCCACAGAAATGAGAGGAACATGTGTTTCTTTTGCCAAATTTTGAGGTTTGCAAAGGATTCTGGGTAACAGAACCTGGACCCAGCCACACAAGTCACCCCATCTTGGATTCCCCTAGGTCTCTAGTTTTCAGAAATGCACAGGTTTGGTAGGCTTCCCTAGGTGGCGGCTGAGCTACAGGCCAAAATCTACAGGTAGGCACTTTGCTAAAAACAGGTCTGTTTTCTGTGATGTGTCCACGTTGCGCTTTGGGGCGTTTCCTGTCGCGGGCGCTAGGCCTACCCACACAAGTGAGGTATCATTTTTATCGGGAGACGTGGGGGAACGCTGGGTGGAAGAAAATTTGTGGCTCCTCTCAGATTCTAGAACTTTCTGCCACAGAAATGTGAGGAACATGTGTTTTTTTAGCCAAATTTTGAGGTTTGCAAAGGATTCTGGGTAACAGAACCTGGTCCCAGCCACACAAGTCACCCCATCTTGGATTCCCCTAGGTCTCTAGTTTTCAGAAATGCACAGATTTGGTAGGTTTCCCTAGCTGGCGGCTGAGCTACAGGCCAAAATCTACAGGTAGGCACTTTGCTAAAAACAGGTCTGTTTTCTGTGATGTGTCCACGTTGCGCTTTGGGGCGTTTCCTGTTGCGGGCGCTAGGCCTACCCACACAAGTGAGGTATCATTTTTATGGAGAGACTTAGGGGAACGCTGGGTGGAAGGAAATTTGTGGCTCCTTTCAGATTCCAGAACTTTCTGTCACCGAAATGAGAGAAAAAAAGTGTTTTTTGGCCAAATTTTGATGTTTGCAACAGATTCTGGGTAACAGAACCTGGTCAGAGCCCCGCAAATCACCCCATCTTGGATTCTCCTAGGTCTCTAGTTTTCAAAAATGCGCTGGTTTGCTAGGTTTCCCCAGGTGCCGGCTGAGCTAGAGGCCAAAATCCACAGATAGGCACTGTTTTCTATGAAAAAATGTGATGTGTCCACATTGTGTTTTGGGCCATTTCCTGTCGCGAGCGCTAGGCCTACCCACACAAGTGAGGTATCATTTTTATCGGGAGACGTGGGGGAACGCTGGGTGGAAGGAAATTTGTGGCTCCTCTCAGATTCTAGAACTTTCTGCCACAGAAATGTGAGGAACATGTGTTTTTTTAGCCAAATTGTGAGGTTTGCGAAGGATTCTGGGTAACAGAACCTGGTCCGAGCCACACAAGTCACCCCATCTTGGATTCCCCTAGGTCTCTAGTTTTCAGAAATGCACAGGTTTGGTAGGTTTCCCTAGGTGGCGGCTGAGCTACAGGCCAAAATCTACAGGTAGGCACTTTGCTAAAAACAGGTCTGTTTTCTGTGATGTGTCCACGTTGCGCTTTGGGGCGTTTCCTGTTGCGGGCGCTAGGCCTACCCACACAAGTGAGGTATCATTTTTATCGGGAGACGTGGGGGAACGCTGGGTGGAAGGAAATTTGTGGCTCCTCTCAGATTCCAGAACTTTCTGCCACAGAAATGTGAGGAACATGTGTTTTTTTAGCCAAATTTTGAGGTTTGCAAAGGATTCTGGGTAACAGAACCTGGTCCCAGCCACACAAGTCACCCCATCTTGGATTCCCCTAGGTCTCTAGTTTTCAGAAATGCACAGGTTTGGTAGGTTTCCCTAGGTGGCGGCTGAGCTACAGGCCAAAATCTACAGGTAGGCACTTTGCAAAAAACACCTCTATTTTCCTTCAAAAATTTGGCTGTGTCCACGTTGCGCTTTGGGGCGTTTCCTGTTGCGGGCGCTAGGCCTACCCACACAAGTGAGGTATCATTTTTATCGGGAGATGTGGGGGAACGCTGGGTGGAAGGAAATTTGTGGCTCCTCTCAGGTTCCAGAACTTTCTGCCACAGAAATGTGAGGAACATGTTTTTTTTTTGCCAAATTTTGAGGTTTGCAAAGGATTCTGGGTAACAGAACCTGGTCCCAGCCACACAAGTCACCCCATCTTGGATTCCCCTAGGTCTCTAGTTTTCAGAAATGCACAGGTTTGGTAGGTTTCCCTAGGTGGCGGCTGAGCTACAGGCCAAAATCTACAGGTAGGCACTTTGCAAAAAACACCTCTGTTTTCCTTAAAAAATTTGGCTGTGTCCACGTTGCGCTTTGGGGCGTTTCCTGTCGCGGGCGCTAGGCCTACCCACACAAGTGAGGTATCATTTTTATCGGGAGACGTGGGGGAACGCTGGGTGGAAGGAAATTTGTGGCTCCTCTCAGATTCCAGAACTTTCTGCCACAGAAATGTGAGGAACATGTGTTTTTTTAGCCAAATTTTGAGGTTTGCGAAGGATTCTGGGTAACAGAACCTGGTCCGAGCCACACAAGTCACCCCATCTTGGATTCCCCTAGGTCTCTAGTTTTCAGAAATGCACAGGTTTGGTAGGTTTCCCTAGGTGGCGGCTGAGCTACAGGCCAAAATCTACAGGTAGGCACTTTGCTAAAAACAGGTCTGTTTTCTGTGATGTGTCCACGTTGCGCTTTGGGGCGTTTCCTGTTGCGGGCGCTAGGCCTACCCACACAAGTGAGGTATCATTTTTATCAGGAGACGTGGGGGAACGCTGGGTGGAAGGACATTTGTGGCTCCTCTCAGGTTCCAGAACTTTCTGCCACAGAAATGAGAGGAACATGTGTTTCTTTTGCCAAATTTTGAGGTTTGCAAAGGATTCTGGGTAACAGAACCTGGACCCAGCCACACAAGTCACCCCATCTTGGATTCCCCTAGGTCTCTAGTTTTCAGAAATGCACAGGTTTGGTAGGCTTCCCTAGGTGGCGGCTGAGCTACAGGCCAAAATCTACAGGTAGGCACTTTGCTAAAAACAGGTCTGTTTTCTGTGATGTGTCCACGTTGCGCTTTGGGGCGTTTCCTGTCGCGGGCGCTAGGCCTACCCACACAAGTGAGGTATCATTTTTATCGGGAGACGTGGGGGAACGCTGGGTGGAAGAAAATTTGTGGCTCCTCTCAGATTCTAGAACTTTCTGCCACAGAAATGTGAGGAACATGTGTTTTTTTAGCCAAATTTTGAGGTTTGCAAAGGATTCTGGGTAACAGAACCTGGTCCCAGCCACACAAGTCACCCCATCTTGGATTCCCCTAGGTCTCTAGTTTTCAGAAATGCACAGATTTGGTAGGTTTCCCTAGCTGGCGGCTGAGCTACAGGCCAAAATCTACAGGTAGGCACTTTGCTAAAAACAGGTCTGTTTTCTGTGATGTGTCCACGTTGCGCTTTGGGGCGTTTCCTGTTGCGGGCGCTAGGCCTACCCACACAAGTGAGGTATCATTTTTATGGAGAGACTTAGGGGAACGCTGGGTGGAAGGAAATTTGTGGCTCCTTTCAGATTCCAGAACTTTCTGTCACCGAAATGAGAGGAAAAAGTGTTTTTTGGCCAAATTTTGATGTTTGCAACAGATTCTGGGTAACAGAACCTGGTCAGAGCCCCGCAAATCACCCCATCTTGGATTCTCCTAGGTCTCTAGTTTTCAAAAATGCGCTGGTTTGCTAGGTTTCCCCAGGTGCCGGCTGAGCTAGAGGCCAAAATCCACAGATAGGCACTGTTTTCTATGAAAAAATGTGATGTGTCCACATTGTGTTTTGGGCCATTTCCTGTCGCGAGCGCTAGGCCTACCCACACAAGTGAGGTATCATTTTTATCGGGAGACGTGGGGGAACGCTGGGTGGAAGGAAATTTGTGGCTCCTCTCAGATTCTAGAACTTTCTGCCACAGAAATGTGAGGAACATGTGTTTTTTTAGCCAAATTGTGAGGTTTGCGAAGGATTCTGGGTAACAGAACCTGGTCCGAGCCACACAAGTCACCCCATCTTGGATTCCCCTAGGTCTCTAGTTTTCAGAAATGCACAGGTTTGGTAGGTTTCCCTAGGTGGCGGCTGAGCTACAGGCCAAAATCTACAGGTAGGCACTTTGCTAAAAACAGGTCTGTTTTCTGTGATGTGTCCACGTTGCGCTTTGGGGCGTTTCCTGTTGCGGGCGCTAGGCCTACCCACACAAGTGAGGTATCATTTTTATGGAGAGACTTAGGGGAACGCTGGGTGGAAGGAAATTTGTGGCTCCTTTCAGATTCCAGAACTTTCTGTCACCGAAATGAGAGGAAAAAGTGTTTTTTGGCCAAATTTTGATGTTTGCAACAGATTCTGGGTAACAGAACCTGGTCAGAGCCCCGCAAATCACCCCATCTTGGATTCTCCTAGGTCTCTAGTTTTCAAAAATGCGCTGGTTTGCTAGGTTTCCCCAGGTGCCGGCTGAGCTAGAGGCCAAAATCCACAGATAGGCACTGTTTTCTATGAAAAAATGTGATGTGTCCACATTGTGTTTTGGGCCATTTCCTGTCGCGAGCGCTAGGCCTACCCACACAAGTGAGGTATCATTTTTATCGGGAGACGTGGGGGAACGCTGGGTGGAAGGAAATTTGTGGCTCCTCTCAGATTCTAGAACTTTCTGCCACAGAAATGTGAGGAACATGTGTTTTTTTAGCCAAATTGTGAGGTTTGCGAAGGATTCTGGGTAACAGAACCTGGTCCGAGCCACACAAGTCACCCCATCTTGGATTCCCCTAGGTCTCTAGTTTTCAGAAATGCACAGGTTTGGTAGGTTTCCCTAGGTGGCGGCTGAGCTACAGGCCAAAATCTACAGGTAGGCACTTTGCTAAAAACAGGTCTGTTTTCTGTGATGTGTCCACGTTGCGCTTTGGGGCGTTTCCTGTTGCGGGCGCTAGGCCTACCCACACAAGTGAGGTATCATTTTTATCGGGAGACGTGGGGGAACGCTGGGTGGAAGGAAATTTGTGGCTCCTCTCAGATTCCAGAACTTTCTGCCACAGAAATGTGAGGAACATGTGTTTTTTTAGCCAAATTTTGAGGTTTGCAAAGAATTCTGGGTAACAGAACCTGGTCCCAGCCACACAAGTCACCCCATCTTGGATTCCCCTAGGTCTCTAGTTTTCAGAAATGCACAGGTTTGGTAGGTTTCCCTAGGTGGCGGCTGAGCTACAGGCCAAAATCTACAGGTAGGCACTTTGCAAAAAACACCTCTATTTTCCTTCAAAAATTTGGCTGTGTCCACGTTGCGCTTTGGGGCGTTTCCTGTTGCGGGCGCTAGGCCTACCCACACAAGTGAGGTATCATTTTTATCGGGAGATGTGGGGGAACGCTGGGTGGAAGGAAATTTGTGGCTCCTCTCAGATTCCAGAACTTTCTGCCACAGAAATGTGAGGAACATGTTTTTTTTTTGCCAAATTTTGAGGTTTGCAAAGGATTCTGGGTAACAGAACCTGGTCCCAGCCACACAAGTCACCCCATCTTGGATTCCCCTAGGTCTCTAGTTTTCAGAAATGCACAGGTTTGGTAGGTTTCCCTAGGTGGCGGCTGAGCTACAGGCCAAAATCTACAGGTAGGCACTTTGCAAAAAACACCTCTGTTTTCCTTAAAAAATTTGGCTGTGTCCACGTTGCGCTTTGGGGCGTTTCCTGTCGCGGGCGCTAGGCCTACCCACACAAGTGAGGTATCATTTTTATCGGGAGACGTGGGGGAACGCTGGGTGGAAGGAAATTTGTGGCTCCTCTCAGATTCCAGAACTTTCTGCCACAGAAATGTGAGGAACATGTGTTTTTTTAGCCAAATTTTGAGGTTTGCGAAGGATTCTGGGTAACAGAACCTGGTCCGAGCCACACAAGTCACCCCATCTTGGATTCCCCTAGGTCTCTAGTTTTCAGAAATGCACAGGTTTGGTAGGTTTCCCTAGGTAGCGGCTGAGCTACAGGCCAAAATCTACAGGTAGGCACTTTGCAAAAAACACCTCTGTTTTCCTTCAAAAATTTGTCTGTGTCCACGTTGCTCTTTGGGGCGTTTCCTGTCGCGGGCGCTAGGCCTACCCACACAAGTGAGGTATCATTTTTATGGAGAGACTTAGGGGAACGCTGGGTGGAAGGAAATTTGTGGCTCCTTTCAGATTCCAGAACTTTCTGTCACCGAAATGAGAGGAAAAAGTGTTTTTTGGCCAAATTTTGATGTTTGCAACAGATTCTGGGTAACAGAACCTGGTCAGAGCCCCGCAAATCACCCCATCTTGGATTCTCCTAGGTCTCTAGGTTTCAAAAATGCGCTGGTTTGCTAGGTTTCCCCAGGTGCCGGCTGAGCTAGAGGCCAAAATCCACAGATAGGCACTGTTTTCTATGAAAAAATGTGATGTGTCCACATTGTGTTTTGGGCCATTTCCTGTCGCGAGCGCTAGGCCTACCCACACAAGTGAGGTATCATTTTTATCGGGAGACGTGGGGGAACGCTGGGTGGAAGGAAATTTGTGGCTCCTCTCAGATTCTAGAACTTTCTGCCACAGAAATGTGAGGAACATGTGTTTTTTTAGCCAAATTGTGAGGTTTGCGAAGGATTCTGGGTAACAGAACCTGGTCCGAGCCACACAAGTCACCCCATCTTGGATTCCCCTAGGTCTCTAGTTTTCAGAAATGCACAGGTTTGGTAGGTTTCCCTAGGTGGCGGCTGAGCTACAGGCCAAAATCTACAGGTAGGCACTTTGCTAAAAACAGGTCTGTTTTCTGTGATGTGTCCACGTTGCGCTTTGGGGTGTTTCCTGTTGCGGGCGCTAGGCCTACCCACACAAGTGAGGTATCATTTTTATCGGGAGACGTGGGGGAACGCTGGGTGGAAGGAAATTTGTGGCTCCTCTCAGACTCCAGAACTTTCTGCCACAGAAATGTGAGGAACATGTGTTTTTTTAGCCAAATTTTGAGGTTTGCAAAGAATTCTGGGTAACAGAACCTGGTCCCAGCCACACAAGTCACCCCATCTTGGATTCCCCTAGGTCTCTAGTTTTCAGAAATGCACAGGTTTGGTAGGTTTCCCTAGGTGGCGGCTGAGCTACAGGCCAAAATCTACAGGTAGGCACTTTGCAAAAAACACCTCTATTTTCCTTCAAAAATTTGGCTGTGTCCACGTTGCGCTTTGGGGCGTTTCCTGTTGCGGGCGCTAGGCCTACCCACACAAGTGAGGTATCATTTTTATCGGGAGATGTGGGGGAACGCTGGGTGGAAGGAAATTTGTGGCTCCTCTCAGATTCCAGAACTTTCTGCCACAGAAATGTGAGGAACATGTTTTTTTTTTGCCAAATTTTGAGGTTTGCAAAGGATTCTGGGTAACAGAACCTGGTCCCAGCCACACAAGTCACCCCATCTTGGATTCCCCTAGGTCTCTAGTTTTCAGAAATGCACAGGTTTGGTAGGTTTCCCTAGGTGGCGGCTGAGCTACAGGCCAAAATCTACAGGTAGGCACTTTGCAAAAAACACCTCTGTTTTCCTTAAAAAATTTGGCTGTGTCCACGTTGCGCTTTGGGGCGTTTCCTGTCGCGGGCGCTAGGCCTACCCACACAAGTGAGGTATCATTTTTATCGGGAGACGTGGGGGAACGCTGGGTGGAAGGAAATTTGTGGCTCCTCTCAGATTCCAGAACTTTCTGCCACAGAAATGTGAGGAACATGTGTTTTTTTAGCCAAATTTTGAGGTTTGCGAAGGATTCTGGGTAACAGAACCTGGTCCGAGCCACACAAGTCACCCCATCTTGGATTCCCCTAGGTCTCTAGTTTTCAGAAATGCACAGGTTTGGTAGGTTTCCCTAGGTAGCGGCTGAGCTACAGGCCAAAATCTACAGGTAGGCACTTTGCAAAAAACACCTCTGTTTTCCTTCAAAAATTTGTCTGTGTCCACGTTGCTCTTTGGGGCGTTTCCTGTCGCGGGCGCTAGGCCTACCCACACAAGTGAGGTATCATTTTTATGGAGAGACTTAGGGGAACGCTGGGTGGAAGGAAATTTGTGGCTCCTTTCAGATTCCAGAACTTTCTGTCACCGAAATGAGAGGAAAAAGTGTTTTTTGGCCAAATTTTGATGTTTGCAACAGATTCTGGGTAACAGAACCTGGTCAGAGCCCCGCAAATCACCCCATCTTGGATTCTCCTAGGTCTCTAGGTTTCAAAAATGCGCTGGTTTGCTAGGTTTCCCCAGGTGCCGGCTGAGCTAGAGGCCAAAATCCACAGATAGGCACTGTTTTCTATGAAAAAATGTGATGTGTCCACATTGTGTTTTGGGCCATTTCCTGTCGCGAGCGCTAGGCCTACCCACACAAGTGAGGTATCATTTTTATCGGGAGACGTGGGGGAACGCTGGGTGGAAGGAAATTTGTGGCTCCTCTCAGATTCTAGAACTTTCTGCCACAGAAATGTGAGGAACATGTGTTTTTTTAGCCAAATTGTGAGGTTTGCGAAGGATTCTGGGTAACAGAACCTGGTCCGAGCCACACAAGTCACCCCATCTTGGATTCCCCTAGGTCTCTAGTTTTCAGAAATGCACAGGTTTGGTAGGTTTCCCTAGGTGGCGGCTGAGCTACAGGCCAAAATCTACAGGTAGGCACTTTGCTAAAAACAGGTCTGTTTTCTGTGATGTGTCCACGTTGCGCTTTGGGGTGTTTCCTGTTGCGGGCGCTAGGCCTACCCACACAAGTGAGGTATCATTTTTATCGGGAGACGTGGGGGAACGCTGGGTGGAAGGAAATTTGTGGCTCCTCTCAGACTCCAGAACTTTCTGCCACAGAAATGTGAGGAACATGTGTTTTTTTAGCCAAATTTTGAGGTTTGCAAAGAATTCTGGGTAACAGAACCTGGTCCCAGCCACACAAGTCACCCCATCTTGGATTCCCCTAGGTCTCTAGTTTTCAGAAATGCACAGGTTTGGTAGGTTTCCCTAGGTGGCGGCTGAGCTACAGGCCAAAATCTACAGGTAGGCACTTTGCAAAAAACACCTCTATTTTCCTTCAAAAATTTGGCTGTGTCCACGTTGCGCTTTGGGGCGTTTCCTGTTGCGGGCGCTAGGCCTACCCACACAAGTGAGGTATCATTTTTATCGGGAGATGTGGGGGAACGCTGGGTGGAAGGAAATTTGTGGCTCCTCTCAGATTCCAGAACTTTCTGCCACAGAAATGTGAGGAACATGTTTTTTTTTTGCCAAATTTTGAGGTTTGCAAAGGATTCTGGGTAACAGAACCTGGTCCCAGCCACACAAGTCACCCCATCTTGGATTCCCCTAGGTCTCTAGTTTTCAGAAATGCACAGGTTTGGTAGGTTTCCCTAGGTGGCGGCTGAGCTACAGGCCAAAATCTACAGGTAGGCACTTTGCAAAAAACACCTCTATTTTCCTTCAAAAATTTGGCTGTGTCCACGTTGCGCTTTGGGGCGTTTCCTGTTGCGGGCGCTAGGCCTACCCACACAAGTGAGGTATCATTTTTATCGGGAGATGTGGGGGAACGCTGGGTGGAAGGAAATTTGTGGCTCCTCTCAGATTCCAGAACTTTCTGCCACAGAAATGTGAGGAACATGTTTTTTTTTTGCCAAATTTTGAGGTTTGCAAAGGATTCTGGGTAACAGAACCTGGTCCCAGCCTCACAAGTCACCCCATCTTGGATTCCCCTAGGTCTCTAGTTTTCAGAAATGCACAGGTTTGGTAGGTTTCCCTAGGTGGCGGCTGAGCTACAGGCCAAAATCTACAGGTAGGCACTTTGCTAAAAACAGGTCTGTTTTCTGTGATGTGTCCACGTTGCGCTTTGGGGCGTTTCCTGTTGCGGGCGCTAGGCCTACCCACACAAGTGAGGTATCATTTTTATCAGGAGACGTGGGGGAACGCTGGGTGGAAGGAAATTTGTGGCTCCTCTCAGGTTCCAGAACTTTCTGCCACAGAAATGAGAGGAACATGTGTTTCTTTTGCCAAATTTTGAGGTTTGCAAAGGATTCTGGGTAACAGAACCTGGACCCAGCCACACAAGTCACCCCATCTTGGATTCCCCTAGGTCTCTAGTTTTCAGAAATGCACAGGTTTGGTAGGCTTCCCTAGGTGGCGGCTGAGCTACAGGCCAAAATCTACAGGTAGGCACTTTGCTAAAAACAGGTCTGTTTTCTGTGATGTGTCCACGTTGCGCTTTGGGGCGTTTCCTGTCGCGGGCGCTAGGCCTACCCACACAAGTGAGGTATCATTTTTATCGGGAGACGTGGGGGAACGCTGGGTGGAAGAAAATTTGTGGCTCCTCTCAGATTCTAGAACTTTCTGCCACAGAAATGTGAGGAACATGTGTTTTTTTAGCCAAATTTTGAGGTTTGCAAAGGATTCTGGGTAACAGAACCTGGTCCCAGCCACACAAGTCACCCCATCTTGGATTCCCCTAGGTCTCTAGTTTTCAGAAATGCACAGATTTGGTAGGTTTCCCTAGCTGGCGGCTGAGCTACAGGCCAAAATCTACAGGTAGGCACTTTGCTAAAAACAGGTCTGTTTTCTGTGATGTGTCCACGTTGTGCTTTGGGGCGTTTCCTGTTGCGGGCGCTAGGCCTACCCACACAAGTGAGGTATCATTTTTATGGAGAGACTTAGGGGAACGCTGGGTGGAAGGAAATTTGTGGCTCCTTTCAGATTCCAGAACTTTCTGTCACCGAAATGAGAGGAAAAAGTGTTTTTTGGCCAAATTTTGATGTTTGCAACAGATTCTGGGTAACAGAACCTGGTCAGAGCCCCGCAAATCACCCCATCTTGGATTCTCCTAGGTCTCTAGTTTTCAAAAATGCGCTGGTTTGCTAGGTTTCCCCAGGTGCCGGCTGAGCTAGAGGCCAAAATCCACAGATAGGCACTGTTTTCTATGAAAAAATGTGATGTGTCCACATTGTGTTTTGGGCCATTTCCTGTCGCGAGCGCTAGGCCTACCCACACAAGTGAGGTATCATTTTTATCGGGAGACGTGGGGGAACGCTGGGTGGAAGGAAATTTGTGGCTCCTCTCAGATTCTAGAACTTTCTGCCACAGAAATGTGAGGAACATGTGTTTTTTTAGCCAAATTGTGAGGTTTGCGAAGGATTCTGGGTAACAGAACCTGGTCCGAGCCACACAAGTCACCCCATCTTGGATTCCCCTAGGTCTCTAGTTTTCAGAAATGCACAGGTTTGGTAGGTTTCCCTAGGTGGCGGCTGAGCTACAGGCCAAAATCTACAGGTAGGCACTTTGCAAAAAACACCTCTATTTTCCTTCAAAAATTTGGCTGTGTCCACGTTGCGCTTTGGGGCGTTTCCTGTTGCGGGCGCTAGGCCTACCCACACAAGTGAGGTATCATTTTTATCGGGAGATGTGGGGGAACGCTGGGTGGAAGGAAATTTGTGGCTCCTCTCAGATTCCAGAACTTTCTGCCACAGAAATGTGAGGAACATGTTTTTTTTTTGCCAAATTTTGAGGTTTGCAAAGGATTCTGGGTAACAGAACCTGGTCCCAGCCACACAAGTCACCCCATCTTGGATTCCCCTAGGTCTCTAGTTTTCAGAAATGCACAGGTTTGGTAGGTTTCCCTAGGTGGCGGCTGAGCTACAGGCCAAAATCTACAGGTAGGCACTTTGCAAAAAACACCTCTGTTTTCCTTCAAAATTTTGGCTGTGTCCACGTTGCGCTTTGGGGCGTTTCCTGTTGCGGGCGCTAGGCCTACCCACACAAGTGAGGTATCATTTTTATCGGGAGACATGGGGGAACGCTGGGTGGAAGAAAATGTGTGGCTCCTCTCAGATTCTAGAACTTTCTGCCACAGAAATGTGAGGAACATGTGTTTTTTTAGCCAAATTTTGAGGTTTGCAAAGGATTCTGTGTAACAGAACCTGGTCCCAGCCACACAAGTCACCCCATCTTGGATTCCCCTAGGTCTCTAGTTTTCAGAAATGCACAGATTTGGTAGGTTTCCCTAGCTGGCGGCTGAGCTACAGGCCAAAATCTACAGGTAGGCACTTTGCTAAAAACAGGTCTGTTTTCTGTGATGTGTCCACGTTGCGCTTTGGGGCGTTTCCTGTTGCGGGCGCCAGGTCTACCCACACAAGTGAGGTATCATTTTTATCGGGAGACGTGGGGGAACGCTGGGTGGAAGGAAATTTGTGGCTCCTCTCAGATTCCAGAACTTTCTGCCACAGAAATGTGAGGAACATGTGTTTTTTTAGCCAAATTTTGAGGTTTGCAAAGGATTCTGGGTAACAGAACCTGGTCCCAGCCACACAAGTCACCCCATCTTGGATTCCCCTAGGTCTCTAGTTTTCAGAAATGCACAGGTTTGGTAGGTTTCCCTAGGTGGCGGCTGAGCTACAGACCAAAATCTACAGGTAGGCACTTTCAAAAAACACCTCTATTTTCCTTCAAAAATGTGGCTGTGTCCACGTTGCGCTTTGGGCGTTTCCTGTTGCGGGCGCTAGGCCTACCCACACAAGTGAGGTATCATTTTTATCGGGAGATGTGGGGGAACGCTGGGTGGAAGGAAATTTGTGGCTCCTCTCAGATTCCAGAACTTTCTGCCACAGAAATGTGAGGAACATGTGTTTTTTTTGCCAAATTTTGAGGTTTGCAAAGGATTCTGGGTAACCGAACCTGGTCCCAGCCACACAAGTCACCCCATCTTGGATTCCCCTAGGTCTCTAGTTTTCAGAAATGCACAGGTTTGGTAGGTTTCCCTAGGTGGCGGCTGAGCTACAGGCCAAAATCTACAGGTAGGCACTTTGCAAAAAACACCTCTGTTTTCCTTCAAAAATTTGGCTGTGTCCACGTTGCGCTTTGGGGCGTTTCCTGTCGCGGGCGCTAGGCCTTCCCACACAAGTGAGGTATCATTTTTATCGGGAGACGTGGGGGAACGCTGGGTGGAAGGAAATTTGTGGCTCCTCTCAGATTCCAGAACTTTCTGCCACAGAAATGTGAGGAACATGTGTTTTTTTAGCCAAATTTTGAGGTTTGCGAAGGATTCTGGGTAACAGAACCTGGTCCGAGCCACACAAGTCACCCCATCTTGGATTCCCCTAGGTCTCTAGTTTTCAGAAATGCACAGGTTTGGTAGGTTTCCCTAGGTGGCGGCTGAGCTACAGGCAAAATCTACAGGTAGGCACTTTGCTAAAAACAGGTCTGTTTTCTGTGATGTGTCCACGTTGCGCTTTGGGGCGTTTCCTGTTGCGGGCGCTAGGCCTACCCACACAAGTGAGGTATCATTTTTATCGGGAGACGTGGGGGAACGCTTGGTGGAAGGAAATTTGTGGCTCCTCTCAGGTTCCAGAACTTTCTGCCACAGAAATGAGAGGAACATGTGTTTCTTTAGCCAAATTTTGAGGTTTGCAAAGGATTCTGGGTAACAGAACCTGGACCCAGCCACACAAGTCACCCCATCTTGGATTCCCCTAGGTCTCTAGTTTTCAGAAATGCACAGGTTTGGTAGGCTTCCCTAGGTGGCGGCTGAGCTACAGGCCAAAATCTACAGGTAGGCACTTTGCTAAAAACAGGTCTGTTTTCTGTGATGTGTCCACGTTGCGCTTTGGGGCGTTTCCTGTCGCGGGCGCTAGGCCTACCCACACAAGTGAGGTATCATTTTTATCGGGAGACGTGGGGGAACGCTGGGTGGAAGAAAATCTGTGGCTCCTCTCAGATTCTAGAACTTTCTGACACAGAAATGTGAGGAACATGTGTTTTTTTAGCCAAATTTTGAGGTTTGCAAAGGATTCTGGGTAACAGAACCTGGTCCCAGCCACACAAGTCACCCCATCTTGGATTCCCCTAGGTCTCTAGTTTTCAGAAATGCACAGATTTGGTAGGTTTCCCTAGCTGGCGGCTGAGCTACAGGCCAAAATCTACAGGTAGGCACTTTGCTAAAAACAGGTCTGTTTTCTGTGATGTGTCCACGTTGCGCTTTGGGGCGTTTCCTGTTGCGGGCGCTAGGCCTACCCACACAAGTGAGGTATCATTTTTATGGAGAGACTTAGGGGAACGCTGGGTGGAAGGAAATTTGTGGCTCCTTTCAGATTCCAGAACTTTCTGTCACCGAAATGAGAGGAAAAAGTGTTTTTTGGCCAAATTTTGAGGTTTGCAAAAGATTCTGGGTAACAGAACCTGGTCAGAGCCCCGCAAATCACCCCATCTTGGATTCTCCTAGGTCTCTAGTTTTCAAAAATGCGATGGTTTGCTAGGTTTCCCCAGGTGCCGGCTGAGCTAGAGGCCAAAATCCACAGATAGGCACTGTTTTCTATGAAAAAATGTGATGTGTCCACATTGTGTTTTGGGCCATTTCCTGTCGCGAGTGCTAGGCCTACCCACACAAGTGAGGTATAATTTTTATCGGGAGACGTGGGGGAACGCTGGGTGGAAGGAAATTTGTGGCTCCTATCAGATTCTAGAACTTTCTGCCACAGAAATGTGAGGAACATGTGTTTTTTTAGCCAAATTGTGAGGTTTGCGAAGGATTCTGGGTAACAGAACCTGGTCCGAGCCACACAAGTCACCCCATCTTGGATTCCCCTAGGTCTCTAGTTTTCAGAAATGCACAGGTTTGGTAGGTTTCCCTAGGTGGCGGCTGAGCTACAGGCCAAAATCTACAGGTAGGCACTTTGCTAAAAACAGGTCTGTTTTCTGTGATGTGTCCACGTTGCGCTTTGGGGTGTTTCCTGTTGCGGGCGCTAGGCCTACCCACACAAGTGAGGTATCATTTTTATCGGGAGACGTGGGGGAACGCTGGGTGGAAGGAAATTTGTGGCTCCTCTCAGATTCCAGAACTTTCTGCCACAGAAATGTGAGGAACATGTGTTTTTTTAGCCAAATTTTGAGGTTTGCAAAGGATTCTGGGTAACAGAACCTGGTCCCAGCCACACAAGTCACCCCATCTTGGATTCCCCTAGGTCTCTAGTTTTCAGAAATGCACAGGTTTGGTAGGTTTCCCTAGGTGGCGGCTGAGCTACAGGCCAAAATCTACAGGTAGGCACTTTGCAAAAAACACCTCTATTTTCCTTCAAAAACTTGGCTGTGTCCACGTTGCGCTTTGGGGCGTTTCCTGTTGCGGGCGCTAGGCCTACCCACACAAGTGAGGTATCATTTTTATCGGGAGATGTGGGGGAACGCTGGGTGGAAGGAAATTTGTGGCTCCTCTCAGATTCCAGAACTTTCTGCCACAGAAATGTGAGGAACATGTTTTTTTTTTGCCAAATTTTGAGGTTTGCAAAGGATTCTGGGTAACAGAACCTGGTCCCAGCCACACAAGTCACCCCATCTTGGATTCCCCTAGGTCTCTAGTTTTCAGAAATGCACAGGTTTGGTAGGTTTCCCTAGGTGGCGGCTGAGCTACAGGCCAAAATCTACAGGTAGGCACTTTGCTAAAAACAGGTCTGTTTTCTGTGATGTGTCCACGTTGCGCTTTGGGGCGTTTCCTGTTGCGGGCGCTAGGCCTACCCACACAAGTGAGGTATCATTTTTATCAGGAGACGTGGGGGAACGCTGGGTGGAAGGAAATTTGTGGCTCCTCTCAGGTTCCAGAACTTTCTGCCACAGAAATGAGAGGAACATGTGTTTCTTTTGCCAAATTTTGAGGTTTGCAAAGGATTCTGGGTAACAGAACCTGGACCCAGCCACACAAGTCACCCCATCTTGGATTCCCCTAGGTCTCTAGTTTTCAGAAATGCACAGGTTTGGTAGGCTTCCCTAGGTGGCGGCTGAGCTACAGGCCAAAATCTACAGGTAGGCACTTTGCTAAAAACAGGTCTGTTTTCTGTGATGTGTCCACGTTGCGCTTTGGGGCGTTTCCTGTCGCGGGCGCTAGGCCTACCCACACAAGTGAGGTATCATTTTTATCGGGAGACGTGGGGGAACGCTGGGTGGAAGAAAATTTGTCTTTCCTCTCAGATTCTAGAAGTTTCTGCCACAGAAATGTGAGGAACATGTGTTTTTTTAGCCAAATTTTGAGGTTTGCAAAGGATTCTGGGTAACAGAACCTGGTCCCAGCCACACAAGTCACCCCATCTTGGATTCCCCTAGGTCTCTAGTTTTCAGAAATGCACAGATTTGGTAGGTTTCCCTAGCTGGCGGCTGAGCTACAGGCCAAAATCTACAGGTAGGCACTTTGCTAAAAACAGGTCTGTTTTCTGTGATGTGTCCACGTTGCGCTTTGGGGCGTTTCCTGTTGCGGGCGCTAGGCCTACCCACACAAGTGAGGTATCATTTTTATGGAGAGACTTAGGGGAACGCTGGGTGGAAGGAAATTTGTGGCTCCTTTCAGATTCCAGAACTTTCTGTCACCGAAATGAGAGGAAAAAGTGTTTTTTGGCCAAATTTTGATGTTTGCAAGAGATTCTGGGTAACAGAACCTGGTCAGAGCCCCGCAAATCACCCCATCTTGGATTCTCCTAGGTCTTTAGTTTTCAAAAATGCGCTGGTTTGCTAGGTTTCCCCAGGTGCCGGCTGAGCTAGAGGCCAAAATCCACAGATAGGCACTGTTTTCTATGAAAAAATGTGATGTGTCCACATTGTGTTTTGGGCCATTTCCTGTCGCGAGCGCTAGGCCTACCCACACAAGTGAGGTATCATTTTTATCGGGAGACGTGGGGGAACGCTGGGTGGAAGGAAATTTGTGGCTCCTCTCAGATTCTAGAACTTTCTGCCACAGAAATGTGAGGAACATGTGTTTTTTTAGCCAAATTGTGAGGATTGCGAAGGATTCTGGGTAACAGAACCTGGTCCGAGCCACACAAGTCACCCCATCTTGGATTCCCCTAGGTCTCTAGTTTTCAGAAATGCACAGGTTTGGTAGGTTTCCCTAGGTGGCGGCTGAGCTACAGGCCAAAATCTACAGGTAGGCACTTTGCTAAAAACAGGTCTGTTTTCTGTGATGTGTCCACGTTGCGCTTTGGGGCGTTTCCTGTTGCGGGCGCTAGGCCTACCCACACAAGTGAGGTATCATTTTTATCGGGAGACGTGGGGGAACGCTGGGTGGAAGGAAATTTGTGGCTCCTCTCAGATTCCAGAACTTTCTGCCACAGAAATGTGAGGAACATGTGTTTTTTTAGCCAAATTTTGAGGTTTGCAAAGGATTCTGGGTAACAGAACCTGGTCCCAGCCACACAAGTCACCCCATCTTGGATTCCCCTAGGTCTCTAGTTTTCAGAAATGCACAGGTTTGGTAGGTTTCCCTAGGTGGCGGCTGAGCTACAGGCCAAAATCTACAGGTAGGCACTTTGCAAAAAACACCTCTATTTTCCTTCAAAAATTTGGCTGTGTCCACGTTGCGCTTTGGGGCGTTTCCTGTTGCGGGCGCTAGGCCTACCCACACAAGTGAGGTATCATTTTTATCGGGAGATGTGGGGGAACGCTGGGTGGAAGGAAATTTGTGGCTCCTCTCAGATTCCAGAACTTTCTGCCACAGAAATGTGAGGAACATGTTTTTTTTTTGCCAAATTTTGAGGTTTGCAAAGGATTCTGGGTAACAGAACCTGGTCCCAGCCACACAAGTCACCCCATCTTGGATTCCCCTAGGTCTCTAGTTTTCAGAAATGCACAGGTTTGGTAGGTTTCCCTAGGTGGCGGCTGAGCTACAGGCCAAAATCTACAGGTAGGCACTTTGCAAAAAACACCTCTGTTTTCCTTCAAAAATTTGGCTGTGTCCACGTTGCGCTTTGGGGCGTTTCCTGTCGCGGGCGCTAGGCCTACCCACACAAGTGAGGTATCATTTTTATCGGGAGACGTGGGGGAACGCTGGGTGGAAGGAAATTTGTGGCTCCTCTCAGATTCCAGAACTTTCTGCCACAGAAATGTGAGGAACATGTGTTTTTTTAGCCAAATTTTGAGGTTTGCGAAGGATTCTGGGTAACAGAACCTGGTCCGAGCCACACAAGTCACCCCATCTTGGATTCCCCTAGGTCTCTAGTTTTCAGAAATGCACAGGTTTGGTAGGTTTCCCTAGGTGGCGGCTGAGCTACAGGCCAAAATTTACAGGTAGGCACTTTGCAAAAAACACCTCTGTTTTCCTTCAAAAATTTGGCTGTGTCCACGTTGCTCTTTGGGGCGTTTCCTGTCGCGGGCGCTAGGCCTACCCACACAAGTGAGGTATCATTTTTATGGAGAGACTTAGGGGAACGCTGGGTGGAAGGAAATTTGTGGCTCCTTTCAGATTCCAGAACTTTCTGTCACCGAAATGAGAGGAAAAAGTGTTTTTTGGCCAAATTTTGATGTTTGCAACAGATTCTGGGTAACAGAACCTGGTCAGAGCCCCGCAAATCACCCCATCTTGGATTCTCCTAGGTCTCTAGTTTTCAAAAATGCGCTGGTTTGCTAGGTTTCCCCAGGTGCCGGCTGAGCTAGAGGCCAAAATCCACAGATAGGCACTGTTTTCTATGAAAAAATGTGATGTGTCCACATTGTGTTTTGGGCCATTTCCTGTCGCGAGCGCTAGGCCTACCCACACAAGTGAGGTATCATTTTTATCGGGAGACGTGGGGGAACGCTGGGTGGAAGGAAATTTGTGGCTCCTCTCAGATTCTAGAACTTTCTGCCACAGAAATGTGAGGAACATGTGTTTTTTTAGCCAAATTGTGAGGTTTGCGAAGGATTCTGGGTAACAGAACCTGGTCCGAGCCACACAAGTCACCCCATCTTGGATTCCCCTAGGTCTCTAGTTTTCAGAAATGCACAGGTTTGGTAGGTTTCCCTAGGTGGCGGCTGAGCTACAGGCCAAAATCTACAGGTAGGCACTTTGCTAAAAACAGGTCTGTTTTCTGTGATGTGTCCACGTTGCGCTTTGGGGTGTTTCCTGTTGCGGGCGCTAGGCCTACCCACACAAGTGAGGTATCATTTTTATCGGGAGACGTGGGGGAACGCTGGGTGGAAGGAAATTTGTGGCTCCTCTCAGATTCCAGAACTTTCTGCCACAGAAATGTGAGGAACATGTGTTTTTTTAGCCAAATTTTGAGGTTTGCAAAGGATTCTGGGTAACAGAACCTGGTCCCAGCCACACAAGTCACCCCATCTTGGATTCCCCTAGGTCTCTAGTTTTCAGAAATGCTCAGGTTTGGTAGGTTTCCCTAGGTGGCGGCTGAGCTACAGGCCAAAATCTACAGGTAGGCACTTTGCAAAAAACACCTCTATTTTCCTTCAAAAATTTGGCTGTGTCCACGTTGCGCTTTGGGGCGTTTCCTGTTGCGGGCGCTAGGCCTACCCACACAAGTGAGGTATCATTTTTATCGGGAGATGTGGGGGAACGCTGGGTGGAAGGAAATTTGTGGCTCCTCTCAGATTCCAGAACTTTCTGCCACAGAAATATGAGGAACATGTTTTTTTTTTGCCAAATTTTGAGGTTTGCAAAGGATTCTGGGTAACAGAACCTGGTCCCAGCCACACAAGTCACCCCATCTTGGATTCCCCTAGGTCTCTAGTTTTCAGAAATGCACAGGTTTGGTAGGTTTCCCTAGGTGGCGGCTGAGCTACAGGCCAAAATCTTCAGGTAGGCACTTTGCTAAAAACAGGTCTGTTTTCTGTGATGTGTCCACGTTGCGCTTTGGGGCGTTTCCTGTTGCGGGCGCTAGGCCTACCCACACAAGTGAGGTATCATTTTTATCAGGAGACGTGGGGGAACGCTGGGTGGAAGGAAATTTGTGGCTCCTCTCAGGTTCCAGAACTTTCTGCCACAGAAATGAGAGGAACATGTGTTTCTTTTGCCAAATTTTGAGGTTTGCAAAGGATTCTGGGTAACAGAACCTGGACCCAGCCACACAAGTCACCCCATCTTGGATTCCCCTAGGTCTCTAGTTTTCAGAAATGCACAGGTTTGGTAGGCTTCCCTAGGTGGCGGCTGAGCTACAGGCCAAAATCTACAGGTAGGCACTTTGCTAAAAACAGGTCTGTTTTCTGTGATGTGTCCACGTTGCGCTTTGGGGCGTTTCCTGTCGCGGGCGCTAGGCCTACCCACACAAGTGAGGTATCATTTTTATCGGGAGACGTGGGGGAACGCTGGGTGGAAGGAAATTTGTGGCTCCTCTCATATTCCAGAACTTTCTGCCACAGAAATGTGAGGAACATGTGTTTTTTTAGCCAAATTTTGAGGTTTGCAAAGGATTCTGGGTAACAGAACCTGGTCCCAGCCACACAAGTCACCCCATCTTGGATTCCCCTAGGTCTCTAGTTTTCAGAAATGCACAGATTTGGTAGGTTTCCCTAGCTGGCGGCTGAGCTACAGGCCAAAATCTACAGGTAGGCACTTTGCTAAAAACAGGTCTGTTTTCTGTGATGTGTCCACGTTGCGCTTTGGGGCGTTTCCTGTTGCGGGCGCTAGGCCTACCCACACAAGTGAGGTATCATTTTTATGGAGAGACTTAGGGGAACGCAGGGTGGAAGGAAATTTGTGGCTCCTTTCAGATTCCAGAACTTTCTGTCACCGAAATGAGAGGAAAAAGTGTTTTTTGGCCAAATTTTGATGTTTGCAACAGATTCTGGGTAACAGAACCTGGTCAGAGCCCCGCAAATCACCCCATCTTGGATTCTCCTAGGTCTCTAGTTTTCAAAAATGCGCTGGTTTGCTAGGTTTCCCCAGGTGCCGGCTGAGCTAGAGGCCAAAATCCACAGATAGGCACTGTTTTCTATGAAAAAATGTGATGTGTCCACATTGTGTTTTGGGCCATTTCCTGTCGCGAGCGCTAGGCCTACCCACACAAGTGAGGTATCATTTTTATCGGGAGACGTGGGGGAACGCTGGGTGGAAGGAAATTTGTGGCTCCTCTCAGATTCTAGAACTTTCTGCCACAGAAATGTGAGGAACATGTGTTTTTTTAGCCAAATTGTGAGGTTTGCGAAGGATTCTGGGTAACAGAACCTGGTCCGAGCCACACAAGTCACCCCATCTTGGATTCCCCTAGGTCTCTAGTTTTCAGAAATGCACAGGTTTGGTAGGTTTCCCTAGGTGGCGGCTGAGCTACAGGCCAAAATCTACAGGTAGGCACTTTGCTAAAAACAGGTCTGTTTTCTGTGATGTGTCCACGTTGCGCTTTGGGGCGTTTCCTGTTGCGGGCGCTAGGCCTACCCACACAAGTGAGGTATCATTTTTATCGGGAGACGTGGGGGAACGCTGGGTGGAAGGAAATTTGTGGCTCCTCTCAGATTCCAGAACTTTCTGCCACAGAAATGTGAGGAACATGTGTTTTTTTAGCCAAATTTTGAGGTTTGCAAAGGATTCTGGGTAACAGAACCTGGTCCCAGCCACACAAGTCACCCCATCTTGGATTCCCCTAGGTCTCTAGTTTTCAGAAATGCACAGGTTTGGTAGGTTTCCCTAGGTGGCGGCTGAGCTACAGGCCAAAATCTACAGGTAGGCACTTTGCAAAAAACACCTCTATTTTCCTTCAAAAATTTGGCTGTGTCCACGTTGCGCTTTGGGGCGTTTCCTGTTGCGGGCGCTAGGCCTACCCACACAAGTGAGGTATCATTTTTATCGGGAGATGTTGGGGAACGCTGGGTGGAAGGAAATTTGTGGCTCCTCTCAGATTCCAGAACTTTCTGCCACAGAAATGTGAGGAACATGTTTTTTTTTTGCCAAATTTTGAGGTTTGCAAAGGATTCTGGGTAACAGAACCTGGTCCCAGCCACACAAGTCACCCCATCTTGGATTCCCCTAGGTCTCTAGTTTTCAGAAATGCACAGGTTTGGTAGGTTTCCCTAGGTGGCGGCTGAGCTACAGGCCAAAATCTACAGGTAGGCACTTTGCAAAAAACACCTCTGTTTTCCTTCAAAAATTTGGCTGTGTCCACGTTGCGCTTTGGGGCGTTTCCTGTCGCGGGCGCTAGGCCTACCCACACAAGTGAGGTATCATTTTTATCGGGAGACGTGGGGGAACGCTGGGTGGAAGGAAATTTGTGGCTCCTCTCAGATTCCAGAACTTTCTGCCACAGAAATGTGAGGAACATGTGTTTTTTTAGCCAAATTTTGAGGTTTGCGAAGGATTCTGGGTAACAGAACCTGGTCCGAGCCACACAAGTCACCCCATCTTGGATTCCCCTAGGTCTCTAGTTTTCAGAAATGCACAGGTTTGGTAGGTTTCCCTAGGTGGCGGCTGAGCTACAGGCCAAAATTTACAGGTAGGCACTTTGCAAAAAACACCTCTGTTTTCCTTCAAAGATTTGGCTGTGTCCACGTTGCTCTTTGGGGCGTTTCCTGTCGCGGGCGCTAGGCCTACCCACACAAGTGAGGTATCATTTTTATCGGGAGACGTGGGGGAACGCTGGGTGGAAGGAAATTTGTGGCTCCTCTCATATTCTAGAACTTTCTGCCACAGAAATGTGAGGAACATGTGTTTTTTTAGCCAAATTTTGAGGTTTGCGAAGGATTCTGGGTAACAGAACCTGGTCCGAGCCACACAAGTCACCCCATCTTGGATTCCCCTAGGTCTTTAGTTTTCAGAAATGCACAGGTTTGGTAGGTTTCCCTAGGTGGCGGCTGAGCTACAGGCCAAAATCTACAGGTAGGCACTTTGCAAAAAACACCTCTGTTTTCCATAAAAAATTTGGCTGTGTCCACGTTGCGCTTTGGGGTGTTTCCTGTCGCGGGCGCTAGGCCAACCCACACAAGTGAGGTATCATTTTTATCGGGAGACGTGGGGGAACGCTGGGTGGAAGGAAATTTGTGGCTCCTCTTAGATTCCAGAACTTTCTGCCACAGAAATGTGAGGAACATGTGTTTTTTTAGCCAAATTTTGAGGTTTGCAAAGGATTCTGGGTAACAGAACCTGGTCCCAGCCACACAAGTCACCCCATCTTGGATTCCCCTAGGTCTCTAGTTTTCAGAAATGCACAGGTTTGGTAGGTTTCCCTAGGTGGCGGCTGAGCTAGAGGCCAAAATCTACAGGTAGGCACTTTGCTAAAAACAGGTCTGTTTTCTGTGATGTGTCCACGTTGTGTTTTGGGGCATATCCTGTCGCGGGCGCTAGGCCTACCCACACAAGTGAGGTATCATTTTTATCGGGAGACTTGGGGGAACATAGAATCGCAAAACAAGTGTTATTGCCCCTTGTCTTTCTCTACATTTTTCCCTTCCAAATGTAAGACAGTGTGTAAAAAAGACGTCTATTTGAGAAATGCCCTGTAATTCACATGCTAGTATGGGCACCCCGGATTTCAGAGATGTGCAAATAACCACTGCTTCTCAACACCTTATCTTGTGCCCATTTTGGAAATACAAAGGTTTTCTTGATAGCTATTTTTTACTCTTTATATTTCAGCAAATGAATTGCTGTATACCCGGCATAGAATGAAAACCCACTGCAGGGTGCAGGTCATTTATTGGCTCTGGGTACCTAGAGTTCTTGAGGAACCTACAAGTCCTATATATCCCCGCAACCAGAAGAGTCCAGCAGACGTAACGGTATATTGCTTTCGAAAATCTGACATTGCAGGAAAAAGTTACAGAGTAAAACTTAGAGAAAAATTTATGTTTTTTTCACCTCAATTTCAATATTTTTCTTTTTCAGTTGTTATTTTCTGTAGGAAACCCTTGTAGGATCTACACAAATTACCCCTTGCTGAATTCAGAATTTTGTCTACTTTTCAGAAGTGTTGTGGTTTCTGGGATCCAGCGTTGGTTTCATGCCCATTTCTGTCACTGACTGGAAGGAGGCTGAAAGCACCAAAAATTGTAAAAATGGGGTATGTCCCAGTAAAATGCCAAAATTGTGTTGAAAAATTGGGTTTTCTGATTCAAGTCTGCCTGTTCCTGAAAGCTGGGAAGCTGGTGATTGTATCACCGCAAACCCTTTGTTGATGCCCTTTTCAGGGAAAAAAACACAAGCCTTCTTCTGCAGCCCATTTTTCCAATTTTTTTAAAAAAAGCGAAATTTTCACTGTTTTTTGGCTAATTTCTTGGCCTCCTTCTGGGGAACCCACAAAGTCTGGGTACCTCTAGAATCCCTAGGATGTTGGAAAAAAAGGACGCAAATTTGGCATGGGTAGCTTATGTGAACAAAAAGTTAGGAGGGCCTAAGCGCGAACTGCTCCAAATAGCCAAAAAAAGGCTCGGCACAGGAGGGGGAAAAGGCCTGGCAGCGAAGGGGTTAAGTTACTGAGTACCATGTCACCTTTGGTACATGGCAAAAAGCATTTTTCTGGTTGAAAATGGCCGGCTGGGTCGTTTGTGACCAAAAAAAACTTGGTACATCTGGCCCCAAATTACTGTATTAAATAAAGAATCTCACCAATAATGAGCTATGTAAGATTTATAAACCATCTAGAAAAGTTAGTTCCGGGAAATGACTAAAGATAATTACATTCAGCAAGAAAGGCTGTGCTCGAGGCTGAAATTTTATTCCAACCCCAATATTTAAATTTGACCTGGATTACTGGGCGATTGCATTGGATACTGTCTTTGTAGACTGCTGTATAAATCAAGTGATATCAAGTGATATCTGTTTCACGTAGAGGGTTTCTACTGTATCTAATTTATAAGCGTGGATTGAAGTCAAAGTCTAAAAATTACACACTGGTAGTGCTAGTGGATGTTGATTCAAATTTCAGATCATGTTACTGATGGAGGAGTTGAATGATTGGGCTGAATAAGAAAAAAAATAGCCACTGATTTCAGTCAGGTTTTGAGCTAATAGCAGCACGATAGACAACGTTCTGTATCTCTGCTTCTGTATAAATCCAGCACAAAGAAGAATGTGTCTGTTTTATTGAATTAAGAAGACTTTTGCCAGTATAGATAGATGCTGCCAATGGGAGAACTTTAAAACCTGGGTATACCTGCAGCTCTTCTTAAAGCCATTATGCCACAGAACACAAATACTTAGAGAAAGGTCATCACATGAGAGAGCTATCATTATCTGGCAACATACCTGTTGACAAGGGTTTAGAACAAGGTTGGGTTTTGGCAACCCTATTAAGCATATCACCAAATATGTGGTGCCTGGTTGAATAATTTCGAATGCAATTACATAATTGTTCCATTTTTCTCTCAGCTCGGCCACAGAATAACAGGTGTGCTTAGAATTCCATCTGCAAGAACAATTGCTTATACAGAAAGCTTCTATTCTTCAATTTTGGTTCAAGTTACAACACACACTAGAAGAGTCTTTCATGGACATATTAAGATAGTAATTGGACTCCCATTCATTAAATAAAATAATACCATTGCATGAGGCAAAACAATCTTTATTACATCAGCTAAACATGCAACCCATAAGGGAAAACCCCTATAACATTATTGTTTTAAATTTAAAAGGATTCTAATGAAAAATGATAAATTTGCTTTAGTAAAGCGTGATAGCAACAACATCAATGGATACCTATCACTGGCTTCTTTTTGGGAAATCAAAATATAATTTCTTAGATTTCATTTTGGATTGTTTAACAAGAGTGAAATCCATCAAACACGAAAATATATAGAAAAGAACTAAAGTGTCACCTTAGTGGATGAAAATCCTACACGCTCTCCTCCTACATTAGTACTCAGCAAGATTGCCACATAAAGTCTCTCGCTTTGAAGTCATAAAAAAGAAAATAAAGACCAAGCTCCCTGGAAGAGAGAACTTGACATTTGAACTCTGTCTTTGAATATACAGCAAAAGTGACCAGAACAAGATTTGAGGGCCTGTTTACAGAAAGTGACTATTGCCAGGGATCTTGGAGGGGGGAGGTGGGGAAAGCAAGTTCATGGAATAATACAAGGGGAGGGGCAACCTCAAGCTGGAAAGCTTAAAGCAAATAGATCCAGCTAATAGAAAGTCAGAAAATTTGAAATATAAACCACAAAGCCAATGGTAAGGAACAAGCAGAATGCATTCCTATATCACAGCTTTCTGAATGTCCCCAAGATGTCTTTAGCAAACCAGGCAGCTGTGCTGTTTGGTAGGCTTTGGCCCAAAAAGTTGTATTTCCATAATGCACGGACTTGGTCTCCGGTCTTCGAAACACACATTTGAATGTGTTTCAATAGTAATGATGGTTGTTTATTGATTGGTTTTGTAAACTTTATGAATATATTTTTCTCTAAATTGTATTAAAATAATGAACAGATAAGGAAACACGCTGAGCTGAAACAAGTTTTCAATGTATTTTAGTTGATTTTACATTCACTGTAGTTACATTTTGCATTAACATAATTAACATGTTTTATTATTATCCCACGATAATGATTACTACTACTATTACTACAAATAGGTTTGTTTTCATGTTGTTGGGGCTATTCAGTGTAGTATAGTTCAAGAGATTTTTTTTTACTAAGTGGGGCCACCATGTTAGCATTACATTAGGCCCATTCTTTCTCCACTCAGATAGTAGTTTGATGAAAACAGATTTGTGACTATGAGGAAATTACGACAAATTTCATATTTATTCTGAGGTAAAGAAGCAGCTTTGGTGATTTGCTCCAAGCTCGACTTATGCAATGAGATGCATGCAAGCCTGACAATCCGCTTGGTCTCAGGAGAGATTGATATATATGCCCTAAAGAAGTGTTTTGTTCTGTGGACAAGGGAATGTCCAGGCAGCACAACATCCTTTCGTATGGAGCTCTGAAAATCATTTTGCTGTAACTGGATGCATAGGAATGATCCAACACTCACTGCATAACAGCCCAGAACAACATCCTTCTGTAGATCATGATTGTAGTTTTGCAGGGACACTTTGGTTGACTGTCCTGGTGTGACGCAAGTCCTCATAAGTCAGCGCAAGTCAGTAACTATGATTTACTGGCTTTGCATGGTTTAGTAAATCCAAAGTAACGTAACACAGCACATTTCATTGCATTGGGTGGGCATTACAAGGGTGCAGCATGGGAGTTCCCAGGCATCAAGTCATGTATTTTGATGCAAACCTAGATTTTCAAAGACTTGTAAGCCTGGGTTTGTGTCAAAAGGATGCACATACCCAACAGAGGCATAACAAGGATGAATATCTTTATTTCTTAATTCCTCTTTCCATGTGTGCTGCATTATGCAGCACATTTAGGAATATGAATATGTCTCTAAGGATTGCCTGCTTCCCTGTACAAAACAATCTTGCCCATTATGCCAACACCTCTGCACTATACTGCAAGGGTGCCTACATTGGTGCTAGGCAGCAAAGAATTCACCACCGCAAGGAGACACCTTTGTAAATATGGAGTTTTTTTACTTTCCCCCTTTCATGCATTGCTGCGCAGCAAGTTCCCATGCTGCAGTGGGTTGCATGAAATAATGGTAAAACTGCACCTGGATATTTACACTCAGTGCACTGTGATTGATCAGCATTCTCACTTGCTGCTTTATTACAAGTGCAGAGAGGTACCCATCTCCTTCGCGATAGGGACTTGAGGTTCTGTTAAAGCTATCCTAGTTTTAATTATCTGCAACCTTTGCATGATGTTGATAACAACTATGTCAATACTCTGATCCTTTAAAACCTGTTAGTAATATTCAACACTATTGATCAGGAACTTCTGGTTGGCAGCCTTAACACGACTGACTTGGGAGGCTCCATTTTCAGTTTGTTTGAGCCTTTCCACGCTACCTGTCCGCCAAGAGTAACTAAAGCCTTTTTATGGAATGTGGGGTTCCTTGGAAATCTTCACTCTTGCCCTACATATTTAAGAATTATTTTAGCCAGTTGGCCAGCCTAGTTACTCCTAGGACCACCAATTTCATACTTCTTCATGGATTCCGTGCTTTAAAAGAAGACAAACATGGAGTCTAAGGACGTAATTATGAGTGGCCTCTGCCCGATACAATAATTATCACACCTAATAAAATCTGACACTGAGGTGTTTTGAATTTATCAGATAAGACAATTACTGTATATTCCAAACATTTTGAGAATAGCATGTTGATTTTTGTGCCTAATAATTCCTCCTCTTTCCCCATCCAATGTCTAGGTCTCCTGTCTCTAGCTTCAGGAATGTTAGCAACAATACTTCCACCATCTAGGCAAACAACCTCACTGCCATCTTTTGCACATGAGAAGTCTAGGAAAATCCTGGGCCTTTTTCCATTATGAAATTCTGGTGGGTTTGACATGCTGAAATTTAACATCTAATAATACTACTACTAATAATAATAATAGTTCTGGTTGTTCTTTTACCTATTAAAGTGTGACAGGTTTAACCTGCAGAAATCATTCAAAAGTGTGAACTTGCTCACACTTTGTAATTACAGGGAGTGATAAACCCCACCCCACTTATAATTGCAATTGTGTTTGCACAGAGATCACAAATTTTAGATGGGGTTAGAATTGACTTTTTATAATTCTTATAATTTGCTTCCCTTCTATTTGAGAAAAAACATTTTTCGTTTCATTATCACTAAGAGACTCTACAGGATGAGCTTGTGCTTTACAAAAGATAAAATAAGATAGGAAAATATAGCTTATAACACAACATGCAGTGGTGTGGTACAAATACGCTTCTTAGTACATAGGCATCCAAAATGTTAGCATGTGGTGCTCCTTTGCCAGAAGTGAAGCATATGTTTAAGTATTCCAGACAGATATTTTTACTGGTGCTCACTTGTAAAGCATGTTATATATTCATCCTCTATGCATGCTTTGCTTTTGTCACAAACAATCACACAATGCAGATGTACTCCCCAAATGTGACCTTTTAATAATGTTCACAATTGTTAACTTTCATGTCTGATAGGTCACTTTTGCCAATAACACATCTTGCCCTCTCTCCCCACAGAATTCTCGAACTTCAACAAAGTGGAGACATGGATGTTTTGAAGCATAAATGGTGGCCAAGAAATGGCAACTGTGACCTTTACTCCTCAGTAGAAACTAAGCAAAAAGGCAGTGCCCTGGACATAAAGAGTTTTGCAGGAGTCTTCTGCATTTTGGCTGCTGGCATTGTCCTATCCTGTTTTATAGCAATGGTTGAGACATGGTGGAGCAAAAGGAAAGGATCTAGAGTGCCTTCAAAAGAGGTAAATATTTTTTTCAGAACATTTCTAAAATTCTTTGACATGGTTTTCCTGCTTTACATGAATTTCCAGTGTAATGCTATTAGCACCCTGTTACGTATTGTAAGCATATACAATTTAATTTTCATTCATTACTTTTTTTGGTGGTGAAGACAGTCATCCAGTAGCAAACATCAATGCTCGTACATTTTCTGAAATATAATATGGTGCTAACTAGCTCTGAAAAACAGGTAGCACCACCCAAGCAGTTTGTGTTATACAGCTGCTGGTCTTTTGGGTGAGAGTCACAATATTACATTTTTATTATCAGCTCCACAGTATACCTTGAACTATAGTGTCAAGGCAAGTAAATGTGGAGGGAGAACAGTACTTTACCATATAGCCCTACTTTGGCAATGTAGTGGGAGTTGACATTTTGAAGTCAATATTTGTGCGGGTTTATATTTCTCTCTTCTATGTTGGGGCCTACACCCAATCTTATTTCTACATCCCATCGAGCAATAAGCTAAGCTCTTCACATTTAAAACATTAAGGCAACACTGGCAGTGATGTTTATGGTATGTATTCTTTGCTCTATGATCCACTAGGATTATGAGATGAGAACCCCTATACTTACACTTCTACCCACATATAACATAGGTGCAAAAGTAGACATTGTGTGAAACATACATTCATTTGGGTGTTTCCATGACAATTGTAGAAATTCCACTTTCTTTGTGCAGTTTCCAAAACGCACAACTTAACTTTGGACATTTTCACTTACAATCCATTACACATTTTCTATTAGGAAAAAGGTATTGGTGTGTGAGTGAGGAAGTGAGTGCAAGAAGGAAATAGAGAGTGAAAGACAGAGAAAGTTTGAGAGAAACACGATGAGAGGATGAGAGTTGGGGGCATTCAATGAAGGCTATTCAAAAGCCTTTGTTTGATTTCGCTGCTTTGATAAATATGAATGAAATTTTCCAAAGCAACACACCTCAAAAAGAAAGCACATGAATAGGATCGTACTGATGATGAAATATATTTTGTTACAATAGCTTCACACTATAGGATCTGAGTGGGGACAGAAGCCCAAAGAAGGGTATGATGCAGCAGTGAAAATTAATTGAAAAGACTGATAAATATAGCAGTATTTCTCCAATGATGAAAGGAGGGCTCGCAGGAAATAAGGAGGTAAGAAGATTGGCCTATGTACTAGGTGTGCACAAGCTCTTTTAGAGAAGGTGTACTAGAAAAAGAGAAAGTGGCCTAAAGATCCGGAGGTCCATAGTGGGTGACGCCAAGCAGCTGCTGTCCCCTAAAAAAGAGGAGTTAGGGTTATAAAAACAAAACAAACTGTCTTGAGTGAATTGTCAAGACTGGAAGTTGCAGAAAAAGAATTTGAGCTTGAGGATTTAAGAGGTAGTTTGAGAATCCAATTATCAAGATAACAAAAAACGATGAGTTGGGAGAGCACAAGGCATTTGAATAAATAGCCATCTGTCATTCAAAATTGGAACACATCTTAGGCACAAAAAAGGGTTTAGAATAAAATAAACAGGTTCCTAGGAAGAGACCTTACAAATAATAATATTCTAAGCATTAATAGGAACTATTGTGTATTACCTAAAGAGGGCACTGGAGAACTAAACTAAGGTTGTAGAGGTAGCGCAAATCATCTTCACCCCCTACTAAAGTCCCCACTCTGGGGTCCACATTTCTTTCCTCTATCAGCCATGCACTTGTGCAATAACAAGAATGTCTGCAAGGAGAAGAGGAATTACCTCACTTTTCTTGGGCACAATCCAAATCTAATGAAGAGTTTCTACATTTTTTATATTTGGGTACATATTTAGGTATTATGGATGATCCAAATGCTCCCCCTGCAAGCACCTTCTGCACAAGTACCACCATCTCTGTAATGTGTCCCATGAGGGCTATGGCAACACAAATTACCCCATTAATATGAGTATTTATGCTTGTCTACTCTCTTCATGAGTATATCTTCAAGACATACTCAATGATAACATTTTGAGTATATCATCCTCAAAAATATCCTTCATCATCATCATCATCAACATCATCATTAAGCTCATCCCCATCATAACATTTGATATAGTACAAATCCAGATTCTGCCCCCTAATGCGGAAACACAAAAAGTATTTTCTAAATAGTCATAGATGAGAGAAAATGTGGCTTAAACAAGCAAATAAATGCTAGCATATCCCAAGGATCCAGGTGATTATTTGGCAGGCCATTCCAAAGTTTTGTGACATGACGTGAAAAGATCCCTAATGTTCATGCCCTCTTGATGGTTAAAGGAGTCAGCAGGTTTTGTCAGTGTAGCTTAGTGCCTTGTTTAAAGACTTTGGCCCTCATTATGATCTTGCCGCCCGCCAAGATCTGACCGCCGGGCGGCAGCCAATGCAGCCGCACTACCGCCGCGGTCATTATGAGATCCCCGCTGGGCCGGCCCAGCGGGGATCTCGGTCGCAACACAGGAGCCAGCTTCAAATGGAGCCGGTGGTGTTGCGGCTGTGCGACGGGTCCAGTTGCACCCGTCGCGCTTTTCACTGTCAGGGGCCCCGCAACTCCCCGTACCGCCAGCCTTTTCCTGGCGGTTCAAACTGCCAGGAAAAGGCTGGCGGTCGGGGACTCGTAATCCCCTGGGTAGCGCTGCAGGGGGATTATCACCACTGGGGCAATTGTGGCAGGAAACTGCCGGCCCCGGCGGTGCGACTGCAATTCCCTGGATTGCCCCGCCAGCCTGTTGGCGGTGCAATCGCAATAACAGCCCTGGTGGTCTTTGACCGCCAGGGATGTAATTACTCCCTTTGTTTTTTACCTTGTTGCTGAGATGCAGTTTAACCATAAAGTGGCTTGTGCATTTCGAGTGAATAGTATGCAGTAGCTTACAATCTTAGCTAGAAAGTAATGCATCCTTCAAAGAACTGGGAGTGATATTTGGTAGCTGTGCAGAAGCTGTTTTCTGGATCACTCATAGTTTTTGCATTTGTTTGCCCTGGCCCATACAAACAAAGTATTGCAGTTAGTAACTTGCAATCCACTTATGGTGCACTCTATGATGGTTCTGTGTACTTCCCCTAGAAATTGTCTAAGTTCTAGATAAATATATTGAGATGAAGAAACCATTGCATTTGGTTGATGTTCTGTAGAAATTAGGGCATCAAAGATTAAAACAATGGTAGCTATTTTTTTTTTTTATTAAGACTACATCAGTTTTTATATGCTGTTGGATTTTCATATAGACATGCTGACTAAATTCAACTGGCTCTTTTAGTTAAAAAAACTTTTTACTTGGCTATCATTGGCATTGGTATCTTGCTAGGGTCCTACAGGGAACTCCAATATTTAATCTCTGAAGTTCCCACACCCACTGGGCCCAAGAGGTTGGACCTTTGAGGCGAGACAAAGTTTATCAAGAGCTGCCAATCAACAATTTATCACCAATTTAAATATCATTCACATTTGATGGGAATCAATAATGAGATTTTGGTATAGTTTTCAAAACTTTTTTAATAGCCATAAACACAAGAAAAAAACAAGTGGACCACACTTAGGGAATGTGACAACCCCCAAAACAAAAAAAAAGACAAAGACAAGGTATGAGTTTACATTTGAAAGAAATAATTGGAGAAGGTATGATCGTGGGCATGGGATCACCCTATAAGCACCTATGGCCCAACCAGTTTGTGCCAAGAAAGCACCCAATAAGCCCTTGCATGGGGTTTCAAATTTGCAGATTTGATTTCTGTGGTACCCCAGAGAAGGCAGTGTTATCACCAATGCATAACAAAGCGTTCTTAGGTTTACCAGCAGTGCAGTGGCCCCTTCATGATGTTTTCAAATGTTGCACTAAGGCTCCCGGGGGTTTTACTGATGACTCCACGTAAAGTCTGTTTGAAAGTGCTCTGGGAGCTTCGACGTTTATCAAACAGGCTCAGGTTTCTCCTGTTAGTGGATCCAAAGGCTGCTTTGTAGCATGGATAAAAGTATAAACAAGATTCATGCACACAGGTTATTGAACAGACTCAACCATTTCTTGTCTTAAATTAAGGACTATAGAACATTTCTTGACTAGCTCTGTCTCATGTCCTGCCACAACTTTATCAGTTCTTGACTTGGTGGACCATGTAGCAAGAATGATATTGCAGTGGTCTGTAGATCACCAATGTTCTGAATCAACTGCATTCTCACAGACCAGAAGATTGCCCAGGGTTTGCAGTTCCAAGACAATATTTGTAGATTCTCCCTTCTCCTCTGGCTAGAATTGTGTGCAATTTTAGGTTCTGGATATGCTGCACTGTATTCATTGCCGACCCTGTAGTAATAATGCAGAGTCCAGGTCCAAGTGACTTTTCTTCGCATTTATTAATAGTTGTTACTGCCTATTGACTTTTGAGTCCTTCTGCTGTTTCATTATCGGTCCCAAGGAATATTGCACAGTGTAAATGCAAGGGAAGGGTGCAATGACAAGACAAAGGGACACATTCAAGTCAGAGGTTTGCAAGTCAAATTAACACTGACAAGACAAAATTAAACATTCATTGTAGAGCCTTGCAAGTGAAAGGCACACTGACAAGGCAAACGGATTTTGGAAGTGACATGTACACTGACAAGACCAAGGTATACATCCAAGGCTGAGCTTTGCATGTGAAGCGTACGCTGACAATACAGAAAAATACCTTCAAGACAGAGGTTTGCAAGTGAAAGGTACACTGATGAGACAAATGGATAGATTCAATGCAGAGCTTTGCAAACGAAACATACACTGACAAGATAGGCATACATTTATGGGAGAGCTTTGCATGTGACAGGTACACTGACAAAAAAAAGGGTAATACTTAAGACAGGGCTTTGCAAGACATAGGTGCACTGACAACACAAAGGGTTACATTCAAGGTAGAGGTTTGCAAGTGAAAGATTCGCCAAGACAAAATGATATGTTTTATGTGGGTTTTAGGGAAACAAATGAATCGTCAAGGATGGGTGTGCTTGATATTTATGCAATTCTAGATTTCTTCAGAAAGGCATTACTGATTTCAGGGCAGTTTGATTTCACTAACATCTGTGATAGGGAAGGATATATGTGTCTTATAAGTAGAGTGGATAAGTGGATAAGGTGCAAAAGAGAGAAAGATGAAGTGAGTGCCAATGAGTGTGTAGGGTCTTTTGATGCATTAACACCACATTGATTTTTAGATTGGGTGAGTCATATAGATATCAGAATAATTGCATGTTATAAAAACATCTTGCCATATTTCATATCTTTTAAAAATACCTCAGAAACGATGAAAGCCCTCTGGAAGTAATTAGCTTACTAGAATCATCATCACAAAATAGTGGCCTTTGCTCTACCATTGACCTCCTTTCTGTCCACAGATAATTAGTCTGTCTAGAAATAGAACGTTGTCTCAGGATCAGTGACATGACCCTGACCTGAAAATGAACATCATTCATCTGCACTTCCTTGTATATCCTCAACGGAGACGCGTGTTTTCACAGGCAGCACAGAGTATGTGTTCTCCTCATATTCAACTGTGACATAAGACAAGCGAAGAGAGGCCACCGTACCACTCTCTTACAGTTCTATTTTTTTCACAGCTCACCCTCAACACATCTGCATACAAAGCACATGGTGTAGATATGAAAATATCGTGTCATTGAGTCAGATCAGGAGTAATGCATGATCCTTTGCCAGGGGAAGAAGCCCGGATTAAGAACACCTGTCATACATGTAGGAGAATGTATTCATTCCACATGAGAAAAAATGACGCATCCACGAACCATAGTGCAGTCAATATACCTTTCCAGCTTGCAAGGCACACGTTTGTGATAAGGTAATACACGGTAAATTCTCCAACATTTCAGAGCTACGGAGGGGTCATCCTTTGAACCCAGGATAGTACAACATCTAAACATGTTTCCTTGCATATTTTTACATGGGGTTGGTTTATCTTTCTTGCTTGTTGCCTCTCTACAGACGAGTGTTCTATTTAATGTTTGGTAAGTTTTTTTATTTTTAGATCATACTCACCATTGCTATATAAGCATAGGTTTGGGTGACATTTGTTGGAGTAAACAGGAACTGCTTGCTAATACAAAGCAAAACCTAAGCAGTCATAATTAAAATTATCAAAGGGTTCCATTTTATCAGGGACACTAAAATCCATGTGTGAACTTTCAAATTACAAGCCAGTGTATTCTGGGAGTTGCAGTCTTGTTTCACCACACTGAACAAACTTGACTCAAATTCTATCCAGCCGTGGTTTGTAGAAGGGAAAATTCAACTTGTTTCTAGGGTACCCAATGACATCCAGTAATCTTTCCAAGATATATTCTTTAGGAGACACTGAATAATCTGGTGCCAGATGTGCGAAAGCCTTTTCCCTGGTCACAAATGGCGCATCAGGCCGTTTGAGACCTGAAAAAGGCTTTTCCCCGTGTACTAAACCTATTGTGTGATTTGGTAACTTGTTACCGACTCGCACCATAGGTTTGTTGAGTCGCTATTAGGAAGGGGTGTGCCAATGGCGTCCCTTCCTCCTAGCGAGTCGCAGGAGGATGTAAAATTGTTTTGCAACTGTGAATGTGGTTGCAAAACAATCACAGTTACCACCAACTTCAAGTTGTTGGTAACCCATTCGCAAACGGGAAGGGATCCTCAAGGGAACCCCTTTGTGAATGGAAGTGAAAATATTTTTTCAGAGCAGGTAGTGGTCTCACAGACCAATGCCTACTCTGAAAAATGAAAAGAAAACTTTTCATTTTTTTTTTTTTTTTTAAAAGCATCCTGTTTTCCTTTAAGGCAAACGGATTGCATTTAAAAAACTGCTTTATTTAAAAAGTAGTCACAGACATGGTGGTCTGCTATCCCTGGCAGGCCACCATCCCTGTGAGTGTGGCCATTTCCAATGGGGTTGCAAACTGCAACCTACCTCATGAGTATTGAAGAGGCAGGTCATTTGCGACACCGTTGGGAATCACAAACAGTGTTAAACACACTATTATACTTCCCAGTTTGTGGTTTCCTAATAGTGAATCGCTAAGATTCACTATTAGGAAATCACAAACGCAAACCTAAGTATGTCTGGCCCCTAATCACATAGATAAGGCGAGTAATACAAATTGTGTTAACACACAGTCAAAGCAGCACATTTGTGTGTGTGGCTTAAGATGGGGCCCGCGCCACGGCGTATTTTGTGCATTGAAATACACATAATTGTCATGCAAATGATGCAAAATAATGCATATGATACACAATGTACTCCGAGTATCTCATGTTAAATTTTCAGGCAAGCACATGAAAAAGAAGGCACAAATTATCAGGAAGACATTTTCTGCTCAAATCAGTCTCCACCAAGTAAAAATTAAGCAAAAACCATTCAAGAAGTTAATTTCACCCGAAAATGGCCTCAAAATGGACCCACAAGGTGTCAGAGATGCATTTTTAATTTATTTTTTCAACATTAATTTCAGTAGAACCCACCCCAAAAAAATTAAAGAGGTAATCGCCTATTTGAGCAGTACAGTACGCCCGACCCGTCCAAAAAAGTTGTTTTCAAGATATTTTGGTTGTGACAAGATCGCCCTCTCTTGAGTTCCCAGCAAGGTGCAGGTGCCCAAACCCCTCCTCAAACATGTGGCTGCTGCAATTAAATGTGTGAATACGTAATACTCAGGCAGCGTAATCCTGAATCCATCTCGGGCCTCTTCAATCCATATAAAGCCACTCCCTGCCCCTTCAGCTCACTCTTGCAGCTTTCTACTTTCTCTCTTTGTGACGCTTTTTCGTATTTCCCTTCATGGGTCTTTCCCATGTATGTCTTTTGCTCGCAGCAAATGCTTGAGGCAGAAGAATAAGCCCCGGCCCTCAAAAATAAGTGCCGGTGCTCAGCATCGGAAACAACAAGCACAAATTAAGCACTGGTTCCCAGGCAAGCATGACTGGCTTACGTTTTGTGCATGGCCTGTCATTTTGATTGGATCAAATGGAATTTGCGTGCCTGCGTTTGTGTGACTGTGTGTGTTTTTGTTTTTTCTATATTGGCATAAGCTCCTGACGCGTTTTTTTTTTACCAGTTCTGAAGGACAAATCAATGCAAATTATAATGCTTTGCATTGGTCCACCTTACAGTGTATTTCTTGCTTAGTCCAAACCGTGGTGCAGTAATAATTGTTTAATCATTCCTGTACATGTGTAAACTGTGCAAAGACTTTACAACCTCGTTACACCCTGTAGCAACTTAAATGGGTCTGTTGTGGGAATAAAGTTTATTTTTCTACCGTGAAACAGCCAGAAAGTGTTTATGTTTCCGCCCTGGAGATTTAGGAAGATCTACTCCCGATAATATTTCCACCAATGCCCACAGGTAGATACATTTTCCCTGATCTCCCCCACGATTTCTACTAATATCTCTATGGGTCCAATCATATAGCCTTTTTTGTATGTAAGTTCAACATACCCGCAGAAAAAGCTACATCTACGTGTGCAAATGGAAAATCTTTCTACAGAAATTTACCTCTGCAGATGGAATTTGCTATTGTGAAAAACCTGCATGGTGAATTTTCAAGAGACATGCGTTTCTGGTTTGGATTGAGAGCCTAGTTGTTCCCAGGGTGGATATAAGATGGTGGCCATTGGGAAAATATTGAAATACCCACAAAGTTCTAACTTTGTAGGTATTCACGAAACAACCCTATGTTTTTACACTTTTCACCTAACGTTAACCACATTAAAAAGGATGCCGTGAATGTGCAAATTGGGGAAGCAAAAAAAACAAAATGGTAAAAACATTTTATCGGTGTCAATAGGACGGGATGGAAATTATTTTTCACTGGAAAAATAAATAAAACCAACAATCTGCTTCTGCACTTTAACCATAAAAGGGTTCATTTTCAGAGATTGCAAATTCTGCCTTTTTGTGGTTAACATTTGCATAGAAATCTGCACATATAATAGACTTTGGGCCTCATTTACAACAAACTGGTACATCGATCACGATGCACCAGTTTGCTTGTGCCGCACAGCGCCACCCTCCCAACACGTGGTAGCACTGTATCTGCAACACAGTGCACCATGGCTCTCAATAGCACAACTGCGTCAGACTTTGTGACGCAGTTGTGGCACCTTTCTGCACTAGCACCAAAAATGTTAACGCTAGTCTAGAAAAGCTTGGGGAGGCCCATTTAAAAAAGCTTAGTGTCACTTTAATGCCTGCCTTTGAGCAGGCGTTAAAAAATGATGCTAAAATGACGCAGTGACATCTTGTAGATTTCATTGCACCATTCCTGCGGGCCTCCTAGCGGAACGCCTCCCTTGCATACATTATACCTGGCGCAGGTATAATGTGGAGCAAGAATCTACAAACTGGTGCAATGATACCATTGCACCAGTTTGTAAATATGGCGTGGGCTGGGGGACTGTTCTGTTACACTTTAACTTTTTAAAAATGACGCTACGGCAGCGCAAGGGGGTTGTAAATTAGCCTGTTAGTTAGGGAGACCCAGGCACTCTTCGAAATGTCTGTTTCTAGATATTACTTTAAAAACAGGAACAGAAGCGTATGATTAGTATAGTTACTGATTGTTTGTGAATCAGTAACACCTTCTTCAATAGGAGTTAAAGCAAATGCTCTTTCTTTTAAAATGAAGCCCTGAAAACTCTCTTTTTTCCCAGACCTGACCTATTTCCTATTATTATTGGTCTGTAGTTGCACTATGTCATCCTTGGCATGGTCTCCCCTAACCCTTTGCCTCTACTTCCCAGGTTTTTGCTGTGTGCTGGACTCTGTTTTTACTGTTTTTGTTACTCTGGGCACTTTACCACTGCTGACCAGTGCTAAAGTGCAAGTGCTCCTGATGTGAAATTGTATGTGTAATTGGCTTTTCCATAATTGGCATATTTGATTTACTAGAAAGTCCCTAATAAAGTGCACTAGAGGTGCACAGGGCCTATAAATCAAATGCTACTAGTGGCCCTGCAACACTGACTGTGCCACCACATGAGTAGCCCTGTAAACATGGCTCAGACCTGCCACTGCCGTGTCAGCGTGTGCAGTTTTAAACTGCAGATTCAACCCCAAACCTTCCCCTTTCATACATGTAAGGCACCCCTAAGGTAGGCTCTACGAAACCCAATGGACAGGATACAGTGTATGTTAAAGGTGGGACATGTACTGATGTGTTTTACATGTCCTAACAGTGAAATACTGCCAAATTCATTTTTCACTGTTGCAAGTCCTATCTCTCTCATAGGTTAACATAGAGCTGCCTTTAAATATCCTCAAAGTGCAGTTTCCCTATCCAAACAGATAGAAATATGAAGTCTGGGGTCTCTGAACTCACAATTTAAAAATACATCTATTTGTGAAGTTGGTTTTCAGATTGTTAATTTGAAAACACCACTTTTAGAAAGTGGGCATTTTTTTGCTTAACCCAATCTGTGACTCTGCCTGTTTGTGGATTCACTGGCTGGGTCAGACTGACTGTTGGGCTGTTTGTGAATCCCCTCTAGACAGAGATACAAGGGGAGCTGGGGTGTAGCCTGAATATTCTGATGATCCATCTGGGATGGAATGGAGGGAGGAGTGGTCACTTACACCTGAATGGGCTGTGCCTGCCCTCACACAATGCAGTCTCCAGCCCCTAGTGGGTGTCTGGGGCCTGGCAGGATCCTGTGAACGCCCAAAAAATAAGAGAAGGGCTGATCAAGTGGGAGATTTTATTAATAGTCCTTTGCATAATACTCTCATACAATTAACAAAAAGACAGATGCACAGTTCCACGGTGAAGGGGATTCATCTCTGTCCGGTCAGGGAGGAACCAATAAGTTCCTGTGAGTGTTCAGGATTGGGAACAAGAGCCCTCACTCACCATTCGGTGACATGCTTCATCATCAGGCTTTGCTCCTCGTCAGGCCAGCACTGTAATGCCTGACGGGCCACTCAAGGTGTTCTTTGCCGGAGATCTTTTCAAAATCTTCACCAGTAGTGGATGCAATAATGTGGGATTGGTGGAATTAAACTGTCGAAATTGACTAGAGGAACAATATGATGAATCTTTATTGAGAATGTGATCCTCTGTCAAGGTTAAAAACAAAGCAGGTGAGGGGAAAGTAAGAGTAATGTCTATGTTTCCCTACTCATATATGGTGTTATGTGTCAAGTACCCTATCATCTAAAGGTTGGCTTGCAGAGGGCGGAGTTGGAAGTACCCTACACTACTGCCTATCATGGAAAGGTCAACATCTTTGTAGCTAAACTAGTCATAAAGATCTAAGTGCGATTCATTAGGACCTAGAAAAAAATCATACCTAATCCTCACTGTCACATTAGACTATGTGGTATGTATGGAAAAGGAACCTAAGGAAAGAATGAAGAGTTTACTTATCAGACAATAGTATGATAACACGGTGTAAATCAATACATGCCAGTGAAAATCAGTCACAATAATGGAACCAGCTAGTAGTGCTCTCAAAAGGTGTGGAATATGTAGATGTTCATAAATCACTTCTAACTATCACAAAATGTAATAAAGTTATTTCTTACCCTCCTCAAATTAAACAACAGAGACTTTCCTTTGAAGTTTGCCTACTTCAAAGGCAGAAAGGGGTGTACGTATTGGACCCAAAATCCCAGACTTTAGATCATTTCTGTATTCAAGAGAAACCTCTGCCAAGGTGAAGAGCTGAGGAGAAGTGCTGCCCCTGCCTGCGACTGTGCTTTGTTGGGCTATCCTACAGTTGCTGCTTCTGCCTGTGAAAGTGGTCAAAGACTGGACTTTCATGTGCATTCCTGTTTGAGAAGAATCTCCAACGGCTTGAACGGAGCTTGCCTCCTGTTTTGAAGTCTCAGGGCCATCAAAGACTTCCTCCACCGAAACCTGGACTCTCTGCTGAGACTCCTGCGCTGCTGAGTGGTTTCCCATCCAGTCCCTGGGCCCTTGAAAGGTGAACTTGGCAGAACAAGGACGGAAATCCATGCACAGGACACCGTGCAGGGAAATTTTCAACCCACCATCTGCAACGCAGCTGAAAAACGACACGCCACCCACTTCGCGGCTAGAATCGAGGCTCCACCTGCATCGCAGCTGGGAGATCAGTGCATCATGGCTGGAGAAACAATGCAACACCCGGTTGCGGCTGCTGATAATGACACAAACCCCCCGCAGCACAGTTTTTTTTTGCAAGTCATTGCGAACCTGCACAGATCTGAGATGCCCCGTCCGGAAATCGATGCATCGCTCTGTTGCGAGTGAGAAAAACAGGGCATTGCCTACCCGACCGGAGAAGAAACGATTCACGGCCTCACTTGCGAGTAAGGAATTAAGGCATTGCTGACTTTTCCGACGCACACTCGCCTGTGCGGCTTTATTTTTGATGCAAACCAGGCACTTTGTATAAAATCAAAATTTCAATTTTTCTCTATGGAGTAAAACTCCTATTCTTTTGAAAGTTCATATCTTGGCTTGTGTATGTTGGATTTTTGTCATTTTTGTCTTGTTTGATTTAGATAAATATTACCCATTTCTGTAAACAGGTGTAGTGTCCATTTTGAAGTGTTCCACTGTATTACTGTGTGTGTTGGTACAAATACTTTACACATTGCCTTTGAGAAGCCTGACTTCTTGTTTAAAGCTACCAAAGGGGTGAGCAGGGGCTGTCTTACGAGTGTAACTCCCTTACCCCAACTAGAGTGAGGTTTCCTGCTTAGACAGAGTGCAAACTGACTGCCAACAAGAGATCCCATTTCTCTAACATTGGTGGCAGTGGTGGGATTGGACTTGTATTTTTACTTGACATACAGTGATTAAGTGTACACTACTGTTTCAGTGGAGATTATTACTTAACCACATACCACTTGTTTTGTGTTGCTTTTTCTCTTTTTGGACTTAATTTGCTTCCATTTTATGTCTTTTGAACTTATCATTGGGAACTCTTTGTTCTGCCTTGGACCTTTGTACTTTTGACTTGCCGTCATGTCTCAGTCTGGAGATGCACCAGCTGGAGCTGTTTTTGAGTTGGAGAAGCTGGAGAGTTATACAGTTGCTCAACTGAAGCAGTTCAGTAAGGATCTTGCCTGTCTCATTAGGAGCTCTGCCAGGAAGGAGGAGCTGGAAAAGCCACTGAGGGCCTGGGTGACAGCCAAGGAGGTTGGGGGGCACAAAGAGGAGGAGAAGGAGGGTGAGGAGGAGCAAGACAGCTATTAGGGGGTAGTAGAGGTACCTGTACTACCTGGAGAGACGGCCTACAGGGTGGGTAGTAGTGTGTTCTCTAAGGGTCTGACTCCTGAAAAGTTGCAGGACAGACAGGTAGAGAGAGTCCACCTATTTGAGTTAGAGAAGCTTAAACTAGAGAATGAGATAGAAGAGAGGAGGATGGCCATTGAGGAGAAAAATATGGTCTTGGCTCATGAACTTAGTTTGAGGGAACTAGTTTAGAGGAGCCAGTCTAGTAGAGATGGTGGCAGCAGTACCACAGTGCAGCCTGAGAGGAGGGTACATATTTCCAAAGACCTAGTTAAGGATTACAAGAGGGAGGATGACATATACTTGTGGTTTAAGGGGTATGAGTCTGCTCTCCACATAAACATGGTCCCTGAAGCACATGGGGGGGGGGATGGGTCTGTGGAAACACTTTGAGGTAGAGTGGAGGGACACTCTGACATCCTGAGGGGATCTTCAGGGACTTACTTATTCCATTATGAAGGATGCCCTACTCACAAGGTATGGTCTCACCCCTGAGCAGTACAAGGACACCTTTAGGTCGTACAAGAAGAAAGAATCGCAAACTTGGCTAGAATGTGTTGACTCTTTCTGCAGGTCACTGGCTGGTTGGGTGAAGGGCAGTAAGTTAACAACTTTTGAGGGTCTTTACAACTTAATTGCTTGGGAGCGCTTGTACACTCTTTGTTTTCCAGAGCTGTGCCATCACCTGATTGACAGCAAGCTGACTGACCCGAGGAAGCTTGCACAGGAAGCGGACCGTTGGGAGAGCACCAGGGAACAAAAGAGGTATGGGGGAGACCACACCAAGGTTGGGCAGGGTCCCGCTCAGAAGAAGTGGGGAGGTTAGGGTAAACAGGGGGAGTTCTCTAAAGGACCCCAACCGAGTTCCCAGGGTAAGGTTTCCCAGCCCCCAGTTGAGAAGAAGCTATGGTTTTCCAAAGGGAAACCTGCAGAGGGGGGTCCCTGCAAGTGTTATGCATGTGACCACGTGGGTCATGTGAGGGGAGATCCCAAATGTCCCAGGTGGACACAGGCACCCACTGGTGCTCAGTCACAGGGTAGCACTTGCAGAGGAGTTGTTCCAGGTGGATGGGAGCCAGCTGAGATGACCCTTGTCTTACTAGGGGACAGTGAGATGATCCAGAGAACCCTGGTGCCTGAAAACACTAAAATGTACAGGCAGTGGGTGACCATCAATGGACGGAGGGTGGAGGTGCTGAGAGACACAGGAGCCACTGTGGCTACGGTGAGAAGTCACCTGGTGTCTGAAGAGCAGATAGTTCCACAAGTACTTCACCAAGTATTTGCGGTAGACAACTCAGAGTGCGCAGAGTGGTGCAGGTTCCCTTTGAATGGGGGGGTCTCAGGTGCCTTGAGAGAAGTTGTGAGTCCAACCATGCTCATGGCAGTGACCTGGAGAATTCCCCTTGGAAGGAGGTGGAACACAAGTCTCACTTGGAGATGTTGGGTCTTCCTGGGTGTGTGTGTGTGTATGTGTCCGCCTGGTCAATGGCAGCCCGTTAGGGTGATCGGGAGACCCTGGAGCCTGAAAGAGTGTCCCAGGTGTCTGCCAGAAGGAGTAAGAGAAAGGGGTGGAAGAAACCCACCCCAGAAGTTCCCACAGTCCGGGAGGAGGCTGAACCTGAGGTGGATGCCCCGGAGCCTACAGGGGAACAGGTGGCTGAGCTGGGGGAGGTCCCTGAGGTGACTCAGTGGCAGCATGAAAGGGGACCCACCAGTGAAGCATTCTGTGAGGCACGGAGGACATGCCCTACTCTGGAGGGTTTGTGGTGGCAGGCTGCAGACCAGACGTCTGGCAGTGAGTCTGAATCACACTTGATCTACTGAGAGGATGTCGTCCTATATAGTGAGCATAAGGTTGCTGAGCCTGGGTCAGCCAGTGTGCTGGTGGTACCACAGTGCTTCAGAGCCTTCCAACTGGGTCTGGCTCATGATGTGCCTTTAGCTGGTCATTTGGGTCAGAACAAGACCTTTGAATGGCTTGTCACCCACTTCTACTGGCCCCAAATGCTCAGGTACTCAGATGCGCCTGTAGGTCTTGCCAAACTTGTCAGGCAAGTGGCAAGAGTGGGGGGAAATGTAAGGCTCCCCTCCAACCTTTCCCTGTGAGGAGCACCCCCTTTGAAAGGGTTGGTATTGACATTGTGGGGCCTCTGGATCCCAAGACAGCCATGGGCAACGGTTCATCCTGATCTTGGTGACCATGCCACCCGGTACCCAGAAGCCATTCCTTTGAGGTCAATCACCTTCCCTATGGTGGGACATGCATTTATGGGGGTTTTTACCCACATGGGGTTCCCAAAGGAGGTGGTGTCTGATAGGAGTACCAACTTCATATCAACATATATGAAGTCTCTGTGGAAGGAGTGTGTGGAGACATGTAAGTTCACCCCTCCTTACCACCCCCAAAGTAACCGTCTTGTTGAGAGATTCAACTGCACCTTGAAAGGCATGACCATGTGCCTGTCAGAGTCCTTGAGGTATAAGTGGGATGTCCTCTTCCCATGCCTTTTGTTTTCCTACAGGGAGGTGCCACAAAAGGGTCTTGGATTTAGCCTTTTTGAGTTACTGTATGGCCACCCAGTCAGGGCCTTTGAGTCTGGTTAGGGAAGGCTTGGAGAAAGCCTCCATTAAGCCCCGCCCCCCAGGATGTATTGAGTTACATGCTGGCTTTTAGAAACCAGACAGCCTGCTTCAGGAAGCTCACCCAAGAGAACCTGGAAGCATGACAGTAAGATCTGAAGTGCTGGCATGACCAGAATGCCACTCTGGCTGAGTTTCAGCCTGGCTAGAAAGCATGGGTGAAGGCCCAAGTGGAGGCTAGGGCTCTCTAGGATACGTGGACTGAGTCATTTGAGGTAGTGGAGCTCAAGAGCGATGTCACCTATCTGGTAAACTTGCGGACTATCAGGAACCCTTAGAGGGTCCTACATGTGAACCGCCTCAATCCTCATTTTGAGAGGACTAAGGTAACAATGCTCCTAGCAACAGATGATGGGATGGAGGAAGAAAGTGAGCCTCTTCCTGGCCTTTTGTCTGCTAAGGGGAAGGATGGGTCTGTGGAGGGTGTGAATCTCTCCCCCTCACTAACCCCAGAGGAACAAAGGGACTGTTGCCAAGTGTTGGGACAGTTGCCCCTCTATTTTCCTTGATCCCAGGGGTCACTCATCTGTGTACACATGATGTGGACACCGGGGACAGTCCTCCTGTAAAACAAACGGTTTATAGAGTGACTGACAAAGTTAGGACTAACGTCAAGGATGAGGTGCATAAGATGTTAGCATTAAAGGTTATTGAGTTTTCCAGTAGACCGATGGGCTAGCCTTGTGGTCTTGGCCCCAAAAGCTGCTGTTCCTGGTGCGACTCAGGTTCTGTGTAGACTTCTGGGGACTCAATACAGTCACTAAGACTGATGCGCACCCCCTCCCCCGAGCTGATGAGTTTATTGATCGGTTAGGGGCTCCCAGTATATCTAAGTACATTTGATCTGACCTCTGATTATTGGCAGATTGCTCTGACTTAGGGGGCTAAGGAGAGGTCTGCATTTCCTGCCCCAGATAGGCACTACCAGTTTAGGGTGATGCCCTTTGGGATGAAGAATGTCCCTGCCACCTTTCAGAGGCTGGTTAACCAGGTGTTGGCTGGACTGGATGATTTCTGTGCAGCCTAACTGGATGGCATTGCTGTGTTCATCTCCACTTGGGAGGAACACTTGCAGCACCTCTGCAAAGTGTTTGAGGTCCTGCAGAAGGCAGGCCTCACTATTAAGGCAAGTAAGTGTCAACTAGGGCAGGGTTCTGTGGTGTACTTAGTACAACTTGTGGGGAGTGGCCAGATGGCACCTCTACAAGCCATGATTGACACTATTCTGGCTTGGGAGCCCCCGCAAGACCCAGACTGAGGTGAGAACCTTCTTATGCCTCACAGGCTACTATAGGAGGCTTGTCAAGGGGTATGGCACTATTGTTGCTCACTGGACAGAGTTAACTTCTAAGAAGCAGCCAAAGAAGGTGATCTGGACAGAGGCTTACCAGACAACTTTTGATGCCCTTAAGGCAGCCACATGCACGGCACCCGTGCTTAAGGCACCTGAGTTCTCTAAAGTATTTGTCGTGCAGACTGATGCTTCAGAGCATGGTGTAGGAACAGTATTGTCACAGCTAAATGAAGAGGGCCTAGATCAACCTGTAGCCTTCATCAGTAGGAGGTTACTTCCACTGGAACATAGGTGGAGTGCATTAAGGTTGAAGCTTTTGCTGTGGTCTGGGCACTGAACAAGCTAAGACCCTACTTGTTTGTGACTCACTTCTGGGTTCAGACTGACCACAGGCCCCTCAGATGGTTAATGCAAAACTGTTCAGGTGGTGCATTTCCCTACAGGTGATGGACTTTATGGTGGAACACCGCCCTGGAATAAAACATGCCAACGCTGATGGTGTGTCCGATTCCTACACCTTAATGAAGAGAACTCCCATGCGGTTGGGAGGTTCTCTTCACTTTCAGCTGGGGGGACATGTGATAGACCTGCTGTGGTCTCCCCTAACTTTTTGCCCCTTCTTCCTAGGTTGTTGCTGAGTGCTGGACTCAGTTTTTGCAGTTTTTGTTACTCTGGGCACTTTACCACTGCTGACCAGTGCTAAAGTGCAAGTGCTCACTATGTGAAATTGTAAGTGTGATTAGTTTTTCCATAATTGGCATATTTGATTTACTAGTAAGTCCCTCGAAAAGTGCACTAGAGGTGTCTAGGCCCTGTAAATCAAATGCTACTAGTAGGCCTCCAGCACTGACTGTGCCACCCACATGATTATCCCTGTAAACATGGCTCAGACCCGCCACTGCAGTGTCTGTGTCTGCAGTTTTAAACAATTCGATTTGTGAGGAACCGCTGCCAAGGAGAAGAGCTGAAGAGCTGAGGAGAAGTGCTCCCCTGCCTGTGACTGTGCTTTGTTGGGCTATCCTGCAGTTGCTGCTTCTGCCTGTGAAAGGAGACAAAGACTGGACTTTGTTGTGCATTTCTGCTTGAGAAGACTCTCCAAGGGCATGGACTGAGCTTGCCTCCTGTTTTGAAGTCTCAGGGACATTAAATAGTTCCTCTGACAGCACCTGGCCTCTCTGCTGAGACTCCTGCCCTGCCAGGTGGTGTCTATCCAGTCCCTGGGCCCTTGACATGTGAAGTTGGCAGAATAAGGACTGAAATCCACGCACCGAACACCATACAGCGATATTTTTGATGCACCTCCTACAACGTGGGTGAAAAAGGGCACACCACCCGTTTCGTGGCTAAAATCAGTGCTCCACCTGCATCTCAGCTGGGAGATCAATGCATAGCAGCTGGAGAAACAATGTAACACCTGCTTGCGGCTGCTGATAACGATGCAAACCCCCTGCAGTGCAGTTTTCTAACACCGTGTGACTGGATTTCTCATGCTTCGTCTCTGGACATCAAAGTCATCGTGAACCTTCGCAGATGCGAGGTGGCCCATCCAGAAATTGACGCATCACTCTCTTATGAGAGAGAAAAACAACACATTGCCTACCCGATCAGAAATTAAATGATGCACGGCCTCACTTGCGAGTAAGGAATGAATGCATCGCTGACTTTTCTGATCCACGCTTGCCTGTGCGGCTTTATTTTTTACGTAAACTAGGTACTCTGTGTAAAATCAACATTTCTATTGTTTTCTATGGAGTAAGACTCTTACTCTTTTGAAAGTTCATATCTTAACTTGTGTATGTTGGATTTTTGTCATTTTGGCCTTGCTTGATTTAGATAAATATTATTATTTTTTTCTAAACTGTTGTGGTGTCCATTTTGTAGAGTTTTCACTGTATTACTGTGTGTGTTGGTACAAATACTTTACACATTGTCTTTGAGAAGCCTGACTACTTGTGCCAAGCTACCAAGAGGGTGAGTAGGGGTTGTCTTAGGAGTGTAACTTCCTTACCCCTACTAGAGTGAGGGTCCCTGATTGAACAGAGTGCAAACTGACTGCCAACCAGAGACCCCATTTCTAACAGCTATCATAAAGCTGTTGCATAACAGAAATGCAAGCCCACAACTATCGCATCTTGGTGTAAAAGGCAAAGACAAGTGCAAATCCCTAAAAATATCTACTTGCTGCTCAACTGCACATGTTAACCAACTCACTTCCTTCATTTGCAATGCTTATGGTCACTGTCTACAGCAGCATGTCAAAAAACAGGATATTGTTTCATGTATCTAGCTGCTAAATGTGGAGTACTTTTTTCAAGATTAACTTACACTTTTGATTCTGCAAAATCCTAAACTAAGGCATATGGACCATAGGTAATAAAGCATTTTCCCATAGAAACAGAAAGGGGGAAACTTTGATTTTTCATTCCCCGCACTGCTTAGATCATTCAGCATTTGTAGAGCTATACTGTCAATATATGAGCCATCAGTGTTATAAATCAGCCTAAAACAGATTTATCACAAGTTGCGAGTCTGTACAGACTGAAATTTGGAAAAAATCATTGTCGCCCTTTCTTATCCATTAAGAAAAATAGATGTGAAGTTATCTAATCAACTCGACTTTGCATTTTTCATATATCTAATGACTTGTCTTCACATTTTCTAGAATCATAGCCAGGGAATCTGTCCTAATACACTTTTTTACTATATTAATTTGATTTATTTTATTTGTTGTAGTTCAATATCATTTACAATGGTAATGATTTCTCATTTTGCCTCTCTTTTCTCCGCTCCAAACCCCGTATATGTAGAAGACAATAAGCCTTGAAAGACTAAACCTCTTTCTAGCACAACAGATAAAGCAGGCTATGTGAGTTCTCCAAATTTAGAACTTTTCCCAAATGTCTGAAAACCTGTTACTGTGTGGGTCAGAGCACAGTTGAGAAGGAAAATGTTAGACAAGATGTTTTAGCAGCCCTGAGTTCACATGCTAACAAAGGAAAACAGTCATGCACACATTTACTCTGGGGCTCATTTCACAAACAATGGATCTGTATTTTTGAAAGTACCCATCTCTTTATCAATCATAAGTAAAATAATGACCAGTAAAAACTAAGGGGCAGATTTAAGAAAAGTGGTGCTGCACCTGCTGCAGTGCCACTATCCTTGCGCCCCTTAGTGCCCCACTACCGCCACCATAGGTGTGCCATATCTAAAATACTGTGCACCATGGCGCAGGGTAGGGGGCAATAGAATTTCTGACGGAATTGATGTACTGTTCAAAGTTAGCAGCAAAACTTTAGCTTTAATCCCTGAACAGTACATAGGGGCTCATTGAAAACAATGGCATGCCACCTTTTAAGGCCTGCTCTGAACTGGCGTAAAACTGCAGAAGAAAATGGCAATTTTTTCATCCCCCCCCTAATGAGGGAACACCCCCTTGCATACGTTATGCCTGGGGAAGGCATAACGTGATGCAAGAGGTTACAAAGTGGCACAATGCATGCTTTGAGCCACTTTGTAAATATGGTGTGGCGATTTTGGCCTCGTTGGGCCACATAAGCCCAAAAAAAATTGACGCTAATGTGGTGTAAGGAGGCGCTAGAGGCTCTTAAATATACCCCTAAGATTGTTGACAGGTAGTAACACATATCAGAAGAAGACATTTTATTATCAGAAGATATTGCAAAAAATGCTTTTCTACCTGGGCCCTATTTTTACTACGTGCTGTAGGCTCTCAATTGAAATATAGCACTTTATGTTTATGTTTAATTTTCAGAATCTATTTTCTTTTTAGAATATGCAGTAAGATTTGTTTTCAGGGAAGTATGGACTATGGGTGAGCTAAGTTACAAAGCTGTTTTTCTTTATCAGTGTGGCAAAGTTATATGGTAAAGCTTTCGAAGCTTGTAAATGTGCTTTGTCATATTTGGATGGCACATTGGGCTTTTATGACATTTCACAACGCCCAAGGAAAAACATCTGCATGCATTTGACTTCATACATAGGCCCAGTTTTTAAGAAGGCCCAGCACCTCCTTGCTCCATATTAGCGTCATTTTTTATAACGCTAATGTGTCTCAACAAGGCCAAATTCGCCACACCAGGTTTACAAAGTGGCGCTATGCATGGATTGCGCCACTTTGTAACCACTTGCGCCACATTATGCATGCACCAGTGGAATCTATGGGACTCAAAAATGGCACAGTGGAATCTATGAGATTCCACTGCCCTATTTTTTGCGACGATTTTTAACGCCTGCACAGAGCAGGCGTTAAAAGGGGGCACACCATTATTCTTAATGTGCCCCTATGCACATTGCCAGATTAGCACCAACATTTTTGGCGCTAATCCTGCAATTTACTACAATATCATCAAAAATGAAGATGCTATTGTCCCTAACCTGCGCCATGGTGCCCCATTTTAAACAAACATACACATGGTGGCATTAGGGGGGTGCTAAGGACCGCAAGAAAAGTGGTGCTGCATGTAATGCAGCGCCACTTATCTTAAATTTGGGCCATAATACCTCATCAAAAGGTAACGTTGCAAAGAAAAAATCAGCATGCAATTTTCTTCTAGACTGGATTTGATCAGAGTGAACATTGCCCCTAGCCTGGAAACACATCATAGCTACAGCAAATGAAGATTTTGCTTCTCTAAATATGACTTGTAAACTATTCTATTTTCTAAACATGTTGACCTTGTTTCGTAAACATCCATGAAGCATCTATAGTCAACAACTCAACTTTATTCTGTATCCCAAAAGTCCAAACCATATCAAAATCCAAGCGCAAAGTTCTGGCTACCTATTGTTAAAAAATCAATTTGCCAGATAACTCGACATTATCAGAGACAACTTGTTTGTGTCCTGCACGTTTCTTTTACTTATCATGGTTTTCAAATGTGTTAGTCAAATTAGTTCACTTGAAATATGCTAAGATTACAACTTCCAGAACACAAGAGGATGATAGAGGAAAGTCTAGTGTTGTAGAATGGCGCTCCTGATGACATAGGGTCATGTGTTAACCTTATTCCTAGCCCGAGTCCTCAACCTCTCATGCTATCCCACATCACACCACACCTCAGGCAATGCTAGTGGCTCTTGGTACACAAGCATGCACTCTTCAAACTCCTCACCTACACCTACAGAGGACTCCACAACACAGGTCCTGCCTACTTGAATAGCCACATTCATTTCCAGCAACTGTCTAGACATCTATATTTGCTGGTCTCTCACTACTACATACCCCACCCATACACAAAAGCAGAGCAGGGGGGCATGCATGCTCCTACCTGGCTGCTGAAGCCTGGAATGACTTCCCATAGCACGTCAGAGCGTTCTCCTCTCTTTTTGAATTTCGCAAGATGTTAAGTACCTGGCTCTTCATTTAAGCCCTCCAGGGCCGGCTTCATAGACCAGCTACAGAGCGCCTGGATACCCTCAGGGGTGATTAGTGGGCTCTAAAGCATCAATAACATAACATTAGATAACTAAACATTCACTTTTAATGTTTGTTAATTATTTCCAAAGTCCCCCATGAACATAAATTTTTCTTCTACATTTTGTTTTACCACAAATCTATTTCCTGCAAATATCCTGCAAAAGTAGGGGTGATTGGGTAAGGACCTCATGCTTTCAGCACTCAGGTATTGAGAAGACTATTTCAAATTTCATAGTTTTGTGAACTTCCAGAAAGTTATACCATTATTGGTAGCATCATTGGTCACTCCTCTGAAATTCTCCTGAGCAGGTTCACCTTGTCTGTTAATTGTCATTGCATGAGATACGTAACCGTTGTATACTTAATGCCTGCACAAAATACACTAAGGCATGTGTTTTGAACCACCTGCTCACTGTGTAAGTGGAAAGCAAACAATTTAAGCAGTTATTTAAGGGTGGGTGGAGAAAAATATATATATAAATATTTTTTACACATGTTGTCGCACAGTGTTCTTGAGAATCATATTAGAAGAACAATGCTCCGAATCATTTTCTCCATCAAAGAGAGGACAGGTTGCATACATCACAATTACTGGGGCCATTGGAATTATACAGAGGAGAGGATCAAATTTTGCAGCATGGTTGACAAAATCGTCCATCAAGAAAATGCAAATTATGTTGCATAATGAGGCACATTTTGTAATAGTCTTCCTTTATTATTTTGTCATTTTTTTTATTTGATCACTGTTTGGGCAAAGGTTCCCCTTCATTGCCACCACTTCAGCACAAAAAAGCAGCAATAAGCAGCTGAAAGTGGAATATTTGTGAAGGGCCTTCCACTGTACTGGAACATATGCCACTGCATTTTTAGTAACTTTTGAGCTGCTTGAGGTAGGAACAACTTTTTTGTTCAAATCTGCAGATGGTGGATTATGTGGTAAATCCATAGCTGTGCAGAAAACACAATGGCCGCAGAAACACACATTTAACTGCACACATACTAAGAGGAATAAACCACAAAGGATAGTTTTTGTGTCGGAAGGTACCGCTTGTTGCAAAAAAGGTATCCTGACCGTAATTAATTGGGCCTAGGATCTATACTGCACCATCACAAGGAGGGAGCGGAAAAGCACCATATTGTAACCAATATGGTGAAGGTATGCTCTGTCCCTTTCGTGCAATGCAGCAGAACAATTTGCCTTGCTGCAATGCATTGCGTAAAATCTTAGTAAATCCAGGCCTTAATCCACAAAACGTCAAAACCTTTGTAAAGCAGCACATGCCATGGCTAAGAAATTGTCATTCTGACTTTCTAAAACGGTCAAAATTTGTAAAACCAAAAAATAGAAAGTGAATGAGCCCAAAAATATTTCTTAGAAGTCTGCTGGAGCTATCAAATGTCATACCAAGGATGTGTAGTCATATTACACCTCGCCATGCCTCTTTCTATAGATACCACTTTCCCTGTCTCTTTATCTCTCTGCTCCATACTCGTTTATCTCTGCTTTCATCCTTTGCCAATGTTTTCCTCTTTTCTATTCTTCCTTCTTTCTCTGTCTTCTATCTTTTTATCGGTTACTCTTTATCATAGGTTGATGATGAAAAATAAGTCTAGGAGTCACCAAAGATTAGTACTGGTGCCCACCACCTGTGAACACCAACACTACTTAATCACTGCTTTCAGTAATGTTCATCCCATGGAAATCAAATTCATGAAATTATTAAATGTAAGTCAAAATTATTGGGAGTGTGCCTGGCATACTTCTAAAACGAGGGAATTTGTGTTAAAAAAGTAGAACTATATGATGTTGAGTTGGTGAAGACAATGATAAGTTTTCCACTCTGCCAAAGAGAAAATTTCTCCTAGAAATACAAACATATCTCTCCTATAGAACTTCGAAGTTTGCATGCTTCTCTGGGCTGACTTGGAACAGGATATTCTTGAGTACCTTTGCACCCCATCAAGGCCTAAGAATGAAACTTTTCTCTGACAGTACTGACTTTCTCACCTCAACATTAGAGTCATTGTCATTGTGACCTGGTAGCAAACATTATGCACTCCATTCACAAAGGTAAATTTGCATGTGTCAACTTATTCATTTGCAAATTTACTCTTAAACTTTGGATTAACTTTATGTCCCTGCTGCCATTATTTGAAATAAGTAGGGATGACAGCAACCTGGTCTTCTCCACATACATTTTAAAACAAAGTGGGCAATCAATCTACAATAGCATGTGGAGAAGCTGTTTTGTCTTCAGTTCATTCATATACATTTCTAATAACTTTATATTAAATATGGAACGTTTGGGTGATTGATACTGTTTTTCTAAATAAAAAGATCTGATTGGTACCACCTCAGTTATTCAGGACTGTGACGAGGAAGGTTGATAGAGGTAAAGAACAATTTCTTACCAAAACTTTAATTACTTCGAGTCTTAACCTTACCCAGTGCAGTCCCATGTTTGCTCTCTCCGTGTGTTGTTGTCATGTCTGGAAGGTTCCACAGAGGAAGTGAGGTGGGAGAAGGGATCATCTAGACAGAAAAGTGGTACGTGGACCTAAGAAAAACTAGAGGAGAGGGTGTTTCCCAGCAAAATTAGAGTGTACAGAAGAAAGGAAGCAGTTGTAGAAACATGTCTGCTGGAGCAAGTTATTAGAGTTAGTGAGGACAGTGACAAAGAAAGCTAAAACTCAAAGTAATGAATATTACTAGTAAGCAATTGTTCACTAATGTTTACCTTTACTTCACATTTTCCCATAACCGAATCTCAACTTTATCAGTTGGCAAGGGAGAGAATATCCCTGTAGGGTTGTTTCCAAGAGAAGCCAATATGTACAAACTCTCGAACTATGGTTGTTTCCACCCCAAAGGTCACTCTTCACTTAGCTCTATAGGTGGAATTTCATATTCAGACTGGACTGTCAATTACATTGTAGAAGGGCATTCTCCTGCCCATGTAGTGTGTGATCTGGAGGCTGCTCTTCCTCCACAAAAAAGAATGACATTTTTCAGTACTATGAGCCCATGAAGGTGTGGTGTACATTTGATTCAGGTTTCATTAGCTGGACAGAAGATTCAGGCCCATATTTATACTTTTTTAGCGCTGCATTTGCGTCGCTTTTTGACGCAAAAGCAGTGCAAACTTACAAAATACAATTGTATTTTGTAAGTTTGCGCTGCTTTTGCGTCAAAAAATGATGCAAATGCGGAGCGAAAAAAGTATAAATATGGGCCTCAATCTTTTAAGATCCTCATGCAGACAGCTTGACAGAAGGGTTCAATTGATCACAGGAGCAGAGGCCACCAATAAAATAAATATATGAATGATTAAAATGATGCATAGTTCGGCCCATGTGGCTAGTTGTCTCTAGGAGTATGTGACATAATACAAAATGAAGAGACTCCACTTAAAATTTGGTGAGGATGCCCTGTAAATCTCAACACATGTGGTGTAACTGCCCAAGTCTCATTGCTGAATTCATAGTAAGGCTACCTTACAGATGTACACAAAGTTATTGAGGCAAGTGAGTATGCCAAAGAATGATTGTGGATTATCTGTGCCTAAGTGGCTGCTGGGAACCACATTATGCCGTTGACATATACGCCTGATTATGACCTTGGCAGAGGGGATTACTCCGTCCCAAACTGACGGATATTCTGTCCGCCGTGTTACAAGTTCCATAGGATATAATGGAACTTGTAATACAGCAGGCAGGATATCCGTCACATTTAGGACGGATTAATTCCCTCCGCCAAGGTCGTAATCAGGCCCATAGTCCTGTTCATATTATCAAAATCACAATTGAAAGCAGCATATGAAGAACTCTGAATGGTTTGTCTGTGAGCTGGAAGAAAATTAGTAGCCCATTTTAGTGTAACACCAAGAGTGGGCACTTGTGGGGGCAACATTGTTTATTTATTTATTCAAAAGGGATGAGGAATGCTGCAAGAAAACCATGCTATCGTGCTATACATAAAGTTACTCCTGTGGCAAAAATCACAAAAAAATATATAGTTTACTGGAAGGAAACGGGGACAGGATGAGAAATTCTGCAGAAGTAGTTGTTGATAATGGTGAGCTCCAATAACTCAAATGGCTGACGTTTACAAAACAGTTTCAGTTGTTTTTGGTTCATACTGAATACTGTGCAACCACTTCTCTCTTCTTCTTCAGGATGACAAAGAAATTGACTTGGAACATCTCCACAGACGTGTGAACAGCCTGTGCACTGAAGAGGAGAGCCCGCATAAACAGTTTTCCACGTCCTCAATTGATCTGACGCCACTGGATATTGATACTTTGCCAACACGTCAAGCGCTGGAGCAAATCAGTGACTTCAGGAACACACACATCACAACCACGACCTTCATTCCTGAGCAGATTCAGACTCTAAGCCGCACGCTGTCAGCTAAAGCTGCCACTGGCTTCTCCTTTGGCAATGTGCCTGAGCACCGAACTGGACCTTTTAGGCACCGGGCGCCTAATGGGGGCTTTTTCAGAAGTCCCATCAAAACAATGTCGTCTATTCCTTACCAACCAACTCCAACTCTAGGGCTAAATCTTGGCAATGATCCGGACCGGGGCACCTCTATATGAGCATCACTGTTTCTTCACTGTTTTTTCCTTTAGGACTCCCTTTGCAAGGAGCTACTGTAATATTGTGGGACTAACATGGATGTAATTTTATAAATCAGGATTAGTAACAACAAATCTCCTTCTCCCCAACCCTCCCAAGGTCTCCGTGCAGTTGTCTCTATTTACATCGGGTCTTAATTGCTTGATGATCTCTCTTTCTTCTTTGTTTCATTTTTACATTTTCTTTTTTCTGTATTTTCTTCTTCATCTCTAATGCTTTATTACATTTCAGTTTGCTCAATTCTCCTTTTGTCTCTTTCTGTGTCTAACTCTTTCTCCTTTTTGGCCACTCATCCCTTCAGTTCTCTGTCCCTATCTTACATGTTCTCTCTTTAGTGCATATCTATCTCTTGTTCTTTTGTACTCTCTGTTTTCCCTCTTTATCTTTCTGTGTTGCTCACTCATCCTCTCTCCTTCAACCTCTATTTTTCTATTTCACTCTTCTCTCTCTTTCCCCACTGTCCTTCTCAGCTCTCTTCCTTTCCCCTTCTCACTTTCTCCCCTTCCTCTCTCTCCTTCTGGCTCTTTCCTCTCTGCACCATCCATTGGACCTTCTTTCTTTCATTTGGTGGCTATACAGTAACTGCAATAAATTCAGTCGTTTACCATCATTCCACTGCACCCATTCAGTGCTCCGCTGCTGTTGTGTGTCCTTTGACTGTGGACCAAAGGCAAGCCCTGCAGTGTACAAACACCATTCAGGCCACATTATATGAGAATGCAATTTTGTAGGATTACAAGAAGCCATTACTATGCCAGTAAAGACTACAGTTAAATCTACTTTGCACTGTAACAGTGCATATGCTCTCTATGTGATTGTACAGTGTTAAAACGCTTTTCTTATGTACAGTATACTTTATCATAGGGCAGGCGCCTTCATCGTGTTAAAGAAATTAGTATCTCATTTACGTGTACATATATATATACACATGTATATGTATAAATACACACATAATTGCAACCATTGCTACTGCAATTCATTTGATAAAGCTTTAGTATAAATACGTGTTGTATACAGGAGATATGTATAGTGCGGGGGGACTCTTTTCTTTTAGAAAAGGCAGGTTGCTTTAACCTAATACCGACTTGCATTGTTCGCCAAAAGACCATATTTTATACTTTTTTATTAGCCCATCCAGCGCAGCCTACGGTTTGCGCCTCCACGGAGCCCATTGCAATTAGCGTTTTCCTATCCTCTTCCGCAGTGTATAATGCTAAACTCGATCCTTGTATTCTCAACTAATTAGACAAAAGAGAAACCTCCGCCAGGTAAACACACGTAGGCTTACTAATATTCCGCAGCTCTAAGAGGCTGTAAAAATAGATAATTACATTTTAATAAATTGTTTTCCAAAGCTGCATACTTAATCGATAGGATGATGATGTTTATAGACAAGGAACAATATGTCCCTGAGATATGTTGATGTGGCCTTAATCGGAGTCCAATATCATAAAAAGAGGCCAAACAAGCTCCTATTTTAACCAATTTAGCGTTTGGTTCTATTGTATTTTTATGAGCTGCGTTTTGTTATGCGGCAATGCCACATGTATAGATGGATGATAAACTGCAATGGAGAAGAAGATAATGATGATCGTAAAAAAAGATGCCACATTTGGCACATATTTTTTTATGTAATAATATACCAATTATATATGTAGAATGAGTTTCAGTTTGTTTTCTTTAAATCTGGTAATTACTGTTTGGGTAGGCCTCTTATCTTGTGTTTATACGCTACCATACACTTACTTTAGTTTACTCATTATGTACCTAGGGTTAACATAGGAATCGTTACTTGCTTTAGGAGAAAGATTTAAAAAAAGGGTATATTCTTCAGATATATTATATTTTGATGCTAATTCTGTTCCGAGGGGGCATCTTGTACTGTCACTGTTTTTTGTACTAAATCTTCAGATATTGTCTACTGTGTAAGGCAGACCAGTTTCTTATCATGTGAACGGCCATTTTGTTTCCGAGGGTGCAAGTGACTGGAAGCATGCACAGCTTGTCGCCCCTTGTAACGTGCATAGTCCCACGCGGCTCCACTGATTGAGAAAACAACATATACACAACAAGCTTTCTAAATGACATCTGAAACGTTGCAATGACTTTAGCTGAAATAAAACAGTTAACAATGTACAGTATTTAAAATAGGCTATTTTAATGTGTCGCCTATTATAAAATACAGAAAACACTTTTTGGAGGCCTCAGTTACAAGTGGCAGAGCTTTCTGTGTATAATTTGTCTAAATAATTTGTCTAATAAAATTGTTTTCTAAAAACGTTGTTCATTTTTATTGACCTTATCGAATAGAGCGCGATAATATGGCATGCCAATATTAGCCTTTAAAATGTGCTGTTAGATTTAAGGGCCCATGTCTTTCTAATATCCAATCAATCAATCAATCACAGAAATTTATAGAGCGCGCTACTTACCCGTTAGGGTTCCAAGGTGCTGGTGGGAGGGGGGGGGGGGACTGCTACTGCTCGAAGAGCCAAGTCTTGAGGAGTCTTCTGAAGGCGAGTAGGTCTTGAGTCTGTCGGAGGTAGGTAGGGAGCGTGTTCCAGGTCTTGGCGGCGAGGTAGGTGAAGGATCTGCCGCCGGAGGAGGCTCGTTGGATGCGGGGGACGGTGGCGAGGGCGAGGCTCGCGGATCGTAGATGGCGGGTCGGGGTGTAGAAGTTGAGTCTGTAGTTGAGGTAGGAGGGGCCGGCGTTGTGGAGTGCTTTGTGTGCGTGGGTGAGGAGCTTGAAGGTGACCCTTTTGTTGACGGGGAGCCAGTGGAGTCCTTTGAGGTGAGGGGTGATGTGGCTGTTGCGGGGTGCTTTGGTGATGAGTCGGGCTGAGGCGTTTTGGATGCTGTAGGTGTTTCGCTGGGATTCCTGCATAGAGTGCGTTGCCGTAGTCCAGTCTGCTGCTGACGAGGGCGTGGATCACTGTCTTCCTGGTGTCGGTCGGGATCCACTTGTAGATCCTGCGGAGGGTGCGGAGGGTGTTGTAGCAGGAGGAGGTGACGGCGCTGACTTGTCCGTTCATGGAGAGTGCGGAGTCGAGGATGAATCCCAAGTTGCGGGCGTGGTCGGTGGGCGTCGGGGGGGTTCCGAGGGTGGTGGGCCACCTCGAGTCGTTCCAGGCGGAGGGGGATGTCCCGAGGATGAGGATTTCTGTCTTGTCGGTGTTGAGCTTCAGGCGGCTATTTCTCATCCAGTCGGCGACTTCTTTCATTCCCTCGTGGAGGTTGGCTTTGGCGGTGGCAGGGTCGTTGGTGAGGGAGAGGATGAGCTGGGTGTCGTCGGCGTAGGTGATGATGTTGAGGTCGAAACGGCGGGCCACTTGTGCGAGGGGGGCCATGTAAATGTTGAACAGCGTAGGGCTCAGGGAGGAGCCCTGGGGGACGCCGCAGATGATGTTGTTGGCTTCTGATCGGAAGGGTGGGAGGTGTATGGTCTGTGTTCTGCCGGAGAGGAAGGATGAGGTCCAGGCTAGGGCTTTTTCCTGGATTCCGGCTTCTTGGAGGCGTGACAGTAGGGTGTGGTGGCAGACTGTGTCGAAGGCCGCGGAGAGGTCTAGGAGAATGAGGGCGGAGGTCTCGCCGCGGTCGAGTTGCCGTCTGATGTCATCTGTTGTGGCGATGAGGGCGGTCTCGGTGCTGTGGTTGCGTCTAAATCCGGTTTGTGAGGAGTCGAGGACGTTGTTGTCTTCGATGTGGTGTGTCAGCTGAAGGTTGACGATCTTTTCTGCGACTTTAGCTGGGTATGGGAGGAGGGAGATGGGGCGGAAATTCTTGAGGTCCTTGGGGTCGGCTTTTGGTTTCTTGAGAAGGGCGTTGATGTCTGCGTGTTTCCAGCTTTCTGGGAAGGTGCCTGTTTCGAAGGAGGCATTGATGATCTTGCAGAGTTGGGGCGCGATGATAGAGTCGGCTTTGTTGAAGATGTGGTGGGGGCAGGGGTCTGTCGGTGATCTGGAGTGGATGGAGTTCATGGTTTTGCATGTTGCGTCGTCGTCGATGTTGGACCAGGCGGTGATGGGGTTGGCGATGCTAGGGTATGAGGTGGTGACGGAGGTGGGTGAGGTAGGGGTGTTGAAGCTGCTGTGGATGTCGGCGATCTTGCTGTGGAAAAAGGCGGCGAGGGAGTCGCAAAGTTCCTGAGATGGCGGGATGTCGTTGACGTTGGTGCTGGGGGTGGATAGATCCTTCACGATGCGGAAAAGCTCTTTGCTGTCATGTGCGTTGTTGTCTAGGCGGTCTTTGAACGAGGACCTCTTGTGGTCCTGATGAGGTGGTGGTGTCGGCGGGTTGCGTCTTTGAGGACAGCGTGATTGTCTGGTGTGCGTTCTTGAAGCCATTTCTTTTCCAGTTTCCTGCAGGCACGTTTGGAGGCCAGGAGTTCATCGGTGAACCAGGAGGCTTTCTTGTTGGGGGGTTTCTTCAGTGGGGCGAGGATGTTGGCGCAGTTGTTGATCCATTGACTGAAGTTGCAGGCCGCGGTGTCTGGGTCAGTGGGCTCGTTTGGTGGGTTCTGGGAGAGGGTGCTGAGAAGTTGTTCTTTGGTGACTTTGCCCCAGTTGCGGCGGGGGAGTTGGCGTCTGTGGTGGTGTGCGGTGGTTTTGTTGTAGGTGAAGTGGACGCAGTGGTGGTTGGTCCAGTAGGGTTCGGTGGTGTCGTTGAAGGTAACGTGGTCGCTGGTGGAGAAGATGGCGTCCAGTGTGTATCCGGCGGCGTGGGTTGTTGACGTGCCAAGTTGTCTGAGTCCGAGGTTTGCGAGGTTGTTGATCAACGTGGTGGAGTTGTGGTCGTTGTTGTTCTCGAGGTGAAAGTTGAGGTCCCCGAGGAGTATGTAGTCCGTGGAGGCGAGTGCATGGGTGCTTGCGAGGTCGGCGATGGAGTCGCAGAACTGGGCCCGTGGTCCGGGGGGCCTGTAGACAAGCGTTCCTCTGAGGGTGGTGTTGGGGTCGGTGTGGATCCGGAAGTGTAGAAGCTCTGTGGTGTTGAAATGGTCGTCGGTGTGGGTGGGGATCTTGAGGGAAGATTTGTGGATGATGGTGAGTCCTCCTCAGTAGCCGTTGGTGCGCTCCCTGCAGGAGATCTTGTATCCGTCTGGGATGGCGATGGCGATGTCTGGCGCGGATGATTCGTTCCACCATGTCTCTGTTAGGAAGGCTACGTCCGGGGCGGTGCTGTCGAGCAGGTCCCAGAGTTCCACGGCGTGTTTGTGTGCGGAGCGGGTGTTGAGGAGTATGCAGCAGAGGAGGTTCGGTCTGGCGGTCGTTGGTTTGGAGGTTCGGTCGCAGGAGAAGTGGCAGGTGCGGCAGTCGAACGGTCCGTGTGTGTGCTTCGGTGCGGCTAGGTAGCAGTGTTGGTTTTGGTTTCGGCCGTTGTTGAGTGCGTGGAGGGCGGTAGCGTCGTAGCAGAGCCTGGGCGGGATGTGGAGCGGGGGGCGAGGGCCAGGGGTTCTGGCGCTGGACGCGGTCCGGGCACAGACGGGCGCAGACGGGCTTGCCTCTGGCGCGGCTCTGGCGCGCCATCGACGCGCCCGCTGTGCAGTCGCGCAGCGACCTGCATTAAGAGTGGGTGGAGGGAGGGAGGAGGAGCTGGGGGTGGGAGGGGGGCGGGGCCGAAGCGGCGATAAAACGGGCGAGGGAGCGGCGAGTGTGGAGGGGGGTTGGAAATAGCACTGGGTAGCTAGAGGGGAGGAGGAGGTGGGAAGGCAGGGGGTGTAGAGAAGGGGAACAAATCAGGGAAGCGGGCGGATGGCGATGGATTGGGGGTGGAGGGGGTCAGAGGAGGAGGGAGACGCGCAGGGGAAAGAGCGGGATCGAGCGCACAGAAAAGGCAATAGCAAAAGAGTCACTACTGGGCAATACAGCTACAGAGTACAGATACTAATGAACACAGTGGGCACAATAGGGACAACAACAACAGCAACACAACAGAGACAGAAACGAAAGAGACAAACGAGGAGAATACAGAGACACGACAGAAGCAAACCTTACTGCCCACCAGGGATGAGGCGCAGGCGGGGGCCTGCGGGTGGAGGAGGGCCTCGAACACGGGCAGCAGCGGCAGTCAGGGAACAGGGCACCTGCAGGGTGCGCTGCACGGCGGGGGAAGCGTCCTGTCCTGACAACGAGGTCAGAGAACGCACCCTCGGAGCGCTGCGACCTGCATTAAGAGGGGGTGGAGGGAGGGAGGAGGAGCTGGGGGCGGGAGGGAGGCGGGACCGAAGCGGCGAGAAAAACGGGTGAGGGAGCGGCGAGTGTGGAGGGGGGTTGGAAATAGCACTGAGTAGCTAGAGGGGAGGGGGAGATGGGAGGGCAGGGGGTGTAGAGAAGGGGAAAAAATCAGGGAAGCGGGCGGATGGCAATGGATTGGGGGTGTGGGGGTCAGAGGAGGAAGGAGACGCGCAGGGGAAAGAGCGGGATCGAGCACACAGAAAAGGCAATAGCAAAAGAGTCACTACTGGGCAATACAGCTACAGAGTACACATACTAATGAACACAGTGGGCACAATAGGGACAACAACAACAGCAACACAACAGAGACAGAAACGAAAGAGACAAACGAGGAGAATACAGAGACACGACAGAAGCAAACCTTACTGCCCACCACTGGGCCACCAGGGATGAGGCGCAGGCGGGTGCCTGTGGGTGGAGGAGGGCCTCGAACACGGGCAGCAGCGGCAGTCAGGGAACAGGGCACCTGCAGGGTGCGCTGCGCGGCGGGGGGAGCGTCCTGTCCTGACAACGAGGTCAGAAGCAGGTGTGTTTATTTAATTAGTGAACCTTCCCCACCTTCGTTGTATGTGTTGTTGATGAAAACTGGGTGGTCCATGCATGTCAGTGTGAGGCTACAGTGTAGAGCCAGACGAAAGGTTGACACACCACCTACAGGTGTGGCGAAAGGGCTGGTGAACACTATTGCACACTCCTAACTAGAACCTCGCCTTCCTCATCAACTGTACTGACTTGTAGGTATGACCCCCTGCTTACCTAAAAATAATAAACCCCATTGTTCTTGAGGCAAAGTTAAGGATACCAAAAAAGACAGGGTGAGGTTGGGTTCCATTATTGTTTCACCATCTTTGACGATGATGAACACTGAAGCCCTTGAACTCATTTACCCACGTTTTTCCTCTTTTCCTCCATCAAGTCTTGCGTAGTTCTTCCTCTAAATAAGATTAACAGGACTGATCATAAGGTGGGTCACCAGAGTTATGTGATTCTGCAGACATGGCATTTTCTGCCTAATTATGCCTTTCCTACACTTGCGTATAATTCACCATCTGCTGCATATTTTGCAGGTTTCCACAAAATAGTGTTCCTTGTTGAAGTGGATCAAACTTTACTAAAAACAATTGCCACGCGTGGTGCCACCCTGTGGCAGATTCTCTGCAAAACGTAATCTTTTAGATGCTAATTGCTGTAGTCAGGTGTTAGACTGGTACTAATAAGGTGAAACTATTCCAAGACAGTTTTGTGTATTTCAAAATCATGAAATAATACTGCCACATAATGAGGTGCCTTATGTTGCATGGTAATAGCTGTAAAAGGCTCCCTCTTTAAAAAAATACTGTAAAGGAAAGAAGGAATACTTCAAACATCCCGCATAAATAAGATGCACCACTAGAATCAAGGAGCATTGAGAACTGCCTTCGCAAGATAGGAGTAATACTGACAGCAGCTGTAAAAGCACCTCTCATCAAAACAGGTAGATGATCATGCAGCAGAGCAAATGTATGGGTATTTGTAAAGTGTACTATAACCCGCAAGGGTATCCTGGCACTGAGCAGGTGGAAGTGTGCCTAGCGTTGCCTATGGTAGGTTGGTTAATTGAAATTGTGGAATTCAAGAAGAGATGCGGAGGCACTGATGTGGAGTTGGAGGTCGTTCCACCCTTTATGAGCAACATAACAGAACACCCGTCCTCCTGATCTGGTTCTATGTATGCTTGGAATGTGTGCAAGTTAGAGTCCTGTGGAGAGAAGGTATCTGGGTAGTTGATGGAAGGAGACACAACTGTTCAAGTAGGTGGGACCTGAGTTGTGTAGTGCTACGAATTTGTGCGAGAAGCGTTCGCATTGAGCATGTTTGCACTTCGGGTGCCAGTGTAGCTCCCTGAGGTGTGGTGTGATGTGAGTCCTGAGTAGGAGGTTGAGGATGATCTGGCTGCCAAGTTCTGGATGGTTTATAGTCCTCTAGTAAGTTGCTTCTTGATTCCGGTGTAGAGGGCTTTCCCATAGTCCATTGTGATGTTATTTATGGCAATGAAAAACACTTCTTCTAGTGTTTCTTAGGAGCCATTTGAAGATCTTCTTCAGGTGTGGAAACAGGATGCAGTGACAGCATTGACTTGTGCTGTTATGTACAGTTTGCTGTCAGTGATTATTCTGAGATTTCTGGCATGGCTTCTAGGTGCGGGTGTGGGTCTGAGTTCATCAGCACTTATGCAACACTTTTCTTGAATCGCCCTGGCCCCACCTAACAACAGCATGTGTGCACCATTTTTATAAAACGGTGCACCATCATGGTGATAGTTGGAAAAATAGTGTCAACATTTTTTATGCTATTGTGGCACTTTGCTACACTAGCGTCAAAAATGTTGAAGCGAGTGTACTAAAGTGCAAGGAGGCCCATTGATTTCAACAGGTGTGTCATTTTAATGCCTGCTCTGAGCAGGCTTTAAAAATTACGCCAAACATGGCACAGTGTAATCTTGTATATTTCACTGCGCCTTCTTTGCAGGCCTCCTAATGCTGGAACGCCTCCCTTGCATACAGTATGCCTGACGCAGGCATAATGTGGCACAAGGAGTTGCTAAGTGGAGCACTGCACACATTGCAGCACATTGCAAATATGGCACAGCAAAAATTGCCTCCTTCTGCCACATTAGCATAAACAAATGATGTTAATGTGGTGCAGGGAGGCACTAGGGCCTTGTAAATCTGGCTCAGATTCCCAGATTGAAAAGTTCCTGCCAAAGATCACTACTACTGCCTTGTCAGCGTTGAACTTGAGACAGTTGACTTTCATCCGGTTAACAACTTTGTTCATGCAGGCAGTAAACATATTTCTTGTGTTGGGAGTCTTTGTCAGTGGGGATGATTATGAGTTGTGTGTCATCAGCAAAGGAAAGGATGTTGATGCTGTGTGTGCAGATGACATTGGCAGGAAGCACCATGTATGCATTGAAGAGGGTGTGGCTGTGACATGAGCCTTGAGGCACTCTGCAGATGAGCTTGTGGACTTCCAAGGGGTAGGGTGCCAGGCAGACAACTGTGTTCTATTCACTAAGAAATAGCAGAACAAGCGAACAGCAGCTGTAGATGAGTCTGTAGTTGGAAAGCATGGCTGGGACAGCAAATGGTTTCTTGACCAGGGGCACACCATCGCCGTGTTTCCTGGTGTCTGGGAATGTGGATCAGTTGATGGAGACATTATGGATGCATGTGAGTGCTTCACTGATTGGTAGGAGTCCTTCAGGAGAAGGCATGGACAGAGCAAGGGCAAGATGGGCCCCCCCAGTGAATGGTCCTCATATAACAGAGATCTTGGCAGTGGTGAAGGCAGCACACAAGGTTAGGATTTGTACATCAATCATTATGGAAAGGTGAGTTGTGATGGTGATGGAGTCTAGTTGAGAGTCAAAGTTGATGTATATGGAGGTGATCATGTTACAGAAGAATTCCAAGATCTTTTTACACTGTTCCTGTGACAGAGTGATGTTGCGGGACGCAGCAGGAGATGCAGTGTAATGTTTGATGATGATGAATGTTTCTGCTGGTGTCGAGGCGATCTGCAAGAGCTTAGCTTTTGGTGTTTCTTGGTTGCTGGTGTGCCTGGACCATTGCTCAGAGAGGGCAGAAGTGGAACCCATTCCTCTTCTGAGATGCCTTTAAGCTGCAAAAGGCAGTTTGGTGGTAGTTGGTTTTGATGGTGTGGAGTGACTGACAAGCAGGAAAACAGCACCTGGATACCCTCACTGGTAATTAGTGCACTTTACAAATACCATGATTGTTTGATTGATTGAGGGGTGGTCTGTCCAGTTTATGGCTGCAGACTTGTCGACTGTGATGTTGCTGATTGAGAATAAAATCAGGTCAGTAGATGTCCAGTAGTATGGGTGCATTTGGTGACAAGCTGAGTGAGGCTAAAGATTCTAAGGTTTTCTTAAAGGGCCATAGAGTTTCGGTCAATGCCAACTTCTAGGTGAAAGTTAAGGTCTCCAAGAAGGATAAAGGTCCTGGCATTGATGGTGAGGGGTGTGAAAAATGTCTGAAATTCATTTGAACAAAATGCTATAGTTGTTTGTTTATTGTCTTTCACCCTTAAATGAAAGAAGCAAAAATTGCAGTTGGGTGAATTCACAATGAGCTGGGTAAAGAGGTCAGCTTGTGTCCGGAGGAGCTGTGGAAAGGTGAGAACTATAAGTAGGATAAAAAGGTGGGGTTCTCTGTGTCTCCAAAAGGGACGAAGCCAAGGAAGCACAACTATAAATTTCTTTCCAAGAGGCATTCCCTATGTAATTACGGGCGTGTCTTAAAACACATAAGCCTCTTAAAACTATGTGTATCACACAGCGTTGTACTGGACTAGTGTCTTAATGCCTATTTGTGAGCTTTTTGTTATTGTATCCAGACACATCACCTAATAAAAGGGCATGTACCTAAATCAAATCAGACCTATTGGCTTTGTCAGTGGTTGTAAGCAGTATCAGAGAAATGAGAAACAATTATGTAGTTGCGAAAAGTTAAAATTGAAAATGTTTCAATTCTGAAAATTTGAAACTGCCAATTAATCATTACTAAGGTCTGGAAAAAGGATAATGGTCTTCAGTCTCGCAGTCACTCTTTTTTTTCCCTCCAGACCACTTTCCTAAGAAGTTTCTCTATGAGACTCATATACCATTTTTCTCCCCACATCTTTCTGAAATCCACCATCTGCATATTGGACACATCATCTTTCTTCTTCTGCACCTTTTCACTCTCTCCTTCTGAATGTACTTCTTTGCATCTCCTTTACTTTACCAACTCTCCACACATGTACACATGTAAGCACTTCATTTTGTTTCACTTTTGACCTGCCAGCAGTTCAGCAGGTGTGTACCTTTTTCACACACATTCCTGTATCGTCCTAATTTCAAGGGGCACATGTCAGCATTGCTCTTTGCGCTCACCCACTGACAGGCAAAAGGTAGAGTCCAGCTGTGCCTTGTGCTTCTAAAATGTAATCTGTTTGTAGGCCTGCCCAGTGAAAAGTTATTTCCAAGCACTGCTGTTTAATTAACATCCCTGCAAAAGCTGATATGAACTCTGCACTGCCTCCCTTCTCATGAAGTTTAACCACTTCGCTGCCAGGCCTTTTCCCCCTCCTGTGCCAGGCCTTTTTTTGCCTATTTGGGGCAGTTCGCGCTTAGGCCCGCATAACTTTTTGTCCACATAAGCTAACCAAGCCAAATTTGTGTCCTTTTTTTCCAACATCCTAGGGATTCTGGAGGTACCCAGACTTTGTGGGTTCCCCTGAAAGAGGCCAAGAAATTGGCCAAAATACAGGGAAAATTTTGTTTTTTTCAAAAAAATTGGAAAAAGTGGCTGCAGAAGAAGGCTTGTGGTTTTTCCCCTGAAAATGGCATCAACAAAGGGTTTGCGGTGCTAAACTCAGCAGCTTCCCAGCTTTCAGGAACAGGCAGACTTGAATCAGAAAACCCAATTTTTCAACACAATTTTGGCATTTTTCTGGGACATACCCCATTTTTGCAATTTTTTGTGCTTTCAGCCTCCTTCCAGTCAGTGACAGAAATGGGCATGAAACCAATGCTGGATCCCAGAAACCTAAACATTTCTGAAACCTAGACAAAATTCTGAATTCAGCAAGGGGTCATTTGTGTAGATCCTACAAGGGTTTCCTACAGAAAATAACAACTGAAAAAGAAAAATATTGAAATTTAGGTGAAAAAAACATAAATGTTTCTCTACGTTTTACTCTGTAACTTTTCCCTGCAATGTCAGATTATCGAAAGCAATATACCGTTACGTCTGCTGGACTCCTCTGGTTGCGGGGATATATAGGGCTTGTAGGTTCATCAAGAACCCGAGGAACCCAGAGCCAATAAATGAGCTGCACCCTGACGTGCGTTTTCATTCTATAACGGGTATACAGCAATTCATTTGCTGAAATATAAAGAGTAAAAAATTGCTATCAAGAAAACCTTTGTATTTCCAAAAAGGGCACAAGATAAGGTGTTGAGGAGCAGTGGTTATTTGCACATCTCTGAATTCCGGGGTGACCATACTAGCATGTGAATTTCAGGGCTTTTCTCAAATAGATGTCTTTTTTACACACTCTCCTATATTTGGAAGGAAAAAATGTAGAGAAAGACAAGGGGCAATAACACTTGTTTTGCTAATCTATGTTCCCCCAAGTCTCCCGATAAAAATGATACCTCACTTGTGTGGGTAGGCCTAGCGCCCGCGACAGGAAACGCCCCAAAGCGCAACGTGGACACATCCAAATTTTTGGAAGACAACAGAGGTGTTTTTTTCCAAGTGCCTACCTGTAGATTTTGGCCTCTAGCTCAGCCGGCACCTAGGGAAACCTACCAAACCTGTGCATTTCTGAAAACTAGAGACCTAGGGGAATCCAACGAGGGGTGACTTGCGGGGTTCGGACCAGGTTCTGTTACCCAGAATCCTTTGCAAACCTCAAAATTTGGCTAAAAAAAACACATGTTCCTCACATTTCTGTGGCAGAAAGATCTGGAATCTGAGAGGAGCCACAAATTTCCTTTCACCCAGCGTTCCCCCAAGTCTCCCGATAAAAATGATACCTCACTTGTGTGGGTAGGCCTAGCGCCCGCAACAGGAAACGCCCCAAAGCGCAACGTGGACACATCCAAATTTTTGGAAGACAACAGAGGTGATTTTTGCGAAGTGCCTACCTGTAGATTTTGGCCTCTAGCTCAGCCGGCACCTAGGGAAACCTACCAAACCTGTGCATTTCTGAAAACTAGAGACCTAGGGGAATCCAAGGAGGGGTGACTTGCGGGGCTCGGACCAGGTTCTGTTACCCAGAATCCTTTGCAAACCTCAAAATTTGGCTAAAAAAACACATGTTCCTCACATTTCTGTGTCTGAAAGTTCTGGAATCTGAGAGGAGCCACAAATTTCCTTCCACCCAGCGTTGCCCCAAGTCTCCCGATAAAAATGATACCTCACTTGTGTGGGTAGGCCTAGTGCCGGCGACAGGAAACACCCCAAAGCGCAACGTGGACACATCCTAAATTTTGGAAAAAAACAGAGGTGTTTTTTGCGAAGTGCCTACCTGTAGATTTTGGCCTCTAGCTCAGCCGGCACCTAGGGAAACCTACCAAACCTGTGCATTTCTGAAAACTAGAGACCTAGGGGAATCCAAGGAGGGGTGACTTGCGGGGCTCGGACCAGGTTCTGTTACCCAGAATCCTTTGCAAACCTCAAAATTTGGCAAAAAAAACACATGTTCCTCACATTTCTGTGGCAGAAAGTTCTGGAATCTGAGAGGAGCTACAAATTTCCTTCCACCCAGCGTTCCCCCAAGTCTCCCGATAAAAATGATACCTCACTTGTGTGGGTAGGCCTAGCGCCCGCAACAGGAAACGCCCCAAAGCGCAACGTGGACACATCCAAATTTTTGGAAGACAACAGAGGTGATTTTTGCGAAGTGCCTACCTGTAGATTTTGGCCTCTAGCTCAGCCGGCACCTAGGGAAACCTACCAAACCTGTGCATTTCTGAAAACTAGAGACCTAGGGGAATCCAAGGAGGGGTGACTTGCGGGGCTCGGACCAGGTTCTGTTACCCAGAATCCTTTGCAAACCTCAAAATTTGGCTAAAAAAACACATGTTCCTCACATTTCTGTGTCTGAAAGTTCTGGAATCTGAGAGGAGCCACAAATTTCCTTCCACCCAGCGTTGCCCCAAGTCTCCCGATAAAAATGATACCTCACTTGTGTGGGTAGGCCTAGTGCCGGCGACAGGAAACACCCCAAAGCGCAACGTGGACACATCCTAAATTTTGGAAAAAAACAGAGGTGTTTTTTGCGAAGTGCCTACCTGTAGATTTTGGCCTCTAGCTCAGCCGGCACCTAGGGAAACCTACCAAACCTGTGCATTTCTGAAAACTAGAGACCTAGGGGAATCCAAGGAGGGGTGACTTGCGGGGCTCGGACCAGGTTCTGTTACCCAGAATCCTTTGCAAACCTCAAAATTTGGCAAAAAAAACACATGTTCCTCACATTTCTGTGGCAGAAAGTTCTGGAATCTGAGAGGAGCTACAAATTTCCTTCCACCCAGCGTTCCCCCAAGTCTCCTGATAAAAATTATACCTCACTTGCGTGGGTAGGCCTAGCGCCGGCGACAGGAAACACCCCAAAGCGCAACGTGGACACATCCTAAATTTTGGAAAAAAACAGAGGTGTTTTTTGCGAAGTGCCTACCTGTAGATTTTGGCCTCTAGCTCAGCCGGCACCTAGGGAAACCTACCAAACCTGTGCATTTCTGAAAACTAGAGACCTAGGGGAATCCAAGGAGGGGTGACTTGCGGGGCTCGGACCAGGTTCTGTTACCCAGAATCCTTTGCAAACCTCAAAATGTGGCAAAAAAAACACATGTTCCTCACATTTCTGTGGCAGAAAGTTCTGGAATCTGAGAGGAGCTACAAATTTCCTTCCACCCAGCGTTCCCCCAAGTCTCCCGATAAAAATGATACCTCACTTGTGTGGGTAGGCCTAGTGCCGGCGACAGGAAACACCCCAAAGCGCAACGTGGACACATCCTAAATTTTGGAAAAAAACAGAGGTGTTTTTTGCGAAGTGCCTACCTGTAGATTTTGGCCTCTAGCTCAGCCGGCACCTAGGGAAACCTACCAAACCTGTGCATTTCTGAAAACTAGAGACCTAGGGGAATCCAAGGAGGGGTGACTTGCGGGGCTCGGACCAGGTTCTGTTACCCAGAATCCTTTGCAAACCTCAAAATTTGGCTAAAAAAACACATGTTCCTCACATTTCTGTGTCAGAAAGTTCTGGAATCTGAGAGGAGCTACAAATTTCCTTCCACCCAGCGTTCCCCCAAGTCTCCCGATAAAAATGATACCTCACTTGCGTGGGTAGGCCTAGCGCCGGCGACAGGAAACACCCCAAAGCGCAACGTGGACACATCCTAAATTTTGGAAAAAAACAGAGGTGTTTTTTGCGAAGTGCCTACCTGTAGATTTTGGCCTCTAGCTCAGCCGGCACCTAGGGAAACCTACCAAACCTGTGCATTTCTGAAAACTAGAGACCTAGGGGAATCCAAGGAGGGGTGACTTGCGGGGCTCGGACCAGGTTCTGTTACCCAGAATCCTTTGCAAACCTCAAAATTTGGCTAAAAAAACACATGTTCCTCACATTTCTGTGTCAGAAAGTTCTGGAATCTGAGAGGAGCTACAAATTTCCTTCCACCCAGCGTTCCCCCAAGTCTCCCGATAAAAATGATACCTCACTTGTGTGGGTAGGCCTAGTGCCGGCGACAGGAAACACCCCAAAGCGCAACGTGGACACATCCTAAATTTTGGAAAAAAACAGAGGTGTTTTTTGCGAAGTGCCTACCTGTAGAGTTTGGCCTCTAGCTCAGCCGGCACCTAGGGAAACCTACCAAACCTGTGCATTTCTGAAAACTAGAGACCTAGGGGAATCCAAGGAGGGGTGACTTGCGGGGCTCGGACCAGGTTCTGTTACCCAGAATCCTTTGCAAACCTCAAAATTTGGCTAAAAAAACACATGTTCCTCAAATTTCGGTGACAGAAAGTTCTGGAATCTAAGAGGAGCCACAAATTTCCTTCCATCCAGCGTTCCCCCAAGTCTCCCGATAAAAATGATACCTCACTTGTGTGGGTAGGCCTAGCGCCCACGACAGGAAATGGCCCAAAACACAACCTGGACACATCACATTTTTTCATAGAAAACAGGGCCTACCTGTGGATTTTGGCCTCTAGCTCAGCCGGCACCTGGGGAAACCTAGCAAACCAGCGCATTTATGAAAACTAGAAACCCAGGGGAATCCAAGATGGGGTGAATTGTGGGGCTCGGACCAGGTTCTGTTACCCAGAATCCTTTGCAAACCTCAAAATTTGGCTAAAAAAACACATGTTCCTCACATTTCTGTGGCAGAAAGTTCTGGAATCTGAGAGGAGCTACAAATTTCCTTCCACCCAGCGTTCCCCCAAGTCTCCCGATAAAAATTATACCTCACTTGCGTGGGTAGGCCTAGCGCCGGCGACAGGAAACACCCCAAAGCGCAACGTGGACACATCCTAAATTTTGGAAAAAAACAGAGGTGTTTTTTGCGAAGTGCCTACCTGTAGATTTTGGCCTCTAGCTCAGCCGGCACCTAGGGAAACCTACCAAACCTGTGCATTTCTGAAAACTAGAGACCTAGGTGAATCCAAGGAGGGGTGACTTGCGGGGCTCGGACCAGGTTCTGTTACCCAGAATCCTTTGCAAACCTCAAAATTTGGCTAAAAAAACACATGTTCCTCACATTTCTGTGGCAGAAAGTTCTGGAATCTGAGAGGAGCTACAAATTTCCTTCCACCCAGCGTTCCCCCAAGTCTCCCGATAAAAATGATACCTCACTTGCGTGGGTAGGCCTAGCGCCGGCGACAGGAAACACCCCAAAGCACAACGTGGACACATCCTAAATTTTGGAAAAAAACAGAGGTGTTTTTTGCGAAGTGCCTACCTGTAGATTTTGGCCTCTAGCTCAGCCGGCACCTAGGGAAACCTACCAAACCTGTGCATTTCTGAAAACTAGAGACCTAGGGGAATCCAAGGAGGGGTGACTTGCGGGGCTCGGACCAGGTTCTGTTACCCAGAATCCTTTGCAAACCTCAAAATTTGGCTAAAAAAACACATGTTCCTCACATTTCTGTGTCAGAAAGTTCTGGAATCTGAGAGGAGCTACAAATTTCCTTCCACCCAGCGTTCCCCCAAGTCTCCCGATAAAAATGATACCTCACTTGCGTGGGTAGGCCTAGCGCCGGCGACAGGAAACACCCCAAAGCGCAACGTGGACACATCCTAAATTTTGGAAAAAAACAGAGGTGTTTTTTGAGAAGTGCCTACCTGTAGATTTTGGCCTCTAGCTCAGCCGGCACCTAGGGAAACCTACCAAACCTGTGCATTTCTGAAAACTAGAGACCTAGGGGAATCCAAGGAGGGGTGACTTGCGGGGCTCGGACCAGGTTCTGTTACCCAGAATCCTTTGCAAACCTCAAAATTTGGCTAAAAAAACACATGTTCCTCACATTTCTGTGTCAGAAAGTTCTGGAATCTGAGAGGAGCTACAAATTTCCTTCCACCCAGCGTTCCCCCAAGTCTCCCGATAAAAATGATACCTCACTTGTGTGGGTAGGCCTAGTGCCGGCGACAGGAAACACCCCAAAGCGCAAAGTGGACACATCCTAAATTTTGGAAAAAAACAGAGGTGTTTTTTGCGAAGTGCCTACCTGTAGAGTTTGGCCTCTAGCTCAGCCGGCACCTAGGGAAACCTACCAAACCTGTGCATTTCTGAAAACTAGAGACCTAGGGGAATCCAAGGAGGGGTGACTTGCGGGGCTCGGACCAGGTTCTGTTACCCAGAATCCTTTGCAAACCTCAGAATTTGGCTAAAAAAACACATGTTCCTCACATTTCGGTGACAGAAAGTTCTGGAATCTGAGAGGAGCCACAAATTTCCTTCCACCCAGCGTTCCCCCAAGTCTCCCGATAAAAATGATACCTCACTTGTGTGGGTAGGCCTAGCGCCCGCGACAGGAAATGGCCCAAAACACAACCTGGACACATCACATTTTTTCATAGAAAACAGGGCCTACCTGTGGATTTTGGCCTCTAGCTCAGCCGGCACCTGGGGAAACCTAGCAAACCAGCGCATTTATGAAAACTAGAAACCCAGGGGAATCCAAGATGGGGTGAATTGTGGGGCTCTGACCAGGTTCTGTTACCCAGAATCCTTTGCAAACCTCAAAATTTGGCTAAAAAAACATGTTTTCCTCACATTTCAGTGACAGAAAGTTCTGGAATCTGAGAGGAGCCACAAATTTCCTTCCACCTAGCGTTCCCCCAAGTCTCCCGATAAAAATTATACCTCACTGGTGTGGGTAGGCCTAGCGCCCGCGACAGGAAATGGCCCAAAACACAACGTGGACACATCACATTTTTTCATAGAAAACAGTGCCTACCTGTGGATTTTGGCCTCTAGCTCAGCCGGGCCCAGGGGGGGCAGAAATGGCCTAAAATAAATTTGTCCCCCACCCCCCAACCCCCCGGGAGCGACCCTTGCCTATGGGGTTGCCCCCCCTTGCGTGACATTGGTGCCAAAAAAAAAATCCCCGGTGCCTAGTGGTTTCTGCCCCCCTTGGGGCAGATTGACCTACAATCGGCCAATCTGCCCCCAAGGGGGGCAGAAATGGTCTAAATACAATTTGCCCCCCAGGGGAGCGACCCTTGCCTAATGGGTCGCTCCCCATCTCTACAAAAACAAACAAACAAACAAAAAAAAACCACAAAAAAAACAATTTGCCCTGGTGCCTAGAGGTTTCTGCCCCCCCGGGGGCAGATCGGCCTAATACCAATAGGCCGATCTGCCCCCAGGGGGGGCAGAAATGGCCTAAATTAAATTTGCCCCCCCAACCCCCCCCGGGGAGCGACCCTTGCCTGCAAGGTCGCTCCCCTTGCGTGACGGCGCAAAAAAAAGATCCCTGGTGCTTAGTGGTTTCTGCCCCCCTTGGGGGCAGATTGACCTACAATCGGCCAATCCGCCTCCAAGGGGGGCAGAAATGGTCTAAATACAATTTGCCCCCCAGGGGAGCGACCCTTGCCTAATGTGTCGCTCCCCATCTCTAAAAAGACAAACAAAAAAAAACCCACACAAAAAAAAAATTGCCCTGGCGCATAAAGGTTTCTGCACCCCCCGGGGGCAGATCGGCCTAATACCAATAGGCCGATCTGCCCCCAGGGGGGCAGAAATGGCCTAAAATAAATTTGCCCCCCCACCCCCCCGGGGAGCGACCCTTGCCTGCAAGGTCGCTCCCCTTGCTTGACTGCGCAAAAAAAAGATCCCTGGTGCCTAGTGGTTTCTGCCCCCCTTGGGGGCAGATTGACCTACAATCGGCCAATCTGCCCCCAAGGGGGGCAGAAATGGTCTAAATACAATTTGCCCCCCAGGGGAGCGACCCTTGCCTAATGCGTCGCTCCCCATCTCTAAAAAAACAAACAAACAAAAAAAAAACCCACACAAAAAAAAAATTGCCCTGGCACCTAAAGGTTTCTGCCCCCCCCGGGGGCAGATCGGCCTAATACCAATAGGCCGATCTGCCCCCAGGGGGGCAGAAATGGCCTAAAATAAATTTGCCCCCCTCACCCCCCCCCCGGGGAGCGACCCTTGCCTACAAGGTCGCTCCCCTTGCGTGACGGCGCAAAAAAAAGATCCCTGGTGCCTAGTGGTTTCTGCCCCCCTTGGGGGCAGATTGACCTACAATCGGCCAATCTGCCCCCAAGGGGGCCAGAAATGGTCTAAATACAATTTGCCCCCCAGGGGAGCGACCCTTGCCTAATGCGTCGCTCCCCATCTCTAAAAAAACAAACAAACAAAAAAAAAACACAAAAAACTATTTGCCCAGGCGCCTAGAGGTTTCTGCCCCCCCTGTGGGCAGATCGGCCTAATACTAATAGGCCGATCTGCCCCCAGGGGGGGCAGAAATGGCCTAAAATAAATTTGCCCCCCTCACCCCCCCCGGGGAGCGACCCTTGCCTACAAGGTCGCTCCCCTTGCGTGACGGCGCAAAAAAAAGATCCCTGGTGCCTAGTGGTTTCTGCCCCCCTTGGGGGCAGATTGACCTAAAATCGGCCGATCTGCCCCCAAAGCGGGCAGAAATGGCCTAAATACAATTTGCCCCTCCAGGGGAGCGACCCTTGCCTAAGGGGACGCTCCCCATCTGTAAAACACAACAACAACAAAAATCCCTGGTGCCTAGTGGTTTCTGCCCCCCGTGGGGGCAGATCGGCCTAATAAAAATAGGCTGATCTGCCCCCATGGGGGGCAGAAATGGCCTAAAATAAATTTGCCCCCCAAGGGAACGACCCTTGCCTAAGGGGTCGCTCCCCTTACGTGAAAAACAAACAAACAAAAAAAACTCCCTGGTGTCTAGTGGTTTCTGCCCCCCTTGGGGGCAGATTGGCCTCATAAAAATAAGCCAATCTGCCCCCAAAGGGGGCAGAAATGGCCTAAATATAATTTCCCCCTATGGGAGCGACCCTTGCCTAAGGGGTCGCATCCCACACCTAAAAAACAAAAGAAAACAAATAAAAAAACAAACCAAAAAAAAGTATCCCTGGTGTCTAGAGGTTTCTGCCCCCAATGGGGGCAGAAAAGGCCTTAAAAAAAAATGACCCCCTGGGAGCGACCCTTGCCCAAGGGGTCGCTCCCTTCTGTCAATTTCATAGAAAAAAAAAAATCCCTGGTGTCTAGTGGGGTTTCAAAAGCCGGATTGCAAGCAATCCGGCTTTTGAAACCCTCGGAGAGACTTCAAAGGGAAGGAAATACATTTCCTTCCCTTTGAAGCCCCTCCGGGCCTCCCCCATGTGATCGAAAGAGAAATGCTGAGCATTTCTCTTTCGATCGCGCTGGAAGCTCTGCTTCCAGCGCGATGGGGGAGGTTGTGTGATTGTCAGCGCGCGCTGACGTCACAGGGGGGGTGGGGGGGGTCAGGGGTTGAAGGGGAAGGGATTCCCCTGTCAGCCCTGACCTAGGGGGGTGGGGGGGCGGCCCTCGGGAGGAGCGCTAGCGCTTCTCCCGAGGGCAGCATTCAGGACGTAATGGTTACTTCCATGGCGCCACACGGGCGCTGCCATGGACGTAACCATTACGTCCGTGGCGGGGAAGGGGTTAAATTGCTATTCAATTCTTTTGCAACTGGCCACCAAGCAGAATCTGCCAATTTGCAACCACAAAAGAAGTATTTTTTAATTTACAAATGCCATATTGCGATTCAGTAACTTGCTACCGAATCGCATTTTGCTTTAGCGAATTGGTATTTAGAAGGGACGTGTTTATGCCAACTAAAGAATCGCAGTGGTTTGTATTTATGTTTTACGACTGAATTCTGGTTGCAAACAATTAATAATTTACCAACACCTCAAAGGAGCTGGTAACCTATTCACAAATGGGAAGGGTCTCCAAAAGGCCCCTTCCAATATGCAAATGTTCCTGGACATAGACCACTGCCTGCTCTGGAAAAATGAAACTTAAACAATTCATTTTCATTTTTTTTATAAGCATCCTGTTTTCCTTTAGGGAAAACAGACTACATAAAAAAAAATGCATTATTGAAAAGTAATCACAGACATGGCGGTAACCTATTCACAAATGGAAAGGGTCTCCAAAAGGCCCCTTCCAATATGCAAATGTTCCTGGACATATACCACTGCCTGCTCTGGAAAAATGAAACTTAAACATTTCATTTTCATTTTTTTATAAGCATCCTGTTTTCCTTTAGGGAAAACAGACTACATAAAAAAAATTGCTTTATTGAAAAGTAATCACAGACATGGCAGTCTGCTGACCCCGGCAG